>NC_090438.1:14579202-15894177 GCF_031143425.1 Pleurodeles waltl | reverse complement strand
CGACTAGCAAGGCTTGTTGGCGTCCTTCCGGCGGGAAAACACTTCTGCACGACTCTCCAAGGCGAGAGGGATCTGTCCACCAAGGGGGAAGTCTCTAGCCCTTTTCGTTCTTGCAGAAACCTCAGCTTCTTCTGTCGAGTAGAAGCTTCTTTGCACCCGCAGCTGGCATTTCCTGGGCATCTGCCCATCTCCGACTTGCTTGTGACTTTTGGACTTGGTCCCCTTGTTCCACAGGTACCCTAGATTGGAAATCCACAGTTGTTGCATTGCTGGTTTGTGTCTTTCCTGCATTATTCCTCTAACACGACTCTTTTGTCCTTAGAGGAACTTTAGTGCACTTTGCACTCACTTTTCAGGGTCTTGGGGAGGGTTATTTTTCTAACTCTCACAATTTCCTAATAGTCCCAGCGACCCTCTAAAAGGTCACATAGGTTTGGGGTCCATTAGTGGTTCGCATTCCACTTTTGGAGTATATGGTTTGTGTTGCCCCTATCCCTATGTTTCCCCATTGCATCCTATTGTAACTATACATTGTTTGCACTGTTTTCTAAGACTATACTGCATATTTTTGCTATTGTGTATATATATCTTGTGTATATTTCCTATCCTCTCACTGAGGGTACACTCTAAGATACTTTGGCATATTGTCATAAAAATAAAGAACCTTTATTTTTAGTATAACTGTGTATTGTGTTTTCTTATGATATTGTGCATATGACACTAAGTGGTACTGTAGTAGCTTCACACGTCTCCTAGTTCAGCCTAAGCTGCTCTGCTAAGCTACCATTATCTATCAGCATAAGCTGCTAGACACCCTATACACTAATAAGGGATAACTGGGCCTGGTGCAAGGTGCAAGTACCCCTTGGTACTCACTACAAGCCAGTCCAGCCTCCTACACTGAGGTGGAAGTACCTCTCTGTGGGATAACTAACATTGGTGAGAAAAAGAGCACCATTTTAGTTAACATGGAGCATCCCTCCAACCGTCCCAGAGAAACTTTAGTGCAGAAACCCTGCACTGCCTCACAACACTTAGGACAGCATCCCTGCCCTAGTGTGGAGCTCATAGGACAGCATCCCTGCCCTGCTCCAACTCAAGAGAAACAGCATCCCTGTTCTCTCTTCCAGCCATATGGACAAAGTTTTTGCCCAGCTATGGCTTTACTGAGACAGCATCCCTGTCTGGCATTTCCATCACTACAAATAGGTTCAGTGGACAATTCCCACTGCTCTAAACTAAAACTTACTGATAGAAACTCTGAAAATACATCTTCACAATGTTGCTTAGCTAAAAAACTTCAAACAGGGTAGTTTACATCCCCACAGGGAAGTAACCATATAGTGGATGATAAAGGGAGTAACCAGTCTATTGCAGAGCTACTCTCTACTTATCACCACTTAGACAATAAAGTCTCAACTGGCCAAGGTTAGCCTTATTGTCCTTCGTTTGGGGGGGGGGTTGTGTGAGAAAGTAGCCTCTTTCTAGCCTTGTTACCCCCACTTTTGGCCTGTTTGTGAGTGTATGTCAGGGTGTTTTCACTGTCTCACTGGGATCCTGCTAGCCAGGGCCCAGTGCTCATAGTGAAAACCCTATGTTTTCAGTATGTTTGTTATGTGTCACTGGGACCCTGCTAGTCAGGACCCCAGTGCTCATAAGTTTGTGGCCTATATGTATGTGTTCCCTGTGTAGTGCCTAACTGTCTCACTGAGGCTCTGCTAACCAGAACCTCAGTGGTTATGCTCTCTCATTTCTTTCAAATTGTCACTAACAGGCTAGTGACCAATTTTACCAATTTACATTGGCTTACTGGAACACCCTTATAATTCCCTAGTATATGGTACTGAGGTACCCAGGGTATTGGGGTTCCAGGAGATCCCTATGGGCTGCAGCATTTCTTTTGCCACCCATAGGGAGCTCTGACAAATCTTACACAGGCCTGCCACTGCAGCCTGAGTGAAATAACGTCCACGTTATTTCACAGCCATTTTACACTGCACTTAAGTAACTTATAAGTCACCTATATGTCTAACCTTTACCTGGTAAAGGTTAGGTGCAAAGTTATTTAGTGTGAGGGCACCCTGGCACTAGCCAAGGTGCCCCCACATTGTTCAGGGCCAACTCCCCGGACTTTGTGAGTGCGGGGACACCATTACACGCGTGTACTACATATAGGTCACTACCTATATGTAGCTTCACAATGGTAACTCCGAATATGGCCATGTAACATGTCCAAGATCATGGAATTGCCCCCTCTATGCCATCCTGGCATTATTGGGACAATTCCATGATCCCAGTGGTCTGTAGCACAGACCCTGGTACTGCCAAACTGCCTTTCCTGGGGTTTCACTGCAGCTGCTGCTGCTGCCAACCCCTCAGACAGGTTTCTGCCCCCCTGGGGTCAAGCCAGGCTTCTCCCAGGATGGCAGAACAAAGGACTTCCTCTGAGAGAGGGTGTTACACCCTCTCCCTTTGGAAAATGGTGTGAAGGCAGGGGAGGAGTAGCCTCCCCCAGCCTCTGGAAATGCTTTGTTGGGCACAGATGTGCCCAATTCTGCATAAGCCAGTCTACACCGGTTCAGGGACCCCTTAGCCCCTGCTCTGGCGTGAAACTGGACAAAGGAAAGGGGAGTGACCACTCCCCTGACCTGCACCTCCCCTGGGAGGTGTCCAGAGCTCCTCCAGTGTGCTGCAGACCTCTGCCATCTTGGAAACAGAGGTGCTGCTGGCACACTGGACTGCTCTGAGTGGCCAGTGCCACCAGGTGACGTCAGAGACTCCTCCTGATAGGCTCCTTCAGGTGTTAGTAGCCTATCCTCTCTCCAAAGTAGCCAAACCCTCTTTTCTGGCTATTTAGGGTCTCTGTCTCTGGGGAAACTTTAGATAACGAATGCAAGAGCTCATCCAAGTTCCTCTGCATCTCTCTCTTCACCTTCTGATAAGGAAACGACTGCTGACCGCGCTGGAAGCCTGCAAACCTGCAACATAGTAGCAAAGACGACTACTGCAACTCTGTAACGCTGATCCTGCCGCCTTCTCGACTGTTTTCCTGCTTGTGCATGCTGTGGGGGTAGTCTGCCTCCTCTCTGCACCAGAAGCTCCGAAGAAATCTCCTGTGGGTCGACGGAATCTTCCCCCTGCAACCGCAGGCACCAAAAAGCTGCATTACCGGTCCCTTGGGTCTCCTCTCAGCATGACGAGCGAGGTCCCTTGAATCCAGCAACTCTGTCCAAGTGACTGCCACAGTCCAGTGACTCTTCAGTCCAAGTTTGGTGGAGGTAAGTCCTTGCCTCCCCACTCCAGACTGCATTGTTGGTAACCGCGACTTTTGCAACTTCTCCGGCCCCTGTGCACTTCTGGCGGAAATCCTTTGTGCACAGCCAATCCAGGGTCCACGGCACTCTAACCTGCATTGCACGACTTTCTAAGTTGGTCTCCGGCGACGTGGGACTCCTTTGTGCAACTTCGGCGAGCACCGTTTCACGCATCCTCGTAGTGCCTGTTTCTGGCACTTTTCCGGGTGCTACCTGCTTCAGAGAGGGCTTCTTGTCTTGCACGACGTCCCCTCTCTCTGCTGGTCCAATTTGCGACCTCCTGGTCCCTCCTGGGCCTCAGCAGCGTCCAAAAACCACAACTGCACGATTTGCAGTTAGCAAGGCTTGTTGGCGTCCTTTCGGCGGGAAAAAACTTCTGCACGACTCTCCAAGGCGAGTGGGATACGTCCACCAAAGGGGAAGTCTCTAGCCCTTTTTGTTCCTGCAGAAACCTTTGCTTTTTCTTTCCAGTCGAAGCTTCTTTGCACCCGCAGCTGGCATTTCCTGGGCATTTGCCCATCTCCGACTTGCTTGTGACTTTTGGACTTGGTCCCCTTGTTCCACAGGTACCCTAGATTGGAAATCCACAGTTGTTGCATTGTTGGTTTGTGTCTTTCCTGCATTATTCCTCTATTACGACTTCTTTGTCTTCTGGGGAACTTCAGTGCACTTTGCACTCACTTTTCAGGGTCTTGGGGAGGGCTAGTTTTCTAACTCTCACTATTTTCTAATAGTCCCAGCGACCCTCTACAAGGTCACATAGGTTTGGGGTCCATTCGTGGTTCACATTCCACTTTTGGAGTATATGGTTTGTGTTGCCCCTATCCCTATGTGTCTCCATTGCATCCTATTGTAACTATACATTGTTTGCACTGTTTTCTAAGACTATACTGCATATTTTTAGTACTGTGTACATATAACTTGTGTATATTTGCTATCCTCACTCTGAGGGTACACTCTGAGATACTGTGACATATTGTCATAAAAATAAAGTACCTTTATTTTTAGTATAACTGTGTATTGTGTTTTCTTATGGTATTGTGCAAGTGACACTTGTGGTACTGTAGTAGCTTCGCACGTCTCCGAGTTCAGCCTAAGCTGCTCTGCTAAGCTACCATTATCTATCAGCCTAAGCTGCTAGACACCCTATACACTAATAAGGGATAACTGGGCCTGGTGCAAGGTGTAAGTACCCCTTGGTACTCACTACAAGCCAGTCCAGCCTCCTACATTGGTTGTGCAGCGGTGGGATAAGTGCTTTGAGACTACTTACCATTCTTGTCATTGTACTTTTCATAAGAGAAAAATATACAAAACAAGTTCAGTTTGTGTACACATAGCTAAAAAGTTTTGCATTTCCTCTTTTCACTGTTTTCTAAGTGCTGAAAAGTACTTCTAAACTTTCAAAAAGTTCTTAAAAGTTTAAAAAGTTTTTTTCTGTCTTTCCAAAAAGTTCTGAAAACTTTTTTCTCTTTTTCTATCACTTTAACTCTCTCTAAAAATGTCTGGCACAGGCCAAATTACTGATCTGTCCAAACTTGCATATGATCACCTTAGCTGGAAAGGAGCAAGGAGTCTCTGCATAGAGAGAGGTTTGAGTGTAGGGAAGAATCCTTCCTTAGAACTGTTAATTAACATGCTTAGAGAACAGGATAAGGCCATAAGTGCCCCATCTGTTGAAAAAGTAGCTAATGGTTCTCAATCTGATCCAGGGACTCCCCCAGGAAAAGGTTCAGGAAAGAAACTTCTTAGCCTGCCCATTACTAGACAGTCTAGCATAGTTGGTACTGAGGTGGAGTCACATCATACAGATGATGTGCTCTCACATTACACTGTCAGCCAAGCTGTTATGGTGGCTTCTGTAAGGGACAGGTCTCCTTCTGTTCATTCCCATCATACCTCTGTATCTAGAAATGTCCCTCCCACCAGCCCTGATGACAGATTGTTAGAAAGGGAACTCAATAAGTTGAGGGTGGAACAAACCAGACTGAAGCTTAAAAAGCAACAGATGGATTTGGATAGACAGTCTTTAGAAATAGAGAGGGAAAGACAGAAGTTGGGTTTAGAAACCCATGGTGGCAGCAGCAGTATTCCCCATAGTCATCCTGTAAAAGAGCATGATTCCAGGAATCTGCACAAGATAGTTCCCCCTTACAAGGAGGGGGATGACATTAACAAGTGGTTTGCTGCACTTGAGAGGGCCTGTGTTGTACAGGATGTCCCTCAAAGGCAGTGGGCTGCTATCCTATGGCTATCATTTAGTGGAAAAGGTAGGAATAGGCTCCTTACTGTGAAATAAAGTGATGCCAATAATTTCCAAGTTCTTAAGAATGCACTCCTGGATGGTTATGGCTTAACCACTGAACAATACAGGATAAAGTTCAGAGAGACCAAAAAGGAGTCTTCACAAGACTGGGTTGATTTCATTGACCATTCAGTGAAGGCCTTGGAGGGGTGGTTACATGGCAGTAAAGTTACTGATTATGACAGCCTGTATAACTTGATCCTGAGAGAGCATATTCTTAATAATTGTGTGTCTGATTTGTTGCACCAGTACTTGGTGGACTCTGATCTGACCTCTCCCCAAGAATTGGGAAAGAAGGCAGACAAATGGGTCAGAACAAGAGTGAACAGAAAAATTCATACAGGGGGTGACAAAGAGAACACTAAGAAGAAAGATGGTGAAAAATCTCAAGATAAGCATGGGGATAAGGGTAAAACCAAAGATCCCACTTCAAATCTTAAACACTCTTCAGGGGGTGGGGATAAAACAAATTCTTCCTCTTCTTCTCAACCTACACAATTTAAAAAGCCTTGGTGCTTTGTGTGTAAAAATAGAGGCCATAGGCCAGGGGATAAGTCCTGTCCAGGTAAACCCACTGAGCCTACCACCACTAATACATCAAGCTCTAGTGCCCCTAGCAGTAGTGGTACTAGTGGTGGGACTGCTGGCAACAGTCAAGCAAAGGGTGTAGTTGGGTTCAATTATGGGTCCATCATAGAAACTGGGGTAGTCAGCCCCAAGACACTTTCTGTCACACCTAGTGGCATTGGCCTTGCCACACTGGCTGCTTGTCCCCTTACAATGGATAAGTACAGGCAGACAGTTTCAATAAATGGTGTTGAGGCCTTGGCCTACAGGGGCACAGGTGCCAGTATCACTTTTGTGACTGAAAACCTAGTGCACCCTGATCAACACATCATTGGACAACAGTATAAGATTATTGATGTCCATAACTCCACTAAGTTTCTCCCCTTAGCTATAATTCAGTTTAGTTGGGGTGGAGTTACTGGCCCTAAGTAGGTGGTGGTATCACATAGCTTACCTGTAGACTGTCTCTTAGGTAATGACCTAGAGGCCTCAGGTTGGGCTGATGTAGAGTTTTATGCCCATGCAGCCATGCTGGGCATCGCTGAGGAATTGTTCCCTCTCATTTCTACTGAAATGAAAAAGCAAAGGAGAGAAGGCCTGAAAACTCAGGATCCCTCTCCATCAACAGGTAAAAAGGGTATCACAGTATCCCCTAACCACCCTGCCATTCAGGATGCCATTCCTGTGGTGGGAGAAACCTCTCCTGGGGTGACACCTGTTCCAAGGGAATCATCAGTTGGCAAAACTGTACTCCCTGAGTGTAGGAAAGTACCATCTTGCCTGGCATGTTACCCCCATTTTTCACTGTATATATGTTGTTTTAGTTGTATGTGTCACTGGGACCCTGGTAACCCAGGGCCCCAGTGCTCATAAGTGTGCCTGAATGTGTTACCTGTGTAGTGACTAACTGTCTCACTGAGGCTCTGCTAATCAGAACCTCAGTGGTTATGCTCTCTCATTTCTTTCCAAATTGTCACTAACAGGCTAGTGACCATTTTTACCAATTTACATTGGCTTATTGGAACACCCTTATAATTCCCTAGTATATGGTACTGAGGTACCCAGGGTATTGGGGTTCCAGGAGATCCCTATGGGCTGCAGCATTTCTTTTGCCACCCATAGGGAGCTCTGACAATTCTTACACAGGCCTGCCACTGCAGCCTGAGTGAAATAACGTCCACGTTATTTCACAGCCATTTTACACTGCACTTAAGTAACTTATAAGTCACCTATATGTCTAACCTTTACCTGGTAAAGGTTAGGTGCAAAGTTACTTAGTGTGTGGGCACCCTGGCACTAGCCAAGGTGCCCCCACATTGTTCAGAGCCAATTCCCTGAACTTTGTAAGTGCGGGGACACCATTACACGCGTGCACTACATATAGGTCACTACCTATATGTAGCTTCACAATGGTAACTCCGAATATGGCCATGTAACATGTCTATGATCATGGAATTGCCCCCTCTATGCCATCCTGGCATTATTGGGACAATTCCATGATCCCAGTGGTCTGTAGCACAGACCCTGGTACTGCCAAACTGCCTTTCCTGGGGTTTCACTGCAGCTGCTGCTGCTGCCAACCCCTCAGACAGGCATCTGCCCTCCTGGGGTCCAGCCAGGCCTGGCCCAGGATGGCAGAACAAAGAACTTCCTCTTAGAGAGGGTGTGACACCCTCTCCCTTTGGAAAATGGTGTGAAGGCAGGGGAGGAGTAGCCTCCCCCAGCCTCTGGAAATGCTTTGTTGGGCACAGAGGTGCCCAATTCTGCATAAGCCAGTCTACACCGGTTCAGGGGACCCCTTAGCCCTGCTCTGGCGCGAAACTGGACAAAGGAAAGGGGAGTGACCACTCCCCTGACCTGCACCTCCCCTGGGAGGTGTCCAGAGCTCCTCCAGTGTGCTCCAGACCTCTGCCATCTTGGAAACAGAGGTGCTGCTGGCACACTGGACTGCTCTGAGTGGCCAGTGCCACCAGGTGACGTCAGAGACTCCTTGTGATAGGCTCCTTCAGGTGTTGCTAGCCTATCCTCTCTCCTAGGTAGCCAAACCCTCTTTTCTGGCTATTTAGGGTCTCTGTCTCTGGGGAAACTTCAGATAACGAATGCAAGAGCTCATCCGAGTTCCTCTGCATCTCTCTCTTCACCTTCTGATAAGGAAACGACTGCTGACCGCGCTGGAAGCCTGCAAACCTGCAACATAGTAGCAAAGACGACTACTGCAACTCTGTAACGCTGATCCTGCCGCCTTCTCGACTGTTTTCCTGCTTGTGCATGCTGTGGGGGTAGTCTGCCTCCTCTCTGCACCAGAAGCTCCGAAGAAATCTCCCGTGGGTCGACGGAATCTTCTCCCTGCAACCGCAGGCACCAAAAAGCAGCATTACCGGTCCCTTGGGTCTCCTCTCAGCACGACGAGCGAGGTCCCTCGAATCCAGCGACTCTGTCCAAGTGACCCCCACAGTCCAGTGACTCTTCAGTCCAAGTTTGGTGGAGGTAAGTCCTTGCCTCACCTTGCTGGGCTGCATTGCTGGGAACCGCGACTTTGCAGCTACTCCGGCCCCTGTGCACTTCCGGCGGAAATCCTTTGTGCACAGCCAAGCCTGGGTCCACGGCACTCTAACCTGCATTGCACGACTTTCTAAGTTGGTCTCCGGCGACGTGGGACTCCTTTGTGCAACTTCGGCAAGCACCGTTTCACGCATCCTTGTAGTGCCTGTTTCTGGCACTTTTCCGGGTGCTACCTGCTTCAGTGAGGGCTCTTTGTCTTGCTCGACGTCCCTTCTCTCTTCAGGTCCAATTTGCGACCTCCTAGTCCCTCCTGGACCCCAGCAGCGTCCAAAAACGCCAAACGCACGATTTGCGACTAGCAAGGCTTGTTGGCGTCCTTCCGGCGAGAAAACACTTCTGCACGACTCACCAAGGCGAGAGGGATACGTCCTCCAAAGGGGAAGTCTCTATCCCTTTCCGTTCCTGCAGAAACCTCAGCTTCTTCTGTCCAGTAGAAGCTTCTTTGCACCCGCAGCTGGCATTTCCTGGGCATCTGCCCATCTCCGACTTGCTTGTGACTTTTGGACTTGGTCCCCTTGTTCCACAGGTACCCTAGATTGGAAATCCACAGTTGTTGCATTGCTGGTTTGTGTCTTTCCTGCATTATTCCTCTAACACAACTGTTTTGTCCTTAGAGGAACTTTAGTGCACTTTGCACTCACTTTTCAGGGTCTTGGGGAGGGTTATTTTTCTAACTCTCACTATTTTCTAATAGTCCCAGCGACCCTCTACAAGGTCACATAGGTTTGGGGTCCATTCGTGGTTCGCATTCCACTTTTGGAGTATATGGTTTGTGTTGCCCCTATCCCTATGTTTCCCTATTGCATCCTATTGTAACTATACATTGTTTGCACTGTTTTCTAAGACTATACTGCATATTTTTGCTATTGTGTATATATATCTTGTGTATATTTCCTATCCTCTCACTGAGGGTACACTCTAAGATACTTTGGCATATTGTCATAAAAATAAAGTACCTTTATTTTTAGTATAACTGTGTATTGTGTTTTCTTATGATATTGTGCATATGACACTAAGTGGTACTGTAGTAGCTTCACACGTCTCCCAGTTCAGCCTAAGCTGCTCTGCTAAGCTACCATTATCTATCAGCCTAAGCTGCTAGACACCCTATACACTAATAAGGGATAACTGGGCCTGGTGCAAGGTGCAAGTACCCCTTGGTACTCACTACAAGCCAGTCCAGCCTCCTACATTGGTTGTGCAGTGGTGGGATAAGTGCTTGAGACTGCTTACCACTCTTGTCATTGTACTTTTCATAAGAGAAAAATATACAAAACAAGGTCAGTGTGTATATACACATAGCCAAACAAGTTTTGCATTTCCTCTTTTCACTCTTTTCTAAGTGCTGAAAAGTACTCCTAAACTTTCAAAAAGTTCTTAAAAGTTTAAAAAGTTTTTTTTCTGTCTTTCCAAAAAGTTCTGAAAACTTTTTTCTCTTTTTCTATCACTTTAACTCTCTCTAAAAATGTCTGGCACAGGCCAAAATGTTGATCTGTCCAAACTTGCATATGACAACCTTAGCTGGAAAAGAGCAAGGAGTCTCTGTATAGAGAGAGGTTTGAGTGTAGGGAAGAATCCTTCCTTGGAACTGTTACTTAACATGCTTAGAGAACAGGATACGTCCATAGGTGCCTCATCTGTTGAAAAAGTACCTAATAGTTCCCAATCTGATTCAGGGACTCCCCCAGGAAAAGATTCAGGAAAGAAACTTCCTAGCCTGCCCATTACTAGACAGTCTAGCATAGTTGGGGATGATGATGAGCCACACCATACAAATAGTGTTGTCTCACATCATAGCAACAGCATTTATTCTCACCATACTGGTAGTAATGTTTCTGTTAACCAAGCTGTTAGGGTGGCTTCTGTAAGGGACAGGTCTCCTTCTGTTCATTCCCATCATAGCTCTGTTTCTAGGAATGTCCCTCCCACCAACCCTGATGACAGAATGTTAGAGAGGGAACTCAATAAGTCGAGGGTGGAACAAACCAGACTGAAGCTTAAAAAGCAACAGCTGGATTTGGATAGACAGTCTTTTGAATTAGAGAAGGAAAGACAGAAGTTGGGTTTAGAAACCCATGGTGGCAGCAGCAGTATTCCCCATAGTCATCCTGCAAAAGAGCATGATTCCAGGAATCTGCACAAGATAGTTCCCCCTTAAAAGGAGGGGGATGACATTAACAAGTGGTTTGCTGCACTTGAGAGGGCCTGTGTTGTACAGGATGTCCCTCAAAGGCAGTGGGCTGCTATCCTATGGCTATCATTTAGTGGAAAAGGTAGGGATAGGCTCCTTACTGTGAAAGAAAATGATGCTAATAATTTCCAAGTTCTTAAGAATGCACTCCTGGATGGTTATGGCTTAACCACTGAACAGTACAGGATAAAGTTCAGAGAGACCAAAAAGGAGTCTTCACAAGACTGGGTTGATTTCATTGACCATTCAGTGAAGGCCTTGGAGGGGTGGTTACATGGCAGTAAAGTTACTGATTATGACAGCCTGTATAACTTAATCCTGAGAGAGCATATTCTTAATAATTGTGTGTCTGATTTGTTGCACCAGTACTTGGTGGACTCTGATCTGACCTCTCCCCAAGAATTGGGAAATAAGGCAGACAAATGGGTCAGAACAAGAGTGAACAGAAAAGTTCATACAGGGGGTGACAAAGATGGCAACAAAAAGAAGGATGGTAAGTCTTCTGACAAGGGTGGGGACAAATCTAAAAATGAGTCTTCATCAGGCCCACAAAAACACTCTGGTGGGGGTGGTGGGTCCAAATCCTCCTTTAATCAGAACAAGGAAAAGAAACCATGGTGCTATTTATGTAAAATAAAAGGCCATTGGACAACAGATCCCAGTTGTCCAAAGAAAGGCACCACTGCTCCTACCACTACAACCCCTACTGCTACACCTAGTGTCCCTACTAATAGCAGTGGTGGTGGGAGCAAACCTACTAATAGCCAATCCAAGGGAGTAGCTGGGCTCACTTTTGGTAACTTAGTTGGGGTTGGTCTGATTAGGGAGACCACATAGGCTACTTTAGTCTCTGAAGGGGCTATTGATTTAGCCACTTTGGTTGCTTGCCCCCATAACTTGGAGAAGTACAAGCAACTAACCCTAATAAATGGTGTTGAGGTCCAGGCCTACAGGGACACAGGTGCCAGTGTCACAATGGTGATTGAGAAACTGGTGCACCCTGAACAACACATACTTGGACACCAGTACCAAGTAACCGATGCTCACAACATAACACAAAGCCACCCCATGGCTGTTGTAAATCTCAACTGGGGGGGGGTAACTGGTCCAAAGAAAGTTGTGGTAGCTTCAGATTTACCTGTAGACTGTCTATTAGGGAATGATTTGGAGACATCAGCTTGGTCAGATGTGGAGTTGGAGGCCCATGCAGCAATGCTGGGCATCCCAGGGCATATTTTTGCTTTGACAAGGGCTCAGGCCAAAAAGCAAAAAGGACAGGGAAGCTTGGATCCTGGAACAATGGACCAAGTGCTCCCTAAAGCTAGGGCTAGTAGAAGCAAACCACTTCCTACTATCCCTCCCTCTACAGTGGATTCTACTTCTGAGGAAGAAGAATTCCCTCCCTGTGCAGAACCTACACCAGAGGAGCTGGAAGCAGACACTGCTGAGCTTTTGGGTGAAGGGGGGCCTGCCAGAGAGGAGCTGAGTGTGGCACAGCAAACCTGTCCCACATTAGAGGGTCTCAGACAGCAAGCTGTCAAACAGGCTAATGGGGATGTCAGTGACTCTCACAGAGTTTACTGGGAGGACAACCTCTTGTACACTGAGCATAGGGATCCTAAACCTGGAGCTGCCAGGAGATTAGTGATTCCTCAGGAGTACAGAAAGTTCCTCCTAACACTGGCACATGACATTCCCTTAGCTGGGCACCTAGGACAAATGAAAACTTGGGACAGGCTTGTTCCCCTGTTTCATTGGCCTAGGATGTCTGAGGACGCAAAGGAATTTTGTAAGTCCTGTGAAACCTGTCAAGCCAGTGGCAAGACAGGTGGCACCCCAAAGGCACCCCTTATCCCACTGCCTGTGGTTGGGGTTCCCTTTGAGAGGGTAGGGGTTGACATAATTGGCCCCCTTGACCCTCCTACTGCTTCAGGCAATAGGTTTATCTTAGTGGTAGTGAACCATGCCACAAGATATCCTGAAGCTATTCCTTTAAGGACCACTACAGCACCTGCAGTGGCAAAGGCCCTCCTGGGAATATTTTCCAGGGTGGGCTTCCCAAAGGAAGTAGTATCAGACAGAGGAAGCAATTTCATGTCTGCATACTTAAAGGCCATGTGGAAGGAGTGTGGTGTAACGTACAAGTTCACAACACCCTATCATCCACAAACAAATGGACTGGTGGAGAGATTTAATAAAACTCTCAAAGGCATGATTATGGGTCTCCCTGAAAAACTCCGCAGGAGATGGGATATCCTTCTACCATGCCTCCTTTTTGCCTACAGGGAGGTACCCCAGAAAGGAGTGGGCTTCAGCCCCTTTGAACTTCTTTTTGGACACCCTGTTAGGGGTCCACTCACACTTGTAAAGGAGTGTTGGGAACAACCTTTAAAAGCTCCTAAGCAGGATATTGTGGATTATGTACTTGGCCTCAGATCAAGGATGGCTGAGTACATGAAAAAGGCCAGTAAAAACCTTCAGGCCAGCCAAGAGCTCCAGAAGCAATGGCATGATCAGAAGGCTGTTTTGGTTCAGTACCAACCAGGGCAGAAAGTGTGGGTCTTGGAGCCTGTGGCCCCAAGAGCACTCCAAGATAAATGGAGTGGTCCCCACACAATAGTTGAAAAGAAGGGAGAAGTCACCTATTTAGTTGACTTAGGCACTGCCAGGAGTCCCCTTAGGGTGCTCCATGTCAACCGCCTGAAACCCTACTATGACAGGGCTGATCTCACCCTGCTCATGGCAACTGATGAGGGACAGGAAGAAGACAGTGATCCTCTACCTGATCTCTTCTCTTCCACAGAACAAGATGCTCTTGTGGAAGGTGTAGTTTTGGCTGATTGTCTTACTGCTGAGCAGAAAGATAATTGCATAAATCTCCTAGATCAATTCTCTGAACTCTTCTCTACTGTGCCAGGTACCACTTCCTGGGTGAGCACACTATAGATACTGGAGACAGTTTACCTGTCAAAAGTAAGATCTATAGGCAGCCTGACCATGTCAGGGACTGCATAAAGCAAGAGGTCCAGAAAATGTTAGAACTAGGAGTGGTTGAGCACTCTGACAGTCCATGGGCTTCTCCTGTGGTACTGGTACCAAAACCCCATTCCAAAGATGGAAAGAAGGAAATGCGGTTTTGTGTAGACTATAGAGGTCTCAACTTGGTAACCAAAACTGATGCTCACCCTATACCCAGGGCAGATGAGCTCATAGATACACTGGCATCTGCCAAGTATCTAAGCACTTTTGATTTGACTGCAGGGTATTGGCAGATCAAATTGTCAGAAGATGCTAAACCTAAGACTGCATTTTCTACCATTGGAGGACATTACCAGTTTACTGTAATGCCTTTTGGTTTGAAAAATGCACCTGCCACTTTTCAGAGGTTGGTGAATACAGTCCTGCAAGGGCTGGAAGCTTTCAGTGCAGCATATTTGGACGATATAGCTGTCTTTAGCTCCAGCTGGGATGATCACCTGGTCCACCTATGGAAAGTTTTGGAGGCCCTGCAAAAGGCAGGCCTCACTATCAAGGCTTCAAAGTGCCAGATAGGGCAGGGTAAGGTGGTTTATCTGGGACACCTTGTTGGTGGGGAACAGATTGCACCACTTCAGGGGAAAATCCAAACAATTATTGATTGGGTTCCCCCTACCACTCAGACTCAGGTGAGAGCCTTCCTAGGCCTCACTGGATATTACAGGAGGTTCATTAAGAACTATGGCTCCATTGCAGTCCCTCTTAATGACCTCACATCCAAGAAAATGCCTAAAAAGGTATTATGGACAGCAAACTGTCAGAAAGCTTTTGAGGAGCTGAAGCAGGCCATGTGCTCTGCACCTGTCCTGAAAAGCCCTTGTTACTCTAAAAAATTCTATGTCCAAACTGATGCATCTGAATTAGGAGTAGGGGCAGTCCTATCACAACTTAATTCTGAGGGCCAGGATCAACCTGTTGCTTTTATTAGTAGAAGGTTGACCCCTAGAGAAAAGCGTTGGTCTGCCATTGAGAGGGAGGCCTTTGCTGTGGTCTGGGCTCTGAAAAAGTTGAGGCCATACCTGTTTGGCACTCACTTCATTGTTCAGACAGACCACAAACCTCTACTTTGGCTAAAACAAATGAAAGGTGAAAATCCTAAATTGTTGAGGTGGTCCATATCCCTACAGGGAATGGACTATACAGTGGAACATAGACCTGGGAGTAGCCACTCCAATGCAGATGGACTCTCCAGATATTTCCACTTAGACAATGAAGACTCATCAGGTCATGGCTAGTCTTATTGTCCTTCGTTTGGGGGGGGGGTTGTGTAGGAAAGTACCATCTTGCCTGGCATGTTACCCCCATTTTTCACTGTATATATGTTGTTTTAGTTGTATGTGTCACTGGGACCCTGGTAACCCAGGGCCCCAGTGCTCATAAGTGTGCCTGAATGTGTTACCTGTGTAGTGACTAACTGTCTCACTGAGGCTCTGCTAATCAGAACCTCAGTGGTTATGCTCTCTCATTTCTTTCCAAATTGTCACTAACAGGCTAGTGACCATTTTTACCAATTTACATTGGCTTACTGGAACACCCTTATAGTTCCCTAGTATATGGTACTGAGGTACCCAGGGTATTGGGGTTCCAGGAGATCCCTATGGGCTGCAGCATTTCTTTTGCCACCCATAGGGAGCTCTGACAATTCTTACACAGGCCTGCCACTGCAGCCTGAGTGAAATAACGTCCACGTTATTTCACAGCCATTTTACACTGCACTTAAGTAACTTATAAGTCACCTATATGTCTAACCTTTACCTGGTAAAGGTTAGGTGCAAAGTTACTTAGTGTGTGGGCACCCTGGCACTAGCCAAGGTGCCCCCACATTGTTCAGAGCCAATTCCCTGAACTTTGTGAGTGCGGGGACACCATTACAAGCGTGCACTACATATAAGTCACTACCTATATGTAGCTTCACAATGGTAACTCCGAATATGGCCATTTAACATGTCTATGATCATGGAATTGCCCCCTCTATGCCATCCTGGCATAGTTGGCACAATCCCATGATCCCAGTGGTCTGTAGCACAGACCCTGGTACTGCCAAACTGCCCTTCCTGGGGTTTCACTGCAGCTGCTGCTGCTGCCAACCCCTCAGACAGGCATCTGCCCTCCTGGGGTCCAGCCAGGCCTGGCCCAGGATGGCAGAACAAAGAACTTTCTCTGAGAGAGGGTGTGACACCCTCTCCCTTTGGAAAATGGTGTGAAGGCAGGGGAGGAGTAGCCTCCCCCAGCCTCTGGAAATGCTTTGTTGGGCACAGAGGTGCCCAATTCTGCATAAGCCAGTCTACACCAGTTCAGGGGACCCCTTAGCCCTGCTCTGGCGCGAAACTGGACAAAGGAAAGGGGAGTGACCACTCCCCTGACCTGCACCTCCCCTGGGAGGTGTCCAGAGCTCCTCCAGTGTGCTCCAGACCTCTGCCATCTTGGAAACAGAGGTGCTGCTGGCACACTGGACTGCTCTGAGTGGCCAGTGCCACCAGGTGACGTCAGAGACTCCTTGTGATAGGCTCCTTCAGGTGTTGCTAGCCTATCCTCTCTCCTAGGTAGCCAAACCCTCTTTTCTGGCTATTTAGGGTCTCTGTCTCTGGGGAAACTTCAGATAACGAATGCAAGAGCTCATCCGAGTTCCTCTGCATCTCTCTCTTCACCTTCTGATAAGGAAACGACTGCTGACCGCGCTGGAAGCCTGCAAACCTGCAACATAGTAGCAAAGACGACTACTGCAACTCTGTAACGCTGATCCTGCCGCCTTCTCGACTGTTTTCCTGCTTGTGCATGCTGTGGGGGTAGTCTGCCTCCTCTCTGCACCAGAAGCTCAGAAGAAATCTCCCGTGGGTCGACGGAATCTTCCCCCTGCAACCGCAGGCACCAAAAATCTGCATTACCGGTCCCTTGGGTCTCCTCTCAGCACGACGAGCGAGGTCCCTCGAATCCAGCGACTCTGTCCAAGTGACCACCAGAGTCCAGTGACTCTTCAGTCCCAGTTTGGTGGAGGTAAGTCCTTGCCTCACCTCGCTGGGCTGCATTGCTGGGAACCGCGACTTTGCAGCTACTCCAGCCCCTGTGCACTTCCGGCGGAAATCCTTTGTGCACAGCCAAGCCTGGGTCCACGGCACTCTAACCTGCATTGCACGACTTTCTAAGTTGGTCTCCGGCGACGTGGGACTCCTTTGTGCAACTTCGGCGAGCACCATTTCACGCATCCTCGTAGTGCCTGCTTCTGGCACTTCTCCGGGTGCTACCTGCTTCAGTGAGGGCTCTTTATCTTGCTCGACATCCCTTCTCTCTTCAGGTCCAATTTGCGACCTCCTGGTCCCTCCTGGGCCCCAGCAGCGTCCAAAAACGCTAAACTCACAATTTGCGACTAGCAAGGCTTGTTGGCGTCCTTCCGGCGGGAAAACACTTCTGCACGACTCTCCAAGGCGAGAGGGATCTGTCCACCAAGGGGGAAGTCTCTAGCCCTTTTCGTTCTTGCAGAAACCTCAGCTTCTTCTGTCGAGTAGAAGCTTCTTTGCACCCGCAGCTGGCATTTCCTGGGCATCTGCCCATCTCCGACTTGCTTGTGACTTTTGGACTTGGTCCCCTTGTTCCACAGGTACCCTAGATTGGAAATCCACAGTTGTTGCATTGCTGGTTTGTGTCTTTCCTGCATTATTCCTCTAACACGACTCTTTTGTCCTTAGAGGAACTTTAGTGCACTTTGCACTCACTTTTCAGGGTCTTGGGGAGGGTTATTTTTCTAACTCTCACAATTTCCTAATAGTCCCAGCGACCCTCTACAAGGTCACATAGGTTTGGGGTCCATTAGTGGTTCGCATTCCACTTTTGGAGTATATGGTTTGTGTTGCCCCTATCCCTATGTTTCCCCATTGCATCCTATTGTAACTATACATTGTTTGCACTGTTTTCTAAGACTATACTGCATATTTTTGCTATTGTGTATATATATCTTGTGTATATTTCCTATCCTCTCACTGAGGGTACACTCTAAGATACTTTGGCATATTGTCATAAAAATAAAGAACCTTTATTTTTAGTATAACTGTGTATTGTGTTTTCTTATGATATTGTGCATATGACACTAAGTGGTACTGTAGTAGCTTCACACGTCTCCTAGTTCAGCCTAAGCTGCTCTGCTAAGCTACCATTATCTATCAGCATAAGCTGCTAGACACCCTATACACTAATAAGGGATAACTGGGCCTGGTGCAAGGTGCAAGTACCCCTTGGTACTCACTACAAGCCAGTCCAGCCTCCTACACTGAGGTGGAAGTACCTCTCTGTGGGATAACTAACATTGGTGAGAAAAAGAGCACCATTTTAGTTAACATGGAGCATCCCTCCAACCGTCCCAGAGAAACTTTAGTGCAGAAACCCTGCACTGCCTCACAACACTTAGGACAGCATCCCTGCCCTAGTGTGGAGCTCATAGGACAGCATCCCTGCCCTGCTCCAACTCAAGAGAAACAGCATCCCTGTTCTCTCTTCCAGCCATATGGACAAAGTTTTTGCCCAGCTATGGCTTTACTGAGACAGCATCCCTGTCTGGCATTTCCATCACTACAAATAGGTTCAGTGGACAATTCCCACTGCTCTAAACTAAAACTTACTGATAGAAACTCTGAAAATACATCTTCACAATGTTGCTTAGCTAAAAAACTTCAAACAGGGTAGTTTACATCCCCACAGGGAAGTAACCATATAGTGGATGATAAAGGGAGTAACCAGTCTATTGCAGAGCTACTCTCTACTTATCACCACTTAGACAATAAAGTCTCAACTGGCCAAGGTTAGCCTTATTGTCCTTCGTTTGGGGGGGGGGTTGTGTGAGAAAGTAGCCTCTTTCTAGCCTTGTTACCCCCACTTTTGGCCTGTTTGTGAGTGTATGTCAGGGTGTTTTCACTGTCTCACTGGGATCCTGCTAGCCAGGGCCCAGTGCTCATAGTGAAAACCCTATGTTTTCAGTATGTTTGTTATGTGTCACTGGGACCCTGCTAGTCAGGACCCCAGTGCTCATAAGTTTGTGGCC
This sequence comes from Pleurodeles waltl, assembly GCF_031143425.1. Lineage (NCBI taxonomy): Eukaryota > Metazoa > Chordata > Amphibia > Caudata > Salamandridae > Pleurodeles > Pleurodeles waltl. The sequence continues at coordinate 15,875,173 of NC_090438.1, read as the reverse complement.
TATATGTATGTGTTCCCTGTGTAGTGCCTAACTGTCTCACTGAGGCTCTGCTAACCAGAACCTCAGTGGTTATGCTCTCTCATTTCTTTCAAATTGTCACTAACAGGCTAGTGACCAATTTTACCAATTTACATTGGCTTACTGGAACACCCTTATAATTCCCTAGTATATGGTACTGAGGTACCCAGGGTATTGGGGTTCCAGGAGATCCCTATGGGCTGCAGCATTTCTTTTGCCACCCATAGGGAGCTCTGACAAATCTTACACAGGCCTGCCACTGCAGCCTGAGTGAAATAACGTCCACGTTATTTCACAGCCATTTTACACTGCACTTAAGTAACTTATAAGTCACCTATATGTCTAACCTTTACCTGGTAAAGGTTAGGTGCAAAGTTATTTAGTGTGAGGGCACCCTGGCACTAGCCAAGGTGCCCCCACATTGTTCAGGGCCAACTCCCCGGACTTTGTGAGTGCGGGGACACCATTACACGCGTGTACTACATATAGGTCACTACCTATATGTAGCTTCACAATGGTAACTCCGAATATGGCCATGTAACATGTCCAAGATCATGGAATTGCCCCCTCTATGCCATCCTGGCATTATTGGGACAATTCCATAATCCCAGTGGTCTGTAGCACAGACCCTGGTACTGCCAAACTGCCTTTCCTGGGGTTTCACTGCAGCTGCTGCTGCTGCCAACCCCTCAGACAGGTTTCTGCCCCCCTGGGGTCAAGCCAGGCTTCTCCCAGGATGGCAGAACAAAGGACTTCCTCTGAGAGAGGGTGTTACACCCTCTCCCTTTGGAAAATGGTGTGAAGGCAGGGGAGGAGTAGCCTCCCCCAGCCTCTGGAAATGCTTTGTTGGGCACAGATGTGCCCAATTCTGCATAAGCCAGTCTACACCGGTTCAGGGACCCCTTAGCCCCTGCTCTGGCGTGAAACTGGACAAAGGAAAGGGGAGTGACCACTCCCCTGACCTGCACCTCCCCTGGGAGGTGTCCAGAGCTCCTCCAGTGTGCTGCAGACCTCTGCCATCTTGGAAACAGAGGTGCTGCTGGCACACTGGACTGCTCTGAGTGGCCAGTGCCACCAGGTGACGTCAGAGACTCCTCCTGATAGGCTCCTTCAGGTGTTAGTAGCCTATCCTCTCTCCAAAGTAGCCAAACCCTCTTTTCTGGCTATTTAGGGTCTCTGTCACTGGGGAAACTTTAGATAACGAATGCAAGAGCTCATCCGAGTTCCTCTGCATCTCTCTCTTCACCTTCTGATAAGGAAACGACTGCTGACCGCGCTGGAAGCCTGCAAACCTGCAACATAGTAGCAAAGACGACTACTGCAACTCTGTAACGCTGATCCTGCCGCCTTCTCGACTGTTTTCCTGCTTGTGCATGCTGTGGGGGTAGTCTGCCTCCTCTCTGCACCAGAAGCTCCGAAGAAATCTCCTGTGGGTCGACGGAATCTTCCCCCTGCAACCGCAGGCACCAAAAAGCTGCATTACCGGTCCCTTGGGTCTCCTCTCAGCATGACGAGCGAGGTCCCTTGAATCCAGCAACTCTGTCCAAGTGACTGCCACAGTCCAGTGACTCTTCAGTCCAAGTTTGGTGGAGGTAAGTCCTTGCCTCCCCACTCCAGACTGCATTGTTGGTAACCGCGACTTTTGCAACTTCTCCGGCCCCTGTGCACTTCTGGCGGAAATCCTTTGTGCACAGCCAATCCAGGGTCCACGGCACTCTAACCTGCATTGCACGACTTTCTAAGTTGGTCTCCGGCGACGTGGGACTCCTTTGTGCAACTTCGGCGAGCACCATTTCACGCATCCTCGTAGTGCCTGTTTCTGGCACTTTTCCGGGTGCTACCTGCTTCAGAGAGGGCTTCTTGTCTTGCACGACGTCCCCTCTCTCTGCTGGTCCAATTTGCGACCTCCTGGTCCCTCCTGGGCCTCAGCAGCGTCCAAAAACCACAACTGCACGATTTGCAGCTAGCAAGGCTTGTTGGCGTCCTTTCGGCGGGAAAAAACTTCTGCACGACTCTCCAAGGCGAGTGGGATACGTCCACCAAAGGGGAAGTCTCTAGCCCTTTTTGTTCCTGCAGAAACCTTTGCTTTTTCTTTCCAGTCGAAGCTTCTTTGCACCCGCAGCTGGCATTTCCTGGGCATTTGCCCATCTCCGACTTGCTTGTGACTTTTGGACTTGGTCCCCTTGTTCCACAGGTACCCTAGATTGGAAATCCACAGTTGTTGCATTGTTGGTTTGTGTCTTTCCTGCATTATTCCTCTATTACGACTTCTTTGTCTTCTGGGGAACTTCAGTGCACTTTGCACTCACTTTTCAGGGTCTTGGGGAGGGCTAGTTTTCTAACTCTCACTATTTTCTAATAGTCCCAGCGACCCTCTACAAGGTCACATAGGTTTGGGGTCCATTCGTGGTTCACATTCCACTTTTGGAGTATATGGTTTGTGTTGCCCCTATCCCTATGTGTCTCCATTGCATCCTATTGTAACTATACATTGTTTGCACTGTTTTCTAAGACTATACTGCATATTTTTAGTACTGTGTACATATAACTTGTGTATATTTGCTATCCTCACTCTGAGGGTACACTCTGAGATACTGTGACATATTGTCATAAAAATAAAGTACCTTTATTTTTAGTATAACTGTGTATTGTGTTTTCTTATGGTATTGTGCAAGTGACACTTGTGGTACTGTAGTAGCTTCGCACGTCTCCGAGTTCAGCCTAAGCTGCTCTGCTAAGCTACCATTATCTATCAGCCTAAGCTGCTAGACACCCTATACACTAATAAGGGATACCTGGGCCTGGTGCAAGGTGTAAGTACCCCTTGGTACTCACTACAAGCCAGTCCAGCCTCCTACAATCACTCCCTGTTTTACTACATAACCCTGCATCACTCCCTGTATAACTAAAACATCCTGCATGACTCCATGTATTACTACAACACCCTGCATCACTCCCTGTATTACTGCAACAACCTGCATCACTCCCTGTATTACTGCAACACCCTGCATCACTCCCTGTGCATCACTCCCTGTATTACTACAACACCCTGCATCACTCCCTGTATTACTGCAACAGCCTGCATCACTCCCTGTTTTACTACAACACCCTGCATCACTCCCTGTTTTACTACAACACCCTGCATCACTCCCTGCAGTAATATAAACTCTGCATCACTCCCTGCAATAATATGTTACCTATGTCACTCTTGTAGTAATACTATACCCTGTATCACTTTTTATATAAATGGGAGACCCATCGTCACTGAAATCACTGCAGTCAGTATAAATATCTAGTAATTCCATGTTGCGTAAAGTTTCTGCTGTTTGTGTAAACATTGCACACAACAATTCTGAGCAGCTGTTGCTTAATGCACTTGTATCGTGAGGATACTTTGCACACTAAAATATAGAACTAAACGGCAGATTTATATTTTGAACAATTTTGCTGAGTAATTAGGCTGAAGTAAATAAGATTGAACCCGAATTGGCCTTACATTTCCAATTCTCGTGCAGTTCCTCTAAGATTTGAATTCCTATTGGATGTGAACAGTGGTGTCCTGCAGGAAGACTGGAACCCTTGTAGCCATAATTGGACTAGGACACAAAATTGGCCTGGGCACCAAAATACAGGTAGTCCTCATAACAAAGCAGATAACGAAACAGGTGGGCAACTTACAAAGAGTAGTAGGACCCTGCATGCATGTGGGCTTACTGCAGTCAATGTGCATGACAATATTAGGGAAATCAACAATAGGAACCAGCTCACCAGCCTATGAAACAAGCCCACAAAAAGCTAAAGAAAAATCCATCTCGCACACTGACCTGTCAGACCTACCTATGGGCACTTCTAGACAGCCAAGTGGGCCAGGGTGACCCTCATTGTGGCTGCACGGGAGGTGGCTAGAGAGAGGTGTCAGGGGACGCAATCATGTGAACTACATCAAGGAGAACCTCGGGAACTGCCACATGGGTAGAGCACCACCTCCCCAGGGCTATGAGGACTCAAAATAATTATAAGCCCTGGGGTATCCACTCGCACGCCACTGGATGGGATGACAGGATTTGAGGTGTCATCCTTGGACAAGGACCTATCATAGAATGCAATATATTTCCAAACTAGCCTTGTTACTCAAGACATGTGATCTAGTAAATTAGGCATTGCCAATATGACATATTTTATGGTAGGTGTGCTTGAACCAACTGAAGTCTCACTGGCCAATCACGTAGCAGAGTGGCATAGATTATTGGTCAATGGCTGTTCTCTTGCTCAGCTGTGTTAGACCTGTCAGCCTTAGGGTGGCCTTCCACCCAGCTCTTATCCTCTCTTTTTCATTATTGCTGAAACTCACTTCTGTTAGCATTAGCACTTTGTGTACTTTAGTACTGCTAAACAGTGCTAGATTGCTTGTGCTCTCTCCCCTAAACATGGTTAAATTGGCTTATACCTAATTGATATATTTGATTTACTTAGAAGTCCCATATAGAGTGGTATGCCATATTCCCAGGACCTGTAAATTAAATGTTAGCAGTGGGCATGTAACACTTAATGTGCCACCCACTTGAATAACCTCTTAAAACAAGTACCAGGCCTGTGATTGCAGTCTGAATGCAGTTTTAAGCTGCCATGTTGACTTTGCAAATTAATCTCCTTGACAAGCCTTAAACTCCACTTTTATTAGATATATGTCCTTACTACAGATTCTGATGTAGTCCACAGGTCAAGGTGCATTGTAAATAAATGGTGTGACATGTATTTTTAAGTGTTATATAGCCAAGTACTGTAACATTTCCAATTTTACTTTTTCACTCCTCTGATGCCTACATTTCCCATAAGATAAAATTGGATTGCCTCAAATACATACAATAGGCACTAACTATTAAATGGTAACATATAACCATCCATGTTTTCTGTTTTTGGGACTGTAATGAAAATTCTCTTCAATGGTATGGTCAGATTTTTTATTACAATTTTTAAAATGCCACTTTTTTTTTCTAACGTTAGCATTTTTCTGCTTAAGCATCCTGCCCAGGGTCACACAAATGGGTGTCGTTGGCAGTTTGACTTTGTGTATTCCTCCCAGACAGCTTCTCACAAAAGAGACCTTATGACATAAGACCAACGACTCAACGCTATGACAAAATTACTCAGAATTACTCAGAATTGTTGGGAGGAAACTATCACTTATATTTAATAGTGAGAGATAAAAAGCAATAATAAACTTTTTTGAAAATTGTTAAGTTTTTTAACATGTTCAGATCACCTATTTATGTGTAGTTTTTAATTGATGAGGTATCACGTGTACTTTTTGTTGACAGAGATTCCACAATGTTTATCATCTGAAATAAGGATGGATAGATAACTAAATGTATAATTTATAATCAATTATTTGTTTTTAACTTGTTTAAGAACCGATTCAGTGAGATGGGAAATGATCAATTGAACTGGCTCTTTTGTGATAAATAAATGGATTTTTTAATGCTTTAAATAACTGCACAATAAGTATTACTTACTTAACTCCCTAAATACAAAGTGATGGAGCCTGGAAGTGGCAGTAAGACCCTGCTAAACAATTACATTATTACTCTAAACACACTACATTAATGTGTATTTAGTGCTGGGTAATCTTTATTATTATTTTCCTTGATGTTGTATTTTCAGGAGTAGATTATGATTGAATATAGAAAAACCCCTCAGATGTGTATTCAGTTGTGTGATCTGTGTTATTATCCAGGATGTCTATATTTCCAGTAGAAGACAATTATTTTATATAGATCGCCTTAAATGTGCATAGTTGTCTGTAATGTTTGTTATTATTTACCTGGTTTTGTACATTTTGAGGTGTAGTTTATGGTTATATATAGAACTCTTAGAAGTGCATAGAGTTGTGCACAATCTTTAATATCTTCCAGGTAGTTATACATTTACAGAAGTAGATTATAACTGTATGTATTAACTCTTAGGGGCATATTTATACTCTGTCTGCGCCGAATGTGCGTCAAAAAATTTGACGCACATTCAGCGCAAAACTTGCACCATATTTAAACTTTGGGGCCCGAGCCCGCAGATGTCAAAATCCCACCGTGTGTGTAATTTTTTGGATGTGGGAACCCGCCTTGTGTTAATCATATGCAAGGTAGGCGTTCCCGTCCCAAAAATGACTTAAACGGCCGTGCGTCGTATTTATGCTTCCGGGCAAAAATGCCACACAGCCAGGAGGCGGGGTCGAAAAATGACGCACAGCCCGATTTGCATCAAAAATTAACGCCTGGGTCAGGGCAGGCATTAAAATGGGGCAAACACACCTGTATTTAATCAGAACACACAGAAGCAACAGCAGAGCAGCAAAATGTAGACATGGAGGTGCTACTCATCCAGCGTGCACACAGATGCAGAGCCCAGCAACAACAACAGCAGCAGGGACCCCGAAGGCAGCACAGAAGGCACGATAGAATATTCCACACCAGAACAACCCTTCATGGCCTCAGGGAACATGACATCATCCAGAGGTACAGGTTGAACTGGCAGGCCATTCAACAGCTGCTGCGCAACATAGAGCCACAGTTGGCACCCACCTTGATGACACCCCGCACCATCCCAACAGAAACCAAGCTGCTAGCTGTACTTCACATGTTGGCATGTGGCTCTTTTCAAACAACTGGTGCCCTGGTTGCCAGAATATCACAGCCATCATTTTCTGCCTTCTTGCCCAAAGTACTGGATGCCATCATTGGACTCACACCCGCCACATCTGGTTCCCTAACACACTGCAGAAGCAGCAGGAGACAAAACAGGGGTTTTACCTCCTTGGTGGCTTCCCAAACGTCCTTGGTGCCATCGACTGCACAAATGTACGCCTTGTGCCACCTGCTGCAACTGAACACCTCTACCGCAACAGGAAGCACACACATTCCATCAATGTGCAGGCCATTGTTGATCACCAAGGATTGATCACCAACATCGTGGCAAAATATCCTGGGAGTGTCCATGACTTATTCATCTCACTCTACCATCAATCAACACTTCCAGGATGGACGATATGGCAATGGACTACTTGTTGGTAAGTACAAAAACCTACTTATATACACACACTGCACAGCAATCCTCTAGGACACACAACACATACACCACAACAGTAACATGTGGACAGGAACACACTGAGGTCATGACATCGCTAGCCATGTTTCATAGGTCTGCATTGAACCTGTCACACATCTGAAATTAGTGTACAGTCTAATGTTAAGACGTCAATGATCACAACGTTTGGAGAGGTTTGCCTAATTGTCATCTTGCAAAATGTAAGCGTCTCTCTGATGTTTAAATTAATCCATTGCATAAGTCTAAAGGTATGGGATGTCCAGGGTATATAGATGCTAACGTGTTACCACCACTGTCAAAATGAATCTGTGTATGGAACTATCATTTCACCCCCAGTGAAGACACAGGGACACCTGTATCACAAGTCACAATGCTAGGGAGTGCACACTGTACTGCAAATCCCAAAACATACTGGTGACAAACGGTCAGCAGCCAAACACTTGTGAAGCCAAGGAAACAACCCAATGCAGATGGTACATCCTACAAGCCTAGGAAGGAACACAATAACACAAAAGAGTGACAGACAACACAAGACAACTACTGCCATGCAAGGTAATTTTAATAGGGCAAGCAGCATCAACATGATCCCATTCATTTTCTTTTTCAGCAGATCAGGGGTATGGGATCCAGCCATGGATAGTGATTCCATTTGGCAACTGCAGCAGAGCGTGCCTACAATGACGCACATAGGAGGACACGCAGCATAGTTGAGAGGACCTTCGGCATCCTCAAGTCTAGATTCAGGTGCCTCGACATCACTGGTGGCAAACTCCTATATTCCCCAGAAATGGTCTGTAAGATCATTTTAACATGTGCCATCCTGCACAACATTTGCATACGAAGGAAAATTCCCGTATTAGAACCAGAGCCACACATGCCTGAAGAGGAGGAAGAGGAGGATGCTGGCCTGCAACATGAGGGGGAACAACAAAACACAGCTGCTGGATTGCGTAGGCGCCAACATATTGTGAACAATTTATTTTAAAAGAACTCACCATCACCACTGTATTAACTAATGTAAATAAACACCAATAATAATCATCATATCATGGTCTGGCTAATCATTTTTGCTCACCTTTATCTCTAACTATCAGAATAATAGTGTTGCTAAACCGATCATGGCACAGAAATTTCCTGAGCAATTGTGATGCGTATCATACAACAGTCACATACACGCACACTGTAAATGACATATATTCTGTACATTTCACCTTTGAAGGGCATTAGCAGAGGACCACACCAATTTTACACATACATGTTGACAACATGGTTCATCGCAGTATATAGCACACAACTAAGACACCATCAGTCTATAAGGGAAAAAAATGCCTCATACATGAGGCAGTGGATGTGCAATTGCATTGGTAACAGGAATGTATGACCAGACCCTTGACAGCAGTAAGTTCAACTGCACCGATCTATGCAAGGACTATCTGTGACTAGAGTTCCATATAAGCAGAACATAGAGAGCGCAAGTGCCACACCTATGACAAGCATTGCGCACATGACATTCCATGTACATGTCTGCCCATTTCCTAACTCCTGACACTCCCTGTCTGAAGAGGTCCCTGGAATGGTGTAGGAGGTTGGACTGGCTTGTAGTGAGTACTAAGGGATACTTACACCTTGCACCAGGCCCAGGTATCCCTTATTAGTGTATAGGGTGTCTAGCATCTTAGGCTGATAGATAATGGTAGCTTAGCAGAGCAGCTTAGGCTGAACTAGGAGACGTGTGAAGCTACTACAGTACCACAAGTGTCACTTGCACAATATCATAAGAAAACACAATACACAGTAATACTAAAAATAAAGGTACTTTATCTTTATGACAATATGCCAAAGTATCTCAGAGTGTACCCTCAGAGTGAGGATAGCAAATATACACAAGTTATATGTACACAGTACTAAAAATAAGCAGTATAGTCTTAGAAAACAGTGCAAACAATGTATAGTTACAATAGGATGCAATGGAGACACATAGGGATAGGGGCAACACAAACCATATACTCCAAAAGTGGAATGCGAACCACGAATGGACCCCAAACCTATGAGACCTTGTAGAGGGTCGCTGGGACTATTAGAAAATAGTGAGGGTTAGAAAAATAGCCCACCCCAAGACCCTGAAAAGTGAGTGCAAAGTGCACTAAAGTTCCCCCAAAGACAAAGAAGTCATGATAGAGGAATAATGCAGGAAAGACACAAACCAACAATGCAACAACGGTGGATTTCCAATCTAGGGTACCTGTGGAACAAGGGGACTAAGTCCAAAAGTCACAAGCAAGTCGGAGATGGGCAGATGCCCAGGAAATGCCAGCCGTGGGTGCAAAGAGGCTTCTACTGGACAGAAGAAGCTGAGATTTGTGCAGGAACAAAAAGGGCTTGAGACTTCCCCTTTGGAGGACGGATCCCACTTGCTGTGGAGAGTCGTGCAGAAGTGTTTTCCCGCCCAAAGACCGCCAAAAAGCCTTGCTAGCTGCAAATCGTGCGGTAAGCATTTTTGGATTAACTATGGCCAAGGAGGGACCAGGATGTCGCAAATTGCGTCAGGAGAGAGAGGGGATGTCGAGCAAAACCAGGAGTCCTCTCAGCAGCAGGTAGCACCTGAAGAAGTTCCAGAAACAGGCACTACGAGGATGCGTGAAATGGTGCTCACCGAAGTTGCACAAAGGAGTCCCACGTCGCCGGAGACCAACTTAGAAAGTTGTGCAATGCAGATTAGAGTGCCGTGGACCCAGGCTTGGCTGTGCACAAAGGATTCCCGCCAGAAGTGCACGGAAGCCGGAGTAGTTGCAAAAGACGCAGTTTCCAACAATGCAGTCTGGCGTGGGGAGGCAAGGACTTACCTCCACCAAACTTGGACTGAAGAGTCACTGGACTGTGGGAGTCACTAGGACAGAGTTGCTGGATTCAAGGGACCTCGCTCGTCGTGCTGAGAGGAGACCCAAGGGACCGGTAATGCAGCTTTTTGGTGCCTGCGATTGCAGGGGGAAGATTCCGTCGACCCACGGGAGATTTCTTCGGAGCTTCTAGTGCAGAGAGGAGGCAGACTACCCCCACAGCATGCACCACCAGGAAAACAGTAGAGAAGGCGGCAGGATCAGCGTTACAGAGTTGCTGTAGTCGTCTTTGCTACTATGTTGCAGTTTTGCAGGCTTCCAGCGCGGTCAGCAGTCGATTCCTTGGCAGAAGGTGAAGAGAGAGATGCAGAGGAACTCTGATGAGCTCTTGCATTCGTTATCTAAAGTTTCCCCAGAGACAGAGACCCTAAATAGCCAGAAAAGAGGGTTTGGCTACCTAGGAGAGAGGATAGGCTACTAACACCTGAAGGAGCCTATCAGAAGGGTTCTCTGACGTCAACTGGTGGCACTGGCCACTCAGAGCAGTCCAGTGTGCCAGCAGCACCTCTGTTTCCAAGATGGCAGAGGTCTGGAGCACACTGGAGGAGCTCTGGACACCTCCCAGGGGAGGTGCAGGTCAGGGGAGTGGTCACTCCCATTTCCTTTGTCCAGTTTCGCGCCAGAGCAGGGCTAAGGGGTCCCTGAACCGGTGCAGACTGGCTTATGCAGAAATGGGCACAGATGTGCCCATGAAAGCATTTCCAGAGGCTGGGGGAGGCTACTCCTCCCCTGCCTTCACACCATTTTCCAAAGGGAGAGGGTGTAACACCCTCTCTCAGAGGAAGTCCTTTGTTCTGCCATACTGGGATAAGCCTGGCTTGACCCCAGGGGGGCAGAAACCTGTCTGAGGGGTTGGCAGCAGCAGCAGCTGCAGTGAAACCCCTGAAAAGGCAGTTTGGCAGTACCAGGGTCTGTGCTACAGACCACTGGGATCATGGGATTGTGCCAACAATGCCAGGATGGCATAGAGGGGGCAATTCCATGATCTTAGACATGTTACATGGCCATATTCGGAGTTACCATTGTTTAGCTACATATAGGTAGTGACCTATATGTAGTGCACGCGTGTAATGGTGTCCCCGCACTCACAAAGTCTAGGGAATTGGCCCTGAACAATGTGGGGGCACCTTGGCTAGTGCCAGGGTGCCCTCACACTAAGTAACTTTGCACCTAACCTTTACCAGGTAAAGGTTAGACATATAGGTGACTTATAAGTTACTTAAGTGCAGTGTAAAATGGCTGTGAAATAACGTGGACGTTATTTCACTCAGGCTGCAGTGGCAGGCCTGTGTAAGAATTGTCAGAGCTCCCTATGGGTGGCAAAAGAAATGCTGCAGCCCATAGGGATCTCCTGGAACCCCAATACCCTGGGTACCTCAGTACCATATACTAGGGAATTATAAGGGTGTTCCAGTAAGCCAATGTAAATTGGTAAAATTGGTCACTAGCCTGTTAGTGACAATTTGAAAGAAATGAGAGAGCATAACCACTGAGGTTCTTTTTAGCAGAGCCTCAGTGAGACAGTTAGGCACCACACAGGGAACACATACATATAGGCCACAAACGTATGAGCACTGGGGTCCTGACTAGCAGGGTCCCAGTGACACATAACAAACATACTGAAAATATAGGGTTTTCACTATGAGCACTGGGCCCTGGCTAGCAGGATCCCAGTGAGATAGTGAAAACACCCTGACATACACTCACAAACAGGCCAAAAGTGGGGGTAACAAGGCTAGAAAGAGGCTACTTTCTCACAAATGGTAATATGTGTACCCCGATATTCCCTCCTCTACACACACAGACTAACAACAGTTATCCTGTGTGCTACACCCTTTCCTATGTTATGCCATTGTCTTAGTACATTTGACTGCATGGACGTCAGGTCAATTAATACACTGGCTTGTATTTTCTAAGCCCTGGTATCACCTGTAGATTGCTTTCCGTGTGAAAGGTACTGATGGCAATTTGAATTTGAATCTCACATACAGGACTTGTGAGAAACTGATGCAGCACACACCTGTGATCACCTCCATGCACACCACCCATTTGAACATGCACTGCCCCTGCTGATGATTGGAACAGCATAGAAGTTGCTATTTTGTCAAATACACCGTTATGCATTGCTAGTAATTAAGCCGTGTAACACAGTCCTTGGGTTCAAGTGTCACCTTCAAAAATACAGGACAAACACAGTTTTCCATGTCAACTGTCTTGTTCTTCCTCCGACCAGTCTTAGTCAGACCACTGAGTATGTACCTTGTGAAATTGCTCGATCCAGATTGACCCTGCATCCTGTCAGCCTGACTGGCACCTGTCTGTGCATTACCCAAAGGTTCCTTGTGGCTACTTATGTACCACACTTGCGTTACCTAACCTCACATTCATCAGAGGGTATTTTGTCATGTGCTTCCTCAATGCATACCCAAAGACATTGTATAGCATCATCTGCTTTTTAATTGTACCATATTAGTAAAATTGTCTTTGAATACCAAAATCATGGCCCATCCCTTGTCTGGGTCTCATGTATGCATGAACGACAAAGTGTGACAGTGTACCATGGCCGTATGCAGGGATTGGGTATGGTGCCTCCAGCAGAACCAGCTACCTCTGATAATGTGCATGAAAGGTCCACACATGTTAGGACCCTGACAGTTCACACGCTGAATCACATTGCTCACAACATATTGATGGCCTGTGCGTGGTGAATAGCTGCTACATTAATCAACACAGAGTCTATGATGTTCCCAGATGCAGTGGGATCTTTACAGGCCAACCTGTGTACAAATGTTGTAATGACACCTGCCGGAACATGACTCCTGAGATATCATCTCACTCAGCACACCAAGGTTGCCCTGTTGACAGTCTCATAACATGTCTGCAGTGACAGGGTGGGACCATCCCCATGTAGGTTCTCATGTCCTCATCGAATTTACTCACATTAATCTCCGAAGGTTACTCACTAGATACAGGAATAGCTGCAACTGAATCATGATGAGACCTGGAGGTAACTGTGACAACATACACCCCTAAAAGAGATCAACATTGGACCACACACATGAACCAGACACCTCTGTGCAATTGATCACTGGAAATATGTGGCCATGTGCTGCCTCATCTGCTGGTCCACCACTGCCACTGGAGAGTTGTGGCTCAGTCATATGACCACAACTGTGGAGTCATATTACATTTGTGGTTCACCTTTGGCTGTCTGTGCCAATAACATGGTACCCACTTGGTCTGTACATGTGCCTGACTCGCGATGGGTTCACCAACAAGTGCCTAGGAAGCAGTTACCAAATTTCTAGGACATGGGATGGGCAACTTGTGGACCATTGACATGAACAAGCGTCTGCCATCTATCCAGTGCATGCTTTGTCATTTGTGGTGTCTACGTTACCCAAAATCTTGGAAGTGCACACAACAGATGTTGCTACATTTATGACTAGCACATGCCTTCTCTCATTTCCACACTGACTTGTGGACTTGCATCTAAGGTTTGGACACATTGACTTCACATTCATACAAACATATTTGCAATGATGCATCTTGTGATGCACACACACTGGCCCGACAACTACATTATTAGGAAATGCACACACATTGAGCCATAGGCATTGAGGTATAGTACTTATGTGTGTCACCTTGCTATCCTCTCCTGATGCCAAACATGCCCAATGTGTGCAATACATATATGTAGGCCACACATATGGCCATCTAGTGCATCAGCCAAGCGTGGAATCCTGTTAAGGAAGTAGCGGCTCATGGTCCGCAGCAGTATGATGTCTCACATGTGACCATACACCGTCAACACCAAAGTGGGTGCAATCAGCCTATCTCAGTTGTGTCACAAATGTAACATTACATTAAAATGGCAAAATTACCCAAAACCAGTTACTGCCCTGAAATTTTGACGCATACGCGTCAAAAAATTACGCTTATGTCCGAAAAACGACACATAATGCCCTGAAAGTTGGTTAAGTGTGAAGTCTATTTCCAAATATATGGATGCGGACTAATTTTTACTCCTGTGCGTAGAAAAAAATGATGCACATAATGTATACGTAAAAAATTATGACGCATAACAATAAAAACGGTGGCCATTTTATGCAGGAAGTGATGTAATAGGATATCCTGTTTAGAGATTATGTACAGTGGTGGTACTTTCACTTTCACTTTGCAGTCTGTGATTCTTCTAGACTGTGTGGCTGTATTCTGAGTTTTGTCCAGTGAAATTGTGCTTTTGTCTCCTGTGTGCTCCATTACTTGTTAGTTTGTTATCTAAAATTGTTGTTGTATACTGTCTGACTGTTTATTGTGTACTATTGTCCAGTATTGTATTGTCTTTGTTGTTTGTGGGAATCTGTTGTGGGTAGTGCTAGTTTGGGGATAGTGGGGCTCTTTTAGTTGTTAAGTTTACTTTTTTGTCATTCTACTTTCCCCCTTTTCTCCTTTGTTCTTCTTTATCCCCTATCCCCCTTTTTCGGTGCTAAGATGTTGGGTAGGCCACGTCTTGGCAAGATGGGTGAGGAGGAGGTTGGGGGGTTTATATGGCTGGTGTGCCATTTCCTCCCACTTATGATTGAGGCGGGGGGCGGGTGATACAGGCGTATCACACACAGGCACTTTGAATCCGGTGGGGAAAGGTCCTGCATCACTTGCAGCGCGTATATCGTAGCCAGAGGAATGACCACCAGCTGAAGCACCGATGGGCTGACCTCATCTCCAGGGAGCAAGATCTGCTGGACCACCTGGGTATAGTAATTGGTGGCCCTGTTGGTGAGTACAAATCATGTAAATGTGCACGATTAAAAGCTCTGTCGTGACATCAGATGATTTGTACAATATCTGCCGGCTATGTTGTTGAGTGTGTGGAATGCTTCGGAAACATATAGGGTCATTGATGGACTATGTTAAGGACCACAATTGCTAGCTGTCAGGAAGTAAGTGCTCTGCAAACTTACTGAATACTTTTGCTTGATGTAAGTTGGTGCCGCCTTTGTGTCAGACAGCAACACAAATTAGGAGCCAATCATGTCTATATAGATCACATTTGCCAATGAAGTATAGATTTTCCAAAATATTACCAACCTTTGTTGACACAACAGCTAGACTGACTTTAGAAACACTACATGATGCAGAAAATGAGTGCAGGCTTCACGTCAATTGATGACAGCAATGTGGCCCAGACATATGTCTCATGTGTGTCTGGTGAGTGTGTAAGGAAAGCGTTCACGGAAGTTCTATGAATGTTAGGGATTATTGTGGTCCTTGATCATTTTGGATACATGTCAGATCTGGATTTGGAAACACAGGGAAAAAGTGCAAGGTGCTCTCAGCTAACATCTTACACTGGTATTTGGTGTGTGGTGTTCCACCTTTTGTTTAGGGATGGCAGGCCAAAGGTATGCACATGGGTTCATATCTCTATGGTTGGTGCAAATCATAATAGCTGGGCATCATCAAATGAAGAAACTGTAACAACATGAGGGCTTACAAATGTCCCTGCCCCTCTGTACATTGCACCTATGTGTCATACATTTGTCATGGCCACAATGGCTGTTTGACTGGTAATGCACTTCTCAAGTAAACAGGCTTTGGATGTCTCTCTTGGATGCACATGATGAGACAAATACACTCCATTATTATGTCTGCTTAATAATGAAGGAGCATGTTTGACACCACATGATAGTTAGGGCCACTCCATGTGTGCAGATAAGTGTGTAATTGTCACAGGAGACCCATGCTATGCACATGTTAGCCGTGCTATATCGGATGCAGTATCATCATGTCTGAGTGGCTTTACTTACTTATGTAATCATACACATAGTTTTTGTCTTTGGAATTGTTGTTTAGTGCACAGATTTTGAGCACATTTCTTCCTTCCATGCCTTATAGGTGGACCCGCACCCTACACTGTGGGCGAGGTGGCTTCATTCGAGGACCCCGACAACTCCAGTAAGTGTTGATATGTCTGTTATGTGTTGTGTTTGCTGGTGATGTGTGATGGACTCCTGTGTGTTGAACACATAGCAAGGTGTGATGCACTGGTCCATCATTTGTCTTATTCCATGAGTGGGATTTCATTATCTCAGCATTTTGGAGTTTGACAATGCTTATCCTATTGTCTTATCTAGGCATTCTAGGTCATTCCTGTAGGCCCGCAATGTGAATTGGGGTGAGTCATGTGGATAACACTTGTATCAACAAGAGTCACACTGGACCTACTCTCAAATTTAGTCTGCCTGTCAGACCCACATTCTCCCAGAATGGGGCTGCAAAATGCTTACCCACAGACTTCTGCTTCCCTATTCACTAATGTACTTATGAAACTGTGAGTTGAACTTCCTAGCTGCATGTAGCTCCACATGTAGTGCTACAAGTATGTGGCACTTGAGTGCAATGGCCTAGGTGTGCATGCAAATCATGGCCAGGGGTGTTCTTGCAACTCTGTGTCTGTTGTAAGTCATGCCTTACTGGAAGTATATGATGTGGACAAAGGTCTGCATTGCCAGACATGTGAGGTGCTGAGTTTGGTTAAGGGTTTGCTGTCTCCTATTTGTAGAGGCACCTTACCTGTGGTGTGTGTGTAGAGCCAAACACATGCCCAGCTTTCCTAAACTTCCTGGGTGTCCATGTTGTTTGAAATTGTTAGTTGTTTCTCCACCCCCCCACCCTCAAACACAGACATGGGTTTGTGAATAGTGTACCTAGGACTGATGATACAAGTATGTTACACAGACATGTAAATCAGTGAATCTTTAGTTGGAACCTAGTATACACACTCAGGTATAGCACATGAGTACTATACTAGCAAGTCCATTTACAACTTGCAGATCATGTGGCCCTAGATTTCCATCCTGTACACTGACATTTGTAGCCCTGGCATTGGCGGAGAATGTGCTGCATGATTGTTAGCTGACAACTGGCAGAACTCTGATGCCAAAATCATGCCAGCTGTTACCCATCTTGTAGGGTTAGGATGTGCTATGTGTGATAGAACCTTTGTAGGCTGGCCTGCCATGTACTTCTTCAGGGACATTCAATGATCTGTATGATGATGTGAGCTGTTACAAGTACAGTAAATGTACTGGCTGATTTACTTATTGTGCCATTTCACACAATGCAGTTCCTAATGTAATTTTTTGCCTTTGTTTTCACAGCTGCTAACATGACACCAATCCAAGTCCATGAGTTCCAGAGGTGGGCAATGCGTTACCAGCATATCCTGCTGGTAGAGTCGGGGTACAGACGGATGGCCCGAAGATACAGGACCGAACGTGCCTCCGGAGCCTGGAGGGCTTTCCCACAGGGTGGCCCTACTTTGCCCACCACAGCCACCACCAGCATGACCACCACTTCCACCCAGGTGGCACCACCCACAGCTGGGACTGTTGTCCCAACGTCTGCAAGTGCTCCAGGCCCTAGCAGTGGACCACCTTCAGGGCAGCCCACAGGCATTGACAATACACGGCAACACACGTCCTCAGCTGGTACCCAGACCGCCCCAGCTGCAACAATTGACCCTGCTGCTTTTGTGGACATACAGCGCAAAATGGACCGTGTCCTCCGGAAAATTAGTCACCTGAGGCGGGATGTTCGCCATATGAACAGGCATGTGCGGTCCATTAAGCGGACCCTCCGGAGGGCCAACCTCTAGACTTTGTTGATGGACATGATTCCCTCCTCTTTCCTTGTTCTTATACTTAGTGGGCTTTTTTGGGCTTAGTGTTAGGTTAGTATAGGCTGTTAGTTTAGTTAGTGTTAGTAGGTGAGGGGTCCTGATTATTTAAGTTTTTTCTTTTTGAATGTGTGTGGGCTATGTTGGGGTTCTTGTGTGTTTAGAAAAAAAACTAAAACAAAAAAATATATATATATTTGTTTAGTATAGGATAGTATGTGTTTAGGTTAGTATCTGTTGTCCTCCATGTGTCCTGTCTCGTAAGGGGGCTGGTGGGTTGATGTTTAGAATGTTTTGTTACATGTGATAAGTAAGTTTAGCTTAGGTTAGTTAGGGACAGTTGTGGGTAATGAGTAGTTAGGGTAGATTAGGCCAGGGAAGACTTTTACCCGAGTTTCTTCTTCTGTTATTAACATTCAATAACTATGTAGTGAACCCTTTACAGTATGTGTAAAATGCTTGTTGATCAGGGCCTTGGCATAAGTGTACATTCATTTTGTTCTATTATATTTGTGGCCTATGCTACAAACAAATCCCAACTGAGCTGTAAGATTGGCAGCTACCCCAGAGCTACCTTGCAAAGATTCCACCATTCATTGCAACCACCAATCACAGTTACTATGGATCCCAACGTCTTTTTTCATTACGTATGTTTTCAAAGTCACAAACAGTGCTTCCAGATTTGGTATTGGGGACACTGTTTTATGTCTGACTGGAGTGTGATGTTCAAGGAAACCCTTATTAGCTGAGTGGTCGTAAGCACTCTTGTAGTATCGTGTTCGTGACTCACAGACATCATTTGTGACACTGTTCCGCATGATTACTTATTAGGATGTAAACTCAGAAACCTTCATTCATGCAGTTTGTTGACTATTTGCTTAGATTTGTAGGCACTATTATATGTGCTAGTATTGCATGGTGGCAACATTTTGCTGCCACTATTTGATGGCTTAGATATCCCTTGAGGAAGCATTATTCTGCCCAACACAGCATGATGGTGTATGGTTTCTCTCTTCATCAGATATTACCCTCAGATAGGGCAGAGTATGGTGCAATCCAGGCCACTGTGAATAGTTATCAGACTGCATAATTTCAGGACAGTTGTATTGACAAGCTATGTAAGTTGACAGGAGGCACATTTCAGTTATCTACTGCACAGTTGATGTGTCACATTATACAGAGACAAAGTGGTTGTGCAAGTGCTATTTATTGAAATGTGCTGTAGTGCTATATGTACATTGTCCATGAATGTGAGTCCATTATGGTGACATCTTCCATTGTGATCCTACACAAGTGGTAAAGGAAATTTGCATTTGACATGCTGGGGTGATGTGTCAGACAGTGCAGAGGGATAGGAGTTGCCAATGAGTAAGAGAGAGACAATCACTGGGCAAGATGACAAGATAAACAGTGGTTTGCAGAACAGTCATTGAGTACAGTTGTTGTAAGACCGGCATGTTACAAAGCGCTGGACCTTGGTAATAGTTGGCCATGTGGCAGGGACTAGTGCTTCTGGGTACTTTTCCATGCGAGGGTGATCTGTTCCACGTCTTCATCTTCTGATGTATGTGTTGCCTCCTCTGTCCTTGGTGGTGGTGTTTGTGAAGGGGCAACACACACCTCAGTGTTAGAAGACGTGGAGTCAGACATCCCGGTCGCTGCTACCTGTGAAGGTCTTAAGGGCAGTACTGCTGCAAGGAGGATCTGCTGATTCTTAAGAATAGCAGCTACATCAAGATGGTAGGCAGCCAGGTCGGCCCTGAGGGGGTAATGTTTGCATTCGTGCTTGCAGTGGAAGGTTTGGGGTGCGAGGTGTTGTTGCAACTACCTTACTGCAGTGGTGAATTCCTTTACAGTTTGTTGTAGTCCTTGCAGGATGGATGTTGGCGCTTGCATGGCTGCTGCCTGATCTGCAGATGACATCATGAACGAATGCACCCCCTCTAGGCTGGCTGCCATAGTTTGCATCCCCACCTGCACCTCCTTGGTCAGCTCCCGCTGTACTCCGACTACAGTTCTCTCAAAGCTGGTGCCTGTGTCGTCTGATTCCTCAGCTGTATTGGAGCTGGCAGGTCTTACAATTGGTGTTGTGGGTGGGTCTTCTGTGATGGCTGCTTGTTCTGAGCTCCTCCTTGTGACAGAAGGTGGGGCCTGGAGGGTTCCAAGGACATCTTGGAGGGTCTGGTGGCTGATGTTTGTCAGCTTGTCATCCATGTCATCAGGGTATTCCTGGACAGGCATATCCGCAGGAGATCCATCGTCCTCTGCAATGCAATAGGGTACAATTAGTGTGTCTGTGTTGTGGCATTAGTGACATGCCTGCCTTGTGATGTTTTCACATTGTGATCTTGCTTCCTGTTCATTGCTCCAGTCTTTCAGATGGGCATTCTCCCAGGCCTATGGCCCACCTGCATGTCACATGTATTGTGGTAAGTTAATAGACTTGTCGGCATCATCTCCCCTAGTGTTGTTTTAGGCCAAATAGTGAATTGCCACCTTCTTGTCCTACTCAACCCTCCTTCTACATCCATTCTAATGGCAAGGCCTTTCACTGGCTGTGGGTGTTCTGATGGCACTAGCAGCACACTGAACAATCTGGACCTGCCCCAGTCTCTGATCTTTCACATCCACTTATATGTAGTTGACATGTAGCGTATCCTATGCATAGCATTGGTATGGCACAATATGGATGTTAGCATTGGTAATGTGTACAACTGATGTTGGGGAATGTGTGGCGATTGGATTGCCCTGATAGTCGTAGCAGTGTCCTATTTCCTCCTCTGACTGTGCAGGTGTATTTCAGTGACCAGTTACATGTGTCCTCCCCCTCAATGCTGTTGTCTGAGCAGTATGACATTTGGGATGTTGCATTGTGACCCAGGCACAGGATGGACCCTGGCATATGCAGCATGGGTGTGTCCTTAGTGCTGTGTAGCTCCTACTGTTGATGACATTGACTGATGTTTGCGGCAACTATAGGCATTCACAATTGCAAGGTCTGGAGCATTTGTCTTGTTTCAGGGGATTGTTAAAGTTGTCATCCTCAACCCACTAATTTAGGTGTGTATGATCCATGGGGACGTTACTGCCATTGGCTACTTGAGATGCACACACAGCGGAGGTGGTAGTGGCAACTGTTGTCACTGTTACATTACGGTTGTTGGTATGGCTAGAGGTTGTTAATGGGCCCTAGTTAATGTAGGGGGTATAGTGGCTGACGTGTACCGGGATGTCAGTTTGACGTTGTGCCCTTCCCTCCTGGCATGGCTTTACCTTTGCTACATCGTTGGCATGGCAGCATGCCCCCATGGGACTGTTGTTGGTGTAGTGTTGTGGTGTGCCCCAGCTTCTCTCTGTACAAGCCATGCCCCCATGCCATATCCCTTTACCCATGCCACTCCATGTATATGATGACTTCCATGCATTTTGTGGTCGGTATACCCCCTGCTTACAGTTGACATTAGTGCATTTTAATTCCCCATGCGACTTACCCTGCATATGCGTTGTCTCCTGGTAGTCTGCGCTGTCCTGTCCTTGAATCCCTGTGACTATCTCCTTAGGGATGACGGATGCGACCATCTCCTCCATGTGGTCCAGTGCCTCCTGGTGTGCTGGACTCCCACCTCCAGTCTGCAGTTCTGCCTTCCTGTTCCTGGCCATTTTTTCCTTGGTCCTGCGCTTCTTGCACTCGATGACTGTTCTGCGTACTTCTGCCACACTGTTAATCTTGTCAACAATTTGTTGCCATATTGCCTCTCTCCTACTGATTGGCAGCGTTGAGGTGACAAACAGTTGGTGCTGGTGTTCCGTCACCTCTTTAATCAGAATTTCCTGTTCCTCTGCACTGAAGCGACACTTTATTTTCTTCTTAAAACTGTCCTGGGTCTTGTGTGGGTCCTCCTGGCTGGTTACTGGTCTGTTGTCATCTGCCTGGGGTCTGTACAGGTATCTGGAATCCATTTTGGCTCTCCTCTGCTGAAATGACTGTGTTTGCGGGAAATTTTGACGCTACTGTGTCAAAAAACGCCGCATATCCGGTTTGCGGGGTCGTAAATCAGCCCACAGTAATTTCCGACGTGTTAACGTTGTTTTGCTTTACGACTTGACGCTGCGTGTGCGGAAAAAAAATGACTTACACCTGTGGTTTGTGCCGCCTTGCGTCAAGGTATAAATTTGACGCCCGCACGGCGCACCAAAATGGCGTTAGCCGGCGGAAATATTTTTGACGCAAAACTGCCCGGCGCAGTTTTGCGTCAAAAAGTATAAATATGGGCCTTAATTGTTTATATACTCTTGCATAATGTTTTATCATTTACAAATCTGAGTAATCATATTACTATTATTATTTCTAGGTGTTATATATTTATAGCAGTAGATTATGATTGTATATGGGAGCTCCTATATGTGCATTTAGTTGTAGATATTATGTGTTATTATTTGTCTCTACCACCTCAGGGACAAGCATAGAGAGAAAGAGAGTGTGTGTGTGTGTATGTGTGTGGGTGTGTGTATGTTTGTGTATGTGTGTCTGTGTATGTGTGGGGGTGTATGGGTGTGTGTGGGGGTGGGGGTGTAACTATGTGTGGGTGTTTGTGTGTCTGTGTTTGCACATTGGTAATTACATGTGAAAACTGAGCTTGTCTTGTCACGTATGTTCTCATTAAGGTAATGAGGCTACTGTATTTGGGCACTAGGGTCGCCTAGGTGGTGGGTACTGAGTACTATTCCACACCTGGTGATAGAGGTCGGCCTAATCCGGGTTTTCCGGCTAAATACCTGCGCCCCATCTCTGACAGAGATGATTGTGGCAACCAAGCTCATAGTACAATAGACTCGCCAGGGAATCGTTGTATATCGAATCACATCCTGTTCTCTCAGTTACCAAGATCTCACTCAGGCAAAGACAACAGAGGCAAAATATATTTAAATAAGCATTTATTAAGATATCTGCATCCTAGATAAAAGCAGGTTCATAGCAATAACGAGGATAATGAAAGACAGTAGGAGCAGGCATGTGACTATGGGCCAGATGTAGGTATATATGATTTTGCGACTCGGAAATTGCGAGTCGGAGTGACTCGCAATTTGCGAGTCGCAAAATCATATGCAGAATGGTGTCCATGACACCAACTGCGAATTGCAAGGGAGTCGCAAAGACCCACCTCATTAATATTAATGAGGTGGTTGTCAATTTGTGACCCCCTTGCGATTCCCTGCACTCAAAGGGATGGTGGCCTGCTGGAGACAGTCGACCTCCATGTCTGTGACTGCTTTTTTAATAAAGCAGTTTTTTTTTTGTATTGCAGCCCATTTTCCTTAAAGGAAAACGAGTTGCAATACAAAAGAACAAATTAAACCATTTGGTTTAATTTTTTCAGAGAAGGCAGTGGTCCATTGGACCACTGCCTGCTCTGAAAAAATATTTTGGGTGACATTCACAAAGGGGAAGGGGTCCCATGGGAATGAGTTAGCACCCACTTGACATGAGTGCTGACTGCAAATTGCTTTGCGACCGCATTCGCGGTCACTAAGCAATTCTGCATCGCAGTGCGAATCGCAAATAGGAAGGGAACACCCCTTCTTATTTGCGAGTCGCATTCCCATTTTGCGAGTCGGTACAAAATGGGAATGTGCATCGTGATGCCCGTTTTGCATGGCGCAAACTACGAATTTCGCAGTTTGCACCATGCAAAACGGTTGCTACATCTGGCCCTATAAGTGTAAAACACAAGAACAGCTCTACCATGCTGTCTAAGCAGGGCAGTAGATCTATAACCCCCCACCTATGCTGAGCATGACCACAGCATGCTAAGCCTAATCTGCCCTTCGGGTTTCCCCCTAGAAGAACATCATCCCTCATGCCTGGTGAAGAAGCCTGAAGTCTCAAAAAAACACCATCTCCATCTGGATCTGTGCTTGGTCGTCTGGATAGCTAGCTGTAGTGAAGCTTGCAGCACTCAGCATGCCATTGTAGTCATCTGGCTGGAATCTCACTCTAACATGTCTGGGACTAAGGGGTGTTTTATAATAAACCAGCTGATATTCTAAGAAATGGTACCCAAATATGAGTGTGCTGTTTTCTGTGAATGCAGGAGACACAGCATATCACGTTTGTCAGCAACCCTATCAAACTGTAGCCTTGGAAAGGTGCAAAAGTGATCTATATGTCCTACCAAGAACGCAATGCTTTCCTAGGCAAAAGAACAACAAGATAGAGAGAAATAAAACAGTACCACAAATGAATCTATTGCTAAAAACGTAGGCGGGTGAAAGTGACAAGCTTCAGGTCTAGTTAGCTAAAACAACGTGCCTAAGACGTGGCTAAAATAGCTACACAACAGTCTGTTTGCATGCCAAAGTCCATTGAACTCTGTATGCGTGTGTCGTGGGTTCCTTTTAGCGCTTAGCTTGGACACCCTTACTTTAGCTTTTTTTACACACATACATATTTTATTCTTTTTATTCATTTTATTATTTTTCAGCACAGCTTAATTTTAGCTTGGCTGTTTTTATATTTTAATCAGCTACCCTTTGAGGAAAGCAGTGTTGTTCATGTTCAACAGTTATCAGTCCTTTGCATGCATTTCACTCTGTACCCTGCTCAATTTACCAAGTATTGTAGCTACAAGAGTTACAGAGCCAAACCTCAAACATTAGACATTGCAACATGTCAGACCTGTTCGTAGAACACAAAGGCCATCATTATGACACTGAAAGCAAATCCCGCTTACCCCCATGCTGACGGGCGACAACTTACCTCTGCGGTGGCGGATATCCGTTCACCATATTATGATACACACACACCAATCCGACAGAATACAGCCACATACACAAATCCGCCAGACCACAGTTCAGTTGAAAAGTGGAGGTCCCAAAACCCACACCGTTACGCCAACAGAACAACGCTCGTCACATTATGACCCACAAATCACCACAGTGGACATTCAACGGCTGTAAACCATTGGCGGTACATACCACTGCGCTCAGACTGGACACCCACAGACAAAACAACACCACATTGGACAATTCAAACAACATACACCTGACACCCATACACACACCACACTTACACAATTATAAAACACACATCCACATTACCAACAACCCCTAATGACTACAAATCATTGGCACAAGACTGCCACCAAGACCACTGTGACAACTAGAGCCACATACCACTCACACCCATACACCCCTCACGCACTCCACATCACACACCCCATTCACATTACCCAACACACCCTCACCAACACACATCACACAACACCATGGCACCACAAAGGAACCCCGTTTCACTGAGGAGGAGTTACGGGTCATGGTGAAGGAAATCGTCAGGGTAGAGCCACAGCTATTTGGAGCACAGGTGCAGCAAATATCAATAGCTAGGAAGATGGAGCTATGGCAGAGAATCGTGGACAGGGTCAACGCCGTGGGACAGCACCCAAGAACAAGGGACGACATCAGGAAGAGGTGGAATGACCTACGTGGGAAGGTACCTTCCATAGCAGCAAGACACCAGCTCGCCATACAGAGGACTGGTGGTGGACCGTCACCTTCTCCCCGACAACTCACAGCATGGGAAGAGCAAGTCTTGGCAATACTGCATCCTGAGGGCTTGGCTGGAGAAGGAGGGCTGGACTCTGGTAAGTCAACTTTCAACAATTATCACCCCCCATATTTGCATGCCATCACATACCCGCACCCTCACTCCCATCACTCCACTCCATCCCACACACCCCACCATAACATCGCACTAATCCCAATGCCAAGCCCTGCATGCTGTACCAATGCATGGACACCCCTCACAGCCCTGCATGGACACTCATCATTAAAGCATGCACAGCATAGGGAAACTAGCAATCCTACCATACATCAACATACATAAGTAAAAGCTGGCAGGGCAACACCAACCATAGAGGGGAAGCCATGGATGTGCAAAATGTCAGACATTTGAAGCATAATACATCATTTACATCCCCACAGGTAGCCCTGCTAATGACACTGGAGAGGAGGTGCCATCACTATCCAGTCCCCCAACAGAAGAGGCCCACAGTGATGACAGTAACTCTGGTCTTCAGGATCTGGACAATCTACCTGGCCCATAAGGGACCACTGTACAGCCGGTCCCCCAAGCTCAGTAACAGACCACTACAGAGCCTCCCCCATCAGGAACCAACATCACAGCACCCACCTAGCGTCCCCAAATCTTGTTCCCAGGACATGTCAATCAGCAGTGTGCCCACCTGTACAGGGACCCAAGGCTACACCTCACACACAACACAATCAGGTTCCTGGGGTCAGTGGCAGTGGGCACACGATTCAGGGGATAAAGACAAGGGCCACCAGGGGCACTGGGAGGACCTGCTGTGCACCAGAGGGGTGACAAGAGCAGGGAACCGACTCTCCAGGATGCCCTCTCTGTGATCCTGGCAGCCTATCAACATTCCCAGGATACGATGGGCCAGATCCTAGACAACGTGCAGGAGAACAGGCAGCTGCAGGAGGGACATTATCAGGGGATCAGGGACGACATGCAGGCCATCAACAACACCTTGATCTCCATAGCAGGGGTGCTGGCAGACATGGCCAACATTATGAGGGAGGCAGTGTCACACCAGCGGGCCCCTGCCACTAGCCAGTCATCTGAACAGCCATCCACTTCCTCTGCCGATAGTGGCCAGGAGGCCCCGCCTCAGGACAAACAGGCAACCACCACCCCTCCCCCTGCAGAAGGTTAATCACCCCGTAAATGTTCCCTGCGATCCAGACAGAAGTCATAGACACTTGCCATGCCACTGCCAGGAAATGAGACTCTCCTGATTGTCTCGTCGTGTCCCACTCAGTCACCTTGTCCACCTTGATCTGCCATTGCTCCCCATCCTATGTCCTCTTGGACAATGCACCTGTGCTACGAACAGACTGGAACAATACCCTAGACTTTCCCCCATCATCACCCCATCCCATTGCACTTTCTCCTCTATATATTAGCACTACAAACTAAACCCTTGGATAAAAATCGACTTCGAGTATGTCATGTATTTCAAATATGTATTGATTGCAATCATTGCAAATGAACTGTACAGAGAATGAGCATAGAATTAATGACCTGTAGCTGGTTGTTGTGATTACATCAGGAATATTTGTCAAATCACCAACATCTGCAAAATGAACATCCAGAGGTAAGAGTAAGAGGGCAATGAAGTGGGAAATACCAGCATACTAAAGCCACACAGAATACAACCAAAGTCATGGAAATGTAAAGTTGCTCTGTCTCACCTGTGTGTCATTGGAAGTACTGACAGAGTACAGATGTTCTGTTGTTCACATCCTCATCCTCCGCCTCCTCATCCTCACTGTCCACAGGGTCCACTGCTGTCACAGGAGCACATTCAGTCTCCTCCTGCTTCAGAAAAGGGACATGACATCTGAGGTTGTTCAACATGCAGCATGCCACTACTATCTGGCAGACCATCTGGGAGAGTAGCACAGCGATCCACCTGTCAGATGGAGGCACCAGAATCTGGCCTTCAGGAGGCCAAACGTCCTTTCAATGATCCTTCTGGTTCGCCCATGAGCCTCATTATAACACTCTTCTGTCCTTGCCCTGGCATTCCTCACAGGGGTCAGCAGCCATGATAAGTTTGGTAACAAGAGTTACCTGCAAATATTGAGGGTCAACATTTAGCCACATACTATTCTATATGGCCAACACCATAGGCATACACCAACACATACTGGGTGGAAACCAGGGCTCACCTGTTAGCCACACCCTGTCCCTCTGTAGTTAGGCCATCACATTTGGGATGCTGCTATTCCTCAGGACAAAGGCATCATGCACTGACCCAGGATACTTAGCATTGACATGGGAGATGTACTGGTCCACAGGCACACCATCTGCACATTCATGGAGTGGAAACTCCTACAAATCCTGAACACCTGTTCATTCTGGCAGCGGGGAAACAAATGCAATTTGTGTTCCGTCAATCGCACCAATGATATTGGGGATATGTCCTATTGCAAAGAATCCTGCCTTAACAGTAGCCAAAACCTCAACCTGGTGGAATGCAATGTAGCTGCTCATGTGTTTTTCAGGGCAGACAACACTCCTGTCAGCACTATTGAGAACACTGGCTGTGACATTCCTGCTGCCAAGCCCATTGTCATTTGGAAAGAACCAGTTGCCAGAAAATGGATAACTGATAGCACTTGCACAAGAGGGGGGGTCCCAGTGGGGTGACAGATAGCAGACATCAGGTCAGGCTCCAATTGGGCACAAAGTTCTGTGACTGTGGCCCTGTCCAGTCTATATGGGAGGATAATGTGCCTGTCCTCAAGTGTAGCCAAGTCCACCAGGGGTCTGTACATGGGGGTATGTCTCCATCTCCTATTCATCCGCAGCGCTAGGTATCTAAGGGACAAAAGAGTGAGGAGGCTGTCACAAACTTAATAATGGAGCCACAACAGCAGTCCACAATCTGCAAACATGTTATGGACAGTGTAATGTGTCAAGTATGTGCCTATTTATCCTGTGACTCAGCATTAATCCATAGGCCTGTTCTCCCCTCTGAAATAGAGTCTGCCTATCCTGTGTGGAGGGACAGGTGAAAGTGAGGTAATGCCGCTGATGTTGTGTGCTGTGGCGGTAGGCTGCCGTGAACCGCCGTACAGCCCCTCAATGGTTATAATTGGGCCCTGTGAGGTACAGTGGCCAATCGTGATCTACGCCAGCGGGTACGGTATCTACCGTCACAGACGTGACAGCCATTTTCTATCATATTCATCACTTGTTTCCCGACCTTCCATAGGAGAGGACCTACACTGCATGTGCTGCTGTGACCTGTGTCTGGAACCCACCATGGCCCGTGTGACTGGAGAAAGGGCCACAGCCTTCACTTCTGAGG
This sequence comes from Pleurodeles waltl, assembly GCF_031143425.1. Taxonomy (NCBI): domain Eukaryota; kingdom Metazoa; phylum Chordata; class Amphibia; order Caudata; family Salamandridae; genus Pleurodeles; species Pleurodeles waltl. The sequence goes on along the minus strand of NC_090438.1, from coordinate 15,846,581 downwards.
AGTTGGAGTGACTGGTGGATGGGGTCCTTCCCAGTACAGACTGCTGTATGGGCCTCCAGACCAACAGGTGAGTACACTGTGGGCACAATGCATGTGGCATGAAGGCATGGAGTTGTGTGTGAAGGCATTGTGTAAGGGGGTGAGTGGATGTCCTCTTGGCGGTGTGCACGTTGTGTGCTGGGCTATGTGTGTGCCAATGGTGATGGAAACGGGTATGGTGGGCAATTTGTGTTACTGGCTGGACTGTTTGTCTAATGCTGTTATCCTGTCTGTATTGCCTGTTCAGGTCAGCGCCCATCAAAAGAAGGGTATATGGCATGCCATCGCCATGGAGTTGCAGACCTTGGGGGTCTATGGCAGGTGGAGCACCCACTGTCGCAAATGGTGGGAGGACCTGAGATGCTGGGCACGGAAGATTACGGAGGCCCTCCCAATGAGGAAGGGGTGCCCGTCAGACCCTGAGCCCACTGATGACCTGCATACTGGCAGTTGCGTATCCTGAGCTGTATGGGTGCTTGAGCGCATCACAGCAGCCACAAGGGGGTGAGTACAGTGGCCATCATTGGAGCTCACGGTTGGTGGGGTGGTATCAGAGTGGTGCTTGTGTTTCAGTGGATGGCCAGACATAGCAGCATAGGTCCTCTGGTGGCTAAGGGTACCTAGCTTGTTAGCATTCACTACTGGTCAGGGCTTCGTGGGTCCCAGGAGTGCTGCAGTTGGCACTGTGTACCCCTCCTCATTCCTTGCTGAGTATCCATTTCACTGGTAGTGCAATGCATAGTGTGTAAGCCTGTTCCCTATGTGTGAGGGTGCTGTGTACATCAACAGTGGTGTTGGTGCAGTCATTGACCCAGCGTATCCTTTGTCTCTCTCCCCCCTTTCTTGTTTTGTCATCCTGTCCTTATGTGCATTAACATCATCTGGCAGAGGAGCAGAGGCACTGGCGACAGAGGGAGCTGCAACCCACAGGACCCTGGAGGCAGAATCCACTGAAGCTGAGGGCACCAGTGGTAAGGAGGGCGAGCATCATGGCAGAGATTGGAGGGAACAATACAGACTCTGATACCTCCTCCACTAGGAGCTTCCTGGTGGCGGCGGATTCCTTTGTGACCACCCCAGATGCAGGTACCCCCGTACCAGCACCGCCCTCCCAGTAGCCCCTCAGTGTGTTGCCCATGCCTGCTCACCCAGGAAGGTGGGCATCTTCTTCGCCCCAGGCACCTCAGGCCCTGCCCCAGTGAGCCCTGCTGCCTTGAGTGAGGAGCCTATTGACCTCCTGAGATCCATCTCTGTAGGGCAGTCAGCCATTGTGAATGCCATCAAGGGGCTGGCAGACCACATGCAGCAATCTAATGCATTCCTGCAGGGCATTCACGGTGGAGTGGCGGCCTAACAGAGATCGATTCAGGCTCTGGCCTCCTTTCTGATGGCAGCCATTGTCCCTGTTTCAACCATTCCCCCTCCAAGTTCCACTTGCCAATCCTATTCTCCTCAACCCCAACCCATCCCAAGCACACAGCCATATGAGCATGCACACAAAACAACACCCAAGAGTGTCACAGGCAAACACCAGCACCACGCTTCATCCCACAGGCACTCACACAAAGACCATTCATTTGCAGACACAACAACATCCATTATTTCCACTGTCTCCCCCTCATCCTCCCACCCAGTTACGTCCACACTCACACCTACATGCACTACACCATCATCCACTACCAGCATCATCACTACACCAAGCAGAACACAGACCTCACTGGCAGACACCTCCACAACATCCATGCACAAGTCCCCTGTGTCCTCTCCCACCGTGTCTGTCCCCCCTCCTAAATGCAAATGCAAGCACTCAGACACCTAACAGCTATCCACCTCACAACAGCATACAGCCCATGCACCTTCACCCAAATCCAGCAAATAAACATCTCCAACAACCACACTCATCATCCTCCACTCCCATTACTCCTCCCTCTTCCCGCCCCAATATCCCTAAAAAGCTTTTCCTTTCCCAGATTGACCTCTTCCCTACCCCTCCCCCGTCCTGCACATATGGCCAGGGTAGCAAAGACCCAGCCAAGCAACCCAGCCAAACTGTCCACGGGAGCAGTGGTAGCACCACCTACTTGTGGTGGAAAGGATTCCAGGCCACAAATACTGAAGGGGAAGGAGCCTGCACCAGCCACAAAGAAGGGGAAGGATCCTGCACCAGCCACAAAGAAGGGGAAGGAGCCTGAACCAGCCACATAGAAGGGGAAGGAGCCTGCACCAGCCACAAAGAAGGGGAAGGAGCCTGAACCAGCCACAAAGGGGAAGGAGCCTGCACCCGCAATTGTCATGGAGCCCACACCGCCAGCCATGGTTGAGCAGCCATCAGAGGGGGCAGGGGCTGAGCAGGAGCCTTCCACAACCTCCACCACAGTGCAGCCATCGGAGGATGCAGGGGCTTAGCAGGAGCCTCCCACAATCACCACCACAGTGCAGCCATTGGAGGGTGCAGGGGCTGAGCAGGAGCTTCCCACAACCACCACCACCACAGTGCAGCCATCGGGGAGTGCAGGGTCTGAGCAGGAGCCTCCCACAACAACCATCACAGTGCAGCCGTCACCGCTGGCGGACGCCATATAGTCCAGCCTCCAAGGGCTGCTGTGCGGCCTGGCCCCTACAGAACCAGTGGGGTATTTACCTACTCGAGAGACTGTGGCCTTGCACTCCCCAGGACCAAGCAATGGACATGTTGCCCCCTCCATAACCAGTGGACAAGTCATCCACTTGAGAGACTGTGGCCTTGCACTCCCCAGGACCAAGCAATGGACATGTTGCACCCTCCAGAACCAGTGGGAAAGTCACCCACTTTAGAGACTGTGGGCTTGCACTCCCCAGGACAAAGCAATGGGTATGTTGCCCCCTCCAGAACCAGTGGGCAAGTCACCCACTCAAGAGACTGTGGCCTTGCACTCCCCAGGACAAAGCAATGGACATGTTACATAATAGGCATAGGCCAAAGGAGGGTAAAGAGCATTCCAGTCATGGGCACCAGATGCTGTATACCACTTCATTGACAGCTCCATAGATCCTGGCCTCTTCTGTCCAGCCAATCATGAGAATTTCCAGCACAACAGGCAGACTCTTGCACCTTTTCAGGTATGAGATTGGGGTTCCTTCCATAAGACTGGAACAGACAGCATTATGCTCTCAAGGTTAGACATTGGGGTATAGGTAGAAATTATCAAATCTTATGAATAGTGTAACTGAGAAAAAGTGGTGTGATCTGTTCCACCATGACTTCCTTGAGGACTCAGAGTGTCATGTTCCTAGGCTGCCATAAATCGGCTTTACATTCCATATTGGGAGAGGTGCTTCTAGCTAGCCGACAGCTTCCTGTCAGTGTGCGACTGACTCAGTCACTCATACTTGGTGGTGTTGCTGCCTGTTGGAACTGGCTCTTTTTACAGAGTCATCCCAATTCTTTTTGCCTCCTTCCTCCTATTTTTTCTAACCTGTTTTTTTGGGCTTTAAGACTCTGGGCACTTTGCCACTGCTAACCAGTGCTAAAAGTGCATATGCTTTCTGTGTAAATTGTAGTGTTGGTTGATTCTTTCATGTTTGACATATTTGATTTACTAGTAAGTCCCTAGTAAGATGCACTAGAGGTGTAATGACCCTGTAAATCAAATTCTACTAGTAGGCCTGCAGCACTTGTATCACCCACATTAGTAGCCCTGTAAACATGACTCAGGCCTGCCACTGCAGTGTCTGTGTGTGCAGTCTTCAACTGCCAATTCAACTTGGCAAGTGTACCCACTTGCCAGGCCTAAACCTTCCCTTTTTCTACATGTAAAGCCCCCCTAAGGTAGGCCCTAGGTACCCCATGGGCAGGATGTAGTGCATGTTAAAGGTGGGACATGCACTGATGTGTGTTAATTGTCCTAACAGCGAAATACTGCTAAATTCAGCCTTCTCTGTTGCAAGGCTTATCTCTCTCATAAGGTAATATGTTTTTGTTTTATATTATTAAAGTGCAGATTCCCTTTGAGAGCAGATAGAATTATGGACTTTAGGGTCCCTGAACTCCCAATTTAAAAATACATCTTTTAGTGAAGTTCTTTTTTAGATTGTTAGTATGATAATTAGACTTTTAGAAAGTCTGCATTTTCATTATTTAACTATTCTGTGATTCCGCCTGATTTTGGATTGCCTGTCTGGGTCAGTTTCACAGCTGGACTGTTTGTGAATCCCTTTTAGAGAGTGAGACAAAGGGAGCTGTGGTGTAGACTGCCTATCCTGATGAGCCATCTGTGCTAGAGTCATTTATACCTGAATGGGCTGTGCCTGCCTTCTCACAATGCAGACTCCAACCCCCTGGTGTGTGTCTGGGGTCTGGCCTCAGCAAGGCAGGATCTTAAAAACAAGAAATACTTTCCTTTGAAGCTTGCCTACTTCTAAGGCCGAAAGGGGTATAAGTAGTGGACCCAAAACCTCTGAATATTAGATCACTTCTGGAACCAAGAGGAACTTCTGCCAAGGAGAAGAGCTGAAGAGCTGAGGAGAAGTGGTGTCCCTGCCTGTGACTGTGCTTTGTTGGGCTATCATGCAGTTGCCATGAAAGGGGACAAAGACTGGAGATTGTTGTGCATTCCTGCTTGAGAATAATCTCCAAGGGCTTGAACTGAACTTGCCTCCTATTGTTGAAATCTCAGGGCCATCAAAGACTTCCCTGTCAGCACCTAGACTCTCTGCTGAGAATCCTGCCCTGCCGAGTGGTGCCCTATCCAGTCCCTGGGCCAATGAAAGTTGGCAGACAAGAACTGAAAATCCACACACGCTTTGCATGGAAATTTTCGACACACCTTCTGCAACGTGGCTGATAAATGACCCGTTGCAGGCTTTACAGCTAAAATCAACACTCCACCTGCATTGCGGCTGGGAGATCGACGATTCGCGGCTGGAGAAACGACGTGCAAAACCCACTTACGGAGGCTGAAAACTATGCAAATCCCACGTAGCGTGGCTTTCTGATACCGTGCAACCGGATTTTTCACACGTCCCAGAGCGTGCAAGTCAACCCGACTCTATACAGATCCGAGGTGACCTAGAAATCGATGCACTGAAAAACAACGCATTACTAACCTTACTGGAGAAGGAAACGACGCACGGCCTCACTTTCGAGTAAGGAATCAACGCATTGCTATCTTTTTCCGATGCATGCTCGTCCATGCGGCTTTATTTTTTACGCTAACCAGGTACTTTGTGTAACAACAGCATTCTCAAGGTTTTCTAAGGATGAAGACGCTTAGGCCCATATTTATACACTGTTTGCGCTGGATTAGCATCATTTTTCTTTACGCAAATCCGGCGCAAACTAGCTAGACCCGTCTAGTGTCAAGGGAAAATGAGGATGAACATCCAAACACAGCTACAGGAATGTGTCGCAGACAGCAGATAGTTCAAAACGTTTTTCAACAATAGTCACTATAAACACATTGTCAAAATATGAAATCATAGGACCACAGCATAACAACACAACATGACACACAACTATGACATCTTCAATCATAAGATAAATAAGTGCATCATACATGAGGCAGTTGTAAGAAAGTACAATCTTGCCTGGAATGTTACCTCCATGTTTATATGTATGTCAGTTTATTTTTGCCTGCCTCACTGGGATCCTGCTAGCCAGGACCCCAGTGCTCATAGTTTGTGGCCTGAATGTGTGTATCTGTGTAGTGACTAACTCTATCATTGAGGCTCTGCTAACCAGAACCTCAGTGCGTATGCTCTCTCTGCCTTTAAAATTGTCACTATAGGCTAATGACAATTTTCACTAATTCTAATTGACACACTGGAACACCCTTAAAATTCCCTAGTATATGGTACACAGGTACCCAGGGTATTGGGGTTCCAGGAGATCCCTATGGCCTGCAGCATTTCTTTTGTCACCCATAGGGAGCTCAGACAATTCTTACACAGGCCTGCCACTGCAGCCTGAGTGAAATAACGCACATGTTATTTAACAGCCATCTTACACTGCACTTAAGTAGCTTATAAGCCACCTATATGTCTAACCTTCACTTAGTGAAGGTTAGGTGCAAAGTTACTAAGTGTGAGGGCACCCTGGCACTAGCAAAGGTGCCCCCACATAGTTCAGAGCAATTTACCCAGACCAGTGTGAGTACGGTGACCCCATTACACGCTTGCACTACATATAGGTCAATACCTATATGTAGCATCATAATGGTAACTCCGAATATGGCCATGTAACATACCTAAGATCATGGAATTGTCCCACCATGACAAATCTGGTGTTGTGGTGCCAATCCCATGCATACCCGGGGCTCCACTATGGACCCTGGGTACTGCCAAACCAGCTCTCTGGCGTTTTCTCTGCAGCCACCGCTGCTGCCACCCCACAGACAGTGTTCTGCCCTCCTGGGGTCTGGGCAACCCAGTCCCAGGAAGGCAGATCAAAGGATTTCCCCTGAGAGAGGGTGCTACTCCCTCTCCCTTTGGAAATATGTGTTAAGGGCTGGGGAGGAGCAGCCTCCCCAGCCTCTGGAAATGCTTTGAAGGGCACAGATGGTGCCCTCCTTGCATAAGCCAGTCTACACCGGTTCAGGGAACCCCCAGTCCCTGCTCTGGCACGAAACTGGACAAAGGAAAGGGGAGTGACCACTCCCCTGTCCATCACCACCCCACGGGCGGGGCCCAGAACTCCTCCATTGTGTCCCAGACCTCTGCCATCTTGAATCCAGAGGTGTGAGAACACAATGGAGGCCTCTGAGTGGGCAGTGCCAGCAGGTGACATCAGACACCCTTCCTGATAGGTGCTTACCTCACTAGGTGGCCAATCCTCCTCTGAGGGCTATTTACAGTCTCTCCAGTGGGCTTTTCCTCAGGGAATGACTTGCAAGAATTCACCAGAGTTCCTCTGCACCTCTCTCTTCGACTTCTGCCAAGGATCGACCGCTGACTGCTCCAGGACGCCTGCAAAACCACAACAAAATAGCAAGAAGACTACCAGCGACATTGTTGTGCCTAATCATACCAGCTTTCTCAACTGTTTCCTGGTGTTGCATGTTTTGAGGGTTGTCTGCCTTCACCCTGCACTGGAAGCCATGAAGAAATCTCCTGTGGGTTGAGTTATCTTCCCCCTGCTCCAGCAGGCACCAAACCTTAGCGTCATCAGTACTCTGGGACCCCTCTCATCCTCATGGGCGTGGCTCCTGCAACACAGGTGGTGGACCCAAGTGACCCAGACTGTCCAGTGGTCCAACTGTCCAAATTTGGAGGAGGTGCGTCCTTGTCTCCCCTCTCCAGACAGTAATCCGGGTCACCGTGTGAACTGCAGCTGCTAGGGCTTCTGTATGCTTTTGCAAGGAATACTTCATGCACAGCCTAGCCCAGGTCTCCAGCACTCCGCCTGCATTGCTCAACTCACTGAGTTGACCTCCGGCTTTGTGGGACCTTCTTTTGTAGTGTTGAGATGACTGCCATGCTCAGTATTCTTGAACCTGTGTTCAAGGACTTCTGTGGGTGCTGCCTTCTTGTGCATGGACTCTCTGTGTTGCTGAGGGCCCCCTCTGTCTCCTCTGCCAAGTGGCGACATCCTGGTCCTTCCTGGGCCCAGGCCGCACCCTTTTTCTTCAACTGCGACCTTTGCATCTAGCAAGGCTTCTTTGTGATCTTTCTCCAATGAAACAATGCTGCATCCTCCAGCACTTCGTGGGACATCTTCAGCACAAAGGAGAAGTTCCTAGCTCCTTTCATTGTTGCAGAATCTTCAGCTTCTTCCATCCAGAGGCAGCCATTTTGTACCTTCATCTGGGGTTTATTGGGCTCTTGCCCCCTGGACACTTTTGTGACTCTTGGACTTGGTCCCCTTCCTTTCCAGGTCCTCAGGTCCAGGAATCCATCTACTACTTTTCAGGGTCTTGGGGTGGGGTATATTGGACACCCTTAGTCTTTTCTCACACTCCAGGCGGCCCTCTACACACTACACTAGCCTAGGGGTCCATTTGTGTTTCGCATTCCACGTTCTTAGTATATGTTTGTGTTGCCCCTAGGCCTATTGCATCCTATTATATTCTACAGTGTTTGCACTATTTTCTGACTGTTTTACTTACCTGATTTTGGTTTGTGTGTACATTTTGTGTATTTTACTTACCTCCTAAGGGAGTATATCCTCTGAGATATTTTTGGCACATTGCCACTAAAATAAAGTACCTTTATTTTTGGTAACTCTCAGTATTGTGGGCCATATTTATACTTTTTGACGCTAATCTGCGCTAACGCAGTTTAGCGTAAAAAAAAATAGCGCCGTCTAACGCCATTCTGAAGCGCCATGCGGGCGCCGTATTTATTGAATGGCGTTAGCCGGCGCTAGCAGACCGGCGCTGCCTGGTGTGCGCGAAAAAAAAACACGTACACCAGGCAGCGCCGGCGTAGGGGGAAAATGGCGTATGGGCGTCTTAAAATGGGGCAAGTCAGGTTGAGGCAAAAAAATCGTCTTAACCCGATTTGCGCCATTTTTTTACGACGCCCATCCCCCATTAACATGACTCCTGTCTTAGTAAAGACAGGAGTCATGCCCCCTTGCCCAATGGCCATGCCCAGGGGACTTCTGTCCCGTGGGCATGGTCATTGGGCATAGTGGCATGTAGGGGGGCACAAATCAGGCCCCCCTATGCCACAAAAAAAAATGAAAAAAATATAAAAATATACTTACCTGAACTTACCTTAATGTCCCTGGGGTAGGTCCCTCCATCCTTGGGTGTCCTCCTGGGGTGGGCAAGGGTGGCAGGGGGGGTCCCTGGGGGCAGGGGAGGGCAGCTGTGGGCTCATTTTGAGCCCACAGGTCCCTTAACGCCTGTCCTGACCCAGACGTTAAAAAGAGGCGCAAATGCGGGGTTTTTTGCCCCGCCCACTCCCGGGCGTCATTTTTGCCCGGGAGTATAAATACGACGCATATGCGTCGAAGTCATTTTTTTAGACAGGAACGCCTCCCTTGCATCTCATTAACGCAAGGAAGGGGTTCACGCCAAAAAATGACGCTAACTCAGTGCACTTTGGCGCTATACGCGTCTAACGCCAAAGTATAAATATGGCGTTAGTTTTGCGTCGAATTTGCGTCGAACAAAACGACGCAAATTCGGCGCAAACGGAGTATAAATTTGCCCCTGTGTTTCTTATGATATAGTGCTATATGATATAAGTGGTATAGGTGGAGCTTTGCATGTCTCCTAGTTCAGCCTAAGCTGCTCTGCTATAGCTACCTCTATCAGCCACACCTGTGATATCTCTCGTGCAGCCCAGCCAATTGACTCTGCCTTGGCCTTGCTGCTGCCTGGAACTCGTTAGAAGCTGCCATTCCCTGAAGCTCCTCGTCGTGCATTGGAGTACAATTCCTTGTTAGATTGTGTTACAGTCCTGATTACGCCTGAAACTGCTGTCTGTTTTCACAGTGCTGTTCCTGCTTTTTCCAGTCAGACTCTGCTCCCCGTTTTTCAGCCCTGTTCATGTTTGTTCCGGACAGAGCCTGCTTCCTGTTAGCCAGACCTGTTCCATTCTTTGCGTCACTTAGAGCCCGTTCCCTGTGCCTGCATTTGCCTCCTAGTTGGTTCCCTTGCCCTTCATTTCCTCTTGCCTGAGGGTCCAGACACAGATTCACTTTTGCCGCCACCTTTTGATGGGGCTTGCGTGGTGATTAGCTGTGAGATTAATCTGCACAGAGGCACTGACGTTCCCTGTTGCTGTGGTAAGTTCAGAGCCCTACCCTGTGTACAAACGTAGTGATGAGCCCTGCGTGTTTGTTTATTACTGACCCGTTACATATTTGAACACACTAAGGCTGCTCTGTCTTTGCTTGTCTGTATTATCTGCCGTACCATAGCGGCCCTATCCCCTTGTATGCCTTTAGTTGCTCTTCTGCTATAGGACAGATCTGCCTTGCAAGATTCTCTGGACCTCATTTCGACCTCGGCAGTCTTTGGACAAGACCGCAGAGGTACCTGCGTGCTGAAGACCGTCAGTGCAGGCGGTTTTCCGCACAGCGTATTATGACTGCTGGCAGTTCTTCCCCCTTTTCCATACGGAGAGCTGCCAGCAGCCATACTGGCTGTCGGCGGTGAAGTGGAGGCTGCTCCACCGCCACGTCATCAGAACACCGCCCACCGTTCCCCAACCCAGGATTCGGAGTGGCGCTGTTCTGGTGATGGGGAGTTGGCGGCGAAGCAGCCCCCATGGATCCTGTTCCCTCCCGGAGGATCAGCGGACCAGGTAAGGTGATCATCCATTAGGGGAGGGGGTGGGGGGTGTTGTGTGTTGTGTGCATGTATGGGGGTGTGCGTGTGAGTGTGTAGAGGGGGTGTCTGAGTGCGTGTATGCATGCGGGGTGTGTTGTGTGTATGGGAAATGTGTGCGCATATGTCTGTGTGTATGTGTAAATGTGTGCGTGTATGTCAGCGTTTTTGTGTAGTTGGTGTTGAGTGTGTGTGGGGGGGTGTATGTCAATGTGGGGGGGTTGGGTAGGGGGGTCCTGCCACCTTTGGGGGTTGGTAGGGGGGTCGTGGGTGTGGGGGGAGGACTCTTACAAATTACAATGATATTTTCTAAGTTTGTGCTGCTTTTACTTAAGAAATTGAGCGACAGGCAGCACAGATAATTTAAAAATCCAGACCCTTGTGCATAAATATCTGCCAACATTATTTCTGTGCTCTTGTATTGACACTCTGTGGCCATTGACATGTTACATGCTTCACAAATATCTAGCCAGGTAGATGTGTCACATTACACAGAGACAAAGCAGGTGTGTAGTGCTGTTTATTTTAAAGTGTTGTAGTGCAATATTTACATAGTCCAGGTTTGTGAGTCCATTAGTGGGAAGCATTCTATTGTGACGCAACACATGTGCAAGGTTGAGGGACATGTCATTGGACATGCGGAGATGGAGTGTGATTCAGTGCAGAGGAACATTAATTGCCAATTGGGTAGTGAGAGACAATTGCAGTCCATAGTGGTAAGGTCAACAGTGTGTCAATAAGAGTGCATGTCACCAACTTTAGCAAGACTGGCATGCTGTCAAGCACAGGACAATGTACCACTTCGTCCGCCATGGCGGTAACAGCCGCCGGGCTGGAGATGTCCATCTCCAGCCCGGCGGCCGTCGTTGTTGCGCCTGCAGGATTATGACCCCGTCTACCGCCATGGTTTTCATGGCTGTCTTAATGCCATGAAAACCATGGCGGTATGCACTATCAGTAGCTGGTAGCGACTGTCTTTTGGCAGTAGCCGCCATGGCGATAGGCATTTTTTACTGCCATTGACATAATGAGGGCCTATAATTTTTCACTTACACCTATACAGTGCTGAGACCTAGCACCATACCATGTATTGCATTTCCATGAAACAATACAGGTGTCACCATTGGTAGTTTCTCATGTTGATGTTTGCGTATGTGTGCTACGTTCTATTGCACTGGTGGGCCATGCCAGAGTTTCATTTCCTTATATGACTGTGCGGGTGTGCTTCACTAGCTACACACATATGTCCTCCCCCTCAATGCTGTTGTTTTAGCACTATGACACTTGAGATGTTGCATGGTGGCATTGCAGCTATTGTGAAATAGGCACAGGGGTAGCCCCTGGAATGTGCAGCATGGGTATGAGATTACTGCTGTGTACTTCATAATGTATGTAACAGTGCCTGACGTTTATTGAGTCAATGGACATGAGCAGTTGACAGGATTTGCACTTGGATAGGGATTGATGGGGACTGATTACGTCGTGATACTGATCCCTCATTTTGAGTGTGTTTGTGCCATGGGCAACTAACTGCTATTTCCCATTTGACCAGCACATGCAGCACAAGTACTATTGACAAGTGTTGTCAATGCTAAATGCTGCTTGTGCCAATGGCCTGGGCATTGTCTCCTAGTTTTCATTCTGACAATACCAGCTGTCCTGTGATATCAGCCCAGTTTTAGGTTCTTCTCTACCCTCCTGGTCTTCTTCAGCGTTTTATCCCCATTCAAAGGTTGTTGGTGTTGTGTTGTGCTATGCCCATGGATGCCCGGCACAGCCCATGCACCCGTGCCGTGGCCCTGTGCTCTTTCCACTGCCTGATTTTCAGGGCTGACATGCATTGTGTAGTAGGTATGTGCCTCCCCCTTCTTGCACTTGACATTTAGGCATTTATGTCCCCATGCAACTTAACTTGCATATATGTTGTTTCCTGGTAGTCTGTGCTGTCCTGTCCTGTGATTCCTGTGATGATCTCTTTGGGGATGACAGCTGTAACCATTTCCTACATCTTGTCCAGATCCTCTTGTGGTGCTGCACTCCCACCTCTGGTATTCAGTGCTGCCTTCCTGTTCCTTGCCATGTTCTCCTTTTTCCTGTGCTTACTGTCATGCCAGTGTTTTTTACTCTCGGTGACAGTTCTCCTGACCTTTGTCACACTGTTAATCTTGTCCACAATTTGTTGCCAAGTTGCCTCTCTCCTCCCAATTGGCGATTTAGAGATGATGAATAATTGATGCTGGTGCTCCGTCACCTCTCTGACCAGTATCTCATGCTCCTCTGCGCTGAGCAACACTTCCTCTTCTTCTTATCTCTCCCCTGGGTCTTGTCTGTGTCCTCTTGGCTGGTTCCTGGTTGATTAAGGTTTCCCTGGGGTCTCTCCTGGCTTCTGTGATCCATTTTGGGGCTCCTTAGCACTGTTTGCTGTGCTTGCATCACTTTTTGATGCTATTGCGGTGAAGAATGACGCATATCCATTTTTGCGACGTTTCTCCACATCGCAAACCGGATTGGAGTAATTTTTCCTGTGTTTACGTCATTTTGCCTTACGATACGGTGCAATGGTTAAAATCAGAAGAAAATGACTCTAACCTGTTCTTAATGGCACCATGCGTCAAAGTATAAATTTGATGCATGGGTGGCATTAAGAAATGGCGTTAGCCAGCGCTAAAACCTTTGACAAAAAAACTGGTTTCGCGCTTGGGTCCTCATAACTTTTTGTCCACATAAGCTACCCACACCAAATGTGCATCCTTTTTTTTCAATAATCCCAGGGATTCTAGAGGTACCTAGAGTTTGTAGTTTCAGCTGGAGTACACCAAGAAATTAACCAAAATACAGTGAAAATGTAGTTTAAAAAATAAATGGAAAAAAGGTGCTGCAGGCGAAGGCTTGTGGTTTTTTCCCTGAAAATGGCATCAACAAAGGGCTCATGGTGCTAAAATCACAATCTTCCCATCTTTCAGGAACTTGAATCAGAAACCCATATTTTTCAACAAAATGTTGGCATTATACTGGACATAATCCTTGTTTACTATTTGTTGTGCTTTCAGCCTCCTTCCAGTTAGTGACAGAAATGGGCATGACACCAATGTTGGATCCTGGACACCTAACAATTTCTGAAAAGTAAATAAAATTCAGAATTCATCAAGGGGTCATTTATGTAGATCCTACAAGGTTTTCCTACAGAACATAACAGTTAAAAAATAAATAAATATTGAAATTGAGGTGAAATAAACAGCCATGTTTCTCCACGTTTTACGCTGTCACTTTTTACTGCGATATCAGATTTCCAAATGCAATTTACCATTACGTCTGCTGGACTCTTCTGGTTGCGGGGATATACAGGGCTTGGAGGTTCATCAAGACCCCTAGGTATCCAGAGTCAATACATGAGCTGCACCTTGCAATGAGTTTTTATTGTGTACTGGGTATACAGCAATTCATTTGCTGAAATATAAATAGTCAAAAATTGAAAGGGATTGATCATGTAGTCATACTGAACCCTCATTTTGAGTGTGTTTGTGCCATGTTCCTAATCGACCATCACACACAGCACAGGTAGTAGTGGCAGGTGTTGTCAACGGTAAATGCTGCTTGAGCCAATGGCCTGAGACTGGGCATTGTCCTCTAGTTTACATTCTGTCCTGTGACAGCAGCCCAGTTTTACGTTCTACCCTACCCTCCTGGTCTGCTTCAGCATTTCCAGCATCCTTAGCATGGCGGTTTACCCCCATGCAAAGGTTGTTGGTGTTGTGTTGTGCTGTGCCCCTGTATGCCCCTGCACAGTCCATGCACCCGTGCCGTGCCCCTTTGCCCTTCCACTGCCTGAATTCCGGGGCTTACATGCATTGTGTAGTAGGTATGTACCTCCCCCTTCTTGCACGTGCCATTAAGGCATTTTTGTCCACCATGCAACTTACCCTGTATAAATGTTGTTTCCTGGAAGTCTGTGCTGTCCTGTTCTGCAATTCCTGTGACAATCTCCTCCAGGATGATGGCTGCATCAATCTCCTCCATCTCGTCCAGGTCCTCCTGCGGTGCTGAACTCCCACCTCCGTTCTGAAGTGCTGCCTGCCTGTTCCATGCCATCTTCTCCTTTGTCCTGCGCTTGCAGTCATGCCAGCGTTTCTTACACTCGGTGACAGTTCTCCTTACCTCTTCCACAATGTTAATCTTGTCCACAATTTGTTGCCAAATTGCCTCTCTCCTTCCAATTGGCAAATTAGAGGTGATAAATAATTTATGCTGGTGCTTCGTCACCTCTCTGAACAGTATTTCATGCTCCTCTGCACTGAAGCAAGACGTCTGTCTTTGTCTTCCTGGCTGGTTACTGGTAGATTGAGGTCTCCCTGGGGTCTCTCCTGGCTTCTGCGAACCATTTTGGGGCTCCTTAGCACTGTTAGCTGCATTTGCGGCGCTTTTTGACGATATTGTGGTGAAAAACTGAGTATATCCGCTTTGCAACGTTTTCCATGTGACAAACTGGATTAGAGTCATTTTTCCTGCGTTAACGTCATTTTGCCTTATGACAAGGGGCAACGGTTAGCTTAAAACAATAATGACTCTAACCTCTCCTTAGCGCCACCGTGGGTCAAAGTATAAATTTGACGCACGGGTGGTGTTAAGAAACGGCGTCAGACCACATTAAATTTTTTTACGCAAAACTGCGTTAGCGCAGTTTTGCATCAAAAAGTATAAAACTTGCCCTTATTCTTTTGAAAATTTCCCTCTTGACTCTTGTATGTTGGATTTTTGTTGTTTTGGTCTTGTTTGATTTGGATAAATATTACCTTTTTTTTCAAAACTAGTGTGGTGTCCATTTTGTAGTGTTTTCACTATAATACTGTGTGTGTTGGTAAAAATACTTTACACATTGCTTCTGAAGTTAAGCCTGCCTGCTCATGCTAAGCTACCAAGGGGGTAAACGTTGATTAACTGAAGGTGATTCTCGTTTACCCTGACTAGATTGAGGGTCCTTGCTTGGACAGGGGGTAACCTGACTGCCTACCAAAGACCCCATTTCTAACACTGCCCTAAAACTTAGCAATCTTATCCCCATGGTAAGAGCCTTACTACATGTGTAACATTTAGGGTCTTGCCTTTTTTTCTATAATGACTCCCTGTGAGAAAGTAGCCTCTTTCTAGCCTTGTTACCCCCACTTTTGGCCTGTGTGTGAGTATAAGTCAGGTGTTTTCACTGTCTCACTGGGATCCTGCTAGCCAGGGCTCAGTGCTCATAGTGAAAACCCTATGTTTTCAGTATGTTTGTTATGTCTCACTGGGACCCTGCTAGTCAGGACCCCAGTGCTCATAAGGTTGTGACCTATATGTATGTGTTCCCTGTGTGATGCCTAACTGTCTCACTGAGGCTCTGCTAACCAGAACCTCAGTGGTTATGCTCTCTCTTTGCAAATTGTCACTAACAGGCTAGTGACCAATTTCACCAATTTACATTGGCATACTGGAACACCCTTATAATTCCCTAGTATATGGTACTGAGGTTACCAGGGTATTGGGGTTCCAGAAGATCCCTATGGGCTGCAGCATTTCTTTTGCCACCCTTAGGGAGCTCTGACAATTCTTACACAGGCCTGCCCTTGCAGCCTGAGTGAAATAACGTCCACGTTATTTCACAGCCATTTACCACTGCACTTAAGTAACTTATAAGTCACCTATATGTCTAACCTTTACCTGGTAAAGGTTGGGTGCTAAGTTACTTAGTGTGTGGGCACCCTGGCACTAGCCAAGGTGCTCCCACATTTTTCAGGGCAAATTCCCCGGACTTTGTGAGTGCGGGGACACCATTACACGTGTGCACTATACATATGTCACGACATATGTATAGCGTCACAATGGTAACTCCGAACATGGCCATGTAACATGTCTAAGATCATGGAATTGTCACCCCAATGCCATTCTGGCATTGGGGAGACAATTCCATGATCCCCCGAGTCTCTAGCTCAGACCCGGGTATTGCCAAACTACCTTTCCCGGGGTTTCACTGCAGCTGCTGCTGCTGCCAACCCCTCAGACAGGTTTCTGCCCTCCTGGGGTCCAGCCAGGCTTGGCCCAGGAAAGCAGAACAAAGGACTTCCTCAGAGAGAGGGTGTTACCCACTCTCCCTTTGGAAAAAGGTGTAAATGCTGGGGAGGAGTAGCCTCTGGAAATGCTTTGATGGGCACAGATGATGCCCATCTATGCATAAGCCAGTCTACAACAGTTCAGGGATCCCTCATCCCTGCTCTGGCGCGAAACTGGACAAATGAAAGGGGAGTGACCACTCCCCTGACCTGCACCTCCTCTGGGAGGTGCCCAGAGCTCCTCCAGTGTGCTCCAGACCTCTGCCATCTTGGAAACATAGGTGCTGCTGGCACACTGGACTGCTCTGAGTGGCCAGGGCCAGCAGGTGACGTCAGAGACTCCTTCTGCTAGGCTCCTTCAGGTGTTACTAGCCTATATTCTCCTTTTCAGGCTATTTAGGGTCTCTGCTTTGGGGAATTCTTTAGATAACAAATGCAAGAGCTCATCAGAGTTCCTCTGCATCTCTCTCTTCACCTTCTGCCAAGGAATCGACTGCTGACCACGCTGGAAGCCTGCAAAACTGCAACAAAGTAGCAAAGACGACTACTGCGACCTTGTAACGCTGATCCTGCAGCCTTCTCAACTGTTTTCCTGGTTGTGCATGCTGTGGGGGTAGTCTGCCTCCTCTCTGCACTAGAAGCTCCGAAGAAATCTACAGTGGGTCGACGGAATCTTCCCCCTGCAACCGCAGGCACCAAAGAACTGCATCACCGGTCCTCTGGGTCTCCTCTCAGCACGACGAGCGAGGTCCCTTGAACTCAGCATCTCTGTCCAAGTGACTCCCACAGTCCAGTGACTCTTCAGTCCAAGTTTGGTGGAGGTAAGTCCTTGTCTCCCCACGCTAGACTGCATTGCTGGGAACCACGTGTTTTACAGCTACTCCGGCTCCTGTGCACTCTTCCAGGATTTCCTTTGTGCACAGCAAAGCCTGGGTCCCCGGCACTCTAACCTGCATTGCACGACCTCCTGAGTTGTCCTCCGGCTTCGTGGGACCCTCTTGTGCAACTTCAGGTGAGCTCCGGTTCACTTCACTTTGTAGTGCCTGTTCCGGCACTTCTGTGGGTGCTGCTTGCTTCTGAGTGGGCTCTTTGTCTTGCTG
The DNA here is from genome assembly GCF_031143425.1 of Pleurodeles waltl. NCBI lineage: Eukaryota > Metazoa > Chordata > Amphibia > Caudata > Salamandridae > Pleurodeles > Pleurodeles waltl. The sequence continues at coordinate 15,829,106 of NC_090438.1, read as the reverse complement.
GACATCCCCTCTGTCTCCTCACGCAATTGGCGACATCCTGGTCTCTCCTGGGCCATAGCAGCATCCAAAAACCCTAGCCGCGACCCTTGCAGCTAGCAAGGCTTGTTTGCGGTCTTTCTGCACGGAAACACATCTGCACGACTCTTCACGACGTGGGACATCCATCCTCCAAAGGGGAAGTTTCTAGCCCTTGTCGTTCTTGCAGAATCTACAACTTCTACCGTCCGGTGGCAGCTTCTTTGCTCCCACAGCTGGCATTTCCTGGGCATCTGCCCACTTCCGACTTGATCGTGACTTTTGGACTTGGTCCCCTTGTTCCACAGGTACTCTCATCAGGAAATCCATTGTTGTTGCATTGCTGGTGTTGGTCTTCCTTGCAAAATTCCCCTATCACTACTTCTGTGCTCGTTGGGGAACTTAGGTGCACTTTGCACCCACTTTTCAGGGTCTTGGGGCGGGCTATTTTTCTAACCCTCACTGTTTCCTTATAGTCCCAGCGACCCTCTACAAGGTCTCATAGGTTTGGGGTCCATTCGTGGTTCGAATTCCACTTCTAGAGTATATGGTTTGTGTTGCCCCTATCCCTATGTGTCCCCATTGCATTCTATTGTGACTATACATTGTTTGCACTGTTTTCTATTGCTATTACTGCATATTTTGGTATTGTGTACATACATCTTGTGTATATTTGCTATCCTCATACTGAGGGTACTCACTGAGATACTTTGGCATATTGTCATAAAAATAAAGTACCTTTATTTTTAGTATATCTGTGTATTGTGTTTTCTTATGATATTGTGCAAGTGACACTAGTGGTACTGTAGGAGCTTCACTCGTCTCCTAGTTCAGCCTAAGCTGCTCTGCTAAGCTACCTTTTCTATCAGCCTAAGCTGCTAGACACCCCTCTACACTAATAAGGGATACCTGGGCCTGGTGCAAGGTGTAAGTACCTCTTGGTAGCCACTACAAGCCAGCCCAGCCTCCTACACTCCCTAGGTGAATGTTAGACCTGAGACGTCTGCTGAAAGATTGTGTTTCCTGTGTACAGATGTGGCATCCAATGAAGTTTTTGAAGTTGTTATGGTGCCTCTGCCAGTTCCTTGTCAGCATCTCACACTGTTTCTGTCATTATCTGCATTGTTTATGATTTGGGCCCAATGTCTGGGGACTTCAATATTGCTCATGGGCCATCTGAAACCAACTCCTGAGGGAGTACTTGTGCCATAATTTCTGCATATAGTGATCACACATTGCACAGGCCCTTGCAGGATTGGCGGAGATCACAGACTACAAAATGTTCAAATGCTTTTATTGGTCAGGTTTGAACACAGAAACTGGGTTCAATTATTCTAGGAACAGTATAGCTGAGATGAAATGTGTTCCAATGGTAGAGTCTTTTTGACTAGATCCTCCGTGTAGGCTAAGATGAAGCCTGGACCAATATCTTAATAGAAGTGCTGCTCAAATGACTTTTAAAGTAGCTTCAGAGAAGTTTGCTTTAGTAGAGAGATGGCACTGCATTGCTCCCTTCAGTTGTAAAGTTAGCCTTCCAGTGAAGTTTAGAATGTCATAGACGGTGTGAATCATTAGATGACAACGCACAAGGTTATAAAGTCACCCACAGCCAACTATTCAAGAAGTCATCTGACATTGCCAGCAGTTGCTGCCCCTCACTATCTGGGTCCAGGTGAAACATGGTGACAACAACCTTACTTCACCCATGTCCTTATGTCCCCTGGGCTGCAATAGGTCTATATCCACTGAGGTGTGATGACTCTCAGAAAGAACTACCAAAGATAGGTAGAATGTTAAACACACAGCTTCTTTTGGCCTTGACTGGTGCAATTAATGTGTGTTATATGTGTAGAGATTTATGCACAAAGATTAGTTCCTTATTTCTTCTTCTATATTTCCTAAATAGATCATGCTGCACAGAAGAGACAAAGATGTAACAAAAAATGAAAAAAATGAATTAAATGAAACCTAGGCAATTAGACTCATACAATGTCTCTACAATCAGTACCTCAGGAACGCTGTAGCGGTCCAGTATCGAAGCCATTGCAATGGAATTCAGAGAAGTGCCACCACCAACAAAGCCAATTATAGTGGGCAGCGGCTGGCATAAGAAATTTGGGACCAGCTTCTCTATTCCAGTGAGGATGGCAAGAACCCCTTCCACAGCTCTCTTCTCAGACAAACAGGAGTCATAGACCTTCAATGCCACGGTGATGTTTGGCAGCAGGTAGGGGTTCTCATTTATCTCAGTGACAGCAAAGAGTAATCCCAGCACGTCTCTGTAGTACTGCATCTGAAAGCTAGCAAAGACTTAAAGTTAGCAGTCAGGCGGGGAGGTGAAGATTGTCGAATGAGAGGAAGAGCACATAACCATGTACAAAGAGTCTAATAAGGATATTTGTTCTCAGACAACACAAATAAACCAAAAGTACAAACATAAATTTAGACAGAGGCAGTAGACATAACATCTAATCACACTTCCATCACCAAGGAGTAAAAATCAGTTATAACTACGCATGCCATTACATCGTGGTACCTTACAATGTAGTTTTACCAAACAGGTCATACATTTACAATGCAACCTAGTGTACCACTGTGTATTTTAATTACAACACACAATTTTATAATTTATTGTTTACAAAGTATTGCTAAAAATAATTGTATAATTGCATGGCATATTATGATAATCTAATTTTATACATAATTAAAATTAATTTAAAAATGTATATTAACATGATTTACTTCTGTTTAGAAACCCACAAAAAATATGGACACTCCCTTACCACACATAACAAGGTAAACATGTTTGTTGACCATTATATTGGTTTCTGTCACAGAAAAGCTTTTGTATTGAAACAGAATCCAATAAATACTTTACAAATAATAAAATGCTATAAAACCATATGACCACCATTTTTTTGTCAGTCATCTGTCGAGGAGACAAAATGATTATCTTGAAATGGGTGAAAACTGAAACCAAGCACATACTGCCAGCTGTCTCTTACTATATGTAAGTGAATGCAAATACATGAGGAGATCATCAGATTATAAGAAGATATGTTTGTTTCCTTTTTCCAAAGGAAATTTAATTTAAATTATCTACACAGACTATAATGGTATTGTAACCGTGACTGGAAAATAGGTCTATTATGAGGTCTAAGGACACAGTGTGTCAAGGGTAGGGTGAAGTAAGTATGGGTTGTAACAGACCCTTGGGAGTGTGTCTTTCAAATTTTCCATGAGCACAGATCTCGCAGCTGGTTACATATTGGTTCATATCTTTGTTCATTTGTGGCCACCAAAACTTCTGCTTAACAAAATCTTCAGTTTTTTAAATTCCTCTAAAATCAGCCAATGGACTGTCATGGCATTCATAAAGTGCTTTAGTTTGTAGTTCTTTAGTGGGTAGATACAAGGCTCCATCTTAATAGGGTGAATGGCATCCAACTTCTTTCTTTGAGTTTTTATCTGCCCATTTTTTTCATCTCCTCATGGTTCATGGACTGAATTATTTGTTCTTCTAGAGATCTTTTAGAAATGGCTCCAATAATCTTGGTTTCTGGGATTATCTTTTGGATTTCCACTGAGCTCTTCTGATTTTCTGTACCAAAAGTGAAAAGGCGTCCGCCTTCTATTTTTGATTCCAGGTGTGCAAGTGATAATAAAGTCATAATCAGCAAAATGCAAAGACCATCTGAGTTGCCTCAAAGTTAATGTTCTAGTTCAGTGGTTCCCAACCTGTGGGCCGGGGACCCCTGGGGGTCCGCGAAGCCTCCTCAGGGGGTCTGCGGCTGCTTAAAACATTTAATAACATTAGGTCCCAGCTATCAGTAATGACTCCTCGGGGGTCCCTGTGTTCCAGTAATGATTCAGTGGGGGTCCCCGGGCTCCAGTATTGATAAAATGGGGGTCCACAGAAGTCAAAAGGTTGGGAACCACTGTTCTAGTTGATTTCAAGAATTTCAGATTCCTATGGTCAGTAAATACTGTTACAGTGTGTTTGGCTCCCATTAGGTAGTGCCTCCATTCCTTGAAGGAATCCTTAATCACCAATAGTTATTTTTTTGTTATAGTGTAATTCACTTGAGCTTGAGTTAACTTCCGGGAACGATAGGCTACTGGGTTCAATTGTCCAGTTTCTTTAGTCTTTGAGATAGTACTCGACGGATTGCTAATTCCGATGCATCAGTCTCCAGATAGACTGGTTCTGATGGATATGCATGAAGTAATATTGGTGCTGAGGTGAAACTCTTCTTTAAAGAGTAGAATGCTTCTTTAGCTTCATACAACTATCTAAAAGGTACTCCTTTTCTCAACAACTGTGCAAGATGAATGCTTTTTTGGAAAATTCTTGAATGAATCAATGGTAAAAATTGACAAAGCCAATGAAACTCTGAAATTCTTTCACCGTAGTTGGTGATTTCCATTCTGTGACAGATTTTACTCTGTGTTTATCCATTGTTACTCCCAAAGAGGGAAGTACAAATCCACCAAATTGCACTGTTTCTATACGGAATCAACATTTTTCTAATTTTACATATAGTTTGTTTTCTCTAAGTTGTTGAAACACAGCTCAGTCTTGCTCTCAATGTTCTTCCTAGGTTTTATATCAAAATATCATCTATATAGGCTATTGCACATCTGTCTATGAATCAACTTAGAACGCCATTAATAACATGCTGAAAGGCAGCAGGGGCGTTGCAAAATCCATACAGCATTATCCAATATTCAAACACCCATACTTCTTCCACTCGTCCCCTTCTTGTAATCTTATCAAATGATAAGCTCCTTTGAGGTCGAGGTTGGTGTAGATTCGTGGCCCTTTGGCGTGATCTAGAAGCACCGAGATAAGAAGTAATGGACAGCGAGTTTTCAGTGTGATCCAGTTGATTGCTCTATAATCTATGCAGGTTCTCAAATCGCCTTCTTCTTTCTTTGGCACAAAAAAAGTGGCGAGGATACAGGAGATTGAGATGGTCTGATAAATCCATTGGCTAAATATTTTTGAATATATTCCTTCAGACTCTGATTCTCCCTCTCAGTTAACAAATAGTTTCTGCTGCAGGGTAAGTTTGAGCCCGATCCTAGTTCAATTTTACAGTCATAAGACCCATGTGGGGGGAGTTTCTCTGCCTCCACTTCATTAAAAACATTGTCATAATCTGTATACTATTTTGGTATCTCACTGGTTTGTATCACGCAAACTGTAGATCCACTTTCACAGAGTTAGGTTGCTGCACTTAACTCTTGTTGTGATTTACACCTTTTGAAACACTTTAATCGACAATATTCTGGGTTCATCAATAATGTTCTAGCATTCTAGTCAATGGTAGGGTAATGCTCTGTTAATGATAGAAGTCCTAGAATAAGTTGAAATTGTGGTGCATTGGTTACATTATATTACATTACGTCCTTCCTGAGACAGCAATTTAACTGGTTCAGTGTGGCTTACAATTGGTCTAGAAGAAAGATTGGTGCCATCCACAGCTCAGACTGATTCACTCCTTGTTTTTCTTATGTCCATCAATCCAATTTGATCTGCACAGTTCAGGTCACAAAAATTGCCAATGGCTCCAGAATCCATCATTACAGAAATCTCTTCTATAATATTGTGTCAAAACTCTGACGTCACTGAAAGAACTAGGGGCCAGATGTAGGAAGGCATTAGCTCTTCGCAAACAGCAAAAAACGCTGTTTGCGAGGAGCTAATGCCCTCACGCGATGCTGAAACACCTATTGCGATACCGACTCGCAAAATGTGTTTCAGACTCGCAAATAGGAAGGGGCGTTCCCTACCTATTTGCGAGTCGCACCGCGATGTAGGGTTGATTTATGACCGCGAAAGCGGTCGCAAATCAACCCGCAGTTACCATCCACTTCAAGTGGATGGTAACTCATTCGCAAACGGGAAGGGGTCCCCATGGGAATGCTCACAATAATGTTTTTTCAGAGCAGGCAGTGGTCCATTTACTCTGAAAAACACCGAAACAAAAAGGTTTCGGTATTTTTTTCTATTTGCAGCTCGTTTTCCTTTTTTTTTTTCCTCTCCTCTGCAAAGGCAAAAAAAAACTGCTTTATTTAAAAGCAGTCACGGACATGGTGGTCTGCTGTCTCCAGAAGGCCACCATCCCCGTGAGTGCCTAGACTCGCTATGGGGTTGCAAAGACCCACCTCATAAATATTTATGAGGTGGGTCGCAGTGAGACACCTTTCTGCATACCAATTTGCGAGTTGCAAATTGCGAGTCGGAAGGACTCTCAATTTGCAACTCGCAAATTGGTTTCTACCTACATCTGGCCCTAGATGAGGTGATGATGCCTGCAATGTTTTTGCTAACTGATTCTCTGACTTGTTTCCTGATCTGCACTCACCAGTCCAACCCCTCTGCCTGGTGGTGCTGCGAGTTTTCCTTCAACAGTGACTTAGGCTTCTTTGGGTAGGCTTTCACAAAATGGCAAAATACAGGCACAGATTCTTCTTCTTCGTTTTCCCAATTTCTTCTTTAGATAGTGGACCTTGGATTGTGCCTATTTGCATTGACTCCAGGATTCTGTCATTTTTGTATTTTCCGTTTTCATTTTATCAAAACTTGGTACACTTGAACGGAATTTCCATTTCTTTTCTGCTCCCCTCTCATTTTGTTGAAAATCTATCTCCAATACCAAATCCACTAACGCTGAGATTTCTGTTGGTCTATTAGGTATTTGTGCTAGTATATCTTTTAATTCGTCCTTTAGACCTCGGTAAAAGATTTTCTTGCCACTCTGTTTCAGCTACCAGGTACGTTACTAGCTCTCTATTTCCTTGCTTTAACTCAAGTAGCTCATTATCAGTTGCTTGTGAGGCCTTTCTTCTGTCAAAAATTCAGAGAAACTCTTTCCTAAATCCCTCGAAGTTGTATCAGATTGATTCATCTCTAGTCACCAAGGGCCTGGACCAAGATGCTGCTTCACGACTAAGATATGTCAAAATGAAGGCTGCTCGGGACTGTGAATCTGGGAAAATTGTTGAATGACACATAAAGTGCAGGGAACATTGTGTTAGAAAAATATGAGCCTTCTGAGGGTCCCCACTAAAACGCTCAGGGGTGCAAAGGGTATAACAGGAGATAAGGAGTGAATGACTTGAGTGGGTGATGCTTGCAGTTGACCTATGAGATTCTGGTGAAGGAGTTTTTGAACTAGCCCCTTAAATAATCCCATTTATCCTTGCAATTAACTCAGACGTTTCTCTTCTGGAGAGTACTATCTCTTGTCTCAAGGCTTTGTTATCTTCCCTCACTGTCACTAACTCCTTTTGGATACATTAGAAGATTTCTTCTACATTTTTGCACCACCATTCTGCTCGTGTGCAAGTTAACAGCGTGAGCACTTCACTCAGTCACTCTTACCCATTGCTTGCACAGGAGCAGATGTGAAGACTATTCCCAATTCCCTTCCCAGAACACTCTCTGTAGTCACTGGTTCCATCTCTCATGTGTGTTTTCTATCTTCTATATGTAGAGCGTGTGATACAGCTAACTTGTTTTCTTATTTGTGAAGTTTTAGTATATACAAAAGAAAAACAACTATTATCACATTCATTACCTATTTTGCTAATTAAACTTTTTTTTTTAATTTTACAGCTTTTCCATAGTCAATATGACTAAGGCTGTTGCTCCTCTTCTAAGTGTGTATGACGATATATATGAGAATTAGATGATGTTTTAGAAAAGTTGATGATTGTACTTATGTCTATATTAATAACCTTCTTGTACCACTTCTGTGCTTTTTACTCAGAATTGTTCACAACTTGCCAACTAGTTTTCTTTTCCTTTTAGTATATATAAATATATATTGAGATTTCATGAATTGTCTTTTTCTCATAGGAGGTACTTGCAGGTCTAGAAAGAACAAGGCCCAAGGGAAAAGACAATAACTTCAGCTACACAGACTTTGTAGTTTTAATTTCCTTTTCTTATTTATTGAAAACTGCTGACCTTATGAACTGAATCTTAAAAGCACACTGCTAAATTCAGAGTAATTGTTAAATTCAAGGTCAAGTCAGTTAACTGAAATGCCATGAAGGAAATAATGTTCAGCTTAGTAGAAACTCTCTTTCTGACTAACAAGTCTTCATTTCCTGGGAATTTATGGTTTAGACTAGCATTAAACCACTCGAGGTACAATTTTTCTCAAAACAGAAAGGATGGCATTGAAAACAAACACAGTGGAAAGACCTTCATGACTGAATGGAAAAAAATACATTTACCTTCCTAATCCAGGCTTCTGACACAAGAATTCTAAACCTGAGACACTAAAACAACGCTAAAGTAATGACGTCTCTATCTTAACTAGCTTGCCCGATGGAGACTCTGGAGAAGGCTGTTCTCAGAAATTCTTCAGTGAAGTGCACATTCTTTAGCTAGCGCTCACTTCACATTCCATTCGTTCTTGGAGGAGAGAGCAACTAGTGTGCTGCAGAGAAAACTGATCTGGAAGCCATCTTGAGTTTCCAGCACTGCCAGTTCTGTTTCCAATTTTTTGTTTGTTTTCCTACTTGTTCCCTACTTTTGATTTTGGTTGACACTACACTGGCCATTAGAACTTTGTCAACAGGGTCCTCCATAGAATCCTGACATTAATACAATTATTTAATGAGGAACAAAAGAAAATAAAAAATCAAGTGCAAAACATAACCATTTTTATTTCTTCAGATAATAAATACAGGTACATAAACATTAAGCAAAATGTCAACATTCTTCAAATTACATAGGAAATTAAATGTAGAGCAAAAGAAAGATTACAACTCAATTGTTTCCTCAATGACACAATACAACAGTAATAAACAAGGTATTAAGTCTTGAAGTAAATGTATTACTCATAGCATACCACATGGAGAAAGTTATTCCCCCATATATTGTTTGCTTTCCAAAATGCGTGTTCAGTCAAAATACTAGTAAATTGTCATTTAAAAAAATGTAATGCAGATTAAATTCTGAAATTAGATTATGTCTTTCTTTTTTTAAATTACATAAAAAGAAAAACCCTGAAAAAGATGTCAGTTGGCTAGAGGAGTTCATCAATTGACTAATTCAAAAATGATAAATGCTGCAAGATGTGGAAGCCCTGCTGTATTCTCTTACCAGACCAGTACAAATGAAATATGTATATCTGAACAAATTCTAAAACTTACTAGAAATTAACATTATAAACCTAAAATAGCAAATAATTAACAAACATTATCCAAATTCTATATATTTACATGTACTTACTAAAGAAATACTACAGCTTAAAAAACTGCTGACCTGCTAAAAAACAAAACCAATTACAATCAAGAAAAAAGGTGTAAACATGTAAGTATATAAATTATCAGAAAACAGACACTCATCGCAAAAACAGTTTTAAAAAAAACAAACAATCTTAACCTCTACCAAGTACCAACAATTAAACATTTAAAATGAAACTGACCACATTACAACACCCCCACAGAAAAGCTTTAAAAAAGTGTGAAACATCTAGGAAGAACATTCATGTAAATATAAATTTTGAAAGTTGTTATATTATATGTAAACTTATATGCATTTTACATTATTCATAATATCTCATTGCTTGAGTAAGATACATTACATCTCAGAAAAGAAAATAAAGCAATTTCTGAGTCACAAGGGCTACACCTACAACCAAGAAAGTACATCAATGGAAAATATGAATTGGGAATGTACTAAATATTAATCTAATTCATGGGACCACAACCATCCCTCAAATGCAGCAGAAATTGAAGTAAGGGAAGGACCCACAAACAAGCTTTCAAAGGATAATTTTATGACCTAAAAAGCCATCAGTGATACTCCTTCTGCCCCTAGAAGATGCCAAGATATAAAAATACATAAACACTTAAAAATGACACATAATGAGGAACACTTCCTGTTACACCTTAATAATAGCCAAATCATAATATTTTCTGTAGGAAGTAATTTACTAAAACTAAATCATTGTTAAACCTAGAAGATGGATGGAATCTTCAAAATGTGCCCCAAACCATTCACTGATATTTGTACTATACATGATGAGTATTGAAACTAGGGGTGGGTGAAATATTCAGTTCTGCTGGTGGAATTGGCTGACCTTTGGCAACTCTGCATCACTCCAGTAACATGTAGTGGATTTTTTTTTGCATGCGGATCCAGAATGATAGGTTGGCAGATGTGAGTGAGATATGGTACCTCCTAGAGTGATATTTGGTTTCTAGGAGAAGATCCAATTATATTTTTTTTAACGCAGGTGGTTGTGACCGTTCATGGTCCGAAGGCTACAGCTCTAGCAGAAAATCTACTTGGGTGTCAGCAAAATCAGCCTGAGTAGCCTGTCTGGTGCACCATTGGTGCCTTTCGCAGTGATTTTTCAGTGCAGAATGTGCCCGTAAACTAAATCACAACACTAGTAGCACAGCATGCCTATTTCTGCCCGTTGGCAGAGCTCTGAGGAATTCGCTGAGTTTATATGTAATTCTGTGTGATTCTCCAGAATCAAATTTTGTGAGTTCAAAACACAAATATCACTTTCATATATGCCGTTCTATCAAATAGGCAAATTACCACTTACTACAAACTCTTAAACCACATTAAACATAAAATATGTAAAATATGCTAAAAACATTCAATCTGCCTTTGAAATAAAGAAATTTATTTCAGTAGTCTTTGTCCCTGTCACAGAGATAGCTAACCACTACAATTTACTGATTGAAAGCCCTTTCTACCAACAAAATGAATATAAACGAAGCCCTCTAATGGATTAATAATATACTTTAGTTAGCAGATTGCATCACTCTTGACAAAGTCACCAACACAAGTTTAACATACCATGATGAAAAGTCCATGACAGCACCGTGGCACAGGAACCCAAAGCAAACAAGAGTGGAAGGATGACACGGTGTGTTCCAATTCACACTAGACAAAACCCAAACTACACTTTTATATCTAAACTTAGTAAACAAATCAAAAGGGTGTAAACATGCTACACATTTAGGTCTGATTCTTCATGAAAATGCAAAAGTTAATAATAATAACCGAAAACAAAGTATAAAAAATACTAACTTACAGAACTCCCAAAAAACTATAACAAAATCTTAACCAACATCACATATAAAAATAACATATTATTTATTACATCACTCAAAATATTAAATAGAGTTTCAATGCTAAATATGACTGAAACTATAAAATATTTTTATGAATCACTTACATTAAAATTTTAAACCTCAGCATCCAAAAAGCTTAGAGAAGAAACCCAATCCAGTATAAAAAATAATAGCAACACATTGAATGCACATTTCCAAATAAAAAACACATAATATTTGCACAATAAAATATACGTATTACCACTCAAAACAAATAAAATAAATATAACTTGATGTTCAGTACCTCTGTATCAATGTAGTCAAAATGTATAACAGAAAAAATATGATCCAAAAACCCCAATCAAAATGCAGAGCCAATCACAAATTCACCCCCAGTCATATATCTGGGTTTAATCCATCATAATCATGATGGAGACGTGGCTGCCTTATGAGGATGTGTTGGTTATGTGCGGGGTGGTGTTCCTCCTGTGCATGGATGAGTAATGTTAGCTAAGGTGCACAAATGTGTTTTGGCAATGGGACATGGTAGTAGTGAAATGTTTCTGCAAGAGACACCACCATGACGTAACCCCAGGAATGGTATTGACTGACTTCCTAGCCTCTGATGTGCCAGTTTTGTGGGAAGGGTAGGTAGGGTAGGTTTGACTGTCTGCAAGGGGTGTTGTGATAACACAGCCACAGTCACAGTAATTAGACATGCCTTCCATCTTATGTGCTACATATATAAATATTGGTATATAGCTCCGGTGATTGACATATGTCCAGGTTGTGTATATGTTGTGGTGCATGGCACAACCAAGGTGTGTGTACATGTGTTGCTTATGTTTGAATGGTGCAACTTGATTCATGGGCGATTTGTGCCACTGCACTCCTTTCACATGCATTGAGTGTGCCTTTTGTGCCTCCCCCTTCTAGCATTTGTAAAATTGGCAGTTATTTACCCCATGCAACTTACCCTGCAATTTGTGGTGGGTGTTCAAAACTTGCTCTGTCCTGTCCTTGTATTCTTATTACCATCTCTTCCGGGATGACCGCTGCAGCCATCTCCTACATCTCAACCAGGTCCTCGTGTGGTGCAGGACTTCCACCTCCGGTCTGCAGTGCTGCCTTTCTGTTCCTGGCCATTTTCTCCTTAGTTCTTTGCTTACAATCATGCCAGCGTTTCTTGCACTCACTGACAGTTCTCTTCACCTCTGCCACACTGTTGATTTTGTTTACTATTTGCTGCCATTTAACCTCTCTCTTGCCAATTGGCAATTTTGAGGCTACAAATAGCTGGTGTTGCTGCTACCGTCACCTCTCTCACAAGGATATCATGCTCCTCCACACTAAACCAACACTTTCTCTTTTTCTTTTCCTTCCCCTGGGACTTCTGGGTCTCCTCCTGGCTGGTTCCTGGGTATCTGGGGTCACCCTGGGGTCTCTTCTCACCTGCTGTTTCCATCTTCTCTCTGCTTTGCAACCTTTCCTGCTTTAGCATCTAAAGTTGATGCAAATGAGGGGTTAAAAAGGTGCATGTCCATTTGAGACATGTTTATGTGCCGCAAAACGTGTTAGAGTCAGTTTTTCAGCATTAATGTTGATTTGCCGTATGACAGGGCGCAAGGGATTACGTCAAAATGTTTTACTCTAACCATCTCTTAGTGCTATCGTGCATCATAATATAAATCAAATGCACGAATGGTGCTAGGAAATGGTGCAAGCCAGCACTAAACATTTCGAAAAAGTAAAAAGTATAAATATGGGCCAAAGTGCTTAGAAGCATAAAGCACCTACGAGGGCTATATGGTCACGCTTGACTAGGGTGAATCCAAAAGTTCAGGCCAACAATGATGGAGCATGGGCCAGTTACAAGGATCAACTTTGTACTGCTAAAACAGCACCTGGTTGGAGGGTTGCGTCAACATCAAGGGGCGAGATAAGGGGAACGGAGATGCAATGCTTAATTTACGAACCTTCAGGATTTGTAGAATATGAGTCGCTCAGGGATGTGTCATTGTTGAGCAATCCTTGATGTTCATGATTTGTCGTTGTCCAACCATGCAGCCAGTGATGCAAAGTCCCCTTCCTTGACAGCAGTGATGCATTAGCTCTGACCGGCTCAGTTGGTGATAAGCAAATTCTGGCACTGGCAACAATTCATACCTCAGGGCCCAGGATTGGATTGCACCACTTGGCAGAGCAAGACTTGCAACTAGCAAAGTCCAGGTACTGTTGCAGGATGAAGTAGTCTTGGATACCCTGAGACTTCAAACCAGGTGACAAGTTAGCAAGCCCTTGGAGTCACATTAGTTCTTGTGATGTAGAGACCCATGTCCAGTCCTTCTCACTCCCAGGCAAGAAGGGCAGTGGGCAGCAGGGCACACACAGCAGAGCAGGAACCCAGCAAAATAAAGCAGAGTTCAGCAGAGTGACAGTTCCTTTAGAGCACAGCAGTCCTTCGTCATGCAGAATGTCCTCAGGTCCAGATGTTTATCAAGTTGGTGGGGTCAGAAGTCCAGTTCTTATAGACAGTGGTAAATGGGATTTTTGGGAAAGTCCCTTATGATTAAAGTCTTTACAGAGGAAGTCCAATACTTGAAATTTGATGAAAAATATAGTAAACACAATTACTTCATGATTGATCCACAGGTTCCTTATTTATTAATATAAGCAGAACACATAGGGCCTCATTATGACCCTGGCGGGCGGCGGAGGCCGCCCGCCAGGATCCCGCCCTCCAAATTACCGCGCCGCGGTCAAAAGACCGCAGCGGGTATTACGAGTTTTCCCCTGGGCTGGCGGGCGGTTCCAGTTAAACCGCCGCCAGCCCAGGGGAAAACGACCTTCCCACGAGGATGCCGGCTCGTAATCGAGCCGGCGGAGTGGGAAGGTGCGACGGGTGCTACTGCACCCGTCGCGTATTTCACTGTCTGCAAGGCAGACAGTGAAAAACATTTTGGGGCCCTCTTACGGGGGCCCCGCGACCCCCCCTACCGCCATCCTGTTCATGGCGGCTTTCCCGCCATGAACTGGATGGCGGTAGGGGGGGTCAGAATCGCTCCGCAGCCATGGAGGATTCCAATGAGCAGCGGAAAGTCAGCGGGAGACCGCTGACTTTCCGCTTCTGACCGCGGCTGAACCGCCGCGGTCAGAATGCTCATTGGAGCACCGCCAGCCTGTCGGCGGTGCTCCTGTGGTCGGTGGCCCTGGCGGCCACCGGCCGCCAGGGTCAGAATGACCCTCATAGTTTCCAACGTAGGTAACATCAGTAGTGAATCCTGAACAACAACATATGAAACTTCAGCCAACACGTGTTTCGCCCCAAGGGCACGTGAGCCAGGGCTTTCTCAAGGCTGAAAGAAAAGGGAAACAAAGTCCCACTCAGAATAATACTCATGAAGAAGATCTGGTATTAAGACAAAGAAGGGCTGGTATTTTGACAACACCAAGAAGTGAGAAAATGCCTAATTGCATGCAAGTCATTAGTGTTCTCAAGTAAAAGTGATCCCAGGAGAGATACCCAGAAAGATCCAAAATACAATTTACTGATTAACAGCTGGTGAGTATAATTTTTGTGAGTCAAAAGAGATAATATACACTAGATAGAACATAGACAAAAAGAAAAATAGTCATCATATTCGTAAATACCAGGAATATGTACATGAGGAGAAGGCAGTGTTTATAAAAAGGTGTTGGAAAACAGTGGACTCCAAATAAAGTGCCTAGAAACAAATGCCAGATGCAAAGAGGTGAACAAAAGTATGGACTAATAAGTGAAAATAAGTTATATAGAGAAAATAAACATTGTAGGCAAACATACCATTCAGGTAAAGTAGAGCAATACAAAACACTCTGTATCTGTTCTTAATCTGCAAAAAATGCACACAATTCTATACTATTCGGTGTACATGAAGAAGACAGACAAAACCCTAACATTAAACAATACTAAGACATTGCTAATCTTCCAATGTTATACCCTTGTGGTAATGATTATATTTGTGATACTAAGTTACAGCAATAGAAAGACATGAACTTTGAGGAAATGTCATAGACCTCGAAAGCAAGAAAAAAGAGAGAAAAATAGGAAAAATACAAATGTAGTTCAATTTCCATATTGAAGTGGAAAAACTAATGCAAAAACACAGTGAGGATATTAACTATAATCTTTTCTATAATATTTTATAATATTGTAATGATATTTTAATGATATTTTAATGAAGACATGACACCTGAGAACGGGTGCGATGTGGTTAGAAAAGACTAAAGGCTTTTGAGTAATTGAAATTACTTAAAGCCTCGTTTAAACGGAAGCAAAATGCAGCAAAACGTGAAATAAATGCGAGCCAATAATTAAGACAGACAGTGGTGCCTTTGAAGTGGGGGAGACTGCAAAGAAAGGCCTTGGAAGTGCACACAATCTCTGACCTTCCTGGTTTGAGCCAGACTCGCTATATTGTGGTATGCAGCCCTTTGTGTGGGATCAGGGACACAGCCCATTCGGGTGAAAGTGTCAGCCCCTCCCTCCCATCCTGCAAAGTATGGGCCATCAGGATGTTGATGGTCATTCGGTCACACATAAGCTCTCTTTTGGTGTGTCTGTCGGCAGGGAAAAGAACAAGAGTCTAGCTGTCACCCACCCAGTCATGTAGTCAGAGACAGGCAAAAGGCACTAGGGGCCAGATGTACATAGATAAACATTTGTGATTATCAAATACCAATTTTTAGTCATTTGCTATTTGGTAAACGCAAACACCAATGTACAAATGTGAGTTTTACACATTTAGCAATTACTAGTGGGTCACAAATAGACCTGCCTCATGAATATTAATGAGCTAGGACTCAGTTTGCAACCCATTGGGAATCACGAAAATCACAGGGATAGTGGCCTGCCGGGGTCAACGGGCTACCATGTCTGTCATTGCTTTTAAAAAAAAAAAAGCAATTTTGTTTTTGCAATGCAGTCCCTTTTCCTTAAAGGAAAATATGTTGCATTTCAAAGGGAAAGAATTGAAGGATTTCTTTTCATATTTTTAGAGTAGGCAGTGGTCCGTGAGATGACTGCCTGCTCTTAAACATGTTTTTACAACTATTCTGAAAGGAGAAGGGGTCTCTTTAGGACCCCTTCCCATTTTCGGTTAGGTTACCACCAACTTGAAGTTGGTGGTAAAAAGTGAATGTTTTGCTACCGCATTTCGGTCATAAAACATTTACATATACCACTGTGATTCAGTATTAGGAAGAGATGCCCTAAACACACCCTGTCCTAATTCGGAACTGCAAACCCAAATTGGGATTCGGTAACAAGATACTATATCACAATTTGGGCTTGGTACATACAAAAATTCATTTTTGCATTTCCAAATGGCCCAGTTATGTGACCCAGACCACTAGAGAACGTAAAAAGACTTTGTACATCTAGGCTTAGATGATTTAAAGTGAGAAAATGCCAACTTTCTAAAAGGGGCATTTTCTGAATTACAATTTAAAATGCAACCTCACCACAAGTTGTGATTTGACATTGTGATTCCGGAGACACCAAACTTGGGTGTACCATATCTTCCTAACTGAAAAATTACACTTAGTAAATGTAAGAAAGCAATCCCAATATTAACTTATACAAGTGATCAGCCTTGCCGAAGTGAAAAAAGAATATAAGTGTTTTTCACTACCTGTACAAGTAAAACTGTTTACATACAGTGCACCCTGTCCTTGGCGATGTCCAGGGCCTACCTTAGGGATGACCTGCAATGGCAGACCTGAGTCATGGTTAAGGGGCTGCTGAAATGGGTGGTACACATTGTACCCTGCCCTGTAGGTTGTTTGAGGTCTACCTTAGGGGTGACTCGTATGTATAAAAATGGAATGTTTGGGCATGATAAAAAAGTTCTTTTGACAAGTCAACATGGAAGTTTAAAACTGCACTCACAGGTATTGCAATGGCGGACCCGAGCCATGGTTAAAGGGCTATGTCAGTGGGTGGCATAATCATTGCTGCAGACCCACTAGTGGCATTTAATTTACAGTCCCTGGGCACAGGTAGTACAGTTTACTAGAAACTTGTAAGCCAATTATATAAGCTAATTTTGGATAAGCCAATGTTACCATGTTTTAAGCAGAGGGCGCATGCACTTTACTATGGGTTATCAGTGGTAAAGTGTCAAGAGTCCTAAAGCCAGCAAAACCACAGTCAGCAAAACAGGAGGTCAAAAGGCAAAAAAGTTAAGGGAAACCACGCCAAGAATGCTAGGTCTAACGTAATCCTAGAGAGATCCATCAAAGCAATCCAAAGTATCTAAGAACCATAAAAATGAATAAAAGTGTTTTGAAAAAGATACACTCATAGAACCTAATTAAAGGAAATCAAAGTTTAAGATTATTTTTTTATAAACCAAAGAGATTTCTTTAAAAAAAAGAGGCCATTCCCAATTCCCTAAGGACACGCACATAGGCAAAAGCTGATAAAGTAAAACAGAAAACCTACCTTCATAAACTTACATTCCCAAAAGTACATAAACATACCACTTCATCATGTTACAAGTAAAATAACACATATAATAAATACATTACTAAAACAATGTATGATAACACAAAACTACTCATTACTGAAAAACAGTACATTAATACAACTAAAGGTACCAAAAACACGCAAGGTCACATAAAAACTCATTGAGATTCCATGGAGTTCTACGAGCAGGAAGAATCAGAAATGATGCACTGCTTTTGTTGATTTTTTGCACCAAAAGCCTCGACTGTGCTCTAAAATCACCATGAACAGCAGCACGCAGTGTGCCAGAGGGGGTTGTATGATGGAACCATGCATGCCAGTACAGCGCATACCTTAACAATTAGGTTGGAGAAACAACTGTGTCATTTTCACGCATACCTTTACCACACATGCCTCTACAATTATTTTCATGGTAAAGCATGCCTAGTAAAGCCATGTGTGAAAATGGCGTACCAAACGGCATGCGTGGTTCTGTCATAGAACCCTCCCACCCACCCTGAGGCACAAAACTGCCCCCACCCCTAATACTTAAACTACCCCAACCCCCCACCTGCCCTAAACTCTAAAACAAACTATCCCAATCCCACATCTCGGCCCCTAAAAACTAAAGTACCCGAACACCCCACCCCCACAAACTCACACATCACACACACCATACCCACAGACACCATCCCAACATCCACAGACCCACACACCACCCTTGTAACCTAACAACAGGTACCACCCCCACCCCCAAAGGCACAGGTAACACCCCTACCTTAGCCATCACCCCCACCTCTCAGCCCCCAAGAGATGCAAATACCCTGACTCACATATGCAACAGACATCAGCCAAAACCAAACATCACTCAGACATATATACCAGCACACAGCCGACACAACCACCTCTTCAACCTCCAAACCATTATTCCCTTCTTCAGAGCTTACCTGTTTTCCCAAGGAAAGTTTTCTGTTTGACATTATCCTTCCCTGTGAAACTACCCACAAAAGCCTCCAACCACATCACAAGCCATCCCTTCCATGTTCAAGTCCTCTCCTGTGACATCTGCTCCTGCCCAACCTGATGCCACCCATACCCCTCCCAGCCCGAGTAGAAACCGATCCCTTCAAATGTTAAGCCCACTCCTAAAATTAAAAAAAAACATCATAAATCCCACCCCACTCACCCCAAGAAGGATCACTGAGGTGCCGGGCAGGGCCACTTGATGTCCCTTCCTGTGGAGGTTCCTTTTGCAGTGATCAGTGAGTCAAGCACCACTGAGTGTGGACTGGCCATTATCCTTTGGTCATATTTGTTAATGATATGCATTAAGCCCAAACTATTTGTCCTGCCTTGACGTTTCTACATTTTTGCTGCATCTTGAGTATTTTGTGACGTATTGATACAGTTGTGTTAGGTTGACCCTGATTGCTGACCCGTTTGCTATGGTTGCCAAGATCTGACTTTGGGAGTGGTGCTGATGTCAAGCAGGACTAGGGGAGATGTTCAATGGATGTATATGTGGGTGGTATTCTAATACAGGTATCGTTGCCTTGTGTGTTGTTTGACATGGTAAGCATTTCATCTTGGCTTGGCCACTTTCAACATCTATTGGGTTACAGTTAGCACCCTGATATAGATTGGATGTTGGAATCATGTGTACAACCTAGAGTGTTGCTTGCCTACACATAGAGGGTGTTCAGTTGTGCTACCTTCCTATACATTTGACTGACTATGCATGTACCTTCCAGCCTCTTCATCTATATGTGTGACCCACACTGTTTCTGTTGAATTTGCTTTCTTGACTTGCACTTACACATTTGGCACACAGGCATGGCACTTGGTTATACTATTGGTTGTCCCTGTGGTACATGAAGTCCCATGGCCCTCTGCAAATAGTGTTTTATGGGCATGTGCAAAGTGACATGTGTCCCCAGGACTGAATCCTTCCTGGGATCCCCCTGATGCCGCCATTCCTATTCTGCAAGTATTGCTTACATTGTGAGCTTTGGTTATTTTTGTCACAAAATATTGTGCATCCATTTACCTTACATTCTTTTGCAATGTGGGTGGTTTGTGTGGGTCCAATACTGGGATGTTGCATGGAAGGAATGTTTGGGTTAATTGACACATCCATTTATGTGTGTCTTCAATATAACGACAATCCATGGCATGTGTGCAAAGGGAGGATGTCAATTCAATTAATAGGTTCTATATTGATGAGGTTTTGCTGTTGTGTGATACAATGTAATATACACTTCACTGTTCCTGATACTAGGAGATGCAAACATGTCTGATTTTGTGAAGTCTGGCAGTGCAGTGTCAGTGACCTACTGTAGGAGGCTGGACTGGCTTGTAGTGAGTACCAAGGGGTACTTACACCTTGCACCAGGCCCAGGTATCCCTTATTAGTGTATAGGGTGTCTAGCAGCTTAGGCTGATAGATAATGGTAGCTTAGCAGAGCAGCTTAGGCTGAACTAGGAGACGTGTGAAGCTACTACAGTACCACAAGTGTCACTTGCACAATACCATAAGAAAACACAATACACAGTTATACAAAAATTAAAGGTACTTTATTTTTATGACAATATGTCAGAGTATCTCAGAGTGTACCCTCAGAGTGAGGATAGCAAATATACACAAGTTATATGTACACAGTACTAAAAATATGCAGTATAGTCTTAGAAAACAGTGCAAACAATGTATAGTTACAATAGGATGCAATGGAGACACATAGGGATAGGGGCAACACAAACCATATACTCCAAAAGTGGAATGCGAACCACGAATGGACCCCAAACCTATGTGACCTTGTAGAGGGTAGCTGGGACTATTAGAAAATAGTGAGAGTTAGAAAACGAGCCCTCCCCAAGACCCTGAAAAGTGAGTGCAAAGTGCACTGAAGTTCCCCAAGAGACAAAGAAGTCGTAATAGAGGAATAATGCAGGAAAGACACAAACCAACAATGCAACAACTGTGGATTTCCAATCTAGGGTACCTGTGGAACAAGGGGACCAAGTCCAAAAGTCACAAGCAAGTCGGAGATGGGCAGATGCCCAGGAAATGCCAGCTGCGGGTGCAAAGAAGCTTCAACTGGACAGAAGAAGCAAAGGTTTCTGTGGTCTGGGGGACTGTACCTTGGTATTTCTACCTCAACGCAATATGAGTAAGCCAGGAAGAGGTCACTTGCTGGCAGTGGTTGGTGTCTTGCCATCTATAACTCTGGTATTCTTAGCTGAACGTCCCACTTGCATGGGGGTGAACTTCTGCTACAGAAGAAGGGGTGTCTGGGGTGGGTTCTCTCCCTGACAGGGTCTCCCTTCCAGTGGTTGGTGCTGCTGGGCCCAAGGAAGGGGTATGGTGTTGCTCATAATCCCTGATCAGGGTACTGCTAATGTCCCTGAACACCCCTGTTAGGGAGCCCAGTATGGTATTGGCGGGCTCCCACTTTTGAAGCATATCCCTATGCATGTCCCTCTGCAGCTGCGTCATCTCCCGGATTTTGGCAAATACCTGGCCAATCAGCCTTGGGACTCTTGATAGACCCTCAAGACTTGACATCCCCAGTGACAATTTGGAAAGAAATTAGAGAGCATAACCACTGAGGTTCTGGATAGCAGAGCCTCAGTGAGACAGTTAGTCATAACACAGGTAACACATACAGGGCACACTTATGAGCACTGGGGCCCTGGCTGGCAGGGTCCAAGTGACACATACAACTAAAACAACATATATACAGTGAAAAATGGGGGTAACATGCCAGGCAAGATGGTACTTTCCTACACAACCCCCCCCCCCAAACGAAGGACAATAAGACTAGTCATTACCTGATGGGTCTTCATTGTCTAAGTGGAAATATCTGGGGAGTCCATCTGCATTGGAGTGGGTACTCCCAGGTCTATGTTCCACTGTATAGTCCATTCCCTGTAGGGATATGGACCACCTCAACAATTTAGAATTTTCACCTTTCATTTGTTTTAGCCAAAGTAGAGGTTTTTGGTCTGTCTGAACAATGAAGTGAGTGCCAAACAGGTATGGCCTCAACTTCTTCAGTGCCCAGACCACAGCAAAGGCCTCCCTCTCTATGGCAGACCAACGCTTTTCTCTAGGGGTCAACTTCCTGCTGATAAAAGCAACAGGTTGATCCTGGCCCTCAGAATTAAGTTGTGATAAGACTGGCCCTACCCCTAATTCAGATGCATCAGTTTGGACAATGAATTTCTTATAGTAACAGGGGCTTTTCAGGACAGGTGCAGAGCACATGGCCTGCTTCAGCTACTCAAAAGCTTTCTGACAGTTTGCTGTCCATAATACCTTCTTAGGCATTTTTTTTGATGTGAGGTCATTAAGAGGGGTTGCAATGGAACCATAGTTCTTTATGAACCTCCTATAGTACCCAGTGAGGCCTAAGAAGGCTCTCACTTGAGTCTGAGTAGTAGGGGGAACCCAATCTATAATAGTTTGGATTTTTCCCTGAAGTGGTGCAATCTGTTCTCCACCTACCAGGTCTCCCAGATAAACCACCTTCCCCTGCCCTATCTGGCACTTTGAAGCCTTGATAGTGAGGCCTGCCTTTTGCAGGGCCTCCAAAACTTTCCATAGGTGGACCAGGTGATCATCCCAGCTGGAGCTAAAGACAGCTATATCGTCTAGATATGCTGCACTAAAAGCTTCCAGCCCTTGCAGGACTGTGTTCACCAACCTTTGAAAAGTGGCAGGTGCATTTTTCAATCCAAAAGGCATTACTGTGAATTGGTAATGGCCTCCAATGGTTGAAAATGCAGTTTTTGCTTTTGCATCTTCTGATAATTTGATCTGCCAATACCCTGCAGTCAAATCAAAAGTGTTTAGATACTTGGCAGATGCCAGTGTATCTATTAGCTCATCTGCCCTGGGTATAGGGTGAGCATCAGTTTTGGTTACCTGGTTGAGACCTCTGTAGTCTACACAAAACCGCATTTCTTTCTTTCCATCCTTGGAGTGAGGTTTTGGTACAAGTACCACAGGAGAGGCCCATGGACTTTCAGAGTGCTCAGCCACTCCCATTTCAAGCATTTTCTGTACCTCTTGCTTTATGCAGTCTCTGACATGGTCAGGCTGCCTATAGATCTTACTTTTGACAGGCAAGCTGTCTCCAGTATCTATAGTGTGCTCACACCAAGAAGTGGTACCTGGCACAGTGGAGAAGAGTTCAGAAAACTGACCAAGGAGATTTATGCAGTGGTCTTTCTGCTCAGCAGTAAGACAATCTGCAAGTACTACCCCTTCCACTAGAGCATCTTGTTTTGTGGAAGAGAAGAGATCAGGGAGAGGGTCACTCTCTTCTTCCTGTCCCTCATCAGTTGCCATGAGCAGGGTGAGATCAGCCCTGTCATAGTAGGGTTTCAGGCGATTGACATGGAGCACCCTAAGGGGACTCCTGGCAGTGCTAAGTAGGCGACTTCACTCTTTCTTTCAACAATTATGTGGGGTCCACTCCATTTGTCTTGGAGTGCTCTTGGGGCCACAGGCTCCAAGACCCACACTTTCTGCCCTGGTTGGTACTGAACCAAAACAGCCTTCTGGTCATGCCATTGCTTTTGAAGCTCTTGGCTGGCCTGAAGGTTTTTACTGTCCTTTTTCATGTACTCAGCCAACCTAGATCTTAGGCCAAGTATATAGTCCACTATGTCTTGCTTTGGAGCTTTTAAAGGTTGTTCCTAACCCTCCTTAACAAGTGTTAGAGGACCTCTCACAGGGTGACCAAATAGGAGTTCAAAGGGGCTGAAGCCCACTCCTTTCTGGGGTACCTCCCTGTAAGCAAAAAGGAGGCAAGGTAACAGGATATCCCATCTCCTGCGGAGTTTTTCAGGGAGTCCCATAATCATGCCTTTGAGAGTTTTGTTAAATCTCTCCACCAGTCAATTTGTCTGTGGATGATAGGGTGTGGTGATCTTGTATGTCACACCACACTCCTTCCACATGGTCTTTAAGGAAGCAGACATGAAATTGCTTACCCTGTCTGATACCACCTCTTTTGGGAAGCCCACTCTGGAAAATATTCCCAGGAGGGCCTTTGCCACTGCAGGAGCTGTAGTGGTCCTTAGGGGAATTGCTTCAGGATATCTGGTGGCATGGTCCACTACCACCAAGATAAACCTATTGCCTGAAGCAGTAGGAGGGTCAAGGGGGCCAACTATGTCAACCCCTACCCTTTCAAAGGGAACCCCAACCACAGGCAGTGGAATAAGGGGTGCCTTTGGGGTGCCACCTGTCTTGCCACTGGCTTGACAGGTTTCACAGGACTTACAAAATTCCTTTGTGTCCTCTGACATTCCAGGCCAATGAAACAAGGGAACAAGCCTGTCCCAGGTTTTCTTTGCCCCAAATGTCCAGCTAAGGGAATGTCGTGGGCTAGAGTTAGGAGGAACCTTCTGTACTCCTGAGGAATCACCAATCTCCTGGCAGCTCCAGGTTTTGGATCCCTTGCTTCAGTGTACAAGAGGTTGTCCTCCCAGTAAAATCTGTGAGAGTCACTGACATCCCCATTTGCTTGTTTGACAGCTTGCTGCCTTAGACCCTCTAGTGTGGGACAGGTATGCTGTGCCACACTCAGCTCCTCCCTGGCAGGCCCCCCTTCACCCAAAAGCTCAGCAGTGTCTGCTTCCAGCTCCTCTGGTGTAGGTTCTGCAAAGGGTGGAAATTCTTCTTCCTCAGAATTGGAATCCACTGTAGAGGGAGGGATAGTAGGTAGTGTTTTACTCTTACTAACCCTACCTTTAGGGAGCACTTGGTCCATTCTTCCAGGAACCAAGTCACCCCGTCCTTTTTGCTTTTTGGCCTGAGCCCTGGTCAAAGCAAAAATATGCCCTGGAATGCCCAGCATTGCTGCATGAGCCTCCAACTCCACTTCTGCCCATGCTGATGTCTCTAAATCATTCCCTAATAGACAGTCTACAGGTAAATCTGAGGCAACCACAACTTTCTTTGGGCCAGTAACCCCCCCCAGCTGAGATTCACAACAGCCATGGGGTGGCTAAGGGTGTTGTTATGAGCATCGGTTACTTGGTACTGGTGACCAAGTAGGTGTTGTTCAGGGTGGACCAGTTTCTCTATTACCATTGTAACACTGGCACCTGCGTCCCTGTAGGCCTGAACCTCAACACCATTTATTAGGGGTAGTTGCTTGTACTTATCCATGTTAAGGGGACAAGCAACCAAGGTGGCTAAATCAATAGCCCCCTCAGAGACTAACACAGCCTCTGTGGTCTCCCTAATCAGACCAACCCCAACTAAGTTACCAAAAGTGAGCCCAGCTACTCCCTTGGATTGGCTATTAGTAGGTTTGCTCCCACCACCACTGCTATTACTAGGGGCACTAGGTGTAGCAGCAGGGGTTGTAGTGGTAGGAGGCTTGGTACTTTTCTTTGGACAACTGGGATCTGTTGTCCAATGGCCTTTTATTTTACATAAATAGCACCATGGTTTCTTTTCTTTGTTTTGATTTGAAGAGGATTTGGGCCCACCACCCCCACCAGAGTTTTTTTGTGGGCCTGATGACGACTCATTTTTAGATTTGTCCCCACCCTTGTCAGAAGAATTACCATCCTTCTTCTTGCCATCTTTGTCACCCCCTGTATGAACTTTTCTGTTCACCCTTTTTCTGACCCATTTGTCTGCCTTCTTTCCCAATTATTGGGGAGAGGTCAGATCAGAGTCCACCAGGTACTGGTGCAACAAATCAGACACACAATTATTAAGAATATGCTCTCTCAGGATTAGGTTATACAGGCTTTCATAATCAGTAACTTTACTGCCATGTAACCACCCCTCCAAGGCCTTCACTGAATGGTCAACAAGGTCTACCCAGTCTTGTGAAGACTCCTTTTTGGTTTCTCTGAACTTCATCCTGTACTGTTCAGTGGTTAAGCCATAATCATCCAGGAGTGCATTCTTAAGAACTGTAAAATTATTGGCATCACTTTCTTTCACAGTAAGGAGCCTATCCCTACCCTTTCCACTAAATGATAGCCATAGGATAGCAGCCCACTGCCTTTGAGGGACATCCTGTCAAGTGCAGCAAACCACTTGTTAATGTCATCCCCCTCCTTATGAGGGGGAACTATCTTGTGCAGATTCCTAGAATCATGCTCTCTTGCAGGATGACTATGGGGAATACTGCTGCTGCCACCATGGGTTTCTAACCCAATTCTCTGTCTTTCTCTTTCTATCTCTAAGGACTGCCTATCTAAATCCAGCTGTTGCTTCTTGAGCTTCAGCCTGGATTCTTCCACTCTCAATCTATTGAGCTCCCTCTCTAACACTCTGTCATCAGGGTGGGTGGGTGGGGCATGCCTTGAAACAGAAGTATGGTGAGAATGAACAGAAGGAGACCTGTCCCTAACAGATGGCACTCTAACAGCCTGGCTAACAGAAATAGCACTTCAACTATGATGAGAAGGAATACTCTTACTGTGATGTGAGGCAACACTATTACTGTGATGTGACTCTACATCAGTACCAGCTATCCCTATGCTAGGTGGTCTGCTAATGGGCAGGCTAGGAAGGTTCCCTTCTAAATCTTTTGCTAGGGGTGCCCCAGGGTCAGATTGGGAACCATCAGCTAATTTCTCAACAGAAGTGCCACCTCTGGCCTTATCCTGTTCAACAAGCATATTAACCAACAGTTCTCTAGAGGGATTCTTCCCTACACTTAAACCTCTTTCTATGCAGAGACTCCTTGCTCCTTTCAAGCTAAGGTGATCATAAGCAAGTTTGGACAGATCAACAGTTTGGCCTGTGCCAGACATTTTAGAAAGTGTTTAAGTGACAGAAAAAGTGAGAAAAAGTTTTTCAGAACTTTTTGAAAGACAGAAAAAAACCTTTAAAACTTTTTAAGAACTTTTTAGAAAGTTTAGAGGTACTTTTCAGCACTTAGTAAAGAAGTGAAAAGAGAAAAGCAAAACTTTTTGGTTAGGTGTACACACACTGAACTTGTTTTGTATATTTTTCTCTTATGAAAAGTACAATGACAAAAGTGGTAAGTAGTTGCAAAGTACTTATCCCACCGCTGCACAACCAATGTAGGAGGCTGGACTGGCTTGTAGTGAGTACCAAGGGGTACTTACACCTTGCACCAGGCCCAGGTATCCCTTATTAGTGTATAGGGTTGTCTAGCAGCTTAGGCTGATAGAAAATGGTAGCTTATCAGAGCAGCTTAGGCTGAACTAGGAGACGAGTGAAGCTCCTACATCACCACTAGTGTCACTTGCGCAATATCATAAGAAAACACAATACACAGATATACTAAAAATAAAGGAACTTTATTTTTATGACAATATGCCAAAGTATCTCAGTGAGTACCCTCAGTATGAAGATAGCAAATATACACAAGATATATGTACACAATACCAAAAATATGCAGTATAGCAATAGAAAACAGTGCAAACAATGTATAGTTACAATAGGATGCATTAGGGACACATAGGGATAGGGGCAACACAAACCATATACTCCAAAAGTGGAATGCGAACCACGAATGGACCCCAAACCTATGTGACCTTGTAGAGGGTCGCTGGGACTGTAAGAAAACAGTGAGGGTTAGAAAAATAGCCCACCCCAAGACCCTGAAAAGTGAGTGCAAAGTGCACTGAAGTTCCCCAAAGAGCACAGAAGTCGTGATAGGGGAATTCTGCAGGAAAGACCAACATCAGCAATGCAACAACGATGGATTTCCAAACTAGAGTACCTGTGGAACAAGGGGACCAAGTCCAAAAGTCACGATCAAGTCGAGAGTGGGCAGATGCCCAGGAAATGCCAGCTGTGGGTGCAAAGAAACTGCTACTGGACAGTAGAAGCTGAGGATTCTGCAGGAACGACAAGGGCTAGAAACTTCCCCTTGTCGTGAAGAGTCGTGCAGAAGTGTTTTCCTGCGGAAAGACCGTAAACAAGCCTTGCTAGCTGCAAAGCTCGCGGTTGGGGTTTTTGGCTGCTGCTGTGGCCCGGGAGGGACCAGGATGTCACCAATTGCGTGAGGGGACAGAGGGGGCGTCCAGCAAGACAAGGAGCCCTAGCAGAAGCAGGCAGCACCCGCAGAAGTGCCGGAACAGGCACTATGAAGTGGAGTGAAACGGTGCTCACCCGAAGTTGCACAAGAGAGTCCCACGCCGCCAGAGGACAACTCAGGAGGTCGTGCAATGCAGGTTAGAGTGCCGTGGACGCAGGCTTGGCTGTGCACAAAGGAAATCCTGGAAAAGTGCACAGAAGCCGGAGTAGCTGCAAAAGACGCAGTTCTCAGCAATGCAGTCTGGCGTGGGGAAGCAAGGACTTACCTCCACCAAACTTGAACTGAAGAGTCACTGGACTGTGGGAGTCACTTGGACAGAGTTGCTGAGTTCAAGGGACCTCGCTCGTCGTGCTGAGAGGAGACCCAGAGGACTGGTGATGCAGTTCTTTGGTGCCAGCGGTTGCAGGGGGACGATTCCGTCGACCCACGGGAGATTTCTTCGGAGCTTCTAGTGCAGAGAGGAGGAAGACTACCCCCACAGAATGCACCACCAGGAAAACAGTTGAAAAGGCGGCAGGATCAGCGTTACAGTGTCTCAGTAGTCGTCTTTGCTTCTTTGTTGCAGTTTTGCAGCTTCCAGCGCGGTCAGCAGTTGATTCCTTGGCAGAAGGTGAAGAGAGAGATGCAGAGGAACTCTGATGAGCTCTTGCATTTGTTACCTCAGGAATTCCCCAAAGCAGAGACCCCAAATAGCCAGAAAAGAGGGTTTGGCTACTTAGGAGAGAGAATAGGCTAGCAACACCTGAAGGAGCCTATCAGAAGAACTCTCTGATGTCACCTGCTGGCCCTGGCCACTCAGAGCAGTCCAGTGTGCCAGCAGCACCTCTGTTTCCAAGATGGCAGAGGTCTGGAACACACTGGAGGAGCTCTGGGCACCTCCCAGGGGAGGTGTAGGTCAGGGGAGTGGTCACTCCCCTTTCCTTTGTCCAGTTTCACGCCAGAGCAGGGCTGAGGGGTCCCTGAACCGGTGTAGACTGGCTTATGCAGAAATGGGCACCATCTGTGCCCATGAAAGCATTTCCAGAGGCTGGGGGAGGCTACTCCTCCCCTGCCTTAACACCTTTTTCCAAAGGGAGAGGGTGTAACACCCTCTCTCTAAGGAAGTCCTTTGTTCTGCCTTCCTGGGCCAAGCCTGGCTGGACCCCAGGAGGGCAGAAACCTGTCTGAGGGGTTGGCAGCAGCAGCAGCTGCACTGAAACCCCTGAAAAGGCAGTTTGGCAGTACCCAGGTCTGTGCTAGTGACCCGTGGGATCATGGGATTGTGCCAACAATGCCAGGATGGCATTGAGGGGGCAATTCCATGATCATAGACATGTTACATGGCCATATTCGGAGTTACCATTGTGAAGCTACACATAGGTAGTGACCTATGTGTAGTGCACGCGTGTAATGGTGTCCCTGCACTCACAAAGTCCAGGGAATTTGCCCTGAACTATGTGGGGGCACCTTGGCTAGTGTCAGGGTGCCCACACACTGAGTAACCTTGCACCTAACCTTTACCAGGTAAAGGTTAGACATATAGGTGACTTATAAGTTACTTAAGTACAGTGGTAAATGGCTGTGAAATAACGTGGACGTTATTTCACTCAGGCTGCAGTGGCAGGCCTGTGTAAGAATTGTCAGAGCTCCCTATGGGTGGAAAAAGAAATGCTGCAGCCCATAGGGATCTCCTGGAACCCCAATATCCTGGGTACCTCAGTACCATATACTAGGGAATTATAAGGGTGTTCCAGTATGCCAATGTAAATTGGTGAAATTGGTCACTAGCCTGTTAGTGACAATTTGGAAAGAAATGAGAGAGCATAACCACTGAGGTTCTGGATAGCAGAGCCTCAGTGAGACAGTTAATCATAACACAGGTAACACATACAGGGCACACTTATGAGCACTGGGGCCCTGGCTGGCAGGGTCCCAGTGACACATACAACTAAAACAACATATATACAGTGAAAAATGGGGGTAACATGCCAGGCAAGATGGTACTTTCCTATAGTGCCCTCTACTACTGGGTCAAGGACCATCATTGCCCAACGTGTTGTGCTGCAACCCTGGATCCTGGACTGGGGACACGTGATGGTTGACACCATGCTTGGGACACAGGTTGGGGGTCAAATGGTTGCCAGTGATGTTGAGGCAACCAGCTTAGGAGGCTGGCCTGGTTTGTAGTGGGTACCTTGGGTACTTACACCTTACACCACGTCCAGTTATCCCTTATTAGTGAAAGCACAGGAGCTTAGGCTGAACTAGGAGACATGCAAAGCTCCTGCGATAGCACTTATAGTTACACATTACTTATACACAAGTAAAGACAATACTTAGTGTTACCAAAAATAAAGGTAGTTTATTTGGGTGACACAAGGCCAAAAATATCTTTGAGGCAATACACCTTCTGGAGATAAGTATTATACACAATATAGATACTAGACACCAAAATAAGGTAAGTAATTAGACATAGGATAGTGCAAACAATAGGAAATGCTATAGAATACAAGGGGAGAAAATAGGTCTGGGGCAACACAAACCATATAATAAGAAAGTGGAATGCAAATCACAAATTCCCCCCTAGACAAGTGTAGTGTGTAGAGAATCACTGGGAGAGAAGGAAAACCACAACGGTGAGTAAAATATCCTACCCCAGAGCCCAGAAAGTTAGGGGTAATGTACTGTAAGTTTCCTTAGGGCACACTACAATTTGTGATTAGAGGTATTGCAAGAACCAAGCAAGACTGCAAACAACAAATAGTAGATTCTTGGACCTGAAGAACTGCAAAGGAAGGAGACAAAGTCCAGAAGTATGAAGAAGTTCCAGGAAAGACAGGAGCCCCTGCCAACCTAGAAGAGGCTGCAAAAGAAGAGTCCCCGGTTGGACGAAGACTGCAGAAAGGCACCCAAAGAAGATGTCAGCAGGTTCCTGCATGATGCAATGGATGTCCCATGAAGAGATGTTGGAAGCAGGCGAGTTGTGGTGCTGGATTCATCCTACAAGCCTTGGTTCTGGTAAAGTCACGTTTTGAATCAAAGTGGCGTTGGCTGGACCCAGGAGGGACCTTGGGGTCTCAACTCAGCTTGAGGAGAAATAGGGGGCTGTCAGCACTTCAGAGAGCCCTCAGTCGACCAGACAAAACCCACGGGAGTCCCAGGACACTGGGGCAAAGGAGGTACAAAATGCAGTTGGTGTAGCACTACAAAGGAGGATCCCACGCTGCCGGAGGTCAACTCAGTCAATCAATCAATCATTGAATTTATAAAGCGTGCTACGTACCCATGAGGGTTTCAAGGCGCTGGTGGGGGGGAGAGCTGGTGTTACTGGTTGAAGAGCTAGGTCTTGAGGATTCTTCTGAAGGTGAGTAGGTCTTAAGTCTGTTGCAGGTTGGTGGGGAGGGTGTTCCAGGTTTTGGCGGCGAGGTATGAGAAGGATCTGCCACCGGAGGTCTTCCTTCGGATGCGGGGGATGACGACGAGGGCCAGGTTAGTGGAGAGGAGCTGACGGGTGGTTGTAGAGAAGCTGAGTCTGTTGTTTAGGTAGGCTGGTCCAGTGTCGTGGAGCGCTTTGTGAGCGTGGGGAAGAAGCTTGAAAATTATCCTTTTGTCCACGGGGAGCCAGTGAAGGTTTCTCAGGTGGTGGGAGATGTGGCTGTGGCGGGGTACGTTGAGGATCAGCCGGGCGGAGGCGTTTTGGATATGTTGGAGGCGTAGTAGGTCTTTTGCTGGGATGCCTGTATAGAGTGCGTTGCCGTAGTCCAGCCTGCTGCTGACGAGAGCCTGTGTCACTCACTGTTCTTCTTGTTTCTGTCAGGATCCACTTGTAGATTCATGCGGAGTGTGTTGTAGCAGGAGGAGGAAACTGCGTGGACCTGTTTAGACAAGGTGAGGGAGGAGTCGAGTCGAGTTGCTCCAGCATCGGCGGGGTGGTTGTTGGGTGCAGTGGTGCTCGGTAGGTTTCGTGTAGGTGAAGTGGATGCAGTGGTGGTCGGTCCAGTGGAGTACGGTGGTATGGTTGAACGTGATGTGGGTGCTTGAGGAGAAGATGGGATCAAGTGTGTGGCCGGCGATGTGGGTTGGTGTGTTGACGAGTTGTCTGAGGCCGTGGTTGGTGAGGTTGTCGATCAGGGTAGTGGAGTTGGTGTCGTTGTTGTTCTCCAGGTGGAAATTTAGGTCGGGATGGAGCGCGGAAGGCAGAGCGGGGAGCGACCTGCCTGCAGTAGCAGGGTCAAAGGTTGCTCCCTGTCACAGCGCTGCAGCTGGCATAAGAGGAGGGGAGGGTGGGTGTGGCAGCTGGGAGGCGGGAGGGCCTGTCCAATGGGAGGGCTGGGGGGAGGGGCCGCAGGAGACGCAGCGGCGGGAAACTGGCTAAAGGAGAGGTGAGAAGGAGGGGCCGCAGGGGACGCAGCGGCGGGAAAATGGCTAAAGGAGCGGTGAGAAGGAGGGGCCGCAGGGGACGCAGCGGCGGGAAACTGGCTAAAGGAGCGGTGAAAAAACAGGGTGGAACACGGAAGGTGGAGCTGTGATGCTCAGCATGTTGAGCATCACAGCACCTGAGCATCTATTCTGTGATGCTCAACTTGCTGATGCTCAGCAAGTTGAGCATCACAGAATAGAGTGCTGGGGACCTGGGCCAAGCTGTGCATTAAGGAATTTTGCAAATAGTGCACATAGGCCTCAGGAGGTGAAGAAGACGTGGTGCTCAGGGGTATTGTTTTACACGGGGAAGGCAAGATTTTACCTCCTTCAAATTGGGACAGCAGGACCTTAGGGCAGTCTGTGTCGAAGGGGTCCACCACCTGTGTTCCAAGGAGCATGCTCGTCGCCAGGAGAGGAGTCCAAGAGAACCAGTCATCGACTTAGAAGGTGCTTGTAAGAACAGGGAAGTGACTCTGTCACTCAACAGGAGATTTCTTCAGTCCTTCTGGTGCAGAGTGAAGACAGGGAGGCCCGAGAGTGTGCACAGTGTGGAAACTGTGGCAGATCCTGGCTGGAGCTGAAGTTGCAGAGGAAAAGTAGCCCTTCTGGATACTTTGTTTCTGTTACAGTGATTCTTGGAGCAGTCTGTGGTCGATACGAGGTCAGAGGATAAAGTAGTAGTTGCAGTGGATTCCTGCTGGAAACTTGCAAGTAGAATCTGAAGAGAAACCCACAGGAGAGACCCTAGATAGCCCTGATAGGGAAATTGGCTACCTTATCAGGTATGGGCCTATAAGGAGGGGTCCCTGATGTCACCTGCTGGCACTGGCCTCTCGGATGCCTCCAGAGTGTCCCCACACCTTAGAAAACAAGATGGCAGAAGTCTGGGACACTCTGGAGGAGCTCTGGGCACCACCCCTGGGTGATGGACAGGGGAGTGGTCACTCCCCTTTCCTTTGTCCAGTTTTGTGCCAGAGCAGAGACTGGGGGTCCCTGAAACAGTGTAGACTGGCCTATGCAAGGAGGGCACCATCTGTGCCCTTCAAAGCATTTTCAGAGGCTGGAGGAGGCTACCCCTCCCCAGCCTGTTACACCTATTTCCAAAGGGAGAGGGTGTAACAATTTTCTCCAATAGGAAATGCTTTGTTCTGCCTTCCTGAGACTGAGCTGCCCAGACCCCAGGAGGGCAGATCCTTGTCTGTGGGGTGCCAGCAGCTGTAGCTGCAGTGCAAGCCTCAGAGAGCTCATTTGGCAGTACTGGGGGTCCATGGTGAAGCCCTCCGGATGCATGGAATTGGCTTCGCAATACCAGATTTTGAATGGGGGGACAATTCCATGATCTTAGACACCTTACATGGCCATATTTGGGGTTACCATTTTGAAGCTACATATAGGTATTGACCTATATGTAGTGCACATATTTAATGGCGTCCCTGCACTCAAAAAGTCCCAGGAATTGAGCCTGAACTATGTGGGGTCACCTTTGCTAGTGCAAGGGTGCCCTCACACTTAGTAACTTTGCACCTAACCTTCAGAAAATGAAGGTTAGACATATAGGTGACTTATAAGTTACTTAAGTGCAGTGACAATGGCTGTGAAATAGCGTGTGCTCTATTTCACTCAGGCTGCAATGGCAGGCCTGTGAAAGGGTTTGTCTGAGCTCCTTATGGGTGGCAAAATAAATGCTGCAGCCCATAAGGATTTCCTGGAACCCTAATGCCCTGGTTACTTATACTAGGGACTTATAAGGGGGTCCAGTGTGCCAATTGAAATTGGTAAATGAAGTCACTAGCCTATAGTGACAAATTGTAAAGCAGAGAGAGCATAAGCACCGAGGTTCTGGTTAGCAGAGCCTCAGTGGCACAGTTAAGCACTACTGACAACACACACATTAGGCCATAAATTATTAACACCGGGGTCCTGAACAGCAGGATCCCAGAGAGAAAGGCAAAAACATGCAGACAAACAGATAACAAATGGGGGTATCATGCCATGAAAGATGGTACTTTCCTACAACCAGGCTGGGAGATCTTGAAGTGGGCACAGTGAGACTCACTGTTGGTGTCTGACCATGTTGCCCAGATGGGCCAGAATCGTCCTCCACATCCAGGTGTACAAGAGTGTTGTCATCACTGAGGCCTTCATCCATGGGGGTAGTGGCAGTCTTGTCTGTGGCCCCATTGTGGCCAGCGGCAGTCGACCTGTTGATGTGAAAGATACAATGTTACTGGTTGTATTGTGACATCTACCTCCAAAGTTTACAGTGACATTTTGCAAAGCCTGTGTATATACTTGATTTGCAGGTCATACTATTGTGGCAGGTACACATGCTATTGGTTGTATTGACCTGACATTTGTTAAGCATGCCAATTTCATTAAAGTCAAGGAGCTGCTGAATTTGGGAATTTATTAGCACTTGGTAGGATTGGCAGAGAATTAAATCTTGCCACCAGTGCAGGCAAAAAAGTGGATGGGCAGGATGTGACTTTGACCATTTTGAGGCTTAGATGATTGTTCTGCAGGCATTACCAGGAGTCTGTTATCTATGTAATTAGAGACATAGGCCCTCATTACAACCCTGGAGGTCAGTGATAAAGCGGCGGTAACACTGCCAACAAGCCGGCAGTAAAAAAAAGTGAATCATGACTACAGCGGGAAACATCAACACAAACAGCCACTTTAACACACCGACCACCACGGCAGTAGCAACAAACACCTCTGTGGTAACCGCCAACAGCCAGGTGGAAGACAATGTACCACCTACAGCATTACAACACTCCAATCCGCCAGCTTTTCCGGGGCGGTACCAATGCCATCAAAAGCACAGTGGAAACAGAACACTGAAGGGAAAAGACTCACCTCTCGACACTCAAGGAAGAACCACGATGCCATGGAGCCCGAGCTGCAAGTGTTCCCCATGCTCATCTACCTTCTACTGCATTTTGAACACCAACGCCGGTGAAGATGACCACGGTGAGTACTGCACCTAGCACACAAGGGAGGGGTGGAGGAAAAAGAGAGTGACACATGCAACACACAATGCCCCCACCCTCACCCCCAACATCATACACACAAACAGATGAAACATCATCACATATAAACCCCGTAACCCTCAAGAATAACACATTGACAAAAGTAATGGAGTAAAATGAGTGTAATAGTACAAATTTAGACAAATACGTCTTTGAACAATAAACAGTATGTACAATATATACAATATATACAAAAAGAGGGACAATGCCCACTCCTAAATATCCGTTGCCCACTGGGCCATAACACATAGGCCAAGGCCGCACTTGACTTCTGTCTCAATAGGAAGCGAACACTGCAGGGGCATCAGGTCAAAAACACAAAGGCACCTCAGTGGGACAGGGAATGGGGGGCACCTCAGCCAGAAGATGGTACAACCCACTGGCCTGGAGGGGGCTCCATGCCCACTGCTTGGTCCTGAGGAGTGCAAAGCCACAGTCTCTCAAGTGGGTGATTTGCCCACTGCTTGGTCCTGGGGAGTGCATTGCCACAGTCTCTCAAGTGGGTGGTTTGCCCACTGCTTGGTCCTGGGGAGTGCAAATCCACAGTCTCTCAAGTCTCTCAAGTGGGTGGTTTGCCCACTGCTTGGACCTGGGGAGTGTAAAGCCACAGTCTCTCAAGTGGATGCCTTCTTCCACTGGTTCTGGAGGGGAACTTGTGCCTAGTGTGCTTCATCCTGGCAAGGAGGGGATGAGTGGATGTCTTTTTCCACTGGTTCTGGAGGGGGCCTTGGGTCCAGTGTGCTTCATCCTGGCAAGGAGGGGCTGAGTGGATGCCTTCTTCCACTTGTTCTGGAGGGGGCTTTGTGCCCAGTGTGCTTCATCCTGGATGGGGCAAGGTCACAGTCTCTCACCTGTGTGTCACACTGACAGGTGTTGCAGGGGCCAGGACACACTGCAGCCCATGTAGTCACCACTACACACTGCTCGCTGGCGGGGACGACTGCTTAGTGGATGCCAGTTGCACTGCTGGCGGCGGTGCTGGCAGTGGTGGTGGTAGCCTCCAGGCCTTCACCTGCAGCCTCGGATGGCTGCCCACTGGGGCCACTGCTGCTAGGAGTGGTGCTGGTGGCCTCGGTGCATGTGGCGGTGCTGGCTGTGGTGTGGTGCAGGTGGCGGTGCTAGCCGCGGTGCAGGTGGCAGTGCTAGCAGTGGTGGTGGTAGCCTCCATGCCTTCACCTGCAGCCTCGGACAGCTACCCATTGGGGCTGCTGCTGCTGCTGGCATTGGTGCTGCTGGCAGCGGTACATGTGGCAGTGCTGGCTGCGGTACAGGTGGCGGTGCTGGCAGTGGTGGTGGTAGCCTCTAGGACTTCACCTACAGCCTTGGATGGCTGCCCACTGGGGCTGTTGCTGACAGTGGTGCTGCTGGTGGCTGTGCATGTGGCGATGCAGGTGGAGGTGCTGGCCGTGGTGTGTAGCCTCCAGGCCTTCACCTGCAGCCTCCGACAGCTAAAGTGCCATGGATGGTGTTGTGTGCCCCTTCCTGCCCTTGGCAGATGGTGGTGCCTCCTTGCATCTGCCCGCTGGTGTCTTTTTCCTGCCCTTGCTGGCTGCTGGTGACTCCTTCCCCTTGCTGACTGGTGTCCCCTTCATGCCCTTGGTAGGCGGCGGACCCTTATTGGCCTTGGCAGGTGGTGCTGGCACACTGGCTTGGATGAAGGGTGACTCCTTGGAGCCTCTCACACTTGCAGTTGCTGCAGAAACCACAGTGGCCGTGGAGTGGGTGGCTGAGGTGCTGGGCTGGGTTCTGGCCACCCTGGCCCGAGGTGAAGGACGAGGGAGGGGAAGGGAACAGATCAATGGTGGCGAGGAAAAGCTTCTTAGGGACACTGGGGCGGGAAGTGTGTGAAGGTTTGGGTGTGGAGGAAGAGGGAGTGGTTATAGGAGGTGTCAGTCTGCTGTGTTTGGGTGCAGGTGCATGGACTGGATGCTGTTGTGAGGTGGATAGCTGTTGAGTGTCTGTGTGCTTGCCTTTGTGTACTTTGGGAGGAGAGGTCACTGACACAGTGGGAGAGGACATAGGGGACATGTGCATAGATGTGGGGGTGGTGACTGCCAGTGAAGGGTGTGCTGGTGATGGAGGTAGTGGATGAGGATGTAGTGCATGCAGGTGTGAGTGGAGAGGCTACCTGGAGGGAGGTGGACGAGGAGGAGGAGGGGGACACAGTGGAGTCAGTGGATGTAGTTGTGTGTCTGCATCTGGATGGTGCTTGTGTGAGTGCCTGTGAGATGAACTGTGGTGCTTGTGTTTGCCTGAGCCACTTCTGTGTGTTGATTTGGGTGATTGCTTGTCTGAAGGTTTTCTTGGGATAGGCGGGGGTTGAGGGGATTGGGAATGGGTAGAGGCAGTTGGAGGGGGGAGGCTGGAGACAGGGACAATGGCTGCCATCAGTGAGTTGGCCAGAGCCTGGATCTCTGTTGGGCCACCACGCCAGAGTGAATGCTCACCAGGTATGCATTTGTTTGTTGCAAATGCCCTGCTACACCCTGGATGGCCTTCAGTATGGTTGACTGCCCAACAGAGAGGGATCTCAGGAGGTCAATAGCCTCCTCACTGAGGGCAGCAGGGCTGACTGAGGCAGGACCTGAGGTGCCTGGGGCGAAGGAAATGCCTACCTTCCTGGGTGAGTGGGCATGGGAAACACACTGAGGGGCTGCTGAGAGGGAGGTGCTGGTACGGGTTGGTGGCTGTACCCATAGCTGGGGTGGGGAGAGAGGTGTCTGCCACGGCCAGGGAGCTGCCATCGGAGGAGGTGCTGCTGTCAGTACTGTTCCCTCCTGTCTCTGTTGTGGTGCTCCCTTCGCCCTCATCCCACTGGTGCCCTCACCGTCAGTGGATTCCGCCTCCAGGCCCATGTGGGATGCAGTCCGCCGGTGCCTCTGCTCCTCCGCCAGATGATGTTAATGCAGACAAGGACAGGGTGACAAAACAAAAAGGGGGGGGTGAGACAGAGGATACACTTGGTCAGTCCCAGCATCAAAACTACCGTTGTCATACACAGCTCACAGGGAACAGCCCTATGCACTAGGCCATGCACTACCAGTTACAATGCTAGTCACCAGCCCATGGGGTACAATGCCTAACTCCATTAGATGCACGCCTGAAACCCACAGGACCCTGCCAGTAGTAGATGCCCACTAATATTATTGGTGTTGGAGTGCATCTTAGCTTGCCCATCATTGAACATACCCTGCCATATTCGCCTTGGCCTAGGGGCACCCACAGCCCACATCCCCCACCCAGGTAATACCTTAACACGCACAAAATCATGATTCTGAATTTGTAATCACCCCCTTGTGGCTGCTGTGATGCCTTCAAGCGCCCATCCAACTCCGGATAGGCCACCGCCGGGATGCAGAACATCAGGGGGGTCAGGGTACAACGGGCACCCCTTCCTCTTTGGAAGGCCAGCCCCAGTTGGGCCTCTGCTGTCTTCCTTGCCCAGCTGCACGGGTCCTCCCACTGTTTGCGGCAGTGGGTGCTCCGCCTGTCAAAGACTGCCAGGGTCTGCACCTCCTTGGCGATGGCATGCCAAATACCCTTTTTCTGATGGGTGCTGAACAGCAGAAAAAAAACAGCAGAAAAGGTATTAGTCATACCGTCCAGACTGTTATACTCATGGCCCAACAAATCCCCCTCATCCCCCTACGCACATACATTGACCACCATACATGCAGCACTCTGGCCAGGATCTCTCAGACACCCCCTACACGAGGCTTACACACACAGCAATCCATACATTCATGGCCACGCATCATGCTCACAGTGTACTCACCTGTTTGTCTGGAGGACCATAGAGTAAAGGGTACTGTGGTAGGACCCCATCCACCAGTCTCTCCAACTCCTCCGAAGTGAAAGCTGGGGCCCTTTCCCCAGACACTCGAGTCATTGTCGCTTCCAGACACAGGTCACAGCAGCACTTGCAGTGTAGGTCCTCTCCTGTTGAAGGTCAGGTAGCAAGTGAGTGCACAGATAGAAAATGGCGGTCACGTCCGCGCCGGTGCGTACCGTCACCACTGGCGTACATCGCCTTTGGATCCTGGAACCCATAGGGCCCAATGATAACCAATGCGATGTTGCGCAGCGTTCGTCGACCGCAACGGCGCACAACTTCAGAAGAATTACCTTATTTACAGTTGTCCCTCCTCACATGTCAGGCAGCCGCCATTTCAGGGGGGCACAGGCCATGGCACCTAACTGCATCACAGCAGACATTGGCACATCAACTGACTTACGAGTTCACATACTGTTTCTGTAAAGCAAAAATGTAATATTAATGTTGAAATATTTGTGAATATGACCTTCTGCTCACCTTTTTTCACCCTAGAGTTCAACCACTG
Organism: Pleurodeles waltl; assembly: GCF_031143425.1. NCBI lineage: Eukaryota > Metazoa > Chordata > Amphibia > Caudata > Salamandridae > Pleurodeles > Pleurodeles waltl. The sequence goes on along the minus strand of NC_090438.1, from coordinate 15,789,688 downwards.
AGGATTAATAGGAGATGGATACATCCCCCCCCCCACCATCTACAGACCCCTGATGGACCAGGCGACAATGGAGGACAGGCATATCCTGACCTACAGACTTGATAGGGACACAATCCAAGAACTATGTGCCCAATTGGAGCCAGACCTGATCTCAGCTATCTGCCACCCCACTGGTATCCCCCCTCTAGTGCAGGTCCTGTCAGTGCTCCATTTCCTGGTAAGTGGCTCCTTCCAAGCGACAGTGGTCATGGCATCAGGGATGTCACAGCCAATGTTTTCCAACGTATTGTCCAGAGTGTTGACTGCCCTGCTGAAACACATGCGCAGCTACATCGTATTCCCCCAGGTGGAGGATTTGGCCACAGTGAAGGCCGACTTCTATGCACTGGGACATATCCCCAACATCATTGGTGCCATTGATGGTACACATATTGCCTTTGTCCCCCTGCCCCCAGGAGAAATAGAAAGAGCTTTCACTCGCAGAATGTGCAGTTGGTGTGGACCAATACATCTCCCATGTCAATGCCAAGTATCTTGGGTCTGTGCATGATGCCTTTATCTTGAGAAATAGCAGCATCCCATATGTGATGTCTCAACTCCAGAGGCACCGGGTGTGTCTAGTAGGTGAGCCCATGGTCCCCACCCAGTTGATGTAGGTATATAGGTGTGGGTTTGGCCCTATGGGTGAGTGTGTGGCTAACAGGTATCCCTCAATATTTGCAGGTGACTCTGGTTACCCCAACCTCTGATGGCTACTGACCCCAGTGAGGAATGCTAGGACAGGGCAGAGGAACGTTACAATGAGGCACGTGGGCGAACGAGAAGGATAATTGATGGACCCTTTGGCCTCCTGAAGGCCAGATTCCGGTGCCTCCATCCGACAGGTGGATCCCTGTACTACTCACCCAATGAAGGTGTGCCACATCATCTATGCATGTTGCACAACCTGGCCTTGAGACACCAGGTGCCTTTTCTGCAGGAGGATGAGCCTGGGGATCGTCGTGTGGCAGCGGTGGAGCCTGTGGACAGTGACGAAGAGGAGGCAGAGTAAGAAGATGAGGACAGCAGAACTACACTAATTCAACAGTACTTTCAGTGACACACAGGTAAGACATTGTAACTTCACCTTCCATTGCAGTTTTGTGTTTGACATTGAACATGGCAGCCTGATTTCCCTGTTTCTATGGCCACTTACTTCACCCTTTGGCATCTCTATTTTTATATCTCAGTGCCCCACTCTGGTTCCTGGTGTGTTTACTGCTGCCCACTACAGGTCATACCTATGTAAATATTAGAGTACATTTGAATGGCAATGTTTACAATTTGTGAAACTAATACATTTTTAAACAATTGACAGACTCATATTTGATTTTGTTCCAAGGGTGTTTATTTAAGTGCTAATAAGTGGAGGGGGATATGCAATGGGCTGGGGTGATGATGGAGGAATGTCCATGGCAGAGTCCAGTCTATTGGTATCACAGGTGCATTGTCCAAGGTGTCATAGGAAGTGGAGCAACATCAGTATAAGGTGGACAGGGTGACAGAGTGGGACAGAAGGGTGAAAATCAGAGTCTTATTTCCTGGCTGGGGTCTTGGCAATGCTCTCTGTCTTCTGCCTGCATCGCAGGGACCGTTTGCGTGGTGGTTCTCCTTCTGCATGGGGTGGGGTGCTGGTGGCCTGTTGTTCCTGAGCTGTAGTTCTGTCACTCTCACTACTCCCCAATACCTGACAAATCTTATCCCTCAGGTGAGTAAACTTCATTTGGAAATTGACATTCAGTGGTCTTTGGAGAAGAGAAATATGTGCTGATGTTTGGAGTTACTGATACAGGGCCTGCTGTGAGTTGCATTCATGCCACTCAGTATACTACACACACTTGACCAATGTTCTCCCCCAGGGAGCACACTTCAATTGAGAGTTCACTAAAAGATTTCATTGTGCAAGTGATGTAGGAAAGTACCCACTTTTTGGCGTGTTACCCCCAATTTCTGCCTGGTGTCAGTGTGTTTGACTGTGTCACTGGGATCCTGCTAACCAGGACCCCAGTCCTTAAGCTCTCTCTCCTTTCAATGCGGTCACTGTTGTAGGAGGCTGGCTTGGCTTATAGTGGGTACCTTGTGGAACTTACACCTTGTGCCAGGTCCAGTTATCCCTTATTAGTAGATTAGAAGTGTTCTAGCAGCTTAGGCTGATAGAGGTGGCTATAGCAGAGCAGCTTAGGCTGAACTAGGAGACATCAAAAGCTCCTACTATACCACTTATATCACTTGTCATAAGAAACACAATACTCAGAGTTATTAAAAATAAAGGTACTTTATTTTAGTGACAATATGCCAAAAGTATCTCAGAGGATATACTCCCTTAGGAGGTAAGGAAAATACACAAACCAAAATCAGGTAAGTAAACAGTTAGAAAAGTAGTGCAAACACTGTAGAACACAATAGAATGCAATAGGAGACAATAGGCCTAGGGGCAACACAAACCATATACTCCAAAAGTGGAATGCGAACCACAAATGGACCCTGGCCCAGTGTAGTGTGTAGAGGGTCACTGGGAGTGTAGGAAAACACTAAGGGTGTCCAAGATACCCACCCCAAGACCCTGAAAAGTAGGAGTAAAGTTACCCTACTACCCCAGAAAGACAGTAAAGTCAAGATAAGGGATTCTGCAAAGACAACTGTCTGCAACGCACTGAAGACTGATTCATGGACCTGAGGACCTGTAAAGGAAGGGGACCAAGTCCAAGAGTCACGCAAGTGTCCAGGGCGGGCAGGAGCCCACTAAATCCCAGATGGAGGTGCAAAAGGGCTGCCTCCGGGTGGAAGAAGCTGAAGATTCTGCAACAACGGAAGATGCCAGGAACTTTTCCTTTTGTCAGAAGATGTCCCACTGCGTGCTGGAGGATGCAGAGTTGTTTCCATGCAGAAAGATTGCAAACAAGCCTTGCTAGCAGTAAGAGTCGAGGTTGAAGGTTTTGGATGCTGCCAGGGCCCAGGAAGGACCAGGAGGTTGCCCCTTGGAGGAGGTGACAGAGGGGGCACTCAGCAACACAGAGAGCCCATGCAGAAGTAGGCAGCACCCGCAGAAGCACCTGAACAGGCGTTCAGAAGATCTGAACACAACAGTCAACTCAGCACAACAAAAGGGAGTCCCACGAAGTCGGAGTCCAACTCAGCAAGTTGGGCAATGCAGGACAGAGTGCTGGGGACCTGGGCTAGGCTGTACATGAAGGAAGTCTTGCAAAAATGCACAGAAGCCCTAGCAGCTGCAGTTCACGTGATACACAGGATTACTGTCTGGTGTGGGGAGGAAAGGACTTACCTCCACCAAATTTGGACAGAAGGGCCACTGGACTGTTGGGGACACTTGGATCCAGCTCCTCTGTTCCAGGGACCACACTCGTTAAGATGAGAGGGGACCCAGAGGACCGGTGATGTGGAGGTTTGGTGCCTGCGTTGGCAGGGGGGAGATTCCATCGACCCACGGGAGATTTCTTCTTGGCTTCCAGTGCAGGGTGAAGGCAATAAGCCCTCAGAACATGCAACACCAGGAAACAGTTCCATTCCGTGTAACACCCTCTGTAGGAAAGTACCATCTTGCCTGGCATGTTACCCCCATTTTTCACTGTATATATGTTGTTTTAGTTGTATGTGTCACTGGGACCCTGCCAGCCAGGGCCCCAGTGCTCATAAGTGTGCCTGAATGTGTTACCTGTGTAGTGACTAACTGTCTCACTGAGGCTCTGCTATCCAGAACCTCAGTGGTTATGCTCTCTCATTTCTTTCAAATTGTCACTAACAGGCTAGTGACCAATTTTACCAATTTACATTGGCTTACTGGAACACCCTTATAATTCCCTAGTATATGGTACTAAGGTACCCAGGGTATTGGGGTTCCAGGAGATCCCTATGGGCTGCAGCATTTCTTTTGCCACCAATAGGGAGCTCTGACAATTCTTACACAGGCCTGCCACTGCAGCCTGAGTGAAATAACGTCCACGTTATTTCACAGCCATTTACCACTGCACTTAAGTAACTTATAAGTCACCTATATGTCTAACCTTTACCTGGTAAAGGTTAGTTGCAAAGTTACTTAGTGTGAGGGCACCCTGGCACTAGCCAAGGTGCCCCCACATTGTTCAGGGCAAATTCCCCGGACCTTGTGAGTGCGGGGACACCATTACACGCGTGCACTACACATTGGTCACTACCTATGTGTAGCTTCACAATGGTAACTCCGAATATGGTGCTGCCTGCTTCTGAGGGGGCTCCTTGTCTTGCTCGACGCCCCCTCTGCCTCCAGACGCAATTGGCGACATCCTGGTCCCTCCTGGGCCACAGCAGCATCCAAAAACGCTAACCGCACGACTTGCAGCTAGCAAGGCTTGTTGGCGGTCTTTCGGCGGGAAAACACTTCTGCACAACTCTCCACAGCATGGGGGATCCAACCTCCAAAGGGGAAGTTTCTAGCCCTTGTCGGTCCTGCAGAATCCTCAGCTTCTACTGTCCAGTAGCAGCTTCTTTGCACCCACAGCTGGCATTTCCTGGGCATCTGCCCATCTCCGACTTGCTTGTGACTTTTGGACTTGGTCCCCTTGTTCCACAGGTACCCTCGACTGGAAATCCATCGTTGTTGCATTGCTGGTTTGTGTCTTTCCTGCAGAATTCCCCTATCACAACTTCTATGTCCTTTGGGGAACTTTAGTGCACTTTGCACTCACTTTTCAGGGTCTTGGGGTGGGCTATTTTTCTAACCCTCACTATTTTCTAATAGTCCTAGCGACTCTCTACAAGGTCACATAGGTTTGGGGTCCATTTGTGGTTCGCATTCCACTTTTGGAGTATATGGTTTGTGTTGCCCCTATCCCTATGTGTCCCCATTACATCCTATTGTAACTATACATTGTTTGCACTGTTTTCTAAGACTATACTGCATATGTTTGGTATTGTGTACATATATCTTGTGTATATTTGCTATCCTCATACTGAGGGTACACTCTGAGATACTTTGGCATATTGTCATAAAAATAAAGTACCTTTATTTTTAGCATATCTGTGTATTGTGTTTTCTTATGATATTGTGCAAGTGACACTAGTGGTACTGTAGGAGCTTCACTCGTCTCCTAGTTCAGCCTAAGCTGCTCTGCTAAGCTACCATTATCTATCAGCCTATGCTGCTAGACACCCTATACACTAATTAGGGATAACTGGGCCTGGTGCAAGGTTCAAGTACCCCTTGGTACTAACTACAAGCCAGTCCAGCCTCCTACACCCTCTCCCAGAGGAAATCCTTTGTTCTGCCTTCCTGGGACTGTGCTGCCCAGGCCCCAGGGGAGCAGAAACCTGTCTGAGGGTTGGCAGCAGTGGTAGCTGCAGAGAAAACCCCGGAAAGTTAGTTTGCCAGTACCAGGGCTCTATGCTGGGGCCCCGGGGATGCATGTAATTGTCCCCCAATACCAGAATGATCCTAGACATGTTACATGGCCATGTTCGGAGTTACCATGGTGACGCTACATATAGGTATTGACCTATATGTAGTGCACGCGTGTAATGGTGTCCCCGCACTCACAAAGTCCAGGGAAATTGCCCTGAACAATGTGGGGGCACCCTGGCTAGTGCCAGGGTGCCCTCACACTAAGTAACTTTCCACCTAACCTTTACTAAGTGAAGGTTAGACATATAGGTGATTTATAAGTTACTTAAGTGCAGTGTAAAATGGCTATGAAATAACGTGGACGTCATTTCACTCAGGCTGCAGTGACAGTCCTGTGTAAGAATTGTCTGAGCTCCCTATGGGTGGCAAAAGAAATGCTGCAGCCCATAGGGATCTCTTGGAACCGCAATACTCTGGGTACTTAGGTACCATATACTAGGGAATTATAAGGGTGTTCCAGTGTGCCAATTAGAATTGGTAAAATTAGTCACTAGCCTGCAATGACAAATTTAAAAGCAGAGAGAGCATAAACACTGAGGTTCTGGTTAGCAGAGCCTCAGTGATACAGTTAGGCACCACACAGGGAACACAAATAGGCCACAAACGTATGAGCAGTGGGGTCCTGGCTAGCAGGATCCCAGTGACACACATCAAACACACTGACAACATAGGGTTTTCACTATGAGCACTGGGCCCTGGCTAGCAGGATCCCAGTGAGACAGTAAAAACACCCTGACATGTTGTGAGAAAGTAGCCTCTTTCTAGCCTTGTTACCCCCACTTTTGGCCTGTTTGTGAGTGTATGTCAGGGTGTTTTCACTGTCTCACTGGGATCCTACTAGCCAGGGCCCAGTGCTCATAGTGAAAACCCTATGTTTTCAGTATGTTTGTTAAGTGTCACTGGGACCCTGCTAGTCAGGACCCCAGTGCTCATAAGTTTGTGGCCTATATGTATGTGTTCCCTGTGTAGTGCCTAACTGTCTCACTGAGGCTCTGCTAACCAGAACCTCAGTGGTTATGCTCTCTAATTTCTTTCAAATTGTCACTAACAGGCTAGTGACCAATTTTACCAATTTACATTGGCTTTCTGGAACACCCTTATAATTCCCTAGTATATGGTACTGTGGTACCCAGGGTATTGGGGTTCCAGGAGATCCCTATGGGCTGCAGCATTTCTTTTGCCACCCATAGGGAGCTCTGACAATTCTTAGACAGGCCTGCCACTGCAGCCTGAGTGAAATAACGTCCACGTTATTTCACAGCCATTTTACACTGCACTTAAGTAACTTATAAGTCACCTATATGTCTAACCTTTACCTGGTAAAGGTTAGGTGCAAAGTTACTTAGTGTGAGGGCACCCTGGCACTAGCCAAGGTGCCCCCACATTGTTTAGGGCCAATTCCCTGAACTTTGTGAGTGCTGGGACACCATTACACGCGTGCACTACATATAGGTCACTACCTATATGTAGCTTCACAATGGTAACCCCGAATATGGCCATGTAACATGTCTAAGATCATGGAATTGCCCCCTCTATGCCATCCTGGCATTGTTGGCACAATTCCATGATCCCAGTGGTCTGTAGCACAGACCGTGGGTCTGCCAAACTGCCTTTTCTGGGGTTTCACTGCAGCTGCTGCTGCTGCCAACCCCTCAGACAGGTTTCTGCCCCCCTGGGGTCTAGCCAGGCTTGTCCCAGGATGGCAGAACAAAGGACTTCCTCTGAGAGAGGGTGTTACACCCTCTACCTTTGGAAAATGGTGTGAAGGCAGGGGTGGAGTAGCCTCCCCCAGCCTCTGGAAATGCTTTCTTGGGCACAGATGTGCCCAATTCTGCATAAGCCAGTCTACACCGGTTCAGGGACCCCTTAGCCCCTGCTCTGGCACGAAACTGGACAAAGAAAAGGGGAGTGACCACTCCCCTGACCTGCACCTCCCCTGGTAGGTGTCCAGAGCTCCTCCAGTGTGCTCCAGACCTCTGCCATCTTGGAAACCGAGGTGCTGCTGGCACACTGGACTGCTCTGAGTGGCCAGTGCCACCAGGTGACGTCAGAGACTCCTTCTGATAGGCTCCTTCAGGTGTTAGTAGCCTATCCTCTCTCCTAGGTAGCCAAACCCTCTTTTCTGGCTATTTAGGGTCTCTGTCTCTGGGGAAACTTTAGATAACGAATGCAAGAGCTCATCAGAGTTCCTCTGCATCTCTCTCTTCACCTTCTGCCAAGGAATCGACTGCTGACCGCGCTGGAAGCCTGCAAAACTGCAACATAGTAGCAAAGACGACTACTGCAACTCTGTAACGCTGATCCTGCCGCCTTCTCGACTGTTTTCCTGGTGGTGCATGCTGTGGGGGTAGTCTGCCTCCTCTCTGCACTAGAAGCTGCGAAGAAATCTCCCGTGGGTCGACGGAATCTTCCCCCTGCTACTGCAGGCACCAAAATGCTGCATTACCGGTCCCTTGGGTCTCCTCTCAGCACAACGAGATAGGTCCCTTGAATCCAGCAACTCTGTCCAAGTGACTACCACAGTCAAGTGACTCTTCAGTCCAAGTTTGGTGGAGGTAAGTCCTTGCCTCCCCACGCCAGACTGCATTGTTGGAAACCGCGTCTTTTGCAACTACTCCGGCTCCTGTGCACTTCCGGCAGAAATCCTTTGTGCACAGCCAAGCCTGGGTCCCCGGCACTCTAACCTGCATTGCACGACTTTCTAAGTTGGTCTCCAGCGACGTGGGACTCCTTTGTGCAACCTCGGCAAGCACCATTTCATGCATCCTTGTAGTGCCTGTTTCTGGCACTTCTCTGGGTGCTACCTGCTGCTAAGAGGGCTCCTTGTCTTGCTCGACGTCCCCTCTATCGTCTGGTCCAATTTGCGACCTCCTGGTCCCTCCTGGGCCACAGCAGCATCCAAAAACGCTAACCGCACGATTTGCAGCTAGCAAGGCTTGTTGGCGTTCTTTTGGCGGGAAAATACTTCTGCACAACTCTCCACGGCAAGAGGAATCCGTCCACCAAAGGGGAAGTCTCTAGCCCTTTTTGTTCCTGCAGAAATCTCTGCTTCTTCTGTCCAGTAGAAGCTTCTTTGCACCCACAGCTGGCATTTCCTGGGCATTTGCCCATCTCCGACTTGCTTGTGACTTTTGGACTTGGTCCCCTTGTTCCACAGGTACCCTAGATAGGAAATCCATCATTGTTGCATTGTTGGTTTGTGTCTTTCCTGCATTATTCCTCTATCACGACTTCTTTGTCTCTTGGGGAACTTTAGTGCACTTTACACTAACTTTTCAGGGTCTTGGGGAGGGCTATTTTTCTAACTCTCACTATTTTCTAATAGTCCCAGCGACCCTCTACAAGGTCACATAGGTTTGGGGTCCATTTGTGGTTCGCATTCCACTTTTGGAGTATATGGTTTGTGTTGCCCCTATCCCTATGTGTCTCCATTGCATCCTATTGTAACTATACATTGTTTGCACTGTTTTCTAAGACTATACTGCATATTTTTAGTACTGTGTACATATAACTTGTGTATATTTGCTATCCTCACTCTGAGGGTACACTCTGAGATACTTTGGCATATTGTCATAAAAATAAAGTACCTTTATTTTTAGTATAACTGTGTATTGTGTTTTCTTATGATATTGTGCAAGTGACACTTGTGGTACTGTAGTAGCTTTACACGTCTCCTAGTTCAGCCTAAGCTGCTCCGCTAAGCTACCATTATCTATCAGCCTAAGCTGCTGGACACCCTATACACTAATAAGGGATACCTGGGCCTGGTGCAAGGTGCAAGTACCCCTTGGTACTCACTACAAGCCAGTCCAGCCTCCTACACATATACTCACAAACAGGCCAAGACTGGGGGTAACAAGGCTAGAAAGAGGCTACCTTCCTACAACTGCATACTGGTATCTCAGTATTTCATCCCAAATGGGCATACTGGTCACCCCTTTTAAGTCCTTAGTATATGGTATCCAGAGCATTGGGGTTCCAGGGGATCTCTATGGGCTGCAGTATTACTTTTGCCATCCATAGGGAACCCATACAAAGGCTTCTACAGGACTGCCATTGCAACCTGCGTGAAATGGTGCATGTACCCTTTCTCAGCCATTTTGACTGCACCATGTCACTTATAAGTCACCTATATGTCAAGCCTTCCAGCCCTGATGGCTGGGTGAAAATTACCTGTGTGGGGGCACCCATGCATTAGCAGAGGTGCCCCTAAATCATCAGACTTTATGAGTGTGTGCACTGAACATAGGTCAATACCTATGTACTGCTGCACAATGGTAACTCAAAATATGGCCATGTAACATGTCAGACACCTGTGAATTGTCCCTAAATACTGATTCTAGTATTGGTTGTACAATTCCATGCACTCTGGGGGCTCCACAGTGGACCCCCAGTACTGTCATACCAGCCTTCTGAGGTTTTCCAGACAGCCCCAGCTGCTGCCACCTGACAGATAGGTGTCTACCCTCCTGTTGCACAAGCAGCTCGAGCCCAGGAAGGCATAACAAAGCATTTCCTTTGGGAGAGGGGTATTACACCCTCTCACAAAGGAAATTGGTGTTTCAGGCATGGGAGGAGTAGCCTCACAGAGACTCTGGAAGTGCTTTGAAAGGCACAGATGGTGCCCTCCATGCATAATCCAGTCTACACTGGTTCAGGGACCCCCATTCCCTGCTCTGGCATGAAACTGGACACAAGAAAGGAGAGTGACTACTTCTCTGTTCATCACCACCCAACGGGTAGTGCCCAGAGCTCCTCCAGAGTGTCCATGGGTTTTGTCATCTTGGATTCCAAGGTGTTCTGGCACTCTGGGAGCATTCGAGTGGCCAGTGCCAGCAGGTGATGTCAGAGCCATCTCCTGATATGTCCTTACCTGTGTAGCTGACCAATCCCCCTTTCTGGGCTATTTAGGGTCTCTTTCCTGGGTTTTTCCTCAGATTCGGATTGCAAGACTCCAGCAGGAATCCCCATCATTCTTTACTTCACAGTCTACTGACGAAACTGCATCTGGACCTTCCAGGAACTGTCCAAACTGCAACAGAGAGGCCAAGACGACCAGAAGAACAAAGGAATCTCCCTTGAAGTGAAGGAGTAACTTCCCTGCTTTACTAGGCACCCCACTGCAGCGACAACCGGTGGCATGAGTCCTTTCTCCTGATGAAGTTCGTGGATCCAGCAACACAAGTGGTGGACTGAAGTGGTCCAGACAGTCCTAAGGTCCAGCTGTCCAACTTTGGTTGAGGTAAGAGCTTGCCTCCCCACACAAGACAGTACCCCATGAACCACTCGTTTTGCAGTTGCCAAGGCTTGTTTGCAACCTTCCAAGACATTCTTTGGGCACAGCATAGCTCAGGCCTCCAGCACTCATTCCTGTAACTCTCAAAGATATTTACACTTCTAGCAAAATAATCTCTTGCAAGAAATTGTATATACATAATTGCATTGAAGATCGTTTTCCGACAAATCACAATTCATAAATCACAATTCATAAATATAACTTGTTGCTGATCATCTGTGAAAATTACAACCCCTTTCGATTTCCTGAGTCATTCTCCGGTGGTGTGGGATTCCTTTGTGGTGTAGGATCCCTTCTTTCTCCCGTGCTGTGGGACATCTGTGCACGCTTCCTGGTCTTCTGAGGGCTCTCTGTGTTGCAGAGAGCCCCCTCTGTCTCCCCGCTCCTGGGTTGAGGCCACAAGGTCCCTCCTGGTCCCGGGCAGTGCCATTTACTGCTAACCGCAAGCCTTGCATGTTGTAAGGCTTGTTGGCACAATCCAGTGACGCAAACCAGACTGCAACCATCCAACCAGCTTGGGACATCATCAGCACCAATGAGAAACTCTCATCCATTTTCTTGGGTGTACTTACTGCACCCAAGAACCAGTGGTTCTTCTTTTGCACTTTCATCCAGGTTAGCAGGGGCTCCTTTTCTCCCTGGACTCTTCAATGCTTCTTGGACTCGGTCCCCTTCTTCCACAGGTCTTCAGGTCCAGGAATCCATCGTTGGTGTGTTGCAATCTCTTCTGGTTCTTGCATAATCCTCTATCACGTGTTCTTGTGTGTTCTAGGAAACTTACTGTATAGTATTTAGTATATGGTTTCTGTTCCCCCAGACCCATTTCTAACTATTCTGATTTTCACTACTGCACTGTTTTTACAGTTATTACTGCATTCTGGTATATATACTGTGTATATTACTTACCTCCTAAGGGAGTATAGGCTCTAATGTATTTTTGGCATTTGTGTCATCAAAATAAAGTACTTTTATTTTTGTAACATTGAGTATTTTCTTTTATGTGTGCAAGTACTGTGTGTCTACAGTGGTATTGTATGAACTTTGCATGTCTCCTAGATAAGTCTTGGCTGCTGAGCTACAGCTACCTCTAGAGACCCTGGCTTCTAGACACTGACTACATTTCACCAATAGGGAATAACTGGACTTAGTACAAGATGTAAGTACCTTTGGTAGACTCTACAAACCAGTCCAGCCTCCTACAAGTGAACACTTGTTTGGTGCTTGGCGTTACAGAAACATGGCCTGCTGGGAGTTACTATCATGTCAGTCCCTGTACTACACACACTATACAAATGTTATCCTCCAGGTTCGTGCACTGCAATTCTTAGTTCACAAACAGGAGGCATTATTATACCAGTGCCTGCTGGGAGTTGCAGTCCTGTCAATCCCTGTACTACACACATTTTACAAATGTTATCCTCCCAGGTAGGCATACTTCACTTGGAAGTTCACATACAAGAGTCTTTGGAGAAAGAAACACTGCTCTGGGGGTTGGAGTCATTATAACAGTGTATTTTGGGAGTGGTAGTGCTGTCAGACCATGTTCCACCCACACTATACATGGATGTTGCTACCCCAGATGAGTCTACTTCAATTGTGAGATGCCAAACAAGGATTTTTAGACAGGTGGGCGATGGGCTCATGAGTAGGGTGACAGGGAAGGTTGCTAAAGATGAGCAGCAAGCATGAACGACATTGCATTTTGGTGACATAATTTTGTGTTGTGACTTATCAGACTCCAGTCCCCCAGTTATTCCTGTCAAGCCCTCAGGATGTAGGTTGGCCATGACCTTTTCCTTCCATGTAGTAAGGTGTAAGACAGAAGTAGGTGTGCCACCGCCAGTCTTCTTGGCCTGCAGCTAGTGCCTGGAGACCATGGAATGGACAGTCCAGGAGGTCATTCCATAGCTTCTTAATGTACTCTCTTGTGTGCAGGGTAGTACCTGCAGTACTCACTCTGTCCAAGATCCTCTCCCCCAGTTTCCATTTTTCTACTGAGTGTAGTGTGCTGGACTTTTCTCCAAACAGTTGTTACTCTACTCTCATGATTTCATCCACCTTGACTCCTAACTCTTCGTCAGTGAAACACAGATTTTTCCTAGACGACATGGTGGAAAAAAAAATTAACAGGTGACTGTGACAAAACTGGGGAAGTGCAAAAGGGTGTGACTGAACACTATTGTGAGCAGGTTGTGGTATGTGACATAGAAAAAGAATTGAAGGGGTTCCTATGTACATTTTGTTTTTTTAAAGTGCGCTGGCTTCCTTGCCTAGCAGTTAAGATGCAGAGGACTGTTGTGTGAAGGGGTGTGTTTTATAGTGACCTCTGCTGGTTTGTGCAGTGTGGAAATGTGTGTAATTGTGTTGTTTTCAAATCCATCCAATGTTCAGTTGTGTATTACTTTGCTGTGGTTCGGACCGGCATTAGCTGACCACCATGGGTGCCCACCACTGTGAGTTTGGACTTGCAATATGGTCAGTGGTTGGTTGTGGAGCTGTTGGTGTTGGAGTTTGAACTGCCTATTTTTGGGCCTCTGCACCACTGACGGTCTGGCTTTTTTGCTTGGTGGTCGGCGGTCCTGCATGTGTAACACGTCATATAGTGGTCTGAAAGACTACCACTATAGCAGTCTTTTCAGGACTGCAAACATGACGGTCTTGCTGTCCGACCGCAAAACTTGTAATGTGTCCCTAAGTCAAGTTTAAAAATCACCATGGGCCATTTGTACGAACACATTTTCCCATTGACACAGAATGGGAAAAACCCTTTGCTACATCTGGCCCCAAGTCCCTAGCACCCAAACACATTGCACCAAAATATTATGTAATGAAAAATAAACTGAAAATATAGAAGTTTGTATATACATTTAAAAAGGAAAATGTGTACACTTACTAATGCTTACTAATAAAAATGTAAAAATTAAACTTAAGAGCAGATTAAACAAACACTTATGTCCCTAGCACAAGATCACATAGCACTAAAATACAGAATCTGTCTAACATCCAAAGACCTGATTGAAAAATCAACAGAAAATATGAAAATGTGTATATACTTTTCAAAAAGGAAAATATATACACCTTTTAATACTTGCTAATAGAAACTAAAATCATGTTCTCCGTAAACCTATATAGACAGAATGATCATTTAACAACATAATGTTCATTACACTGTGCTTACGATAAACTTATCCTTCATTATATCTATGCATAAATTAACCTGGCCAAAGCTGGAACATCCTTCTGACTGCAAAGTTTCACAGAATGTAAAATGACATAAACACCAAAAATACTACAAAAATGGCTCAGATAAAAAATATATATATTTCACCCATAGGAATGAATGGGAATCTGGTGTAAAATATAAATATATATGTTAAAATATCAGTAAAACAATGCAAATATTGTGTATGAAATTACCATAATTTCTCAATTACAGTGAATATATGTGGATTAATTTAATAAGTAATCTTTTGAAAAATTAAAAGCTGGGCCTGTGTTTAGGTATTTTAACATTAATATAATGTTTAAAATGTTAATAATGTTAATATGTAGTTATATGTGTTTTATATTACTAAAAAACATAAATGACCACACCCCAAGAAATGATAAACACAACGAGGTCTTACATCACTAAAGGGAGATGGACTTTTGCACATAGAGAGCATGAGTCACGTACAGGAGGAGGACGATTAATCATTGAGGGTTTGAGTGACTTAAGGTAAATAAACTATTACACATAAAAGTGTTGCACCACTGAAGGGACCCTGGATCTCTGTGAAACCACCCAAAGGCCTGCCTCCATTACTACGCTGAGGCCCTCCTCCGGCTCAACACCAGATGTCTCAGCAACTGAGGCATCACCTCATACAAGGACCTCCACGGACCTTTCACCTGCAGGTTAGTCTTTCACTCATTTTTTATCTACCTCTATGTAGGAAGCTAGCCTGGAGTGTGGTGGGTACCTAAGGTACTTACACCTTATACCAGGTACAGGTATCCCCTATTAATGAAATGTAGTAAGTGTCTAGAAGCCAGCCTATCTTGGGGGTAGTGTGGATGTGCAGCCAAGGCTTATCTAGGACGCATGCAAAGCTCATGCAATACCACTGTAGTCACTCAGTACTCACACACATGAAACACACAGTATTACAATAACAATAGTTAGAAAATAATGCAAATAGTGCAAAACACAATAAACAATAGCGGACCTAGGGGGAGCACAAACCATATACTAAAAAAATTGAACGCAAGAGTGTCAGACCCACCCAGATGAGTGGAGTGTGTAGAGGGCCACTGGGGGTACCAGGAAAGCACAAAGGTTAGTACCACAACACCCCCCAACAACCAGGAAAGCAGGAGTAAATGACTAGAATTTCTCCAGAGCACCCACTTAGAAGAATAGAAGAGAACTGAAAAACCCAGAGATGACTGCAAGAAACCAATGGTGGATTCCTAAAGAGGAAGACCTTTGGATAGAGGGGACCAAGTTCAGAAGACACAGCAGAGTACAGTGGGGGCAGGAGCCCCTGCCCACCAAGCTGAGGATAGCAGGAGTTGGTCGACGGTGAGGAAGAAGAGTCAGCACTGCAGCCCTGGAGTCGGAGTTGAGTTCCTGGAGGATGCAGGTGATATCCCACGCCGGAAGGAAGATTGCAGTCAGGTTTGCGTGTCTGGATTCCACCAACAAACCTTGGCACAGGTAAAACTCGCAGTTGGCGGAAAGTGGTGCTGTCGGGGACCAGCAAGGCCCAGGAGGACTCAAACCAGGATGGGGAGTCAAAGGGAGCCCTCAGTGTCCCAGAGAGCCCAAAGAAGCACAGGCAGCAGTCACAGGACTCTAACAGGATGGGGACACAGAGCGTGCAAAAGGAACCCACGCAGAACTATGAAAAAGAGTCCCACACCGCAGGAGAGGCACTCAGGGAGATGTGCATTGCAGGAAGTGAAGGTGGGGGCAGGTGCTACAAGAAGACTGAAGGCCTCTTGGCAGAAGTGCCAACAAGCCTTGGCAGCTGCAAAAGATGCAGTGTACGAGGTTACTGTCCTGTGTGGAAAGGCAAGGGCTTACCTCCACCCAAATTGGACTGTCAGGACCACGTTTAACCACCACCCGTGTTGCAGGATCCATGCAGTTCAGCAGGCGAGGGGATCCACGCAGTCAGTCATCATTGCTGTTGGTGCCTGCAGATGCAGGGGAGTGGCTCCTTCACTCTGAGGAAGATTCCTTCTTCTTTCCTGTGCGGACTGAATATGGCTGTCCTCAGAGGATGCACAAACAGGGAAATGTTGCAAAAGCTGGAAGGAGCCAGAAAAACAATATTGCAGATGAAGTCTTTGTTCTGGAGAGTCCAGATGCAGTTTCTTTGGTTAGAAGTTGAAGTAAGGGATGCAGAGGAATCCTGCTGGAATCTTGCAAGCCAAATCTGAGGAACCACTCAAAGGAGAGACCCCTAATAGGCCTGAAAGGGGGATTGGACACCTAGCTGGGTGACCACCTATCAGGAGGGGGCTTTAACATCACCTGCCTGACCTGGCTACTCAGAGTTCTCTGCCAATCTTAGATCCAAAATTGCAAAACCCAGGGACTCTCTGGAGGAGCTCTGGGCACCACCCCTGGGGTGGTGATTGACAGGTGAGTGGTCATGCCCCTTTCCATTGTCCAGTTTCACGCCAGAGCAGGGACTGGAGGTCCCTGAACTGGTGTGGACTGGATTATGCATGGAGGGTACCAATTGTGCACTTCAAAGCATGCCAGTGGTTTGGGAAGGCTAACCCTCCCAAGCTATGTAACACCTATTTCCAAACCAAGAGGCGGTAACACCTCTTTCCAAATGGAAAACCTTTCTTCTGCCTTCCTGGGCTTGAGCTTCTCAAGCAACAGAATGCCAGAAATCTGTCTGTTAGGCGGCAGCAGCTGGGGCTGCCTGGAAAACCTCAGAAGGCTGTGGAAGCAATGCTGGAGTCCTACAAGGAGCTCTCAGAGTGCATGGGATCATACAACCAATACTTTCAAAAGTGTTGGGGTATAATTCTAACTTGTGTGATACCAAATATGCCTAGATTCAGAGTTATCATTATGTAGTTGGACATAGGTAGCAACCTATGTCCAGTACAGGCATAAAAATGTGTCCCGCACTCCCAAAGTCCAGGAAAATAGGTTTGGAGTTTGTCTGGCTGCGCCTCTGCTAGTGCAGGGGTGCCCTCACACAGAAGTATGTGCACCCTGCCCTCTGGGCTAAGAGGTCCTACCATAGGGGTGAATTATAGTGACCTGGTGCAGTGACCTATAGTGAAAATGGGTGCATATACTTGGTTCACACTGACTGCAAAGACAGGCCTGCCTAATACTTTGCATGGGCTCCCTATAGGTGGCAGAATAACTGCTGCAGCCCATAAGTATCCCCTGGAAACTCAATGCCCTGGGTACCTAGGTACCATATGCTATGGGCTTACATTCGAGGCACCAGTATGCCAATTGTGGCATGAAATACAGAGTTTTTCATCCTGGTACTGGTTAGCAGGATCCTAGTGAACACAGTCAAATACACTGGAATCAGGAAGAAAAGGGGGTAACTATTCCAATAAAGAGTGTACTTTCCTATACTCCTCCAGTTTTCTGACCTCATTTTTGCTAGCTGTAAGACTCTGTGCACTTTACTACTTCTGTCCAGAGCTAAAGTGCATGTGTTTCTGTTCTAAACATGGTAACATTGACTTATTTCCAATTGGCATATTTAATTTACCTATGCCTCCTCAGTACCCATGACCTGTAAATTAAATGTTACTAGAGGGCCTACAGTACTGATTGTGCAGCTCAGACCTGCCATGGCAGAGCCTGTCTGTGCAGTTTATACTGCCATTTAGACCTGGCAAGATAAACCACTTGTAGGCCAAACCATCCCTTTTTCTATATATGTCACCCTTATGGTAGGCCCTGGATAACCCAGTGGGAAGTGTACAATGTACTTAAAAGGTAGGGCATGCCCTAGTTGTGAAAACTCACAAATTTGTTTTTCACTACTGCCTGGCTTCAATCTGATAGGATAACATTAAAATTACCTTAGTACATTTTTCCCAATTGTGAAGAGGTAGACTTTTTAGGTTTGGTGTCTCTGGACTCACAAATAAAATCACAACAAGTGGTGAAGTCTGATTTTAAATTGCAAATCTGAAAATGGCACTTGAATGTCAAACTAACCTTTTTCCCGTGCACCAGCCTTCCATGTTTTTATACATATAAGTCACCCCTTAGGTAGGCCCTGGCCAACCCATAGGTCAGGGTTCAATGTGTTTAAAAGGCAAGACATGTGGTTTTAAGTTTTACATATCCTGGTAGTGAAACACTCCCAAAGTCATTTTTCACTATAGCAAGGCCTATCCTTCCCATATGATGATATTGAGGTTACCTTATTAAATCTTCTAAGGTTACAATCTGGAAGTGATATGTTTGTGAAGTTTGGTGTCTCTAATCTGACATTTTAAATCACAACTTGTAGTGAAGTCTGATTTTAAATTGAAGTTCTGAAAATGTCACATATAAAAAATTGGCATTTTCTTAACTTAGCCATTTTGGACCCATATTTACAAGGCTGTTGTGTTACTTTTTGTGATGCAATGTGATGGAAACCACTAAATCATATTGAAAAAAGCCATACAAGGCTACTTTGGTGGCTTTGAATTTCATCCTAAATATAGAGTAAGGCAAGGCAGCACAAATCGATGAGTTACTTACTCTGTGCTAGGGATGCTTTCCATGGGTGTTGTAGTGGGTGTTCCCATGCAACTTCTATAGATTTTGATGCATCCCCAGACTTACAAAACTTATAAACCTGGGGATTCATCAGAATCAAACGCCTCTCCAGGGGAGAAGCAACAAGGAGAGGTATCACTATTTGTCCTCATTCTTTCTTCTTTCTCTATGTGCTGCATTCTGCAGCTGACATAGAAAGAGAAAAACACCTCTCAGGATTGTCTCTGTGCAGAAAGTTACCCTTTCCTGCACAAAAACAATTCTGCATGCAGTGCAGGCACCCATGCACCGTGCTGCAAGGGTGCCTGCATTGGCACTAGGCTGCCAAAACAGCACCAGTGCAGGAGGAAAAGACAGGAATGCACCCCATTGCTTAAATACGACTCATTTCTGACCTTTCCCTTTGACACAGAGCAGTGCAGCTACATGACTTGCTATGTTCCCCCGTGCCAAAATTACATAAATATGGGCCTTAGTACTTGCTGCCGGTCTGTGGGTGAGGTGACAGCTCAGCTTGTGCATTCCCTCTATACCACCACACACAAAGGTAGCTGAGGGGTGACTGATCGGACTTCCTGGGCAGGATAGAAGGGAGGTGTGGACACTGAGTGAGATCAGCTGATTGTCCTGTCCCCACACAAAGGGCTGCATACCTACTTGTAGTAAGTCTGGATCCAGTGAAGGGAGGACCTACATACATTTCAAAGACCTTTCTTTGAAGTCTTCCCTTCTTCAAAGGTACAATTGGGAATACGTACTGGACGTCTGGCACTACCAACTCAGTACAATTCTGGACATGTGGATACTCAGCCAGGAAGGAAGGACTGCTTTGCTGCTACAAGTGCTGCCACTCTGCTGAGCTGCTACCCTGCTTTAATCCTGGTTTGCTGTGTTAGCCTGCTTCCCTCTTGCCTGAGTGTGGGAAAGACTGGACTGGCATTATTATCACACAGAACCCAGAGTGTCTCCAAGGGCCAGATGACTGCTCGCTGTTTTTCTGAAATCTCAGGGACACAAAAGACATCAACTCACCCTGCTACAGCACCTGGACATAGCTTTCTGCAAGTCTTGCCCTGTCAAGTGTAGCCAACCTAGTCCTGGGCCCTTGGAAGTTAGTATAAAGTGCTGGCTCAACTAAAACCCACACATCCTCATTACCAAATGGCACATCTCTACCTTTGCTTGAGTCAGAACCAACGCATTTTCCATGTTGCATAAGCAGACCCGGTGCATCGCTTTCAGAACAAGTACATCGCCTTCACAATCAATGCATTGCCTAAGGTGGGAGTGACAGCTGTGCATCACAATCGGGAACAACGCATTGCACTCAGAACTCAGTCATCGCCACAGTTGCAATGTGAAAATCAACACATCTGATGCATAGTGGGGCTTGGCACTTTTGTGACGATGATGAAGTCTGGATCAAGGTACTTTGGTGCAGTGGGCCCAAGTGAGTCTCTGTTTCTGGCCCACCCTCCATCGCTCTGAGCCTGAAATTGTGACTTTGTCCTCGTCCAACACGTACAGACATTCCATTTAAGTGCTTATTGCTTCTAGGCTTTATTTTGATTGTTTTGTTTTTTAAATTAATAACTCAACTTATACTTATTGGATTTATGTCCTTTTGGTCATATTGTATTTATTAAATTAACCTCTTTTTTGTATCCAGGTGTGGTATCTTGTCTGTGTGGTGTTTTTGCTGTTTTATTGTTTGAAGTGTTGCAAAGATATGTTACAAATTGCCTTTTAAGTTAAGTCTGACTGCTCTGTGCCAAGCTACCAGGGGGTGAGTACAGTTTGTGACTTACCCAGATTAGGAATGTGGTTTCTGCTTGGACAGAGTACATGAGTTTGCCAACCAGAAACCCAATTTCTAACAGTCACTAACTTTAAAATATAAGATTTTAAGTTGAAGTGCAGTTTCACAGCCCTCATTTGTCCTATTCCTGTTTCTTTTACTATCTTCTCTCTGTTGATTTCTCATATAGACAGTGGTAAATGCAATGCATGTGAATGCAGATAAAATGGTGACCCGAATGAGCCTGCATTCCTTGATGCATATGCTGCATTTGGATAACATTTCCAATTAGTTTGGCATGAATTTGATCACAGAGAAGAGTGACAATGATACGACTGTGCGGCACATTTAAGCAAGGATTTTGCATCACCCTTGCACCACACAAAGTGAGCAGGCAACTCTAAACATATAATGAGATTTGCAACACCATGTAAGACCACCTTGCGTGGCTTGGTAAATCTGCGTGGCTTGGCAAGTCTGTTCCCAATCCTCCACCCATGTATACTGAAGCATTCCCAGACTTTCCAGGAGTGATAAACCTGTGAATGCATCATAATGTCATGCCTTCCCAGGGAAGGCATAACGCAGGTGAACACCTTTATTTCAGCACATGTAGAAACAGGAAAAAGTCTTAGAGGATTGTTTTGTGCAGGAATGTGTCTCTTTCTGCACAAAAACAATACTGCCTGTAATGCAGGCATGTCTGCACTACGGTGCGATGGTGCCTGTGTTGTCACTAAGCAGCAGTTTGCGTGCCAGTGCAAGAAGAGAGCAGGCATTTGTCTTCCCTTGATAGACACCGCACATTCCTGTCCAAATGTTGTTCACATGGTGCTCAGAAGAAGCATAAGGAACCCGATGGGTTCACAATACATATTTGCAAGAAGCTGTAATTGTATGCCTCTATTCCTCACATGGCTTGTGAATAGTAAAGGGCACACACTATCGCAGTGGGTTATACAAGATACAGTCAGGGCTGCTCTTATTCTTTACCCTGAGGATACTTCAATGAAAGGAGAGACATACACTACCACTCACAGCGGCAGACCCTTTTCTTACCCCCAGCAAAATACCTACCTAAGAGGATAGATATACAGCCCGGTACACAGATGAAGATCCGGTTCTTACCCCTGACAGGTGACTGGCCCAAGAGAAAAGACATCCATCTCTGTTCACATGGATAGACCCTGTTCTTAACCAGAAAAGACATACACCACCACTCAGAGAGACAGGGTGGGAACTGTTCTGAGAAGACAAACACACATCACCACTCTTCTTACCTATGACAGGTGGCTAGCTCTGGCCTCTTCTGGTAGTTGATCTCACTCAGTGTCACTCCAGTGTAAACATCAACAATGACCCCCAGGAGAAGCTGCCCAGATGTGGAGAGGGTTTCCAGCTCCCCGGATTGCAGAGTACAGGCAGATCTCACCAATGTCTTCAAAGTGCAAAGGCTAAATGTGATGACCAAGTACCTGTGGAGCTCCATTTGATGAGATGCCTCAGAACTGCACATCTATCAGAAGCATCTCTAAGAAGGATGTAGAAGGCGAGCTGGCAGCAGTGTAAGAACGGCTGAGAAGGTAAAGTGGCTGAAATCATAAAGTATAACGGGAGCCTGCCTTGCTGCTCAAACCTGTCTCTGACCTACAGACTAGCTCCCAAGATATGCCTTATGTCACCACACACTATACAGGTTCCCTGCAGCCCCTGAATGAGGCTCCAGTGATTCAACTCTCAGGTACCAGGAAAACCATCTTATGAAGGCAAAATAATAACAAGTTTCAGGGCACCTAATGATACAGTGGAGGCCCCCATTTCCCAGAGCAGCTAACACTGCTATTATAGAGGTGTGACCAAAACTACCTCACTGAGAAGCAACAAACACTTGTACTTTCTAGAAATAGTGGCTCTCACCTAGGGGGCTAGAAGTTTATTCTCTAAGGAGGATGCAGACCAGAGCACAGCAAACTCAGCTGAATGAAGAAAAAATCCATGAAGTTCAAGTGGATACACAAAATGAAGGGTCAATAGTAATGAACCTATACTTTCAAGGCTTCTTGCACATTGATGAAATAGTGCTTTTGCTGATTTGATTATTGCCATGAAGTCAATAAAACCCCTCCAAGCACCAACATCTACATTAAGGGTCATATTTATGGCCATCATGCAGTGTAGCACGTCACCTTGCTGTGTGTTCTGCATGACAGGGAAAGAGCAGACATTCGCTATATTTAAAAGAATTTGGCACTTTCTGCCTTTGTCCCTGTACTGCTGCTGTTTTGGCTGACTGATGCCAATGCAGACACCCTTGCACCAGGGTGTAAGGGTTCATGCATTGTAAGGAGGATTGTATTGGTGCAGGGAGGAACGCCTTCCTGCACAAAAATAATCCCCTGAGACATTTGCTTCTTTCTATGTGTGTTACAGAATACCTTATGGGTGCATCACATGTACAAAAGGAAGGGTTTGTCCTGGCAAGTGGGTACACTTGCCAGGTCGAATTGGTAGTTTAAAACTTGTGCACAGAGACAGTGCAGTGACAGGTCTGAGCCATGCTTACAGGACTACTCATGTGGGTGACAAAATCAGTACGGCAGGCCCACTAGTAGCATCTGCTTTATAGGCCCTAGGCACCTCTAGTGCACTTTACTAGGGACTTACTAGTAAATCAAATATGCCAATCATGGAAAAGCCAATTACACATACAATTTACACATGGAGCACTTGCATTTTAGCACTTATCAGCAGTAGTAAAGTGCCCAGAGTAACAAAAACAGAAAAAAACAGAGTCCAGTACACAGCAACAACTTGGGAAGCAGAGGCAAAAAGTTAGGGGAGGCCAGGTCTAACACATGTCCACCCCAGCTGAAAGTGGGGAGAACTACCCAACCTCATGGAAGTTCTCTTCACTAACACAGAATCTTGACAGACCATCATCATTGGCGTGTTCTGTTCCATGGCGGCGTTCAACAATAAAGTCCATTTCCTGTATGGCGATAGATCACCTCAACAGTTTTGGGTTCTCTCCCCTCGACTACATTAACCATCTGAGGGGTCTGTAGTCTGTCTGAACCCGGAAGTGAGTCCCAAACAAGTAGGGTCTTAGCTTCTTCAGTGCCCAGACCACAGCAAAAGCTTTATGGTCAATTGCATTCCATCTATGATCCTGGGGAAGTAACCTTCTACTAATGAAGGCTACAGGCTGGTGTAGGCCCTCTTCATTTAGCTGTGACAACACGGCAGCCACATCATTGCTCTGAAGCATCAGTCTGAACAACATATTCTTTAGAGAAGTCAAGTGCCTTAGGCACTGGCGCCGTGCACATGGCTGCCTTCAGGACATCAAAAATTGTCTGGCAAGCCTCGGTCAAGATTACCTTTCTGGGTTGCTTCTTCGAGGTTAACTCAGTCACGGAAGCATCAATAGTGCCATATCCCTTGACAAACCCCCTACAGTAACCTGTGAGACCTAAAAAGGCTCTCACATCATTCTGGCCCTCATTACAACTTTGACGGGCGGCGGAGGCCGCCCGCCAAAGTTGCGCCGCAGGAATACCGCACCGCGGTCTGAAGACCGCGGCCGGCATTCTGAGTTTCCCGCTGGGCAGGCGGGCGGCCGCCTTAAGGCCGCCCGCCTGCCCAGCGGGAAACAACCTTCCCACGAGGACGCCGGCTCGGAATCGAGCCGGCGGAGTGGGAAGGTGCGACGGGTGCTACTGCACCCGTCGCGTATTTCACTGTCTGCTATGCAGACAGTGAAATACAAGCGGGGCCCTCTTACGGGGGCCCCTGCAGTGCCCATGCCATTGGCATGGGCACTGCAGGGGCCCCCAGGGGCCCCGCGACACCCCCTACCGCCATCCTGTTCCTGGCGGGCGAACCGCCAGGAACAGGATGGCGGTAGGGGGTGTCAGAATCCCCAAGGCGGCGCAGCATGCTGCGCCGCCTTGGAGGATTCTGACGGGCAGCGGAAAACCGGCGGGAGACCGCCGGTTTTCCTGCACTGACCGCGGCCAAAGCGCCGCGGTCAGAATGCCCTAAGGGGCACCGCCAGGCTGTCGGCGGTGCTCCCGCCAACCGCGAGCCTGGCGGTCACAGACCGCCAGGCTCGTAATGAGGGCCTCTGTGTCTTGGGGGGCTCCCAAGCCAGAATGGTATCACTCATTGGCTGTAGGGATGCCACCTGGCCACTCCCCACCTGGTGTCCAAAGTACCTTAATAGTGAGGTGTGCCTTCTGCAGGTCCTCTAAAATGTTGCAGAGATCCTTACGTGTTTTAGCAGGGCAGCCAACACTCTGGAGAAGACGTTGGAAAACATAAGCTGGGACATCCCTGATGCCATGGCCACTGTTGTCTGAAATGACCCACTTGCAAGGAAATGGAGCACTGACAGCACCTGCACGTCAGGGGGGATTCCAGTGGGATGGCGGATTGGTGACATCAGGTCTGGCTCCAACTGGGTACATAGTTCCTGGATTGTGACACGGTCAAACCTGTAGGTGACAATTACATGTCACTCTTCCATTGTCAACAGGTCCACCAGCGGTCGGTACACCGGAGGATTCTTCTCACATGTCCCAGCTGACGGCGCCTACGAAGGACAACAGCGACGAAAAAGTCAATATTCCTCCAGGTATGTACCCACAGTTACACAGAAGACTACACCAAACACAAAACCCTTCCTGTATGTGTGTTGAGTGTAGGCCTAGCTATGTGTGACGCAGAGGTAAATGAAGCCATGTGGGCCCCTGAAATGGCGGCTGCCTGACCTCTAAAGTCGGACAATGGGATTGTGGGGTAACAGCGCTGGCGTTGCACACCGTCGCGCAATGCTGCATTGGTTAACATTGGACCCTATGGGTCCCAGGAGCCAATGAACAGGTGCGCCGGCGGTGATGATGCGCATCGCAGCGGACGTCACCGCCATTTTCTATCTGTTCAATCACTAGATACCTGACCTTCGACAGGAGAGGACCTACACTACAAGTGCTGCTGTGACCTCGGTCTGGAAGCGACGATGGCTGCTGCGTCTGGGGAAAGGGCCCTTGCCTTCACTGCTCAGGAGTTGGAGAAACTGGTAGACGGGGTCCTACCCCAGTACGCGCTACTCTACGGTCCTCCAGACCAACACATTAGTACACAGGAAGCACGTTGTATGGGCTAGGCCTGGGTGGAGAGGGCTGGTTGTAAGAGGGAGGGGGGCAGAGTTCATAGAACATTAATGCATGTGAATGAATGGGCCACATGGCTAGAGTAGGGAGGGGGCCTCTCACATCGACGGTGCAGTTGGTAATGACTGTTCCTCTTCCCTTGTGCATGTCATGTAGGTCAGCGCCCACCAGAAGAGGGACATTTCACGTGCCATCGCCAAGGAGGTCCGGACCCTGGGGGCCCACCAGAGACGGGGCACCCACTGCCGGAAAAGATGGGAGGACATTCGCCGCTGCAGCAAGAAGACGGCGGAGGCTCAGCTGGGGATGGCCTCCCAACGTGGGAGGGGTGCCCATTGCACCATGACCCCCCTGATGTTCCGGATCCTGGCAGTGGCCTACCCAGAGTTGGATGGGTGCTTGAGGGCATCACAGCAGACACAAGGGGGTGAGTACAACCTCATTCTGCGGACTTTGCGCGCAGTAGAGGGGTTTGGGTGGGGGAGGAGGCCTGTCGGTGTACCTAGGCCAGCCAGAAACACGAAGACTAGGCCCCTCTGTAATGCAGCCCATGTGGCACTCTACCCCACCTCAGTAGAGTGCCAAGTACAGGTATAGTTGCCCCTGTGGCATCCATGTGTTCAGATGTCCACCATAGCCATGTAGGCCATATCCCAGGAATTGCATATGCAGAGGGCAGGATCACGGCATAATGCAGGGGGCTGCTGTGTCTGTCTTGTCCGCCAACGGTAGCGGTATGCCATGCACTTAACCTGTCCTTCTTCTGTCTCCCCCCCCCCTGTTTTTTGCTCTCCCTGTTCTTTTGTACATCAGCATCATCAGGCGGAGGTTCAGTGGCACCGGAGCACGAGGGAGCTGCATCGCACATGGCCATGGAGGGCCACACCACAGACTCTGAATGCACCAGTGGGACGGAGGGCGAGGGGAGCTTCAAGTCGGCCACCGGATCACCAAACAGCGACACGGACTCGTCCGCCGATGGGGGCTCCCTTGTGGTGGTGGCACCATTTGTGCGCCCCACTTCTACAGGTACAGCCGCCACCTCCCCTACCAGCACCGCCCTCCCAGCAGCCCCTCAGCGTTCGCCACGTGCCCCCTCACTCAGGAGGGTGGGCATCACCTTCGCCCCAGGCACCTCAGGCCCTGCCCCAGTCACCCCTGCTGCCCTCAGTGAGGAGGCCATTTACCTCCTCAGGTCACTCACTGTTGGGCAGTCTACCATTGTGAATGCCATCCAGGGTGTAGAACGAGAGTTGCAACACAGTAATGCATTCCTGGAGGGCATTCATTCTGGTCAGACTGTCCTTCAGCAAACCCTGCAATCTCTGGCCTCAGCACTGATGGCAGCCATTGTCCCTGTGTCCAACCTCCCCCCTCCAACTTCCTCCACCCAGACCCAATCCCCTGTACCCCAGCCCATCCCAAGCACACCTACAGTCCAGCAGGCATACAAGTCAACACCCAAAAGTAGCTCAAGCAAACATAGGCACCTCACACACCACAGGCACTCACACAAGCATCACACCCATACAGACACAGCAACATCCACTGTCTCCACTGTGTCCCCCTCCTCCTCTTCTCCCTCCTCCCTCCCAGTCTCGTCTACACACACACCTGCATGCACCACATCTACAGGCACCATGAATCACACCAGGACACCCAGCACCACACGCCGCTCACCTTCACTCACCACTTCCACTGCCATTTACACGTCCCCTGTGTCCTCTCCCAGTGTGTCTGTGACGCCCCCACCCAAATCACCTAAAGTGACACCTCCTACAACCACCTCCTCTTCCTCCACTCCCAGACCCCCTCCCACTACCAATCCCAGTGTTTGTCAGAAACTGTTCCTCTGTAAAGTTGACCTTTTTGCCACCACCCCCCCTCCAATTCATCAGTCCCGTCGTAGCGCCTCAGCCAAAAAGCCTCCAATACCAGTGGGGCCTGTTCAAGGTATGTGGAGTGCACCGGCCACCAGGGCAGGCAGTATGACCCGGAGCCAAGGCACTGGCAGCCCACCCACTGCAAAGGCTCTGAAATTGGAGAGTGGACGACGGGACCGTGTGTAGACTCCTGGTGGGAAAACAACTCTCATGGGTTCCAAGGGGATTGGAGAGTTAGCTGTGACTCCACCAAAGGTGGGGAAGGGCCAGAGGAAGTCTAACCAGCCTGTTGTGAGTATCACGGCGGAGAAGGGCGGCATCATTCCCGGCGGTCGAGACGCCACCGCCAGCACCGTCGTCACTGGTCAGGAGACCACCGCCGGAGTCATGGCCCAGGAGGGCCCAAGTATTGTCACTGGTCAGGAGACCACCGCCGGAGTCATAGCCGAGGAGGGCCCAAGTCATACCACCGCTGGAGTCATAGCCCAGGAGGGCCCAAGTATCGTCACTGGTCAGGAGACCACCGCCACCGCCGGAGTCATAGCCCAGGAGGGTCAAAGTATCATCACTGGTCAGGAGACCATCGCCGGAGTCATAGCCCATGAGGGCCCAAGTACCGTCACTGGTCAGGAGACCACCGCCACCGCCGGAGTCATAGCCCAGGAGGGCCCAAGAATCGTCACTGGTCAGGAGACCACCGCTGGAGTCATAGCCCAGGAGGGCCCAAGTATCATCACTGGTCAGGAGACCAACGCCGGAGTCATAGCCCAGGAGGGCCCAAGTATTGACACTGGTCAGGAGACCACCGCCGGAGTCATAGCCCAGGAGGGCCCAAGTATCGTCACTGGTCAGGAGACCACCGCCACCGACGGAGTCAGTGCCCAGGAAGGCCCCGGCTGCCACAGTCCATGTGGGCTATGAGGGAACCTCATGCCACACACCAATGCCCAGTCTAGGGAACGTCATGCCACACACCAATGTCCGTTCCAGAACTGCCAGGGCAGAGCACCGCTGAACAGGCCAGAGACCGTCATGGCAAAGCACTGCCGAACAGGCCAGAGACCGCCATTGCAAAGCACCGCTGGACAGCCCAGAACCGCCATGACAAAGCACCGCTGAACAGGCCAGAGACCGGCATGGCAAAGCACCGCTGAACAGGCCAGAGACTGCCATGGCAAAGCACCGCTGAACAGGCCAGAGACCGCCATGGCAAAGCACCGCTGAACAGTCCAGAACCAACATTGCGAAGCACCGCTGAACAGTCCAGAGACCGCCAAGGCACAGCACCGCTGAACAGGGCATGCACCGGGTAAGAATGAAAAGACCGCCACATCAAGCATCCTTATCCCATATGCAGCTGGGACAGTGACGGGACAGGAACTTTCACGGGGAGACTAATCCAGTCTGGGCACCAGTCCCCCTCACGAGCCACTGGCGGATGTTATCTACTTGCAAAATTGTGGCTTTGCACTCCCCAGGATGGTCCAGTGGGCAACCCACCCACTGTAGAGACTTGAGAGACTGTGGCCCTGCACTCCCCAGGATGGCACAGTGGGCAACCCACCCTCTGTAGAGACTTGAGTGACTGTGGCTTTGCACTCCCCAGGATGGCACAGTGGGCATGGAGCCCCGTCGTGGATCTGGCTTTGCAGTCATCCTGCTGAGGTGCCCCCACTTCTCTTCCCCCTGAGGTGCCTGTAGTATTTCTATCTGATGCCCCGGCAGTGTTCTCTCCAATTGTGGTCAGGTATCTTTTTTGGGCCTCGCCCATGCATTTTTGGACTAGTGGTGCACGGACATTGAAATGTGCATATCTGCACTACTTCTCGTAATGTATATATTTCTGCCTGATTTTCGTATATAGCTGTATATTTTTGCAAGACATGTATATTGATACATTACAATGTTTGAACTGATGTCGCTTTGTCTTTGCATTCTTTCGGGGGGATTGTGGGTTGTTACTGTGATTTTTGTGGATGCATTGGTGTGTATGTTGTAATATGCGAGGGTGGGGGTGTTTCGTGGGTGTCCCCCTAACTTTTGCCTCCGCCCTCCCCCTTATCGTAGGTGCAGTACTCACCGTTGTCTTCGGCCGTGCTGCTGTTGTTCTTCGTAGATGAGTAGGAATACAAGGGCCGGTAGAATGTGTCATTCGGGCTCCATGGAGTCCTCGTTCCTCGTGGGATGTGTTCAGGTGAGCGTTTTCCCATTGCAGATACTGTTTCCGCTGTGTTTTTATCCACGGTGAATCCGCCCCAGAAAAGGTGGCGGATTGGCGGGTTGTGATACTATGGGCGGTACATTGTCTTCCGCCTGTCTGTTGGCGGTGACCGCCGCGCTGCTTGTATGTACCGCCGTGGCGGGCGGTGTGTTAAAGTGTCTGTCTTTGTTGGTGGTTTCCGCCAGGGTCATAATTCCCTTTTTTTGTCCGCCGGCCTGTTGGCGGTCTTACCACCGGTTTAACACCGACCGCCAGGGTTGTAATGAACCCCCATGTTTTTGACAGTATTCTCAATGTTTTTTGACATTTTGTCCATGGAAGCTTGTAAAGCTTGTTTAACAAAGGACTGAATAAAAATATTCAAGTCTTGTTTAAAGACGTCCTCATCCTCATTTAATTCAGGCATGACAGGAGAACTGTCTGAATCCATGCAGACCCAAGAACTAGAGGAATGGGAAGAAAACAGTTAATAAAAAACTAAGCACTCCAAACAATGCACCAGCAAGGTAAAACACTCCCCTCAGGGGTGGAGATTGGAAGGCAATAGCCAGTGAGGAGCGGTAGGCAGAGGAAGGCCGCGCCCCCAGGGTAGACATCAACCACAGGTTTACAAATGCGGTTGGAAAAGGAGGTAAGCGAGTGTCCAAGGGACGCACTTGCAGAAACGAGGTTCCCACAGGGAAACGAAGCGCTGGGTCGTCGGAGGGAACAAGTGTGAGAGACGTGCTCAAAACTGGAACAGCAATAGCGGTGAGGAAAAGAAACCCGCAACGGTTGACAAACAACCATTAGGAAACACGCGAGCGCCGAGCAACAGTAAACGAACCGGGGTGTAACAGGCGTTGGAGGGAACCAAAAGAAACCCGGAGCACAAATGTAATTAACAAAATACAGAAAAATACCAATATAACCATATAATAATGAATACAGATTTGAAGAGAATGAAATAAGAGTACTTATCTTGACTGCGAGCAGCAAGAAAAGAGGGCTGCTTGCAGTCAAGGGTGTACTCTATGGTCCTTGCTGGCTCTCTATTCGTTCAGTACATGCCTACTTTTTTGCACCCATTGGCTAGTCTGTTGCTGAGCCTATTGGGAGCTGTAGTTCTTGACTGCTGCTATTCTAATAAAGTAAGAAAAGAACGCATAATAGTAGCCTCCGGCCTTGACATAAAATTCAGAAGCAGCAGCTGTCAGCAAATATAGCATTGACAAAAGAACCAAACAAAGGTGATGATTAAAATGAAAAGCAATGTGCTTGCTCTCGAGAGTATCTCTTTGAGCATGATAATACGTTTTATTTGGTCTCAAGAGAAGGGAAATGATCTCCGCCTCCAACGATGGATAGGGGAAAGCGATCTAACTAACAAGCCTCACACTGTTAAACCATAAGTTCCATCCAGGTGATACATTCTACAGGTTCCCACCTGGCAAGAACCAATCAAAACTAGATGCTCTCTCCATACTTGGTGTCGGCCTCCTTCTCACAGGTAACACAAAGTCAACTTCTTCTCTCATTGCGACCTTCACAATGTCTCACAAAGGAGTATTCACTTCCTCAGTTTCCCATCCCATGCAGGTCCTGAAGGTACTGTCCAAATCAACTCACTGCTATTCTACAACCTTCAAACTATAAGCTAACAAAGAATAACATTTTTAAATGAGCACACAGTGACCCTGATGCCTGAAATGAAAAGAAAGTTATGCACAGTGCTAATGCGTCCCGTCTTAGATAATTTACTTTGTCTGGGACTCGTTTTAGGCCGATTAATCTTTTGACCCTGATTGAAGACACCTTAGGACGAGACAACTAATCAGCACATATGTCACTGGGTAAATAATTTTCTCAATATCCAATATGTCAAAGTAAATCAATTTGGATGAATGCATTAATAAAGTTTGATCACACCACGACCTTTCAACCATGACTAACCACACCAAATTTAGTAAGATTTCTGTTATTTTATTCCCTATAGGTTACACTCTACTAGCAAGTTTATTAGTCTCAAAACCAGAAAACACATCAGCAATGCCACAAAATGGCAACTAGAATAAGATTTAATCAAGGCAAAGATCATAAACATTAGAAGAAAGCACGACGTCAACATGGATTAACTTTAGCAGAGTATCATTAGTGCATTATTCAACAAAGCATTGATTCAGTCATTTGTCTATTTGCGTCCGTTTTAGGGAACTCCTTAACTAACCTCGAATTAGCATTAGCATGTTGGGCTTCATGCAAAACAATTTAGCAACACAGATTTAGAAAACATCTATCTATGGTCTCCATCAAAAGAAGCCAAGGGTACCTAGAAAGGAAAGGCAAACAGACAATTACAATTTCATCATTATATAGTTATCCTCCGCTATGGGTCAGCATACAGAGTCAGTCTTCGTCCTCAGGACATCAGTTGATGCGCCATCAGCCAGGAAACGCAGCAAAGTTCAGCGAGACGGGCAATACCGGACACTTCCCTCATAAGGAGGAAACGTATGAATCGGGCAAGACAAAGATAAGGATGGTTTGAAGAATCAAACAGCAAAGTCAGAGTGACAGAGTGGCTAGGTGATTGCAAAAAGGCACGTAATGGCTGATTTCTTCTCTTGTCAGGGAGTTATATCAACCTTGTCATACAGTCCCCTAATTTCTAATTGGGTAACTTTTGGTGCATCATTATCGCCATCCAATAATCAGGTAGTCACCTCATTAGCATTGTCACTTTAGAACAGTTCTCACGTAGTTTATTGGCTCCTGTAATTGACGTCTCCAACGGGTAGAATGTCAGGTACGAACTTTATTCTCCCGGTCCCAATCAGTACCTCCATTGTCTTTACCAGTTCAGGCGACCTTGTACCAGTTGCAAGTTTACACTGTTGCGTTCAGAAAGAATGTCTCCTTGAGCAAGTCGAGTCTCATGAGAAAGAATTTACTACGGTTACACACATCTTCTAGTTTCTGGAAAAGTACGGCTACATGTTGTAGGAGGATGGACTGGCTTGTAGTGAGTACCAAGGGGTACTTACACCTTGCACCAGGCCCAGGTATCCCTTATTAGTGTAGAGGGTGTCTAGCAGCTTAGGCTGATAGATAATGGTAGCTTAGCAGAGTAGCTTAGGCTGAACTAGAAGACGTGTGAAGCTACTACAGTACCACAAGTGTCACTTGCACAATATCATAAGAAAACACAATACACAGTTATACTAAAAATAAAGGTACTTTATTTTTATGACAATATGCCAAAGTATCTCAGAGTATACCCTCAGAGTGAGGATAGCCAATATACACAAGTTATATGTACACAGTACTAAAAATATGCAGTATAGTCTTAGAAAAAAGTGCAAACAATGTATAGTTACAATAGAATGTAATGGAGACACATAGGGATAGGGGCAACACAAACCATATACTCCAAAAGTGGAATGCGAACCACGAATGGACCCCAAACCTATGTGACCTTGTAGAGGGTCGCTGGGACTATTAGAAAATAGTGAGAGTTAGAAAATTAGCCCTCCCCAAGACCCTGAAAAGTGAGTGCAAAGTGCACTAAAGTTCCCCAAAAGACAAAGAGTCGTGATAGAGGAATAATGCAGGAAAGACACAAACCAACAATGCAACAACTGTGGATTTCCAATCTAGGGTACCTGTGGAACAAGGGGACCAAGTCCAAAAGTCACAAGCAAGTCGGAGATGGGCATATGCCCAGGAAATGCCAGCTGTGGGTGCAAAGGAGCTTCTACTGGACAGAAGAAGCAAAGGTTTCTGCAGGAACAAAAAGGGCTAGAGACTTCCCCTTTGGTGGACAGATCCCTCTCGCCTTGGAGAGTCGTGCAGAGTGTTTTCACACCAAAAGAATGCCAACAAGTCTTGCTACCTGCAAATTGTGCGGTTAGCGTTTTTGGACGCTGCTGTAGCCCAGGAGGGATCAGGAGGTCGCAAATTGGACCAGGAGGAAGAGAGGACGTCGAGCAAGACAAGGAGCCCTCTCAGCAGCAGATAGCACCAGGAAAAGTGCCAGAAACAGGCACTACGAGGATGCGTGAATAAGTGCTCACCGAAGTTGCACAAAGGAGTCCCACGTCGCCGGAGACCAACTTAGAAAGTTGTGCAATGCAGGTTAGAGTGCCGTGGACCCAGGCTTGGCTGTGCACAAAGGATTTTCACCGGAAGTGCACAGGGGCCGGAATAGCTGCAAAAGTTGCGGTTCCCAGCAATGCAGTCTAGCGAGGTGAGGCAAGGACTTACCTCCACCAAACTTGGACTGAAGAGTCACTGGACTGTGGGAGTCACTTGGACAGAGTTGCTGGATTCGAGGGACATCGCTCGTCGTGCTGAGAGGAGACCCAAGGGACCGGTAATGCAGCTTTTTGGTGCCTGCGGTTGCAGGGGGAAGATTCCGTCAACCCACGGGAGATTTCTTCGGAGCTTCTGGTGCAGAGAGGGGGCAGACTACCCCCACAGCATGCACAAACAGGAAAACAGTCGAGAAGGCGGCAGGATCAGCGTTACAGAGTTGCAGTAGTCGTCTTAGCTACTTTGTTGCAGGTTTGCAGGCTTCCAGCGCGGTCAGCAGTCGATTCCTTATCAGAAGGTGAAGAGAGAGATGCAGAGGAACTCGGATGAGCTCTTGCATTCATTATCTAAAGTTTCCCCAGAGACAGAGACCCTTAATAGCCAGAAAAGAGGGTTTGGCTACTTAGGAGAGAGGATAGGCTACTAACACCTGAAGGAGCCTATCAGAAGGAGTCTCTGACGTCACCTGGTGGCACTGGCCACACAGAGCAGTCCAGTGTGCCAGCAGCACCTCTGTTTCCCAGATGGCAGAGGTCTGGAGCACACTGGAGGAGCTCTGGACACCTCCCAGGGGAGGTGCAGGTCAGGGGAGTGGTCACTCCCCTTTCCTTTGTCCAGTTTCGCGCCAGAGCAGGGGCTAAGGGGTCCCTGAACCGGTGTAGACTGGCTTATGCACAATTGGGCACATCTGTGCCCAAGAAAGCATTTCCAGAGGCTGGGGGAGGCTACTCCTCCCCTGCCTTCACACCATTTTCCAAAGGGAGAGGGTGTAACACCCTCTCTCAGAGGAAGTCCTTTGTTCTGCCATCCTGGGACAAGCCTGGCTTGACCCCAGGGGGGCAGAAACCTGTCTGAGGGGTTGGCAGCAGCAGCAGCTGCAGTGAAACCCCAGGAAAGGCAGTTTGGCAGTACCAGGGTCTGTGCTACAGACCACTGGGATCATGGAATTGTCCCAATAATGCCAGGATGGCATAGAGGGGGCCATTCCATGATCTTAGACATGTTACATGGCCATATTCGGAGTTACCATTGTGAAGCTACATATAGGTACCTATATGTAGTGCACGCGTGTAATGGTGTCCCCGCACTCACAAAGTTCAGGGAATTGGCCCTGAACAATGTGGGGGCACCTTGGCTAGTGCCAGGGTGCCCTCACACTAAGTAACTTTGCACCTAACCTTTACCAGGTAAAGGTTAGACATATAGGTGACTTATAAGTTACTTAAGTGCAGTGTTAAATGGCTGTGAAATAACGTGGACGTTATTTCACTCAGGCTGCAGTGGCAGGCCTGTGTAAGAATTGTCAGAGCTCCCTATGGGTGGCAAAAGAAATGCTGCAGCCCATAGGGATCTCCTGGAACCCCAATACCCTGGGTACCTCAGTACCATATACTAGGGAATTATAAGGGTGTTCCAGTAGCCAATGTAAATTGGTAAAATTGGTCACTAGCCTGTCAGTGACAATTTGAAAGAAATGAGAGAGCATAACCACTGAGGTTCTGATTAGCAGAGCCTCAGTGAGACAGTTAGTCACTACACAGGTAACACAGTCAGGCACACTTATGAGCACTGGGGCCCTGGATACCAGGGTCCCAGTGACACATACAACTAAAACAACATATATACAGTGAAAAATGGGGGTAACATGCCAGGTAAGATGGTACTTTCCTACACAACCCCCCCCCCAAACGAAGGACAATAAGACTAGCCATGACCTGATGAGTCCTCATTGTCTAAGTGGAAATATCTGGAGAGTCCATCTGCATTGGAGTGGCTACTCCCAGGTCTATGTTCCACTGTATAGTCCATTCCCTGTAGGGATATGGACCACCTCAACAATTTAGGATTTTCACCTTTCATTTGTTTTAGCCAAAGTAGAGGTTTGTGGTCTGTCTGAACAATGAAGTGAGTGCCAAACAGGTATGGCCTCAACTTCTTCAGTGCCCAGACCACAGCAAAGGCCTCCCTCTCTATGGCAGACCAACGCTTTTCTCAAGGGGTCAACCTCCTGCTGATAAAAGCAACAGGTTGATCCTGGCCCTCAGAAGTAAGTTGTGATAAGACTGCCCCTACCCCTAATTCAGATGCATCAGTTTGGACAATTAATTTTTGTCAATTAATTAATTGTAATTAATGTCAGGTACGAACTTTATTCTCCCGGTCCCAGTCAGTAGCTTCATTGTCTTTACCAGTTCAGGCGACCTTGTACCTGTTGCAAGTTTACACTGTTGCGTTCGGCAAGAATGTCTCCTTGAGCAAGTCGAGTCTCATGAGAAAGAATTTACTACGGTTACACACATCTTCTAGTTTCTGGAAAAGTACGGCTACATGTCCTTCAGCAAGTCAGCACATCGCACTTTAGAAAAACACATTTAATATGAGACCGGCAGCTAGGCCCCGACTCATGCAAACTAAGGCCTAGTAATTAATTTTAGTAACATCTTAACATATAACTCTTAACACTAATACAAAATCATACATTAGTACATAAATGATTCATTATTAGTCAATTTCATTTACCATCGTATACATTGGTGGCCACTCCCCGTGGGCACGTTTCAAACATGTGTTTAGTAAAACACAGCAATACAATTTCTATGCAGCATCATTAGGCCTTAATTTGCAAATATTTCATGTTAATTTTGATTATAATAACTACACTCCAACAATCCCTCCTCTGATGACACTTGTCATCACACAAATCCATTCTTCAACAATCCTTTACCTTTTCAATTCCTTCATTTCGATTTCCTCTTTCTGCTTCACCTTTTCATATTTTGCTCTGAACATTTTCTCCCTTTTCTTTTCCTCCCTCCTCGCTTTATGTTTTGCCCATTTTGCTTTACTTCTTCAGCAAATTTTGCTCAGTAGCCATAGTCCAAATAAACAAGCCAAAACAATTACTATTCCCTGTATTAGTTTTCCCAAGAACCCATTCTAACGACCACTAAACCAACTTCCCACACGTGCAAATCCCTCTCCAACCTTTTCCCAGACTCCTGGCTCTTTCAGTTCCTTCAAATATGCACTATCTCTTGTTGGGCAAGTAAGCATACTTCTAATCTCATTACTATTATCCGGTATGTAGGCACAACAGTGGCGCTCATTAAGCATCTTACAGACTCCGCCACTTTTTGCTAAAAATTATCTAAAGCAAGCCTGTTTTGAAGAGTCATAGCCCTCTCCGCAGCAAGTTCAGTATCCATCAGGAGTATAGCCCCTGTGAAGTTTGTCAGCATGTTGTCCACAATAGTAGACAACTTTCGAATCTTTATGGAGTTCAAAACAACTCCTGCTGAAGGAATTATTGCTCCAAATATGTCTCCTACCATACCAGCAGCAGTTTCTCTCTTTTGTCTATTATGAAGTAATTCTGTCACTTTCTGAAACTTCTTTAAATCATCTAGTTGATATATCTTCGGAAAAACTATTCCCAAATAACATGTTCCATACAATCCCTTTGGAAGACGGTAATAAGCACGAAGTCCACAAATATAATAAACCCCTGGGATCGCTTGATCCATTCCATTTAGCATGAAAGTCTATTTATTCTGAAACAAAAACACATGCTTACATTCACTTGTTCCCACAAACACATTGTCATAATGTGACTTCGGTCACGTTATTCAAAGCCTTCCTACATGTTTTGCATCTAAAGCTAGCTTCCCTTGTTCCCTAACCCCATTATTACTATTACTAGGGAATGATCGTTTCTGCAAACCCTTTTCTAATTCCCCTTTAAAACCCTCCTTCTATCTTCAGTGTGATCTAGAAAGCTCTTTTCTAAAGATGTAAGCAAGCATGTCAAATTATTGCGGTGCGCATGTGAAGTACTAATTGTCGTTCTAGGCTCAAAGAATCCCTTGATCAGCTTTATAGCATAATACTTAGCTACACTATTTGAATCTTCTCTGATAGGTACATAAGAGAATACTAAATCGTAGTTTGAATAAAAATATTGCACTTCTTCTTGATTATAGAAACGCGTTAGTAGCAGACTACAACTAATCCCGTATGTTAATGGCAAGCTGTGATATGTAACTCCTTCTTGGTCTGAAAGAGGAATTTGTGTACACACAAAACAAGCCTTTGCGTCCATAGTGTCAACATACTCACTCAGCAAGCGATAGAAAACATTAGTAGACAGCTCCCCTTTTGTATTAGTTTCATTATGCAAATATTTTGTATCTTGCTCAAACTTATCCCACGGTGTTAGTGTAGCAGTCTCAGAAACTGTAGCAGTGCTCACTTAACTCTCGTCCACCAAACGCATTTCCACAAACAAGGCTATAATGAATATCACACACATAACACCCACAGCAATACCTAAATATTTACAGCGCTTATTCCCCTCAACGTCATCTCCTGACCTAGGCATGATCTGTAAAGAATCAGAAAGTAAAGTACTATAAATGTAAACAACTTATATGAGCATGGTCAATAACCTTTTTCTCCGCAAAGCTTATGCAAAAGTCTTTTTTCAGCAAGTATTTACAGCTTTCTCATTCACTCCCAGGGTCTTTTGTCAATCCAGTTAGCAGCTTGTCACAATCAGGTTTTTTCCAAAATTCCATTCAGGTTAACAGTGTCACATCCGGTCTCTTTTCTCAGGTTTCCCCTTTACTCAATTTCAGCTTAATACAGTCTTTCTTATTTGTAGCCAACTTCAAGTACCATAATATTGGCCTGGGACCTCACGATCAAAACAGAAAGCAAAGAACTTTTATTGCCACTCAGCTGATGTTGCATAAGCCCATTCAGAACCTGTGTATCTTCTGTTGGCTATTCTCTTTCTTTTCAACTTGCGGTCACCCTGCAATTCTCCTTCACTCAGATCTTCCTTCCTTGTGGTATCGACCTCTTCCTCTATTGTTTCATTGATGACCACTTTTCCTTTTTCAGTTTGTGATTCTGGCTACTTATCTCCTCTCAGTTGTCTTTTACCCTTCTGCTTTTCAGGTTGCTGTTCAATGCCCTCCTCTTGTTCTATGGTGTTTTCTCTTGATGGATCTGCAAGTGTCTCCGGAGGAGTCTGAACACTTTGACTTCCTTCTGCCTCAACTCCTATACCTTCTGGGTTTGTCAGGGGTTCAACTTCAAACCCGTAACCGTCTGCTTCTGGGAGAATCTCTCTTTGGGTCGGTCCTCCTGGTGCCTCAGTTGAGATAGGCTCACCGTCACCCGTCTGGATCTTGTTTGCTGTTTGAGTGACCAAGCCATCCTGAACGGGCTCTCCTTCAGTCTCAGTTCCCCTTTGATTACTCTCCGGCCCTGAGACTTCCTTTTCTGTAGCTGTTAATTTCGACAACTCAATTTCCTCATCAGTTGGGCACGTCACCTTTTTTTCTGACTGGCATGTATCCAGTTTGGAATTCCCGCACATTTCTCAGCAGTAGTAGTTGTCAGTATCACTTGATACGGCCCCTTCTAACGTGGCTCCAAGCACGACTTCCTCAAGTGTTTCTTGACAACAACCCAGTCACCGGCTTTCAGATTGTGACCTGGATCATTTATCGGTGGCAGTGTGGTTGCCTCAACCTGGTGAGAGAAAGAGCGGACCACGTCAGCCAGACCCTTGCAGTAGTCCAACACCATATCATCCGTGATATTCACAAGAGCATTTGCAGGCACTGCGGGCAATCTCATAGCTCAGCCCATGAGAATTTCATGAGGAGACAGTCCTGTTTTCTTGTTAGGTGTATTTCTCATTGACATTAGCACTAAGGGCAATGCATCTGGCCATTTCAAATTGGTAGCTGCGCACATTTTTGCCATTCTTGACTTCAAGGTACTATTTATCTGCTCCACTTGTCCTGAGGCTTCAGTACAGTATCTACAATGCAACTTCTGTGCGGCACACAAGAGCTTAACCACCTCATTGTTGAAGTAACTTCCTCTTTCTGATTCTATAGAGATCGGAAACCCGAAACATGGTATCAATTCCCTAAGCAGCAACTTTGCTACTGTGAGACTGTCATTTCTACGTGTAGGGTATGCTTCAATCCAATGACTAAAGATACACACAATCACCAACACATATCTCAAACCTTTACACACAGGCATCTTGATAAAATCATCCACCTTCATCCTGCTAAATGGACCTCCAGGTCTCCCAATGTGGCTCAAATTCACCACGGTCCCTTTCCCCGCATTCATCTGCTGACAGATGTTGCACCTTTGACAGATTACTTCTGCAGCTTGTCTGAATTTTGTATTGAACCAATCGATTTTGAACAACCTGATCATGGCATCTCTCCCAATATGTGCTTGTCCATGGTAAAACCTTGCAAACTGTGACAAAAGACTGTTGGGCAAAACCATTTTCCCCTCATCTGATACCCACAAATCATTAGGTCTTTGTACACATTGCATTTTAAGCCAAGAACGTCTCTTCTCTGCTGACACATCCTTGCAACAATTTTAATTCTTCCATTGTCTCAACCACCCTCAATGCGTAACCTGTGCATGTCTTATTTTCAGTTTCAGGTAACAATTCCCACTGATCCTTGAACGATATACAGTTCAATGCACAGAACCTTGCGACTTGATCTGCATATCCGTTTCCCATTGACACAAAGTCTTGTGATTTCACATGAGCACTGCATTTCACCACGGCAATTTCAAGAGGTAACTGAATCGCGTGCAACAACTCCTTAATTCTTTCACCATTTTTCACTGGAGAACCAGAAGAGGTCATGAAACCCCTCTGTGACCATAGCTTGCCAAAATCATGGACAATTCCAAATCTGTATCTGCTGTCAGTATAGATAGTCACTTTTAGTTTGTCAGCGGCATGGCATGCCCTAGTAAGAGCAACCAATTCAGCCACTTAAGCAGAATACACTCTCTCGAGCCAAGATGCTTCCAGGATACCGGTGATTGTACACACAGCGTATCCGGCTCTCAGTACTCCTACTGAGTCTCTCAGGCATGAACCATCAACAAAGATAATGACATCAATTTTCTCCAATTGAGTATCTTTTATGTCAGGTCTCGGTTTGGTGCACAGCTCTGTTACCTCAAGACAATCATGTCCTACTTCCTAAGCATCATCAACATTTATATTTTCATTAGGAAGCAAAGTTGCCGGGTTTAACACAGTACAGCGTTTCAATGACACATTAGGTGACCCCAATATAATTGTCTCGTATTTGGTCAGTCTAGCATTTGTCATGTGCTGCGTCTTGGTTCGGGTGAGTAGTATTTCGACTGAGTGTAGGACCATTACTGTTAAGGGATGTCCCATCACTATACCCTTACATTGAGTGAGGCTTTGACCAACTGCTGCAACCACACTCGGAAAATCTCAGTCAGGTGGCCCAAGTACTTCACCTCTTTCTGACAGCACTGCAGCTTCTTTGGGGACACTTTATGTCCGTTCTTTCCCAAATGATTCAGTAAGGCAATACTATCATACCTGCAGTCATCTTTTGTTTTGGATGCAATCAACAAAACATCAATGTACTGTACTAAAGTCGAATTAAAAGGCAGTTCCAATGATTCCAAGTCCTTCTTCAATATCTGATTGAAGATGGAAGGCGATTCTGAAAACCCTTGAGGAATTCGACACCAACTGTAAACCTTGTCCAGGAATTTGAAACTGAAGAGAAATTGGCTGTCCTCAGGAAGAGGCACAGAAAAAAACGCTTGAGACAGGTCCACGACTGTGAACCACTCTGCATCACATGGAACCTGGAACATGATCACAGCTGGATTTGGCACTATGGGACAGCATTTTACCACTATCTCATTAATTTTTCTCAGGTCTTGGACAATTTAAACTTTCCCACAAGGCTTTCTCAATCCCATTATTGGTGAATTACATGGGCTGCTCATCACTTCTTTTAAGACCCCTTGCTTCACAAAGTCTGCAATTATCTGCGTCACCTGTATGAGGACATCTTGTGCCATGTGGTACTGCTGTACCTGGGGAAACACGGCGTTTGGCTTCACATCTACCTTGACTGGTTCTACTCCTTTAATCAATCCTACTTCCTTTCCTGTCAAGTCCCACACCTTCTCTGTGACTGTTCCCTGTAATTTGGTTGGCAAATCAGTCACTGTGAACATCGGGAAAAAGCTTATCAAAGGGTACTCCTCATCTGTGGTCTCCGTCTCTGGTTCTGAGATCTGACCATTGTCCCCTTCATCATCACCTGTTGCTGTCCCATCGGAGCTAAAGGCAACTGCATTTGCTGTCTAGGTACCACAGGAATCTGCTGTTGCACTTGCTGCACCTGCACTGGTTGTACACATGGCATTTGCACTTGCTGCATGGGCTGGAGACCCTGCATCTGAACCATATTATTTTGGAAGTGCGGGTTTGGACAACTCATTCTTGGACCCCTCGCATTTTGAAATGTACCGACATCATTGCTTTGTTGAACAACACCATCCTGCACCATCATCGGACATTCACGCTTCCAGTGTCCCACGCCCCCGCACTCATGTTATGGTGACATCTTTTTCATCCCTTGCACGTCATTTTGAACCACAACAGTTTTCAAATCTGGACCACGATTCACAAAACCTCCCCGACCTCTGCCTCTCGTTTGCGGCTGAAACATCCCGTTTCCTTGAGGTTGCTGCTGTACCATCTGCTGTACTCCATTTCCCTGCATCCCTGCTTGAGCTGCCTTAATTTGCATCACCATCACCTTCTCTTTCAGCTTTCTTTGCTTCAACTCAATCTTATCACTACAGTATTTCGCGTACTGCAACACCTCATCAATCAGTTTCGCTTGCCAACAGATCAAATGATTCTTAATCATCTGGCTAATCTCTGGTCTTAATCCTTCAATGAACCTGAACACAAGATGATTCATGTCTTTCGGTTCTATGACCTCTGTGCCACTATAGTGTTTGAACGCCTTTAACAACCTCTCATAGTAAGCATGTATCGACTCTTTGCCTTCTTGTGCCATTCGGTAAATTTTCTGCCAATCAGTAACTTTCGACGACAATTTCTGCTTCAAAAATTCAGTCAACTTACAGTAGTGCTTCATCACCTCAGGAGATGGTGCTCCTGTATTCCTGTCCCTTGGCGGTTCCGCTGTCGGCCAATCCACACTCCTCTTGCACTCAAGCCACAAATCAGCTGGAACTATTATCTCAAACAGTGTGTTCAAGTCTTCCCAGAGACACTTTGCAAGCTTCACAAACCTATCCGTTTGGTGATACCACTCTATCAGCTTTTCGCTCAACCTGGGATAATCATTTGTGAATTACAAAATGTCGCCTCAAGACCATGGTACATGAACTAGAACCCCTCCAGCTGTCTCTCTCATCGGTAACATCTTTATTGTTCCCGTGTCTGTCGCAGCTTTCGCCTGCTGCTTTTCCAGGCAGTCACTTTTCCTCTTATCTCTCTTCTTCGCCCATCTGCCTTCCCACTTCTCTAAAGCTCCCCAAACCTGCGCACTCTGTAGTATCTCATTTAAGTGTGCCTTTATCCCAGTGGATCTCATATGATCAAAATCTTTAGGTTACAAGTCTAACCTATAACTTCTCTTCAGATGTTTAGTGTTGTCTAAATCTATGCCGTATTTGTCTGCTAAATTTGCTAACCTCTGGTGCACCTTACTCACTTCTTTGGTTATTTTCGGGCACAGATATCTTAATTCTGCTTCAGTGTATGATTCTAACCTGTTTACTCCCATTCTCCCTTCTACTAGCTCAGCTGCTTCCACTCCCAACCTCACAAAATTCAGGTATTCCTCTCTCTCTGACCGCTCTGCTGTCGCAGGAGTAGTCTGTGGAGTGTTAAGCTTGTCTAACCATTCATTCAACTGTTGCGCAGTTAAACCTTGTAACGAGATATTTTCAGCCTGCACAATCGGGGTTTGCGACCTATTTGCACTCAGTACCTGTGGAGTTAGTAGACCCAAACCTGCTTGTCTCATTGTCTCTAAAGGAACCCCAATCGGACTGAAGTCCAACAAGGATCTAGACCTCTCCGCTGTCTGTTCTCCCGGTGTCATCCCCTGGGAGCTTCCTGTGAACCCTCCTCTTATCACCTCTTAAGTCATTACTCCTTGGTCACATACACTAGGTTTTGCCTGCACATATAGTGGTACTGGCGAACCAACGGTAATTGGCAAAGATATAGCAGCTGGTGTCTGTCCATTTCCCAATCCCGGTGGGGCATTGACTCCCATAGCTTGATCCATTATAGGTGCTGTAACTGACTGCGGTCCTGTGACCGAAGTGTAATTCGGAACCACCTGTTGCTGCGGCTGGGGCAGCAATTGTGGAGTTGGCTCAATCTGCACTAACTTTGATCTTGTGTATACTGGATCAGGCAGCACCATCAAATTCGTAGTCATTGTAGGAGGCTGGCCTGGCCTGTAGTGGGTACCAGAGGTACTTACACTCTGCACCAGGCCCAGGTATCCCAGGAGACATGCAAAGCTCATACTATACCACTGGTGTCCATAT
Source organism: Pleurodeles waltl (assembly GCF_031143425.1). Taxonomy (NCBI): domain Eukaryota; kingdom Metazoa; phylum Chordata; class Amphibia; order Caudata; family Salamandridae; genus Pleurodeles; species Pleurodeles waltl. The sequence goes on along the minus strand of NC_090438.1, from coordinate 15,745,405 downwards.
GCACAATATCATAAGAAAACACAATACACAGATATACTAAAAATAAAGGCACTTTATTGTTCTGACAATATGCCAAAAGTATCTCAGTGAGTACCCTCAGTATGAGAATAGCAAATATACACAAGATATATGTACACAATACCAAAAATATGCAGTAATAGCAAAAGGAAGTAATGCAAGCAATGTACAGTCACAATAGATTGCAATGAGAGCACATAGGTATAGGGGCAACACAAACCATATACTCCAAAAGTGGAATGCGAACCACGAATGGACTCCAAACCTATGTGAGCTTGGAGAGGGTCGCTGGGACTGTAAGAAAACAGTGAGGGTTAGAGAAATAGCCCAATCCAAAACCCTGAAAAGTAGGTGTAAAGTGCACCTATATTCCCCAGAGAGCACAGAAGTCGTGATAGGGAAATTCTGCAAGGAAGACCAACACCAGCAATGCAACAAAGGTGGATTTCCAGACGAGAGTACCTGTGGAACAAGGGAACCAAGTCCAAGAGTCGCGACAGAGGCGAGATTGGGCAGATGCCCAGGAAATACCAGCTGAGGATGCAAAGAAGCTGGATGGTAGAAGCTGTGGATTCTGCAAGAACGAAGAGGACTAGGAACTTCCCCTTTGGAGGATGGATGTCCCATGTCGTGAAGAAGCTTGCGAGGTGTTCCCACGCAGAAAACAGCAAACAAGCCTTGCTAGCTGCAAGGGTCGCGGTTTGGGTTTTTGGATGCTGCTGTGGCCCAGGAGGGACCAGGATGTCGCCAATTGCGTGAGGAGGCAGAGGGGGCATCCAGCAAGACAAGGAGCCCACTCAGAAGCAAGCAGCACCCGCAGAAGTGCCGGAACAGGCACTACGAAGAAGAGTGAACCAGAGCTCACCCGAAGTCACAAAAGAAGGTCCCACGACGCCGGAGGACAACTCAGGAGGTCGTGCACTGCAGGTTAGAGTGTCGGGGATCCAGGCTTGGCTGTGCACAAAGGAAATCCTGGAAGAATGCACAGGAGCCGGAGCAGCTGCAAATCACGCGGTACCCAGCAATGCAGTCTAGCGTGGGGAGGCAAGGAATTACCTCCACCAAACTCAAGCAAATATACACAAGATATATGTACACAATATCAAAATATGCAGTAATAGCAATAGAAAACAGTGCAAACAATGTATAGTCACAATAGAATGCAATGGGGGCACATAGGGATAAGGGGCAACACAAACCATGTACTCTAGAAGTGGAATGCGAACCACAAATGGACCCCAAACCTATGTGACCTTGTAGAGGGTCGCTGGGACTGTAAGAAAACAGTGAGGGTTAGAAAAATAGCCCACCCCAAGACCCTGAAAAGTGGGTGCAAAGTGCACCTAAGTTCCCCAAAGACCACAGAAGTAGTGATAGGGGAATTCTGCAAGGAAGACCAACACCAGCAATGCAACAACGATGGATTTCCTGACGAGAGTACCTGTGGAACAAGGAGACCAAGTCCAAGAGTCACGATCAAGTCGGGAGTGGGCAGATGCCCAGGAAATGCCAGCTGTGGGTGCAATGAAGCTGCCACCAGATGGTAGAAGCTGTGGATTCTGCAAGAACGACAAGGGCTAGAAACGTCCCCTTTGGAGGATGGATGTCCCACGTCGTGAAGGGTCGTGCAGAGGTGTGTCCGTGCAGAAAGACCGCAAACAAGCCTTGCTAGCTGCAAGAGTCGCGGTTACGGTTTTTGGATGCTGCTGTGGCCCAGGAGGGACCAGGATGTCGCCAATTGCGTGAGGAGACAGAGGGTGCGCCCAGCAAGATAGGGAGCCCTCACAGAAGCAGGGAGCACCTGCAGAAGTACCAAAACAGGCACTACAAAGAAGAGTGAACCGGAGCTCATCCGAAGTCACAAAAGGAGATCCCACGATGCCGGAGGACAACTCAGGAGGTTGTGCACTGCAGGTTAGAGTGTTGGGGACCCAGGCTTGGCTGTGCACAAAGGAAATCCTGGAAGAGTGCACAGGAACCGGAGCAGCTGCAAATCACGCGGTACCCAGCAATGCAGTCTAGCGTAGGGAGGTAAGGACTTACCTCCACCAAACTTGGACTGAAGAGTCACTGGACTGTGGGAGTCACTTGGAAAGAGTTGCTCAGTTCCAGGGACCACGCTCGTCGTGCTGAGAGGGGACCCAGAGGACCGGTGATGCAGTTCTTTTGGTGCCTGCGGTTGCAGTGGGAGGACTCCGTCATCCCACGGGAGATTTCTTCGGAGCTTCTAGTGCAGAGAGGAGGCAGACTACCCCCACAGCATGCACCACCAGGAAAACAGTCGAGAAGGCGGCAGGATCAGCGATACAAGGTTGCAGTAGTCGTCTTTGCTACTTTGTTGCTGTTTTGCAGGCTTCCTGAGCAGTCAGCGGTTGATTCTGTGGCAGAAGGTGAAGAGCAAGATGCAGAGGAACTCTGATGAGCTCTTTCATTCATTATCTAAAGAATTCCCCAAAGCAGAGACCCTAAATAGCCGGAAAAGGAGGTTTGGCTACCTGGGAAGGCGGATAGGCTAGCAACACAGGTAAGAGCCTATCAGAAGGAGTCTCTGACGTCACCTGCTGGCACTGGGTACTCAAAGCAGACCAGTGTGCCAGCAGCACCTCTGTTTCCAAGATGGCAGAGGTCTGGAGCACACTGGAGGAGCTCTGGGCACCTCCCCTTGGAGGTGCAGGTCAGGGGAGTGGTCACTCCCCTTTCCTTTGTCCAGTTTCGCGCCAGAGCAGGGCTGGGGGATCCCTGAACCGGTGTAGACTGGCTTATGCAGAGATGGGCATCATCTGTGCCCATCAAAGCATTTCCAGAGGCTGGGGGAGGATACTCCTCCCCAGCCCTGACACCTTTTTCCAAAGGGAGAGGGTGTAACACCCTCTCTCTGAGGAAGTCCTTTGTTCTGCCTTCCTGGGCCAAGCCTGGCTGGACCCCAGGAGGGCTGAAACCTGTCTGAGGGGTTGGCAGCAACTGCAGTGAAACCCCGGGAAAGGTAGTTTGGCAGTACCCGGGTCTGTGCTAGAGACTCAGGGGATCATGGAATTCCATGATCCTAGACATTTTATATGGCCATGTTTGGAGTTACCATTGTGACGCTATACATAGGTAGTGACCTATGTATAGTGCACGCGTGTAATGGTGTCCCCGCACTCACAAAGTCTGGGGAATTTGCCCTGAACGATGTGGGGGCACCTTGGCTAGTGCCAGGGTGCCCTCACACTAAGTAACTTAGCACCCAACCTTTACTAAGTAAAGGTTAGACATATAGGTGACTTATAAGTTACATAAGTGCAGTGAAAAATGGCTGTGAAATAACGTGGATGTTATTTCACTCAGGCTGCAGTGGCAGGCCTGTGTAAGAATTGTCAGAGCTCCCTATGGGTGGCAAAAGAAATGCTGCAGCCCATAGGGATCTCCTGGAACCCCAATACCCTGGGTACCTCAGTACCATATACGAGGGAATTATAAGGGTGTTCCAGTATGCCAATGTGAACTGGTAAAATTGGTCACTAGCCTGTTAGTGACAATTTGGAAAGCAAAGAGAGAGCATAACCACTGAGGTTCTGGTTAGCAGAGCCTCAGTGAGACAGTTAGTCATCACACAGGGAACACAAACAGGGCACACTTATGAGCACTGGGGCCCTGGCTGGCAGGGTCCCAGTGACACATACAACTAAAACAACATATATACAGTGAAATATGGGGGTAACATGCCAGGCAAGATGGTACCTTCCTACAGTCATCTCTAATACTGGGACATCAGGTTAGAGCCTCTGAACTGTTGGTGGCTGCAACTGTATCTGAGTCTTGGGTGCAGTGGATACACTAGCACCATTCTGTATCGGAGCTGATGTGGTAGCACTATTTGTCTGTACTGTATTTGTGATCCCCTGATTCTGTGGCGAACTTACAGGACCTGCGCTAGTACTCAGTCTGTTGTCATTTATGGCATATGGTGGTGGTCGATCATGTAACAACTGATTGAGAAACTCATCATCATCCGAATCATCTGCATCTGCCCAAGACTTCTAAGTCTCCTTTTGCCTGTTAGAGCCCTTGTCTGTTTTACAAGTGGCCTTTCGTCCCTGTGTCTTGGCCTCTTTGGTTATTGCCAGAAACATCCTAACTCCGTCTATGATTTCCCTTCTCCACATCTTAGTCTCACTATCCCATCTAGCCTCCGCTAGAGTCTTTTCTGCTTTCCTCATTCTCCTCTTGAATTTCTGTTGCCTCTGTCGTATGGCCATTAAATCCCAAAACGCTAACACCTCAAACTGAGCTGGTCTCGGAGGCGGCTTTTGCTCATTTAACGCTTTCCGCAAATTCTCTAGAACCCCTATGTTAAAGGTTCCATTCTCTGGAAACGCCAAACACCCATCGTTCTCTGTTAATTTGCACCATTGATTTAGCCAAAGACATGGCGCGACTCCCTTCTCCTCCATTACGGCATAAGCCAGAGTATCCTCTGGTGGTGTAGGCTACTTGTTTTAGGCCAATGAATCTTTTGACCCTGATTGAAGACACCTTAGGACGAGACAACTAATCAGCACATAAGTCACTAGGTCAATAATTTTCTCAATATGCAATATGTCAAATTAAACCAATTTAGATAACTGCATTAACAAAGTTTGTTGATCACACCATGACCTTTCAACCATGAATAACCACACCAAATTTAGTAAGATTTACGTTATTTTCTTCCCTATTGGTTCCACTCTACTAGCAAGTTTATTAGTCTCAAAACCTGAAAGCAAGTCAGCAATGCCACAATGTGGCAACTAGAATAAGATTTCATCAAGGCAAAGATCATACACATTAGAACAAAGCACGACGTCAACATGAGTTAACTTTAGCAGAGTATCTTTAGCGCATTATTCAACAAAGCATTGATTCAGTCATTTGTCTATTTGCGTCCGTTTTAGTGAACTCCTTAACTAACCTCGAATTAGCATTAGCATGTTGGGCTTCATGCAAAACAATTTAGCAACACAAATTTAGAAAACATCTATCTATGGTCTGTATCAAAAGAAGCAGTTGGTACCTAAAAAGGAAAGGCAAACAGACAATTACAATTTCATCATTATATAGTTATCCTCCGTAATGGGTCAGCATACAGAGTCAGTCTTCATCCTCAGGATGTCACGATTCACCCTGGGCTTACCGTAGAGGTTGGTGAGAGGTGGTGAACGGCCCCGGTTCCTGCAGGTCCTGCTTTGGCCGAGGTAGGGGCGACCCCTTCCGGTAGCCACGGTGCTGTTTGACAATATTAAGCCACTACAGTCCGTGCCCTCCAGAAGGAGTCAGAGAAGAAAAACCCCAAAAAGGGTAAAAAACCTCCAACAGGAACCCCCTCAAACAGAAGGAGGACACAAGGACGTTAGGACGGAAAATACTGGAGTTCAGGAATACTGGAGACGAAAGACAGGTCAAGAATAACTGGCTTCACAAGAGGAAACCAGCCGGAGCGTGACTACCACCACAGGGGTGTTGCAACGCAATGAGAAAGAATCTAAATACCCCTTATATACCCCTAGACAGGAAGTGAGAAACAGGAAGTAGAAATACCACCATCTTGGATTGGGGAAAAAGTCATGATTAATGATAGATAACATGCGTCTAAAAATGAAAAGTAATGCATGCAGGGAAGAGAGGATGTGAACAGCATGCTGGGAAAGGGAAAAGCATGCATAAAAGGCAACCATGTGCATGCATTCGGCTTTTGCCTGTGTGACCGGTAAGTGAGGGCAAAAAAGGGTTTCCCGGGGTGTCCCTGAACATGTGAGAATAAGCAGAGTGTTAAGCGTGCTGAATGCGCTATGCGCGGCAGGTTTGAGATCCGACTCGGTGTCGCTGCCCCTGCTGCGCCTGCCCTGGACTTGGAGGTCGAACAAAGGGGGCGCGGCGAGTGCCACGACCCCTGACTCGAGCCGCGGCTTCCTCCGCGGCCTGCTTGCGGGCCGCAGCGCCTCCTGAGTGCCGCGCCGCGGCGGCCCGTGCTCGCAGCCGCGGCACGACACAGGTCATCAGTTGATTCGCCATCAGCCAGGAAACACAGCAAAGTTCAGCGAGACTGGCAATACCGGACACTTCCCTCATAAGTAGGAAACATATGAATCGGGCAAGACAAAGATAAGGATGGTTTGAAGAATCAAACAGCAAAGTCAGAGTGACAGAGTGGCTAGGTGATAGCAAAAAGGCACGTAATGGCTGATTTCTCCTTGTGTCACGGGGTCATATCAATCTTATTGTACAGTCCCCTAATTTCCAATTGGATAACTTCTGTTGCATCGTTATCTCCATCCAATAATCAGGTAGTCACCTCATTAGCATTGTCACTTTAGAACAGTTCTCACATAGTTTATTGGCTCCTGTAATTGACGTCTCCAATGGGTAGAATGTCAGGTACGAACTTTATTCTCGAGGTCCCAGTCAGTAGCTTCATTGTCTTTACCAGTTCAGGCGACCTTGTACCTGTTGCAAGTTTACACTGTTGCGTTCGGGAAGAATGTCTCCTTGAGCAAGTTGAGTCTCATGAGAAAGAATTTACTACGGTTAAACACATCTTCTAGTTTCTGGAAAAGTACGGCTACATGTCCTTCAGCAAGTCAGCACATCGCACGTTAGAAAAACACATTTAATATGAGACCGGCAGCTAGGCCCCGACTCATGCTAACTAAGGACTAGTAATTAATTTTAGCAACATCTTAACATATAACTCTTACCACTAATACAAAATCATACATTAGTACATCAATGATTCATTGTTAGTCAATTTCATTTACCATTGTATACATTGATGGGCACTCCCTGTGGGCACATTTCAAACACGTGTTTTAGTAAAACACAGCAATACTATTTTTATGCAGCATCATTAGGCATAAATTTGCAAACATTTCATGTTAATTTTGATTATAATAACTACACTCCAACAATCCCTCCTCTGATGACACTTGTCATCACACAAATCAACAGTAAGCAGAAATACTGGATTCATTTTTAAAGGGATGGAAGCACCCAGGCCTCCTCATGTCAATGTTAAGATGCACATACTTTAACTGAAGTTAATCAAATTTACGATACATATAGTTTACGGACCCTAAATTAAAAAAAAACATGGAGAAACAATATATGGACTAATATTGCAAATAATGAATAAGTCAGGTGTAAATCACGTGAATCATATAAGCAGTGGTTATGCGGGTTACAGATGAACATACCATTAAGAGCAAATAAGTGATGATTAAACTGCATCATCACATCTTTTCACTCAACATTAGTGTTACAGTGGGTTAGGTGATATGAAGGACTCTGAGACTCGAGTGTGTGCAGGTGATAATTTATTTAAGAGTTCTTTACAATATTTAATTGGTGGCTTGGTGCATTTCTCTCCTGTAATGTCTCTCTTGTTGTTTCTCCCAGGTTCCCTTCTTGACTAGTGATGATTCCCTGGTGGACTCCCAAGCGTACCGGAAAAGGAACAAAAGGGAAGGTAAGTCAGGGTGTATGAATATCTCTATCTTAAGAGTGAGACTGGAAGGGAGAGAGAGAGAGAGAGAGAGAGAGAGAGAGAGAGAGAGAGAGAGAGAGAGAGAGAGAGAGAGAGAGAGAGAGAGAGAGAGAAAAAAAGACCCGGGTGTGTGTGGAAATGGAGGAAATCAGGTGCTGTTTACTCAGACACCCTTCCGTGCTCCCCAAGTAGTGTCTTGTACCTCCGAACTCTCTAAAGATTTAATTTCGTTGTAGTGCCCGTTTTCCTGTCCTTCCTGGACTTCTCGTTTGCTCCCAGCTACTCCCCTCTCAACTCCTCCCAGCTGCTCCCCTCTCAACCCTTCCTCCTCCGTCCCTACCCTCCTCCCCTCCATCCCCGTATTCCATATTTCTTTACTCTGTCCTTTAAACAAGGACCGTACCTTGTTCAGCCACGCCCCTCCTGGGACGTGGCGGTGAGTGCGTGTCTCCTCGATGCTGTCCTTCAGCACGGGACCCGTTCTCTCGGTGGGAACGTCGGAGTTCCCAGCCCTTCCTTCTCCGCGTTTTCCTCCAGCGTCCATCTTCTCTTCAACTTTCTTGGCGTCCTCGGTTGCGTCCTCGATGTTCTCCTCTCCCTCGCGTAGTCCATCATCCACATTTACGGCCTCCGGGACCCGGAAATCCGGGTTCATAGCACAGGGGTCCGTCCCCTGGCTGCCATGGGGGCGGCAGACGCTTTCCTCCGACGTGCGCGAACAGCCCCAGTCGGAGGAGTCCATAGCCGCGTTTTCCGATAACCGGCTACATACCCCATCCCAAGATCGGGACTGATACAGTACCGTAGGATCGGGAAAGCCAGACAGGAAGTCGCCGGACCTTGTTGAGCACCAGGACTATGCCGGATCTGAAAGGAAAAGGGTTGGAGTTCCATAAACCAGCGTAGCACCCTGGAGCTGGAATCCTTATGTGAAGCCAACCAAGTTAAGGGTGCATGGTCGGTGAATAGGACAAAAGGGCGACCCAGAAGATAATATTTCAGATTTTCGATTGCCCACTTGATAGCCAAGCATTCCCTCTCGATAATAGGATAGTTGCATTCTTGGGGAAGTAACTTCCTACTGATATACACAATGGGATGGTCCTGGCCCTCATCGTCAGGCTGAGCAAGAACTGCTCCTAGCCCCACATTGGAAGCATCAGTATACAGATGGAATGTCTTGGAGAAATCAGGACAGCGTAGTATTGGTCCTGCAGTGAGGACATTTTTTAGTCGGTGAAAACTAGACAACTGTGACTCAGAAAAAGGAGGCAATTTTGACTGGTAATGTTTCTTAAGGAGATCAGTGAGGGGAGCAGCTAGCAATGAATACTGGGGAATAAATCGGCGATAGTATCCCACAAGACCCAAAAAGGAGCGGAGCCCTTTTTTGGTAGTGGGTACAGATACCTGTAAGATAGCCTCTACTTGATTTTTTTGGGGACGTAGTAGACCCTCTCCTATGAAGTATCCAAGATAGGCAATGTGATTGTTCCCTAGATTGCATTTCTTCGGGTTGGCCGTGAGGCCTGCTTTGTGCAAGGTGTGGAAAATATTGTGGAGATGTTGTAGATGTTCTTCCCATGTATTACTGAATATTACAATATTGTCTAAATATGCCGCTGCAAACGATTGGAATGGTTTTAATAGGTGGTCCATTAAGCATTGGAACGTGGCCGGACCGCCGTGTAGACCAAAAGGAAGAACTGTAAAGTGATAGAGCCCCGATTGTGTGGAAAATGCTGTTTTCTCTTTATCTGCAGGTCCGAGTGGAATTTGCCAGTATCCCTTTGTCAGGTCTAGGGTTGACATATACTGAGCTTTCCCCAATTTCTCGAGTAAGTCGTCAACCCGGGGAATGGAATAGGTGTTGGAAAGGGATATTTCGTTAAGTTTGCGGAAGTCAATGCAAAAATTGATGGAACCGTCGGATTTTGGTACTATGACTAAAGGAGAGCACCAGGGGCTAGTGGATGGTTCAATAACGTTGAGTTTTAGCATCTTTTGTACTTCATCTTCAATGAGGTGTCTGCGTGCCTCTGGAATGCGGTAGGGTCGTAACCGGATAGTTTTACCCTCCGGGGTGCTAATATGGTGTTGAATTAGGTTGGTTCTTCCAGGAGTCCCTGAAATAAATTGTGAATTTGCGTTTAATAGGCCTTCAAGCTGGGTTTTTTCCTTTTCTGTAAGAGTGCTATTAATATGGGGAATCTCCCCTACCTCTTCCAGATTTTTAGGAAATAATTCCATACCCAGAGCTGTCGCTGGGGTTACTAAAAACCCCGTAGCGGTGTTTGTTGTAGTCTCCTCTGGTTCTTCCCATTTTTTTAACAAGTTGACATGATATATTTGTGTTCTTTTGGGGTGTCAAGATAGTTCGATCAGATATGTGACTACGGAAATGGATTTTAAGACCGTATAAGGTCCTTGCCACTTGGCTAAGAGTTTGTTTTCGGAGGAGGGTCTTAATATCAGGACTCTATCATTTGGTTGAAAGGAACGGGTTCTAGTTCCTTGATCATAATACGTTTTTTGATTGTTCTGGGCTTTTTCTAGATGTCTTCGTTCATCGTCGCACACAGATTGGAGCTGGGTTTTTAATTTGTTTACGTATTCTAACAGGGGTTTCTCCTCCGCTCCCTTTTCTTCCCACAATTCTGCTGCCATGTCTCATAAATTTTGAGGCTGTCTTCCAAACACTAGTTCAAAGGGGCTGTGTCCGGTGGAAGCCTGCTTATGGGTCCGTATAGCATAGAGGACTAGAGGGAGTTTCTGGTCCCAGTCCCTTCCTGACTCAGAGACAGTTTTTCAAAGCAGAGTTTTAATAGTACGTTTGTAGCATTCAACTAAGCCGTCAGTTTGAGGATGATAGACCGAGATTCTTAACTGCTTGATCCCAAGGGTTTTACAGACCTGCTTCATGAGGGCGGACATAAAAGGTGTTCCCTGATCTGTCAGCATTTCTTGTGGAAATCCCACTCTAGAAAAGAAGGTGATCATGGCTTGGGCTACTGCCTTCGTGGTCATGCTAGAGAGTGGAATAGCTTCAGGATATCTCATAGCATAATCAACTAAGACTAAGATATATGTGTATCCCTTGGTGGAGGGTAATAGGGGCCCCACCAGATCCATACCGATTCGGGAGAAGGAAATATCGATAATGGGGAGTGGCTGAAGGGGTGCTTTCCTCAGAGGTCCTGGGTCTATCATTTGACACCGAGGGCACTGGGCACAATATCTTCTGAGTTGGGCATAGACCCCGGGCCAGTAAAATTGTCTTAGTAGGTATTCCTCTGTCTTCTTCCTGCCGTAGTGCCCACCCCCTGGTTGGTTGTGTGCCAGGAATAGGACTTGGTTACGATATGATTCAGGTACTACGAGTTGTTTCTTTTCCCCATTGTTAGATTTGATGACCCTATAGTGGAGGTTCTTTGGGACTAGAAAGTGGGGACACACCTCATTCATGGATTCTGATTTTGCTGTCCTCCACGCATGACATAGCGGGGGATCTTCTCGCTGACTAGCTCGGAAAGAGAGAGAAGGTGTAGTTGTGCTGGCCACCATTTTCTCGGTAACCTTTCCGTGTCCCATGGCTTGATAATTTTGTTTTGCCTGTCTTTTTTCCCGTCTTGTCAGTTTTATACGGTCTGGTGTTTTCTCGATATGGCTGCCATGAAAGGGTGCTTCAGTCCACCAGTCGGTGGACAATGAGTGAGACTTCACCTTGTCTAAAATTTCGGAGAATCTTATATAGTCTGTACCTATAACACATTCTTCTACTAAGCGATTCATGACCCCAACCGGTAGGAATCTTGATGCTCTTCCCACTCTACTTGTTCAAGAGCCAAAGGGTAGTTGTTTTTGTCCCCGTGGATGCAGCAGATGGACACCCATTGGTTGGTGGTTTGGTCTGAGAAACTTAATATGTCTGCTCGCACCACCGACTGGCTACACCCCGAGTCTACGAGAGCAGGGATGGGTTTTCCGTTTATTTTGACGGTTTGTTTGTACCTGAGGTTTCCCTTACCGGTGCACAGAACTCTTCCCCTAGTGACCCCTATTTCCATGAGCTCTGCTCTGTCTTCTTTTCTCGGGCACATTCTGGCTATGTGGCCCCACTCCCCACAGCTGTAACATTGTGGTTGTTGCATGGGGGAAACATCTCCACTACGGCTAGGTCCTGGTTCTTCCTGTATTCTTCGGGGAAGATATTTGAAAGGTACAACAGGTGGTTTGGTTATTGCCTTAGGCCCGGGGTTCTTAAACTCAGCCGATCTATGATAGGCACAAGCTAAATCTACCGCCATGTCTGTGTCCACTTTTGGATGTTGTCTTATCCAGCTCCTGGTGGGGGCGGGAAGGGATTCTAGATATTGCTCCAATATTACCGCCTTGATAACATCCTCCCTCTCTGTACCCAGGGGACCTAACTATTTCAATCCGAGGTCTTTAACTTTAAAATAGAAGGTCCTGGGATCCTCGCTCTGTCCCCACCTGATCTTCCGAAATCTCAATCTATAATACTCGGAGTCATGGCCTACCCTTTCTAATATACTTCGTTTGATGTCCTTATAGGGTGTGGTACCTCCTGGGTTGGCGGCTTGATATGCTGTTTGCAGAATACCTGTCAAGAGTGGTGCAATGTATTGTCTTCAACGCTCTACTGGACATTGGGCAGAGTAGGCCACGCGTTCAAAGTTCGTGAAGAACGCGTCAGGATCCTCCCCGTCTTGGAACTCCTGGAGGACAGAGCTAGGGACATTAGGGTGTACTTTGCTCGCGGCGATGGTATCTGTCAGTTTCTGTAGTGCTGTTTCGTGCACCAATTGATTATTAGCCATGAAGGTGGCTTGGCTTTTTAGAGCAGTTTGTAAGGCTTCCCGGTCTTCCTTCGCCTCTCTCTGATGTGCCTCCCATACTAGCTGAAGGTGCCTTTGGCCCTCAGCTAGTTGCTGAGACCTGTCCTCCAGGGTTGGCTTTTCCCCCATGTTCCGTATCTCCTTCGTATCACCTTTTCAAAATCCCACTTCTGACACTGCTGTAATGTCTCTCTTGTTGTTTCTCCCAGGTTCCCTTCTTGACTGGCGATGATTCCCTGGTGGACTCCCAAGCGTACCGGAAAAGGAACGAAAGGGAAGGTAAGTCAGGGTGTATGAATATCTCTATCTTAAGAGTGAGACTGGAAGGGAGAGAGAGAGAGAGAGAGAGAGAGAGAGAGAGAGAGAGAGAGAGAGAGAGAAGAAAGAAAAACCCGGGTGTGTGTGGAAATGGAGGAAATTAGGTGCTGTTCACTCAGACACCCTTCCATGCTCCCCAAGAAGTGTCTTGTACCTCTGAACTCTCTAAAGACTTAATTTCATTGTAGTGCCCGTTTTCCTGTCCTTCCTGGACTTCTCGTTTGCTCCCAGCTACTCCCCTCTCAACTCCTCCCAGCTGCTCCCCTCTCAACCCTTCCTCCTCCGTCCCTACCCTCCTCTCCTCCGTCCCCATTTTCCGTATTTCTTTACTCTGTCCTTTAAACAAGGACCGTACCTTGTTCAGCCACGCCCCTCCTGGGATGTGGTGGTGAGTGCGCGTCTCCTCGCTGCTGTCCTTCCTCAAGGGACCCGTTCTCTCGGTGGGAACGTCGGAGTTCCCAGCCCTTCCTTCTCCGCATTTTCCTCCGGCGTCCGTCTTCTCTTCAACTTTCTTGGCGTCCTCGGTCGCGTCCTCGATGTTCTCCTCTCCCTCGCATAGTCCGTCGTCCACATTTACAGCCTTCGGGACCCGGAAATCCGGGTTCATGGTGCATCAATGCATCGCCTGACAAGCGGCAGAAGAATCAATGCAGAGCCTGCATTGCAGTTGAGGAATCAACACAGCGCCTGCCTTGCAGTAGAAGGATCAACCCAACACCTGTAGGACTGACGCTGCACCTGTTCCATCCGGACTCTATCATCACACTGTCTGGATTTTCCCTAGCATTATCCCGGGGCATCATTTTCTTATCGACCCCGCACCGCACCACCTCTCCTGCGAGGAGAGAATGGATGCATCACCTCGCCTGTCAGTAAGGAACCGAGGTATTGCTTTGTTTTCCGGCACGTCACCTCCTCTGCGGCCTGCATCGTCTTTGTTTTTGACGCATCCCAGGTAGTGTGCTAAAAAGAGACAACCATTGATTCCTGTAAATTAAGACTATTTGCAGCTTTTTAAAGGTGATATCTTTGCTTGTGTATGTTGGATTGTTGTCGTTTTAGTCTTATTTTATTCAGATAAATATTGGCTAGTTTTCTTAACTGGTGTGGAATCTTTTTGTAGAGTTTTCACTGTGTTACTGTGTGTGTGTACAAATACTTTGCACAATGCCTCTGAGGTAAGCCGGACTGCTTGTGCTAAGCTTCCAAGGGGGTGAGCAGGGGTTATCTTTGCTGTGTGCTCCCTAGAGTGAGGGTCCCTACTTGGCAGGGTGCACAAAACTGCCAGCAGAGACCCCATATCTAACAATGACTATTTCTTATTCCTCTGCATTCAGTTTGAGCCAGCTACTGCCCGTCCATTTCCATACATATTTCATGGCTTACTGGAAGGCTAGGTTATGTGTAGGGCTACTATACAGACATATCAGAATTTGGTTGTTGTCTGCAAATATTTGTGTGCTAATTCCTCTCTTTGAAAGTGATTTTTCTAAAGTGCTCACATAGATATTAAAAGGATGGAGGGACAGAGCAAAGCCTTGGAAATCTCTATATTTTACTGTAAGGTTTGGTGCATTGTGAGGTGGTAACCTAACTGATTGGTTACATCCAGGAAAGAACCATTCAAGTGCAATACCGTCAATGCCTGTTGCTCACATAGAATGGAATAATCTAATGTGTCAAATATCAAATGCTGTTGACACGTCCAGTAGCCGCCGAACATTCAGGTATTTATGACCCAGTTCAAGTCTCAGATCTTCCATTGAAGAGGATAACATTCTGCTGGACATGGCTCTGCTGAGGGAATTTACCTGATACGTTTTTGATTTTTCTCCCGGTCTTTATTGACTCTCTGTGCGTGACCATAGGACTCTGGGTACTTCCCCACTGTCTGTACCCATGAGGGCTTTGTGAACCAGCTATACCCCATACCCGCAGAGCCAGACTGGGAACCCAGAGCTGCCCTGGCAATTTTGACAGGCCAGTCCAGGACTCAGGAGGGGGTGGGGAGTGGAGGGAAGGGGTGATGAAGCACCGATGCTTTTGTTCTTTTGTTACTGCGGGTCAATTCTTCAGCACTGCTACAAAACCGGCCCCCACCGCTGAAAAGCTGGCCCCACCCTTCCAGCCTACTAGGAAAACACCTGATGCCTGCTACAGCCAGTCCAGTCCTGTATTCCCGGGTCAGGTATGTTGTGCCTTGCAGAACTTGCCAATAGGGGCACCCTTGTCAAGGGGTGCCAGGTCACGTAGTGAGCCAGGCCCAGGTGGCTTCTCCGTGCCCATGTGGAAGCTCATTTATACGGGGAGCTTAGCATTACTGGCCTCAAGGTGCCTACTTGCACCAGGGTGACATACGCTTAAAGGAGACTGGTACAACTTGTCAGTGTGCACATATTTGCTCACAGGGGTTACCATGTGTGAGTGGCGACTAATAACACTTGCCTGGGTGTGAAAATTGCACCCTGGTGGTTTTCCGATATATAGGTACTGGAGCTGCCATTACTTGCAAGGGTGTACACATTTGCACATGGGTAATCTAAGATAGGAACTAAGGGCCACATGTATGAACATTTGCGATTTCCTAATTGCTGTTCCATGTGAATCGCAATTAGGTAATCGCAATTCCAAATGTAAGAAATTCCATTGAGTCCACCTCAAATGGCCCAGTCCACTTATCCTGGAGCACCACTGGTGCCATCACCCACACTTTTTGTCCAGGTTGAAACTCGACCAGAGTGGCATTCTGCTCATACCTGCGTTTCATGTCCTTCTGGCTTGCTTCCAGGTTCTCCTGAGCGAGACTCCTGAAGCGGGCAGTCTGGTTTCTCAAAGCCAGCATGTAACTGAATACTTCATGGCGGGGGGTTACTAGGATCTTTCTCCAAAGCTTCCTTAACCAGACTCAAAGGTCTCCTCACAGGGTGGCCATAAATCAGCTCAAAGGGGCTAAACCCAAGTCCCTTTTGAGGCACCTCCCTGTGGGCGAACAGATGGCATGGCAACAGGAGGTCCCACTTCCGCCTCAAGGGCTCTGACAGGCCCATTATCATGCCTTTTAAGGTGCGGTTGAATCTCTCAACCAGACTATTACTTTGGGGGTGGTAAGGGGTGGTGAACGTGTAGGTTACCCCACACTCCTTCCACAGAGACTTCATATACGTGGATATGAAGTTGGTACCCTATCAGATACCACTTCCTTGGGGAACCCCATGCAGGTAAAAAAAAAAACATCAAGGCACGACACACCACAGGGCAAGTGATTGATCTCAGAGGAATAGCTTCTGGGTAACGGGTGGCGTGGTCAACCAAGACCAGGATAAACCTGTTGCCCATGGCTGTCTTGGGATACAGAGGCCCCACAATGTCAATGCCTACCCTCTCAAAGGGAGTATTGACAACAGGCAAAGGCTGGAGGGGAGCTATACATTTCCTCCCACTCTTGCCACTTGCCTGACAAGTCTGACAAGACCTGCAATGTGCATCTGAGTGCCTGCGCATTAGGGGCCAGTAAAAGTGGGTGACAAGCCTCTCAAAGGTTTTGTCTTGCCCCAAATGTCCAGCTAAAGGCACATCATGAGCCAACCCCAGTAGGAAGGCCCTGAAGCACTGGGGTTCCACCAGCACACGGGCTGACCCAGGCTCAGGAACCTTTGACTCGCTATACAGGAGGTCATCCTCCCAATAAATCAGGTGTGATCCTGGCTCCTTGTCAGCCGCCTGGTCTGCAGCCTGCTGCCGCAAATCTTCCAAAGTAGGGCATGTCTTCTGTGCTGCACAGAATGCTTCCCTGGTGGGCCCCCCTTCCTGCTGCCACTGCGACAGCTCTGGGACCTCCCCCAGTTCAGCCACCTGTTCCCCTGTAGGCTCCGGGGCATCACCCTCAGGCTCCGCCTCCTCCCAGACCGTGGGAACTTCTGGGGATGGTTTCCCGCGCCCCCTGCCCTTCCTATTCTTGGCGTTCCCCTGGGCCACTGTTGGGGCTCTTGATTACCCTGACGGGCTGCCCTTGACCGGGTGGATACGCATACCCAACCAGGCAGACCCAACATCTCCAAGTGAGACCTGTATTCCACCTCCTTCCAAGGGGAATCTTCCAGGTCATTGCCTAGCAAACAATCAACAGTCATGGTTGGACTCACAGCTACCTTCAAGGAACCTGAGATCCCCTCCCCATTCAAGGGGAACGTGCGCCACTCTGCACAGGTGCTCTGAGTTGTCCACTGCAACTACTTGATGAAGTACCCGGGGATCAATCTGCTCTTCAGACACCAGCTGACTCCTCACTGTAGTCACTCTGGCTCCTGTGTCTCTCAGAGCCTCCACCCTCTGTCCATTAATGGTCACCCACTGCCTGTACTTCTTAGTGCTTTCAGACACTAGCGTTCTCTGGACCATCTCACTGTCCCCTAGTGAGACAAGGGTCATCTCAGTTGGTTCCCACCCACCTGAAACCAACTCCTCCCCAAGCGCTACACTGGCCAAACCCTGGGAGGGTGCACCAGTGGGTGCCGGTGTACTTTTGGGGCATTTGGGGTCCCCCCTCACATGACCCACCTGGTCACATGCATAGCACTTACGTGGGGGACCACCTGCCACTGGCTTCCCTTTGGAAAACCATGGGTTCTTTTCACTGGGGGGTTGGGAATCCTTAGCCTGGGAATCAGTTTGGGGCCCTTTAGAGAACTCTCCCTGTTTGCCCTTAACCCTCTCTTTCTTCTGAGAAGGACCCTGACCACCCTTGGTGTGGTCTCCCCCATACCTCTTTTGGACCCTGGTGCTCTCCCAGCGGTCCGCATCCTGCGCAAGCTTCCTGGGGTCAGTCAGCTTGCTGTCAATCAGGTGTTGGCGCAGCTCTGGAAAACATAAACTGTACAAGTGCTCCCAAGCAATCAGATTGTAAAGCCCCTCATACGTAGTTACCTTACTGCCCTTCTCCCAACCATCCAGTGACCTGCAATAAGAATCAACACATTCCAACCATGTTTGGGATTCTTCTCCTTGTAGGACCTAAACTTATCCTTGTACTGCTCAGGGGTAAGACCTTGTAAGCAAGGCATCCTTCATGTTAGAGTAGGTGAGATTCTGAGCATCCCCTAAGCCTGTCAGTGTATCCCTCCCCTCTACCTCAAAGTGCTTCCACAGACCCGCCCCCCAATGAGCTTCAGGGACCAGATTCATGTGGAGAGCAGACTCCACTTGAACCACAAGTATATGTCATTCTCCCTCTTGTAATCTTTCACAAGGTCTTTAGGAATGTGCACCCGCCTCTCAGGCTGCACTGTAGGGTTGCTGCCACCATCTCTACTGGACTGGCTTCTATGATCCATCTCTCTCAAGCTAAGCTCATGAGCCATTGCTAACTTCGTCTCCTCAAGAGCTAGCCTTCTCTGCTCCAATTGGTACTCCCTTTCAGCCTGTCTGTCCTGTAACTCCTCAGGTGTCAGACCCTTGGATGAGACACTGCTACCTGCCCTGGAGACCTTCTCCCTGGACATAACAGGCCCACCCACAATACCATTGTGTACTGAACACTCTTCCTCCTCCTCCTCATCTCCCTCATCCTCTGTGTGCCCTTCAGTGCTCTTGGCTGTCACCCAGGCCACCAGTACCTTTTGCAGCTCCTCCTTCCTGGATGAGCTCTTAATGGGACAGTCAAAACCTTTACAGAACTGCTTCAACTGAGCTTTGGTATAACTCTCCAATTTCTCAAGGTCAAAGTCAGCTCCAACTGATGCATCTCCAGCTTGGGACATGATGAAGATTCAAAAAGTGCTAAGTTCCAAAGGCAGAAAAACAAGTTCCCAAATGAAGTTCCAAAGAAAGTCAATCAAGGAATCAGCGAAAAAAAAAATATGGAGTAGAACAAAAACAGTCTCAAAGAGAAAAAATCAAAAGGTCACCAAACAAGTAGTATGTGGTCACGTAGTGGTCTGAACTCAAACAGTAGTGTACACTTAATTACTGTATGTCAAGTACAAATACAAGTCCAAATGCCAACCGCTGCCGCCAATGTTAGAAATGGGGTATTTGGTTGACAGTCAACTTACCCCCTGTTCAAACAAGGACCCTAACTCTAGTCAGGGTAAAAGAGAATCACCCTCAGCTAACCTCTGCTTAGCCCCTTGGTAGCTTGGCAGAGCAGTAGGCTAACTTCAGAGTGCTAGGTGTAAAGTATTTGTACCTACACACACAGTGACTTAATGAAAACACTACAAAATTACACAACACCAGTTTAGAAGGATATGAAATATTTATCTAAACAAAACAAGACCAAAACGACAAAAATCCAACATACACAAGTCAAGTTATACATTTTTAAAGATTAAACTCAAAAATAGCGCTTAGAAACACAAAATGCTTTGATGAGGTGTTAACACGGTGTCGTGACGGAGTCGTTCCCAACAAACCGACACCAGCGGCGCCGGACACAGAGTCGCGTAGACCCCCAAGTACAGTAACTTTGGTGAAGAGTGAAAACAAGTCGATGCGCGAAGTCGGGGATCGCGGCGTCGGTGCGAAACGTTAAATCCGTGCACTTCAAGTGGCGTCGGTCACAATGTGGGGCAGCGACTTCCACAGAGTCGCGGACTTCAGCGGGGCTGCAGCGGCGTCAGGCCTGCGAAGATCGTCGTGTTCCAGCGAAGGTCACGGCATCGCGTGCAGGCGGTGTCACCGGATTCAGCAGCGGCGTCGGTCTGAAGTCGTCCGAAGTCGATTTCCTTGTATTTCCACCAGCTTTCCTTGCAAGGGCCCAGGGACTGGATAGGGCACCACTTGTCAAAGCAGGAGTCTCTCCAGAGACTCCAGGTGCTGGCAGAGAGAAGTCTTTGCTGTCCCTGAGACTTCAAACAACAGGAGGCAAGCTCTAAATCAAGCCCTTGGAGATTTATTCACAAGATGGAAGGCACACAAAGTCCAGTCTTTTCCATCTTACTCTGGCAGAAGCAGCAACTACAGGATAGCTCCACAAAGCACAGTCACAGGCAGGGCAGCACTTCTCCTCAGCTCTTCAGCTCTTCTCTAGGCAGAGCTTCCTCTTGTTTCCAGAAGTGTTCTAAAGTCTGTGGTTTTGGGTGCCATTCTAATACCCAGTTTCTCCTTTGAAGTAGGCCTACTTCAAAGTAAAGACTCTTTGGAATGTGAAATCCTGCCTTGCCCAGGCCAGGCCCCAGACACTCACCAGGGGGTTGGAGACTGCATTGTGTGATAGCAGGCACAGCCCTTTCAGGTGCGAGTGACCACTCCTCCCCTCCCTTCTAGCACAGATGGCTCATCAGGATATGCAGGCTACACCCCAGCTCCCTTTGTGTCACTGTCTAGTGTGAGATGCAACCAGCCCAACTGTCAAACTGACCCTGACAGGGAAACCACAAACAGGCAGAGTCACAGAAATCGTATAAGCAAGACAATTGTGAGCTCAGAGACCCCAAACTCCACATGTCCATCCCCTCCCAAAGGGAATCTACACTTTAATAAGATTTAAAGGTAGCCCCCATGTTAACCTATGAGAGGGACAGGCCTTGCAACAGTGAAAAACGAATTTAGCAATATTTCACTGTCAGGACATATAAAACACATTACTATGGTGGTCATTACAACCCTGGCCGCCGGAAAAAAAATGTAATTACGACCGTGGCGGAAACAACCAACAAAGACAGCCACTTTAACACTCTGCCTGCCACGGCGGTACAAACAAACAGCGCGGCGGTCACCGCCAACAGACAGGCGGATGACAATGTACCGCCCACAGTATCACAACCTACCAATCTGCCACCTTTTCCGGGGCGGATTCACCGCAAACAAAAACACGGCGGAAACAGGACTTCGAAGGGAAAACTCTCACCTCTACACACCCCACGAGGAATCAGGATGCCAATGAACCAGAGCTCCAGATCCTGCCAGCCCTTATGTTCTTGCTCCTCTACCAGGAGCACGAATGCTGGCGGCGAAGACCATGGTGAGTACAGCACCTACGACACAGGGGAGAGGGGAGGGAAAAAACAGGGACACACACACGCAATACGCAACACCCCCACCCCCACCCTTACCCACGGCAACACACACAGTAATACATATTGATACATTACAGTTACACCCGCAACACCCCCCGGAAGAATGCAAAGACAAAAGAAAATGGGTGTAACCATTGTAATATATTAAAATCTAGTACTATAAAAAAAATATATACACTATGAACAAAATATACCAAGAATAGTAGTCCAGGTAGTGCTTCATTGAAGACCGTGGAACACTGGGCCCACACGGTATGGGCAAGGCCTACACCCAATCCCCGAACATGATGGAGAGAACACTGCAGGGGCATCAGATAGCAATAAAACAGGCACCTCAGGGGGGAAGGGAAAGGGGGGACACCTCAGCCGGTTGAGTGCACAACGCCAAATCCACGAGAGGGCCACATGCCCACTGTTCCATCCTGGGGAGTGCAAAGCCACAGTCTCTCAAGTCTCTACAGTGGGTGGGTTGCCCACTGTTCCATCCTGGGGAGTGCAAAGCCACAGTCTCTCAAGTCTCTACAGTGAGTGGTTAGCCTACTGTTCCATCCTGGGGAGTGCAAAGCCACAGTCTCTCAAGTCGATGCCTTTCTCCACTGGTTCTGGAGGGGGCCTTGTGCCCAGAGTGCTTCATCCTGACAAGGACAGAGGTAGAGGATGTGATACTCCACTGGTTCTGGAGGGGGCTTTGTGCCCAGAGTGCTTCATCCTGCCAAGGACAGAGGTAGTGGATGTGATACTCCACTGGATATAGAGGGGGCTTTGTGCCCAGAGTGCTTCATCCTGCCAAGGACAGAGGTAGTGGATGCCTTTCTCCACTGGTTCTGGAGGGGGCTTTGTGCCCAGAGTGCTTCAGCCTGCGAGGACAGAGGTAGTGAATGCCTTTCTCCACTGGTTCTGGAGGCGGCTTTGTGCCCAGAGTGCTTCATCCTGCCAAGGACAGAGGTAATGGATGTGATACTCCACTGGTTCTGGAGGGGACTTGGTGCCCAGGGTGCTTCATCCTGCTCGTGGCGGACTCAGTAGCGCCAGTGCCCATGGCGCTCATGGGCCAGCGGTGCTTGTGGCGGCGGTGCCCTGTTCAGTGGTGCTAGTGTCGGCTGTGCCCTGTTCAGCGGTGCTTGTGGCGGCAGTGCCCTGTTCAGCGGTGCTTGTTGCGGCGGGGTCCTTTGCAGTGACTCAGCTGCTGGTGGTCCTGTCTGGCCCAGCGGGGCTGGTGCTGGCAGTCCTGTCAGGCCCAGCGAGGCTGGTGCTGGCGGTCCTGTCAGGCCCAGCGGGGCTGGTGCTGGCAGTCCTGTCTGGCCCAGCTGAGCTGGTGCTGGCGGTCCTGTCAGGCCCAGCGGGGCTGGTGGTCCTGTCTGGCCCAGCGGGGCTGGTGCTGGCGGAGGCCTCCTGGGCAGCAGGGCTGGTGGCGGTTGCCTCCTTGGCAGCTGGGCTGGTGCTGGCGGTGGCCTCCTGGGCAGCAGGGCTGGTGGTGGTCGCCTCCTGGGCAGCGGGGATGATGACAGTGGCCTCCTTGGCAGCAGGGCTGGTGGCGGTGGCCTCCTGGGCAGCAGGGCTGGTGGTGGTCGCCTCCTGGGCAGCAGGGCTGGTGGCGGGTGCCTCCTGGGCAGCAGGGCTGGTGGCGGTGGCCTCCTGGGCAGCGGGGATGATGGCGGTCTTCTCCGCCGTGCTGCTCTTCCCAGACTTGCTGACTTTCTTGTGGCGCTTCCCCACCTTGGAAGGTGTCGCAGCTGAATCCACACTCCCACCTGTACCCCTGGGAGCGGCTTTGGTGGCTTGAGTCTTCCCCCTCTCCCGCTGGGCACTGGCCACCTTTTGATGCTTGACAGGTGGGGGACTGTCCGTGCTGTGGCTCTGTGCCACACTGGCTGCCCTGGTGGCCGGTGCACTCCAGATTCCGGTGACTACAGGCACCACTGGTCCCAGAGATGTTGTGGCTGAGGTGCTAGGTTGGGACCTGGAGTTTCGGGCCCTAGGAGACGAACGGGGTGGGGGAGGTGTGGGAAAGAGGTCAAGGTTGGACAGGAAAAGTTTTTGGGGAACACTGGGATGGGTAGCTGGAGGGGGTTTGGGAGTGGAGGAAGAGGTTGTGGTTGTAGGAGGTGTTCGTTTGGTGACTTTGGGTGAAGGTGCATGCGCTGGAAGCTGGTGTGAGGTGGATGGCTGTTGGGTGGGTGTGTGCCTGCGTTTGTGTATCTTGGGAGGGGGCGTCACAGACACACTGGGAGAGGACACAGGGGATGTGTGAATGGCAGTGGGGGTGGTGACTGCACATGAGCGGGGTGTGGTGGTGGCTGTGCTGGTGATGGAAGTAGTGGCTGTAGATGTAGTGCATGCAGGTGTGAGTGTAGACGAGATTGGGAGGGAGGAGGGAGACGAGGAGGAGGGGGACACAGTGGAGGCAGTGGATGTTGGTGTTTCTGCATGTGTGTGATGCTTGCGTGAGTGCCTGTGGGATGTGTGGTGCTTATGTTTGCCAGAGCTTCCCTTGTGTGTTGACATGTGTGCATGCTGCTCTGAAGGTGTGCTTGGGATAGGCTGAGGTAGAGGGGATTGGGTCTGGGTGGAGGAAGTTGGAGGGGGGAGGCTAGAGACAGGGACAATGGCTGCCATCAATGCTGAGGCCAGAGTGTGAAAAGCTTGCTGAAGGGCTGCCTGACCAGAATGAATGCCCTCCAGGAATGCATTTGTTTGTTGCAACTGCCTTTATACACCCTGGATGGCATTCAAAATGGTAGACTGCCCAACAGTGAGGGACCTGAGGAGGTCAATGGTCTCCTCACTGAGGGCAGCAGGGGTGACTGGGGCAGGGACTGAGGTGCCTTGGGCGAAGGTGATGCCCACCCTCCTGGGTGAGCGGGCATGGGGCAAAGGCTGAGGGGCTTCTGGGAGGGCTGTGCTGGTAGGGGGGGGGTGGCACCACAAGGGAGCTCCCATCACAGGACGAGTCCGTGTCACTGGTGTTAGCTCCTGTCCCCGCCGTGGAGCTCCCCTCGCCCTCTGTCCCACTGGTGAACTCTGAGTCCGTAGTCTCGCCCTCCAGGGCCATGTGGGATGCAGCTCCCTCCTGCTCCGGTGCCACTGCTCCTCCGTCTGATGATGCTAATGCACACAAGAACAGGGAGACCACAAAAAGGGGGGGGAACGACAGAAGAAAGACATGTTGAGTGCATGCATTACCGCTACCGTTGGCGGACACGACAGACACAGAAGCCCCCTGCACTATGCTGCGCACTTGGGCTCCACTGTTCAGTCCCTGGGACATGGCCTACAAGGCTATGGATGACATCTGCACACATGGATGACACAGGAGCCTGACTAGGTGCACTTGGCAGTGTACACAGGTGGGTTTGGGGTGCCACAGTGTCTGCCAGAACAAGGGGACCTAACTAGCACACTCGCCCAGGCCTAGGGAAACCCACAGCCCACCCCCCCACCCAGACACCTCCACTGAGCACCAAATCAGCCGAATGAGCGCCCATCCAACTCCGGGCACGCCACCACCAGGATCCTGAACATCAGGGGGGTCATGGTGTGACGGGCACCCCTCCCACGTTGGGAGGCCATCCCTGTAGGAGGCTGGACTGGCTTGTAGTGAGTACCAAGGGGTACTTGCACCTTGCACCAGGCCCAGTTATCCCTTATTAGTGTATAGGGTGTCTAGCAGCATAGGCTGATAGATAATGGTAGCTTAGCAGAGCAGCTTAGGCTGAACTAGGAGACGAGTGAAGCTCCTACAGTACCACCAGTGTCACTTGCACAATATCATAAGAAAACACAATACACAGTTATACTAAAAATAAAGGTACTTTACTTTTATGACAATATGCCAAAGTATCTCAGAGTGTACCCTCAGTATGAGGATAGCAAATATACACAAGTTATATGTACACAATACCAAAAATATGCAGTATAGTCTTAGAAAACAGTGCAAACAATGTATAGTTACAATAGGATGCAATAGGGACACATAGGGATAGGGGCAACACAAACCATATACTCCAAAAGTGGAATGTGAACCACGAATGGACCCCAAACCTATGTGACCTTGTAGAGGGTCGCTGGGACTATTAGAAAATAATGAGGGTTAGAAAAATAGCCCACCCCAAGACCCTGAAAAGTGAGTGCAAAGTGCACTGAAGTTCCCCAAAGAAGTCGTGATAGGGAATTATAAGGGTGTTCCAATATGCCAATGTGAATTGGTGAAATTGGTCACTAGCCTGTTAGTGACAATTTGTACAGAGAGAGCATAACCACTATGGTCCTCCAGACAAACAGGTAAATACTGTATGGGCAATGCCTGTGTGGAGTGGGGTGGATGAAAGATGGGGGGGGGGATTGAGGCGTGATGAAACGACGGTGACTGCATGTACATCATGGCAAGGGTAGGGATGGGGGCCAATGACTGTGACGGTGCATTTGGTAATAATGTTATTTTCCCCCTCTACAATTCATGTAGGTCAGCACCCACCAGAAAAGAGATATTTGGCGTGCCATCGCCAAGGACGTCCGGACCCTGCGGAGCACCCACTCCTGCAAGAGATGTGAGGACATTCGCCGCTGGAACAAGAAGATGGCGGAGGCCCAGCTGGGGATTGTGAGAAAGTAGCCTCTTTCTAGCCTTGTTACCCCCACTTTTGGCCTGTTTGTGAGTGTATGTCAGGGTGTTTTCACTGTCTCACTGGGATCCTGCTAGCCAGGGCCCAGTGCTCATAGTGAAAACCCTATGTTTTCAGTATGTTTGTTATGTGTCACTGAGACCCTGCTAGTCAGGACCCCAGTGCTCATAAGTTTGTGGCCTATATGTATGTGTTCCCTGTGTGGTGCCTAACTGTCTCACTGAGGCTCTGCTAACCAGAACCTCAGTGGTTATGCTCTCTCATTTCTTTCAAATTGTCACTAACAGGCTAGTGACCAATTTTACCAATTTACATTGGCTTACTGGAACACCCTTATAATTCCCTAGTATATGGTACTGAGGTACCCAGGGTATTGGGGTTCCAGGAGATCCCTATGGGCTGCAGCATTTCTTTTGCCACCCATAGGGAGCTCTGACAATTCTTACACAGGCCTACCACTGCAGCCTGAGTGAAATAACGTCCATGTTATTTCACAGCCATTTTACACTGCACTTAAGTAACTTATAAGTCACCTATATGTCTAACCTTTACCTGGTAAAGGTTAGGTGCAAAGTTACTTAGTGTGAGGGCACCCTGGCACTAGCCAAGGTGCCCCCACATTGTTCAGGGCCAATTCCCTGAACTTTGTGAGTGCGGGGACACCATTACACGCGTGTACTACATATTGGTCACTACCTATATGTAGGTTCACAATGGTAACTCCGAATATGGTCATGTAACATGTCTAAGATCATGGAATTGCCCCCTCTATGCCATCCTGGCATTATTGGGACAATTCCATGATCCCAGTGGTCTGTAGCACAGACCCTGGTACTGCCAAACTGCCTTTCCTGCGGTTTCACTGCAGCTGCTGCTGCTGCCAACCCCTCAGACAGGTTTCTTCCCCCCTGGGGTCAAGCCAGGCTTGTCCCAGGATGGCAGAACAAAGGACTTCCTCTGAGAGAGGGTGTTACACCCTCTCCCTTTGGAAAATGGTGTGAAGGCAGGGGAGGAGTAGCCTCCCCCAGCCTCTGGAAATGCTTTCTTGGGCACAGATGTGCCCAATTCTGCATGAGCCAGTCTACACCGGTTCAGGGACCCCTTAGCCCCTGCTCTGGCGCGAAACTGGACAAAGGAAAGGGGAGTGACCACTCCCCTGACCTGCACCTCCCCTGGGAGGTGTCCAGAGCTCCTCCAGTGTGCTCCAGACCTCTGCCATCTTGGAAACAGAGGTGCTGCTGGCACACTGGACTGCTCTGAGTGGCCAGTGCCACCAGGTGACGTCAGAGACTCCTTCTGATAGGCTCCTTCAGGTGTTAGTAGCCTATCCTCTCTCCTAGGTAGCCAAACCCTCTTTTCTGGCTATTTAGGGTCTCTGTCTCTGGGGAAACTTTAGATAACGAATGCAAGAGCTCATCCGAGTTCCTATGCATCTCTCTCTTCACCTCCTGCCAAGGAATCGACTGCTGACCGCGCTGGAAGCCTGCAAACCTGCAACATAGTAGCAAAGACGACTACTGCAACTCTGTAACGCTGATCCTGCCGCCTTCTCAACTGTTTTCCTGCTTGTGCATGCTGTGGGGGTAGTCTGCCTCCTCTCTGCACCAGAAGCTCCGAAGAAATCTCCCGTGGGTCGACGGAATCTTCCCGCTGCAACCGCAGGCACCAAAAAGCTGCATTACCGGTCCCTTGGGTCTCCTCTCAGCACAACGAGCGAGGTCCCTTGAATCCAGCAACTCTGTCCAAGTGACTCCCACAGTCCAGTGACTCTTCAGTCCAAGTTTGGTGGAGGTAAGTCCTTGCCTCCCCACTCCAGACTGCATTGTTGGTAACCGTGACTTTTGCAAGTTCTCCGGCCCCTGTGCACTTCCGGTGGAAATCCTTTGTGCACAGCCAAGCCTGGGTCCACGGCACTCTAACCTGCATTGCACGACTTTCTAAGTTGGTCTCCGGCGACGGGGGACTCCTTTGTGCAACTTCGGCGAGCACCGTTTCACGCATCCTTGTAGTGCCTGTTTCTGGCATTTCTCTGGGAGCTACCTGCTGCTGAGAGGGCTCCTTATTTTGCTCGACGTCCCGTCTTCCCCCTGGTCCAATTTGCGACCTCCTGGTCCCTCCTGGGCCACAGCAGCGTCCAAAAACGCTAACCACATGATTTGCAGCTAGCAAGGCTTGTTGGTGTTCTTTCGGCGGGAAAATACTTCTGCACGACTTTCCAAGGCGAGGGAGATCCGTCCACCAAAGGGGAAGTCTCTAGCCTTTTTCGTTCCTGCAGAAACCTTTGCTTCTTCTGTCCAGTAGAAGCTCCTTTGCACCCACAGCTGGCATTTCCTGGGCATTTGCCCATCTCCGACTTGCTTGTGACTTTTGGACTTGGTCCCCTTGTTCCACAGGTACCCTAGATTGGAAATCCATCGGTGTTGCATTGTTGGTTTGTGTCTTTCCTGCATTATTCCTCTATCACGACTTCTTTGTCTTCTGGGGAACTTTAGTGCACTTTGCACTCACTTTTCAGGGTCTTGGGAGGGCTATTTTTCTAACTCTCACTATTTTCTAATAGTCCCAGCGACCCTCTACAAGGTCACATAGGTTTGGGGTCCATTCGTGGTTCGCATTCCACTTTTGGAGTATATGGTTTGTGTTGCCCCTATCCCAATGTTTCCCCATTGCATCCTATTGTAACTATACATTGTTTGCACTGTTTTCTAAGACTATACTGCATATTTTTAATACTGTGTACATATAACTTGTGTATATTTGCTATCCTCACTCTGAGGGTACACTCTGAGATACTTTGGCATATTGTCATAAAAATAAAGTACCTTTATTTTTAGTATAACTGTGTATTGTGTTTTCTTATGGTATTGTGCAAGTGACACTTGTGGTACTGTAGTAGCTTCACACGTCTCCTAGTTCAGCCTAAGCTGCTCTGCTAAGCTACCATTATCTATCAGCCTAAGCTGCTAGACACCCTATACACTAATAAGGGATACCTGGGCCTGGTGCAAGGTGTAAGTACCCCTTGGTACTCACTACAAGCCAGTCCAGCCTCCTACATTGGTTGTGCAGCGGTGGGATAAGTGCTTTGAGACTACTTACCACTCTTGTCATTGTACTTTTCATAAGAGAAAAATATACAAAACAAGTTCAGTGTGTGTACACATTGCTAAAACGTTTTGCATTTCCTCTTTTCACTCTTTTCTAAGTGCTGAAAAGTACTTCTAAACTTTCAAAAACTTCTTAAAAGTTTAAAAAGTTTTTTTCTGTCTTTCCAAAAAGTTCTGAAAACTTTTTTCTCTTTTTCTATCACTTTAACTCTCTGTAAAAAATGTCTGGCACAGGCCAAAATGTTGATCTGTCCAAACTTGCATATGATCACCTTAGCTGGAAAGGAGCAAGGAGTCTCTGCATAGAGAGAGGTTTGAGTGTAGGGAAGAATCCTTCCTTGGAATTATTAGTTAACATGCTTAGAGAACAAGATAAGGCAATAAGTGCCACATCTGTTGAAAAAGTAGCTAGTGGTTCCCAATCTGATCCAGGGACTCTCCCAGGAAAAGATACAAGGAAGAAACTTCCTAGCCTGCCCATTACTAGACAGTCTAGCATAGTTGGTACTGAGGTGGAGTCACAGCATCCAGAAGATGTGCTCTCACATTACACTGTCAGCCAAGCTGTTAGGGTGGCTTCTGTAAGGGACAGGTCTCCTTCTGTTCATTCCCATCACACCTCTGTATCTAGGAATGTCCCTCCCACCAACCCTGATGACAGAATGTTAGAGAGGGAACTCAATAAGTTGAGGGTGGAACAAACCAGACTGAAGCTTAAAAAGCAACAGCTGGATTTGGATAGACAGTCTTTTGAACTAGAGAAGAAAAGACAGAAGTTGGGTTTTGAAACCCATGGTGGCAGCAGCAGTATTCCCCATAGTCATCCTGTAAAAGAGCATGATTCCAGGAATCTGCACAAGATAGTTCCCCCTTATAAGGAGGGGGATGACATTAACAAGTGGTTTGCTGCACTTGAGAGGGCCTGTGTTGTACAGGATGTCCCTCAAAGGCAGTGGGCTGCTATCCTATGGCTATCATTTAGTGGAAAAGGTAGGGATAGGCTCCTTACTGTGAAAGAAAGTGATGCCAATAATTTCCATGTTCTTAAGAATGCACTCCTGGATGGTTATGGCTTAACCACTGAACAATACAGGATAAAGTTCAGAGAGACCAAAAAGGAGTCTTCACAAACTGGGTTGATTTCATTGGCCATTCAGTGAAGGCCTTGGAGGGGTGGTTACATGGCAGTAAAGTTACTGATTATGACAGCCTGTATAACTTGATCCTGAGAGAGCATATTCTTAATAATTGTGTGTCTGATTTGTTGCACCAGTACTTGGTGGACTCTGATCTGACCTCTCCCCAAGAATTGGGAAAGAAGGCAGACAAATGGGTCAGAACAAGGGTGAACAGAAAAGTTCATACAGGGGGTGACAAAGAGAACACTAAGAAGAAAGATGGTGAAAAATCTCAAGATAAGCATGGGGATAAGGGTAAAACCAAAGATCCTACTTCAAATCTTAAACACTCTTCAGGGGGTGGGGATAAAACAAATTCTTCCTCTTCTTCTCAACCTACACAATTTAAAAAGCCTTGGTGCTTTTTGTGTAAAAATAGAGGCCATAGGCCAGGGGATAAGTCCTGTCCAGGTAAACCCCCTGAGCCTACCACCACTAATACATCAAGCTCTAGTGCCCCTAGCAGTAGTGGTACTAGTGGTGGGACTGCTGGCAACAGTCAAGTTAAGGGTGTAGTTGGGTTCACTTATGGGTCCATAGTAGAAACTGGGGTAGTCAGTCCCAAGACAGTTTCTGTCACACCTAGTGGCATTGGCCTTGCCACACTGGCTGCTTGTCCCCTTACAATGGATAAGTACAGGCAGACAGTTTGAATAAATGGTGTTGAGGCCTTGGCCTACAGGGACACAGGTGCCAGTATCACTTTGGTGACTGAAAACCTAGTGCACCCTGATCAACACATCATTGGACAACAGTATAAGATTATTGATGTCCATAACTCCACTAAGTTTCTTCCCTTAGCTATAATTCAGTTTAGTTGGGTTGGAGTTACTGGCCCTAAGCAGGTGGTGGTATCACCTAGCTTACCTGTAGACTGTCTCTTAGGTAATGACCTAGAGTCCTCAGGTTGGGCTGATGTAGAGTTTTATGCCCATGCAGCCATGCTGGGCATCCCTGAGGAATTGTTCCCTCTCATTTTTACTGAAATGAAAAAGCAAAGGAGAGAAGGCCTGAAAACTCAGGATCCCTCTCCATCAACAGGTAAAAAGGGTATCACAGTATCCCCTAACCACCCGACCATTCAGGATACCATTCCTGTGGTGGGAGAAACCTCTCCTGGGGTGGCACCTGTTCCAAGGGAATCACCAGCTGGCATAGCTGTACTCCCTGAGGTGGAAGTACCTCTCTGTGGGATAACTAACATTGGTGAGAAAAAGAGCACCATTTTAGTTAACATGGAGCATCCCTCCAACCCTCCCAGAGAAACTTTAGTGCAGAAACTCTGCACTGCCTCACAACACTTAGGACAGCACCCCTGGCCTAGTGTGGAGCTCATAGGACAGCATCCCTGCCCTGCTCCAACTCAAGAGAAACAGCATCCCTGTCCTCTCTTCCAGCCATATTGACAACGTTTTTGCCCAGCTATGGCTTTACTGAGACAGCATCCCTGTCTGGCATTTCCATCCTTACAAATAGGTTCAGTGGATAATTCACACTGCTCTAAACTAAAACTTACTGATAGAAACTCTGAAAATACATCTTCACATTGTGGCTTAGCTAAAAAACTTCAAACAGGGTGGTTTACATCCCCACAGGGAGGTAACCATATAGTGGATGATAAAGGGAGTAACCAGTCTATTGCAGAGCTACTCTCTACTTATCACCACTTAGACAATAAAGTCTCAACTGGCCAAGGTTAGCCTTATTGTCCTTCGTTTGGGGGGGGGTTGTGTGAGAAAGTAGCCTCTTTCTAGCCTTGTTACCCCCACTTTTGGCCTGTTTGTGAGTGTATGTCAGGGTGTTTTCACTGTCTCACTGGGATCCTGCTAGCCAGGGCCCAGTGCTCATAGTGAAAACCCTATGTTTTCAGTATGTTTGTTATGTGTCACTGGGACCCTGCTAGTCAGGACCCCAGTGCTCATAAGTTTGTGGCCTATATGTATGTGTTCCCTGTGTAGTGCCTAACTGTCTCACTGAGGCTCTGCTAACCAGAACCTCAGTGGTTATGCTCTCTCATTTCTTTCAAATTGTCACTAACAGGCTAGTGACCAATTTTACCAATTTACATTGGCTTTCTGGAACACCCTTATAATTCCCTAGTATATGGTACTGAGGTACCCAGGGTATTGGGGTTCCAGGAGATCCCTATGGGCTGCAGCATTTCTTTTGCCACCCATAGGGAGCTCTGACATTTCTTACACAGGCCTGCCACTGCAGCCTGAGTGAAATAACGTCCACGTTATTTCACAGCCATTTTACACTGCACTTAAGTAACTTAGAAGTCACCTATATGTCTAACCTTTACCTGGTAAAGGTTAGGTGCAAAGTTACTTAGTGTGAGGGCACCCTGGCACTAGCCAAGGTGCCCCCACATTGTTCAGGGCCAATTCCCTGAACTTTGTGAGTGCGGGGACACCATTACACGCGTGTACTACATATAGGTCACTACCTATATGTAGCTTCACAATGGTAACTCCAAATATGGCCATGTAACATGTCTAAGATCATGGAATTGCCCCCTCTATGCCATCCTGGCATTATTGGGACAATTCCATGATCCCAGTGGTCTGTAGCACAGACCCTGGTACTGCCAAACTGCCTTTCCTGGGGTTTCACTGCAGCTGCTGCTGCTGCCAACCCCTCAGACAGGTTTCTGCCCCCCTGGGGTCAAGCCAGGCTTGTCCCAGGATGGCAGAACAAAGGACTTCCTCTGAGAGAGGGTGTTACACCCTCTCCCTTTGGAAAATGGTGTGAAGGCAGGGGAGGAGTAGCCTCCCCCAGCCTCTGGAAATGCTTTCTTGGGCACAGATGTGCCCAATTGTGCATAAGCCAGTCTACACCGGTTCAGGGACCCCTTAGCCCCTGCTCTGGTGCGAAACTGGACAAAGGAAAGGGGAGTGACCACTCCCCTGACCTGCACCTCCCCTGGGAGGTGTCCAGAGCACCTCCAGTGTGCTCCAGATCTCTGCCATCTTGGAAACAGAGGTGCTGCTGGCACACTGGACTGCTCTGAGTGGCCAGTGCCACCAGGTGACGTCAGAGACTCCTTCTGATAGGCTCCTTCAGGTGTTAGTAGCCTATCCTCTCTCCTAGGTAGCCAAACCCTCTTTTCTGGCTATTTAGGGTCTCTGTCTCTGGGGAAACTGTAGATAACGAATGCAAGAGCTCATCCGAGTTCCTCTGCATCTCTCTCTTCACCTTCTGCCAAGGAATTGACTGCTGACCGCGCTGGAAGCCTGCAAACCTGCAACATAGTAGCAAAGACGACTACTGCAACTCTGTAACGCTGATCCTGCCGCCTTCTCGACTGTTTTCCTGCTTGTGCATGCTGTGGGGGTAGTCTGCCTCCTCTCTGCACCAGAAGCTCCGAAGACATCTCCCGTGGGTCGACGGAATCTTCCCCCTGCAACCGCAGGCACCAAAAAGCTGCATTACCGGTCCCTTGGGTCTCCTCTCAGCACAACGAGCGAGGTCCCTTGAATCCAGCAACTCTGTCCAAGTGACTCCCACAGTCCAAAGACTCTTCAGTCCAAGTTTGGTGGAGGTAAGTCCTTGCCTCCCCACTCCAGACTGCATTGTTGGTAACCGCAACTTTTGCAACTTCTCCGGCCCCTGTGCACTTCCGGTGGAAATCCTTTGTGCACAGCCAAGCCTGGGTCCACGGCACTCTAACCTGCATTGCACGACTTTCTAAGTTGGTCTCCGGCGACGTGGGACTCCTTTGTGCAACTTCGGCGAGCACCGTTTCATGCATCCTTGTAGTGCCTGTTTCTGGCATTTCTCCGGGTGCTACCTGCTGCTGAGAGGGCTCCTTGTCTTGCTTGATGTCCCCTCTTCCTCCTGGTCCAATTTGCGACCTTCTGGTCCCTCCTGGGCCACAGCAGCGTCCAAAAACGTTAACCGCACGATTTGCAGCTAGCAAGGCTTGTTGGCGTTCTTTCGGCGGGAAAACACTTCTGCACAACTCTCCAAGGCGAGTGGGATCCGTCCACCAAAGGGGAAGTCTCTAGCCCTTTTCGTTCCTGCAGAAACCTTTGCTTCTTCTGTCCTGTAGAAGCTCCTTTGCACCCACAGCTGGCATTTCCTGGGCATTTGCCCATCTCCGACTTGCTTGTGACTTTTGGACTTGGTCCCCTTGTTCCACAGGTACCCTAGATTGGAAATCCATCGGTGTTGCATTGTTGGTTTGTGTCTTTCCTGCATTATTCCTCAATCACAACTTCTTTGTCTTCTGGGGAACTTTAGTGCACTTTGCTCTCACTTTTCAGGGTCTTGGGGAGGGCTATTTTTCTAACTCTCACTATTTTCTAATAGTCCCAGCGACCCTCTACAAGGTCACATAGGTTTGGGGTCCATTCGTGGTTCGCATTCCACTTTTGGAGTATATGGTTTGTGTTGCCCCTATCCCTATATGTCTCCATTGCATCCTATTGTAACTATACATTGTTTGCACTGTTTTCTAAGACTATACTGCATATTTTTAGTACTGTGTACATATAACTTGTGTATATTTGCTATCCTCACTCTGAGGGTACACTCCGAGATACTTTGGCATATTGTCATAAAAATAAAGTACCTTTATTTTTAGTATAACTGTGTATTGTGTTTTCTTATGGTATTTTGCAAGTGACACTTGTGGTACTGTAGTAGCTTCACACGTCTCCTAGTTCAGCCTAAGCTGCTCTGCTAAGCTACCATTATCTATCAGCCTAAGCTGCTAGACACCCTATACACTAATAAGGGATACCTGGGCCTGGTGCAAGGTGTAAGTACCCCTTGGTACTCACTACAAGCCAGTCCAGCCTCCTTCAGTGCTGTGCTGGTGTTTCCTGAGGGGGGAAGCTCTGTAGTGGCCTGTGACTGTGTGAGGGGAACCGACTGTCCCGAGCTCCCCGATGGGCTGGGCTGGTCATCTAGATCCAGTTGGACAGAGCTGCTGTCATCACTGTGGGACTCTTCTGTTGGTGGTGTGGACATGTGTGGACCCTCCTGTCCGGTGACGTTGGGTAGGGGTCCTGCAGGGGTATAAAAGGATGCTTATTACATCTGCGTGTGCCACGGTGTGCAATAGGTGGGTGACCGTGTACCCCAGTGCTTGAATTCCTGTGTGGGACCTTGTGTGATGGTGCTTTAGGGGGGTGTATGGGTATGTGCAGTGGCCATGCTTTGGTGATGGGTGTCCATGCTTTGTTGTTGCATGCAGGGCTTGTTTTTGGGATGGGTGGTTTGTTATGTTGTGACATTTGTGAGGAGTAGGAGTGATGGTGGTGAGGGTGGGGGTATGTGATGGCATGCAGGTAGGGTGGGGGATGTATTAGTTAAGATTTGACTTACCAGAGTCCATTCCTCCATCTACTCCTGTGAGGCCCTCAGGATGCAGAATCGCCAAGACCTGCTCCTCCCATGTTGTTAGTTGTGGGGGAGGAGGTGGCGGTCCGCCGACAGTCCGCTGAACCGCAAGGTGGTGTCTTGAGACCACGGAACGCACCTTCCCCCGCTGGTCGTTCCACCTCTTCCTGATGTCATCCCGATTTCTTAGGTGCTGTCCCACTGCGTTAACCCTGTCCACTATTCTGCGCCATAGCTCCATCTTCCTAGCTATGGAGGTGTGCTGCACCTGTGATCCGAATGTCTGTGGCTCTCTCCGGACGATTTCCTCCATCATGACCCTGAGCTCCTCCTCAGAGAACCTGGGGTGTCTTTGAAGTGCCATGGGGTGGTGTGTGTGATGTGTGGGGTGGTGTGTGTAGTGATAAGTGGGGTGATATTTAGTGGTGTGTTGTGTGAGGTGCGTGGAAGTTATGTGGGTGATGGTATTGTGTGCCTGTGGATGCTTGGTAGTTGTTTGTGATGTCTCTCTCGGGCCTTCTCTCGCTACTCGTGGTCGTAGGGGTTTGTGGGTGATGTGGGTGTGTGTTATATATTGTATTGGATGTGTGGGAGTGGTGTGTGTATATGTATCAGGTGTGTGTGTTTCGAATTGTCCAATGTGGCAGTGTTTTGTAAATGTGTGTGTATTTTGAGCGCAGCGATGTGTACCGCCAATGGAATACCGCGGTTGAAAGATCGATGCGTGGATTCATGTGTCGTGATAGTGTGGGCGTATCTCTGTTGGCGTGACGGTGAAGGTTTTGTTTTCGCCAGTTTATCACTGACCTTTGGTGTGGCAGACTTGTGTGGGTTGCTGAGTTCCAGGGACCATGCTTGTCGTGCTGAAAGGGGACCCAGAGGACCGGTGAGGCAGTCTTTTGTTGCCTGCGGTTGCAGGGGGAAGATTCCGTCGACCCACGGGAGATTTCTTCAGAGCTCCTGGTGCAAGAAGGAGGCAGGCTACCCCCAGAACATGCACCACCTGGAAACAGTCGACAAAGCCGGCAGGATGAAGCGATACAAGGTTGCCAGTAGTCGTCTGGCTACTTTGTTGCGGTTTTGCAGGCGTCCTGAGCAGTCAGCGGTCGATCCTTTGGCAGAAGGTGAAGAGGGAGATGCAGAGGAACTCTGGTGAGCTCTTGCATTCGTTATCTGAAGAATTCCCCAAAGCAGAGACCCTAAATAGCCAGAAAAGGAGGTTTGGCTACCTAGGAAGGAGGATTGGCTACTAAGAGAGGTAAGAGCCTATCAGAAGGAGTCTCTGACATCACCTGCTGGCACTGGCCACTCAGAGCAGTCCAGTGTGCCAGCAACACCTCTGTTTTCAAGATGGCAGAGGTCTGGGGCACACTGGAGGAGCTCTGGGCACCTCCCCTGGGAGGTGCAGGTCAGGGGAGTGGTCACTCCCCTTTCCTTTGTCCAGTTTCACCCCAGAGCATGGCTGGGGGATCGCTGAACCGGTGTAGACTGGCTTATGCAGAGATGGACAGCATCTGTGACCATCTAAGCATTTCCAGAGGCTGGGGGAGGCTAGTCCTCCCCAGCCATGACACCTACTTCCAAAGGGAGAGGGTGTTACACCCTCTCTCAGAGGAAATCCTTTGTTCTGCCTTCCTGGGCCAGGGCTGCCTGGACCCCAGGAGGGCAGAAACCTGTCTGAGGGGTTGGCAGCAGCTGCAGTGGAGACCCCGGAAAGGCAGTTTGTCAGTACCCGGGTTCTGTGCTAGAGACCCGGGGGATCATGGAATTGTCTCCCCAATGCCTGAATGGCATTGGGGTAACAATTCCATGATCTTAGACATGTTACATGGCCATGTTCGGAGTTACCATTGGGACTCTATACATATGTAGTGACCTATGTATAGTGCACACGTGTAATGGTGTCCCCACACTCACAAAGTCCGGGGAATTTGCCCTGAGCAATGTGGGGGCACCTTGGCTAGTGCCAGGGTGCCCACACACTAAGTAACTTTGCACCCAACCTTCACCAGGTGAAGGTTAGACATATAGGTGACTTATACGTTTCTTAAGTGCATTGGTAAATGGCTGTGAAATAACGTGGACGTTATTTCACTCAGGCTGCAGTGGCAGGCCTGTCTAAGAATTGTCAGATCTCCCTATGGGTGGCCAAAGAAATGCTGCAGCCCATAGGGATCTCCTGGAATCCCAATACCCTGGGTACCTCAGTACCATATACTAGGACATTATATGGGTGTTCCAGTATGCCAATGTGAATTGGTGAAATTGGTCACTAGCCTGTTAGTGACAATTTGGAAAGCAGAGAGAGCATAACCACTGAGGTTCTGATTAGCAGAGCCTCAGGGAGACAGTTAGTCATTACACAGGGAACACATACAGGGCACATACTTATGAGTACTGGGGCCCTGCCTGGCAGGGTCCCAGTGACACATAGACTAAAACAACATATATACAGTGAAATACGGGGGTAACATGCCAGACAAGATGGTACTTTCCCACAGTAACCGACTGTCCGGAGATCCCTGATGGGCCAGGGTGGTCATCCAGATCCAGGCGAGCAGAGGTGCTGTCATCACTGTGGGCCTCTTCTGGGGGGGACTGGATGTTGCTGGCACCTCTTCTCTGGTGACATTGGCTGGGGGACCTGTGGAGATGTAAATGCAGTGTTATTGTTTCTGCGTGTGACATCATGTGCATGGATGTGTTGCCCTCTATGGTTGTTGTTGCCCTTGCAGATTTGCCTTTGAGTGAGTAGCTATTTGTTGGGCTAGGTGCTTGTCTCCAGTGTGCATGCAGTGGTGATAGGTGTCTATGCAGGTCTGTGAGGGGTGTCCAAGCATTGGTGTTGCATGCAGGGCTTAGTATTGAGATGAGTGGGTTGTGATGGTGGGGTATGTAGGAGGTGGTGAAGTGATGGGAGTGAGGGTAGGGGTGGCGGTTTGTGATGGCATGTAGGTAGGGGGGTGATAGTAGAAGAGATTTGACTTACCAGAGTCCAGTCCTCCTCCTACTCCTGCCAGGCACTCAGGATGCATAATTGCCAAGACTTGCTCCTCCCATGTTGTTAGTTGTGGGGAAGGAGGTAGGGTCCACCGCCTGCCCTCTGTACAGCTAGTTGGTGTCTTGCTGCTGTGGAACGCACCTTCCCCCATAGGTCGTTCCACCTCTTCCTGATGTCATCCCTTTTTCTGGGGTGCTGTCCCACGGCGTTGACCACGATCCTACGCCATAGCTCCATCTTCCTAGCAATGGATGTCTGCTGCACCTGTGATCCGAATAGCTGTGGCTCTACCCAGATGACCCTCAGCTCCTCCTCAGAAAATCTGGGGTGCTGTTGTGGTGCCATGGGTGTAGTGTGAGAGAGGGTGTATGGGGTGATGTGTTGGGGTGTGTGATGTGGGGTGCGTGGGTGGTGTATAGGTGATGATGTTATGTGTCTCTGGTCTTGTCTGTGTCGTGGTGTCTGTCTTGTGCCAATGGTTTGTAGTTGTAAACGGTTGTGGGTAATGTGGGTGTGTGTTTTATAGTGATGTGGATGCAGCAGGGAGGGGAGTCCAGCAGCTCTGGAAGCATTGAGGGCAGCCTCAATGAAGATGACCTCCTGTTAGCCAGGATGGCCAAAAGATTGGCTTTGGAGAGACAGCTCCCAGACATAGAAAGGGAAAGACAAGAGATGGGCTTAGCTCCCATCAATGGTGGCAGCAACTTAAATAGGGTCAGATATACTCCTGACATGCTAAAAATTCCCAAAGGGATTGTAACAAAATATGAAGATGGAGATGACATCACTAAATGGTTCACAGCTTTTGAGAGGGCTTGTGCAACCAGAAAAGTAAACAAATCTCACTGGGGTGCTCTCCTTTGGGAAATGTTCACTGGAAAGTGTAGGGATAGACTCCTCATACTCTCTGGAAAAGATGCAGAATCCTATGACCTCATGAAGGCTACCCTGATTGAGGGCTTTGGATTTTCAACTGAGCAGTACAGGATTAGGTTCAGGGGGCTCAAAAATCCTCGAGCCAGACCTGGGTTGATTTTGTTGACTTCTCAGTCAAAAGACTGGATGGTTGGATTAATGGCAGTGGTGTAAATGATTATGATGGGCTGTACAATCTGTTTATGAAAGAACACCTTTCAAGGAATTGTTTCAATGATGAACTGCATCAGCATCTGGTAGACCTAGGACCAATTTCTCCCCAAGAATTGGAAAAGAAGGCAGACCATTGGGTCAATACTAGGGTGACTAAGACTTCCACAGGGGGTGACCAAAAGAAAGGGTTCACAAAGACTTCCCAGGGGAAGAGTGTTGAGACATCCAAGGGTAAAAGTAAAAAGTCTTCTACAGGGCCCCAAAGACCTGCTCAGGAGGGAGGGTCCAAAGCCTCTTCCCAATCCAATTCTGGGTATACGGGTAAAAACTTTGATCGTAAAAAGGCCTGGTGTCGTAGCTGTAATCAGCAGGGGCACCAAACTGGAGACAAGGCCTGTCCCAAGAAAGGTTCCCCTTCCACTACTACTCCAATTAGCACTGGAATAGCCAGTCTCCAGGTGGGATGAACAGTGTGCCCAGAGCAAATCAGGGTTCACACTGAAGCTACATTAGTCTCTGAGGGTGGGGTGGACTTAGCCACACTGGCTGCCTGGCCCCCTAATATGCAAAAATACAGGCAGCTACTCTTAATTAATGGGACTAGTGTAGAAGCCCTGAGGGATACAGGTGCCAGTGTCACAATGGTGACAGACAAACTGGTTTCCCCAGGACAATACCTGACTGGACAAACTTATCCAGTCACCAATGCTGACAATCAGACTAAAGTACATCCCATGGCTACAGTAACTTTAGAATGGGGAGGGGTCACTGGCCTGAAACAGGTGGTAGTCTCCTCTGCTATCCCAGTAGACTGTTTGCTTGGAAATTACCTAGAGTCCTCAGCATGGGCTGAGGTAGAACTCAAAACCCATGCAGCCATGCTGGGTATCCCTGAACTGGTGTGTGTCAAGACAAGGGCACAGTGCAAGGCTCAGGGTGAAAAAGAGGTGTTGAAGCCTGGAATAATGGCCCAAGCCTCCAAGAGAAAAGGAAAGAAGACTGGGGAACCAGCTTCAACACAGCAAAAGAAAAAGAACCTCTCTTCTCAGGAAGAAGTTCTATCCCCTGAGGGAACTGAGCCTATGGAGTTGGAACCTTATCAGGTTGAACTCTTAGGCCCGGGGGGACCCACAAGGGAACAGCTGTGTAAGTGGCAAGAAACCTTTCCCTCTCTTGAAGGCCTTAGGCAGCAAGCTGCTGAGGAAACAAAAGGACAAGTCAGTGGAACACACAGGGTCTCTTGGGAAGATGGACTCCTTTACACTGAGGCAAGAGATCCCAAACCTGGTGCCACTAGGAGAGTGGTAGTGCCTCAGGAGTTTAGGGAGTTCATTCTGACCTTAGCCCATGACATTCCACTTTCTGGGTATTTGGGACAAACCAAGACTTGGGAGAGGTTAGTCAACCATTTCTATTGGTCCAACATGTCCCAGAAAGTAAAGGAGTTGTGTGCCTCCTGTGCCACTTGTCAAGCCAGGGGTAAGACAGGTGGGCATCCAAAAGCCCCCCTCATTCCACTTACAGTGGTGGGGGTCCCCTTTGAAAGAGTTGGAGTGGACATAGTGGGTCCACTTGAACCTCCCACAGCCTCAGGGAATCAGTATATCCTAGTAGTAGTGGATCATGCTACTAGGTACCCTGAAGCAATTCCCCTTAGGTCCACTACTGCCCCTGCAGTAGCCAAAGCACTCATTGGTATCTTTACCAGAGTGGGATTTCCTAAGAAGGTGGTTTCTGACAGAGGTACCAACTTCATGTCAGGATACCTTAAACACATGTGGAATGAGTGTGGGGTGACTTACAAGTTCACCACACAATATCATCCACAAACCAATGGTCTTGTGGAAAGATTCAACAAGCCATTGAAGGGCATGATCATGGGCCTCCCTGAAAAGCTCAAAAGGAGAAGGGATGTCCTCTTCCCATGTCTGCTTTTCGCCTACAGAGAGGTGCCTCAGAAGGGAGTCGGGTTTTCCCCCTTTGAACTTCTGTTTGGCCATCCAGTAAGGGGAACACTAGCTCTTGTGAAAGAAGGCTGGGAGAGACCTCTTAATGAGCCTAAGCAAGATATAGTGCACTATGTACTAGGCCTACGTTCTAGGATGGCAGAGTACATGGAGAAGGCAAGTAAAAACTTTGAGGCCAGCCAACAGCTCCAGAAGATGTGGTATGACCAAAAGGCTGCTGTGGTTGAGTTTCAGCCAGGGCAGAAAGTCTGGGTTCTGGAGCCTGTGGCTCCCAGGGCACTTCAGGACAGATGGAGTGGCCCTTACCCAGTGCTAGAGAGAAAGAGTCAGGTCACCTACCTGGTAGACCTAGGCACTAGCTGGACCCCCAAAAGGGTGATCCATGTGAACAGCCTAAAACTCTTTAATGACAGGGCAGATGTAAACATGTTAATGGTTACAGATGAGGACCAGGAAGCTAAGAGTGAACCTCTCCCTGATCTCCTCTCCACTGACCCTAAAGATGGCACAGTAGATGGAGTGATCTATTCAGACACCCTCTCTAGCCCACAGCAAGCTGACTGTAGGAAAGTCCTACAACAGTTTGCTGAGCTCTTTTCCCTAACCCCTGGTCAGACACACCTGTGTACCCATGATGTGGACACAGGAGACAGCATGCCTGTCAAAAACAACATTTTTAGACAGTCTGACCAAGTTAAGGAAAGCATTAAAGTGGAAGTCCACAAGATGCTGGAATTGGGAGTCACTTAGCACTCTGACAGCCCCTGGGCTAGCCCAGTGGTCTTAGTCCCCAAACCTCACACAAAAGATGGCAAGAGAGAGATGAGATTTTGTGTGGACTACAGAGGACTTAATTCTGTCACCAAGACAGATGCCCATCCCATTTCAAGGGCAGATGAGTTAATTGACAAACTAGGTGCTGCCAAATACTTAAGTACCTTTGACTTGACAGCAGGGTACTGGCAAATAAAAATGGCACCAGGAGCAAAAGAAAATACAACATTCTCTACACCTGATGGGCACTATCAGTTTACTGTGATGCCCTTTGGCTTAAAGAATGCCCCTGCCACCTTCCAAAAGTTGGTGAATCAAGTCCTTGCTGGCTTGGAGTCCTTTAGTGCAGCTTATCTTGATGATATTGCTGTCTTTAGCTCCAGCTGGCAGGATCACCTGGTCCACCTGAAGAAGGTTTTGCAGGCCCTGCAAGTAGCAGTCCTCTCTATCAAGGCATCCAAATGTCAGATAGGGCAGGGTACTGTGGTTTACTTGGGACACCTTGTAGGTGGAGGCCAAGTTCAGCTACTCCAACCCAAGATCCAGACTATTCTGGACTGGGTAGCTCCAAAAACCCAGACTCAAGTCATGGCATTCCTTGGCTTGACTGGTTACTATAGGAGGTTTGTTGAGGGATATGGATCCATAGTGACACCCCTCACAGAACGTACCTCCAAGAAAATGCCCAAGAAGGTAAACTGGACTGTAGCATGCCAACAGGCCTTTGACACACTGAAACCAGTTCTCAAAGCTCTAGATTACTCCAAGCAGTTCATGGTGCAGACTGATGCCTCTGAACATGGGATAGGGGCAGTTCTGTCCCAAACAAATGATGATGGCCTTGACCAGCCTGTTGCTTTCATTAGCAGGAGGTTACTCCCCAGGGAGCAGCGTTGGAGTGCCATTGAGAAGGAGGCCTTTGCTGTGGTTTGGACCCTGAAGAAGCTGAGACCATACCTCCTTGGTACTCACTTTGTAGTTCAAACTGACCACAGACCTCCCAGCTGGCTAATGCAAATGAAA
The DNA here is from genome assembly GCF_031143425.1 of Pleurodeles waltl. Classification (NCBI taxonomy): domain Eukaryota; kingdom Metazoa; phylum Chordata; class Amphibia; order Caudata; family Salamandridae; genus Pleurodeles; species Pleurodeles waltl. The sequence goes on along the minus strand of NC_090438.1, from coordinate 15,702,587 downwards.
GGTGAAAATCCTAAACTGTTGAGGTGGTCCATCTCCCTACAGGGAATGGACTTTGTAGTGGAACACAGACCTGGGACTGCCCATGTCAATGCAGATGGCCTTTCTAGGTTCTTCCACTTAGAAAAGGAAGACTCCCTTTGGAAAGGTTAGCCTCATCCTCTTTCGTTTGAAGGGGGTTGTGTAAGGAAATGCCTCCTTGGCATGGTTACCCCCTGACTTTTTGCCTTTGCTGATGCCAAGTTATGATTTGAAAGTGTACTGGGACCCTGCTAACCAGGCCTCAGCACCAGTGTTCTTACCCTAAACTGTACCTTTGTCTCCACAATTGGCACAACCCTGGCACCCAGGTAAGTCCCTTGTAACTGGTACCCCTGGTACCAAGGGCCCTGATGCCAGGGAAGGTCTCTAAGGGCTGCAGCATGTCTTATGCCATCCTGGGGACCCCTCACTCAGCACATACACACTGCTTACCAGCTTGTGTGTGCCGGTGCAGAGAAAATGACTGAGTCGACATGGCATTCTCCTCAGAGTGCCATGCCAACCTCACACTGCCTGTGGCATAGGTAAGTCACCCCTCTAGCAGGCCTTACAGCCCTAAGGCAGGGTGCACTATACCACAGGTGAGGGCATATGTGCATGAGCACTATGGCCCTACAGTGTCTAAGCAAAACCTTAGACATTGTAAGTGCAGGGTAGCCATAAGAGTATATGGTCTGGGGGTCTGTCAAACACGAACTCCACAGCAGCATAATGGCTAAACTGAAAACGGGGAAGTTTGGTATCAAACTACTCAGCACAATAAATGCACATTGATGCCAGTGTGCACTTTATTGTAAAAATAGACCCAGAGGGCATCTTAGAGATGCCCCCTGAAAACATACCCAACTTCCAGTGTGGGCTGACTAGTTTTTAACAGCCTGCCACACACCAGACATGTTTCTGGCCACATGGGGAGAGTACCTTTGTCACTCTGTGGCCAGGAACAAAGCCTGTACTGGGTGGAGGTGCTTCTCACCTCCCCCTGCAGGAACTGTAACACCTGGCGGTGAGCCTCAAAGGCTCACCCCCTTTGTTACAGTGTCACAGGGCATCCCAGCTAGTGGAGATGCCCGCCCCTCCGGCCACTGCCACCACTTTTGGCGGCAAGGCTGGAGGAGATAATAAGAAAAACAAGGAGGAGTCACCCCCCAGTCAGGACAGACCCTAAGGTGTCCTGAGCTGAGGTGACTCTTACTTTTAGAAATCCTCCATCTTATAGAAGGAGGATTCCCCCAATAAGATTAGGCATGTGCCCCCCTCCCCACAGAGAGGAGGAACAAAGAGGGTGTAGCCACCCTGAAGGACAGTAGCCATTGGCTACTGCCCTCCCAGACCTAAACACACCTGTAAATTGAGTATTTAGGGGCTCCCAGAACCGAGGAAGATAGATTTCTGCAACCTAAAGAAGAAGAAGGACTGCTGACCTGAAGCCCTGCAGTGAAGACGGAGACGACAACTGATTTGGCCCCAGCCCCACCGGCCTGTCTCCCTACTTCGAAGAAAACTGCAACAGCGACGCATCCAACAGGGTCCAGCGACCTCTGAAGCCTCAGAGTACTACCCTGCATCTAAAGGTCCAAGAAGCTCTCGAGAACAGCGGCCCTGTTCAAGAAACTGTAACTCTTTGCAACAAAGAAGCAACTTTTAAAGACCACACTTTTCCAGCCGGAAGCGTGAGACTTTCCACTCTGCACCCGACGCCCCCGGCTCGACCTGTGGAAAACTAAAACTACAGGGAGGACTCCCTGGTGACTGCAAGCCTGTGAGTAGCCAGAGTTGACCCCCCTGAGCCCCCACAGCGACGCCTGCAGAGGAAATCCAGAGGCTCGCCCTGACTGCGACTGCCTGCTTCAAGGAACCCGACGCCTGGAAACCACACTGCACCCGCAGCCCCCAGGACCTGAAGGAACTAAACTCCAGTGCAGGAGCGACCCCCAGGTGACCCTCTGCTTATCCCAGGTGTAGGCTACCCCGAGGAGCCCCCCCCTGTGCCTGCCTGCATCGTTGAAGAGAACCCCGGGTCTCCCCATTGATTCCTATTAGAAACACGACGCCTGTTTGCACTCTGCACCCGGCCGCCCCTGTGCCGCTGAGGGTGTACTTTCTGTGCCTGCTTGTGTCCCCCCCCCGGTGCCCTACAAAACCCCCCTGGTCTGCCCTTCGAAGACACGGGTACTTACCTGCTGGCAGACGGAACCGGAGCACCCCTATTTCCATTGTAGCCTGTGTGTTTTGGGCACCACTTTGACCTCTGCACCTGACCTGCCCTGAGCTGCTGGTGTGGTAACTTTGGGGTTGCCTTGAACCCCCAACGGTGGGCTACCTTGGACCCAACTTTGAACCCTGTAAGTGTTTTACTCACCTGTGAACTTAACATTTACTTACCTCCCCCAGGAACTGTTGATTTTTGCAGTGTACACTTTTAAAATAGCTTATTGCCATTTTTGTCAAAATTGTACATGCTATTGTGATTATTCAAAGTTCCTAGAATACCTGAGTGAAATACCTTTCATTTGAAGTATTACTTGTAAATCATGAACCTGTGGTTCTTAAAATAAACTAAGAAAATATATTTTTCTATATATAAACCTATTGGCCTGGAATTTGTCTTTGAGTGTGTGTTCCTCATTTATTGCCTGTATGTGTACAAAAAATGCTTAACACTACCCTCTGATAAGCCTACTGCTCGACCACACTACCACAAAATAGAGCATTGGAATTATCTCTTTTGTTACGATCTTACCTCTAAGGGGAACCATTGGACTCTGTGCACACTATTTCTTACTTTGAAATAATATATACAGAGCCAACTTCCTACACCAGGGCACCATCAGAGTGAGGAAAACACCAGCAAAAGGTGGAAAATGGGGGCAAAAAGTTAGGGGGCCTCTGCAATCATCCCTGTTTTCTCACACTTTTCATGAGAAAAACATATACCAAATACTTCAAGATATACACATTGAACTAAACAGTGTAACTTTCCTTTTCTAAAACTTTCTTAAAAGTTTCTAAAAAAGTTTCAGAAAACTTTATAAGGTTTTCAAAAAGTTTGAAAACGTTTTTTCTCTGTGCTTTCAAAAGTTCCAAAAACGTTTTTCTCTTTGTCCTAAACCTTTTCTATCATATCTGTAGTAGAGCTTACTCCCACAGTTGTTCAGGCAACATATGAGAGTTTAAACTTTAAAAGTTTGAGGGGTCTCTGCATAGAAAGAGGTTTAAGCATTCGCAAGAATCCTACCAAAGACTGTCTCTTTAGCTTTCTCCTAGAAAATGACCAGAACCAGTCTGGCCCATCCCAGGAACAGGAGGTCGAAGAGCGGGTTACCCAGCCAGACTCAGGGGAGTCCCCTGAGGATGCTGGGGAGGGTTCTTCAAAAGACCTGCCAGCTGGCAGGCCACCTAGTGACACTGGTAGTGGGAGGAGTCACACATTAGTAGGGCACCTTTCGCTCCTAAAGGCCAGGTTACTAGGGTCTAGCCAGTTAGGGACAGGTCCCTCTCTGCCAATTCCCATATTTCCTCTGTGTCTCACAATTCCCAAGCCTCCCACCCTGAGGATAACTTAATGGAAAGGGAACCCAGAAAGCTGAGGTTGGAAGAGGCCAGGCTGAAGCTTAAACAGCAGCAGCTGGCCTTAGACAGGGAATCTCTGGATGTAGAGAGGGAAAGGCAGAGATTGGGGTTAGTTCCCCATGGTGGCAGCAGCAGTGTTTTTGATAGCAATCCTGTTAGAGAGCAAGATTCCAGAAACCTGCATAAGATAGTCCCCCCTTACAAGGAGGGGGATGACATTAACAAGTGGTTTGCTGTACTTCAGAGGGCCTGTATGGTACAATTGGTCCCTCAAAGACAGTGGGCTATTATCTTGTGGCTATCTTTCACTGGTAAGGGTAGGGATAGGCTCCTTACTGTCAGAGAAAGTGATGCTAATAACTAAGAAATTTTGAAGAATGCACTCTTGCATGGATTTGGCTTAACCACTGAACAATACAGGATTAAGTTCAGAGACACCAGAAAAGAGTCCTCTCAAGACTGGACAGACTTTGTAGACTGTTCGTTGAAGGCCTTGGAGGGTTAGTTACATGGCAGTAAGGTGACTGACTTTGAAAGCCTATATAATCTAATCCTGAGAGAGCATATTTTGAACAATTGTGTTGCACCAGTACTTGGTAGACTCAGATCTGACCTCTCCCCAAGAACTGGAAAAGAAGGCAGACAAATGGGTCAGAACAAGAGTGAACAGGAAAGTTCATACAGGGGGTGACAAGGATGGTAAGTCTTCTTACAAGGGTGGGGACAAAGATAAAACACATTCTGAGACTTCATCAGGCCCACAAAAATCCTCTGGGGGTGGTGGGTCCAAATCCTCTTCTAACAATCAGAAAAAGCCTTGGTGTTATTTATGTAAAGTAAAAGGTCACTGGGCAAGTGATTCCACTTGTCCAAAGAAAAACACCAAACCTCCCACCACCACAACCCCAACTGCAACTTCTAGTGCCCCTAGTAATAGCAGTGGTGGTGGAAAATCTACTACAAATAGGCAATCCAAGGGTGTAGCTGGGCTCACTATTGGCACTGTAGTTGGGGTTGGTCTTGTTAGGGAGACAACAGAGGCTGTTTTAGTCTCAGATGGTGGCATTGACTTTGCCACCTTGGTTGCATGTCCCCTTAATATGGGTAAGTACAAGCAACTACCCCTAATTAACGGGGTTGAGGTTGAGGCCTACAGGGACACAGGAGCCAGTCTAACTTTGGTTATAGAGAAACTGGTTCACCCTGATCAAAACCTACTTGGTCAGCAGTACCAAGTGACTGATGCTCACAATAACACACTTAGCTACCTCATGGCTGTTGTGAATCTCAATGGGGGGGGGGGGTTACAGGTCCAAAGAAAGTTGTGGTAGCCACTGAATTACCTGTAGATTGCTTACTAGGCAATGATGTGGAGACATCAGCTTGGGCTGAAGTGGAGTTGGAGGCTCATGCAGCAATGCTGGGCATTCCTGGGAATATTTTTGCTTTAACCAGGGCTCAGGCCAAAAAGCAAAAAGGACAGGGAAACTTGAATCCTGGAACAATGGACCAAGTGCTCCCAAAAGGTAGGGGTAGAAAGGGTAAATCCTTGTCCACTATCCCTCCCTCTCCAGAAGATTCCCCTTTTGAGGAAGAGGAATCCTCTCCCTGTGCAGAACCTACACCAGATGAGCTGGCAGCAAACACTGATGAGCTTTTGGGTGCAGGGGGGCCTGCTAGGGAAGAGCTGAGTGGGGCACAGCAGACCCGTCCCACACTAGAGGGTTTAAGACAACAAGCTGTCAAACTGCAGAATGGGGATGTCAGTGATAGCCATAAGGTGTATTGGGAAGACAACCTCTTGTATATTGAGTCAAGGGACCCTAAACCTGGAGCTGCCAGGAGATTGGTCATCTCCTTGCAATACAGAAAGTTTCTTCTTACGTTGGCACACAACGTTCCTTTGTCTGGGCATTTGGGCCAAAGTAAAACTTGGGACAGACTTGTTCCCCTGTTTCATTGGCCTCATATGTCAATGGACACTAAAGAGTTTTGTCGCTCTTGTGTGACCTGCCAAGCCAGTGGCAAGACTGGTGGCACTCCAAGGGCCCCCTTAGCTCCACTTCCTGTGGTCGGGTGCCCTTTTTGGACCATGCCACTAGGTACCCTGAAGCCATCCCATTAGGGACCACTACAGACCCTGCAGTGGCAAAGGCCCTCCTGGGAATCTTTTCCAGAGTGGGCTTCCTTAAGGAAGTGGTGTCAGACACAGGTAGTAACTTCATGTCTGCATACCTCAAAGCAATGTGGAAGGAGTGTGGTGTAACCTACACTTTCACTACTCCTTATCATCAACGAACAAATGGTCTGGTTGAGAGGTTTAATAAAACTCTCAAATGTATGATAATGGGACTCTCTGAAAAACTCCGAAGGAGATGGGATGTCCTGTTACCTTGCCTCCTTTTTGCTTACAGGGAGGTACCCCAAAAAGGAATGGGCTTTAGCCCCTTTGAACTCCTCTTTGGGCACCCTGTGAGAGGCCCCCTTGCTCTTGTTAAGGAGGGTTGGGAACAACCCTTTAAAGCTCCTCCTAAACAGGAGATTGTGGATTATGTACTTGGCCTAAGATCACGAATGGCTGAGTACATGAAAAAGGCCAGCCAGGACCTGCAAAAGCAATGGCATGACCAAAAGGCTGTCCTGACTCAGTACCACCCAGGACAGAAGGTGTGGGTATTGGAGCCTGTTGTCCCAAGAGCACTCCAGGACAAATGGAGTGGACCCCATCTCATTGTTGGGAAAAAGGGTGAGGTTATCTATTTGGTAGACCAGGGCACTGGCAGGAGTCTTCCTAGGGTGCTCCATGTCAACCGCCTGAAACCCTACTATGACAGGGCTGATCTCACCCTGCTCATGGCAAGTGATGAGGGACAGAAAGAAGAGAGTGTCCCTCTCCCTGATCTCTTCTCCACCACTGAAGCAGATTGTCTTACTGCTGAGCAAAACGATAACTGTGTAAACCTTTTAAGTCAGTTTTCTGAACTCTTCTCACTGATACCAGATACCACTACTTGGTGTGAGCATACAATCAACACTGGAGACAGTTTACATGTCAAAAGTAAGATTTATAGGCAGCCTGACCATGTCAGGGACTGCATTAAACGAGAGGTTCAAAAAATGTTAGACTTAGGAGTGATTGAGCCTTCAGAAAGCCCATGGGCTAGCCCAGTGGTGCTTGTCCCTAAACCTCACAGCAAGAATGGTAAAAGAGAGATCAGGTTTTGTGTTGACTATAGAGGGCTGAACCAAGTAACCAAGACAGATGCTCAGCCTATACCCAGGGCAAATGAGCTGATTGATACACTGGCTTCTGCCAAGTATCTGAGCACTTTTGACTTAACTGCAGGGTATTGGCAGATTAAGTTATCAGAAGATGCTAATCCTAAAATTGCATTCTAAACCAGTGGAGGGCACTATCAATTCACTGTGATGCCGTTTGGTCTGTAGAATGCACCTGCCACTTTTGAAAGGTTGGTGAACACAGTCCTGCAAGGGTTGGAAGCTTTTAGTGCAGCATATCTGGATGATATTGCTGTTTTTAGCGCCACCTGGTGTAGGAAAGTACCATCTTGCCTGGCATGTTACCCCCATATTTCACTGTATATATGTTGTTTTAGTTGTATGTGTCACTGGGACCCTGCCAGCCAGGGCCCCAGTGCTCATAAGTGTGCCCTGACTATGTTACTTGTGTTATGACTAACTGTCTCACTGAGGCTCTGCTATCCAGAACCTCAGTGGTTATGCTCTCTCATTTCTTTCCAAATTGTCACTAACAGACTAGTGACCAATTTCACCAATTTACATTGGCATACAGGAACACCCTTATAATTCCCTAGTATATGGTACTGAGGTACCCAGGGTATTGGGGTTCCAGGAGATCCCTATGGGCTGCAGCATTTCTTTTGCCACCCATAGGGAGCTCTGACAATTCTTACACAGGCCTGCCACTGCAGCCTGAGTGAAATAATGCCCACATTATTTCACAGCCATTTTCACGGCACTTAAGTAACTTATAAGTCACCTATATGTCTAACCTTTACTTAGTAAAGGTTGGGTGCTAAGTTACTTAGTGTGTGGGCACTAGCCAGAGTGCTCCCACATTGTTCAGGGCAAATTCCCCGGACTTTGTGAGTGCGGGGACACCATTACACGCGTGCACTATACATAGGTCGCTACCTATGTGTAGCTTCACAATGGTAACTCAGAATATGGCCATGTAACATGTCTAAGATCATGGAATTGCCCCCTCTATGCCATCCTGGCATTCTTGGCACAATCCCATGATCCCATGGGTCTGTAGCTCAGACCCGGGTACTGCCAAACTGCCTTTTCAGGGGTTTCACTGCTGCTGCTGCCAACCCCTCAGACAGGTTTCTGCCCTCCTGGGGTCCAGCCAGGCTTGGCCCATGAAGGCAGAACAAAGGACTTCCTCAGAGAGAGGGTGTTACACCCTCTCCCTTTGGAAAAAGGTGTGAAGGCAGGGGAGGAGTAGCCTCCCCCAGCCTCTGGAAATGCTTTTGTGGGCACAGATGGTGCCCATTTCTGCATAAGCCAGTCTACACCAGTTCAGGGACCCCTCAGCCCTGCTCTGGTGCGAAACTGGACAAAGGAAAGGGGAGTAACCACTCCCCTGACCTGCACCTCCCCTGGGAGGTGCCCAGAGCTCCTCCAGTGTGCTCCAGACCTCTGCCATCTTGGAAACAGAGGTACTGCTGGCACACTGGACTGCTCTGAGTGGCCAGGGCCAGCAGGTGACGTAGGAGACTCCTTCTGATAGGCTCCTTCAGGTGTTGCTAGCCTATCCTCTCTCCTAAGTAGCCAAACCCTCTTTTCTGGCTATTTAGGGTCTCTGCTTTGGGGAATTCCTTAGATAACGAATGCAAGAGCTCATCAGAGTTCCTCTGCATCTCTCTCTTCACCTTCTGCCAAGTAATCGACTGCTGACCGCACTGGAAGCCTGCAAAACTGCAACAAAGTAGCGAAGACGACTACTGCAACTCTGTAACGCTGATCCTGCCGCCTTTTCCACTGTTTTCCTGGTGGTGCATGCTGTGGGGGTAGTCTGCCTCCTCTCTGCACTAGAAGCTCCGAAGAATTCTCCCGTGGGTCGACGGAATCTCCCCCCTCCAACCGCAGGCACCAAAGAACTGCTTTACCGGTACTCTGGGTCTCCTCTCAGCATGACGAGCTAGGTCCCTTGAATCCAGCAACTCTGTCCAAGTGACTCCCACAGTCCAGTGACTCTTCAGTCCAAGTTTGGTGGAGGTAAGTCCTTGCCTCCCCACGCCAGACTGCATTGCTGGGAGCAGCGTATTTTGCATATTCTGGGCACTTCTGGCGAAAATCCTTTGTGCACAGCCAAGCCTGGGTCCACGGCACTCTAACCTGCATTGCACGACCTCCTAAGTTGTCCTCCGGCGGCGTGGGACTCCTTTGTGCAACTTCGGGTGAGCACCATTTCACTCCTCTTTGTAGTGCCTGTTCCGGCACTTCTTTGGGTGCTGTCTGCTTCTGAGAGGGCTCCTTTTCTTGCTTGACACCCCCTCTGTCCCCAGACGCAATTGGCGACATCCTGGTCCCTCCTGGGCCACAGCAGCATCCAAAAACCCTTACCGCACGATTTGCAGCTAGCAAGGCTTGTTTGCGGTCTTTCTTCAGGAAAACACTTCTGCACGACTCTTCTTGATGTGGTACATTCATCCTCCAAAGGGGAAGTTTCTAGCCCTTGTCGTTCTTGCAGAATCCTCAGCTTCTACTGCCTAATAGCAGCTTCTTTGCACCCACAGCTGGCATTTCCTGGGCATCTGCCCATCTCCGACTTGCTTGTGACTTTTGGACTTGGTCCCCTTGTTCCACAGGTACCCTCGACTGGAAATCCATCATTATTGCATTGCTGGTTTGTGTCTTTCCTGCAGAATTCCCCTATCACAACTTCTGTGCTCTTTGGGGAACTTTAGTGCACTTTGCACTCACTTTTCAGGGTCTTGGGGTGGGCTATTTTTCTAACCCTAACTGTTTTCTTACAGTCCCAGCGACCCTCTACAAGGTCACATAGGTTTGGGGTCCATTCGTGGTTCGCATTCCACTTTTGGAGTATATGGTTTGTGTTGCCCCTATCCCTTTGTGTCCCCATTGCATCCTATTGTAACTATACATTGTTTGCACTGTTTTCTAAGACTATACTGCGTATTTTTGGTATTGTGTACATATATCTTGCGTATATTTGCTATCCTCATACTGAGGGTACTCACTGAGATACTTTGGCATATTGTCATAAAAATAAAGTACCTTTATTTTTAGTACATCTGTGTATTGTGTTTTCTTATAATATTGTGCAAGTGACACTAGTGGTACTGTAGGAGCTTCACTCGTCTCCTGGTTCAGCCTAAGCTGCTCTGCTAAGCTACCATTATCTATCAGCCTATGCTGCTAGACACCCTATACACTAATAAGGGATAACTGGGCCTGGTGCAAGGTGCAAGTACCCCTTGGTACTCACTACAAGCCAGTCCAGCCTCCTACATTGGTTGTGCAGCGGTGGGATAAGTGCTTTGAGACTACTTACCACTCTTGTCATTGTATTTTTCATAAGAGAAAAATATACAAACAAAGTCAGTGTGTGTACACATAACTAAAAAGTTTTGCATTTCCTCTTTTTACTGTTTTCTTAGTGCTGAAAAGTACTTCTAAACTTTCTAAAAAGTTCTAAAAAGTTTAAAAAGTTTTTTTCTGTCTTTCTAAAAGTTCTGGAAACTTTTTTCTCTTTTTCTATCAGTTTAACTCTCTCTAAAAATGTCTGGCACAGGCCAAAATGTTGATCTGTCCAAGATTGCATATGATCACCTTAGCTGGAAAGTAGTAAGGAGTCTCTGCATAGAGAGAGGTTTGAGTGTAGGGAAGAATCCTTTCTTGGAATTGTTACTTAACATGCTTAGAGAACAAGATAAGGCTAAAAGTGCCCCATCTGTTGAAAAAGTAGCTAATGGTTCCCAATCTGATCCAGGGACTCCCCCAGGAGAAGGTTCAGGAAAGAAACTTCTTAGCCTGCCCATTACTAGACAGTCTAGCATAGTTGGTACAGAGGTTGAATCACATCATACAGATGATGTGCTCTCACATTACACTGTTAGCCAAGCTGTTAGGGTGCCCTCTGTAAGGGACAGGTCTCCTTCTGTCCATTCTCATCATACTTCTGTATCTAGGAATGTCCCTCCCACCCACCCTGAAGACAGATTGTTAGAAAGGGAGCTCAATAGATTGAGAGTGGAACAAACCAGACTGAAGCTCAAGAAGCAACAGCTGGATTTGGAAAGACAGACCTTAGAAGTAGAGAAGGAAAGACAGAAATTGGGTTTAGAAACCCATGGTGGCAACAGCAGTATTCCCCATAGTCATCCTGCAAAAGAGAAACTGTTGAGAAAGCCTGCAGGATTAGGCGCTACAATGTCGCTGGTAGTCTTTGTTGCAGTTTTGCAGGCGTACTGGAGCAGTCAGCGGTCGATCCGTGGCAGAAGTCGATGAGAGAAGTGCAGAGGAGCTGGATTCTCGCAAGTTGTAATCAGGAGAGACCCTAAATAGCCCTCAGAGGAGGATTGGCTACCTAGCCAGGTATGCACCTATCAGGTGGTCTCTGACGTCACCTGCTGGCACTGGCTACTCAGAGGCCTCCAGGGTGTCCCCACGCCTCTGAAAACAAGATGGAAGAGGTCTGAGACACACTGGAGGAGCACTGGGCACCACCCCTGGGGTGGTGATGGACAGGGGAGTGGTCACTCCTGTTTCCTTTGTCCAGTTTTGCACCAGAGCAGGGACTGGGGTTCTCTAAACCGGTGTAGACTGTATTATGCAAGGAGGGCAACATCTGTGCCCTGCAAAGCATTTCCAGAGGCTGAGGGAGGCTACCCCTTGTAGGAAAGTACCATCTTTCTTGGCATGTTAACTCCAATCTTACATGCACGTCAGTATGTTTTTGCCTGTCTCACTGGGATCCTGCTAGCCAGGACCGGAAAGCTCATAGTTTGTGGCCTAAATGTGTATGTCTGTGTAGTGCCTAACTTGTCTTGTCCAGCTTTGTTGTATCTTGATGACGTGATTCTAATATCAACAACCCCAAAGGGTCTCCAATTTTTTGAAGGCTTTTCTCATCTTTATGAATGTCATAGGTCTTAAAACAAATGTATCCAAATGTTTTATAATGATATTGGGGGTATTCAACTGAGTGGAGTTGAGATAGCCAAGGTGAAAAATCGGCCTGTATTTGGGTATCACACTAGACTCCAATATAAACTGGCAGTCTTTACTTAAATCAAGGGCACATACATTTCAGGGGGAAATGGAGTCCTTCACCAGGAAACTGGGACATATACCAGTAAAGGAGTCATCAATATCTACAAAAGTAAGTGTGTGGCTAAAGGTAGTTACAGTGGGTGGGTCTGGGGGTGCAGAACATGTGTTCATGCAGATTACTGGCAGTCCCCAAATCAATTCTGGCAATTTCATCAACCACTTTAAATCTCTAAAACAGTCTGATTTAATCTGTTAAAAAATCCAAACCTCAGCGCTTTGTTGCTGTAACTAAGGGTCTGGCGCTCACCAGAAGCAAACTTTGCCAGTGATATTTTATCGGATCACCTTGCACTGGACACTGCTCTAGATTTCATTAAGGGATTGTTTTCTCGTGACGGTGCTGCAGCGCCACGGAATCCTCGCTATTATTTACACCGAATAGTGGATTCTGCGCTAGAGGACGATGGATCGAAGCGACATAGGTTTGAGGGGAGGTCATCAATGAGGAACGTGAATATCAACAATAATCAATCATTGATCAATATTAAATCTTAGTCAATAACCACACCAGTTTATTAAAAAGAATTATAAAATGTATTCCCCTAGATAAACTATGCTAATGTCAGGAAAATAACTCTCATACACAAGTGATAAGCATAAAGGATTAGTAACGGCTGATTAAAACGTCTTATGTATCTCAATTTGATTAATACAACCCAACAAATTATTTCCAAGAGAATCACATTTGTCAGTAATGCCAGAACAGGTAATATTGGCAAGGTATACATTAGTACAACACTCAAAAGATGTCAATATAAGCCGTGAGCATTTTGAGATAAGTCCCTCACTAACCGCAAATCAGATGAATCAAAATAATAATAATATGCAGCATTCACATCATACATTGCAGCTGGTACCTGAAAAGCAAAAAAGACATATAATATTACAGCAGCATACTTTACCCAGAGCAATAGTAGTAGCAACAAGCAGTCTACTTCAGCCGGGGGCACCATCAGTTATGTCTTCAGAAGATTCGGGCCTATTAACAGCTAAACCCACACTGCTACGGGAACTCTAGCCAGCCTCCTGCTCTAAATCTCGTCTGACTCTCGTCATCGATCTCCTAAAGAATCCTATCTAGGTTGTTATACTGAGCTCTAAAAAGCTTATGATTGGTCAGTCTATGGGGTGGTCACTCTCTAGCGAATCAACAACTAAATTGATGACCTAAAATACAACAGTTTTACATTGACTAAAACATTTTCTTCAGCTCTATCTTTTCCTTTTCCGACTCGTCTGTGGCTCCATTGTTTCATCGCCTCCAAAACCCTTCTTCTCAGGATGAAACTTTTACAGTTCATTCTTCACTTCCATCCTCGAGGAAAAAACAAATATTAGTAACATTCTCAAACAATAGAACATTCAACTTATGTAATGGTCGGTTAAAACATGACCTTGTAAGACTTAATGCAGCAACCCACTAGGGGTAGCTGTGGACACATCTACTCAAACTCCAAATGCCTTTTTATGTAAGCATAACACAAAATAACACAGAATTTAGTTGGAATTTTACTCAGTTAGGAACAGAAAAATAAACTGTGGCGACCATTTTCAAAAGCCACCCGTTTTACACGTTAATTCATCATATATTTAATTCATTAAAAATCATATTAGAAAATTCACACTCTCACAACGGTGTTATTTTTTACAAACCTGGAAGTACAACGTTTGTCACTTATGTGTTTTATCCTGCGTTTACAGATGATCACAAGTAATGTGAGATCAAGAGTCTTAGAAATCATGAAGCTCAGACTGTCCCTTTCAGACTTCCTTCAGTGGTTGATTTCATTTAATAAACTTCATTGCCTAGTTTATTCTACAACTTTGGCTCATTGGATTACATAGTTTGGGGGTGTTGGCAGTGATATATCAATATGTGGAGCTCATTCAAGTGGAGGTGCTCGCATCTAGGGCATTTACAGTTCCGGGAGGTTGGAGGACATTATTGAGGAGAAAACTGGTCTTATAAAGCCACCTCTAATACAGTCTATTACAAACCAGCATCGCATGCTGCTAATGTTGTGACTGACAGCATTTAAAGTGTCACAAGTAAGCCTCTGTGCTTACAGAAGAATATGGATTATGCCCCCCTACTGAGTTAGAAAGTTTGGATTCTGTTAAAGAAAGGAAAGTGAAGAATATCCCTGTCAACCACTCCATAAATGTTCTACATATCTTTGTTAGTTTATTCGAGTGATGGCTATGGAGAGCCAAGACCCTACATCAAGGCGCCTGCTGAGGAAGTTGTATCGGCTGTTTCAGAAGATGCTTCAGTATTTTCGTCGTGGTTACATGGTCAAGTTTGATGCCCCTTCATCCTAAGACTTTGAGAAGTTTGTGAGCGGCTCTTCTGCAAAGAAGAGGATGTTATAAGGATAAGTAGCTGTATTCATAGAGAAACCTGCACGTGCATGAGAATAATGAGAGACATCACGAGGACTATAATATAAGACACTATAAGAATGTTACTTATGGCTTTGGATGCATGAGAAATGCTACTGAAACATTGGGCTCCAGTCCGCTCAATATTGGATTAAACATGAGAAAGAGAGATTCTATTTCCAAAAAAGATTAAAAAATGTTTATGAACTTCTTTTCCAAATTTGCAAAGTTATGCATCTGAAAGAAAATCCCTTTACAAACTCAGACAAAGCTAAATAATTATTGAAAGATTGGCACATTGGAAATGTGAATAAGATGGTACAGTGAGGATGCTGCAGTGGAGGTCCACCCATGAAGATGAGCATACTCACTGCTACTTGGAGATTACTTAAAAAGGTAGCATTAACAGTTAGTAGAACACATTCTCCGCGAAACAAAGAAAGAATGCCATATCACGTGGTGCCATGGTATTAATAATAATAATAATAATGTGATTTATAAAGTGCATAACTACCTCATTTGAGGTGTCACATGGAAAGGTGAATGTGTCCACCAGTCTCAATGCAGTTATCAACCCGCCTACATTCTAATCTAATAAACATGTTTTAAGTTTATCCTGAATAGGTCTTTAGACTGGGCCTGATGAACTGTCAGGGGCAGAGAATTCCACAATTTAGGCACCAGGTAGCCAGCGAGGTTCCGCCCTGTGAGAAACTGGGGCTGATTGCAGAGGCCCCCTAACTTTTTGCCCCCATTTTCCACTTTATGCTGGTGTTTTCCTGACTTTGCTGGTGCCCTGGGTACTGCTAACCAGTCCCAGGGCCTGTGCTCTGTGTAAAATGGATATGCAAATTAGGCTAATTATAATTGGCTAAGTTAACCTACCTATAAGTCCCTAGTATATGGTAGGGCATGTAGGTTTAGGGACCACAGCATAGGTGGTGCACACCTAGGTGCATTGCTGAGGTGCCCAGTGTCATTTTAAAAGCAAGCCTGCCTTGCTGGCTGCTTTTAAATTAAAGTTATATGCAAATTCGACTTTGGAATTAAAGGTACTTCCAAAGTCTTAAACTACCTTATTTTTACATATAAGTCACCCCTAAGGTGTGCCCTATGTGCCCCTAGGGCAGGGTGCCATGTAACTATAAGCAGGGATTTTATAAAAATAGATTTATAAGCCCTGGTGAGGTAAAAACAGCCAAATTCGTTTTTCCCTCATTGAAGTAAATGGCCTTCATAGGCTAGAATGGGCAGACTTTATTTTAAATTTTAAAGTCTCCTTAAATGTTACATACCAAGAATTTGGTATCAAATTGATTGTTATAATAAATCCCACAACTTCCAGTTGTAGGATTTAATATAACTAGTGCAGGTAAAAAGTTTAGACTTTACCTAAAAAGTTGCCAATTTCAGCTCTGCATTGTTTTTGCTGCTGTGCTCTGATTGGCCAGCCTGCAGCAGCTTCTGCCAGGCTACTTTAATGAGGTGTGAAGTGGCCTGACTTCACACAAAGGAATGTGCTTGGGGGAGAGAATCTCCCCTCAGCAGATGGGGAAGCGGGAAGGGGGAGGGCTGCCAAACTGGTCTTCAAAGGCAGAGAAGGACATCTGGAGCACCCAGCAACACCCCCACATCCTGCAACCCCAGACAGCTAGGTGCCCCCTTGATTAGATTAGGAGAGGGCAGGAGAGGGGTGTGTTTATGATTTTTAGCCACACCAGTGGGTGGGCTCAGCCAGATCTCTCCTCCAAAAATCAGATTCATCCATTTTGGATTTTTAGAGACTGTTGCCTTCTGGGATGGATTTTTGCCACACTTCCCAGGAAGTGGTCATCACAGGGGGACGACCCTGTCCCTGATTGGAGAACCAGGGCCCCCCTGCTTTTCACCCAGGAGCAAGGATAAAACTGGCAGACCTGCACCCACGCCTCAGATCCCTACCAGATTTCAACAAGAAAGGAACTTAAGGAGAAGAAGGACTGCCCTGCTGGACCCCTGGCCTGCACCTGGACCCTGCACTCAGAAAGACTGCACCAGCTGCACACTTGGGCTTCACCACAAGAAGGACTTTGCCTGGCTTCCACTGGTTCAAGGAGGGACTCCCTGTTTGCTACAGGTGAAAAATTGCTAACCAGAGTCCCCTGCACCAACTCCTGAAAAAGTGACCAGCTGACCACTGCCCAGTGGCCAAAAAGGAGTTTGCGCCAGGTGCACTCTGGGAGTTGAAGTCCGCACTTCCCAAGGACCATCACAGAACTTCTGGACCCTTGGGGTGAGCTGTGGACCCCAAAAGAACCTTAAAAGAACATCTGGGTGAAGCCCCAGAAGTTTGGAAAAGATTGGAGAAATTTTAGAAAAAAGCTCCATAAAGTGACCGACTCGACGCGGAAATTCTAGCCGGCTTGCCTCAACCGCGACCCGGCCTGACTTCGTGGTTCGTCCCGGTCAAGAAAAACATCCGAAAAAAAGACTAAGTCCGAACGTAAAAAGTTGACCGGGACCTTCCAGCCATCGTATCCGAGAAGGGCTCCACGGACGTCGGATCAAGATCCAGGTTTACCCCGGTCGAAGGATTTTCATCTCGAAAAAAACGACTAAGTCCGAAGGTAGAAATCACCACCGAGGAAACCGACTTCGCGTATCCGGACAAGGGCTCCAGGAGGTCGGATCCAACTGGCAGGTTCGTCCCGGTGAAGAAAAACTTCAAAATAAAGACTAAGTCAGAAGGTAACTTTTTAACCGAGGCTTCCCGCGACCTGTAGCCGAGCAGGGCTCCATCGCGGTCGGCCTGAAAGTTTGACTTTGTCCCGGTCCTGGTGCAACCAGATGACCCGATTGGCGCTTTTTGTTTCTATGCGCTAGAAAATAATAATACTTTAAAAATTCATATCTCCGGTTCCCCTGAACCGATTTTAATCGTTTTTGTGTCATTTTAAAGATAAAAATATAAGCTATTTTTATAAATTGGTTTTGGATTTTTAAACTGTTTCCTGTGTTTTATTTAATTACTGTTTTGTGATATTTGAATGCTTTACACTTTGTCTCCTAAGTTAAGCCTTGACGCTCGATGCTAAGCTACCAAGGGTAGAGCTGGGATTAATTTACTGAGACCTAACTGTACTTTTGTGGAGGTTTGTGGCTTGTTGCTAGGTGTAGGTACCTACCTGCCCTATCAATAACCCATTTTCCAACATAATTGGAAGCAGCGACGGGATCCTGTACTTGTGTTCAATATCACGTTACAGTTTTAGATAAAACAAATTAAAAATCCTTTAAATTGTCCTAGTGCAAAAATTGTTTTTAATTTTTAATTTTAAATTTTTTTTTAAAATTAATTTGGATTAATTTCAATTATTGAATTTTTGTAATTTTTCTAAATTCTTGTTTCCAATTTTTGCAAAAAGTTTTTGTTGACACAAAACTAGGGAACCATGGAGCTTGATCTGGCTAGCCTACCCACACTGACAGTAGTCCAGCTTAGGGGGTTGTGTATTGAGAGGGGGTTGCCTGCAACCACTAATCTCAGGAAGGAAATCCTGATTAAATCCCTGACAGCATGGGCTGAGGCCCAAGAGGTAGAGTCAGAAGAAGCTCCAGAGGAGGAAGAAAAGGAAGGGTAGGCCACTCTTAAAGAGAGTTCCAGGGAGCCAAGGGCCTTCTGCCCCAGTAGGGGGGGAGCCCAGAGTTGGCACTGGTGAGGCCTCACCTGACCCCAAGGAAGTCCTGAGTAGTCAGGCAGCTGTCCAGATGCAAGGTGTTGCCCCTGCACTGACAGAAGGGAGAGTGGAAGGAGGGTGTCTGCCACAGGAGGTGGTAGCCCCCCACTCTAGACAGCAAGAGGGGTGCCAGGACCCCAAAGTTGCCCCTAAAGCAGCTCAGCCACCTGTCAGTGGAGAGCTTAGGGTGTGGTTCTGGGTACTGACAGCTGTCAGTAGCCTCTGCTGGGTGCTAGCCTTCCTGGCAGCACTGTACTTGGCCTGGGAGGCAGACCCCAGGGCCAATAGCAAAGTAGGCCCCCTGACCCTATTGGTCATGGTGGGGTTGCTCAAGTGTTGGGTGACCTCTTTGGGTAAGCTAGGTGTTGCCCTAGCAAAGTTTGGAGTAGGGGAGGTGGGCACCTCACTACCCAAGTTGGCAGAGAGAGAGGAGGAAGACCCCCTAGAGGGAAGTTTCAGTTTGGGTTGGGTCCTTTTACTGTTGGGATGGCTTCACTACCCAGAGGGAGTGACCTTGACAGGAGGATATAAGGCAGAGTAGGCCCTGCAAAGGGACAGCCAGTTTTCTTCACTGTCTTCCTCGCCTAACAAGCCAGGAAGACTCTCCCAGGGTTGGGCTGAGTCTCCTGGGCGTGTGGGCTGGGGGGGGGTTGTGTGAGAAACTGGGGCTGATTGCAGAGGCCCCCTAACTTTTTGCCCCCATTTTCCACTTTATGCTGGTGTTTTCCTGACTCTGCTGGTGCCCTGGGTACTGCTAACCAGTCCCAGGGCCTGTGCTCTGTGTAAAATGGATATGCAAATTAGGCTAATTATAATTGGCTAAGTTAACCTACCTATAAGTCCCTAGTATATGGTAGGGCATGTAGGTTTAGGGACCACAGCATAGGTGGTGCACACCCAGGTGCATTGCTGAGGTGCCCAGTGTCATTTTAAAAGCAAGCCTGCCTTGCTGGCTGCTTTTAAATTAAAGTTATATGCAAATTCGACTTTGGAATTAAAGGTACTTCCAAAGTCTTAAACTACCTTATTTTTACATATAAGTCACCCCTAAGGTGTGCCCTATGTGCCCCTAGGGCAGGGTGCCATGTAACTATAAGCAGGGATTTTATAAAAATAGATTTATAAGCCCTGGTGAGGTAAAAACAGCCAAATTCGTTTTTCCCTCATTGAAGTAAATGGCCTTCATAGGCTAGAATGGGCAGACTTTATTTTAAATTTTAAAGTCTCCTTAAATGTTACATACCAAGAATTTGGTATCAAATTGATTGTTATAATAAATCCCACAACTTCCAGTTGTAGGATTTAATATAACTAGTGCAGGTAAAAAGTTTAGACTTTACCTAAAAAGTTGCCAATTTCAGCTCTGCATTGTTTTTGCTGCTGTGCTCTGATTGGCCAGCCTGCAGCAGCTTCTGCCAGGCTACTTTAATGAGGTGTGAAGTGGCCTGACTTCACACAAAGGAATGTGCTTGGGGGAGAGAATCTCCCCTCAGCAGATGGGGAAGCGGGAAGGGGGAGGGCTGCCAAACTGGTCTTCAAAGGCAGAGAAGGACATCTGGAGCACCCAGCAACACCCCCACATCCTGCAACCCCAGACAGCTAGGTGCCCCCTTGATTAGATTAGGAGAGGGCAGGAGAGGGGTGTGTTTATGATTTTTAGCCACACCAGTGGGTGGGCTCAGCCAGA
This sequence comes from Pleurodeles waltl, assembly GCF_031143425.1. Classification (NCBI taxonomy): domain Eukaryota; kingdom Metazoa; phylum Chordata; class Amphibia; order Caudata; family Salamandridae; genus Pleurodeles; species Pleurodeles waltl. The sequence continues at coordinate 15,682,844 of NC_090438.1, read as the reverse complement.
TCTCTCCTCCAAAAATCAGATTCATCCATTTTGGATTTTTAGAGACTGTTGCCTTCTGGGATGGATTTTTGCCACACTTCCCAGGAAGTGGTCATCACAGGGGGACGACCCTGTCCCTGATTGGAGAACCAGGGCCCCCCTGCTTTTCACCCAGGAGCAAGGATAAAACTGGCAGACCTGCACCCACGCCTCAGATCCCTACCAGATTTCAACAAGAAAGGAACTTAAGGAGAAGAAGGACTGCCCTGCTGGACCCCTGGCCTGCACCTGGACCCTGCACTCAGAAAAACTGCACCAGCTGCACACTTGGGCTTCACCACAAGAAGGACTTTGCCTGGCTTCCACTGGTTCAAGGAGGGACTCCCTGTTTGCTACAGGTGAAAAATTGCTAACCAGAGTCCCCTGCACCAACTCCTGAAAAAGTGACCAGCTGACCACTGCCCAGTGGCCAAAAAGGAGTTTGCGCCAGGTGCACTCTGGGAGTTGAAGTCCGCACTTCCCAAGGACCATCACAGAACTTCTGGACCCTTGGGGTGAGCTGTGGACCCCAAAAGAACCTTAAAAGAACATCTGGGTGAAGCCCCAGAAGTTTGGAAAAGATTGGAGAAATTTTAGAAAAAAGCTCCATAAAGTGACCGACTCGACGCGGAAATTCTAGCCGGCTTGCCTCAACCGCGACCCGGCCTGACTTCGTGGTTCGTCCCGGTCAAGAAAAACATCCGAAAAAAAGACTAAGTCCGAACGTAAAAAGTTGACCGGGACCTTCCAGCCATCGTATCCGAGAAGGGCTCCACGGACGTCGGATCAAGATCCAGGTTTACCCCGGTCGAAGGATTTTCATCTCGAAAAAAACGACTAAGTCCGAAGGTAGAAATCACCACCGAGGAAACCGACTTCGCGTATCCGGACAAGGGCTCCAGGAGGTCGGATCCAACTGGCAGGTTCGTCCCGGTGAAGAAAAACTTCAAAATAAAGACTAAGTCAGAAGGTAACTTTTTAACCGAGGCTTCCCGCGACCTGTAGCCGAGCAGGGCTCCATCGCGGTCGGCCTGAAAGTTTGACTTTGTCCCGGTCCTGGTGCAACCAGATGACCCGATTGGCGCTTTTTGTTTCTATGCGCTAGAAAATAATAATACTTTAAAAATTCATATCTCCGGTTCCCCTGAACCGATTTTAATCGTTTTTGTGTCATTTTAAAGATAAAAATATAAGCTATTTTTATAAATTGGTTTTGGATTTTTAAACTGTTTCCTGTGTTTTATTTAATTACTGTTTTGTGATATTTGAATGCTTTACACTTTGTCTCCTAAGTTAAGCCTTGACGCTCGATGCTAAGCTACCAAGGGTAGAGCTGGGATTAATTTACTGAGACCTAACTGTACTTTTGTGGAGGTTTGTGGCTTGTTGCTAGGTGTAGGTACCTACCTGCCCTATCAATAACCCATTTTCCAACACGCCCATATGTACTTTCTTGAATATGGGAACAATTGCCAGCATCTCCCCGCTGATCTAAGGTCCCTTGGTGGTATATAAGGCCTGGCAAATGGTTACAAATATGGTGGCCCTTTGTTATTTGTGGCTTTGTAACAGTAGCACGATATTGTAACGAGGATCTGTGTCTCACTGGGGCCAGTGAAGCTGCTTGAGCGCAGCCTCTGTTGACTTTGGCAGATTGGGTAGGAGCTGGGCCTGAGCATTCTCTACTCTTTGGAGCCTGTTGATCCTGCCCTGTGCCAGCTCAAGATATAGAACATTGACACTAGCGACTTTATGCCTGGCATGCAGGAGGGATATGTGGAAAAATATAATTTGTGGTAAGGCGTATGGAAGGTCAGGAAGCAAGATATTCCTTTACTAGAAAACGGTTGGAAGGTGTATTATTGGTAAGAGTAGGTAAGTACCTACACTAAGAAACAAGCCACTAACCTCCACTAGGTCCAGTCAGGTCTCAATAAATTAATCCCAGCTCTACCCTTGGTAGCTTGGCAATGAGCAAGAAGGCTTAATGTAGGAGACAGGTGTGAAAAGTGTTTAAAAATCACAAAATAGTAAATAAGTAAAACACAAACCAAATAAAAATCCATCACCAATTTATAAAAATAGAGTATATTTTTATATTTAAAATGACACTAAAATGACAAAGAGTTATTAAAGGGAACCAGACATATGGATTTTTAAAGAATACTTGTTTTTTAGTGCATGGAAACTAAAAGCGCCAATCTGGACATCTGGTCCCACTCTGTCGCAGTTTGACTCTTGCTCGGGGCAAGGCTGCTGGTTTAAGGATGACAGCGCTTTTGTTTGTAGGCGACTATGCCAGTCCTGCAACAATTAGCAACTGTCGACCCAACCCTCTCGGCTCAAAAGAAGCACCTAACCAGAAACCCAGACAGTAAAATGTGATTTGTGGCATCCTTTACGCGTTGACTCAAGAGTGCGATGTCTCAGGGAGGATGTGGTTAAACGGTAGATTACCCTTTTCACAAATGAGCAACAAGTCTCAGTCACACACAGGCAACAAAGGAGATGCAGTGAGGTTTTCAATAGGTTTTGTGAACAAGACTGCAATCTACTATAAATTGCATGGGCTGCAATGATTAGGATAATGAACAATGCAAGAAACAGAATGGTAAAAATGAGAGTCATGAATACAAAGACCCCCACCATCTTGCAATACCATGAGATGTAAAGTAGGTGTGAAATAAACCCTAATACCCTAGCAGGATGAACCGAATCTTTGACCTAAAGAGAGCTACGTGTGTTAAACCTAATCTGCCAGCACCATGTCCATGAGAGGAGCCCCCAACCCTCGATACCTTGGAATGAGGTCTCTAGATCAGACTCCATGGGGACATGAAGGCTGGGTCTGCATCAAGGTGATGTGTGGCATAGATAGCGTTGATGCATCTGGTAGGAATCCCTCTGATGATCTTGTCTGTGTGAGATGTGTTTATACAGATCTCGTGGGACCCCTGATGCAGGTATGTTCCAAACAGTAGATAAGAAGGCATGATGAGGGCAGCAATTACATAAACAATTCCCTGAAAAGGTACATTCTGTTACTGTCACATGAAAGTGCGAAAGTACATGATGTGAATACCTACGTATCTCATTTATCTTTGACACTGATAGAGATGCCTTAACAGAGTCGTACTGATAACATGAAACTAAAACATCTTCCTAACTATAAACATAATAGCCATCTTAAAAGAAATAACTACATAAATGCGCTAAAACAGAGCAAGCTCAGTGGGTTAAACGTTACTAGGTGACATGGACATAGGCCTGCAAGACAGAAGGCTGAGCTATCTCCTGATTCACAATAAAAACTCAATAGGATCCACTACAAAGTCAAAAATTGAGGCCAACCGCGACAGAGCCTTGCTTGGCTACAGGGAGTAGGAGGCCTCGGTCAAAGTTTTACCTTCTTGCTTAGTCTTTTTTTCAGGACGAGTTTCTTCACCATGACGAAGTTGCAAGACACATTCGACCTCCCTGTAGCCCTCTTAGGATACGCGTCGCAAGAGACTCTGGTTAATAGTTCTACCTTCAAATGATTTTTTGTGATAGAAATCATCATTTGGGACGAACTTGAAATTGAAGCCGACCTCCCTGGAGACCTCCTTGGATACGCTATGTGAGAAGCCTCGGTCAACCTTTTACGTTCAGACCTTGTCACTTTTTGGGAGCTTTTTCTCTCTGATGTCAGACAAATCTTCACAGCAAGCTGATTTTGAGTCAACATCATTGGATTGCCTTTCCACGAGCCCCCTAGTGGATTCCTGGAAGTCTGGGGCTCTGGAACCTTTCAGTGGGATGAACCTTCAAGTCAGGCCTGGTCGCAGTCGACATAAATCGGTTACAGTACGGGCCACCACCCTCTTGAGAGACCACTTCCTGGGAAGTGTGGCAAAAATCAATCCCAGGGAGCAACATTCTTCAAAAATCCAAGATGGAAAAAATTCAATCTCAGAGGTTAGGTGTGGCTGAGCCCCCCCATTGATGTGGCTAGATTTCCCTAATTTCCTAGATTAGCCCTCTCCTAATCTAATCGGGGGTGTAGGAAAGTACCATCTTACCTGGCATGCTACCCACATTTTTACTTGTGTGTCAGTTTGTTTTTGCCTGTGTCACTGGGATCCTGCTAGCCAGGACCCCAGTGCTGCTAGTTTGTGGCCTAAATGTGTTCCCTGTGTAGTGACTAACTGTGTCACTGAGGCTCTACTAACCAGAACCTCAGTGCTTATGCTCTCTCTGCCTTTAAAATTGTCACTGCAGGCTAGTGACCATTTTTACCAATTCTGATTGGCACACTGGAACACCCTTATAATTCCCTAGTATATGGTACCTAGGTACCCAAAGTATTGGGGTTCCAGGAGATCCCTATGGGCTGCAGCATTTCTTTTGCCACCCATAGGGAGCTCAGACCATTCTTACACAGGACTGCCACTGCAGCCTGAGTGAAATAACATCCACGTTATTTCATAGCCATTTTACACTGCACATAAGTAACTTATAAGTCACCTATATGTCTAACCCTCACTTAGTGAAGGTTAGGTGCAAGGTTACTAAGTGTGAGGTCACCCTGGCACTAGCCAAGGTGCCCCCACATTGTTCAGGGCAATTTCCCCGGACTTTGTGAGTGCGGAGACACCATTACCCACGTGCACTACATATAGGTATACATTTATGTACCGTCACAAAGGTAACTCCGAATATGGCCATGGAACATGTCTAAGACCATGGAACTGTCCCCTGATGCCAAATCTGGTATTGAGGTGCCAATCCCATGCATCCCCGGGGCTCCAGCATGGACCCCGGGTACTGCTAAAATAGCTCTCTGGGGTTTTCACTGCAGTTAACGCTACTGCCAACCCACAGACAGGCTTCTGCCCTCCTGGGGTCTGGGCAACCCAGTCCCAGGCAGGCAGAACAAAGGATTTCCTCTGAGAGATGGTGTAACACCCTCTCCCTTTGGAAATAGGTGTTAAGGGCCTGAGAGCAGTAGCCCCCCCTGGCATCTGGGAATGCTTTGAAGGGCACAAATGGTGCACTCCTTGCATAAACCAGTCTACACCGGTTCAGAGATCCTCCAGCCCCTGCTCTGGCATGAAACTGGACAAAGGAAAGGGGAGTGACTACTCCCCTGTCCATCACCACCCCAGGGGTGGTGCCCAGAGTTCCTCCACTGTGTCCCAGACCTCTGCCATCTTGAATGCAGAGGTGTGAGGGCACAATGGAGGCCTCTGAGTGGTCAGTGCCAGCAGGTGACGTAAGAGACCCCTCCTTATAGGTGCTTACCTGGTTAGCTGGCCAATCCTCCTCTGACGGCTATTTATGGTCTCTCTTGAGATAACGAATGCAAGAGCTCACCAGAGTTCCTCTGCATCTCTCTTTTCAACTTCTGCCCAGGATCGACCGCTGACTGCTCCAGGACGCCTCCAAAACCGCAACAAATTAGCGAGACGACCACCAGCAACATTGTAGCGCCTAATCCTGCAAGCTTTCTCAACTGTTTCCTGGTGGTGCTGTCTGCCTTCACCCTGCACTGGAAGCCAAGAAGAAATCTCCCCTTGGGTCGACGGAATCTTCCCCCTGCTAACGCAGGTACCAAACTTCTGCATCACCTGTCTACTGGGTCCCCTCTCATCTTGACGAGCGTGGTCCCTGGAACACAGAAGCTGGGTCCAAGTGACCCTGACAGTCCATTGGTCCTTCTGTCCAAATTTGGTGGATGTAAGTCCTTGCCTCCCCACGCCAGATAGTAATCCTGTGTACTTTGTTATCTGCAGCTGCTAGGGCTTCTGTGCACTATTGAAAGGAATCCTTTGTGCACAGCATAGCCAAGGTCCCCAGCACTCCGTCCTGCATTGCTCAACTTGCTGAGTTGACCACCGACTTCGTAGGACCCTCTTTTGTAGTGTTGAGATGACTGCCATGCTCAGATGTCTTGAATGCCTGTTCAAGTACTTCTGCGGGTGCTGCCTGCTTGTGCATGGGCTCTCTATGTGGCTGAGCACTCCCTCTGTCTCCTCCTCCAAGGGGCGACCTCCTGGTCCTTTCTGGGCCAGGGCAGCACCCATTTTCTTCATCCGCAACCTTTGCAGCTAGCAAGGCTTGTTTGTGGTCTTTCTGCATGGAAACAACTCTGCATCCCCCAGCACACCGTGGGACATCTTCTGTGCAAAGGAGAAGTTCCTGACATCTTCCGTTGTTGCAGAATCTTCAGCTTCATCCTTCCAGAAGCAGCCATTTTGCACCTTCATCCGGGGTTTAGTGGGCTCCTGCCCCTCTGGACACTTGCTTGACTCTTGGACTTGGTCCCCTTCCTTTACAGGTCCTCAGGTCCAGGAATCTGTCTTCAGTGCTTTGCAGTCAGTTGTTGTCCTTGCAGAATCTCCTATCACCGCTCTAGTGTGTTTTTGGGGAAGTAGGGTAAATTTACTACTACTTTTCAGGGTCTTGGGGTAGGGTATCTTGGACACCCTTAGGGTTTTCTTACACTCCCAACTACCCTCTACACAGTACACTAGGCCTAGGTTCCCTAAGCGGTTCGCATTCCACTTTTAGAGTATATGGTTTGTGTTGCCCCTAGGCCTATTGCATCCTATTGTGTTCTACAGTGTTTGCCCTACTTTTCTAACTGTTTTCTTACCTGATTTTGGGTTGTGTGTATATTTTGTGTATTTTGCTTACCTCCTAAGGGAGTATATCTTTGTCACTAAAATCAAGCACCTCTATTTTTGGTAACACTGAGTATTGTGATTCTTATGATATAGTTCTATATGATATAAGTGGTATGGTAGGAGCTTTGCATGTCTGCTAGCTCAGCCTAAGCTGCTCTGATATAACTACCTCTATCAGCCTAAGCTGCTAGAACACTACTAATCTACTAATAAGGGATAACTGGACCTGGCACAAGGTGTAAGTACCATCAGGTACCCACTATAAACCAGGCCAGCCTCATACAGAGGGCACCTGGCTGTCTGGTTTTGCAGGAAATGAGGGAGGTCCACTTGCTGGCCCAAATGTCCTTCCCTGCTTTGAAGTACAGTTTGGCTGCTCTCTGTATCATGTTTCACCGTCTGCTGAGGCAGTTCTCCTTCCCCAGGCACTTCCTTTGTGTTCAGCCCAGGCCACTTCACAACTCCTCAAGTTAGCCTGGCCAGGCTGCCAGAGGCTGGCCAATCAGAGAAGGGCACTACAGAGCGGAAACTGGCAAGTTTCAGGTAGAGTTCTAAAACTCCTTCCCTGAGTTAGCTATATTAAATTCAACAATGGCAAGTTGTTGGATTTATTATAACAATAAGTTTGATACCAAGCGCGAAATATCTAGCTCCATTTGATACTTTATTAATTACATTTTTAAAAAAGGCTTCCCTTGTTAGCCTAGGGAGCCCTTTCACAACAATGGGGGAACATGAAGTTAGCTATTTTTCGTTCACCAGGGCTTATAAAACATCTTTTATAAAGTCCCTGCTTATAGTTACACTGCACCCAACCCTGGGGGGACATAGGGCACACTTTAGGGGTGACTTATGTGTAAACATAAGGTAAGTCAAGACTCTAGAAGTATTTTTAATTCCAACGTCGAATTTGGGATTAACTTTAATTTACAAGCAGCCAGCAAGGCAGGCCTGCCTTTAAAATGACACTGGGTTCCACAGCGTGCCCTACCACATACTAGGGTCTTATAGGTAGGTTGATACAGTCAATTATATTTAGCCTAATTTCCATAATAATTTTAATCAGAGCACAGGAATGGGACTATTTAGCAGTGCTCAGGGCACCACCAGAGTAAATAAAACGCCAGCATAAGTGAAAAATAGGGGTAAAAAGGAGATTTCTGCAATCAGCCAAGTTTTCCTACTCAGCCCCTCCTCCAGGCAACACGCCCAGGAGACTCAGCCCAACCCTGGGAAAGTCTTCCTGGCTTGTCTCTCTCTCCAACTTGGGTAGTGAGGTGCCTACCTCCCCTATCACTAACTTTGCTCAGGGGTTACCCAAGAATTGAGCAACCCCACCATGAACAACAGGGTCTGGGGGCTACTTTGCTTTTGGCCCAGGGGTCTGCCTTCCAGGCCAAGTGCAATGCTGCCATGAAGGCCAGCATCCAACAGAGGCTACTGACAGATGTCAGAACCCAGAACCACACCCTAAGCCCTCCACTGACAGGTGGGTGAGCTGTTTTAGGGGCAACTTCTCTTGTTGTGTAGAATGGGGGTTACCACATCCTGTGGCAGACACCCTTTCTCCACTCTCCATTCTGTCAGTGCAGGGGCAACAACCTGCAGCTGGACAGCTGTCTGTGTTGCATAGCTATTTTAGCCATGTTTTAGGTGCATTATTTTAGCAACTAGACCTTCCCGATTGTGCACTTTAGCCCAGTTACATGTTATCCAGCTTTGTTTTATTTTTCTACCATAGGCCACATTTGCAGTGCTGTTTTATTTTCTTTATCTAGTTGTTCTTTTGTCAAGGAAAGCCTTACACTTCTAGCAGGACATTCTTTTCACTTTCTGCTTTCCTCAAGGCTGCAGCCAGATAGAGTTCACACCAAAGTGATAAGCTGTGTCTCCAACATTCACAGAAACATACACATTCTTATGTGTGGAAATGTTTTCAAAACATTAGCAATTTAATTATAAAAACATTTATCTGTCCCATACAGATTAGAGGGAGATTCCAACCAGATGACCACGACTGCATGCTGATTGCTGACAGCCTTCGCTACAGCCGATTGCTGAGACGATCACATCCCTGGCCTTCCTGGGGATGGTGTCTTTCTAGACTACAGGGTTCCTTGCTCGGGTATGAAAGGTGATGCACTCCCAGGGGGGAAACCTAAAGAGTGGATTAGGGCTTATCACGCTGTGCTCTAACATATCTTCGGTAGGAACTACATATATTACACATATTGAGACTATAGTGGGACTTTTTCTGTGTTTCACTCTTCTGTTCACCATTTTGCTATTAGTGTGTTTTTTCCATCCCAGTTATAGCAATTCATGCCATTTTATCTAAGATGCAGTTAATTCAATAAAACCTTATTGAATCACTCTCTGCCTCTGTTTGTCTTTGCATATGTGAGACTATTGTATTGAGATCTGATCAACCTCGATTCCCCTGAGGAGTCATTTCTGTCATGTCCCTGGTTGCCATAATCATCCCTGTTCTTGGGCAAAGATGAGGCGCTGCTAGTTAGCCAGCTAGTTCCCCACAATTCAGGTGATTCTGCTGCCCAAATCCAGTAGCTTCCTTAGGATAAAGAGAGCCTGCGTGACACCTGTCTACTCAGGACTTCCTTGCAGTCAGGTGATGCCTCCGCAGTGCAAACCCTGGGCTCATCCCTTACTGGGGATGAGCCCAGGCTCTCTGGATGTCTCTGGATGTCTCTTAAAGAGTGGCCTACCCTTCCTTTTCTTTTTCCCTTTTCTGGGGGACCCCTGTGTCCTAACTGTAGGGACTGGCTCCTCGGGAATTTGGGATGGTGGGCACCCTGGGCGACCACCCCATCTGGGATCAGACTAACCTCTGGGAGATCATTGCCCAGGATACAATCTTAGGGGAGATCAACTCTGACCACCACCCTATACCAGTCAAGGATACCCTCCCTCACTAGAAGGACTATGGTGACAGGTTTGGTGGTGACCTCACCTGTGGGTACCCTGACTATCCTTGTCTCCCGTGGGACACACATAGCTGGGGACACCAACCTGTCACTCACCATGGTGTGACTGGCACATGTGTCTCTCAGGCCTGTGGTAGGGATTCTGATCACTTGAATGGGGTGAAAGTGCCTACTCCCACTCTCAGGGATCACAAGCTTACCACCTGGTCCTGTCTCCCATCACAATGCTATGAGGACCTCATCACCTGAGGAGTCCTACTCTTTGGCTACACTGGACAGCCCAGAGCTAACCACCATATTGGAACAAGCTGCATCTCCTCTGAATGAACATTTTATGGACAGGTCTGAAGTGACCTGCCTGCCGACAGTCAAAGCAGTCCTTGTTGTCCAAGAGCTTTTTCAACCCTGGGCCATCCTGCCTCTGGTTGTCAGAGCGGGAGTGGGATTTTATCTCCTACTGTGTAGGGTTCTGGGGGACAGAGGGAGTCTCCGTGATGGGCTTCAAACCTCCCTCTTTAGCTTTTTAAAGATCTGAAACCCCCTTCTTGAAGTCTACTCCATGGGACTTGACAACCACCCTGGTTCTCAACTACTGTAGGAGGCTGGTCTGGTGTGCAATGGGTACCTATGGTATTTACACCTTATACCAGGTCCAGGTATCCCTTATTAAGGTAGTGTAAGCAGTTTCTAGAAGCCAGGCTCTCTAGAGGTAGCTGTGGATGAGCAGCCAAGGTTTATCTAGGAGACATGCAAAGCTCATGCAATACCACTGTTGTCACACAATACTCACACACATGAAAGAAATACTCGGTGTTACACAAATAAAGGTACTTTATTTCAGTGCCACAAATACCAAAAATACTATAGAGAATATACTCCCTTTGGAGGTAAGTAATACACAGATTATATACGCTGGTATGCAGAAATAGGCCTAAAAACAATTAGAAAACAGTGCAATTAGTGAAAATCACAATAGTTAGAAATGGGCCTAGGGCGAGCACAAACCATATACTAAGAAAGTGGAATGCGAAAGTCGATCCTCCACCTAGGCATGTGTAGTGTGTAGAGGGGAGCTGGGAGTACTAGGAGCTCCCAAAGGTAAGTACCACAATCCACACCAGCGACCAGGAAAAAAGGAGTAAATCACAGTACGTTTACCAGAACACACACAGAGAAGAAAAGAAGAACTATGCGAAACCCAGAAGGGACTGCAATACACCAACAGTGGTTTCCTGGACAAGAAGACCTGTGGAAGAAGGGGGCCAAGTCCAGGAAACACAGAAGAGTCCAGGAAGAACAGGATCCCCTTCTAACTCGGATGAAGGTGCAAAAGGTAAACCACAGGTGAAGAAAAAAGTCAGCACTGCACCCAAGAAGACGAAGTCGGGTTCCTGGAGGGTGCAAGTGATGTCCAATGCCAGATGGAGGATTGCAGCTGAGTTTGCGTCATCGTCATAGTCCACTAACAAGCCTCGGCACATGCAAAGCCCGGGATTAGCGGAAAATGGCAATGCCAGGGACCAGGGAGAACCAGGTGGACTCTACCCAGGAGGGAGATTCAGAGGGGGCCCTCAGTAACTCAGAGAGCCCACAGAAGACGGGTCAGCGCACACAGAAGTCCCACAGGACAGGGAAAAGAAAGCTGCAACAGAGGCCAATACAGCACTATGACAAAGGCTCCCAAGCTGCTGGAGAATGACTCAGGGAGCTCTGCGTCACAGGATAGAGTGCTGGGGGCCAGAGCTTCAAGTGCATGAAGATCTTGGAGAAAGGATGCCAACAGGCCCTGGCAGCTGCAAAAGATACAATGCTTGAGGGTACTGTCTTGCGTGGGGAGGCAAGGTTTTACCTCCACTAAAGTTGGACAGCTGGAATAGAGGATCTTCGGGCCACTTTAGTCCACAGCCAGTGATGCAGGATCCATGCAGATCAGCAGGAGAGGGGATCCACGCAGCCAGTCGTAATCACAGTTGGTGCATGCAGAAGCAGGAGAGTGACTCCTTCACCGCAAGGGAGATTCTTTCGTTCTTCTGATGCAGGCTGAAGACAGTCTGTCCTCAGAGAATTCACGACCAGTGAAATGTTGCAGTTGCTGGAAGGAGTTGGAGTTACAATGTTGCAGAAGGCGTCTTGCTTCTTTGTTGCAGCTTGTGGGGTTCTGAAGAGTCCAGCTGAAGTTTCTTCGGTGAGAAGTCGAAGTGGAGGATTCAGAGGATTCCTGCTGGAGTCTTGCAAAATGAATTTCAGGAACCACCCAAAGGAGAGACCCTAAATAGCCCTGAAACGGGATTGGTCACCTAGCTGAGTGACCACCTATCAGGAGAGGCTCTGACATCACCTGCTTGCATTGGCCACACAGGTGCACCCAGAGTTCCTTGCCAACCTTGAATCCAAGATGGCAAAACCCATGGACCCTCTGCAGGAACTCTGGGCACCACCCTTGGGGTGGTGATGGACAGGGGAGTGGTCACTCCCCTTTCCTTTGTCCAGTTTCTCACCAGAGCAGGGACTGGGGATCCCTGAACCGGTGTAGACTGGTTTATGCAAGGAGGGCCCCATATGTGCCCTTAAAGCATTTCCAGTGGCTTGGGGAGGCTATGCCTCCCAAGCCTATAACACCTATTTATTCTGCCTTCCTGGGCTCAAGCTTCTCAAGCAACAGGCGCCCAGAAACCTGTCTGGGAGGTAGCAGCAGCTGGCACTGTCTGGAAACCCTCAGAAGGCTGTAATTTCAATACTGGGGTCCTGTAAGGAGCCCCCAGAGTGCATGGAATCATACAACCAATGCTTGCAAAAGCCTTGGGCTACGATTCCAACATATTTGATACCAAACATGCCTATGTTCAGAGTTACCATTATGTAGCTGGACATAGGTAGTGACCTATGTCCAGTACACACGTAAAATGACGTCCCTGCACTCACAAAGTCTGGGACAACTGGGCCTGGAGTTCATGGGGGCACCACAGCTAGTGCAGGGGTGTCCTCACCCATAGGTACTTTGCACCCTGCCCTCTGGACTAGAAGGCCTGCCATAAGGGTGACTTATAAGTGACCCGGTGTAGTGAAAAAGGCAGTGGAAGGGTGCTTGCACCTTTTCACGCAGGCTGCAATGGCAGTCCTGCAGAAGCCTTTGCGTGGGCTCCCTATGGGTGGCAACATGAATGCTGTAGCCCATAGGGATCCCCTGGAACCTCAATGCCCTGGCTACCTAGGTACCATTTACTACGGACTCATAAGGGGGCACCAGTGTGCCAATTGTGGGTGATATACAGAGTTTTGGGGAGAGAGCATAATCACTGAGGTCCTGACATCAGGCGGAAAATGGGGTAACCATGCCAAGAAAGAGGGAGGGTACTTTCCTACAACCACTCATTAGCTGCCTCCCCCAGCTCTCTGGGTTTGTTCAGCTTAGAGTCCACTAGATGCTGGCGTAAACTCTCTGAGAAACAATTGGTCAAGATGTGTTCCCTCATGATCAAATTGTGTGGCCCCTCATAAGTACTTACTTTGTTACTCTGTATCCAGTCCTCTAGTGCCTTAGCTGAGGTATCTACAAAGTCAACCCAGGACTGTGTACTGTCCTTCTGGGTGTTCCTAAACTTTATCTTGTACTGCTCTAGGGTGAGACCAAACTTCTAGATGAGTCACTTATTCATATTGGGATAGGACTCTGTCTCATTCTCCCCGAAGGGCAAGGAGCCTATCCCTCGCAGATACTGGGATCAACTCCATTAGGAGTAAACCCTAGTATTGAGGTCTAACCCTCCTCATTCTGAGAGCCCTCTCAAAGGCTGTCAGCCACTTGTCTATGTCGTCCCCCTCTTGATAAACAAGAACAACCCCATTGGGTAGTCTGGGACAAAACCCAACACCCCTGGACGCCTCAACTTCTATATCGCTGCCACCAGCTGTTTGTTCACTCCTTGACCATTTCTTCTTCACTAGGGCCAACTTCTCTGCCTCCAAAGATGTGAGGGCTACCTGGGCTTCAAGTTCCCTCTCCCTGAGGACCAGTTCTGCTTCTTCTTTGTCTGATACTAAAGACCCTCCCATCCCACTAGCTCTGGATGAGACCCTGACCACTAAAGTAATGGGCAGATGATCTACCTCCTCCTGGAGGTTAGAGGGGATATCTCCCCCTCCCTTCCTATCTCTGAAGCTTTCTCTGAGTCCACCTGTATTGCAAAGACTTCAAGGGACTGAATCATGACACTCTTCCTAAGGTTGTTAGCAGCAGGCAACCCCCTGCTTCTGCACCACACCCTGAGCTCAGCTGCCGTGAGTGTGGGTAGGCTAGGCAGATCAAGCTCCATGGTATCCTACACTAAGCAATAGGACACTAACCCCCACTAGGTCCAGTCAGGTCTCAATAAATTAATTCACGCTCAACCCTTGGTAGCTTGACAATGAGCAGATTGGCTTAACCTAGGTGTGTAAAACATTTAAGAATCACAAAGCAGTAAATAAGTAAAACACAAAACAATAAAAATTCGATTCCAATTAAAATGACACTAAAATTACAAAATTAAAATAAAAGCAACGTCAGGAAAAAAGGCCTCCGGTCCTTGCATTTAAATCCTCTGTCCTGGGTATAGGTGGGAGTATAAAAAGTGAGAGCAGTACCGACCTTCAGGTCTCCTTGCAATTTTGAAATAGCAAATACTGTCCTTCTGTTATGCCACAAGTGCAGAAAGTGTTCAAAGGAAGGTGCCTTTAGTGCCACATTCTTGCCTGGTGCCAACTAGTGGGTGGCGGTGACTCCTGGCTCTTTCATAACCAATGGAGTAAACGTTTTCAGGGGGAAACCTACACAATTGTAGAAGTTTCTGTTTGCCCTACTTCAAACAATCGCACAATGGAACTTATTCCTTAAATCCAAGATGGGAAACCTGTCTCATCTTGCCAAGGGCCCGTCTGTTTACCCAAAGATGTGAGCAGAGAATAAGCAGCTCCTTTATCCATTGTAATTGAAAACTGGTTTGGGGGGGTAGATTTCCCCAACTGGGTTAGGTCCCAACGTGACTATGGGGACAAGAGCTGGAATTTTCCAAGTGTTACCTGACATTTATATGGACATTATATGGCACCTTGAAGCAAATGAAGTTCTTGGAACAGAGTTCACATCACATTAATGTCAAGCAAGCGTTTCATTGACAGTTTCCGGAGAGCACGCATTCAGACATGCACCAATACAAAACTGCACTGCCATCACCAGACATCACCAGACATCCAGTCAATTCTCTAACACTCACTATTAAACAGAAACAAAAGAAACAGTACACCCCTACCCCTACCTGTTCAAGAATGTTCTTTTGATATAGTCTTTAACATAATTACAAACATAATAAAGGATCATTTCAAGCACAAGAGTCAAAGACCAAGAACAAGCCTGGTCCCAGTTTAAAAAGCGATCTTAACAATATTTTTTGATTCTCTACCACTGGTATAACTACAACATTGTGCACCACATAGCGCTTGGAAAGGTTTAAGAATTAAACTGGCTAGCAGACTCTCAATCCTCTGCCTGCATCTTAGTACTGCAGTGGATGTTCGACACACTACTGTGGAGGCTTTCACTTCGAGAAACAAATGTGGCGTGCAGTTAAGGTGCATGCCACATAATAACAATTAGTGATTTACTGAGAACTTGGGGCCTGATCCAGAATTTGGTGGATGGTTTCCTCAGTCACAAACATGACAGATACCCTGTCACAATCAATACAAGATCATTACATCCTATGGCACCCGTAGCAAGATACACAGCATATCTGCCAAGCCTGTGATGGAGTAACCCGGCACAAAACTATAAATTAGGCCCTTTCATCAGTAGCCATAAAGAACCTTCTTATGGGATGGGTGGACTTCATTAACATGACTTTTCTTTTGCCATTATTCAAGTCCAGGTCCATCTACTAATTAGTTTATGCATGGAGAATCTGTCAGAGAGAGTAGGATAGTGCAATCAGCAAATGAAAGACTGTGCAATTTTATTTGTTGCATTGCTTGGGTGATGTCAACTTATGCTCCCCTGCATAATCATCAGTATCATATCATTTATTGACAGTCCAAAACATTTGTTTCACTATCAAAAAGGTAAGTCCATAAAACTTGAAAACATGGTACAGCTTCAAAACATTTTAAGGTAACAATAAATATGTCTAAAGAACACTCCTAAAAAACAGTCATGCAGAAAGGCATCTGGACCATGGCTTTAGGGCAGGGCCTAATGCTTTAAGTTCGATTGACAAAGATATAAACAGGAATTTGGAAATAGCTACAACCAGAATTGAGGAGGCTTCATTTCTGCATATTCTATATCCCTCTCCTCGAATTTGCAAGACAAAGGATCTGCAGAGACAAATGATCCATTTGTGTCAGGGTTTCGCATAAAGAGTGCAGAAAAACAACACATGTTCATTGCTTTCTTGTACATTTCCACAATAAAAGCAAAGGTTAGAGCCCTGATACGTCTTCCCCCAATTAGAGGAGTAGGCAGCTACTGGAAGATTCCTATAACTAAATTGGAGACACAAGGACCAGGCAGATGCCGGGCTGATACAGTTGAGTAATTCCTCAGCCTTGATTACAGATTTATGGAGGAGGAAATCATTTGTTAAGCTACCTAATGAAGTTGTGTGGCCCCTGTTACTGGTAGCCCTCTCCTAGAGCAGTTTTTTAGTTATGGGGGCTTCTGTTCTGCAGATGGAGTGGGGTGCGCTCCAGAAATTCCCTAGTCCCAGTTTACTCCAGGCATCTTTGAGAGATCCTAACCATCTGACTTTTCCCGCCCCTTTGCCATAATGATTTCTAGCGGGCTCTCCCTAAGGTGACACAATTCATAAGTACTCCAAATACGAATCCAGAACAATAGATACCTTAAGTCCTGATATCTCCTCCATCCTAAGATCCAAGTGGGGCGACACTGGTATAGTGACCTTTCTAAATCCAAAAGGCATCTAAAAAAATGTTGCACTGCTGTACAAAAGATGCTGATGTTACATTGGCCTCATAATTCGGCTCCATACAGTGCAGTCCTACTGGCCTGGTCTTTATACATTTGGATTGCTGGACGTACAGGGCCCATTCAGCTTTTTTGGCAAATTTGTGCGTGGCTCCAGCATGATGCTTCACAATTAGAGTATTCTTTGTGATCTGTGAGTCCCAGGATCCAGTGTTATGTAACCTGATGCCCAGATAATTGAACACCTGTATTCTTTCCAATGTTTTAGGTCCCACCTTGATAACACCTTTAGCCCTGGCTCTTTTGGAGTAAAATATATATTTTGTCTTGTAAGTATTGATTTGAAGGCAAACTCTTTGCAGAACTGGTTAAAACTATCAATCATGTTTTGAATGTCCCTTCGGGTTTTCGACAGCAACAGCGTGTCATCCACAAAGCGTAGTACCAGTAATTTCATATAGAATGTCTTTAGCCAGATCCACTGTCTTCCATTTTACCAAAAGAAGCCAAAAAGCTTAACTGACGGAACTAGTCTTATGCCTAAATCCTGCCTGCAGAACTGAAAGAATATGGTTTTCCTCATAGCAATCCATGGACCATTCTAATACCTGCTTGCAAAATGTTTTCTGAAGGTCGCCTATCAGACTGCTAGGGCAGTAGTTCAAGAGCTCCCTGGGGTCCCAGTTTTTTAAAATTGGTATGATCTCTGCCCCTTTTTACGATGGAGGGATTGCCCCCTCTATTGTGATAGCATTTGAGACCACATTGATATATGGGACCCACACCTTGTGATCTGATTTAAAGACCTCTGTGGGAATCTTATCAAGGACTGGAGCTTCCCTGGGCTTGAATGAGGAAACAACTCACTCTCTCTCTTCAAGGCTGAGGACTACTGGAGGGGAGGTCTGGATCTTTACTCAAGGTGGACCCCTGCTCCTAAAACCCAGTCACAGAGTAAAATGGGTGTTTCTGCAGGATTACATGGCCACCCATCACTCATGAATTTCCTTTTCAACATCTGCTACAGCAGCATCCAATAGATCAACCAAATACTGCCTCCCTAAGCTGCTTTTGGATTTCTCATGTGTAGGAGGCTGGCCTGGTTTTTGGTGGGTACCTATGGTAGTTACACCTTATACCATGTCCAGTTATCCCTTATTAGTGTAGTGTAGGCAGTGCCTAGATGCCAGACTCTCTAGAGGTAGCTGTAGCTGAGCACGAAGGCTTATCTAGGAGACATGCAAAGCTCATGCAAAACCACTGTAGTCACACAGTACTCACACACATGAAAGAAATACCTAGGCCCTCATTCTGACCCTGGCGGTCGGTGATAAAGCGGCGGCCAAGCCGCCAACAGGCCGGCGGTCTAAAATATGCAATTCTGACCCTGGCGGGAACCGCCAACACAGCCCGCCAACTTAACACTCCGCCCGCCACAGCGGTACAAACAAACAGCGCGGCGGTTCCCGCCAACAGCCAGGCGGCAGACAATGTACCGCCCACCCTATTACGACCCACCAATCTGCCACCTTTTCCGGGGCGGGAGCACCGCCGATAAGAACACGGCGGAAACAGACTACGAACGGGAAAACGCTCACCTCTACGCACTCCACGCGAGATTCCGGCAGTATGGAACCAGAGTTGCAGGTCATCCCCGCACTCCTATTCCTGCTCATATACCAGGAGCACGCCCGGCGGCGCGGAAGACATCGGTGAGTACTGCACCTACGACACAGGGGAGGGAAAAGATTACCGGCACACACCCACCCACCCACACCCACTACAACACACACATCAATGCATTCCCACAGATCACTGTCACAACCCACAAACCACCCCCCTCCGAAATAATGCAAAGACCAAAAGAAGAGATCATAAACGGGCAGATATATTGAAATATGGACACCAGTAATCCCAATAAATAAATAAACTATGTACAAAATATATACAGCTACTAAATGTAGTCCAACCACTGTCCGTGGATCACAGGGGTCCTGTGCAAAGGGGCAAGGCCCAGTCCCACGACAAGAACTCCACGGAGAGAACACTGCAGGGGCATCAGAAAGAAAATAGGACAGGCACCTCAGGGGGAAGGGAAGGGGGGGCACCTCAGCCACTTGAGTACACGACGCCAGATCCACGAGGGGACTCCATGACCACTGGCCCATCCTGGGGAGAGCAAAGCCACAGTCCAAACAGTCCATACAGTGGGTGGCCTGCCCACTGGGCCATCCTGGGGAGAGCAAAGCCACAGTCCATACAGTCCATACAGTGGGTGGCCTGCCCACTGGGCCATCCTGGGGAGAGCAAAGCCACAGTCCATACAGTCCATACAGAGGGTGGCCTGCCCACTGGGCCATCCTGGGGAGAGCAAAGCCACAGTCCATACAGTCCATACAGTGGGTGGCCTGCCCACTGGGCCATCCTGGGGAGAGCAAAGCCACAGTCCATACAATCCATACAGTGGGTGGCCTGCCCACTGGGCCATCCTGGGGAGAGCAAAGCCACAGTCCATACAGTCCATACAGTGGGTGGCCTGCCCACTGGGCCATCCTGGGGAGAGCAAAGCCACAGTCCATACAGTCCATACAGTGGGTGGCCTGCCCACTGGGCCATCCTGGGGAGAGCAAAGCCACAGTCCATACAGTCCATACAGTGGGTGGCCTGCCCACTGGGCCATCCTGGGGAGAGCAAAGCCACAGTCCAAACAGTCCATAACAGACCCCACTGCCACTGGAGGAGGCAAGTTGGCCAGAGGACATCCTGCAGCCCTGCCCGAGATAGATCCTGCCCTGCCACGTCTGCCAAAGGGCCAGCGGTTCTTGCCTTGAAGGGCCCAGTTCAGCGGTTCCTGAGACGGCGGGGCCCAGTTCAGCGGTTCTTGAGACGGCGGGGCCCAGTTCAGCGCTCCTTGCCCTGAAGGGCCCAGTTCAGCGGTCCTTGCCTTGAAGGGCCCAGTTCAGCGGTTCTTGAGACGGCGGTCCCCAGCGGAGCGGTGCTAGAGACGGCGGGGCCCAGTTCAGCGGTCCTTGCCCTGAAGGGCCCAGTTCAGCGGTTCTTGAGACGGCGGGGCCCAGTTCAGCGGTTCTTGCCTTGAAGGGCCTAGTTCAGCGGTTCTTGAGACGGCGGGGCCCAGTTCAGCGGTGCTTGAGACGGCGGGGCCCAGTTCAGCGGTTCTTGCCTTGAAGGGCCCAGTTCAGCGGTTCTTGCCTTGAAGGGCCCAGTTCAGCAGTTCTTGCCTTGAAGGGCCCAGTTCAGCGGTTCTTGAGACGGCGGGGCCCAGTTCAGCGGTGCTTGAGACGGCGGGGCCCAGTTCAGCGGTTCTTGCCTTGAAGGGCCCAGTTCAGCGGTTCTTGCCTTGAAGGGCCCAGTTCAGCGGTTCTTGAGACGGCGGGGCCCAGTTCAGCGGTGCTTGAGACGGCGGGGCCCAGTTCAGCGGTTCTTGCCTTGAAGGGCCCAGTTCAGCGGTTCTTGCCTTGAAGGGCCCAGTTCAGCGGTTCTTGAGACGGCGGGGCCCAGTTCAGCGGTGCTTGAGACGGCGGGGCCCAGTTCAGCGGTTCTTGCCTTGAAGGGCCCAGTTCAGCGGTTCTTGAGACGGCGGGGCCCAGTTCAGCGGTGCTTGAGACGGCGGGGCCCAGTTCAGCGGTTCTTGCCTTGAAGGGCCCAGTTCAGCGGTTCTTGCCTTGAAGGGCCCAGTTCAGCGGTTCTTGCCTTGAAGGGCCCAGTTCAGCGGTTCTTGAGACGGCGGGGCCCAGTTCAGCGGTGCTTGAGACGGCGGGGCCCAGTTCAGCGGTTCTTGCCTTGAAGGGCCCAGTTCAGCGGTTCTTGAGACGGCGGGGCCCAGCGGAGCGGTGCGTGAGACGGCGGGGCCCAGCGGAGCGGTGCTTGAGACGGCGGGGCCCAGTTCAGCGGTTCTTGAGACGGCGGGGCCCAGTTCAGCGGTCCTTGCCCTGAAGGGCCCAGTTCAGCGGTTCTTGAGACGGCGGACGGTCTATGGCCAACTGCTAATTGCCTGGTGGTGCCCTCCTGGGCAGCGGGGATGGTGCTCCTTCACTGCCCACCTGGGCTGTGGGTGGTGGGGCCCTCCTGGCCAGCTGGGCTGGGTCCTCCCTGGGCAGCGGCTATGGGGGTGGTGGGCTCTCCCGGGGCAGCTGTGCCGGTTCCTCCCGGGGCAGCGGCTATCGGGGTTGTGGGCTCCTCCTGGGCAGCAGGCCTGCTGCCTGACCTCTCCGACTTGCTGCCCTTGCCCTCCTTAGTCGTGGGCCTGTGGCCCTTTCCTCCCTTTGGAGCTGTGGCTGGTGACTGTCTCTGGGTGGTGTCCGGGGGGGATGTAGAAGGCGGGCTCCTGCGGCGCCCCTTCCGCCTTCTGCTCCTCTTCCCAGGGGGTGGGCTGGCTGTCCCCTTGCTGCTGGGCGAAGATCCAGACATGCGGGCTGGCGGGCTCCAATACCCCTGCACCCTTGTCAAGGGGGCTGCAGGGCTGGTGGTGGCTGAGGTGCTCTTCTTACCCCGACGAGAAGGAGGGGGGGGCTCAGGGTCAGGAAAGAAGTTAGTAGTGGCGAGGAAGAGCTTCTTGGGACAATGGAGAGTGGTAGGTACAGTGGGAATGGGAGTGGAGGGAGAGGATGTGGTTGTAGGTGAGTCACGTTTGCTGTCTTTGGGTGCAGGTGCAGGAGGGATAGGCTGTCGTGAGGTGGATGGCTGTTGGGTGGGTGGGTGGCTGCGTTTGTGTGGTGTGGAAGAGTGGGTGACAGACACAGTGGGAGAGGACACAGGGGACGTGTAAATGGCAGTGGGGGTGGTGACTGCACGTGTGCGGACTGGAGTGGAGGGTGTGCTGGTGATGGAAACACTGGCTGATGGTGAGGTGAATGGAGGTGTGAGTGTAGACGTCACAGGGAGGGAGGAGGGAGACGAGGAGGTGGGGGTCACAGAGGTGGTAGTGACTGTTGGCATGTCTGCATCGGAATGTTGCGTGTGTGAATGTCTGCTTGATCTGTGGTGCTTATGTTTGGATGAGCTTCTCTTCGGTGTTGAGGTGTGTGCAGGCTGGTCTGATGGTGTGGGTGGGACAGGCAGAGGAACAGGAGACTGGGAGGAGGGAGTTAGTAGAGGCAGGCAGGAGACAGGGACAATGGCTGCCGTCAGTGCTGAGGCCAGAGCCTGGAACGATCGCTGATGGGCAGCCTGACCCGAATGAATGCCCTCCAGGTACGCATTGCTGCGATGAACCTCCCTCTCCACCCCCTGGATGGCATTCAAAAGGGTAGTCTGCCCAACAATGAGCGTTCGGAGGAGGTCAATGACCTCCTCACTGAGGGCAGCGGGGGTAACAGGGGCAGGGCCTGAGGTGCCTGGGGCGAAGGAGATGCCCGGCTTCCTGGCAGAGCGGGCACGGGGCGAACGCTGAGGGGCTGCTGGGAGGGCGGAGATGGTGCGCTGGGTGGCGGCTGTACCTGTAATGGCGGGGGGCACGGATGGTGCCAACCCCGCAAGGGAGCCCCCTTCCGAGGACGTGTCCGTGTCGCTGCAGGCTCCAGTCGTCCCCGTCGTGGAGCTCCCCTCGCCCTCCGTCTCACTGGTCCAGTCTGACTCTGTGGCATGGCCCTCCTGGGCCATGTGAGATGCAGCTCCCTCCTGCCCCGATGCCACTTCTCCTCCGCCTGATGATGCTGATGCACACAAGCACAGAAAGACAAACAAAAAGGGGGGGGGAGAGAGAAATAAAGGGATATTGAGTACATGGATCTCCGGTACAGTTAGCGGACATGACAGACACAGATGCCCCCTGCACTAAGTTGCGCACTTGGGGTCCGCTACGCATTCCGTGGAACATGCCCTACACGCCTAGAGTTGACAACTGCACCCATGGATGACACGGCCCAGGGATGGCTGTACTGACAAACTACTGAGGGTGGTGGCTGGGGACACAGGGGCTTACGGGGGTGCCCAGCCTACAGATATCGCCCTGGCCTAGGGGGACCCCCAGCCCTCCTCCCCCAACCAGACACCTCCACTGCGCGACAACAGAGTAGATAATGCTTGTACTCACCCCCTTGTGTCTGCTGTGCTGCCCTCACGCGCCCATCCAATTCAGGGTAGGCCACCGCCAGGATCCGGAACATCAGGGGGCTCAGTTGACGGCAGGCACCCCGCCTACGTTGGGAGGCCATCCCCAGCAGAGACTCGGCGGTCTTCTTGGTCCCGCGGCGGATGTCCTCCCACCTCTTGCGGCAGTGGGTGCCCCGTCGATGGTGGACCCCCAGGGTCCGGACTTCCTTGGCGATGGCACGCCAAATCCCGATCTTCTCATGGGCGCGGACCTATGTGACACGTACAGGGAGGGAGAAATACCACGTTCAAGTTTGTCAGCATTTTCCTTTCCAGTGGCCCAACGCCCCCCATCCCCGCCAGGCCCCCCGCCATGCCCCCCGCCAGGCCCAACATGCCCCCCATCCCCGCCAGGCCCCCCGCCAGGACCCCCGCCAGGCCCAACGCCCCCCATCCCCGCCAGGCCCCCCGCCATGCCCCCCATCCCCGCCAGGCCCCCCGCCAGGCCCAACATGCCCCCCATCCCTGCCAGGCCCCCCGCCATGCCCCCCGCCAGGCCCAACATGCCCCCCATCCCCGCCAGGCCCCCCGCCAGGCCCAACATGCCCCCCATCCCCGCCAGGCCCCCGCCAGGCCCCCAAGCCAGCCAGTGGCCCCAAATCCATATTGAATTAAACTCACTTGTTGGTCTGGAGGACCGTAGAGTAGCGCATACTGGGGGAGGACCCCATCCACAAGTTTCTCCAACTCCTCTCCAGTGAAGGCAGGGGCCCTTTCCCCAGGCGCAGCAGCCATTGTCCCTTCCAGACCGAGGTCACAGCAACACTTGCAGTATAGGTCCTCTCCTGTGAAAGTTCAAGTCGCAAGTGGATAAGTAGATAGAAAATGGCGGTGACGTCCGCGGCGGTGCGTCCCGCCACCGCCGGCGCCCTTCGCCATTGGCTCCTGAAACCCATAGGCTTCAATGTTAACCAATGCGGCTTTGCGCCGCGGTCTTCGCCCGCCGCCCGCCGCGGTGTGCCACGCCAGCGCATTGACCTCACATCCCATTGTCACACTTCACAGGTCAGGCAGCCGCCATTTCCAGGGCCCACATGGCTCAATTTCAACTGCGTCACACAGGCCTAGGCCTTGCATAGCCACTCAGACACGCCATTCACTGCATAGAGAATCGTATACTGTGCTAGCTGTGAGTACGTACCTGTGGGTTGCTTGACTGTGTGCTCCATGTTGTCCTTCCTAGGCACCGTCCGCTGGGTTGGGCGAGGAGACGGATGAATCCTCCCGTGTACCGACCGCTGGTGGACCTGTCGACAATGGAAGAACGCCACATTATCCTGACCTACCGTCTTAACCGTGCCACTATCCATGAACTGTGTGCCCAGCTGGAGCCCGACCTGATGTCCCCCATCCGCCAACCCACAGGGATTCCCCCTCTGGTGCAGGTCATGTCAGTACTCCATTTCTTGGCAAGTGGGTCATTTCAGACAACCGTGGGAATTGCTTCTGGGATGTCTCAGCCCATGTTTTCGAAGGTGTTATCCAGAGTGTTGTCTGCCCTGATGAAATCCGTGAGGAGCTACATCATTTTCCCTGAGGTGGGCGAATTGGCTACAGTGAAGGGTGATTTCTACGCCCTTGGACATATTCCCAACGTAATTGGTGCCATTGATGGGACCCATGTGGCTTTGGTTCCCCCAAGAGACAGGGAGCAGGTGTACAGGAACAGAAAAAATTACCATTCAATGAACATCCAGGTGGTGTGTTTGGCTGACCAGTACATCTCGCATGTAAATGCCAAATTCCCAGGGTCAGTGCATGACGCCTACATCCTCAGGAATAGCAGCATCCCTTACGTGATGGAACAGCTACAGAGACACCGTGTATGGCTAGTGGGGGACTCTGGGTACCCCAACCTGTCGTGGCTACTGACCCCAGTAAGGAATCCCCGGACCAGGGCAGAGGAACGGTACAATGAGGCCCATGGGCGTACTAGGAGGGTGATCGAACGCACCTTTGGCCTCCTAAAGGCCAGGTTTAGGTGCCTGCATATGACAGGTGGATCCCTAATGTACTCACCTAAGAAGGTGTGTCACATCATCGTGGCCTGCTGCATGCTTCACAACCTGGCTTTGCGCCGCCAGGTGCCTTTCCTGCAGGAGGATGGTCGAGACGGTGGTGTTGTGGCAGCGGTGGAACCTGAGGAGAGTGACGAGGAGGAAGACGACGGGGCTGAAACAGACAACAGGGACAGAATCATTGAACAGTACTTCCAATAGGACACAGGTAACATTTCAAAGATAATTTAGTAAATGTTAACTACTCTCCAGCATCTCTGCTGCCTGTCTATTTGCCCCAGTGTATGATGACTGAGTTTTGGCTTTTCCCTCCCTATTTCAGATCTGGGGTCCCCACTACGAGTCCTGTGCTTCGTTTCCCCATGGACTACAGCTTTGTGGCAGCTGTTTGTTGACTTCACCATGTACAAGGACATATTTGCACTGTCATGTCAATTACAATCTATTGAAATCACAGCCAGACTCCAGATATTTTGGTGCAAAATAGGTGTTTATTTAAGTGCTCAAAATGGGATGGGTGGTTTCAAGTGGGTGGGGGCTATGGTGAAGGAATGTCCATGGCAGAGTCCAGAGTAACAGTCACACAGGTGCATTGTCCAGAGGCCTGTGGAGAGATGGAGCATGGGCAGTTCAAGGATGGACAGGGTGACAATGTGGGACAGTGGGATGACATCAGGTGGTATCCATTGCTGGCGGGGGTCTTGACATCCTACTCTGTCTTCTTGCGAGATCTCAGGGCCCTCTTGCGGGGTGGTTCTTCTCCTGCAGGAGGTGGGGGTCTGGTGGGCTGCTGCTGTGCGGGGGCCTCCTGTCCACTAGCGCCGGCGGAGGTGGTTGGCTGTTCTTGGTCCAGGCTAGTGGCAGGGGCCCTTGGGTGTTGTTGAGTGTCCGCCCTGTTGTTGACGAGGTCCTGCAGCAGCCCTACCATGGTAACCAGGGTGGTGTTGATGGCTCTGATGTCCTCCCTGTACCCCCGATAGTGTTCCTCCTGCAGTACCTGGATCTCCTGGAACCGGGCCAGTACCGTCGCCATCGTCTCCTGGGAGCGGTTGTATGCTCCCATGATGGTGGTGAAGACCTCGTGGAGAGTGGGTTCCCTGGGCCTCTCCTCCCCCCCCTGTCGCACAGCTGCCCTCCGAGTTCCCCTGTTTCCCTGGGCCTCTGCCCCCTGGCCGGTGTGCCCACTACCACTGCCCCCAGGTCCCTGTTGTTGTTGGGGTGGTGGGTTATCCTGGGTGCCCTGTAGTGGTAGACACACCGCAGATTGACGCGCCCTGGAGACAGAGGCATGGGCCCGCTGGGTGGGAGCTGTGCTGGTGTTCCCAGAGGGGTTTGGGTCTGTAGTGGCCTGGGCCTGTGTGAGGGGAACCGACTGTCCAGAGGTCCCCGATGGTCCGGGCTGGTCATCGGTGTCCAGGTCGACAGAGCTGCTGTCATCGCTGACGGCCTCTTGGGTGGGGGGTGTGGAGAATTCTGGCCCCTCCGCCGCGGTGTGTTGACGGTCGGGTCCTGCAGGGGTATAGAGGTATGGTTATAGTTTCAATGTGTGGCATATGGGTGTATCTGTGGGTTCTCGTGTCCCCAAGTGCTGGCATTCGTGTGTGGGGGCTTTGGTGAGGGTGGCTTGTGGGGGGGATGTGTATATGCATTGGGCATGCTTTGGTGATGGGTGTCCATGCTTAGTGGACGCATGCAGGCCTAGGTTTTGGGATGTGTGGGTTGTGATGGTGAGACATTGGCGGGGAATAGGTGTGCTGGGGGTGGGGGTGAGGATGGTGGTGGGGGTGAGGATGGTGGTGGGGGTGAGGGTGGGGGTGAGGATGGGGGTGGGGGTGAGGGTGGGGTTCGAGGATGGGGGTGAGGGTTGGGGTCTGATTTGGCATGCAGGTGGGGGGGAAGCAGTATTGAAGCTTCAACTTACCAGTATCCATTCCTCCGCCGACTCCTGCGAGGCCGTCAGGATGCAGGATGTTCAAGACTTCCTCCTCCCATGATGTGAATTGTGGGGGTTGAGGTGGGGGTCCTCCGCCAGTCTTCTGCACGGCGATGTTGTGCCTGGATACCATGGAACGCACCTTCCCCCGTAGGTCGTTCCATCGCTTCCTGATGTCTTCCCGATTTCTGGGGTGCTGTCCCACTGCGTTCACCCTGTCGACAATCCTCTGCCATAGCTCCGTCCTCCGGGCAATGCTGGTGTATTGTATCTGTGTGCCGAACAGCTGGGGCTCTACCCGAACGATTTCCTCTACCATGACCCTGAGTTCTTCGTCTGTGAAGCGGGGTTGTCTTTGGGGTGCCATGGGGTGGTGTGTATGATGTGTGGGGTGGAGTATGTGTATTTAAGTGAGTTGAGTGTGGTGGTGTGTGTTGTTTTGTGTGTGGATAGTGTGTGGGTGATGGTGTTGAGTGGCTGTGGCTGTTATTTTTTGGATGCTGGTGTCTCGCTCTTGCCTTCTTTACGAATTTTTTAGCGTAGGGGTTTGTGGGTGATGTGGGTGATGTGGGTGTGTGTTTTATATTGTATTGTGTGTGTGGGAGTGGTGTGTGTATGTGTATCAGGTGTGTGGGATTCAAATCGTCCAATGTGGCTGAGTTTTGTTCGTTTGTGTGTATTCTGACCGCGGCGGTGTGTCCCGCCAATGGAATACCGCGTTTGAATGACCGCCGCGTGGATTCGTGGGTCGTAATGGCATGGGCGTATTTCTGTTGGCGTGGCGGTGGAGGTTTGGTCACCTCCACCTTTCCGCCGACCGCTGGTCTGGCGGTCTGTTGTGGCGGTCGGATTTTCGGAGGTTTGCCTTCTGCGTGTCAGAATGACCGTGGCGGGTTTCCGCGACCGCGGCGGGATTATGGAGGATTTCTGACCGGCGGTAGGCGCCTTTTACCGCCGAGGTCAGAATGACCACCCTAGTGTTACAAAAATAAAGGTACTTTGTTTTGGTGTCACAAATACCAAACATACCATAGAGACTATACTCCCTTAGGAGGTCAGTAATACAAACATTTTATACACTAGTATGCAGAAATAGGTGTAAAAACAGTTAGAAAACGGTGCAATTAGTGAAAATCACATTAGTTAGAAATGGGCCTGGGGGGAACCAAAACCATATACTAAGAAAGTGGAATGCGAATGTTGGTTTCCAACCTAGGTAAGTGTAGTGTGTAGAGGAGTGCTGGGAGTATTAGAAAACACCAAAGTAAGTAATAGAACCCACCCCAGAGCCCAGGAAAGCAGGAGTAAATCACAGTAATGCAATGGCAGTCCTGTAGAAGCCTTTGCATGGGCTCCCTGTGGGTGGCAAAAGCTATGCTGCAGCCCATAGGGATCCCCTGGAAACCCAATGCCCTCAGTAACTAGGTACCATGTATAGAGACTTATAAGGGGGCACCAGTATGCCAATTGTGGGTGAAATACTGGGTTACCTGTATGCAACAACCATAATTTAAGGGAGCGAGCATAACTACTGGGGTCCTGATTAGCAGGATCCCAGTAGACACAGTCAAATACACTGACAAACAGGCCAAACGTGAGGGTAGCCAAGCTCGAAAGAGGCTACTTTCATACATCAGGCTAGGCCGGTAGGTGGCATTTGCTCCTTGATAACCTGTGTGCCCTCCATAGCTTTTAGGAGATCTGCCTTTGTCGTTTTGCATGAGCTATTAAACCATCCCCCTGTGGGCGATAGTTTTGGGTGCCCCCTAAGACTCTTTGGTAAAGAGGGCCCTCAGATTACAAAATACCAAATAGTGCCCAGCTAGGATAAGGTTGTTTTTCCACCAATTGACGGTTGTGTTATGCATATGGGTAGCTAAGATTGAATATAGGGCACTATCTTACTCGGGGAAAGAATTCACCATTCCCCTTTTCATATTCCTCCTATTTTTAGTGGCAATCAGCTGGGTATGACCGTGCTCTGTGGATGTCGGGCATGGGACAGTCATTGATTCTCTTAACTTAAATGTCAAAGGATTATGGTCGCTCTACTTGCATTCTTCCAGAACCATATCATCTAGCTTACTACACAGCCTTATGTCCAGAAAAATAAAATTAATTGTACTATGGTATGCGCTTCAGCTGAATGTCAGGGCAAGCCGTTTGTCTGAAGAGGATCACCCATTGTATTCCCAAATTCCATGCGTTCGAGTAATGTCCACAACCTGGAGTGCTTCTCTAAAGGGGGGCCTCCTGGTAGGACAAACAGGGTCCAGGACACATCAAGTTAAATTCTTGTGTCTAGATAATTCACAAGCCAAACTATTTGGCTCAAATGTGATAATAAAATCACCTCCAACAACGGTGTAGTGGGTACTTGAGTAATCACCCAACACTCTTTCCAGTAAATCCATTGTTTTGAATTTCTGTTTGTAGCAAGTTCTCCAGTTGTAGATATTAAATAACAGGAGGGTTTGTGAGTTAGAGAAAGAAAAAATAGCATTTGAAATTTGCCCAAGTCTACATGAAAAGGCGTAACAACAACGTATACAGACGGTTGAAGTTTGACTATAGACCAACATCATCAGGATCACTTAGATATAGATTGAATGATAGAGTGGTATGTCTCAGGCCTGGTGCACACCTGATGGTACACTGGGAAGCTGATGCTACACTCTACGAGCAGACCACAGCTTACTTGGGTGGTTATTGCAGGAGGCATGTCCTTTACTGTGGTTAATAACAACCTCCTGATCCCTATCTGAATTAGAGCAAGGTGCAGGTTGAGCCTGCTGAGAAGGTCAAAGGCTGACTTTAGCTCTATGAATGCAATGTACCCTGGGCTTTTTTTATATTTGCATATCTTACACAAGTGATATGTCAGCGGTTGGACTCGTCAATTGCCTCAAGGTGGTTCTGGGAAGCTTGGTTAAATAATTTACAGACACTAGTACCTTGCACTGTGCTCTATATATTGGGACACACTATAGGGCTGGAGAATTATTTGACTTCTGGTTCATGATTGCTTCCTCTATCTCAAGACACTCCATAGTCTAGTTAACATTACCATAATCCTCCTGTGGTACTTATCTGGTTGTATCATCAAGCTTCCTTTTGTCTCTACCTATTGTATAAATTTGCTTGAAATGACTCACACTTTCTTGGGCTCCTATGAGGATCTTTACATCTACCCAGAAATGGGAAGCTTTACCTTTCCAAAATCAATTAGTGTTCTTAGGAGGTGTCACCTTTTATTTTATTTCACATGTTCTATAGAATGTCTATTTTTTTCCTGGCTGTTAGCTTTTTATAGTTTTTGCTTCAAGAGTTTAAACATTTATGATACAGAACTCTGCCTTCCAAATGCTAAATCAGGTCCAAAGTCTCACAGTGTCTTACGAGAGCAGAGAAACAGCCGTTTAAACTGAGGGTCTCTCCTCTACTTTATGACACACTAGCATGTTTCTCAAACCTCGTTCTGTGTAGTCTCCTTTTATTATCATTTTTTTTATATTGACAATTCCAGTGTCTGCATTAACTACCTGTTGTTGATGAGACTTCTTAAGGATGCAGCTACCTAACAGCATCCATGGCAGCTTTTTACTGCACTTTCTGCCTAGATTTTATAGTACGTCTGAAAGAAAGGGGGGAGATTACTATGAATGCTTCACAAAGTGTATTAGAAAGTTAAACATACAATTTCTAAACCTGTAGCTCAATGATTGCTGACATTGTATCCTTGTCATTGTGTGCACATGTGTTTGGGTTTTTAAAAATCTTTTTATTGTATATTTCAGAACAAAAAACAGAATCAAGTAAACTAAATGAGAAGAACAACAAGTAAACAGAAACCAAACAAAGTAGGCAGGTGGGCGCAAAGAGAACAAAAGCAAACATTGTGCAATCACCATCATAGTTAGTACTCAAATGTGGATGGGTCAAGCTACATAGGTATTGCCAGACGAGGGCCCTCCGCTATGTTCTAACGACAAAGCCCTCTGTGCCCCCCACCTGGGGACACGCTGTTGACCCCACGCCTCAGCTCAGAAGCAACAGCCACTATCTGTACTCATGCAGTCCACAGGCAATCTGGCACTAGGAAGTGTGCTTGCGACTTTTAGCTTGTCATTTAATGATAGGGTACTTAACTCTAAAGCCAAAAATTTAAATTAAATTAATCTTTATATAATATTATGACGCACTTTCATCTTGGGAAATGTTTTTTCAAATATAAGCTTTTAGGACTCTGTATTTTCCTTGTTGGCAGAGATACATGTCACCTGCTGGCGTTGCAGTTTATTCTGGCTCATTTGCAAGGACTTGCAGTGCTAAATGAAGTAGTTGATGGCAGGAGAGTTTGGCATCCACTCACCTGTATAAACCTGGGAAATGGCAGAACTTTGAAGTTGTGATGGAGTTTTATCGCTGCAGTCATTTTCAGCAACTCTGTGGTCTTTCTCCCCACCGTGAATGTCTGAGTCCGAGGGGCTAGGCATGTCATTCTGTGCTCAGAACAATCCTTGATACTCCTGAGAGGAGACAGAAAGGAACTTCAGGGAATGCATTGAATGTAGCAGGAATACAGGGAGCAGCAGTTGGGGTGGGTCTGATGGTTTAGGCGGACCGGACTGGGAACTCAAAGTATCCCTGGCAGATTTTGTCAGACCCCTCCCAAAAGGGTACATAGCGAGCGAGCCTGACCACCACAATGGGACTTAGAGAAATGATAATTTAGAAAAAATTACAAAGTGGGACAACACATTTTTCATTATATTTTTAATTGTATTTGTTTTTAAAGCACAGTAAATGATGACATTACAGAGCACCAGGATAAGGTAAACTTTATTGGGGCTCTTCAATTATTCCCCTAAAGTCACCCTCCAACAGTGGCGCTCATCTCTCCATGGCTCCTCTCTCTCATGTATTTTATTTGTTTTATAGCACCTCTGTCACCAGCGTACAATGTTAGAGCACTTTGCATCACACATTCATACAGAGACAGTGAATCACATGAGTGCAAATATAGCCATTATAGCCAAAGGGAATCCTAATACGGCGGATGGGATATCGATCACGTTTGTGATGGAGCAACCCCCTTCATCAAACTCTAGATCACGCCCGGAGTCTGACCTTGTGGGTTCCGGACTGACTGCCGACACCCAAATGGTATGAGATCAGCTCTGCACCTCTCTGGATGGCAGCGGCTTAGGTGCTATTTCTAGTTAGCAGTCCATTTGTCTTCTAAATGCTCACTTTGGAAAACGTTGAGGCTGACAGGAGAAAATGTCAGTGTTCTCTGTGGGTAATGTGTGTTCCTAAGATGTGTGTTAGCATACATGGGGAGGGTTGGAGAGGTGTGGTCAGGAAGGTTTCCTTGTAAATATTGGGACCTATCAGCTCCAAAATGGAAAGTGTGCAGTAGACAGTAGTGAGGGGCCTCGTCAAATGTAGAGAGGGCCTTGATTCCTGTGATCACCTGTAAGGGGTAGTGAGGAGATGTTTTAATAGCATAGAGCTTTGTGGTTGGATTTCCTTCTCTATTTTAGGGGAATAGACATCTGGAGGGTGAGGCCCCATCCAGTGGCATTGCATGTAAATGGATTTGCCTTTTTTCTGCAATTATTTCAAGATATTTTGACAGTACTTTGGTCTTCATAAGAATCTCTTGGAGGGAAACTCAAGTGGAGTAAGGAGTTCTCAGTATTCTGCTTCAATGCAGGTGTGGACTTCTCTCACTCTCTGTGGCTTATGATTGCTCCCACAAATTAACTTGGTCTTTTTCTGAAATGTTACATGGCTTTCTTTTGTTGTGTGCAATGAGCTACAGTAGTGCCCACTGTGCACACTCTATTGCACTTTGCAAGCACCGACACTTAAACCTTGTATGTCATTGCACTACTATCGACAATATGTTGAAAGAAGCTAATGGCATTGGAGTCAACTTTCTGAACGAATTTCAGCTGGTACAGCAGTTATTATCAATTGTCTTTTTGAGACAGTTTTTTAAAGTCTTCTTACGCAATTTGAAGCGGTCTAATCATGCCATGCCGGGTTATCGAACAATGTTATTAGCACAAACTTTTGAATATGTTTTTACAAGGGTCCTTTGTTTGGGTACCTATTTTTGTCCACTTTATTTTTACTGTTTCCATTAATCTAATTTATCATGTAAACTTTTTAATTAACTGTATCATAATCAATAATATTCAAATTCTATTGTTGTGCCTGCGTTGATGTTTATTAAAAAGATTCTGTAAAGTTGGCTCCCACCGAGGGTGTTCTTGATTAAAAGATATTTCAGGGTCAGTTGAATCTCAGCTTTCTAAAAAATCATTTTAAACCATCTGGTTCTGAGTTCCATGTATTCTGAGGCTGCCCGTATTAAATCACATTATCAGGGGTTTCTGGTGGTCAGACATAATGCCTCGCATGCACAACTGTGGTATCTATGATAGGAAGGTATTTCTTTTCATGTTTGCTTCCAATGAAAAGTAATTGGCTGTGTGGATGGAGTGACTAGCCACTGTGAATTGACCATTTTCTCATGATGCCTCAACTGCTTGCTGTGTTCATCTGTGATTCAGGAAAGAGGCAATGATATTCATGGCTTCAGAACTTTAACTTGTCTTGGTGTGATTCTATGGGGGTGATTCTAACTTCGGCAGGCGCCGGAGGCCGCCCGCCGAAGTTCCCCCACCAAAATACCGCTCCGCGGTCGAAAGACCGCTGACGGTATTTTGGGATTTGCCCTGGGCTGGCAGGCGACTGCCAAAAGGCCGCCCGCCAGCCCAGGGCAAATCAACCTTCCCACTAGGACGCCGGCTCAGAATTGAGCCGGCGGAGTGGGAAGGTGCGACGGGTGCAGTTGCACCCGTCGCATATTTCAGTGTCTGCTTTGCAGACACTGAAATACTTTGTGGGGCCCTCTTACGGGGGCCCCTGCGGCACCCCCTACCGCCATCCTGTTCATGGTGGGTTTCCCGCCATGAACAGGATGGCGGTAAGGGGTGTCTGAATCCCCATGGCGGCGGAGCGCGCTCCGCCGCCATGGAGGATTCAACAGGGCAGTGGTAAACCGGCGGGAGACCGCCGGTTTACCCTTTCTGACCGCGGCTGAACCGCCGTGGTCAGAATTCCCTTAGGAGCACCGCCAGCCTGTTGGCGGTGCTCCCGTGGTCGGTGACCCTGGCGGTGACCGACCGCCAGGGTCAGAATGACCCCCTATGTGTCCTCTGCATTACCAGTCTTGGCAACAGTTCTATGCCCAGAGGCTCAGGTAACAGCTTGCCTTGGACACCCTCCAGGTCTTCCTTTTGGAGCTTTTCAGATGGTCTATACAATCTGAGATTATCACACATCAACTCCACTTCTAACTCCACCAGTTTATTTTGTATAAACAAAATGCCTTTCCTCCAGTAATGAGCAGCATTTACTGACTCTACCGTACAATCCATGCGTTTCTCCATAATGGCAAGCCTGCTCTGAAAACCAGCCAAGTCAGCCCTTGCCAGTTGGATTTCTGAATTCATTATGCCCCAGTGGTGGACGTAATGGCAGTGATCTCTTTCCTAATCATCTCACGGGTCAGTTACGTGGGTTAGAGATAGAGGGCTACTGCAAAGTCTTGGTTACAATGCCTGTCAAGAGTAATTGATGTTAGCGTCTTAAAGTAAAAGCAGTTGGAAAGTCAATCTCACCTCTGCCAGGCCTTGTAATCTAGGTCTCAGATGAGTTATGGACATTGCAGGAGATATGAATAGAGACTTCCTATCTCAAGTAACACGGGGTGAGTCTCAAGACCCGTAGCATTTTTATTTCCGCTAATGTTGCGTTAGGCTTCAATAATCGCTGTGCCAGATTTACAAAGTGGTACAATGCATGCATAACGCCTTGTGCCACATTATGCCTGCAGCTGGCATAATGTATGCAAGGGGGTCGTTCCCCCGATAAGGCTGCATTTTTAACGTCTGCACAGAGCAGGCATTATAGCGAGACACTCAACTATTTGTAATGGGCCTCAAAGTGCTTTCCAGAATAACTTAAACGATTTTTACGCTAATCCTGCAAAGCGCCAAACTAACATCAAAACTGTTGACGCTACTTCCCTAACTAACGCCATTGTGCGCCGTATCTTAAATATGGTGCACACATGATGGCACTGAGGGGCACAAGAAAAGTGGCCCTGCATTGGATGAAGCACCACTTTTCCTAAATCTGCCTCTAAATTTGAAGGCTGTGTAGAGACGCTTGTGCGTGGGTGTTGATCGATGTCTAAAACTGTTTCCTGTGAAACCATGCAAGCGCTATGGTTAGCTTAGGGGAGTCTGTGCTCCAGGTGTCACACACCTCATGTTGATCTGAGCTGTTTAGGGGGTGGAATTGTTATAAAGTCACGCTTCTTGGAAGTAGTTTCTGTTTGTTGGTGACTGTGGGCCTGATTATGACCCTGGCGGACGGCGGAGGCCGTCCGCCAAGGTTCCGCCGCTGAATGACCGCACCGCGGTCAAAAGACCGCGGCGGCCATTCAGACATTTCCTCTGGGCCGGCGGGCGCTCTCCAAAAGAGCGCCCGCCGGCCCAGAGGAAATGCCCCTGCAACGAGGACGCCGGCTCAGAATTGAGCCGGCGTAGTTGCAGGGGTGCGACGGGTGCAGTAGCACACGTCGCGTATTTCAGTGTCTGCAAGGCAGACACTGAAATACTTTGCGGGGCCCTCTTACGGGGGCCCCTGCCGTGCCCATGCCATTGGCATGGGCACGGCAGGGGCCCCCAGGGGCCCCGCGGCACCCCCTACCGCCATCCTGTTCATGGCGGGTTTCCCGCCATGAACAGGATGGCGATAGGGGGTGTCAGAATCCTCATGGCGGCGGAGCGCGCTCCGCCGCCATGAAGGATTCTCCCGAGCAGCGGTAAGTCGGCGGGAGACCGCCGACTTGCCGCTTCTGACCGCGGCTGAACCGCCGCGGTCAGAATGCTCGTGGGAGCACCACCAGCCTGTTGGCGGTGCTCCCGTGGTCGGTGGCCCTGGCGGCCACCGGCCGCCAGGGTCAGAATGACCCCCTGTGTGTCTTTGGCAGGTGCTTCTCTTGAAGGTGGTCACTGGGCATCCTCTCAACATATATGTAAATTCAAGATGAGAACAGAGGCTTCGTAAAATTCAGACTGTAGGGAAAAGATAAGGGGTTTGGGCTGCCGATGATGTAAAATCCTGTACCGCTTAGCCAGGAAGTTGGTTGAGCAGCGCCTTACTTATATATACTTATAGATATTAGTGTTTCCAGAGAGGGCAAGGATGACCTTCAGGTCACTAAGGAACGGTGTTCTGTGCCAGCAAGCATCAAGGAGGGACGGGTTGCTACGTGTAAAGAATTACAACAGTGGTATCAAGGTGATCTCTTATTCAGCTGAGGTTTATTCAATAAGGAGCTTCACAGCACCATGTTCCAGGGTCAGATCTGTTCTTACAGCTGCTCCCTCCTGTCACTTTGCTTCTCTTCCGAGGACACAATTCAGTGGCTTTAGTGTCTGTGAGCCTCTGTGCTAGGCTGCATGTTATGCTATGTATTCTGTTTCTGATATTTTTTATATGTTATGTTTTACATGTTATATGTTATGTTTCATATGTTATGTTTTATATGTTATTTTTTATGTTATGTGTTATGTTCTTTAATGTTATGTTTTATATGTTTTATCTGTTATGTTTCATGTTACGTTTTATATGAAATATGTTATGCTATGTTTATGTTATGTTTTATATGTAATGGTTTATATGTTATGCTATTTTTTATGTTCTGTGTTGTGCTTTATATGTTATGTTTTATATATTATGTTTTGTGTTATTTTTTATATATTACATTATATGTCATGTTAAATGTTATGCCATGTGTTATATATGTTATGATATATTGTATATGTTATACTACATTTTCTGTTTTATGCTATGTTGTAGATGGTCTATATAATATGTTTCATGCTAAGTTTAATGATGTATGTTTTATATATTATGTTTTATGTTTTATGCTATGTTTTATATGTTTCATATTGTATGTCATGTTATGTTTTAGGTTATGTGTTATGTTTTATATATTATGTTGTATGTTATGTTTTATATGTTATGTCATGTTATCCATTTTGTTTTATGTTTTATGTGTTACGGTATGTATTATATTTTGTGTTATATGTTATATGATATGGTTTATGTATTATATTATGTTTTACGGTATGTGTTATATTTTATATGTAACTTTTTATGTTATGTTTTATATGGTACGTGTTATATTTTATATCTTATATTATGTTTTCTGTTTTATGTTATGTTTTATATGTTATGTTTGATATGTTATGATTTCTGTGATGTGTTATGTTTTATATGTTATGTTATTTTTCATGTTATGAGTTATGTTGCATATGTTATGTTTTATATTTACTTTTACATGGTATGCTTTATGTTTTGTGTTATGCTTTATATGTTATGTTTTATATGTTATGTTATGTTTTATATTTCTGTTATTTTTTATATGTTATGTTTCATATGTTATGTTTTATATGTTATGTTTTATGTTATGCGTTATGTTCTTTACTGCTATGTTTTATATGTTATATCTGTTATGTTTCATGTTATGTTTTATATGAAATATGTTATGCTATGTTTATGTTATGTTTTATATGTTATGGTTTATATGTTATGATATGTTTTATGTTCTGTGTTGTGCTTTATATGTTATGTTTTGTGTTATTTTTTATTGATTAGATTATATGTTATGTTAACTGTTATGCCATGTGTTATATTTTATATATGTTATGATATGTTGGATATGTTATATTACATTTTCTGTTTTATGCTATATTGTAGATGGTCTATATCATATGTTTCATGTTAAGTTTAATAATGTATTTTTTTATATATTATGTTTTATGATATGTTTTATATGTTTCAGATTGTATGTTATGTGTTAGGTTTTATATATTATGTAGTTTTTATACGTTATGTTATGTTCTCTCTCTATATATATATATTTCTCTCTTGGCTTGTCCATAGAAGCAGAGTCTCTCCCTCTCTCTCTCTCTCTCTCTCTCTCTCTATATATATATATATATATATATATATTTTTTTTTTCTCTAGGCTTGTCCACAGAAGCAGAGGCTCTCTCTTTATATATATATATATATATATATATATATATATATATATATATATATATATATATTTCTCTCTTGGCTTGTCCACAGAAGCAGAGGCTCTCTAATGCCCTTTTAGCATCCTTGTAAAGGACGTTAATAGGGTGGGGGAGTCATAGGTGAACCTGGAGCTTGTGCGAAAAAATGCCTCTAAGCAGTGTACAGCATTTGGTGGCTTCAACCCCCATGGACATGGCTCCTGTCTTAGGAAAGAGCCATGCCCACCACCCCAAGGGCCATGTCAAGGGGACATATGTCCACTGGGCATGGCCACTGGGGAAAGCGCCATGCAGGGGGCACTAAGTCAGGGCCCCCGAGCATGAAGAAAATTTAAAAGAAGAATACTTACCAGGACTTACCTGGGATTGGTCCCTCCTCCTGTTGTGTTCCTATGGTGTGGGTGAGGGTGTCCCTTGGGACAGGGAAGGGCATGGTCTCTGACTATGGAAATATGCCTACAGGTCCCCTAACGCCTGCCCATACCCAGACGTTGAATAATGACGCTAGGAAAGCTTAACAACATTATTTAAGGCTCCCATACCCCCGTGCTGGATTTTAGTACAGGGGAATAAATATGGCGCTAAGGCCATATCAGCCTTTTTTGGACGGGAACGCTTGCATCTCATTGACGCAAGGTAGGCTTTCACGTCCAGAAAACAATGTCCACAGGGCCAAGCAGTGGGCAAACCACCCACTGGAAAGACTTGAGAGACTGTGGCTTTGCACTCCCCATGATAGAGCAGTAAGCAAACCACCCACTGGAAAGACTTGTGATACTGTAGCTTTGCACTCCCCAGGATATAGCAGTGGGCAAACCACCCACTGGACAGACTTGAGAGACTGTGGTTTTGTACACTCCAGGATAGAGCAGTGGGCAAATCACTCACTGGAAAGACTTGTGAGACTGTGGCTTTGCACTCCCCAGGACAGAGCGGTGGGCAAACCACCTACTGAAAAGACTTGAGAGACTGTGGTCTTGCACTCCCCAGGATACAGCAGTGGGCATGGAGCTCCCTCTTGGAGCAGTGGCTTTGTGCATTCATCCGGCTGAGGTACCCCCCCCTCCGCCTGAGGTGACTGTTTCATTTCGATCTGATGCCCCTGCAGTGATCTCTCTGTTTCAAGTCAGGTATCTTGTGTGGGCTTCGCCCAAGCATTTTGGGACACTGATCCACAGACAATGATTTGATTAATATCCGGACTTGTGTAGTTGGTGTACATATTTGTATATACTGATTTTTTAAATTTTCATTGTTTACACCCATTTGTCCTTGCATTCTTCCAGGGGGTGAGGGGATGTATATGTAATGTTGCTGCATGTATTTGTGTGTATGGTGTTGTGGATGAGGGTAGGGGTGGGGGGGGTGTTGTGTGTTGCGTGTGTGTGTGTCACTCTCTTTTCCCTCCCACCCTCCCCTGTGTTGTAGGTGCAGTACTCACCGTGGTCGTCGACACCGTCTTTGCGGCTCCTGATACAGTAGGAGGAAGACCAGCATGGGCAGGACCTGAAGTTCAGGCTCCATGGCGTCCTGGTTCCTCGTTGGGTGTCGAGAGGTGAGTGGTTTCTGTTCCAATTCCTGTTTCCGCCATGCTTTTGATAGCGTTGGTACCGCCCCGGAAAAGGTGGCGGAAAGGCCTCTTGTAATAGTGTGGGCGGTACATTGTCTTCTGCCTGTCTGTTGGCGGTTACCGCCGCCAGGTTTGTTTCTACCACCGTGGTGGTGGGAGTGTTAAAGTGGCTGTCTATGTTGGCGGTTTCCGCCATGGTCATTATTCAATTTTTTTTCCGCCGGGCTGTTGGCGGTATTACCGCTGCTTTAGCACCGACCGCCAGGGTTGTAATGAGGGCCCAAATGATTTGGGAGTCAGCCCAATGTTGGGCAGGTGTAAATAAGTTGTGGTTTGGATTTAACAAGTAATTTTAGTAGCTTCCCCACACTCATACCTGGCTCACTCACGTCTGACCATGTTCCTCAAGTTCTACTGCTCAACCTGAGCAAATCCATTTTCAAGCCCTTTTTGGACTTGGGATTCACAGTTTTTATTTGCACATACATTGGAAGCCTGTGTAAAAGTGCAGGAACCAAGCCCATTCTTGGTCTGGCCAGAATGGCACTCTAGTGGCCACCAGTAGTATTTTTCTGTGGCGTTCCAGCCGCGAGCAATTCCAACACAGAAGAGCGACACAAAAAGACACCATTGCATCTCAAGGGTGTTCCCCCAGACTTGTACTCAGTCCCTGATTGCAGCCTTTTTCTAACCCAACTGATCTCCTTTGAAGTGAATGGAAAACCTGACCTAACACACCTCTGCTCCCTGATGCCCCAGATCCCCCTGAGGTGACCTGTTGGTTTGGCCTTGGACTTTGCCCTACACTCACCTCAAGTCCTTAAAACAGTCCAGTTAAACTGTGACAAGTAACCAAATGCAATATATGTTTTCACCCCATCAGATAACTATACCACTCCAGAAATTGGACTGTCTACTTTTGAAACATAGAACAATTAATATCTCAAAAAGTACTTACCTGATTCTAATGATCTTGGTATCTAAATTCATATAAAAATATTTTAACAAATTGGTGTCAGACTGTCCTCTAATTAGTCTAACTGCTCGCACTACATTTAGCCAGCTTCCTACAGGCATGCAGAATGTCTCTAAGGGCCTCTGTGGACTGTCTGCATAGTGTTTCCTTACATTGGTACGCTACATTTAGCCAGCTTCCTACAGGCATGCAGAATGTCTCTAAGGGCCTCTGTGGACTGTCTGCATAGTGTTTCCTTACATTGGTACGCTACATTTAGCCAGCTTCCTACAGGTATGCAGAATGTCTCTAAGGGCCTCTGTGGACTGTCTGCATAGTGTTTCCTTACATTGGTACGCTACATTTAGCCAGCTTCCTACAGGTATGCAGAATGTCTCTAAGGGCCTCTGTGGACTGTCTGCATAGTGTTTCCTTACATTGGTACACTACATTTAGCCAGCTTCCTACAGGTATGCGGAGCATCTCTTCTCTCGAACAAACTCTAAATTGCAATTTTCTCTGCCTTTCATGCTCTTTTAGTATAGTGCATAGAGGTAGGTGTGAGGGTGTTAGGTGTTACAAAATCATTGTAATGACATTTAATAATTCTGGCAATGTTCATTTTATTATTGTTCTTTATGCCATGTCTTGGTACTGTTTTTATAATATTCGGTGTAGCTGTTTTAGATATACTGAGAAACAGATTGTCCCTGTAGCAATAAATACTTTGGGCCATATTTACAAGGGACATGGTGCAGCGTAAAAACTGCCTGGCTTCGGAGAGTTGAGGGATAGTTTAGCTGATACACTGGATCATGTCACAAGAAACAAGTGCCTGACGGGGAGCTTAAAGGGCATGTAGTGTGAACAAACTGAGCTCTACCTAATTCCCTGCTGTCTTTTGAGAAGTGAGAACTGTTGTTGTATTTAAATAAGATAATGAACTTTTGGGCAATGATGACTCCCCACAAAGGAGCCTGCAAAATAATAAGCCTTACCTTGACACCCCTGGCTTTCTATATCCAGCAGTACACCTTCATCTTCACAATGGCCAGTGGCACCTCCTCCTAGCAACATGCTCTTTACTGAAGTTGTGTTGAGAAGCAGGATGATCTGTGGCCCATCAGGCAAGACATCTCAGCAGTGGGGACCAAAGTGGGCTCTACAGAGTCATGAATGAAGGACCTCACAACAGAGATCAATACATTACGAGCTGATATGAGGGTCATTCTATAATAGGATGGATAGTTGGAAAAACAGATGTCCGCACTAGAAGAATGAATAGATAATGGGGACTGCAGGTTCTGACATCTGGTACTTGAAAAAGGAGGTGACTAATCTGGAAGACAGCGAGCCATAATGACCTCAGATTTTATGATATTCTAGAAAAAATAGAAAATAATGACATAAGTGGCTTCCTGACACAATTACTTCCTTGCTTCTGGATATGACCTTCACACCTCAATGTGAATTGCAGGGAGTCCACACAATCCTAGCCTGAACTAACACATCTGAAAATGTAGAAAAGCCAGACCGATCATAACCCACATCCTCAGGCATGAACAGGCTCAAGAGGTTCTAACAGCAACTCGAAAGCATGACCCACACTGCTTATGAGGACATGAAGTACAGATTGCTACAGATTTTTTGGTAGCAACCAATGTGAGGGCCCTTTCACCAAATAAGCATCAATTGAAATTTGTTTCAAAGAAATCTCAGGAGAGGGGCCAAGTAGGCCTCCATGGATGCAAACATTTCTGATCTAACAACAAAAATGAAAATGCTATTACTTAATATAGGGTTATTCCGAAACAGATGCGATGCTCTGGAGGAATGGATGACTTAACTCAATGACGTAGAATGCTGGGGTCCTGTCATCTGACATGCATGTCATCAGGATCGGCCATAACTTTAGAATGTGTCCCAATTTCACTCGACTACATTCTTAACTACAATTCTACTTATTTGATTTTTGTCATTATGGTGTCAAATTATTTATTACAATCTACTCTATTTTCTAAACTGGTTTGGGATTTCCTGGTGTATTTTTACTTTGTTACTGTGCTGCATAAATACTTTACATATCAAATCCTCTTGCATATAAGAAAAAAAAGAAAAAGGGATAAATGTACATGTAAAAGCAAATCATCACAGGGCATAGCTTCATCTGCCGTCATGAGGGACACCTTGGCAGCCAGGTAGGTGCTGTCAGGGATGTTGCAAGGCAGCAGCCAGTGCACTTGTGTGGACGTTCACAACCTTAACTCTGTGGGTATTCACAAACCATGGCAAAGCATAACCAAACATAACTGTCCCGGAGCGGTCAGTGTTTGTAAGTGAACACAACACACATTATTGTGGTAATAGTAGGGCTGGAGACGAGACTGTCCAGGGAATATTTGTTGCTATTTGCAGAAACATGTACCCAAACTTGTGGTTTATTTTGTGCATACATTAGTTTTTTATATTACAAGGCATACGCTAAGAAACCCATCAGAATCACATTGATGTCTGCTAAACAGTTTTGACTACTAAAAATTGTGTAAAAGTCAGAATTATCTTTAAGCTATGGGTGCACGCCAAATTCTGATGGGGTCATTGACATTTATGTAATCAAGCCCCTCCACGTCGAAAATGGTACAGATGGGTTCCATGATCAGGTGACCATCAAGTGCCCCTGGAGTATCCAAGGCTCCATAGGAATAGTGATCATTAGAATGCACCATTGAGCACCTAAGGGTCTCTCTACCAATAAAGGTCCCTCTCCAGGAGCCCTGAAAGACTTGGCTTCAGTAGGGAAGCAGAGATTGAATTTTGGAGTCTCTCTTTGCATTTAATAAATCACAGACATTTTATTTCACAGTCATAGAGCATTTCTGACCAATATCTCAACATCAGACACATCTAAGTAATGGCTGATACCCTTAAAGGTAGCCTGGTCCTCGATACACAGTCAGTGCAGGCCCCTTTTAATGCTGAAACATGGCCTCTTTCCTTGAACCTGATACTAGATGCAAGGCAGCATTCTGGGAGATCTGCAAATGTTCAACAGTTCTTTATTGAAATGTAGGTCAATAATCTACAGTTCAGACCACACTCTTCATTTCGGTTAAATTTCAAACTTCAGACCCAGCACCAGGATCCACGTTCAGCCAGAAGATTTGTTGTCAACTGAACAGACTCAGGGCAGCTACCTTAGACATTTCATTCATGGAAACGATTAATGCCAAAACAGAATCCATTGGTAGCTTTTTACTAACATTTAGGGCCTGATCTAATTTACATCAGGTGGCCCACCATTCTGCCATGGGGATGACGTACATTACTCAGTCCCCATGGTAGAGAGCCTGCCCACCTAATTTACAAATGGCCCTGACCAGTTGGTCATTTACAAAGGCAGCTTTGTCAGTATATAAATCAGTCCCTAAGTTTTGTCTACCTTCAAAAACACAACACACAAGGCAGAGCTGTCAGAAATATGTTGCCAGGAAAGTTTTAAAAAAAGTGGGGCACAGTGGATGGGCCCGTGACATCCACACACCTGGACAGTGGCTTCTGGTGAGAAGTCTGTGACTGTAGCAGTCTGGGGTCACACAAGTGTCCCACTTTTCTGTATCTTCCATAAGTATCTTCGCATCTGCCAAGATTCTTGTGAAACAGCCATTTCACCAAATCAGTGAAAGAATTAAACATTGCACAACGATCAAATTTGACCTTATATTACAGATTTTCAACAGTGTATAAAATTATTAGATCAGTCGTAAAACATGCTTCTAAACCCTGCTACTTCAATACAAGCACACAAAACGCAAAGAAACAAAAAGAAGTGACAATATTTTAGTGACATCCTTGAGCAACAAACCTCAACAGAATAATTTTAGAAAAAGCCTTTCTTGCTGCTACCTTATATAACAAAGTTACAGCATGTTTATCCCATCGTAAAAAAAGAATAAA
The DNA here is from genome assembly GCF_031143425.1 of Pleurodeles waltl. NCBI lineage: Eukaryota > Metazoa > Chordata > Amphibia > Caudata > Salamandridae > Pleurodeles > Pleurodeles waltl. Next base: position 15,638,535 of record NC_090438.1, on the reverse strand, counting down.
ACATACTCCTTCTCTCTCACTTTCCTTTCTTTGAATGGCATTTGTGATTGTGCAAATGTTCAATCATGTTTAAATGTTTGAACCTAATGAGGCCTGTTTCCCTTTTGGTGGGGTTTTAGCAGTTATTATGGGTTTACACCTAGAACAGGAGAGAGATAAGGCAATTTCAAGTTCTTTTCCTACCACTGCCACCAATGTAGGAGGCTGGCCTGGTTTTTAGTGGGTACCAGAGGTAATTACACCGTATACCAGGTCAGTTATCCCTTATTAGTGAAATGTAGTCAGTGTCTAGAAGCCAGGCTCTCTGGGGGTAGCTGTAGCTGAACAGCCAAGGCTGAACTAGGAGACATGCAAAGCTCTTGCAATAACACTGTAGTCACACAGTACTGACACACATCAAAGAAATTACTCAGTGATACAAAAATAAAGGTACTTTATTTTGGTGACACAAATGTCAAAAATACTGTAGAGACTATACTCTCTTATGAGGTAAGTAATATATACAGTATTTACACTAGAACGCAGAAATAGTTTAAAAAAGTTACAAAACAGTGCAAATAGTGAAAATCACAATAGTTAGAAATGGGCCTAGGGGGAACACAAACCATTACTAAAATAGTGGAATGGGAAAGTCGGTTTCCCACCTAGGTAAGTGTAGTGTGTACAGGGACGCAGGGAGTGTAAAACCACATGCCCAGGAAAGCAGGGGTAAATCACAGTAACTTTCCTAGAACACACAAGAACATGTGATAGAAGATTTAGCAAGAACCAGAAGAGACTGCAAGACACCAACGATGGGTTCCTGGACCTGAAGACCTGTGGAAGAAGGGGACCAAGTCCACGAAGCACTGAAGAATCCAGGAAGAACAGGAGGCCCTGATGACCCAGAAGAAGGTGCAAAAGAAGAACCACTGGTGAAGAAGAACAGTCAGTACTGCACCCAAGAAGATGGATGAGGGTTCCTGGTTGGTGCAGATGATGTCCCACGCCAGATGGATAATTGCAGTCTAGTTTGTGTTGCTGAATTCTACCAACAAGCCTTGGCACATGCAACGCTCGTGGTTAGTTGAAAATGGCACTGCCCGGGGCCAGGAGGGACCTGGTGGCCTCTACCCAGGAGGGGGAGACAGAAGGGACTCTAAGCAACTGAGAGAGTGCTCAGAAGACCAGGCAGAGCACACAGGAGTCCCACAACATCGGGACAACGAAGGGGCAAAAGGAGGCCTGTTCAGCACTACACAAAGGGATCCCACACAGCCGGAGAACTACGCAGGGGGCTGTGCTTCACAGGAAGAAGTCCTGAGGGGTGGAGCTGCACGGTGCATGAAGAACTTCATGGAAGGATGCCAACAAGCCTTGGCAACTGCAAAATATGTGGTGCATGGGGGTATTGTCTTTCGTGGGAAGGCAAGCTCTTACCTCCACCAAAGTTGGACAGCTGGATTTCAGGACCGTTGGGACCACTTCAGTCTACCACCTGTGTTTCTGGATCTGCACACTTCTTCAGGAGAGGGCACCTAAGCCACCAGTCATTGCTGCAAAGTGGTGCCTGCTGAAGCAGGGAAGTGACTCCTTCACTTCAAGGGAGATTCCTTTGTTCTTCTGGTGCAGGCTGAAGACAGGCAGTCCTCCGAGGATGCACGACCTGGAAACAGTTGCAGTTGCTGGCAGGAGCTGAAGATACAATGTTGCAGAAGTCATCTTTGCTCCTGCAGTTTGTAGAGTTCCTGGAGGATCCAGATGCAGTTTTGTCGGTAGAAGGTGAAGTAAAGGATGCAGAGGATTTCTGCTGGAGTCTTGTAATCTGAATCTGAGGAAACACCCAGAGGAGGGGCCCTAAATAGCCCTGAAAGGGTGATTGGTCAGCTACACAGGTAAGCACCTATCAAGGGAGGGTTCTGATGTCACCTGCTGGCACTGGCCACTCAGACGCTCCCAGGGTGCCCTGCCAACTTGTAATCCAAGATGGCAAAACCCAGGGACACTCTGGAGAAGCTCTGAGCACCAACTCTAGGGTGGCCATGAACAGGGGAGTGGTCACTCCCCTTTCCTTTTCCCAGTTTTGCACCAGAGCAGGGACTGAGGTCCCTGAACCGGTGTAGACTGGATTATGCAAGGAGGGCACCATCTGTGCCCTTCAAACCATTTCCAGAGGCTCTGGGAGACTACCCCTCCCATACCTATAATACCAATTTCCAAGGGGAAATATGTCCAACAATATGTGTGAGACATGTCTAAATGATTGGTCTTACAAACATGTACAGTAATAGATTAATTTTTAAGTGTCATCCCATAGTTAATTGGGGCAATGTGCACCAAGGATCCGATGCATAGCTATCTGATGTACTGTATATATCGGAGGTAGTAGCTGTCCTCGATAGCTGTTACATGTGAGTGATTTAATGAAGTGTACTTGATGTGTGCATGCTGCATGTCACATACTATGTTTACACCTTTTCACACAGTTACCCTGCCATAAGGGGAGGAAGACAACCATCAGTGTACCGTCCACTAGTTGACCTGCACACCATGAAGGAAAGACGTTGTATACAGACATATTGTCTGAATTGTCATACTATCACGGATCTTTGTAAACAGTTGGAGCCAGATCTGATGCCTGACATTTGCAATCCCTAAAGCATACCTCCCATTGTTCAAGTCTAGTCAGTGCTACACTTCTTGGCCACAGGCTCCTTTCAGAATACAGTGGCTCTAACTGCTGGGATGTCTCAGCCCATGTTCAGCTGGTTTTGAAGGATGTACTGTGTGTGTTGCTGAAACACCTGGGCAGCTACATCAGGTGTCCCCAACAAGTGGATTTGGCCTATGTGAAGGCAGACTTTAATGCTATGGGACACATTCCACATGTGGTTGGAGCCATAGATGGTACTCATGTAGCCTTGGTTCCCCCAGTGGCAATGAACAGGTGTATAGGAGGTGTATGGTGTATACTACTCCATGAACAGTCTGGCAGACCAGTTGTAGGAAAGTAGCCTCTTTCTAGCCTTGTTACCCCCACTTTTGGCCTGTTTGTGAGTATATGTTGGTTTTTTTTTACTGTCTTACTGGGATCCTGCTAGCCAGGGCCCAGTGCTCATACTGAAAACCCTATGTTGTCAGTGTGTTTGTAATGTGTAAGTGCTCATATGTTTGTGGCCTATATGTGTTCCCTGTGTGGTGCCTGTCTCACTGAGGCTCTGCTAACCAGGACCTCAGTGGTTATGCTCTCTCTGCTTTCCAAATTTGCCACTAACAGGCTAGTGACTAAATTTACCTATTCACATTGGCATACTGGTACACCCATATAATTCCCTTGTATATGGTACTGAGGTACCCAGGGTATTGGGGTTCCAGGAGATCCCTATGGGCTGCAGGCATTTCTTTTGCCACCCATAGGGAGCTCTGACAATTCTTACACAGGCCTGCTAGTGCAGCGTGTGTGAAATAACGTCCACGTTATTTCACAGCCATTTACCACAGCACTTAAGTAACTTATAAGTCACCTATATGTCTAACCTTCACCTGGTGAAGGTTGGGTGCAAAGTTACTTAGTGTGTGGGCACCCTGGCACTGGCCAAGGTGCCCCCACATCGTTCAGGGCATATTCCCCAGAGTGCGGGGACACCATTACACGTGTGCACTATACATAGGTCACTACCTATGTATAGCGTAACAATGGTAACTCCGAACATGGCCATGTAACATGTCTAAGATCATGGAATTGTCACCCCAGAACCCGGGTACTGTCAAACTTCCTTTCCGGGGTCTCCACAGCAGCTGCTGCTGCTGCCAACCCCTCAGACAGGTTTCTGCAATCCTGGGGTGCAGGCAGCCCTGGCCCAGGAAGGCAGAACAAAGGATTTCCTCTGAGAGAGGGTGTTACACCCTCTCCCTTTGGAAATAGGTGTGAAGGGCTGGGGAGGATTAGTCTCCCCCAGCCTCTGGAAATGCTTTGATGGGCACATATAGTGCCCATCTCTGCATAAGCCAGTCTACACCAGTTCAGGGATCCCCCAGCCCTGCTCTGGTGTGAAACTAGACAAAGGAAAGAGGAGTGACCACTCCCCTGACCAGTACCTCCCAGGGGAGGTGCCCAGAGCTCATCCAGTGTGTCCCTCACCTCTGCCATCTTGAAAACAGAGGTGTTGGGGGCATACTGGACTGCTCTGAGTGGCCAGTGCCAGCAGGTGACGTCAGAGGCTCCTTCTGATAGGCTCTTACCTCTCTTGGTAGCCAATCCTCCTTCCTAGGTAGCCAAACCTCCTTTTCTGGCTATTTAGGGTCTGTGCTTTAGGGAATTCTTTAGATAACGAATGCAAGAGCTCACCAGAGTTCCTCTGCATCCCCCTCTTCACCTTCTACCAAAGGATCGACCGCTGACTGCTCCAGGACGCCTGCAAAACTGCGACAAAGTAGCAAGACGACTACCAGCAACAATGTAGCGCCTAATCCTGCCAGCTTTCTCGACTGTTTCCAGGTGGTGCATGCTATGGGGGTGGCCTGCCTTCACCCTGCACCAGAAGCTCCGAAGAAATCTCCTGTGGGTCGACGGAATCTTCCCCCTGCTAACGCAGGCACCAAAAGACTGCAACACTGGTCCTCTGGGTCCCCTCTCATCCTGATGAGCGTGGTCCCTGGAACACAGCAACTCTGTCCAAGTGACTCGGACAGTCCAGTGACTCTTCAGTCCACGTTTGGTGGAGGTAAGTCCTTGCCTCCCCACGCTAGACTGCAAAGCTGTGTACTGTGTGATTTGCAGCTGCTCCGGCTCCTTTGCACTCTTCCAGGATTTCCTTCGTGCACAGCCAAGCCTGAGTCCCCAGCACAACGTCCTGCAGTGCACCACCTTCTGAGTTGTCGTCCTGCGTTGTGGGACTCCCTTTTGTGACTTCGTACTCTGATTCACTTTCCTTCTAAGTGCCTGTTAGGGTACTTTTGCGGGTGCTGCCTGCTTCTGTGAGGGCTCCCTGAGTTGCTGGGTGCCCCCTCTGTCTCCTGCTCCAAAAGGTGACATCCTGGTCCCTCCTGGGCCACAGCAGCACCCAAAAACCCTTTCAGCTAGCAAGGCTTGTTTGCAGTATTTCTGCGTGCTTCACCGCGACGTGGGACATCCATCTTCCAAAGGAGATGTCCCTATTCCTCTTCTTTCTTGCAGAACTCCAAGCTTCTTCCACCCGGTGGCAGCTTCCTTGCACCTTCAGCTGGCTTTTCCTGGATCCTGCCCACTCTTGACACTGTTGTGACTATTGGGCTTGGTCTTACAGGTACTCAGGTCCGGAAATCCACTGTTGTTGCATTGCTGGTGTTGTTCTTCCTGCAGAATCCCCTTAGCACGAATTCTGTGCTCTCTGGGGGTAGTAGGTGCACTTTACTCCTACTTTTCAGGGTCTTGGGGTGGGGTATTTTTCTAACCCTCACTGTTTCTTACAGTCCCAGCGACCCTTTAAAGGTCACATAGGTCTGGGGTCTATTCGTGGTTCGCATTCCACTTTTGGAGTATATGATTTGTGTTGCCCCTATACCTATGTGCTCCTATTGCAACCTATTGTAATTCTACACTGTTTGCATTACTTTTCTTGCTATTACCTAATTTTGGTTTGTGTACATATAACTTGTGTATATATCTTATCCTCAAACTGAGGGTACTCACTGAGATACTTTTGGCATATTGTCATAAAAATAAAGTACCTTTATTTTTAGTAAATCAGGTGAGTAAACAGTTAGAAAAGTAGTACAAACACTGTAGAACACAATAGAATGCAATAGGGAAAAATAGGCCTAGGGGCAACACAAACCATATACTCCAAAAGTGGTATGCAAATCACGAATGGACACCTGGCCTAGTGTAGTGTATAGAGGGTCACTGGGAGTGTAAGAAAACACTAAGGTGGTCATTCTGACCCTGGCGGTCTTTGACCGCCAGGGCGGAGGACCGCGGGAGCACCGCCGACAGGCCGGCGGTGCTCCAATGGGGATTCCGACCGCGGCGGTAAAGCCGCGGTCGGACCGGCACCACTGGCGGGCTCCCGCCAGTGTACCGCCGCCCCATTGAATCCTCCACGGCGGCGCAGCTTGCTGCACCGCCGCGGGGATTCCGACCCCCCCTACCGCCATCCAGATCCCGGCGGTCGGACCGCCGGGATCCGGATGGCGGTAGGGGGGGTCGCGGGGCCCCTGGGGGCCCCTGCAGTGCCCATGCCACTGGCATGGGCATTGCAGGGGCCCCCGTAAGAGGGCCCCTACATGTATTTCACTGTCTGCTGCGCAGACAGTGAAATACGCGACGGGTGCAACTGCACCCGTCGCACAGCTTCCACTCCGCCGGCTCGATTCCGAGCCGGCTTCATCGTGGAAGCCTCTTTCCCGCTGGGCTGGCTGGCGGTCTAAAGGCGACCGCCCGCCAGCCCAGCGGGAAAGTCAGAATGACCGCCGCGGTCTTTCGACCGCGGAACGGTAATCTGACGGCGGGACTTTGGCGGGCGGCCTCCGCCGCCCGCCAAGGTCAGAATGAGGGCCTAAGACTGTCCAAGATACCCCACCTGAAGACCCTGAAAAGTAGGAGTAAAGTTACCCTACTACCCCAGAAAGACTGTAAAGTCGAGATAGGGGATTCTGCACACACAACAACCGACTGCAAAGCACTAAAGATGGATTCCTGGACCTGAGGACCTGTAAAGGAAAGGGGGCCAAGTCCAAAATTCACGCAAGTGTCCAGGGGTGGCAGGAGCCAACTAAAGCCCGGATGAAGGTGCAAAAGGGCTGCCTCTGGGTGGAAGAAGCCAAAGATTCTGCAACAACAGAAGGCGCCAGGAACTTCTCCTTTGGTCAGAAGATGTCGCACGGCGTGCTGGAGGATGTAGAGTTGTTTCCATGCAGAAAGACCGCAAACAAGCCTTGCTAGCTGCAAGAGTCGTGGTTGAGGTTTCTGGGTGCTGCCAGGGCCCAGGAAGGACCAGAAGGTCGCCCCTTGGAGGAGGAGATAGAGGGCCACTCAGCAGCACAGAGAGCCCACGCAGAAGCAGGCAGCACCCGCAGAAGCACCTGAACTGGCACTCAGAATGTCTGAGGATGACAGTCGACTCAGAACAACAAAGGAGGGTCCCACAACGTCGGACTCCAACTCAGTGAGTTGGGCAATGTAGGACGGAGTGCTGGGGACCTGGGATAGGCTGTGCACAAAGGAAGTTTTGCAAAAGTGCATAGAAGCCCGAGCAGCTGCAGTTCACGCAGTACACAGGATTACTGTCTGGCGTGGGGAGGCAAGGGCTTACCTCCACCAAATTTGGACAGAAGGGCTACTGGACTGTCTGAGACACTTGGACCCAGCTCCTGTGTTCCAGGGACCATGCTCGTCATGATGAGAGGGGACCCAGACGACCGGTGATGCAGAAGTTTGGTGCTTGCATTGGCAGGGGGAAGATTCCGTTGACCCACAGGAGATTTCTTCTTGGCTTCCATTGCAGGGTGAAGGCAGACAGCCCTCAGAGTATGCACCACTAGGAAACAGTTGAGAAAGCTGGCAGGTTGAGGCGCTACAATGTTGCTGGTAGTCTTCTTGCTACTTTGTTACTGTTTTGCAGGGGTCCTGGAGTAGTCAGCAGTTGATCCTTGGCAGAAGTCGAAGAGGGAAGTGCAGAGGAACTCTGGTGCGCTCTTGCATTCGTTATTTGGTGAGATACCCACAGGAGAGACCCTAATTAGCCCTCAGAGGAGGATTGGATACAGAGAAAGGTGAGCACCTATCAGGAGGGGTCTTTGATGTCACCTGCTGGCACTGGCCACTCAGAGGTGTCCATTGTGCTCTCACACCTCTGCATCCAAGATGGCAGATGTCTGGGACACACTGGAGGAGCTCTGGGCACCTCCTCTGGGAGGTGCTGGTCAATTGAGTGGTCACTCCCCTTTTCTTTGTCCAGTTTCGTGCCAGAGCAGGGCTGTGGGGAACCCTGAACCGGTGTAGACTGGCTTATGCAAGGAGGGCACCATCTGTGCCCTTCAAAGCATTTCCAGAGGTCAGGAGAGGCTACTCCTCTTAGGCCCTTCACACATATTTCCAAAGGGAGACACCCTCTCTCAGAGGAAATCCTTTTTTCTGCCTTCCTGGGACTGGGCTACCCAGGCCCCAGGGGGGCAGAAACCTGTCTGAGGGTTTTGGAGCAGCGGTAGCTGCAGAGAAAACCCCAGAAAGTTATTTTGACAGTACCCCGGGCTATATGCTGGAGACCCGGGGATGCATGGAATTGTCCCCCCAATATCAAAATGGCATGTTACATGGCCATGTTCGGAGTTACCATTGTGACGCTACATATAGGTAGTGACCTATATGTAGTGCATGCATATAATGGTGTCCCCGCACTCACAAAGTCCGGGGAATTTGGCCAGAACAATGTGGGGACACCTTGGCTAGTGGCAGGGTGCCCACACACTAAATAACTTTGCACCTAACCTTCACTAAGTGAGGGTTAGACGTATAGGTGACTTATATGTTACTTAAGTGCAGTGGTAAATGGCTATGAAATAACGTGGACGTTATTTCACTCAGGCTGCAGTGGCAGGCCTGTGTAAGAATTGTCAGAGCTCCCTATGGGTGGCAAAAGAAATGCTGCAGCCCATAGGGATCTCCTGGAACCCCAATACCCTGGGTACCTAGGTACCATACACTAGGGAATTATAAGGGTGTTCCAGTGTACAATCAGAATTGGTAAAATTAGTCACTAGCCTGCAGTGACAATTTTAAAAGCAGAGAGAGCATAACCACTAAGGTTCTGGTTAGCAGAGCCTCAGTTATACATTTAGGCACCACGCAGGGAACACATGCAGGGCATACTTTATGAGCACTGGCTAGCAGGATCCCAGTGACCCAGGCAAAAACAAACATACATACAGTAAAAATGGGGGTAACGTGCCAGGCAAGATGGTACTTTCCTACACTGCCCTCCTTGAAATGGCATCTGCCTGTCCTGTGTGGAGAGACAAGGCGAAGTCAGGTAATTCCACTGACACTGTGCGCTGTTGCGGGAGGTGGTCGGGAACCACTGTGCAACTCCTCATGGTTAACATTGAGCCCTATGGGGTAAAGTGGCCAATGGTGATGTATGCTGGTGGTGACGGTATGCACCACCATGGACGTGACCACCATTTTCTATCTGATCACTCACTTGCTACCTGACCTTCCACAGAAGAGGACCTACACTGTTTGTGCTGCTGTGACGTGTGTCTGGAACCTACTATGGCTCGTGCAACTGGGTAAAGAGCCCCTGCCTTCAGCTCGGCGGAGTTGGTGCGACTGGGGGGTGGGGTTCTACCCCAGTACGGACTGCTTTATGGGCCTCCAGACCATTATGTGAGTACACTGTGAGCACGATGCATGTGGTATGAATGCATGGAGTGGTGTGTATTGAAACCTCGTGTGGGAGGGTGAGTGGATGTTCTCTGGGTGGCATACAGCTTGTGTGCTGGGCCATGTGTGTTTAAATGGCAATGTGAAGGGGTATGGTGGGCCATAAGTGTAACAGGCAGGATGGTGTGATTGATACCCTTTCCTGTGTGTATTTCTCTGCAGGTCAACGCCCATCAAAAGAATGGTACATAGCGTGCCATCACCAAGGATGTGCGGACCCTGGGTTTGTACAGCAGGTGGAGTACGAGGACCTGAGACACTGGGTACAGAAGATGGCAGAGGCCCAGATGGGGATGGCCTTCCAATGAGGAAGGGGTGCCCGTCGAACCCTGATCCCCCTGATGGCCTGCATACTGGCGGTGGCCTGTCCTGGGGTGGATGGGTGCTTGAGGGCCACAAGGCAGTGAATACAGTGCCCATCGTTACAATTTACGCATGGTAGGGGGTTACCTGGGTGGGGGATGTGTGTCAGTGGGTGCCCCTAGGATAAGGTCTGACATTGCAGAGTAGGTCCCATGATGCCCAGGGTTCTGTAGTGATAATCCTGCTGCCTAGCTCTTAGGCATCGACAATGGTCAGGACTGTATGGGTCCTAGGTGTGCTGCATCTGGCAGTATGGGCCCCTCCCCATGCCTTGGTGGCTAGCATTATAACTGGTAGTGCAATGCATAGTGCTTAGGGCAGCTCCTTGTGTGTGACGGTGGTGTGTACGCCATTGACCCAGTGTATCCTTTGTCTCTTCCCCCTCTTTTTCTTTTGTTACCCTGTCCTTATGTGCATTAGCATCATCTGGCGGAGGAGCAGAGGCACCGGCGACTGAAGGAGCTGCATCCTGCAGGACCCAGGAGGCAGAGTCCACCGACACTGATGGCACCAGTGGGACAGAGCGCGAGGGGAGGACCATGGCAGAGACAGGAGGGGACAGTTCGGACACAGATACCTCCTCCAATGGAAGCTCCCTTGTGGTGGCTGACACCTCTGTGCCCACCCCAGCTACAGGTGCATCCGCCTACACTGTACCAGCACCACCCTCCCAGCAGCCCCTCAGTGAGTTCCCCATGCCCGCTCACCCAGGAAGGTGGGCATCTCCTTCACCCCAGGCAACTCAGGCCCTGCCCCAGTTAGCCCTGCTGCCCTGAGGCTATTGACCTCCTGAGATCCATCTCTGTAGGGCAGTCAACCATTGTGAATGCCCAGACCGGATGCAACAGACTAATGCATTCCTGGATGGCATTCACACTGGCTTGGTGGCCCAACAGAGATCGATCCAGGCTCTGACCTCCTCTCTGATGGCAGCCATTGTCCTTGTTTCTCCCGTCCCCCCTCCAGCTTCCTCTTCCCCATCCCATTCCCCTCTTCCCCAATCTATCCCAAGCACACAGGCAGACAAGCATGAACACAAGACAACACACAAGAGTGGCACATGAAAACATAAGCACCACACATCATCCCACACGCACTCACACAAACACCATCAAGATGCAGACATACCAACATCCACAATTTCCACTGTGTCCCCTTCACCCCCCTTCACCTCCCTCCCAGTTGTGTCTACACCCACACCTGCATGCACTACATCCTCATCTACTACCAGAATCACCACAACACCAAGCAGAACACACACCTCACTGGCAGATACCTCCACAACAGCCATGCACATGTCTCCTGTGTCCTCTCCCACTGTGTCTCTCACCCCACCTCCCAAACTACACAAACGCAAGCACTCAGACACCAAACAGCCATCCACCTCACAACAGCATCCAGCCCATGCACTTGCACCCAAACACAGCAGACAGACACCTCCTACAACCACTCCCTCTTCCTCCACTCCCAAACCTTCTCCCTCTTCCCATCTCCATGTCCCTAAGAAGTTATTCCTCTCCACCATTGACCTCTTCCCTACCCCTCCCCCCATCCTTCATGTCTAGCCAGGGTGGCAAACACCCAGGCAAGCAACTCAGCCAACCAGTCCACGGGGGACCAGTAGTATCCACACCCACTCGTGGTGGGAAAGGATCCAGGGCACCAGGCACCCACAAGGAGGGGCTGCCTGCCCCAGTTACTGCCCGGAAGGGCAAAGAGCCATCACTAGCTGCTGCCTGGAAGAGCAAGGAGCCATCCCCTGCTGCTGCCAGGAAGGGCAAGGAGCCATCCCCAGTTGCTGCCAGGAAGAAAAAGGTGCCTGTCCCAGCTGCTGCCAGGAAGGGCAAGCAGTCAGCACCAGCAGGCAGGAAGGACAAGGGGACTGCTACAGGTACTCAGACGGAGCCCCCACCACCAACCATGGTTATGCAGCCATCCGAAGCTGCAGGGTATATGCTGGAGATTCCCCCCACCACCACCAGCAGCATCACCACCACCACCAGTGGGCAGCCATCCGAGGCTGCAGGGGATGGGCTGGAGCATCCCCCCACCAGCGGCTGCAGCAGCAGCACCACCACCACTAAGCAGCCGTCACCACCAGTGTAGTCCTGCTTCCTTGGGCTGCTGTTCAGCCTGCCCCCTGCAAATCCAGTGGGTATCACACCCAGCTGAGAGATTGTGACCTTGCACTCCCCAGGATCATAAGCAGAGGGCACGATGACCCCTCCAGAACCAGTAGGCAAGTCACCCACTTGAGAAACTGTGGCTTGCATGCCCCAGGACCGAGCAATGGGCCTGTTGCCCCCTCCAGAGGCAGTGGGCAAGTCACCAACTTGAGAGACTGCGGCCTTGCACTCCCCAGGACCAAGCAATGGGCATGTTGCCCCCTCCAGAGCATGTGGGCAAGTCGCCCACTTGAGAGACTGTGGCCTTGCACTCCCCAGGACCAAGCACATGGCTTGTTGCCCCCTCCAGAACCAGTGGTGTTGATCCATCTACCGGCAGAGGTGCCCCCCATTCCCCATCCCCCTGAGGTGCCAGCCTATTTTCCAACTGATGCCCCTGCAGTTTTCTCTCTGTGTTGATGCAGTTGACAAGTGGGGCCTTGGGCTTTGGCCTTTGGCCATGTGGCCCACGCACAATATGGACTGGGCAGTGTCCCTTAAACTGTACATATATATACCATTAGATTCAATTTTCGTATTTCTACTGTGTTGTTATTAATACACTTACTTTTGCAGAATCATGATGTACTTGCATTATTACTCAGTGGTATGGGGTAAATATTTTTTATTACTGCAGCTGATTGTGTGTATGGTTTTGGGGGAGGAGTATGTGTTGTATGTGTCACTCACTTTTTCTTCCCTCTCTCCCCTGTGTGCTAGGTGGCTGTCCTGACCGTGGTCATCTTTGCCGTCGTTGGTGTTCGTGGTGATGCAGGATGCAGAAAAGCATTGGGAATATTTGAAGTTCAGGCTCCATGGCGGTGTGGTTCTTCCCTGTGTCTCCAAAGGTGAGTCCTTTTGACTTCTGTGCAGTGTTTCAGCCAGGCTTTTGATGTCGTTGGTACTGCACCAGAAAAAGTGGCAGTTTCCAGGGTCTTAATATGGTGGCTGGAACATTGACTTCCGGATGGCTGTAGGCGGCTACCGCCATGGTGGCTGTTGTATCCGCCCTGGCGGTCGGTGTAGTAAAATAGCTTTCTGAGCTCTCACCGCCATGGTCATAATTTGGCAGTAGTTACCGCCAGCCTGTTGTCGGTATTACCGCCACTTTATCACTGACAGCCAGGGTTGTAATGAGGGCCTATGGGTCTTGTAGGGGTGTGGTATATAATGCAGTGAATAGGTATGTTTGGTGTGTGGATGTGTATCATAGTATTCAAACTATCCAATGTGGTGTGGTGTTCTGACTGAAGTGAGTTGTCGGCTGATGGTGCTGGTGGTGGGATCACCTCTTTTTAGTCCTCCAGTGTCCAGGCAGTTTTAGAAATGTGCCTGTTTTGTGGCAGAGTTCGCAGTGTGACTCGTATTACAGTGGTTGTATGACCACCAACTTGGCAGTCTTTTGGCGGCCCCCTCCATGGCGGCCTTCCATAAAAAGCGATAAACTCGTTATGACCCTCTGAATCTTCAGGATACAGACAGAAAGTGAGAAGATGATTTAAACAAATAGAAGAACTCAGATTGTTTTTATAACCCTTGCCATTGTAAGAGGAAGAAATTGGCATACAATGTTTTGGTGATGACTAACAGTCTGATGAACTATTATTAAGTCCCTGCTAATATTCAGTTGTGTACTGGCTGTATAGCACTTATAATGCTCACCCAAGTTGATGGTCAAGGGAAAAACGTCCCTCTCTTTATATTCCATCCACAGTAAATATATACCCCCTTAGTTAGGAAAACACCTTCTTTAAGGGCCAAGCAACTGGGAGTATTTCTTATTACCTCTCCTATAATCCTGACATGCCCCTACGTCCCCATCCTTCCCCATGTCACCTACTACACAGTCAACCTCAATGTGAAATTAAGGTACTTAGAGAGTATTCTCCCTCTTTCAGCCTGGAGATCAGGCCATAGGTAAGAACTCACCATTGAAAGAGAAAAATAGACTAGAGGTCACATTTACAAACCAGCTACAGCATGGCTCTCATTTCCCCTCTCCCTAGCTCTGGTGCATATTCAGGCTGGAGAGCGCCATTCACATACTTTTGTACCGTAGTGAAAAAGTGCAAAGAAGAGAATGCGTTAGTCTAGAATAGATTTTGTACTGAAGGGTAAACTTTCAGTACAAAATATGATGCATAGATAAACTGTAAATCTTTTCCTACTTTGTATGTGTGCTGTACAGTAGAGCACACATGAAAAGTTGGAAAATAAAGGAGACATAAAAATAAAAGTATTTTTTCTTCCAACGCTTGCTAAAAAATGACATTATTTTTCGGTGCAGAACCCTCTTTAGGATTGTTAGTAGAAAGAGTTTTGTGTCAGAATGCATGGGTGGTTGCATTGAAATGGCTGTGGATCACCTATTTAATTCCCCTCTGATGAAGAGTAAGGCAAAACAGTGCTTTGTGCTGAGATGTATTACTTTTAATCAACTTTCCAGCACAAAGCAATTTTTGCAACAGAAAGTAAGTACAATAAAAATGCTTTCACAGGTTTGCCTCACTTTCATGACACAAACCTAGCCCAGCAGATTTGTAAATCAGCCCCTTAGTATCCACATCATTTAGACACCCCCCACATAGTATTTACACACAAGCCTATTCACACAGAGCCACAGGATAGAGGCAGGCTCCATGACACATAGCACTGGCATACCATTTAATGTCATACTCACAGGATATACAGTCCACACATCAGACATTCCATTTGCATCATCCCTAGTTTGCAAACATCTCCTGTCTGTTAGATCTCAACAACTTCTTAGATCAACTAAGGAAGTCCACTGATTTACTGCTAAGCTAGCTTAGACACCAGTTGGTCCCATACTTGTACATCTGTGGGTTCCTATCTGTGTCACCATTAACCCTTTAAAAAATGAAAATGATCTTCTAATTGTATTTGTCACTTGGAGACCGGCACACCCAAATTAGTGACTTTATGTAAAAATGACTGAGCACATTGCAGGTTTCAATTTGGGCTAAGGATGTAACAGTCTTTTAAAAATACATCATTAAGGACAGCCTGGTGTTAGATAACATGTTAGATATACCCTCGCTCAGATATGTTAAACAAACCTTCAAGGTCTAGTTGGCCTCATAGGTATTTGAGCACCCAGAACATATTGATAAGTCAGCAATCTCAAGAGTAAAAAGCATGTTTTATGATGACAGTGAAACAAAACAAAAGAAGAATGTCTCTATAACTCCAATTCTATAGAACAAGAACAAGTTCCCTTGGTTTTATCAAAAGGAATTGGACTATATTTATTGTTTGTCTGAAATGCACAGTTTACATTTTAGTTAACTCACCTTAGAATGGATTATTTGCAATGTTGCTTTGCCTTACATAGAGCTGGTTCCTGGTTTTTATGTCTCCAGTCATATACTATTATTTGCTCATTATGTTATATTATGTTGTTTGTGATAAATTTGTTTTATCTGATTATGTGTATATTTTAGATATATATAGTTCTTTAGAAAATGTGCATCGCTACTGTCATAACAATAAACTACACACATACTCTTTAAACCTGTTTAACTAATGTATATTTACTCCAGTTTTAATATGTATATGTATGTGTATTCATGTGTGTATATATGTGTGCATGTGTGTGTATATATATATGTGTGTGTATGTTATTGTATGCTTAACATATTCATAGGTCATTGCATAGCTCCTAGATAAGTTGTTAGATACTTATAAATCCCTGCTCTCATTTTATATCACACTGATCAAATGTTTATTGTCATAGGTATTTGGCTATTCAAAAAATGAGAAAAGATAAATAAATGTTAGAAAAGTACACTTATTAATTAACTTCAAATATTACAAATCTTGAAAGTCTGTGTTTATACAATACTACTTTTCTTCTCATATTATACCCATTATTATATTCCTTGGACATATATCCCCTTACTATGTGCTTACATATCTATTTATTTATTACTCTAGTCCTACTGTACTAGAGAAAATAAAATCTATAAATAAAATTCAAATTACAAATAAATCTAAAAAATATATATCTTAATAATAATAAAGAATAAATAAATTAACTTAAAATAATGATCACAAATTTGTGTATATATATATATATATATATATACATATATAAATATATATATATATATATATATATATATATATATATATATATATATATATATATATATATATATATGAATTATAAATAAAAAATATTATATGTTTACTCTCTTGTAAGCTTACTTTGTCTACCCATCACCAAATGTCATGTATCAATCTATCCTCCATTCCCACTCTGACTCCTCCCAAATCCATTCTACTACTTTCATCTTCTAAATAACCCTGCCTAAGCTCTTCCCTCCTCTTCCGCATCTAACTCACCCAAACCTCAGTTTACTACCATGATCTCCCACACAACCCTACTAAATTCTCCCTCATTTATCTCACCTTTAACTTATCCAAAAAACCCTCCTGCTACTATGATCTCCCAACCCTTTCCACTGACTCTTCCCTCCTCTGCCCCCCCTTACTCATCCCAAGCCTAAATCCTATTACTATAAACTCCCAATTAACACTTCTGGATTCTTCCCTCCTCCACGCCTACATTACTCCAGTCAATCCAATTAACAAACTCACATATCCACGGCTCAAGTGAACTCATAATAACACTTAAACTGTGCTCATATTTTCCTATACTAATCCACCACTAATTCCTTTTGGGTTCCGGAGTAGCGTGTTACTCACCGAAAAGCGTTTTGATGCCTTGTCAGGGGTAGAAAGCGCTATATAAATATTATTACAATTACAATATATTTGTGTAACATTAATCTTCCAAGAGGGTATCTAGATGCGTGGGCAGGTCTATAGGTATAAGGTGCCCAAGGTGCTTACTGGAAGACCTAGTTCTTCAGCTTCTTGCAGAACTCAAGTGAGTAGAAGGAGACACTGATGAGTTGAGGGAGGTTGTTCCATGTCTTGAGGGGTGATGTAAGAAACTGAGCAAACTCCAGCTGTGCTTTTGTGGATGTGAGGAATGTGTGTGAGTGAGGCAGAGAGTAGGTGTCTGGTAGGTTGGTGAATGTGTAGACAGTTTTCTGATATTGTGTTATGTAGGGCTCTGGATGTGCATGTGAGAAGTTTGAATTGACTGTGCTTGTGAATGGGGAGACATTGAAGCTTCTTGAGTGTGATGTGGGTGCGCCATGGGGCATAAAGTATGAGCCTTTCTAGTGGTGTTCTGTATGTTTGTATATTCCTGCATAGACAGTGTTAATGTAGTCCAGCCTGCTCTGTGACGGTCTTTCGGGTGTTCTGAAGCAACAATTTATAGATTTTTCATAGCACGTGAAGGATTTGGGAGCACACCATTTACCATCAGCGAATGTGGCATGCTGATAAACAAATACACTCTTTGTTTCATGCATCTCATTACCTAATAAAAGCATAGAGTCTGGCATCCTGTGAGATGACAATGTTTTCAGAGTACACCCTCAAAAATAACCAGTGTCAATGAAATGAAGTGCAACTAATATATATACATGGAACAATTCAGTCTTTGCTCTTGTTTAGCAACCATGTCTGAAATACCATCAGCTGCCCTATTACACGTAGGGTACACTTTTCATGTTTGCACCACTGCGCACCTTTAAATAAGTGCACTGTGCACAAATAGGGAAAGTGTATCCTGTTGTGAATGTTCTACCCCAAAAAGCCCTGAACTCGTGCTGCCCTGGGTGCAGTGCATTCAAGTGAAATATGGAGCTGTAACGTTAAAGCTGTTTCAAGTTTTACAGTACATACAGCACCCACCTGCATTTTTAAGAGAGAAGTTGTGGCCACCATTGTATATAATGGAAAATGCTCCCTGGGGCTGAAATTATCAGTTTGAAAAAAAAGTAAAAATATATTTTTTCTCCACTTGTTATATTCCCCAATACATTCCAATACGTTGCAATGCTCAGGGTGGCCCCCATGTAAAGTTGCGATGAATTTGTGAATATCACAAAATGAAACAAAAAAGATCAACACACTCACAGACCGACTCATACAATCATGCACCCACTGACAGACCCCCTGAGACACTCATGCACCCACTGACAGACCCACTCAGACACTGATGCACCCACTCACAGACCCACTCAGACCCTTATGCACCCACTTACAGACCCACTCAGACAATCATGCACACAGTCACAGACACATTCAGGCACTCAAACTACTCACAGACCCACTCAGACACTCATGCACCCACTCACAGCCCCATTCAGGCACTCATCAAACTACTCACCGATCCACTCAGACATTCATGAACCCATTCACAGACTCACTCAGGCCTGGATAGGGTTTAGATGATTATAGGGTACTAGTTGCAGGACCTGGCTGCCTACCAGGCCCTGAGTCCAACCCGATGACCATGGCCAAAGGCCATGCGTGGCTCAGGGTTGGGTGGTTATAGAGGGTTAGCCAGATTAACATAAACATTGGTGGTAAAAGCCGCTTACTGCCGTGCAGAAGACTGCCAATACACCGCTGCGGCAGCGGAATTCCGCCACAGCTATTATGACCCACAGCACGTAATCCGCCGAAATTCAGACACCCACACAAGTCCACCACAACAAAGGTCAGTGATAAACTGGTGAAAACAATTCCTCCACCGTCACGCCAACAGAAACACGCCCATGCTATCATGACACACGAATCCACGCGGCGGTCTTTCAACCGCGGTATTCCATTGGCGGTACACACTGCCGCGCTCAAAATACACACACATCTCCAAAACACGCCACATTGGACACTTCAAAATACACACACCTGATACACATACAAACACCACTCCCACACACCCAACACAATATAAAACACACACCCACATCACCCACAAACCCCTATGACCCAAATCAGAGACGAAGGTGACAGACAGAGACCACAGCAATAGACAACCCCACCACACAGAGGCACACAACACCATCACCCATACAACATCCACGCTCAAAACACCCCACACCACCACACATCACCACACTCATCAACACATACACCACCCCACACATCACCTACACCACCCCATGTCACGCCAAAGACACCCCAGGTTTTCGGAGGAGGAGCTCGGGGTCATGGTGGAGGAAATCGTACGGGGAGAGCCACAGCTCTTTGGATCACAAGTGCAGCACACCTCTATAGCCAGGAAGATGGAGCTATGGCGAACAATCGTCGACAGGGTCAACGCTGTGGGACAGCATCCAAGAAATCGGGAGGACATCAGGAAGAGGTGGAACAACCTACGGGGGAAGGTGCGTTCAGTGGTCTCCAGGCACAACACCGTGATTCAGCGGACTGGCGGCGGACCCCCACCTCCTCCCCCACAACTAACAACATGGGAGGAGCAGGTCTTGACCATCATGCATCCAGAGGGCCTCGGTGGAGTCGGTGGAATAATGGACACTGGTAAGTCGAATCTTAACTATCATATCCCCCACCCTACCTGCATGCTATCACACACCCCCACCCTCACCCCTCCCCTATCACTCCAACTCCTCACTAATGTACTAATAACACAAACCACACATCCCAACACCAAGCCCTGCATGACACAACTAAGCATGGACACCCATCACTAAAGCATGCTCACTGCACATACCCATAACACCCCTCCAACCATTATCATACAAGCCCCCACACAGGAATGCTTGCACTGGGGTTCACGCTCACCCACCCATTGCACACCATGACACACACACATGCAATATTCATGCTTTTATACCCCTGCAGGACCACTACGTAACGTCACCACACAGGAGGGTCCAGACATCTCCACTCCACCCACAGAAGAGGCCCACAGTGACGACAGCAGCTCTGGCCAACTGGATCCAGATGACCAGCCTGGACCATTGTGGGCCTCGGGACAGTCGGTTCCCCTTGCACAGGCACAGCCCAACACTGACCTTCCACCCTCTGGTAACACCAGCACAGCACCCACCCAGCGGGCCCATACCTCCGTCCCCAGGACACGTCAATCAGCTGTGTGTCCACCACTACAGGGAACCCAGGATAACCCACCACCCCAACAACAACAGGGACCTAGGGGCAGTGGTAGTGGGCACACGGTCCAGGGGACGGAGGCACAGGAACACAGGGGAACTGGGACGGCTGCTGTGCGACAGGGGGCGGACAGGCCAAGGGAACCCACTCTCCACGAGGCCCTCTCCTCCATCATGGGAGCATACCACCACTCCCAGGAGACAATGGCTACGGTACTGGCCAAGTTTCAGGAGACCCAGCGCATGCAGGACGAACAGTATTTGGGGTTCAGGGAGGAGCTCAGAACCATCAGCTCCGCCCTGGGCACCATCGTAGGGTTGTTGAAGGACATACAAAAGACCATGAGGGACACCGTGGCACTCCAAGGGGCCCCTGACACTAGCCTGGAAGATGAACTGCCCACCACCTCTGCCGGCGCTAGTGGACAGGATGCCCTGCCACAGGACCACCACACCAGCACCCCAGCCCCTGCAGACGGAGAACCACCCCGCAAGTGGTCCCTGAGATCCAGGAACAGGACAGAGCACGATGGCAAGACCACCCTGATTGTCATCCCACTGTCCCACTTTGTTACCCTGTCCAGATTGGAACTGTCCCAGCTCCACTTCCTGTGAGACTAATAGACTGGACTCTGCCATTGACATTCCTCCACCATCACCCATCACCATTTTACCACCCCCTCCAATAATTAGCACTTCAATAAACACCCTTGAACCAAAAAACAATCTGGAGTCAGTCTGTGATTTTTAAATTGTGTATTAGCAATGACAGTGACAAAATCCGTTTTCAAATGTAATGCCAACATACCTATGTCACACATCACAAGTCCATGAAGGATGCAAGCAGATGACACACGTTGGTAACCACACCTGTGAAACCGTAATGGAAATGTACAACTCAGTTACCAAGTACTGTTTCTAATTGACAGACAGGATAGAGGTAGAATTGTGAAAGTGAATGTAATAGTAAAAAAATTGTTCTCACCTGTGTGTCACTGGAAATATTGCTGTATGACTGACTCCCTGTTGTCTATGTCTTCTTTCTCAGCTTCCTCCTCAACACTGTCCACAGGCTCCACAGCTGCCACAACACCGTCATCTGAAGAAAAGGCACCTGGCGTCGCAAAGCAAGATTGTGAAGCATCGAGCAGGCGATGATGACCTGGCACACCTTCCTTGGTGAGTAGAATAGGGAACCACCTGTCATATGGAGGCACCTGAACCTGGCCTTCAGGAGGCCGAAGGTGCGTTCGATCACCCTCCTAGTCCGCCCATGGGCCTCATTGTAGCTTTCCTCTGCCCTGGTCCTGGGATTCCTCACTGGGGTCAGTAGCCATCACAGGTTGGCGTAACCAGAGTCCCCTAATAGCCACACACGGTGCCTCTGGAGTTGACCCATCACATACGGGATGCTGCTATTCCGCAGGATGTAGGCATTATGCACAGAGCCAGGGAACATGGCATTTACCTGGGAGATGTACTGGTCTGCCAAACATACCATCTGTACATTCATCGAGTGAGATCTCTTCCGGTTCTTGTACACCTGTTCACTCCTGCGGGGGGGGCAGAGCTACATGGGTGCCATCAATGGCACCTATGATGTTGGGGATATTTCCCAGGGAATAGAAGTCACCTTTTACTGTAGCCAAATCCTCCACCTGAGGGAAAATGATGTAGCTCCTCACGTGTTTCAGCAGGGCAGACAACACTATGGACAACACGTTGGAAAACATAGGCTGGGACATCCCTGATGCTATGGCCACTGTTGTTTGAAATGACCCACTTGCAAGGAAATGGAGCACTGATAGCACCTGCACTTCAGGGGGGATTCCTGTGGGATGGCGGATTGCTGACATCAGGTCTGGCTCCAACTGGGTGCACAGTTCCTGGATTGTGGCACGGTCAAACCTGTAGGTGATGATCAAATATCGCTCCTCCATTGTTAACAGGTCCACCAGCGGTCGGTACACCGGAGGATTCCGCCATCTCCACAAATGACCCAGCTGACGGTGCCTAAGAAGGACAACAGCAACCACAGAGTAATCAAATTCTCAGGTATGTACCCACAGCTACACAGAACACAACACCAAATACAAAACTCTTCCTGTATGTGTGTTGAGTGTAGGCCTAGGTATGTCTGACGCAGTAGTAAGTTAATCCATGTGGGCCCCTGAAATGGCGGCTGCCTGACCTCTAAACTGGGACAATGGGATGTGAGGTATCTACGCTGGCGTTGTACACCGTCGGGGTAGGCGGTCGTAGTCCGCGGCACAATGCTGCATTGGTTAACATTGGACCCAGGAGCCAATGATGAAGTGCGCCGGCGGTGATGATACGCACCCCCGCGGACGTCACCACCGTGGACGTGACCGCCATTTTCTATCTGTCCAATCACTCGATACCTGATCTTCGACAGAAGAGGACCTACACTGCAAGTGCTGCTGTGACCTCGGTCTGGAAGAGACTATGGCTGCTGCGTCTGGGGAAAGGGCACCTGCCTTCACTGCTCAGGAGTTGGAGAAGCTCGTGGACGGGATCCTCCCCCAGTACACGCTACTCTACGGTCCTCCAGACCAACAGGTAAGTACACAGGGAGCACGTTGTATGGGCTATGCTGGGTCGAGAGGGCTGGATGTCAGTATGAAGGGGGCACAGGTCTGCCACCATGAAGGAGTGTGAATGCATGTGCCACATGGCATCGGTAGGGATGGGGGTCACTCACTTCGACGGTGCAGTTGGTAATGACTTCTCTTCTTCCCCTGTACATGTCATGTAGGTCAACCCCCACCAGAAGAAGGACATTTGGCGTGCCACCGCCAAGGACGTCCGGACCCTGGGGGTCCACCAGAGACGGGGCACCCACTGCCGTAAAAGATGGGAGGACATTCGCCGCTGGAACAAGAAGACGGCGGAGGCTCAGCTGGGGATGGCCTCCCAACGTGGGAGGGGTGCCCGTCGCACCATGACCCCCCTGATGTTCCGGATCCTGGCGGTGGCCTACCCTGAGTTGGATGGGCGCTTGAGGGCATCACAGCAGACACAAGGGGGTGAGTACACTCTCATTCTGCGGACTTTGCGCGCAGTGGAGGTGTCTGAGTGGGGGAGGAGGGCTGTGGGTTTCCCTAGGCCAGGGCGAGTTACGTAGGCTAGGCCCCTTCGTAAGGCATGGCCATGTGGCCCCCCACCCCACCTCTGTAGAATGTCAAGTACAGGTATACATGCCCCTGTGTCATCTATGTTGACAGATGACACTCATAACCATGTAGGCCATATGCCAGGAATTGCATCTGTAGAGGCCAAGAGCATGGCATAGTGCAGGGTGCTGCTGTGTCTGTATTGTCCACCAACGGTAGCGGTAAGCCATGCACTCAACCTGTCTTTCTTCTGTCATTCCCCCACCCTTTTTGTGCTCTCCCTGTTCTTTTGTGCATCAGCATCATCAGTCGGAGGTACAGTGGCACAGGAGCACGATGGAGCTGCATCCCACATGGCCATGGAGGGCCCACCACAGACTCTGAATACACCAGTGGGACGGAGGGCGAGGGGAGCTACACGTCGGTCACCGGATCAGCAAACAGCGAGACAGACTTCTTCCTCGATGGGAGCTCCCTTGTGGTGGCTGCACCATCTGTGCCCCCCCCCCTTTTACAGGTACAGCCGCCACCCCCCTACCAGCACCATCCTCCCAGCAGCCCCTCAGCCTTCGCTCCATGCCCGCTCTCCCAGGAGGGTGGGCATCTCCTTCGCCCCAGGCACCTCTGCCTCTGCCCCAGTCAGCCTTGCTGTCCTCAATGAGGAGGCTATTGACTTCCAGAGGTCCATCTCTGTTGGGCAGACAACCATTGTGAATGCCATCCAGGGACTGGCATCCCAGATGCAACAGTCAAATGCATTCCTGGAAGGCATTCACGGTGCCCTGTCTGCCCTTCAGAGATCGCTTCAGGCTCTGGCCTCCTCATTGACGGCAGCCAGTGTTCCTTCTTCTTCCGCCCCCCCTCCAACTACCTGTTCCCACTCCAACATCCATCTCCCAGTTCCCAACCCAAGTACACTTTCATTTCAGCATGCATCCCCTCCAACAGACCCAGAGCACAAGAACAATCACATGCACCACAAACACCACCATTGCCATGCACACACATACTATAAAGACGCACACACAACAACATCCACTCCCTACACTGACTCCCCCACCTCTTCCCCCTCACAGTCACATCACCACTTACTCATGCAGACATCATGCAGACATCAGTCCCAGGTCCAGCCACATGTGCAATCACTGCCACCGTCGCCACAACAAATGACCCTCATACATGCCCTCGTATACCACATCGGCATGCACCAAAACAGACAACGCAACCACATGCAGCACATCCACCATACTTGCACACACCACCCCAACATTCACTCACTCCCTGTGTTTCCTCCACTCTTCTTCCCAGTACACCTATATGCCCACACTTATCCACCCAACACACACAGAGCACACACATGTCATACACCCACGCACCAGTACCCAAACCACATCCACATATACACCTGTCAACCATTACCTCTCCCTCCACTCCCAAACACTTTACCCATGACCGACCTGCTGCCCCAAAAAAAGATTACTCCATGGGTTTTCCCTGTTCCCGTCCCCTGGTCCAGGCCCTGTTCACCCCAAACACCCTGCTACCCTTCCCAGCCCCCTG
Source organism: Pleurodeles waltl (assembly GCF_031143425.1). Taxonomy (NCBI): domain Eukaryota; kingdom Metazoa; phylum Chordata; class Amphibia; order Caudata; family Salamandridae; genus Pleurodeles; species Pleurodeles waltl. Next base: position 15,613,889 of record NC_090438.1, on the reverse strand, counting down.
GCTTCTGCCTCCCTGTCCTCCTCTAGGCTGAGCCATACCCCGCAGACAGCAGTCTGCAGTGCGCCACAATAAGCACACCTGCCCCTCACACCTCCAGCCCTGGTAAAACTACATGTGGGTCCCCTGCTGTGGTGGCCTCCACTGCCGTCCTAACAAAGAAGGTGCAAAAGAGGGGCCAGGCTAAGGCATCCTCCCGAAAGCTGGTCAGTAAGGAGGGGAAGCCTAAAAAGAAGAGAGGGACGCCCCCATACAAACCCTGATCACACCCCCAACCGCCATCCCTGAGGTGACTGCATGGCCCATTGATGCCCCTGCCCTGTGGAGGTCTGCACATTGCAGTCAGGAGTCAAGTTGGGCACTCCTCATATGCCAATTGTGCCCGGGACGTTTGTATATTCATGCACTGGCCCTTGTGGCATTTTTTAAATAGTTGTTTTAATTGTGATTTCTAGAATGGCACAGTTGGTGTCGATGCTACAAAGCTTGCCCTGGCTTTCCTTGTTCACGTATGTGTGTTGACTGTGCATTTGTGCATGTGTCCTAATGCCCTTCCCTCCAGTGTGTGCTGGGCTGGGGCACTTACAGTTGGTGTCTATGTCAGCATCACTGGTCCTGGATGTCAATGGCCAGCAGGAGCTTTGGAAAGGCTTGCAATTCGCGTGTCATGCTGCCTACAGACCTGCCTGTGTTCAAGAAGGTGGGTGCCGGCAACAGGGGTCCATCCACAGTGGCAGTCCTGACGGAAACTTTACTGTGTTGACTGCGTTCTGCAGATGCCTTCCCATTAACTGCAATATGGCTGTCTAAACCACCAGGCCCATGTAAGTGTGACCGCCAACTCCACCGCAGTGGTCCACTGACCGCCAAACTCCTAATGAGGGCCCGAGTGTGTAGGAAAATTATTTACTAAAATGTAAATTGACGTCAAATTGTAATCAATGTTTACAATCAGTGTTTGTTATCAAAATTATTGTTATCAAAATTGTTTTCAAAAGCAACATTAATTACAACTAAACAAAAACCTGTATCATTTAGTTAAATTATGTTTACATTGTTTGTTAAATATTTATGCTTTTCAACTATTTAAAAAAATGTACTGTCCTTCTCTATTCTATGTTGATTTCTAAAGCACATGACTACCTGGAAGCTTCCCAGCGCTAGACTGGTTTAGGCGAATCACTAATGCCCCAGCCTCCATGAGTCAGGTGCTGCACTGTGAGGGAAAAGTAAAGTGCCACTCAGAGTGATTTCAAAATACTCATTCAACTGATTGAATATTGAATATTTTAAAGTGTTACCACTGAATTTGATTGCCACATTTGTGAAGGGGGGACCTCACGCATTAGCGCTCAGACTGATTTTCATAAAGCCGTTGATTTTTGAACGGGGAATTACTGCTGCACGTAGCTCTCACAGTTTATCATAAAGGCAGATCACGTTGGCGCTATAGTTGTTGAAACCTCAACAGCCTTAATTGGCGGCTATAAAAAGAATAATCCCAATGGGGTTTAGTCTAATCCCCAAACTCAGTTATTTTCTATGGAAGGGGGTTTTAATACCAGCGGTTGGCCATGCATGGTGCCCGACTTACTCTAGCGCTGAGCTGGGCCGATTCATTACACGTTTAGTCCCCTTTGTTGCTGTAGTAACTATAAAAGAGCAGTTTATGAACAGCGACAGGCTCACTCTTTGGTGGCTGGTCGATGTCTCTCCACAGTTTAGTAACCATATTACTTCTGCAAGTGTCAATCCAATGACTACTGCAGGGCCCATTCTGACATTCTACATGGGGTAGCTGACCAACAAACCATGGCCCACGTTAATGCTGACCTAACGCGGCTTCAAGGTCGTTGTTTGGTACATGAGGTACCTGGTAGCTGTGCAAGTCTGAATGCATGAAAATGTTTGGTTCTACAGAATCAAACTCCACCCATGAGTAAAACATTTCAAAGGGATATGCAGTGTGTGCATTTACAACAAATGCTACCCCTCTCCATGATAGGGACACCCCTAGCAAGGACCTGTTGTGTGAATGGAGCTCCGTCATTTACCCTGTCTCACCAGGACCTGGTGCCAATATAACAAATAGATGCAACACATGAAATTCAAAATACAGAAATGTAAAAATGAGAATAACTTCAAATACGTGGTCTCTTGAGTGTGTCAACTAACATTTCTTAACGGACAAGCAAACAAACTTACATAGAGTGTAAACAGCAAGTAGTATTCTGAAATTGTGCTATGCATCTGACAGCATTAACACAGACATGTGCTACATCTAGGCACATTAGCCAATAAAAATCCCATTCTGAGTTTCAAAGGTGGTTCAGACTTAAATGAACTGATTCAGAATAATAATGACTATTGTTCAGTTTATTGAAATTCTGCTATTTAGTCCCAGAAAAGCTGCTGTGTGTACTTTATAATCACTCAAGCTAGCTAGCCAGCCAGCCAGCAAAGTCAGTTTGTCTCCTAGCATCCTTCAGTTAGAAGGGATGCTGTGATTGGTTCTGTTTCTTACTCCGGGGTGTGAAGGTCCACTCTAATCCTTATCTCTCTGTGCAAAGCTTCTACAAGATGATTCAGGATCTTTGTTGAAAACTTTCAGAATAAACACTTAATAGAGAATGGTGAAATGACCATTCAGCTATTATAATTCAATTTTGATGGTGTTCATTTGAAAGGACAAACAATATGGAAATCTTGCCCATCAAAATTTGCTATTTCATGAAAAAAATCATTTTTTTAGTCAAAAATCCACTCATACTTTTTCATATAGTTCCGAAAGAAAATAGTGCTTACACAACACCTAACATAGCATGTGAATTTGTACATTTCACAGAACCTATAGGAGCATCTAGGCACAGATAATTATTGTTACACATCTCATTTTAATAATCTTAGAATGAGGAAAGTCCTGATTGAAGCCAGCATTGGAACCTGTAAGCATGAGGTTTCATGGAGTGGATGCATTAGTCTACTGAGATAGCAGACCTATTTTTTCATGTTGATTCTTTCTGCTGCAGACATGCCAAGAAGTGAGATTGTACTAATAACATATCTGTATACATAAATTGTAGATATTTCATCCTTTCATTTGGAAATAGGTTTTTGCAATAAGTACTGTTTTGTATTCATATCTGGCCTCCAAAGGATGATGTAACATTTAGGAATGAAGATACAACACAATAGCCCTGCACTTGATGACAGGATTGCAAAGATCTCCACGGCCACCAAATACTTTCCATTTGTGCTGAGATACGCTGGTATAAAAGAGACCCAGACGGCAAGGAACACAATCATACTGAAAGTAAGGAACTTGGCCTCGTTAAAACTCTGAGGCAAATTACGGGCATAAAATGCAATCACAAAGCTAATAGTGGCCAACAAGCCTAGATAACCCAACATCAGGTAGAAGAAGAGAACAGAGCCCTCATCACACTGGAAGATGGTGGTGTCCCCCATCTGTATCTTCACGGGGAACGGAGGATCAAGGAGCAGCCAGACTGTGCATATCAGGATAGGAACACATGAACACAGAAGGACCACGCCACTGGGCATTCTTGTCCCAAACCACCTTGAAGAACGGCTGGTGGGATCTCGAGCATTGAACGCTATAATGACAGTGATGGTCTTGGCCAGAATAGTGGAAATGCTGATGGAGAAGATAATTCCAAATGAGTTTTGCCGGATCATGCAGGTTGCCATCGTGGGATGTCCAATGAAGGTGAAGGGAGAGAGGAAGCAGAGCATGAGGGCGATGAGAAGCACATAGCTGAGACCTCTGTTGTTTGCTTTGACAATTGGCGTGTCCTGGTACTTCTTGAAGATGCAGAGAATAAGCAAAGTGATTAGGAAGAGGAGGCTGGTGAGGCATGAGAGTGTGATTCCCAAGGGCTCCTTATGGGAGAGGAACTGGAGAGTTATTAAATCACATTGAGTTTGTTTCTCATTGGGCCAGTGGTCTTCAGGGCAAGGCCAGCAGTCATGGGAATCTGAAGTAAAGAAGAAAATTGGTTACTTTTTACAATATCTGTACTTCAGAAGTGTCAAATTGATCATAGAGAGAAAGTGCAGCTTTTGTTGGACAAAGAAATACCCCTTGGTAGTCTTTTCTGTGGCCCCTTGGTGGGGAATAGAGAGGGGTCTTATTAAACACCCCCACCCATTTCAAGCTCCTTCATGGAGGAGGTAGAGAGCCTAAAAGAGATGCTATTAGTGTGGTTTTATGTGAAGCAGCTCTCGGCCTGTACTAAGAGCCATTGACTAAAGATATATCCACAGATCAACATTATGGTGGTCATTACGACCCTGGCGGCCGGCGGTATGTTGGCGGTAACACCGGTGTTCCGCCAGCAATTATGACCATGGCGGAATTGCCACGGCCATACCGCCGGCCCCTCCACTTTCCCGCCTGGATTCCGTTTGGTGGTCATAATCCCCAGGGCAGCAGTGCCAGCACCGCTGCCCTGGGGATTTTGAGTCCCCGACCGCCGGCCTGTCCATGGCGGTACACACTGCCATGGAAAGACCAGCGGTAAGGGGAATTGGGGTGCCCCTGGAGGCCACTGCACTGCCCATGCACTTGGCATGGGCAGTGCAGGGGCCCCCAGGCATAGCCCCGTCGCGCATTTCACTGTCCGAATTCTATTACGAGCCGGCTGCAATGTTGATGTGACATTTCTGCTGGGCCAGCGGACGGTAACCCTGTTACCGTCCGCTGGCCCAGCAGAAATGTCATAATAGGGAGACAGAAATACCACCGGCAATGGCGGTATTCTGTCTCCCGCGGCCTCAGCGGTCTTTTGAAAAGACCGCCGAGGTCATAATGGCCCCCTATATGTTATCTCAGCCTGTAACAAAATCAAAAAGTAACTAGCAATAATGATAATGAAAGCATTAGTACAGACATGAATTAGAAAGGTGAATGTGAGACAAATTCCTAACATCTAATACATAAAAATGTATCTCACATAACTAAATTCTGCCAGGATGAACTGCTGGGATGAAGAGATGTACCCATGTTCCCCCCGGATATTTCCCAGCATACCTTCTCTAGGCTAAACAACACCTATTAGGTTGAAGACATCCACGGTTCTGGGTATTACTTGCTTGTCCTTCGGAATGCTCCCTGACATAGCAACTCACACATCCAGAAAGCTATCAATAAGCCCTTTCCTACTTTTTAAGTTGAGTCTATCAGACAGTGCAAGCTATCTGATCTTGAAGCATATATTTTAAGCTTACCAAGAACATACTGGGGTGTGCATCTGTCCAACTGCTTACCACGAATTAGCTTTACTGTCACTCTCTTTTGCCTTCATCTTATTTCTGTTTCTGTTTGTAGATCTTGTAATTGCCACGCCCATTGAGAATAGCCTCTTTACCATCTTTTTGATATACTCACTTCCACTGCTTGCTTTTAGGAGACTATTTTTTTGTTTACTTCCTGTTTTAAGACTATTTGTGTGTGCATGTGTTTTGAAGCTATCTCCCCTGCATGCTTTCTTCCCCCCTCCATGTAATTATCCCTCATTAGTGGGTTTCTCATCCCCACAATCACTCTTGTTGTGCTGTCATCACAGTGTGTTCTGCCCTCTATGGTCCATGCTGCTCTCTTACGTTTGTGTTGCTTTTCCTCATCCCCACTCTGTTGTTTGTGCCCCACCACCTTTTCCAACTCACTCCCAACCCACTCCCACAACGTGGTCATCATTTAAAAAGTTTTAAGACATTCGTGCCTTTTCTTGTAATGATCCATCTCAGATAGGTCAACAAAAACATAAAAGTATGCCCATACCATTTTAACTCAGCCAGGATTCCAGATGGGCTGATGGCAGTTTGAGTTGTACTCAGCCATGGCGGCGCTAAACTCAGCACTGCTGTGGCTGATTACAACTCAGCCTTCTGCCAGCATTTCTGTGGCACGGACCCCACCAGTGCTCATGCCACAGGGAAGCCCCCCTGCTCAGTACCATTGGAATGCGGAATTCCATAGAACCACAACCAGACGTCGTCCAGTTGCTCCTGCTCGCAGAAAGACAATGGAATCATTGTTCATGAGGAAGACAAGGCCTATATTCAGACGTAATAGTACAGTGACAAATACAGCAACAACTACACCCACACATACTCAGTACGCCCACTGCAGCCAGCACACACACACACACTAGACATCAACAATACCCAGTTACGCCCAGCAACACAGCAGAGGCCCAGCCTTAGCATACAACATACAAACTCATAACAACAACACCAAAACTGCTCAAATATAAACACATGTCAAAAACTCACAACCAACACTGGCCAGGGACTGCACACAAATACAACACAATATACAACCATCTGTGATGAAACACACACAATTAAACCATCATACAACCTTGCAATCGACATAAACATCACACACAGTACACCAAACCCATGATGCCATGGACAATAGATGCAGACTTAAACATTCTAAACAAACAAAGCCATGAAGCACTACAACAAACACATATCAACACTAACACAACACACCATCATGACTACAACATTTCAGCTTCATACCCAAAACCATCACACAAAACACATCCGATCCCTGGGTAATAAAGGCACTGCACATAACCTCAGAGACTGCTCATACAATACATGAAGCATCAAGCTGCACACAAACACAGACAAATACTGCCACACAACTGTTGTCAGACAGGAACAGTTCAAGCCTAGGAAAGGAAATGCAGGACAATAATGTAAGCAGAAAGCCAACAACTGGTTGGTTATTAAATATTCTTATATTTAAAATAAAATAGAAATCCAAGGCCATTGGCCAGTCTATAAATACAAAATATGTACAAAAGCCACAAAATGGTGCCCCAACTTGACTCCTGACAGCCATGTAACATTCACAGGTAGGAGCATCAAGGGGTCAGGGAGGTACCTCAGAGATCCTTGAGGGTAGTGTGGGAGGGGGTTGGTCTTAGGCTTGGAAGGAAGGTTTAGGTTTTGGCTTGGGAAGGGATCAGGCCTTTTTGGGAAGGGTGGACTTCTTTTTGGAGCAGGGCCGGGCACGGGTGCTGTTAGGGGAGACCTTGGAGGTGGAAGGGATGGCATCGGGGGGGGTAACAGGGACTCATGGGGGGAGGAGTTGGGCAAAGGTCAAACTTGATAATGAAATATTTTTAGACACACTGGGACAGTCATACGAAGGGGGTTTGGGTGTGGAGGATGAGGGAGTGGCTGTCTGACGTTTAGTTATGGATGTCTTGGGTGCATGTTTGTGGGAGGTAGTGGGTGTCTGTTGACTGGGTGACTGAGAGCCTTTATGTGCCTTGGGTTGAAAGGGTTAGAGGTGTTGGGGGATACCCTAATGGGTGCGTGGTTGACTGTTGGGGTGATGACTGCAGGTACGGTGGATGTGCTGCATGTGGATTTATTAGTGGTTGCAGTGTATCTAGGTGTGGTGACTGTGGTGGATGTGTGAGGTCCTAACAGGATGCTGTCTGTGGGTAGGACAGGTGTGGTGGCTGGATCATTGAATTTGATGTGGTGTCTGCAGGTGTGTCAGGTGTTGCGTCCGTGATGCTGGAGGTGGTGTGGGTTTCAGACAGGTTGTGTCTGTTGCTGTGTCTGCAGCTGGATGTTGTCTGTGTGCATGCTGGTGGTGTGTCTTGTGGTGCTTATATTTGTCTGCTCTATCCTTGGATGTTGAGGTGGATGCATGCCTTTCTGTGTGCTTTGGCTGGGTCGGGGAAGGGGGTGATTCGGAGTGGGAAGAAGAAAATAGAGGGGGGATGGTAGACAAGAGGTGACTGGCTGCCATCAGTGTGGAGGCCATAGCCTGAAATGATCTAGCCAGTGCACCATGAATGCCCTCCAGGAATGAATTGCTCTGTTGGATTTGAGTTGCCAGTCCCTGGATGGCATTCACATTGATTGACTGACCCACAGAGATCAACCTCAGGAGGTAAATAACCACCCCACTGAGGGCAGCAGGGCTAACAAGGACTGAGGCAGAGAAGCCTGCGCCGAAGGAGACACCCACTCTCTTAGAAGGGCGGACATGACCAACTGCGTTGAAAGCTGCACGGAGGGCAGTGATAGAATGGGGGTGGCGGACAGAGATGGTCCCAGATTGGTCCACCACCACTAGGCAGTGGCCACTGGAGAAGGATTCCGAAGAAGATGTAGTGGCCACTGGGTCAATCACTGTTAGTGTTCTTATGACTGAAGGTCCCATGGCCAGAATCTCTGCTGCGCCCCATCTACTTTTCCTGCCGGTTTGGATGCTGAAATCAGAAAATCAGGTATGATCATCACATTCACCAGATAACACTTCCATCATACAGTACACATAGGTCACAAAACATACGGTTCACCAATAGCCCCAGGTAGTGCCAGTAAACACCTCCTGGGGGTATGATGTATGTTCCTCAATACATTGTGAAAAACCAGCTAAGCTATGTAACTAACACCTACAATACCATGAATGATGCTGACCAGTCATACTGTCCATACCGTGACAATGTAACTTTGCCACATGATACAGGTCCCCTATCCACAACAACATAGTCAAGAACCAAACAATTGTTTAGGAATGTGACATTGCTAATCAGTAATCAAAAACACATATTCAACACATGCAAATAATTTAAGTCCTCATTATGACATTGGCGGTAAATACTGCTTACCGCCGTGCCGACTGGGGCCAACATAATGCGGCCACGACGGATAACCGCCAAGCTTATTATGACACACACATACCAATCTGTCACTATACAGCCACACACAAAAGTTCACCAGCCCAAAGGTCAGTGATAAACTGGTGGTAGCAAAACCCACATCGTTACGCCAACAGAACTATGACCACAGCATTATGACCCACAAATCACCACAGCAGACATTCAATGGCGGGAAACCATTGGCAGTACATACCGCTGCCCTCAAAAAATACACACTCAAACAAAACTACACCACATTGGACAATTTAAACTACACACCACACTAACACACCCACACCACTATAAAACACACACCCACAGTACCCACAACCATTTACGAATACAAACCATTGCCAACAGAGATACAGCAAGAGCACCCACACAATCAGAGCCACATAACATCATCACCTGTACAGCCTCATAACATCATCACCTGTACACCATCCAGGCAACTTACATCACACCCCCCAACACATCATCCTACACACCTTCACCCACACCACTCACACTACACCCAGGGCACCACAACGACACCCCAGATTTTCTGAGGAGGAGCTAAGGGTCATGGTGGAGGAAATCATCCGGGTAGAGCCACAGCTATTTGGAGCACAGGAGCAGCATACATCCATTGCTAGAGGGATGGAGCTATGGCGGAAAATCATGGACAGGGTCACCGTCGTGGGACAGTACCCCTGACATCAGGAAGAGGTGGAACAACCTACGGGGAAGGTGCGTTCCACAGACACAAGACACCAACTGGCTGTACAGAAGACTGGTGGAGGACCCCTACCTCCTCCCCCACAATTAACAACATGGGAGGAGCAAGGCTTGGCAATCATGCATCCTGAGGGCCTGGCAGCAGTAGGAAGAGGATTGGACTCTGGTAAGTCAAATCTCTATTACTATCACCCCCCACCTGCATGCCATGACAAACCGCCACCCTCACCCTCACTCACATAACTTCACCACCTCCCACATACCCCACCATTACAACACACTCATCCCAATGCCAAGCCCTGAAGTAACACCAATGCATGGACACCCCTCACAGACCTGCATGGACACCTATCACCACTGCATACACACTGGAGAGAATCACCTAGCCCACCAAATAGCAACTCACACAAAGGCAAATTTGCCAGGGCAACAACAACCATAGAGGGCAAAACACCCATGCACATGATGTAACACGCAGAAACAATAACACTGCATTTACATCCCCACAGGTCCCCCAACCAATGTCACTGGATAAGAGGCACCAGCAACATCCAGCCCCCCTCCAGAAGAGGCCCACAGTGATGACAAGAGCTCTGCTTGCCTGCATCTTGATGACCAACCTGGCCCATCAGGGATCTCCGGACAGTCGTTTACCCAGGCACACACTCACACCACCACAAAGGCTCTCCCCTCAGGAAACACTACCACAGCACCCAACCTGTGGGGCCATTCCTCTGTTACCAGGACACGTCAATCAGCAGTGTGTCCACAACTACAGGGACCCCAGGCCACCCCAGAAACACAGGATGATCAGGGACCTGGGGTCAGTGGCAGTGGGCACACGGTTCAGGGGACAGAGGCATAGGACAACAGGGAAACTGGGAGGACTGCTTTGCAACAGGGGGAGGACAGGCCCAGGGAACCAACTCTCCAGAAGGCACTCACTGCGATCCTGGAAGCAGACCAACATTCCCTGAAGACGACGGGCCAGATACTGGATAAGTTGCAGGAGAACATGTGGCTGCAAGAGGGACAGTACTTGGGGATCAGGGAGGACATCACGACCACCCTGGTCTCCACTGCAAGGGTGTTGGCAGACATGGCCAACACTATGAGGGAGGCAGTGGCAACTCACCATGATTCTGCCACTAGCCAAACCGATGAACAGCCCTCCACCTCCGCTACCGCTAGTGGACAGGAGGCCCGGCCATATGACCAAGTGGCCACTAGCACCCCTCCCCTGCAGAAGGATAACCACCACGCAGACTTTCCCTGTGATCCAGGAAGAATCCAGAGACTATTGTCAAGACTCCCACCAGGAAATAAGACTCTCCTGATTGTCCCCCTTCTGTCCCACTCTGTCACCCTGTCCACCTTGAACTGCCATTGCTCCACTTCCTATGCCCCCTTGGACAATACATCTGTAATACAAATAGACTGGACTCTTCCCTGGACTTTCCTCCACCATCACCCCAGCCCATTGCACATTCCCTCTACTTCTTAGCACTTAAATAAACACCATTTGAAAAAATAAAATTATGGAGAATGTCAAATGATTTAAGTATGTATTAGTTTAACAAGGTTTAAACATTGAAAATCAACTGTACAGTAATATATACATAGGGAGGACCTGCAGTTCGCTGAAGCCAACACACCAGGAGCAATAGTGGGGCACAAATGTCTGCAAATAGAGATGCCAAAAGGTACCGTGAGTGGCCATAGAAGTGGGAAAATCAACCTGCCAGTGACAATGTCAAACACAAAACAGTCATTCAAATGTGAATTTCCATTGTCTTACCTGTGTGTCATTGGAAGTATTGTTGACATATTACACTTCTATTGTCCTCACCCTCATCCTCTGCCTCCTCATCTTCACTGTCCATAGGGTCCACTGCTGCCACACGGCCTTCTCCAGCCTCATCTCCTGCAGAAAAGGCACCTGGTGACGTAAGGCAAGGTTGTGCAATATACAGCATGCCACGATGATCTGGCAGACCTTCTTGGGTGAGTAGTACAGGGATCCACCTTCTAGGTGGAGGCAACGAAACCTGACCTTCAGAAGGCCAAAGGTTCACTCTATAATTCTTCTTGTTTGTCCATGTGCCTCATTGTAACATTCATCTGCCCTTGTCCTGGGATTCCCCACACGGGTCAGTAGCCATGAGAGGGTGGGGTTACCAGAGTCACCTGCAAATTTCGAGAGACAACTGTGAGCCACACACCAACACTTAGGGCCCACACCATACCCATACCAACATATACTGGCTGGGAACCAGGGCTCACTTATTAGCCACACCCTGTGCCTCTAGAGTTGAGACATCACCTATGGGATGCTGCTATTCCTCAGGATAAAGACATCATGCACAGACCCAGGATATTTTGCATTTACGTGGGAGATGTACTGGTCTGCCATGCACACCATCTGCACATTCATGGAGTGAAAGCTCTTTCGATTTCTGAACGCCTGTTGATTTCACCAGGGGAGGACAAAAGCAATATGAGTTCCACCAATTGTTCCAATAATTTTGGGGATATGTCCCATTGCATAGAAATCAGCTTTCACTGTGGCCAAATCCTCCACCTGGAGGAAAACGATGTAGCTGCGCATGTGTTTAATTAGGGCAGACAACACTCTGGTCAGCACTATTGAAAACATTGGCTGAGACATTCCTGCTGCCAAGCCCACTGTCACTTGGAAGGAGCCAGTTGCCAGGAAATGGAGCACTGATAGCACTTACACAAGAGGGGGGATCCCGGTGGGGTGGAAGATAGCAGAGATTAGGTCAGGCTCCAATTGGGCACACAGCTCTGTGATGAGAGCCCTGTCCAGTCTATAGGTGAGGATAATGTGCCTGTCCTCCATTGTTGTCTGTAAACAGGGGATGTCTCCATCTCCTATTCATCCGCAGCAGTTGCAATCTATGGGGCAAAATGGTGAGCAGCTGTTCAGTATCTCTTATCTTCAACCACTACACTTCAATGCATGTTATAATTGTAACAGTATTTTGTTGGAGAGGTCTGACTGGTGCATATGTCAACTGTGACTCAGTTAGGAGCCATGGCCTGCACCCCTCCCTCCCCACCCCCCGAAATGGTATCTGTCTGTCCTGTTTGGAGGGACAGGTGGAAATGCGGTAATTCCGCTGACGTTGTGGCCCGTTGCGGGAGGTGGTTGAAAACTGCCGTGCAACTCCTCATTGGTTAACATTGGGCACTATACGGTACATTGGCCAATGGTTATGTACGCCAGTGGTGACAGTATGCTGTATGGGCCTCCAGACCAACAGGTGAGTACACTGTGAGTACGATGCCTGGGGTGATGTAGGAGGCTGGCCTGGCTTACAATGGGTACCTGATGGTACTTGCACCTTGTGCCAGGTCCAGTTATCCCTTATTATAGATTAGTAGTGTTCTAGCAGCTTAGGCTGATAGAGGTAGCTATAGCAGAGCAGCTTAGGCAGAACTAGGAGACATGCAAATCTCCTACTATACCACTTATATCATATAGCACTACATCATAAGAAACACAATAGTCAGCGTTACTAAAAATAAATGTACTTTATTTTAGTGACAATGTGCCAAAAATATCTCATAGGATATACTCCCTTAGGAGCTAAGTACAATACAGAAAATATACACACAAACCAAAATCAGGTAAGTAAACAGTTAGAAAAATAGTGCACACACAGCAGAATACAATACGATGCAATAGGCCTAGGGGAAACACAAACCATATACTAAGAAAGTGGAATGCGATGCACTTAGGGACCCATGGCCTAGTGTAGTGTGTAGAGGGTCTCTGGGAGTGTAAGAAAACACTAAGGGTGTCCAAGATACCCCACCCCAAGAACCTGAAAAGTAGGAGTAAAGTGATACTACTTTCCAGGAAACACACTAAACTTGTGATGGAGGATTCTGCAAAGACCACAATAGACTGCAAAACACTGAAGACGGATTCCTGGACCTGAAGACCTGCAAAGGAAGGGGACCAAGTCCAAGACTTGTAAAAGTGTCCAGGGGGTGCACGAGCCCAATAAACCTTGGATGAAGGTGCAAAATGGCTGCCTCTGGATGGAAGAAGCTGAAGATTCTGCAACAACGAAAGGTGGTAGGAACTTCTCCTTTGTGCACAAGTTGTCCCAGGGATAGATAGAGGATGCAACATTTTTCTTTGGAGAAAGACCACAAACAAGCCTTGCTAGCTGCAAAGGTCACAATAAAGAAAAAGGGTGCTGCTCGGGCCCTGGAAGGACCAGGAGGAAGCCACTTGGAAGAGGAGACAGAGGGGGCCCTCAGCAACACAGCGAGCCCACACATGCGAAAGCAGCACCCACAAAAGTACTTGAACATAGGTTCAAGAAAACTGAGAGCGGTAGTTGTCTCAACACTACAAAAGAGGGTTCCACGAAGCCGGTGGTCAACTCAGCGAGTTGAGAAATGCAGGATGGAGTGCTGGGAACCTGGGCTAGGCTGTGCCTGAAGGATTCCTTGCAAAAGTGCACAGAAGCCCTAGCAGCTGTAGCTCACGTGGTGCACAGGATTACTGTCTGGAGAGGGGAGACAAGTACTTACCTCCTCAAAATTTGGACAGTTGACCACCTCTGTTCCAAGAGCCACACTCATCAGGATGAGAGGGGTCCCAGAGTACTGGTGATGCTGAAGTTTGGTGTCTTCTGGAGGAGGGGGAAGATTCCGTCGACCCCCGGGAGATTTCTTTGTGGCTTCCAGTGCAGGGTGAAGGCAGACATCCCCCAAAGCATGCACGACGAGGAAACGGTTGAGAAAGACTGCAGAATTAGGCACTACAATGTCGCTGGTAGTCTTCTTGCTACTTTGTTGCAGTTTTGCAGGCGCTCTGGAGAAGTCAGAGGTCGATCCTTGGCAGAAGTCGAAGAGGGAGATGCAGAGGAACTCTGGTAAATTCTTGCAAGTCGTTATCTGAGTAAAAGCGCACAGGAGAGACCATAATAGCCCTCAGAGGAGGATTGGCCACCTAGAGAGGTAAGCACCTATCAGGAGGGGTCTCTGACGTCACCTGCTGGCACTGGCCACTCAGAGGCCTCCATTGTGCCCTCGCACCTCTCGAGTCAAGATGGCAGAGGTTTGAGAGACACTGGAGGAGCTCTGGGCACCACCCCTGGGGTGGTGATGGACAGGGGAGTGGTCACTCCCCTTTCCTTTGTCCAGTTTCGCGCCAGAGCAGGGACTCGGTGTTCCCTGAACTGGTGTAGACTGGCTTATGCAAGGAGGGCATCATCTGTGCCCTTCAAAGCATTTCCAGAGGCTGGGTGAGGCTACTCCTCCTCAGCCCTTAACACCTATTTGCAAAGGGAGAGGGTGTAACTCTCTCTGAGGAAATTCTTTGTTCTGCCTTCCTAGGACTGGGCTGCCCAGACTCCAAGGAGGGCAGAATCCTGTCTGTGGGTTGGCAGCAGCGGTAGCTGCAGAGAAAACCCCAGAGAGCTGGTTTGGCAGTACATGGGATCTTTAGTGGAGCCCGAGGGATGTATGATATTGGCACCCCAATACCAGATTTGGCATGGGGGGACAATTCCATGATCTTAGACATATATGGGGCTACATATGGGGATTGACCTATATGTAGTGCATATGTGTAATGGTGTCCCTGCATTCACAAAGTCCGGGGAAATTGCCCTGAACTATGTGGGGGCAACTTGGCTAGTGCCAGGGTGCCTTCAAACATAGTAATTTGGCACCTAAGCTTCACCAAGTGAAAGCTAGACATATAGGTGATGTATAAGTTACTCAAGCGCAGTGTAAAATGGCTGTGAAATAACATGTGTGTTATTTCACTCAGGCTGCAGTGACAGTCCTGTGTAAGATTTGTCTGAGCTCCCTATGGGTGGCAAAAGAAATGCTGCATCCCATAGGAATCTATGTATAGGCAGTATAGGTAGTGACCTATCTGTAGTGCACGCGTGTAATGGTGTTCCCGCACTTACAAAGTCCAGGGAATTGGCCCTGAACAATGTGGGGGCACCTTGGCTAGTGCCAGGGTGCCCTCACACTAAGTAACTTTGCACCTATCCTTTACCAGGTAAAGGTTAGACATATAGGTGACTTATAAGTTACTTAAGTGCAGTGTAAAATGGCTGTGAAATAACATGTGTGTTATTTCACTCAGGCTGCAGTGACAGTCCTGTGTAAGATTTGTCTGAGCTCCCTATGGGTGGCAAAAGAAATGCTGCATCCCATAGGAATCTCCTGGAACCCCAATACCCTGGGTACCTATGTACCATATACTAGGGAATTATAAGGGTGTTCCAGTGTGTCAATGAGAATTGGTGAAAACGGTCACTAGCCTATTGTGACAATTTTAAAGGCAGAGAGAGCATAAGCACTTGAGGTTCTGGTTAGCAGAGCCTCAGTGACATAGTTAGTCACTACACAGATATACACATTCAGGGCACAAACTATGAGCACTGGGGTCCTGGCTGGCAGGATCCCAGTGACACAGGCAAAAGCAAACTTACATACCTGTAAAAATGGTGGTAACATGCCAGGCAAGATGGTACCTTCGTACACAACCCCCCCAAACGAGGGACAATAAGGCTAACCTTGCCCAGATGAGTCTTCATTGTCTAAGTGGAAATATCTGGAGAGTCCATCTGCATTGGAGTGGGTACTCCCAGGTCTATGTTCCACTGTATAGTCCATTCCCTGTAGAGATATGGACCACCTCAACAATTTTGGGTTGTCATCTTTCATTTGTTTAAGCCACAATAGAGGTTTGTGGTCTGTCTGAATAATAAAGTGAGTAACAATCAGGTATGGTCTCAACTTCTTCAGTGCCCAGACCACAGCAAAGGCCTCCCTCTCTACGGCAGACTAACCCTTTTCTCAAGGGATCAACCTTCTGATGATAAAAGCAACAGGTTGATCCTGGCCCTCAGAGTTAAGCTGTGATAGAACTGCCCCTACCCCTAATTCAGAAGCATCTGTCTGGACTGTGAATTTCCTGGAGTAACATGGGCTTTTTAGGACATGTGCAGAGCACATGGCCTGTTTAAGCTCATCAAAAGCCTTTTGACAGCTAGCTGTCCACAATACCTTTTTAGGCATCTTCTTGCTGGTGAGGTTATTACGAGGGGCTGCAATGGAGCCATAGTTCTTAATGAACCTCCTATATTACCCCATGAGGACTAAGAAGGCTCTCACCTGGGTTTGAGTTGTAGGGGGAGCACATTCCATAATGGTTTGGATCTTCCCCTGCAGTGTTGCAATCTGTTCCCCACCTACCAGGTGGCCCAGATAAACCACTTTTCCCTGCCCTATCTTTGAAGAATTTGATAGTGAGGCCTGCTTTTTGCAGGACCTCCAAAACTTTCCATAGGTGGACCAGGTGATGATCCCAGGTGGAGCTAAAGACAGCTATATCATCTAGATATGCTGCACTAAAGGCCTCCAACCCTTGCAACCTATGGTGGAAAATGCTGTTTTAGGTTTAGCATCTTCTGACAAATTAATCTGCCAATACCCTCTAGTTAAGTCAAAAGAGCTTAGATACTTGACAGAAGCTCTATCTATTAGCTCATCTCCCCTGGGTTTAGGGTGAACACCAGTTTTGGTTACCTGATTGAGACCTCTATAGTCAACACAAAACCTCATTTCTTTTTTACCATCTTTACTGTGAGGTTTTGGGACAAGCACCACTTGGCTAGCCCATGGGCTTTCAGAAGGCTCAACCACTCCTAGATCCAAAATTTTTTGAACCTCTTGTTTTATGCAATCCCTGACATGGTCAGGCTGCCTATAAATCTTACTTTTGACAGGCAAACGGTCTCCAGTGTTGATTGTGTGCTCACAACAGGTAGTTGTACCTGGAATCAGTGAGAAGAGGTCAGAGAATTGGCCTAGGAGATTTATACAGTTGTCCTTCTGCTCAGCAGTACGGCAATCTGCAAGCACCACTCCCTCCACTAAGCCATCAGCTTCAGTTGTGGAGAAGAGGTCAGGGAGAGGGTCACTCTCTTCCTCCTGTCCCTTATCAGTTGCCATGAGCAGGGTTAAGTAAGCCCTGTCATAGTAAGGTTTCAGGCGATTGACATGGAGCACCCTAAGGGGACTCCTTGCAGTGCCCAGTTCTACCAAGTAAGTGGCCTTACCTTTCTTTTCAACAATGAGATGTGGTCCACTCAATTTGTCTTGGAGTGCTCTTGAAGACACAAGCTCCAATACCCACACCTTCTGTCCTGGGTGGTACTGGGTCAGGACAGCCTTCTGGTCATGCCATTGCTTTTGGAGCTCTTGGCTGGCCTGAAGATTTTTACTGGCCTTTTTCATGTACTCAGCCATTCTGGATCTCAGACCAAGTACATAGTCCACAATGTCTTGCTTGGGAGTTCTTAAAGGTTGTTCTCAACCCTCCTGCACAAGAGGTAGGGGACCTCTTACAGGGTGCACAAAGAGGAGTTCAAAGCGGCTGAAGCCCACTCCTTTTTGGGTTACCTCCCTATAAGCAAAAAGGAGGCATGGCAACAGGACATCCCATCTCCTCCTTAGTTTTTCAGGGAGTCCCATGATCATGCCTTTGAGAGTTTTATTAAACCTCTCAACCAGACCATTTGTCTGTGGATGAAAATGAGTAGTGTAAGCTTTGAGGTGTGCAAACATGAAGTTACTACATCTGTCTGACACCATTTCCTTAGTGAAACCCACTCTAGAAAAGATTCCCAAGAGGGCTATTGCCCCTGCAGCAGCTGTAGTGGTCCTTAAGGGTATGGTTTCAGGATACCTAGTGGCATGGTTCACTACCACAAGTATAAACCTATTGCCTGAAACTGTTGGAGGGTCAAGGGGGCCAACGATGTCAACCCCTACCCTTTCAAAGGACACCCCAACCACTGGGAGTGAAATTAAGGGGGCCTTAGGTGTGCCACGAGTCTTGCCACTGGCTTGGCAGGTCACATAGGAGTGACAAAACTCCTTAGTGTCCTCTGACATGTGGGGCCAGTGAAACAATGGAACAAGTATGTCCCAAGTTTTATTCTGGCCCAAATGCCCAACCAAAGGAATATCATGTGCCAAGGTCAGAAAAAACTCCCTATACTACAAAGGGATGACCAATCTCCTGGCAGCTCCAGGTTTAGGGTCCCGTGACTCAGTGTAGAGGAGGTTGTCTTCCCAATAGACCTTATGGCTATCAGTGATGTTCCCATTCTGCTGTTTGACAGCTTGCTGTCTTAAACCTTCTAGTGTGGGACAGGCTGCTGAGCCACACTCAGCTCTTCCCTAGCAGGCCCCCTTGCACCCAAAAGCTCAGTAGTGTCTGCTGCCAGCTCATCTGGTGTAGGTTCTGCACAGGGAGAGGATTCATTTTCCTCAAAAGGGGAATCTTCTGGAGAGGGAGGGTTAGTGGGCAAGGATTTACCCTTTCTACCCCTAGCTTTAGGGAGCACTTGGTCCATTGTTCCAGGATCCAAGCTCCCCTGTCCTCTTTGCTTCTGGGCCTGAGCCCTTGTGAGAGCAAATATATGCCCAGGAATGCCCAGCATTGCTGCATGAGCCTCCAACTCCACTTCAGCCCAAGCTGGTGTCTCCAAATCATTGCCCAGTAAGCAGTCTACAGGTAAATCAGTGGCCACCACTACTTTCTTTGGACCATAACTCCCTCCCCCCAGTTGAGATCCACAACAGCCATGGGGTGGCTAAGAGTGTTGTTATGAGCATCAGTCACTTGGTACTGCTGACCAAATAGGTGTTGATCCGGGTGAACCAGTTTCTCAATCACCATAGTGACACTGGCTCCTGTAGGCCTCAACCTCAACACCCTTTATTAGGGGAAGTTGCTTGGTGGCAAAGGTGGCAAAGTCAATGCCACCATCAGAGACTAAAACAGCCTCTGTGGTCTCCCTAACCACACCAACCCCAAGTACATTACCAATGGTGAGCCCAGCTACACCCTTTGGTTGGCTATTCGTAGTAGACTTCCCACCACCACTGCTATTAATAGGGGCACTAGAGGACACAGTTGGGGGTGTGGTAGTGGGAGCCTTGGTGTTTTTCTTTGGACAAGTGGGATCACTTGCCCAATGGCCTTTACTGTTACATAAATAACACCATGGCTTCTTTTGATTGTTAGAAGAGGATTTTTACCCACCTCCCCCAGAGGGTTTTTGTGGGCCTGATGAAGACTCAGAATGCTTTTTATCTTTGACCCCACCCTTGTCAGAAGACTTACCATCCTTTTTCTTGCCATCCTTGTAACCATCTGTATGAACTTTTCTGTTCACTCTTGTTCTGACCCATTTTCTCCCTTCTTTCCCAATTCTTAGGGAGAGGTCCGATCTGAATCTAACAAGTATTGATGTAACAAGTCACACACAATTATTCAAAATATGCTCTATCAAAATAAGATTATATAGGCTTTTATAACGTGCCTAAGGACAATGCTGTGTTGCCACTTCTAACTAACAGAACATTAGCAAGGTAGTAACATTCCTATCCACAGATGCCAATACATGTGTGTCCTTTGAAATGCTGCAACTCCTCAAAGGTACCAAGGGGGATTACCTTGTAACAGGTGTGAAGATGTTAACCTTGTATGTCATGTGACATGTCAGATGGACATAACAGCCTCACATGTTGCTGTCGCTTAATGGAAAGCATTAGAAACCTAGAGATGGCTTGATTATGTCGACTCCATGTTGCGTATAGGCAGGAATCTTGAGACATTGCAGAGGACAGAGATCAAGGACCTACACAGCTTACCACCATGACATTTGGAGGATTGACCTGTTGGTGCATATTAAAACTCATAAGAGTAGAAAAATGCTGTATAGTGGTACACATATGACAAAGTCATATGTGTACCATAATATGCTATTGTACTGAGGGAACATTATAGTTGAGTAACATGCCTCTAAGTACATTTGTATGTGCACACCGGTGTGCAATAGATGGCTAAGTCATTGGTAAGGGCAGGTAGATACCTACACTTAGCAATAGGCCACTAACCTCCACTTAGGTCCAGTTAGGTCTCAGTAAATTAAACCCAGCTCAACCCTTGGTAGCTTGGCAAAGAGCGTCAAGGCTTAACTTAGGAGATAGAGTGTAAAGCATTCAAATATCACAAAACAGTAACTAAATAAAACACAGGAAACAGTTTAAGAATCCAAAACCAAGTGATAAAAATAGATTATATTTTTATCTTTACAATGACACAAAAACAAATAACATCGGATAAGGGGAACGGGAGATATGAATTTTTAAAGATTGTTTTTTTTTTTTGCGCCTAGAAACAAAAAGTGCCAATCGAGTCATCTGGTTGCACCTCGACCGGGGCAAAGTCAAAGGATCAGGCCGCCCACAATAGAGCCCGTCTCGGCTACAGGCCGCGAGAGGCCTCGTCAAAAGTTTACCTTCACACTTAGGTGGTCATTACAACCCTGGTGGTCGGTGTTAAAGTGGCGGTAAGACCGCCAACAGGCCGCAGAAACAAAAATGGAATTACGACCGTGGCGGAAACCACCAACAAAGACAGCCACTCTAACACTCCGACCGCCACAGCGGTACAAACAAACAGCGCAGAGGTCACTGCCAACAGACAGACGGGAGACAATGTAACGTCCACAGTATAACAACCTACCAATCCGCCACCTTTTCCAGGGCGGATACACCGCAAACAAAAACACGCCAGAAACAGGACTCCACAGGGAAAACGCTCACCTCTGCACACTCCACGAGGAACCAGGATGCCATGGACCCAGAGCTCCATATTTTACCAGCCTTCATCTTCTTGCTCCTCTACCAGGAGCACGAACGCCAGCGGCGAAGACCACGGTGAGTACTGCACCTACAACACAGAAGAGGGGGAGGGAAAAGAGAGTGACACACACACGCAACACCCCCACCCCCACCCTTACCCACTACAACACACATACCAATACAGCATGATACATTACAGTTACACCCCCCGACCCCCCAAGAAGAATGCAAAGAGAAAAGGAAATGAGCTGAACGATTGAAATATATTAAAATTCAGTAGTCAAATAATATACATACACTATTTACAAATATATACACCAAGAGTATTAGTCCAGGGTATTCCACCCTTAAAGTCCGTAGACCACTGGGCCCACACTGCATGGGCGAGGCCCACACAAGATACCCGAACGTGATGGAGAGAACGTTGCAGGGGCATCAGATAGAAATAAAACAGGCACCTCAGGGGGAAGGGAAAGGGTGGGCACCTCAGCCGGTTGAGTGCACAACGCCAAATCCATGAGGAGGCCCCATGCCCACTGGTCAATTCTGGGGAGTGCAAAGCCACAGTCTCTGAAGTCTCTCCAGTGGGTGGGTTGCCCACTGCTTTATCCTGGGGAGTGCAAAGCCACAGTCTCTCAAGCCTCTACAGTGGGTGGGTTGCCCACTGTACAATCCTGTGGAGTGCAAAGCCACAGTCTCTCAAGTCTCTCCAGTGGGTGGTTTGCCCACTGCTTTATCCTGGGGAGTGCAAAGCCACAGTCTCTCAAGTCTCTCCAGTGGGTGGTTTGCCCACTGCTTTATCCTGGGGAGTGCAAAGCCTCAGTCTCTCAAGTGGATAACAGACTCCACTGGTTCTGGAGGGGGCTTGGTGCCCAGAATGATTCATCCTGCCAAGGACAGAGGTATTGGATGTCTTTCTCCACTGGTTCTGGAGGGGGCTTGGTGCCCAGAGTGCTTCATCCTGCCAAGGACAGAGGTAGTGGATGTCTTTCTCCACTGGTTCTGGAGGGGGCTTGGTGCCCAGAGTGCTTCATCCTGCCAAGGACAGAGGTAGTGGATGTAAGTCCCCACTGGTTCTGGAGGGGGCTTGGTGCCCAGAGTGCTTCATCCTGCTCGTGGCGGCCTCAGTAGCCTCAGTGCATTTGGCGGTCATGGGCCTGCGGTGCTTGTGGCGGGCCTGTCTTTGGCAGTGGTGCTTGTGGCGGTCCTGTCTTTCGCAGCGGTGCTTGTGGCGGTCCTGTCTTTGGCAGCAGTGCTTGTGGAGGTCCTGTATTTGGTAGCAGTGATTGTGGCGGTCCTGTCTTGTGCAGCGGTGCTTGTGGCGGTGCTGTCTTTGGCAGCGGTGCTTGTGGCGGTCCTGTATTGTGCAGCGGTGCTTGTGGCAGTCCTGTCTTTGGCAGCGCTTCAGCTGCTGGCGGTCCTCTCTGGGCCAGCGGGGCAGCTGCTGGCGGTCCTCTCTGGGCCAGTGGGGCTGATGCTGGCAGTCCTGCCTGGGTCAGCGGGGCTGCTGGCAGTCACCTCCTGGCCAGCGGGGCTGCTGCCGGTCGCCTCCTGGCCAGCGGGGCTGCTGGCCGTCTTCTCCGCCGTGGTGATCTTCCCAAACTTGCCGGGTTTCTTGTGGCCCTTCCCCACCTTGGAAGGTGTCGCTGCTGACTCCACACTCCCACCTATGCCTCTGGGAGCGGCTTTGCTGGCTGGTGTCTTCCCCCTCTTCCGGCGGGCACTGGCCAACTTTTGATGCTTGACAGGTGGGGGACTGCCTATGCTGTGGCTCCTTGCCACACTGGCTGCCCTGCTGCCTGGTGCACTCCAGAATCCGGTGACTACTGGCACCACTGGTCCCGGAGATGTTGTGGCTGAGGTGCTATGTTGGGACCTGGAGAGTCGGGCCCTAGGAGACTGACAGGGTGGGGGAGGTGAGGGAAAGAGGTCAAGGGTGGACAGGAAAAGTTTCTTAGGAACACTGGGACGGGTAGATGGAGGGGTTTTGGGAGTGGGGGAAGAGGTTGTGGTTGTAGGAGGTGTACGTTTGGTGACTTTGGGTGAAGGTGCATGCGCTGGAGGCTGTCGTGAGGTGGATGGTTGTTGGGTGGGTGTGTGCCTGCGTTTGTGTACCTTGGGAGGTGGCGTCACAGACACACTGGGCTAGGACAAAGGGGATGTGTGAATGGTAGTGGGATTGGTGACTGCACGTGAGCGGGGTGTGGTGGTGTGTGTGCTGGTGATGGACGTAGTGGCTGTAGATGTAGTGCATGTAGGTGTGAGTGGAGACGAGACTGGGAGGGAGGAGGGAGACGAGGAGGAGGGGGACACAGTGGAAGCAGTGGATGTTGCTATGTCTGCATGTTTGTGATGCTTGCGTGAGTGCCTGTGGGATGTGTGGTGCTTATGATTGCCTGAGCTTCCCTTGTGTGTTGAGGTGTGTGCATGCTGGTCTAATGGTGTGCTTGAGGTAGGCAGAGGTACAGGGGATTGGGTCTGGGTAGAGGAAGTTGGAGGGGGGAGGCTAGAGACAGGGACAATGGCTGCCATCAGTGCTGAGTCCAGAGTCTGAAAAGCTCGCTAAAGGGCTGTCTGACCAGAATGAATGCACTCCAGGAATGCATAGGTTTGTTGCAACTGCCTCTCTAACCCTGGAGGGCATTCAAAATTGTAGACTGCCCAACATTGAGGGACCTGAGGAGGTCAATGGCCTCCTCACTGAGGGCAGCAGGGGTGACTGGGGCAGGGGCCTTCTCCCTGTGTTGACCACTTCCTGGGAAGTGTGGCAAAAATCAATCCCAGGAGGTAAAATTCTTCAAAAATCCATCATGGCTGAATCTGATTTTTGGAGGTTACATCTGGCTGAGCCCACACACTGGTGGGGCTAAAAATCATAAACACACCCCTCTCCTGCCTTCTACTAATCTAATCAAGGGGGCACCAATTTGACTGGGGTTGCAGGATGTGGCGGTGTTGCTGGGTTGTTCCAAATGTCCTTCTCTGCCTTTGAATACCAGTTTGGCACCCTCCCCCTTCCTGCCTCACCATCTGCTGAGGGGAATTCCCTCCCACAGGCACATCTCTTTGTGTGAAGCCAGGCCACTTCACACCTCATCAATGCAGCATGTCCAGGCTGCCAGAGGCTGGCCAATCAGAGAACAGTAGCAAAAACAATGCAGGGCTGAAATTGGCAACTTTTCAGGTAAAGTTTAAAACTCTTTACCTGAACAAGTTATATTAAATCCCACAACTGGAAGTTGTGGGATTTATTATAACAATTAATTTGATACCAAACCCTTGGTATCCATCATTTAAGGGGACTTTAAGAATTAAAATAAAGTTTCCCCATTCTAGCCTATGAAGGCCATTTACTACAATGAGGGAAAAACGAATTTGGCTGTTTTTACCTCACCAGGGCTTATACAACTACTTTTATAAGGTCCCTGATTATAGTTACATGGCACCCAGCACTAAGGCCACATAGGGCACACCTTAGGGGTGACTGATATGTAAAAATAAGGTAGTTTAAGACTTTGGAACTACTTTTAATTCCAAAGTCGAATTTGCCTATAACTTTAATTTAAAAGCAGCCAGCAAGGCAGGCCTGCCTTTAAAATGACACTGGGCACCTCAGCAGTGCCCCTATGGATGCACTACCTATGCTGTGGTCCCTAAACCTACATGCCCTACCATATATTAGGGACTTATAGGTAGGTTAACTTAGTCAAATATAATTAGCCTAATCTGCATATCCATTTTACACAGAGCACTGGCCCTGGGGCTGGTAAGCAGTACCCAGGGCACAGCCAAGAGTTAATAACCACCAGTACCTGTCCAAAAAGTGTGGGGGTGACCAGGGCAAAATGGAAGACTTTCCTACACTAAGGTACCACAATGTGTACCCAGGAGATCTGTGAGACTTTGCACTTACCATATTGTCAGAGCCAACATTCTGTTCCCTCGCTCAATCACCTGGTAAAGGGACAAACACGAGATAGGTCTGTACTTACCCCCTTGTGGCTGCTGTGCTGCCCTGAAGCACCCATCCAACTCAGGGTAGGCCACTGCTCAAATGTGGGCCATTGGGGGGTCATGGTCTGACGGGCACCCTGCCCTTATTGGAAGGGCATCCCCAGCTGGGCCTCTGCAGTTGTCCTGGCCTTGCGTATCAGGTCCTCTAACCTCTTTTGACAGTTGGTGCTCTGCCGGCTGTGGACCCCCTGGGACCGCACTGTCTTGGCAATGGACACCAAATCCCCTTCTTCAGATGGGAGTTGAGCTGCATAGATGACCTAGATATAATAGTATGTCATGTCCACATGTACCATACTAAAACAGGCAGGGTTACCAACTAGTTAGTACAACAAGCCAAACATAGATTGTCTTTAACATCCCCTTCACTGAAAGATGAGCATATGCAGACAGGCCAGATATGAGGTTGAAACAGGCAGAAAACATGCATCTCCAGCACCAGCTGTCATGTTATCACATATGACCAGACAGCAAACACATTTGCAAATATGGTATTTCATGAGTAATCTGCTATATCAACCACACTAATCTTGTGCAACAAGGTGGTCAGGGAACATACATCAAACACTCTCCACAATGTCTCAGGACTCAAAAAGGGTGATCAAACATAAGTACATGACCAGGAACTCTTCTCATTCTATCACAACTTTGGCACCCTATACATTTTAAGGACACAATCAGCAACATTGCCCATCAGGATTTGCTTAGTTTAAGAAGGTACAGTTAAGCTAATAACATATTTGTGCACGTACCTGCTCCTCTGATACACCATAGAGATGTTCATAAATGGGTAGGACCTCCTACACCAGCTTCTCCAGCTACTCAGGTGAGACGGCAGGGGCCCTATCACCTGCAGGACGTGGCGTGATTGCTCTCAGAGGCAGTACACAGCAGTTCAGTTCATAGAGGCTTTGCTGGCAGCGGTATCAGGAGTATCAGGAGTCAAGTGAGAGATGAATTATAAAAAATGTCAGCCACATAAGACACCGTAACCGCTGGCATACAGCTTCATTGGCCCAAGACTGCCAAAGGTAGCAATGTGTTCCTAATGGCAATATTCACTGCAGTAGTAGCCACTTATTGCCATGACGACTTCCACGGGTGGACGTAGTTCATTTCCTAATGTCCAGTACAGTAGGTCAGGCAGCTACCATTTTAAAGTTCTTAGATGTTCAGAAACGTTCAATTAAAGATGCGTCACAATGTCTGAAACATATCTATTCCACAGGGCAGGCTTTGAGCAACCATGTATTTAAAATCCGAATTAACTGACATGTTGTAAGATTCACAGTATGTGAGTAATGTATCATTAGTGGCATAATATACAAAAGGTACACTGTTCCACACGTGCTCAAATAGCCTAGGGCACCCGAGGTGTCAGGAGCAAAAGCCCTCAAGCATCACAATGGATGACAGGCATCATCATTGGGAATTGCTCCTCGCCAGGCCGGCGCTGCAACGCCTGACGGGCTCCCCTAAAAAGGGGGGCACTCAGCCGTACTGTTCTGATGATAGCTCGTCAGACAGGAATGCCTATATTCAGGCACCAGCATACGCTCGGAGAGAATGGAATGTGAAACTAAAATTGGTTATTCATCCCAAAAATGTTTCATAACTTTAATCAATATACTAGGATGAAGACCAAGATTAAAATCAAAAAGAAAGTAATAAACTGAGTGTTGATGCTCAATTACTCTTAAAGAGCAACAAACTGACGGGGACTGTAATTTTAACAGTACCCTCAGGTTAGGGTCGGCATGTTTCGCGTCGTGTGGTCCTACAGGATCCAGTGACGCTTCATCAGGACCAAAAGAAAATTTTATATCAATTCTTCTCCAATTAAAAAAGAGGAAGGTGACGAAAATTAAATATATATACCGGTCACTTACACTTCAAGTAAACTGGCTACGTCACTGTCAGTTCGCCCTAGGGGACAGAGAAGGGTTTTGTCAAAAACAAAAGTATATACATACACCTAATAATACCTCTTATTGTGAATATCATGGTGTAGTTGTGCTATTCTCATAAGGTGGATCAAGCAGTCATTAATGTAGAGAAATGGGCTTACCATCCCCCAATCAGGAAAGGGCTCCTTGAGAGGCACGTTTCGGGGACTTGGAAACACACTGCCTATTGGTAAATATAAGTCGTCAACAAGCAAAAAATTACCATGTAACCAATTTACACAGATCGTATGGGTGGCACCATGCGCTCTATTGTGAGTGCACAACATTAGTGAGACCTGATTGGTGCCACTCACAACATGAGTAACACAGCAACTTTAGTGCGTGAAAAGTATTAGTAAAAAACATTAAATGCGAGTACTCCGTATAAAATTAGTAACCACCATAAGTGCCACACAATTAAAAGCAGATATCAAAAATTGTGCCCACATTAGTGTACCCAAAAATTATTGACTGGCATCTCTGTGTCATAATGACCGTTATAGCAGGTTATTAGTGAAATTGTGGGAGCACTGAGACACACGATGTACCAAAAAGTAAAACAATGGGCGGTATTGTTGGCGTATCTCAGCTCGCAAAAACGAGCTTTCGAATCACAATAACATTACTCACGTCTGTATGCCAGGTCCGTCACTGAGGACCTACCCTCCGAAGCGGCGTCTCACATAAGTGAGAGGCGAGCGCTGTCGGAGCTCAAAAAGACGCTGCGGACCCGGAAGCAACTCTGTTTCCCTGGGTCTCGCGCGTCTGCGGTCGTGGAAAGGGAGGAAGGACTCCTGAACCCACGATCAACACTGAGAAAGGACTAACAGTGTCATATACTAAACAGATCACCGACAACTCATTATTAGACCCTTATTAAGTGCTCAGACACGCCTCTCCTACTAAATTGAAGGTGCATGTCCTCAAAATTCCAAAGGAGCGTCGGGAATGAGTCACACGCATAAGAATTAAACTTATAAAAAGGGGAAGTGTACTTAGGTCTATTCGTACCAGATCTAGAACCATCTTTAAGTTCCCAGACGCATATCTCCTTCTGAAATTGCAGGTACAAGTACTCAAAATTTACAAAAAAGTCGGGAATGAGTAATACTCGTTGAGAGGAGTGTTCTCAGGTCAATAATACCGAAAATGTAATGTAAGCTGGATATAAATTACAGCCAAAAAACAAATTAAATAATGTGAGTATTTTGTGATTAGCTTAAAAGCCAAATCAGGCCAGTGAAGTCCAAGGTATGTCATCGTTCAAACCATGTGAATTAGTGCCTATTTTAAAAACCCATCTTTGTTCTGTTCTAAAAAGATGACCAGTGTCGCACGGGCGGTTTTTAGGTGCCTCTATTACCACCCACCACATATCATCAGGCGTGTGTTTTGCCTCCAGAAAGTGCTCACTAAGTTTGGTAGTGATTCTGTTACAACAAATGGTACTCCTGTGTTCGTTAATACGAGTTTTTACTGGTCTTGATGTCATATCAATGTAACGTAAATCACAGGGGCATGTAATCATATAGATACAGTTCCTGGTGTTACAATTGGTATGTTTCTTGAGGTGCCAGGTCCCAATAGGATTTAAAACTATTGATGTAAGATGTTTGGTAAGGGTACAGACGTTACAGTTGCCACAAGGGTGGTGGCCTATAACAGGTGGAAGGTCCCATAATGTTTTCTGCTTCGGGACCTCAAGCGTAAGCTGTGGACGGGTATGTATTACCATATCCTTAATATTTGACGTGCGTTTGAATGCAAAAAGAGGTCTGGAGATGTTACTACCAATACTGGTCAAAATAGGCCAACGTTTGTTAATCAATTTCTTAATAGAGTTGGATAAGGGTGTGGAAGTAGAAACACACGTTATCCTAGTTTGGGGGTTCTTGTCAATGGTCATTAATAAGGCTTCCCTATTACTATTCCTCGCCCTTTTCCGTGCTTGATTAAAAATTCTTGAAGGGTAGTGTCGTTCCAAGAGTTTCTCCTGAAGCGAATCAGCCTGATGGTTGAATTCATGGGATGAACTGCAGTTCAGTCTGAGCCGTAGGAATTGTCCTACCGGAAGATTGTCTCGTAGAGCTTTAGGATGATGACTTTCGTACAACAAAAGTGAATTACGGTCAGTGGGTTTATGATAAACTGTGGTGGTTAATTTACCATTGTCAATTGAAATCATTAAATCTAAAAAGGGTAGCTGAGTGGCAGATACAGTTGTTGTGAATTTCAAGAAAGGGTCAAGTGTGTTAATCCATGCCGTGAACTGATCAGTCATGGACAAAGGCCCTTGCCAGATAATTAGAATATCGTCGATATAACGACGCCACAACTTTATGTGATCCTGGTAAATATTCCTAGGAGAAAGAATGAACTTCTTTTCGAAATCATACATGTACAAACAAGCTAAACTAGGGGCAAAAGTGCTCCCCATTGATGTCCCTCGGATTTGATGATAGAACTGGTCCTCAAACTGAAAATAATTTTCTGTCAAGGCCAGTCTAGCACAGTGCATGATGAAGGAAACCGGGGTGGACAAGGAATCTGATGTTTCCAGTAGGGATGATTCAATGACTTCTAAAGTAGCTTCTTGAGGGATGTTGGTATAAAGTGCTTCAACATCCAAAGTAATGATTCCTTGTACCGTTCCTGAGTCATTTATGGTCTTGATTAAATTGAGGACATCTTTAGTATCTTTCAGATAGGTGGAAGAGTTCTTCACTAAAGGTTGTAAGAAATGGTCACAGAAAGTTGAAAGAGGTTCTAGGACTGAGCCTATTCCCGAAACAATTGGGCGTCCAGGTGGCGGTGTGGTGCCCTTATGAATCTTGGGTAGGCAGTAAAAGTATGGAACCCGAGGATGGGGTGTGTCCAGAAATTCAGCCTCTTTTAATGATATCCACAGATTATTCTTGGCTTCTTCAATAAGAATCCTGATCTATGTTTTTAATCTGCCAGTGGGATCATTTCTTATTTGTGTGTAATAAGTTGAATCACTTAGCAAGCGCAGACATTCGTGTCTGTAGTCAGTGGAATTCATGATCACAATGGCACCACCTTTGTCAGCCTGTTTAATGGTAATGTTGGAGTCAGATGCTAAAGCTAGTAGTGTTCTCTTCTCATTTGTAGGTGTGTTGTTATATGGATGTTTGGGACATAGTTTTTTCAGATCAGCTAACACAGCCTTTTCAAAGGTCACAACTTCACTAGGCATAGCGGCTAGTGGAGGCACAAAACCAGATGGTTTCTTAAGGCCTGAATCAGTCAGTGGTGATTCAGCAGGTTTGTCTTTAAAGAAAAAATGTAAACGAATTTTGCGAAAGAGTTGAGAAATTTCAATATGTAGGCGGAAGAAATCTTCCTCAGGGGTAGGGACAAACCCCAGGCCCTTGTTGAGTACATTTGTTTCTACTTCTGTGAGAGTCCTAGTTGATAAATTAACACCTAGGTTCTCATTGGAGGGTTTTTTGTTTGGCTCCTCGTGACCATCTGTGGTTCCTCTCTGGGCCACTGGATGTGCCTGCCTCTTCCTCTCCTTCTGCCTCTGCCCCGGCCGCGGCCTAAAAAAGGCATGTACTGCATCATAGGGCGAGGTTGAAAGAAGAGAAATGGTGTTTGCCAAGGCATAGGGTGTTGCACCGGGTAAGGAGGATAATTGTAAAAAGTTTGAGGTGGATTTTCATCAGTACTCCACCCATCTGATGATGAGCCACTGCTAAATTTGCGAAATTTCTTCTGAGATGAGGTAGACTCATCAGATGATCGAGATTAGTTGTCCCCATCATAATCATCTCAAATATACGGGTAAACCTTCTCCCTGCTGAATCTTGTAATATCCTTTTGGAGTTTAGTAATCTTTTGTTGTGTTAAAAACTCCTTATTCTCGTTAAGTTCAGTATTGATTTCAGAAAGACGGCTTTTGAAAGATGTCAAAGTGACCGTCGTTTTTAAGCCATTTTCTATGGTGTTAATTTGAATAGTGAGAGTATCCGCTAAACGTTTGGAAGTGTTTATGATTAGAATCATAGAGTCATTTTTTGCACAGGAACGCCTACCTTGCATCTCATTAAGGCAAGGTAGATCTCCACTTCCAAAAAATGACTTTAACTCCATAAATGTGGCACTAGACGGGTCTAGCACCAAAGTATAAATATGGAGTTAGTTCTGCACCGAATTAGAGTAAAAACAAATTCAGTGCTAACAGAGTATAAATATGCCCCTTAGTGTTGCTTCTGTTGGTTCAACAAACTGCCTTGATTTTGTATGTGAGTCATGCTCTTTGCCTTGGTGTTGCATTTGTGAGCTTAGTGACTTAAGATAAGCTTCCGGAGCTGACCCCTTGTGCGGGGGGCCCTCCAGAGGGCCCCCTCATTATAGCCAGCACTGTGCATGGGCGCCAGGAGGTTCCTCCATGTACTTTGGAGGAGGGGTACTCAAGTTTCATTATGCCACTGAGCAAGCTGGGCTATGGGAACACTCTTTTTGTTGGTATCTTCACCCACCGCCCTAAAAGACTCAAGATCATCAAAAACTCCCACACTGCACTCACACCACCACACTCCTCAAAGATGTTGTTGGCTCCCATTTCACAAATGTGCACTCTTCAAGGTCCCACACACACACATACAAATCCCTACACAATCTAGGCCCCACTTGCCTGAACAGCTGCATTAGGTGCTATGCCCCAAATACAAACCTCCTCCCCACTGGTCTCCTGCTCACCCACATACCCCCCGCCTCACCCAAAGAGACATGAGCATGCAGTCATGCCTTTTGTATCTGGCCCCAAAGCCTGGACAACCTCCCCTTGCAAATTAGAGGAGCAAGCTCAGTCCTTGAATTTCGTAAGAATCTGACAGCCTAGCTATTCCAATACACACCAGCAAGGAATGCAACTTCTTCTTTAGGTGCCAGGATACCATTTCGAGTGGATGGATACCTTACGCCTACCAGGCTGTCGAATTAGTTAAAGTCACTGCCTCATTGTTGTATGCTGTTTAAAATCACTACTTCAGTGTTGTATGTGTCAGTTACATTGACTGCCTCAGTGTTGTCTGTGTGAGTTACACTCACTGCTTCCATGTTGTATGTGTCAGTTATACTCACTACCTCTGTGTTGTATGTGCGAGTTACACTATCTGGCTCTGTGTTGTTTGTGTGAGTTACACTTACTGCCTCAGTGTTGCTTGTGTCAGTTACACTCACAGCCTCAGTGTTGTTTCTGCCAGTTACACTCACTGCCTTGGTGTTGTGTTTGTCAGTTACACTCACTGCTTCCGTGTTGTAAGCGTCAGTTATACTCACTGCCTCAGTGTTGCTTTTGTTAGTTACACTCACAGCCTCAGTGTTGATTGTGTCAGTTACACTCACTGCCTTGGTGTTGTATATGTGAGTTACACTCACTTCCTAAGTGTTGTATGTGTCAGTTACACTCACTGCCTTGGTGTAGTATGTGTCAGTTACACTCACTGCCCTCATTGACTTGGTGTTGTTTACATCAGTTGCACTCACTTGCTCTGAGTTTTTTGTGCCAGTTACACTCACTGCCTTGATGTGGTTTGTGCCAGTTACACTCACTGTCTTGGTGTTATATGTGTGAGTTACACTCACCGCCTTGGTATTCTATGTGTCAGTCACACTCAAATGCCTTGGTGCTATTTGTGTGAGTTACATTCACTGCCACAGTCCTGTTTGTGTGAGTTACGCTCACTGCCTTGGTGTTATATGTGTGTTACACTCACTGCCTCTGTGTTGTTTGTGTCAGTTACACTCAATGCCTCGGTGTTGTATGTTTCATTTAAACTCACTGCCTTGGTGATGTATGCTTGTGTGCAATCCCCATGCATTTGACGCTCAGATATTTTTTTAGTTCATATCCATGGAGGATACCATAAAGCTATTTTTTTTTGCCTTTTATTAAACCCATCTTCAGGGAAATATAAAAGTTTATGTAATTTACCAACAAGACAATGCCAGTCCTGAAGAGGTAAGTCCTGATAGACATAAATACTGACTTTAGTCCTAGGGAACCAGGCTTGAGTCCTGGAGTCGGCTCAACATCCTGTGATTCTGGCAAATCACTTAGACCTCAAAAATCATGCGTCTTACACCCAGGCCAAAAGCAATTACACAATATTTGGTAAATAACACATGCTTTAAATAACGCTGATTGTGAGTTTTCACCATGTATTGTGGAATCCGTACTTAGTTTATGTGGTAAATTCTGAATATATCAGGGAGTGTTCATTTGAAGGCATTTGAAGTTTCAGGAGTGAGAACTTTCATTCCTAGAGAGCAGAAACAGCCAGAACAACACACACAAAGTGCCCCATCCTCTCTTTGCCCCCAGTTATGGCTACTAGATGCTGGTTTTCTAACTCTGAGGCAGCCGTGGGCTCTGATCACCAGACCCAGGACCTGTGTTCCAATTAAAAGTATATGGAAATTAGGTGTAATTACAATTGTTAATGACAATCTACCTGTAAGTCCCTAGTATATGGTATGGCATGTAGGTTTGGAGGCCCAGCAGACTTAATGCACTTGTGTGCACCGCGGTGGTCCTTGATATCAATTTAAAAGCCACCCCTGCCTTGGAGGATGCTTTTAATAAAAATGTATGCGCAAATTCAAATTTGGAATTACAGGTCATCCCAAAGTCTCAAACTACCTAATGTTTACATATGTGTCACTCCTAAGGTCTCCCCTATGTGCCCTTAGGGTAAGATGCCTTGTAACTATAAGCGGAGACATTATAAAATATGTTTTAAATGCCCTAGTAAGGGTTTTTTCCATTGTAGTGAATTAGCTCCATAGGCTAACATAGGAATACTTTAATAACCCCTTCTGTGCCCAGGACGTAATGGTTACGTCCTGAGGCACAGTGCTCGTGTGCCCAGGACGTAACCATTATGTCCTGGGCACATAGCTCTGTGGGGTTCCCCCCACCCCCTCAAGGCAGGGATGGAAGGGGAAGACCTTCCCCTTCCACCCCCGACCCCCCCCTGATTGTCACAAGGCCTCCTCCCATCGCGCTGGAAGCTCAGCTCCCAGAGCGATCGGAAGAGAAATGCAAAAGCATTTCTCTTCCAATCACGTGGAGGAGGCTGAGAGACTTCAAAGGGAAGGAAAGTTATTTCCTTCCCTTTGAAGTCTCTCTCAGCGTTTTAGCAGCCGGATTGCAAGCAATCCGGCTGCTAAAACACCCACTAGACACCAGGGATTTTTTTTTCAAGGAAATTGGCATGAGGGAGCGACCCCTTGGGCAAGGGTCGCTCCCAGGGGGACATTTTTTTAAAGGCCTTTCCCCCCCCGCCCACCCATCCCGGGGGCAGATCGGCCTATAATTAGGCCTTTTCTGCCCCCGGGGGGGGGGGAACCTCTACGCACCAGGGAGCATTTTTTTAAACATTTTTTTATATTTTTGAGGTGGGGAGCGACCCCTTAGGCAAGGGTCGCTCCCCTGTGGGGCAGATTATATTTAGGCCATTTCTGCCCCCCTTGGGGGCAGATTGGCCTATTTTTATGAGGCCAATCTGCCCCCAAGGGGGACAGAAACCACTAGACACCAGGGAGTTTTTTTTTTATTTTTTCGCAAATTTCACGCAAGGGGAGCGACCCCTTGGGCAAGGGTCGCTCCCAGGGGGGGCATTTGTTTTTAAGGCCTTTTCTGCCCCCCTGGGGTATATCTTGTTTTTATTGCAATATGGTGTGAGTTTTCATATTCACAACTCTCATCTTTACACTTGCTTTTATTATTGCTCGTTATACTGATGATTGCACCTCATGCATTTTATCATAGATTGCAGTCCTTTCAATAAATATATTGAAAACTCTCCTCCATTACATGTGTGTGATTGAGACTTGTTGCTAGCGAGAGAAAAGTGTAACTTCCAATTCACCACAATGCGGCTTCCAGAAATCACCTTTGCTGTCTACATTTTGGTGAGGTTCAGATTGTGAGTCAGGAAGGTTAGGATGTCTTGTAGAAGTGACTCAGTTGCCTAAAAACAAAAGTGTGGTCACCCCTAAACCAGCAGTCATGCTTAGGAGCAAGAGTCCAACTATGACATGGCACCTCCAACGATGGTATTTGGGCACTAATTTATGGATATCCTAAGTATCTGTCTCTCACACTGTAAAAGGCTAGCCTGGTTTGTAGTGGATACCTAAGGTACTTACACCTTCTACCAAGTACAGTTATCCCTTATTAGTGAAATGTAGACAGTGTCTATAAGTCAGGCCCGCTGTGGGTAGTGTGGATGAGCAGCCAAGGCCTAACTAGGAGACATACAAAGCTCATGTAATACAACTGTAGTCACACAGTACTCTAACACATGAAAGAAAATAAAGTGTTACAAAAATTAAGGTACTTTAATTTGGTGACACAAATATTAAAAATACCATAGAAACTATTATCCCTTAGAAGGTAAGTAATACACAAATTATATACACTAGTATGCAGACATAGTTGTAAAAACAGTTAGAAAACAGTGCAAATAATGAAAATGACAATAGTTAGAAATGGGCCAAGGGGGAACACAAACTATATACTAAGAAAGTGGAATGCGAAAGTTGGTTTCCCACCTAGGCAAGTGTAGTGTGTAGAGGGGTGCTGGGAGTATTAGAAAACACCAAATGTAAGTAATAGAACCTAGCCCAGAGCCCAGCAAAGCAGGAGTAAAAAACTGTAACTTTCCTAGAACACACAAGAACACGAGAATGAAGATATTGCAAGAACCAGAAGAGACTGCAAGACACCAACAATGGATTCCTGGACTTGAAGATCTATGGAAGAAGGGGACCAAGTCCAAGAAGCATAGAAGAGTTCATGGAGAACAGGATCCCCTGCTAACCCGTATAAAGGTGCAAGAGAAAAACTACTGGTGAAGAACAACAGTCAGTACTACACCCAAGAAGACACATGCGGGTTCCTGGTTGGTGCATAAGATGTCCCATGCTGGAGGGATGATTGAAGTTCAGTTTATGTCGCTGGATTCCGCAAACAAACCTTGGCACACGGTTAGTGGAAAATGGCACTGCCTGGGAGCAGGAGGGACCTGGTAGACTCTACCCAAGAGATGGAATCAGAGGGGGCTCTCAGCAACTCAGAGAGCCCTCAAAAGACCAGGCAGCACACACAGGAGTCCCATAACATGGGGACAAAGTAATGCTCAAAAGGAGGCCTGTGTGGCACTACACAAATGTATCCCATGCCGCCGGAGAACCACACAGGAAGCTATGCATTTCAGGAAGAAGTGTTGGGGGCCGGAGCTGCACAGTGCATGAAGAACTTCTTGGAAGGATGCCAAGAAGCCTTGGCAACTGCAAAACACGATGACCACGGGGTACTGACTTGCGTGGGGAAGCAAGCTCCTAACTTCACCAACGTTGGACAGTAGGACATCAGGACCATCAGGACCACTTCGATCACCCACCCATAATGCTGAATCCAAGCACTTTGTCAGGAGAGGGGTCCCAGGCCACCAGTCGTCGCTGCAGAAGGGTGCCTGCTGAGGCAGGGGACTGACTCCTTCACTCCAAGGGAGATTCCTTCATTCTTCTGGTGCAGGCTAAACGCAGGCTGTCCTCGGAGGATGCACAACCTGGAAACAGTTGCTGGCAGCAACTGAAGACACAATGTTACAGAAGTCGTCTTTGCTTTGTTGCTTCAGTTCTTGAAGGGTCCAGATGCAGTTTCTTCGGTAAGAAGGTGTAGTAAAGGATGCAGAGGATTCCTGCTAGAGTTCTGCAATCCGAATCTGAAGAACCACCCACGAGAGAGACCCTAAATAGCCCTGGAAGGGGGATTGGTCAGCTAAACAAGTAAGCATTATCAGGGGAGGGCTCTGACATCACCTGTTGGCACTGGCCACTCAGATGCTCCCAGAGTACCCTGTCAACTTGGAATCAAAGATGGCAAAACTCAGGGACCCTCTGGAGGAGCTCTGAGCACCACCACTGGGGTAGTGATGGACAAGGGAGTGGTCACTCCCCTTTCCTTTGTCCACTGTCATGCCAGATCAGGGACTGGGGGTCCCTGAACCGGTGTAGACTGGATTATGCAAGGAGTGCACCATCTGTGCTCTTCAAAGCATGTCCACAGGCTTGGGGAGGTTACACCTCCCATGCCTGTAACACCTATTTCCAAAGGGAGAGCGTGTAACACCCCTCTCCCAAAGGAAATCCTTGTTCTTCTTTCCTGGGCTTGATCTGCTCAAGCAACAGGAGGGCAGAAACCAGTCTCAGAGGTAGCAGCAGCTGCCTGGAAAACCTCAAAAGGCTGCAATTGCAATACTGGTGATCCTCTAAGTAGCCCCCAGAGTGCATGGAATTATGCAACCAATGCTTGCAAAAATCTTGGCTCCCTATGGATGACAAAATAAACGTGGCAGCCCATAGGAAACTCCCTGGCACCCCAATGCCCTGGGTACCTAGGTACCATATACTAGGGACTCATAAGGGGCACCAGCATGCCAATTGTGGGGGAAATACTGGGTTACCAGTATGCAGTGTCAAAATTTAGAGGAGAGAGAGCATAATGTCTGGGGTCCTGGGAAGCAGGTTCCAGTGAACACACTGAAATCAGGGAGAAAATAAGGGTAACCATGCCAAAAAGTGGGTACTTTCCTATACACACACAGCAGGTACCCTTAGTACCATTGTATGGAGACGTCAGTGGTCTTAGGGACAATCCTCCTCATCTGAATAGGGAGCACCTAACTGGGCTGTAAGTTGTTCAAACATGAACATTTAAATGGGTTTCTCCCCCGTTTGGTCTTATATTCTCTGCTATCCATCTCTTAACATAAATATAAATATACCGGTGATATGCAGACAAGTTCTAACTTCAGGGGCATATTTATACTCTGTGCTGAATTTGTGTAATTTTGTTTTGCGCAAATTTAGCGCAAACTTAACTCCACATTTATATATTGACACTATACCAATCTATCATAAAGATATTCGGGTTAACGTAATTTTTTTGGATGTGTGAAACCTCCTTGCGTCAATGAGATGCAGTGTAGGTGTTCCTGACCCAAAAATGACTCAAAGCCCCTAGCGCCCTATTTATCCTCCCATACAAAATGGGGAGACGGGCCTAAAAAATGGCGCTAAGCCTACTTAGCTTCATTATTTAACACCTGGGACAGAGCAGGCGTTAGGGGACCTGTGGAACAATTTCAATGGTCAAACACCATGGAAAGAGCCTACAGGTGCCCACCCAAGCCCCAGGAACACCTAGAGGGAAGCATTAAAACATTATTTTTAAAGTGCTATTGGGGTCCCTGAAATGGCCCCCCCAACATGGCACTGGGTTCAATCGCCATGCCCAGGGGTCAACTGTCTCCTGTGCTGGTCATTGGGGTGGTGGGCATTATTCCTGTCTTCTATAAGACCATGTGGTATGGATGGTCTTGAATTACGAAAGGATGCTATGCTGGTTAACGGCATTCTTTTTGCCTATAACCAGCCTAGTGTCAGTTTTTTAGGCAAAACCCCCTTTCCCTTTATCGCCAACCCCACTTGGCTAACGTCATTTTTTCTGATGCTAGCTCAATCTGCCGGTTTGTGGGATTCCATTAATTTGGCACCAGCTGGAATGACGCAAGCCATCGCTACAATTTTTGATGCAAAACTGCAGTTGCGCAGTTTTGCCTCAAAAAGGATAAATAGGGGACTCAGTATCTACAAGTGGCTTAACAGACGAGGGTGGAGAGGTAACATATGTAGTGGAAGCCAATGGAGCTTACCAAACAGAAACATTTTATTCTTGGGTCACTTTTCCTGAAACAGACGCAGACACACATGCCTTTCCACACTTTTCCTGAGACAGTCACAGGTACACATGACTTTCACACAAACGTACTGCAGCATTACCAAGCTTACCAACACCTAGAAATACCACATTCTTATCAAGATCACCAAAACCGGTTCAATGGCGCCATTGTACGTGTAATACGACCTATGAGATTAGGACTCTTAAGTAATGAAGGACCTACATGGCCAATGTTTGCCACATATACACCACATCCCGAAGTGCAGGCTATGCAAGTAGCTATTGTACGCATACTTTATGAGCTATAACAGTATACAGGTGACTAGTTCAGTTCACCAATGTAGGAGGCTAGCCTGCTTGTAGTGGGTACTTTAGGTACTTACACCTTATAACAGGTCAAGTTACCCCTTATTAGTGAAATGTAGTAGTGTTCTAGCAGCTTAGGCTCTTAGAGGTAGCTGTATCAGAGCAGCTTAGGCTGAACTAGGAGACATGCAAAGCTCCTGCAACACCACTATAGTTACACAGTACTTATATACAATAAAAGACAATACTCAGTGTTACCAAAAATAAAGGTACTTTATTTTAGTGACATAAGGCCAGAAATATCTTAGAGGCAATACTCCTTCTGGAGGTGAGTATTATATACAATATATACACTAGACACCAAAATCAGGTAAGTAAATAGTCATAGGATAGTGCAAACAATAGA
Organism: Pleurodeles waltl; assembly: GCF_031143425.1. NCBI lineage: Eukaryota > Metazoa > Chordata > Amphibia > Caudata > Salamandridae > Pleurodeles > Pleurodeles waltl. The sequence continues at coordinate 15,574,295 of NC_090438.1, read as the reverse complement.
AAACACCATAGAATGCAATAGGAAGAAATAGGCCTAGGGGCAACACAAACCATATACTAAGAAAGTGGAATGCGAATCACAAATTCCCCCCTGGGCAAGTGTAGTGTGTAGAGGGTCACTGGGAGTGTAAGAAAACCACAAAGGTGAGTAAAATACCCCACCCCAGAGCCCAGGATCATAGGAGTAAAGTACTGCAAGTTTTCTCAGGGTACACTACAAATCGTGATTAGAGTTATTGCAAGAACCAAGCAAGACTGAAAGCAACAAATGGTGGATTCCTGGACCTGAAGACCTGTAAAGAGAGAAGACCATGTCCAGAAGTCACAGAAGATTCCAGGAAGGACAGGAGCCCCTGCCAACCGAGAAGATGGTGCAAAAGCGGATTCTCCGGTTGGAAGAAGTCTGCAGAAGAGCACCAAAAGAAGATGGCTGCGGGTTCCTGCATGATGCAAAGGATGTCCCACCTGGAGATGTTGGATGCAGGTGAGTTGCAGCACTGGATTCGTCCAACAAGCCTTGGTTCAAGCATTGTCACGGATTGCGTCAAAATGGCACTGCCTGGACCCAGGAGGGACCTGGGGGCCTCAACTTGGACTGAGGAGGCAGAGGGGACTCCCAATACTTGAGGGAACCCACAGATGACCAGGCAGCACCCACAGAGGTCTCAGGACACGTGGACAAAAATGGTGCAAATTGCCATTGTTGCAGCACTACAAAAGAAGGTCCCACACCGCCAGAGAACAATTCAGTGAGTTGAGCATCACAGGATAGAGTGCTGGGGACCTGGGCCAGGCTGTCCATGGAGGATTCTTGCAAATAGTGCACAAAGGCCTCAGGAGGTGAAGATGATGCAGTGCACTGGGGTACTCTTTCAAACGGGGAAGGCAAGCTCTTACCTCCTCCAAATTTAGACAGATGAACCTTAGGACAGTCTGTGTCACAGGGGTCCACCACATGTGTTCCTGGGAGCAAACTCGTCACCAGGAGAGGAGTCCCAGCTAACCAGTTGTTGTCTTAGGAGGTGCCTGCTGGAGCAGGGAAGTTACTTTGTCACTTTACAGGAGATTTCTCCGGTCCTTCTGGTGCAGGTTGAAGACAGGGAGTCACCAGGGCATGCACACCTTGGAAACTGTTGCAGTTGCTGGCTGGAACTGAAGTAGCATGGTCACAGTAGCCTTTCTGGATACTTTGTTGCAGTTACAGTGGTTCCTGCAGCAATCTGTGGTTGATCCGACAGTCAGAGGATGAAGCAGGAGTTGCAGAGTATTCCTGGTGTTATTTTGCAAGCTGAAGCTGAAGAGAAACCCACAGGAGAGACCCTAAATAACCCTGAGAGGGGGATTGGCTACCTAACCAGGTATGCAGAGGGGTCTCTGATGTCACATGCTGGCACTGGACACTCAGAGATCTCCAGAGTGTCCCCACACCTTGGAAAACAAGACACACTGGAGGAGCTCTGGGCACCACCCTGGGTGGTGATGGACAGGGGAGTGGTCACTCCCTTTTGCTCTGTCCAGCTTTGCAAGAAAGCAGGGACTGGGAGTCCCTGAGCCGGTGTACACTGGCTTATTCAAGGAGGGCACCATCTGTGCCCCTCAGAGCATTGCCAGAGGCTCTAGGAGGCTATCCCTCCCAGGCCTGTAACACCTATTTCCAAAGGGACTTATAAGGGGGGTCCCGTGTGCCAATTGGAATTGGTAAATTAAGTCGCTAAACTATACAGTAGTGACTAATTTAGAAGCAGAGAGAGCACAAGCACTGAAGTTCTGGTTAGCAGAACTTCAGTGACACAAGCACTACTGACAACACACACATTAGGCCACAAACTATAAGCACTGGGTTCCTGACCAGCAGGATACCAGTGAGACAGGCAAAGCATAATGACATACAGGTAGAATTTGGGGGTAACATGCCAAGAAAGATGGTACTTTCCTACTACTATGCAGACTTTAAATACCGCCCCAGCGCGGGCTGCAGTAGCTGGTCATAAATTGGCTGTTACTGGGGTTGACCCACAAACAATACATTGGCCCTGATTCTAACCGCGGCAGGCGGCGGTCGCCGCCCGCCATGCGGTTACCGCCAGAAGACCGTACCGCGGTCGAAAGACCGCAGTGGTCATTCTGGGTTTCCCACTGGGCTGGCGGGCGACCGCCAAAAGTCCGCCCGCCAGCCCAGTGGGAAACAGCCTTCCCACGAGGACGCCGGCTCAGAATTGAGCCGGCGGAGTGGGAAGGTGCGACGGGTGCAGTGGCACCCGTCGCGTATTTCAGTGTCTGCAAAGCAGACACTGAAATACTTTGTGGGGCCCTCTTATGGGGGCCCCTGCAGTGCCCATGCCATTGGCATGGGCACTGCAGGGGCCCCCAGGGGCCCCGCGGCACCCCCTACCGCCATCCTGTTCCTGGCGGGAGACCCGCCAGGAACAGGATGGCGGTAGGGGGTGTCAGAATCCCCATGGCAGCGGAGCGCGCTCCGCCGCCATGGAGGATTCTCCCGGGCAGTGGTAAGTCGGCGGGAGCCCGCCGACTTTCCGCTTCTGGCCGCGGCTGTACCGCCGCGGTCAGAATGCCCGGCGGTGCACCGCCAGCCTGTTGGCGGTACTACCGCGGTCATTCGCCCTGGCGGTTTTTACCGCCAGGGTTAGAATGACCCCCATTATGTCATTGGCAAGGTACCCACGGAACGTGAGACAATTCCGTCCTGGATAGCACAATAAAACAATCAGCTGGAAACAGTGTTTCCCCATACGGGACACTAAGATAAACAACAAATTCTCACAATGTGCTTGCCATTCAGAAAGGTTTCCCTAATGGATGACTGCACCACATGGGGTACACTCTTTGCTGCAATTTACCCTACAACGCATGGTACCCCAACACTTGCCAATTTGCCAGAAGTGTTCAAGCAAATTCAAAATGAACATGGGGCTGCTCCAGTCCTGGATTTGAGGATGAATGGGCAACTTTGACTCCTCAATAAAACTCAGTAACGTTGGAAGTAGTAGCCTTGGCCCTACACAAGCAGTTTTGGGAGATTCCACAGCTGGAACAGAAGCATCAACTATGGAAGGTTATTTCTAAAACCTATACTGGTATGGGACGGGATAGTTTGGGAGTCAAGCCAAAAAAGCCTGAAATGCAAAGTACCAAATAAGCACACAAGTGTTCTGAATAACTCTGAGATAAACAAAAAAAGAAGAAAGACAGACACAGTCAGAGATCAGACTCTCCGCATCCTCTGAAAGTAGATATGGGCCGTCATTACCACCCTGGCGGTCGGCGATAAAGTGGCGGTAATACCGCCAACAGGCTGGCAGTAACTACCGCCAAATTATGACCATGGCAGTGAGAACTCAGATAGACAGCCACTTTACCACACCGACCGCCAGGGTGGAAACAACAGCCTCCACGGTGGTAGTCGCCATCAACCAGACAGAAGTCAATATTCCCCACCGTATTATGAGACAGGAAACTACCACAATTTCTGGGGCATTCCCATCAACATCAAAAGCCTGGCGGGAACACTGCACAGAAAGGAAAGGACTCACCTTTGGAGACACAGGGAAGCAGCATGCCACCATCGCGCCCGAGCTGCAAATATTTCCAAATATTTTAGACTTCCTGCCCAACCACGAACACGAATGATGGCGGAAACGAGCACGGTGAGGACAGCCGCCTAGCACACAGGGGAGGGGGAGGGGGAGGGGGAAGGGAAAGGAGAGCGACACACACACGCAGCACCCCCACCCCCACCATCAACACCATACACACAATCAGCTGCAGTAATAAAACATTTTTACCTTCGTACCCCTGAGGAATAATGCAAGACAACAGGAATGTGCTAAAGTGAGTGTAATAATAACAACACAATAGAAATACTAAGATGCAGTTTATTGGTATATACATATGTACAGATCAAGGGACACTGCCCAGTCCTCATTGTGCGTGGGCCACAGGGCCACAGGCCAAAGCCCCACTTGTCACCTGCACCAACACAGAGAGAACACTGCAGGGTCATCAGTTAGAAAATAGGCAGGCACCTCAGGGGGACGGGGGATGGGGTTGTGCCCCGAGCTCCTCCAGTGTGTCTCAGACCTCTGCCATCTTGAATCCAGAGGTGTTAGGGCACAATGGAGGCCTCTGGGTGTCCTGTGCCAGCAGGTGATGTCAGACACCCCTCCTAATAGGGCTTACCTGACTAGGTGGTCAATCCTCCTCTGAGGGTTATTTAGAGTCTCTTGAGTGGGATTTTCCTCAGATAACGACTTGCAAGATTTCACCAGAGTTCCTCTGCACCTCTCTCTTCGACTTCTGCCAAGGATCAACCGCTGACCACTACAGGACGCCTGCAAAACTGCAACAAAGCAGCAAGTAGACTACCAGCCACATTGTAGCGTCTAATCGTGCCAGCTTTCTCAACAGTTTTCTGGTGGTACATGCTTTGGGGGCTGCCTGCCTTCATACTGCACTGGAAGCTACAAAGAAATCTCTTGTGGGCCGACGGAATCTTCTCCCTGCTCCAGCAGGCACCAAATTTCAGCTTCACCTGTACTCTGGGACCCCTCTGATCCTGACGAGCGTGGCCCCTGGAACACAGGTGGTGAAGCCAAGTGACCCAGTCTGTCCAGTGGTCCAACTGTCCAAATTTGGAGAGGTAAGTCCTGGCCTCCCCTCCCCAGACAGTAATCCTGTGCACCACGTGAGCTGCAGCTACAAAGTCTTCTGTGCACATTTCCATGAAATCCTTCATGCACAGCCAAGCCTAGGTCCCCAGCACTCTGTCCTGCGATGCTCAGCTCCCTGAGTTGATCTCCGGCTTCGTGGGACCCTCTTTTGTAGTGTTGCGATGAGTGCCATGTTTAGACTTCTTGAACCTGTGTTCAAGGACTTCTGTGGGTGCTTCTTTCCTGTCGGAGGGCTCTCTACATTGCTGAGGGCCCCCTCTGTTTCCTCTCCCAAGTGGCGACATCCTGGTCCTTCCTGGGCCCGGGCAGCACCTTTTTCTCTTACCGCAACTCTTGCAGCTAGCAAGGCCTGTTTGCGGTATTTTGCCAAGGGCACAACTCTGCATCCTCCAATACTACGTGGGACATCTTCTGCACAAAGAAGAACTTTCTTCCTCTTTCCGTTGTTGCAAAACCTGCAGCTTCTTCCAACCAGAAGGAGCAATTTTGCACCTTCATCTGGGGTTTAGTGGGCTCCTGCCCCTCCCCCGGACACATTAGCGTCTCTTGGACTTGGTCCCCTTCCTTTGCAGGTCTTCAGGTCCAGGAATCCATCTCCAGTGCTTTGCAGTCTGTTGTGGTCCTTGTAAAATCCTTTACCACAACTTTAGTATGTTTCTGGGGAAATAGTAGTACTTTACTCCTACTTTCCAGCTACATCTTCTGCCACCTCAAAGACAGGGTTCTGCCCTCCTGGGATCTGGGCAGCCCAGTCCAGGAAGGCAGAACAAAGCATTTCCTCTGAGAGCAGGGTGTTACACCCTCTCCCTTTGAAATAGGTGTTACAGACTGGGGAGGGGTAGCCTCCTCCATTCTCTGGGAATGCTTTAAAGGGCAGAAATGGTGCCCTCCTTGCATAAACCAGTCTTCACCAGTTTAGGGACCCCTTGTCCCCTGCTCTGGTGCGAAACTGGACAAAGGAAAGGGGAGTGACCACTCCCCTGTCCATCACCACCCCAGGGGTTGTGCCCAGAGCTCCTCCAGTGTGTCACAGACTTCAGCCAGCTTTGTAAGGTGTGGGGGCACTCTGGAGGGCTCTGAGTGGCCAGTGCCAGCAGGACACGTCAGAGACCCCTCCTGATGGACCCATACCTGATACAGTAACCAATCCCCCACTGAAGGCTATTTAAGGTCTCTCCTGTGGGTTCTCTTCAGATTCTGCTTTCAAGTTTCCTTCAGGAACCCTCTGCAACAACTTCAGCATCCTCTGACCTTGGATCAACCGCAGCCTGCTCCAAGAAATGCTGTAACTGTATCTACAAGAGATACTTTTCTTCAGCAACCTCGACTCCAAGTCATCAACTGCAACAGTTTCCACAATGTGTACACTCTGGGGACTCCCTGTCTTCATCCTGCACCAGAAGGGCTGAAGAAATCTCCCGTGGAGTGACAGAGTCACTCCCCTGCTCAAGCAGGCACCTTCCAAGACAACGACCAGTACCCTTGGACTCCTCTCACAGCGACGAGCATGCTTCTAAGGACACAGAGGGTGGACATCATCAACATAGACTGTCCTGAGGTTCTGCTGACACAATTTGGAGGAGGTAAGACATTGCCTTCCGTGAGAGCGATGGTACCCCTATGTACTGTGTCTTCTTAACCTCCTGAGGCCTCTGGGCACTATTTGCAAAATTCCTTTGTGCACAGCCTGGCCCAGGTCCCCAGCACTCCACCCTGTGATGCTCAACTCACTGAGTTGTTCTCTGGCGGCGTGGGCCCTTCTTTTGTTTTTCTGCATCAACTGTGTTTTGCATCTCCTTTGATCCCAGATCCTGCGGCTTCAGGTGGTGCTGGCTGACATCCTGAGGGCTCTTTAAAGTGCTGAGAGCCCCCTCTTTCTCCTGACACAGGCTTGTGGACCCCAGGTCCCTCCTGGGTCAATCCAGCGCCATTTTGATGAAAAATACACTTCTGCCGTAGCTAAGGCTTGTTGGTGTCTTCCAATACGAAATCTCATCTGAAATGATCTTCATGCCGTGGGACATCTTTTGCATTATGCAGGGACCCGCTGGCATCATCCTAGGGTCCATTTCTACAGTCTTTGACTAACCAGGGACTCTTCTTTCGTACCCTCTTCTGGGTTGGCAGGGGCTTCTGTCCTTCATGGAACTTCTTTCGACTTATGAACTTAGTCCCCTTCCTTTGCAGGTCTTCAGGTCCAATAATCCAGCAGTTGTTCTTTGCAGACTTGGTTGGCTGCTGCAAAATCCCCAAAACAAGGCGTAGTGTGCCATAAGGAAACTTGCAGTACTTTACTCCTGCTTTTCTGGGCTCTGGGGTGGGGTAATTTACTCACCTTTACTGTATTCTTACTCTCCCAGCGATTCTGCACACACTACACTTGTCTAGGGGGGAATTTGTGATTCACATTCCACTTTTTGTAGTACATGGTTTATGTTGCCCATAGACCTATTTTCTCCCATTGCATTCTATAGGATTTCTACAGGATTTCTACTGTTTGCATTGTTCTATGACTATTTACTTGTCTAATTTTGGTGTCTAGTGTATATATTGTGTATAATTATTACCAGAAGGGGTATTGCCTCTAAGATATTTTTGGTACTGTGTCACCCCAAATAAATACCTTTATTTTTGGTAACACTGAGTATTGTATTTGCTTGTGTATAAGTACTGTGTAACTATAAGTGGTATTGCATGAGCTTTGCCTGTCTCCTAGTTCAGCCTAGGTTGCTCTGCTACAGCTACTTCTATCAGCCTAAGCTGCTAGAACACTACTACATTCACTAACAAGGGATAACTGGACCTGGTGTAAGGTGTAAGTACCCAAAGTACCCACTACAAACCAGGCCAGCCTCCTACATGTGTGAATTTTGGGCGTGGCGGTATGCACGCCAATGTTTTCCCGCCATTGATACCGCCAGTTTATCACTGACCTTTGTTGTGGTGGACTTGTGTGTATGGCTGAATAGTGACGGATTGGTGTGTGTGTGTCATAATATGGTGAACGGATATCCACTGCAGCGGCGGTATTTTGGCTGCAGTCAGCATGGAGGTAAGTGGGATTTACCACCAATGTCATAATGAGGGCCATACTGTCCGTAGAAGAAAAACTTCAAAGACTCCTGACAGATATACTAAGGGGCATATTTATACTCCGTTTGGCCGAATTTGCGTCGTTTTTTTCGACGCAAATTCAACGCAAAACTAACGCCATATTTATACTTTGGCGTTAGACGGGTCTAGCGCCAAAGTGCACGGAGTTAGCGGCATTTTTTGGCGTGAACCCCTTCCTTGCGTTAATGAGATGCAAGGGAGGCGTTCCCGTCTAAAAAAATTACTCTGTGGCATGTGCGTGGTATTTATACTCCCGGGCAAAAATCACGCCTGGGAGTGGGCGGGGCAAAAAACCCTGCATTTGCGCCTCTTTTTAACGCCTGGGTCAGGGCAGGCGTTAAGGGACCTGTGGGCTCAAAATGAGCCTACAGCTGCCCTCCCCTGCCCCCAGGGACCCCCCCTGCCACCCTTGCCCACCCCAGGAGGACACCCAAGGATGGAGGGACCCACCCCAGGGTCATTAAGGTAAGTTCAGGTAAGTATATATTTTTTTAATTTTTATTTTTTTTGTGGCATAGGGGGGCCTGATTTGTGCCCCCCTACATGCCACTATGCCCAATGACCATGCCCAGGGGACATAAGTCCCCTGGGCATAGCCATTGGGCAAGGGGGCATGACTCCTATCTTTACTAAGACAGGAGTCATGTTAATGGGGATGGTCGTCGTAAAAAAATGGCGCAAATCGGGTTAAGACGATTTTTTTGCCTCAACCTGACTTGCCCCATTTTAAGACGCCCATATGCCATTTTCCCCCTACGCCGGCGCTGCCTGGTGTACGTGTTTTTTTTTCGCGCACACCAGGCAGCGCCGGTCTGCTAGCGCCGTCTAACGCCATTCAATAAATACGGCGCCCGCATGGCGCTTCAGAATGGCGTTAGCCGGCGCTAATTTTTTTCACGCTAAACTGCGTTAGCGCAGTTTAGCGTCAAAAAGTATAAATATGGCCCTAAATTTATCCCTCTTATTCCTTTCAGGACACGCTGGATAGATGGGGAGAAAGAGTGGGCCAGTCTGAGCAATGCACTGAGTGAAACAGAAGAAAGACTGACAGCGATCCTCAGAAAAGAGGGAGGATAAATCCCCACAACAAAATTCACAATTTTAAAAGAAAAATATGGCAGCAATTTAAAAAATACATGCCAGCAACCTTGAGAACATTGCTGTGGAACAAGACGTAAGCAGTACCACTGCTGGACAGCATGGCAGAGGTTACGATATGTAGCCAGAGTCTGATAGATCATCTGGATGTGACAACAAATAACATCTTTATTATAATTCAAACAGCAGACTGGCACGTCTCCCTACCTGATATGATGATTGAACTAAACATTTGCATTGAAGGAGACGTAGAGCACACCAGAAGATAAATATTTTGGGAAGAACTTAATTGTGATATCCTACTAGCAGAGAAAGATTGGCCACCTGAATTTGTCCACAAGATCCCACATGGGTAAGATATAATTTTGCCTTCTTTCTCAGATCTTGTTTTGGATGCAGTAAAAGAAGCGTATGCTGTCAAATGGGCTTTAGTGTAGGCACCAGTGCTATACCACAACCATGAAGGGTTGGATAAAGATTCACCCTATCATGTAATACCAATTATATCCATACCTTAGCCTCAGCCCCAATATCCTGTTAAAAATTAGGCTAATGCTCCAGTGAGAGAGATCCTTACACAGCTCAAGTATTAAGGAGTAATTGAGCCCTGTAATGAATGACCCATTATTCCCCCGTTTCAAAACCAGGCCAACAATTACACAAGCACATATGCCCTACAAAATGCACACAGCACTCTTCAACAACAACCTTGGACATTTCTGATTGTTTCTTCTGAAAAAACCTAGCGCCTGAAAGTCGGGACCTAAATGCATTCTTATTTGGCTCACAAAAATGTTTTTGCCATTTACTACAAGATTATAATAGCCTGGAGTTGTTTTCAGCTCATGTGACATCAATATTGCATGATATTGATCCTATGTGGATGATATCTAGCTCACAGATGTTTGACCTCAACATTCAACTTGCCATGGTTGATCAGATAATTTTAGGTTTTGCAGCCCTTGACTACAAATTTAATTTTAAGAAACAAAAATTGCCTTTTTTCCTTGTCCTGGTTTTGGAATGCATGCTGTCAGATGAAGTGAAGGGCCTCGCCACGCACTTTCTAAAACAATGCACCCAAGCCCAACCACCTAATTCAATAAAGAAACTATACTCGCTGCTCATTTTCTTCAACTTTGGCAGAACTTACATTCCTGATTATACTCAACGCATAAAACAATTCTTGGATTTAATCCATCCAGATTTTTCAAACAACATTGGACAACACGCAAACATTCCTTGAGAAATGCAGCATGATATGCTAGAAGCAAAACACTTACACACATGAGACAGCTAAACAAATTTGGTCATCAGAATAATTGCTGGTGCCATCGAGTTCACCTATGTCACATTCAATGAGGGTGACAGAGTAACCAGAGCATACAAATCACAATTGTACTCCAACACAGAACTACGTTTTTCACCCACAGAAAAAATTCGGACTGCGGTTTGGATGGCTGTTGTTAAGGAGAGACCACTTGGCAAATGCACTATTTCTCATTACCCGGGTGCCGGCCTTACAGCCTGTCACAAAGGAAAGCATTCCTAATGCTAAAGCATTATATCGATGCTGGATTCAGTGGACAACCTCCGAATGTCTTAGATTACATTTTTGATCCAAAATTACAAACACAAGAATTTCTCCAATACAAACAGGAGTATCCTGCACCTACTAGCATCTTGACCCTTGACAGATACCAAAGTGTAATTTATACTGATGGTTTAGCAATGTCATCAATAGGCATTTAGCCATATGTACAGCTGTGAGTAGTGTGATGAGGGGTGGTGTCTTCCACTCTCAAAAGTTGTCTCCAGCATGGGACATCTTAATCACCACACATTGGAACATATGGATCTAGAACAGCTCACACTAATAGTGTTTGTTTTAAGTTATTGTGTTCAGTCCTACAATGAATATCTTAATCACTGGTGTGTAAGCGGGTTGAGAGGCTCAAAAGGGAACACCACTAAACACAGAACTCTGAGGGGGAAAGTTGCAGATCTTAGGGACAGACTACCAGAAGCTCATATAGTACATACACTGGGCTATCAACATGTAGGACTACACATTATAGGAAAGACTTTGGCTGATGAAGCTGCCAAATCTGCAGTAGGCACGGCTTCTGTTGCTACAGTGACTCGTTCTCACATGCGGCTGGATAATGAGAAGCTGGCTGCAATGAAAGCTTCGGATGAGGACAAGCCTCTTTCATACTCTGCAAAATATTCCAACCACATAAGTGAACTAAATGTTGTCTTTGCAACCATTCCAGGGGTGGGTGATCGAATTATCCCCAACCAAGATCAGAGATTAGATCTCATCAAAGTAGCGTATGACAGTGTCACTTCTGTTCTTACTGGTGTAGCAGCCACAATATCACTCTTACAGAAACATTTCTGGTGGCCAGGTTTATATAAACGGACTAAGAAATATGTCCTTTGCTGCGAAATTTGCAAGCAAATAAAAAGGTCTAACATCAAACATCCTCGGCAGACATCCTTCTTAGTGTCCAATAGGCCACTACAATGTGAGTACCTGGACTGTTGAAATCCTTACAACCTGATGGTGCATACAAATACATCTTGGTCACTGCAGATTCTTGTTCTAGATTCCTGTGGGTATGGCCACAGTGGTCAGCTGATGCTCAAATTGTCATTAAATACTTTCTGATCTTTATTGGTTGTAGCATTCCATTCGGACCAGGGCCCTGCTTTTGCCTCTAGGGCAATCAGGACTCCGTGGGGACAATGGGTGTTAAGCTATATTACTCTTCCCTATATCATCCTGAGAATAATTCTGTTGTGGAGAGGAAGAATCGAAGATCTATAGCAGTCCTTAACAGCTAGAGTATTATGTTCAGGCTGCAATTGGCTTCATCACCTATATGGGGTCTATAGAGCACTGAATATTCTGCCAAGATGGTCCTCGGTAGGATGCACTCCTTATGAGGTCCTCTTTGGAACACCTATGAATGTCCCAGATCTAGATTGCCCTGGTATGGTGATGGCAGATACACCATTTGACATAAATGAACTTTCCACTGCCTTACAGGACCTTCAACAATTTTGTGATTACAATTTATATGCCAGAGCTGTCACCTTGGGAATAAGGTATCTACCAACAACATTTAGTGGCTTGATTCCTAAAGTTCGGGTCCTAGTTCATGAGTAGATTGCTGTGAAAAGGAATTCGGTTCAACCTACAGAGCACCGGTTAAAGTCCTGGGAATTCAAGACTCCAGAACTGTCATTGTACAATCACTACTAGGCTCCAAAGGAAAGAGATTTGTCTCCATTGATAATATCAAAATGTACCACGTGGCCAATCCTGCACAGGATAGGCCCCACTCCCCTTTCACTACCCAACCATATATATCTCTTCAAAGATGGAATAATGCTTCTGAATATACTGGTGTGTACAACAATGCTACAAATGCCTCCTCCAGGATTGGGTGGGTAACGAAATGTAGATTTACATAGCGCAGCTTATCAGCCATGTCTATGGGCACGGGGAGGTAGAGGCGGTCATTTTGACCCCGGCGGTCGGTGGTAATGTGGCAGTGGTACCGCCAAGAGGCACACCTCTACATTATGACATTGACGGATTGGCTGAAGCCAACCCACTAATGTATCACTCCGACTGCCATGGCAGTAGCAGCCGCCGGGCTGGAGAGAAGAATCTCCGGCCCGTCGGCCGCTATTGTACCGCCTCAGGCATTTTGACCCTACCTACTGCCATTGTTTTAGTGGCATTCGCAACACCATGAAAACCATGGCGGTAGGCCCTATCAGTGACAGGAAATTCCTTCCCTGTCACATATAGGAGGTCCCCTCCCCCCAAACATTCCCCAGACGCTCTCAGCCCCCCTCCATCCATGCTCCCCCTCCTTTCAATTCCCCACCCCCCCAACACATACATCCAGACATGCACCACGCATATACAAACTCACTCACACATGCATACACGCATGCAAACAACACTACACATAAAGTTGCATTCATGCACATACTCATACATTCATGCACACACACACACACACACACACAACAACCCCCATCCCCCACCTCTATCATAAACCCAACTTACCTGGATCCAGGGGGTCTTCCAGCAGGGGACAGGACAGGGAGCTGCTAGGTCAGCAGTGCCCACCAGCAGAACACCACTAGGTTGACATAATACGGCTGGCGGCTGTCTACTGGTGTGGCACTACTGGTTGTAGCAGTGCCACCTTAACACATTCTGCCAGCATGGCCACAGCTGGATTTCCACCCTTCTTGTGGCGGAAATCCGGCTGTGGTCATTATTTGGGGGATGGCTGTTAGCCACAGCCACGTTCTTTTGGTGGCCTTCGCTGTGGTGGTAGGTGGCATTTACTGCCAATGTTTCAATGAGGTCCTAAGTGATTTGCCCAAAATCACACCCATGCCGAGAGTTGAACCCGGATCTCCAGCTCCAGACCGCTTCGATACCTGAGAATGAGCTTCTGCTGATTCCTGTCACCACCTCACCGACAAGAACTGTCCAAGATGTGGCTGTTTATTAGTCCAATGCAACATAAACTGATGACACTATCTACTATAAATCTCCACAAGAAGTGGATCCATCCACCAGTGCTGCACAAGCTCCTGTGTTTGCGCAGACTGCTTCTGGTTGCTTCATCAACCTAGATGACTTCTCTTCATCCTCATCTACATCTGCAACTGACCCTGTTCCCAAGACACGTACGCGGTACACATGGCTAACAAATAACTATCTGGTGTATCCATGGTATTATCTGCGGATTTTGCTGACATTACTTGCCTTTCTGTTATGGATTGGTTTTGTGACTGTTTTCTTTCTCCTGATACATGGTCATTATCTTCCTGAATGCTCTTCTACTGAGCCAGTGAATGAAGTTTTAACACCACATCTCTCCTTGCATAAGGTCCGAAGAGACTTTTCCCTTGTGAACATTTCAGCGGTCCCAATCCAGATGGGATTGTTTGGGATAAAGTTCCTTTTAATATTTACGGGCCTACTAAAGTTACCCAAATGCCATATGTATTTAAGATTTCTATGACTGATGAAATTACACCTGGTGTTGTTTCTGAAGACTGGGATGTTGAAACAGTGGGTTTTATGCTGTCTGAGCTGCAGGATTACACTGTATTTGAAAGTGATAATGTGCATATGAACACAGTGAATTATGGGGAAATGTTCTGTTATCATCATTGGGGGCCTTACATTCTGCACCAAGCTAATAGACCTAGATCAGTATTTCATTACACACGATGCAAACATTGTTCAATTCCACCTCTGGGGAGTTTTAAAACATATGTAGAGACATCTACATATTTCTTTGGGCATGACACTACACATGCAGAGTCATATTATTTTAAATTACCACCTTTCAAAATGAGGAAACTTTTGCTAACCAACACCAAATTAATCTATCACATTCCTTTGTTTCTCTGCTTGCTGTTGAAGATTATGGATACTGCAAGAGCACTATTGGTGTGAAAAGTGTATGGAAAACACAAGATTAACAAGTTCAGGGTAGGGAAGCTTTGTTTAGAACATGCCTTTATCCTGTACAAATGATATGTTTAAATGGCACCATTCAACAAACATCCTGCCTAGGGTTGGCAAAAATAAAAGACTGGAACGCACCCAGTATCCCCACACCAGCTAAATTCCATAATTGGCAAAAATACCGAAATGTCACCAAAGAAGAACTAAATACTTGAGTTGACAATGGTACCTTTAATTCTACACGTTCAAGTCCCGGTCTGTGTTTATTGTGGCCAATAGACATGAGTTACCACATACAGTATGGGAAAACTGTGGCAAGAATGGTTATGCACTGACACCTTAGCAGCAGTTAAAGAACAATTTAGTCTCCTATCAGAGGAAGTAGACCTTCAGGATTCCTTTCCAGGTCCAAGAAAACCTCTCTCCAAACTTCTCCTGTATACAAAGAGATCTAGAAACTTTCTCAAATGAAAGCAGCTGAGCAAATAGATAAAGAAAATATGGAAAAGGTTGTTGTCAATAACGGCCTGAACAAGCTATCCAACAGAATATACACACTTAATAATATCATGCCATCTGAAATTGACATAATTCAAAATGGCATGTCCCTTTTGCAACACGTGCAAAGTCAGCTGCGCCCCAATATGCAGTTGGATTGGACATTGCAGATTCTGAAGAAGGGCCGCAGCTTAGGGAAACATATAAACAGCAGTGACCTGTTTGCTGCATTTAATTTGTCCAGTGAGAAACAGATAATAGATAAAACGGAAGAAAGTTGCAACATGATTAACATTGAAAAGTTAGAAAAGCTGCCTTTCACTGTAGCAGACTCCATCAACAGTATTGTTAGTGCATGGCGTTACAAATCTGCCAATTTTCACCTTTTGTTTCAAAAAATGTTTAAAACAATTTGCTGTGGGCAGATACGATTGCTAAAACAGAGGTCTTTCTGAGCGGAAGCGAATGTGGGACTACTCTTAGTCATACAATGATTTGCAAGCAGGTGTCCCTTCACAGCAATGAAGAGGTCACAAACTTGACATGCTTTCTTAAGGGTACTACCGTCCCTTTGATTTGTTTAGCACTTCATATACTTTCAAATGAAACTTATGTGGTTCTGAATGATCAAAGCTGCAGTGGCATGAAGCCTGGAATAGCCTACGCGATGTCAGCTTCTGAAATGTTAACCTGTAGTGGCTATGTTTTATTCCCCCCACACAAGAAATAAGGGTAGCTGACATGTGTCCTCACATTGCTACTGATAATGTACATTTTGACAAGCTGAGGAGACTAGAGACTATTTGAAGCTATGAATCAGATTTCTTGTGGCCAAGATGGTACAGAAGAAAGTTTCACAACTCTCAATCATTTTTAGTTCTCCCCCCAAAATCTGGAGCCAGATTCCTCCTGCATTATGCACAAACTTCTTTATTAAGTCTTTCAAAAATTATGTGAAACCCCTGGATGCTTTCCAGTATTTTTGTATCGTATTTTAAATTTGTGACCGTGTCTGGCACAATTTAACTTTCAACATAAAGGCCCTCGTTATGACATTGGCGGGTGGTGGAGGCCGACAAATAATAGTGGTCCCTCCATGGACCTGCCTGGGTGACAGCAATAGTTGTGCTATTTCAAACATGACCATGTCCCATTCGTAGGAGCACCAGCAAAGCATTCCCTTCAGACTTAAAGGATACTCACCTGTCTCATTTGAAATCTCACCAGCAGAGCAGGGAACACAGTCAAAGCAGCACACAGGCCATCCTTTCCTCACAGACTGTCTAAATCCAGGGAGGCAACTCTCACTGCATAAGGAAGTAGGTGTCTGGGGAAACAAACAGATACAATATGAGGAACTAAAACCATAACTCATGTGATGAAAAACACTGTATCACTTTTACCAGAAATATAACCAAAAGTTTGGGAAGGGGTCTTATATCCAGAGTTAACATGAGCCGATAAAAGAGACCACACAAAGATTCATTAATACTTCTTCTTATAGACCCTCACAATCTCGATTAATATAAAGCTTCCTCATCGATGTCTCATCCTGGTTCCAATAAACCAGGATGGACACAAACATATTTCATGTTCCAAGGAACACTTTTCCTAACGGGATCTTCTAATTAGAAACAGTGCCTGTGTTGCCCGCAGGTACCCCTTTAATGAAAGTAGACAGTGGTAGAGATAAAACAGTGATTGTGTGTCTTTGGGATGTAGTGACCCAACACCATACCTGCTGTAGACATGTTTAGGCTTATTTCCAGATGCTACCTAAGGTTCCCGGTTTTCTACAGAACTTGAATTAGTGCTCTGGGATTTTCTTATTGCTAGACAATCTGCATTCCAGTCCCCATTATGTCTGGACATTTAAAACACAGCATGAAACATGCACAAGGTGTACTTGACTTCTTTTTCTTGAACCTGTTTTGGTGCTGCAAAGCATTTAATGCTATTCTCATTCATGTTTCATTTTATTTGCTTGCAGAGTCACAACACAGCAATCTAGCAAAAACTTGAATATATATTGTTCTATCCATCAAGGATTGTGGAAGCATCATAATGATATAGCAGTGAAGTCACTTTATGTTATTTCACTGAAAAAAAGCACAAAACACTGTGTTTATTGTTTATTAAGATTTGTATTGGTATGTTTCTGTACTACATAAGACGTGTGAGCCATACCATGTCAAAGGAAGAGATACAGCTGCATCAGTTAGAGGCCCAGCAGCTTCAATGTAGAGGATTTCAGCCCCCCTTGACAGCTTTATAAGAAATACATTGTGAACATGGCTCCTAATAAATATAATGACATCCATCACAATGTGAAGCTTAGGCCAGATTCACAAAGGTGTAATGTTGTCCTTGCATCAAGCAGGGTGACACAAGGCAGCCCAAGCCTTTTAGTGAGATTTACTAAGCCATGAAAAAACATCTTGTGTGGTCCTGGGTGTCTTAATAAATCCAGACAATTGCAAGGCAAAGCAAATTGCTGCCGTGCACGACCCTGCCTTATTGAAAATTAGTTCCCTGGGTGAGCATGGGTGTTTCCATCCTTCCACCTAGGAAATGCGATGCAGCCCCAGATTTACAATGGTCCTAAAGGACTATTTGTTTGGCGGACTTTGTCCCTTCTCATACTTTTACCTTCAAAACATGGAATGACCTCCCCCACCAGATCAGAGCCTCCTCATCGCTTTTTGAGATCTACAAGCGGCTGAAGACCTGGCTCTTCAACTAACCTCACCAGAAGACAATTGCTTGCCACCTGTAAAGCAAACTAATCACCTCTGATGGTAAATGAGTGCAGTCACCATGATGTAGCAGGCAGTGTTGTCTTCTTACCTGTGTCTCACTGGAAGTATTGCAGGATCACCGTGTTCCTGTTGTCGACGTCCTCTTCTTCTGCTTCCTCGTCTTCGCTGTCCACAGGGTCCACAGCTGCCACAGGACCTCCATCTGGACCATCCTCCTGCAGAAAAGGCACCTGTCGTCGCAAAGCTAAGTTGTGAAGCATACAGCAGGCCACGATGATCTGGCACACCTTCTTTGGTGAGTAGAATAGGGAACCACCTGTCAAATGGAGGGACCGGAACCTGGCCTTCTGGAGGCTGAAGGTCCGCTCGATCACCCTCCTAGTTCACCCATGGGCCTCATTGTAGCGTTCCTCTGCCCTTGTCCTGGGATTCCTCACTGGGGTCAGTAGCCATGACAGGTTGGGGTAACCAGAGTCACCTGCAAATGGCAAGGGACAACTGTTAGACACACACTAACTCACAGGGACATCCTCAGACCCAGACAACTATTCCCACTGTAGTGGGTTCATGTGCTCACCTAATAGCCACACCTGGTGCCTCTGTGGTCGCCCCATCACATAAGGGATGCTGCTATTCCGCAGGATGTAAGCGTCATGCTATGATCCAGGGAATTTTGCATTAACATGGCAGATGTACTGGTCTGCCAAACACACCATCTGCACATTCATTGAATCGTAACTCTTCCGGTTTCTGTACACCTGTTCACTCCTGCGTGGGGGGACCAAAGCCACATGTGTCCCACCAATGGCACCTATGATGTTGTGGATATGTCCCAGGGCATAGAAATCATCTTTCACTGTAGGCAAATCTCCACCTGAAGGAAAATGATGTAGCTCCGCATGTGTTTCAGCAGGGCAGACAACACTCTGGACAACACGTTGGAAAACATAGGCTGGGACATCCCTGATGCTATGGCCACTGTTGTTTGAAAAGACCCACTTGCTAGGAAATGGAGTACTGACAGCACCTGCACTTGAGGGGGGATTCCTGTGGGATGGCGGATAGCTGACATCAGGTCTGGCTCCAACTGGGCACACAGTTCTAGGATTGTGGCACGATCAAGCCTGTAGGTGATGAACACATGTCGCTCCTCCATTGTCGACAGGCCCACCTGCGGACTGTACAATGGAGGATGCCGCCATCTCTTCACATGCCCCAGCGGACGGTGCCTATGGAGGAGAACAGTGAGTAGAGAGTCAAACAACTCTGAGGTACATAAACACAGCTTACTCTGAAAATAATCATAATTCTAAATTTGCCTGTATGAGTGTTTAGGCAAGGCCTAGGTATGTGTGACACAGTTAAAAATAATGCAATGTGGCCCCCTGAAATGGTGGCTGTCTGACCTGTAAAGTGGGACAAGTGGATATGAGGTAACTGCGCTGGCATTGTACACCGTCGCAGTATGCGGTCGAAGACCGCAGCACAATTCTGCATTGGTTAACATTGGACCCTATGGGTCCCAGGAGCCAATGACGATGTACGCCGGCGGTGAGGGTACGCACCGCCACGGACGTGACCGCCATTTTCTCTCTGTTCAATCACTCGATACCTGATCTTCGACAGGAGAGGACCTACAGTGCAAGTGCTGCTGTGACCTCAGTCTAGAATAGAGACAATGGCTCATGTGTCTGGGGAAATGGCCCCTGCCTTCAGCACGGAGGAGTTGGATTAACTTGTGGATGGGGTCCTCCCCCAGTACACGCTACTCTACGGTCCTCCAGACAAACAGGTAAGTACACTGTGAGCATGCTGTATGGGCAATGCCTGCGTGGAGTGGGGTGGATGAAAGATGGGAGGATGAGAATGAGGCGTGCATGAAACGACGGTGAGTGCATGTGCATCATGGCAAGGGTAGGGATGCAGGCCAATGACTTTGATGATGCAGTTGGTAATTACTTCTCTTTTCCCCTGTACAATTCCTGTAGGTCAGCGCCCACCAGAAGAACGACATTTGGCGTGCCATCGCCAAGTAAGTCCGGACCCTGGGGGTCTACCACAGACGGAGCACACACTGCCGGAAAAGATGGGAGGACATTCGCCGCTGGAGCAAGAAGATGGCAGAGGCCCAGCTGGGGATGGCCTCCCAACATGGGAGGGGTGCCCGTCGCACCATGACCCCCCTGATGTTCAGGATCCTGGCGGTGGCGTACCCGGAGTTGGATGGGCACTTGACGGCATCACAGCAGCAACAAGGGGGTGAGTACACTCTCATTCTGCTGATTCAGCACGCATTGTAGGTGTCTGGGTGGGAGGGGTGGGCTGTGGGTTACCCTAGGTCAGGGCGAGTTTAGTAGTTAAGGTCCCTTCTTAAGGCAGGCCCTGTGGCACCCCACCCCACCTGTGTACGGTGCCAACTACACCTAGTCAGGCTCCTGTGACATCCATGTGTGCAGAAATCGGGCATAGCCTTGTAAGCCATGTCCCAGGGATTCAGTAGTGGACCCCAAGTGTGCGGCGTAGTACAGGGGGCTTCTGTGTCTGATATGTCTGCCAATGGCAGCGGTTTTGCATGCACTGAACATGTCTTTCTTCTGTCCCCCCATTTTTCTGGTCTCCCTGTTCTTGTGTGCATTAGCATCATCAGGTGGAGGAGCAGTGGCACCGGAGCAGGAGGGAGCTGCATCCCACATGGCTCTGGAGGGCGACAAAACAGAGTCTGAAGTCACCAGTGGGACGGAGTGCGAGGGGAGCTCCACGGCGGGGACAGGAGCTGACACCACTGATACGGACTCCTCCTCTGATGTGAGCTCCCTTGCAGTGGGGACCCCATCTGTGCCCCCTGCATCTGCAGGTACAGCCGCACCACCCCTACCAGCACCGCCCTCCAAGCAGACCCTCAGCATTTGCCCAGAGTCCGCTCACTCAGGAGGGTGGGCATCACCTTCGCCCCAGGCACCTCAGGCCCTGCCCCAGTCACCCCTGTTGCCCTCAGTGAGGAGGCCATTGACCTCCTCAGGTCCCTCTCTGTTGGGCAGTCTACCATTTTGAATGCCACCCAGGGTGTAGAGAGGCAGTGGCAACAAACTAATGCATGCCTGGAGGGCATTCACTCTGGTCAGGCAGCCCTTCAGCAAGCTTTTCAGACTCTGGCCTCAGCATTGATGGCAGCCATTGTCCCTGTCTCTAGCCTCACCCCTCCAACTTCCTCCACCCAGACCCACAGCCATGTACCTCAGCCTACCCCAAGCACACCATCAGACCAGCATGCACACACCTCAACACACAAGGGATGCTCTGGCAAACATAAGTGTAGGAAAGTTCCATCTTGCCTGGCATGTCACCCCCATTTTTCACTGTGTATATGTTGTTTTAGTTGTATGTGTCACTGGGACCCTGCCAGCCAGGGCCCCAGTGCTCATAAGTGTGCCCTGAATGTGTTACCTGTGTTATGACTAACTGTCTCACTGAGGCTCTGCTATCCAGAACCTCAGTGGTTATGTTCTCTCATTTCTTTCCAAATTGTCACTAACAGGCTAGTGTCCAATTTCACCAATTTACATTGGCATACTGGAACACCCTTATAATTCCCTAGTATATGGTACTGAGTTACCCAGGGTATTGGGGTTCCAGGAGATCCCTATGGGCTGCAGCATTTCTTTTGCCACCCATAGGGAGCTCTGACAATTCTTACACAGGCCTGCCACTGCAGCCTGAGTGAAATAACGTCCACGTTATTTCACAGCCATTTACCACTGCACTTAAGTAACTTATAAGTCACCTATATGTCTAACCTTTACCTGGTAAAGGTTAAGTGCAAAGTTACTTAGTGTGTGGGCACCCTGGCACTAGCCAAGGTGCCCCCACATTGTTCAGGGCAAATTCCCCGGACTTTGTGAGTGCGGGGACACCATTACACGCGTGCACTACACATAGGTCAATACCTATGTGTAGCTTCACAATGGTAACTCCGAATATGGCCATGTAACATGTCTAAGATCATGGAATTGCCCCCTCTATGCCATCCTGGCATTGTTGGCACAATTCCATGATCCCAAGGGTCTGTAGCACAGACCGGGGTACTGCCAAACTGCCTTTTCAGGGGTTTCACTGCAGCTGCTGCTGCTTCCAACCCCTCAGACAGGTTTCTGCCCTCCTGGGGTCCAGGACTTCCTCAGAGAGAGGGTGTTACACCCTCTCCCTTTGGAAAAAGGTGTTAAGGCAGGGGAGGAGTAGCCTCCCCCAGCCTCTGGAAATGCTTTCATGGGCACAGACCGGTTCAGGGACCCCTCAGCCCTTCTCTGGCGCGAAACTGGACAAAGGAAAGGGGAGTGACCACTCCCCTGACCTGCACCTCCCCTGGGAGGTGCCCAGAGCTCCTCCAGTGTGCTCCAGACCTCTGCCATCTTGGAAACAGAGGTGCTGCTGGCACACTGGACTGCTCTGAGTGGCCAGCAGGTGACGTCAGAGACTCCTTCTGATAGGCTCCTTCAGGTGTTGCTAGCCTATCTTCTCTCCTAAGTAGCCAAACCCTCTTTTCTGGCTATTTGGGGTCTCTGCTTTGGGGATTTCCTTAGATAACGAATGCAAGAGCTCATCAGAGTTCCTCTGCATCTCTCTCTTCACCTTCTGCCAAGGAATCGACTGCTGACCGCGCTGGAAGCCTGCAAAACTGCAACAAATTAGCGAAGACGACTACTGCAACTCTGTAACGCTGATCCTGACGCCTTCTCGACTGTTTTCCTGGTGGTGCATGCTGTGGGGGTAGTCTGCCTCCTCTCTGCACTAGAAGCTCCGAAGAAATCTCCTGTGGGTCGACGGAATCGTCCCCCTGCAAGCGCAGGCACCAACGAACTGTATCACCGGTCCCCTGGGTCTCCTCTCAGCACGACGAGCGAGGTCCCTTGAATCCAGCAACTCTGTCCAAGTGACTCCCACAGTCCAGTGACTCTTCAGTCCAAGTTTGGTGGAGGTAAGTCCTTGCCTCACCACGCCAGACTGCATTGCTGGGAACCGCGTCTTTTGCAGCCACTCCGGCTCCTGTGCACTTTCCGAGGGAATCCTTTGTGCACAGCCAAGCCTTGGTCCACGGCACTCTAACCTGCATTGCACGACCTCCTGAGTTGTCCTCCGGTGGCGTGGGACTCCTTTGTGCAACTTCGGGTGAGCACTGTTCCACTCCTCTTTGTAGTGCCTGTTCCAGCACGTCTGCGACTGCCGCTTGCTTCTGAGAAGGCTCCTTGTCATCCTGGGTGCCCCCTCTGTCCCCTGACACAATTGGCGACATCCTGATCCCTCCTGGGCCACAGCAGCATCCAAAAACCTTAACAGCACGACTTGCAGCTAGCAAGGCTTGCTTGTGGTCTTTCTTCAGGAAAACACTTCTGCACGACTCTCCACGGCGTGCGACATTTATCCTCCAAAGGGGAAGTTTCTAGCCCTTGTCGTTCCTGCAGAATCCTCAGCCTCTACTGTCCAGTAGCAGCTTCTTTGCACCCACAGCTGGCATTTCCTAGGCATCTGCCCACGCTCGACTTGGTCGTGACTTTTGGACTTGGTCCCCTTGTTCCACAGGTACCCTCGTCTGGAAATCCATTGTTGTTGCATTGCTGGTTTTGGTCTTTCCTGCATAATTCCCCTATCACGACTTCTGTGCTCTTTGGGGAACTTTAGTGCACTTTGCACTCACTTTTCAGGGTCTTGGGGTGGGCTATTTTTCTAACCCTCACTGTTTTCTTACAGTCCCAGCGACCCTCTACAAGGTCACATAGGTTTGGGGTCCATTTGTGGTTCGCATTCCACTTTTGGAGTATATGGTTTGTGTTGCCCCTATCCCTATGTGTCCCCATTGCATCCTATTGTAACTATACATTGTTTGCACTGTTTTCTAATACTATACTGCATATTTTTGGTATTGTGTACATATATCTTGTGTATATTTGCTATCCTCATACTGAGGGTACTCACTGAGATTCTTTGGCATATTGTTATAAAAATAAAGTACCTTTATTTTTAGGATATCTGTGTATTGTGTTTTCTTATGCTATTGTGCATATGACACTAGTGGTACTGTAGGTGCTTCACTTGTCTCCTAGTTCAGCCTAAGCCGCTCTGCTAAGCTACCATTATCTATCAGCCTAAGCTGCTAGACACCCTATACACTAATAAGGGATATCTGGGCCTGGTGCAAGGTGTAAGTACCCCTTAGTACTCACTACAAGCCAGTCGAGCCTCCTACAATAAGCACCACACATCCCACAGGCACTCACACAAGCATCAGACGCATGCAGACACACCAACATTCAGTGCCTCCACTGTGTCCCCCTCCTCCTTGTCTCCCTCCTCCCTCCCTGTCTCGTCTCCACTCACACCTGCAGTCACTACATCCTCAGCCACCACGTCCATCACCAGCACACCCACCACCACACCCCGCTCACGTGCAGTCACCACCCCCACTACCATTCACACATCCCCTGTGTCCTCTCCCAGTGTGTCTGTAAGGACACCTCCCAAAGTACACAAACGCAGCCACACACTCACCCAACAAACAGTCATCCACCTCATGACAGCCTCCAGCCCATGCACCTGCACCCAAAGTCAGCAAACGTACACCTCCTACAACCACAACCTCTTCCTCCACTCCCAAACCCCCTCCAGCTACCCGTCTCAGTGTTCCTAAGAAACTTTTCCTGGCCACCCTTGACCTCTTTCCCTCACCTCCCCCACCCCTTCAGTCTCCCAGGGCCCGACTCTCCAGTTCCCAACCTAGCACCTCAGCCACATCGGCGGGACCAGTGGTGCCAGTAGTCACCGGATTATGGAGTGCACCAGGCAGCAGGGCAGCCAGTGTGGAAAAGAGCCAAAGCACGGACAGTCCCCCACCTGTCAAGCATAAAAAGTTGGCCAGTGCCCAGCAGGAGGGGGAAAGAAATCAGCCACCAAAGCCGCTCCCAGGGGTACAGTTGGGAGTGTGGAGACAGCTGCAACACCATCCAAGGTGGGGAAGGGGCACATTAAAACCGGCAAGTATGGGAAGATCAGCACGGTGGACAAGACCGCCAGCAGCACCGCTGCCCAAGACAGGACCACCAGCAGCAGCCCCGCTGCCCAGGAGAAGACCGCCAGCAGAAGCCCTGCTGCCCAGGAGAAGACCGCCAGCAGCACCGCTGCCCAAGACAGGACCTCCAGCAGCAGCCCCGCTGCCCAGGAGAAGACCGCCAGCACCAGCCCTGCTGCCCAAGACAGGACCACCAGCAGCACTGCTGCCCAAGACAGGACAGCCAGCAGCAGCCCCGCTTCCCAGGAGAAGACCGCCAGCAGCAGCCCCACTGCCCAGGAGAAGACCGCCAGCAGCCCCGCTGCCCAGCAGAAGACTTCCAGCAGCAGCCCCGCTGCCTAGGAGAAGACCGCCAGCAGCACCGCTGCCCAAGACAGGACCGCCAGCAGCAGCCCCGCTGCCAAGGAGAAGACCGCCAGCAGCACCGCAGGCCAGGACAAGACCGTCACCAGCTGAACCGCTGCCCAGGACACCGCTGCCAGCAGCAACGCAGGCCAGTGAGCGCCAATGATTCCGACGCTACTGAGGCCACCACGGGCAGGATGAAGCACTCTGGGCACCAAGCCCCCTCCAGAACCAGTGGAGAGTCACATCCACTACCTCTGTCCTTAGCAGGATAAAGCACTCTGGGCAAAAAGCCCCCTCCAGAGCCAGTGGAGAAAGGCATCTACTACCTCTGTCCTTGGCAGGATGAAGTACTCTGGGCAAAAAGCCCCCTCCAGAACCAGTGGAGAGTTACATCCACTACCTCTACCCTTAGCAGGATAAAGCACTCTGGGCACAAAGCCCCCTCCAGAGCCAGTGGAGAAAGGCATCCACTACCTCTGTCCTTGGCAGGATGAAGCACTCTGGGCACAAAGCCCCCTCCAGAACCAGTGGAGTATCCCATCCACTACCTCAGTCCTTGGCAGGATGAAGCACTCTGGGCAAAAAGCCCCCTCCAGAACCAGTGGAGAAAGGCAACCACTACCTCAGTCCTTGGCAGAATGAAGCACTCTGGGCACAAAGCCCCCTCCAGAACCAGTGGAGTATCTCATCCACTACCTCTGTCCTTGGCAGGATGAAGTACTCTGGGCACAAAGCCCCCTCCAGAACCAGTGGAGTATCTCATCCACTCCCCCTGTCCTTGGCAGGATGAAGCACTCTGGGCACAAAGCCCCCTCCAGAACCAGTGGAGTATCTCATCCACTACCTCAGTCCTTGGCAGGATGAAGCACTCTGGGCACAAAGCCCCCTCCAGCACCAGTGGAGAGTTACGTCCAGTTGAGAGACTGTGGCTTTGCACTCCCCAGGATTGAACAGTGGGCAACCCACCCACTGTAGAGACTTGAGAGATTGTGGCTTTGCACTCCCCAGGATTGAACAGTGGACAACCCACCCACTATTGAGACTTGAGAGACTGTGGCTTTGCACTCCCCAGGATTGAACAGTGGGCATGGAGCCCCCTTGTTTATCTGGTGTCGTGCACTCAACCGGCTGAGGTGCCTGCCCCTTCCCTTCCCCCTGAGGTGCCTGTTTTATTTCTATCTGAAGCCCCTGCACTGTTCTCTCCGTCTTGTTCGAGTATTGAGTGTGGGCCTCGCTGATCCAAGGACTATGATAGTGGAATCCCTTGGACTTGTGTTATTGGTGTGTATAATTGTATATAGTATAAATGTATATATTTGTTAATATTTTTGATTTATGTAATTGAATATAACACAATTATTCCACTCATTTCCTTTTGTCCTTGCATTCTTCCAGAGGGAGTTGGGGGGTGTAACTGTGATTTATCAATATGTATTAGTGTGTGTGTTGTAGTGGGTGAGGGTGGACTGGGGGTGTTCCGTGTTGCGTGTGTACCTATTTTTTCCCTCCCCTCTCCCCTGTGTCGTAGGTGCAGTACTCACTGCGGTCTTCGCCACCGGCGTTCGTGCTCCTGGTAGAGGAGCAGGAAGATAAAGGCTGGGCGTATCTGAAGTTCCGGTTCCATGGCGTCCTGGTTCCTCGTGGGGTGTGTAGAGGTGAGCATTTTCCCTTCAAAGTCCAGTTTCCGCCGTGTTTATGTTTGCGGTGAATCCACCCCGGAAAAGGTGGCGGATTGGTGGGTTGTAATAGTGTGGGCGGTACATTGTCCTCCACCTGTCTGTTGGCGGTTACCGCCGCGGTGTTTGTTTGTACCGCTGTGGCGGTCGGATTGTTAAAGTGGCTGTCTATGTGGGAGTTTTCCTCCATGGTCGTGATTATTTTTTTTTTACCGCTGGCCTGTTGGCGGTTTTACCGCCGCTTTAACACCGACTGTCAGGGTTGTAATGACCACTAGAATGTTTTGCTTGAGTGAGATTTTACCCCACCCCAACAAGTAACTCAATTTCTTACATCTGTGTTCAACTGTGAGAATTTGGTCTGCGTTTGCGCATTGTCAGGCAGTGATTTCTTATTGCACTGGAAGAACTCAGATAAGCAGTGTGAGACCAATTCGAGCCTTTTCAATTCTCCCTGGTTTCTAGTTGGCTAGTTTTTCTGAATTTAAGTTACCTGCCTCCTTTCTTTCTTCTTGGAGATGGAGGTGCTCAGTGTTGATACAATCAGCATGGCTATATGGAGGTTAGGTCTCAACCTGGCAATGTAAAGGTGAAGTAGAAAGCAGATTAAGGATCAAAAACACATTGAAAGCCCTCATAAGCACATTGTTGCCTCTTTTTGGGTCATGTTGTTCACGTTATCTTCTATGTTCTTGTTCACAGCAGTGACAGCTATATTGCCTCCGGCTAATTTCACAGCTTAAGACGTTTTAAAAGTTTAAGGAACATTTCATTGAGAAATGTATTTGATGAATTAAACCAATAAATGCACCTTATTTCTCCCCTTGGATTTAATATCATAATGTTGGAAGGGGGTTTGTTAATAGGGGTTGGTGGGTACCCACCACTAGTACTAAGGCCACAAAATAAGGGTAAGTCAAGGTCTCAGTAAATTAATCTCTTGCTCAGCTCCTGGCAGCTGCCAATGAGCATGCAGGCTTAATTTAAGAGACAGGTGGGTAAAGCATTTAAAAACACCATTCCATTAAATAAGTAAGACACACCACACAATAAAAATCTAATACCAATTTATAAACATAGGAGATATTCTTCTAAATAAAATTACACCAAAATGGCAAAACTCCTCTGTAGAGAACCGGCAATATGAATTTTTAAAGAATACATTTTTTCTAGAGGCCAAAAGCTAAAAGTGCCACTCAAAAGCCAAAAGGGCCACTTGGGATCTCTGGTCACACTTGACTCGGACAAAGTAAAAGTTTCAGGCTGACAGGGATAGAGCGAGGATTGGATATATTTGGCGGGTGGTCCCGGGCAAGTTTGTACATTCTGACTTAATCACTTTTCTGGATCTATTTCTCATATCATCGGGTGAGGCTCTCCATTAGGCCCGGGATGCAATGTGACAACAGCAGCTTAGTAGAAATGGAGGCAGGGTCACGATTCGATGTTGGCATCTTCACTCTCATTAACGGGTCAGTCAGCTTATAAGGCTTTTTACCAAAGTTGCTGCAAACTTCTCCAAATGTCTGGATCTCCTTCTAGAAGTCCTCCGTTGGGTCTCCAGTTCTTCACAACACCAATACAAGGGTAATATGGTATTTCAAATGTTGGGACTGCGTTTCCTAGAATGCACCTGCCAAATCCTTAAAAGGCCAATTGAAGATGGTCAGCTGTGTTATTCTTGGTGAAGATGATATAGGTGAAGCTCTTTTAGCCTGTTGATTTTAGGGAGTCCACTCCTTCACTCTCTTGAAGCCAACACTGACAGAGCTGTGCCTTCAGAGTGTGCAGCAGGTGCAGTCATCACAAGTGCATTCTGTTGGGTTGCAGACACACACATCAGCCCTTCTTCTCCGTGTAGTTTCAGGCACATTTATCCAGTGTTCCTGGGCGACAAGCAAGGGGCACCTTTGTCCAATGGAGAGCAGGGTGACACCCAGAAGTGTGACAACTTCCTTCAAAGTGTGGCATCTTCTTCTCCAGAAATCACAATTTGTAGGAAAGTAGCCTCGTTTTAGCTTGGTTACCCCCGCTTGTGGCCTGTTTGTCAGTGTGGTTGACTGTGTCTACTGGGATCCTGCTAACCAGGACACCGGTAGTTATGCTCTCTCACTTAAATGTGGTTATTGGTTATTGTTATCACAGTATTTCACCCAAAATTGGCACACTGGTGCCCCCTTACAAGTCACTAGTATATGGTAACTAGGTACTCAGGGTATTAGGGTTCCAGGGGATCGCTATGGGCTGCAGTATATATTTTGCTGCCCGTAGGGAGCCCGGGCAATGGCTTCTGCAGGACTGCCATTGCAGCATGCGTGAAAAGGGGTTAGCACCATTTTTCACTACACTAGGTCACTTCTATGTCACCCCTATGGCAGCCTTTCCAGCCCAGAGAGGAGGGTGCACTGTACCTGTGTGTGAAGGCATCCCAGCAGTAGCAGAGGTGCCCTCAGGAACTCCATCCTGATTTCCCCGGACTTCGTGAGTGCGGGGACGACATTTTACGTGTGAAGTGGACTTAGGCTATTACCTACAGTAACCCCGAACATAGGCATGTTTTGTATCAAACATGTTGGAATCATACCCCAAGGCTTTTGCAAGCATTAGTTGTATGATTCCATGCACTCTGGGGGCTCCTTAGAGGACCCCCAGTACTGCCATTTCAGCCTTCTGCAGGTTTCTAGGCAGCCCAATCTGCTGTCACTTCCCAGACCGATTTCTGCCCTCCAGTTGCCTGAGAAGCTCAAGCCCAGGAAGGCAGAACAAAGGATTTCATTTGGGAGAGGGGAGTTATACCCTCTCGCTTTGGAGATAGATGTTGCAGGGTGGGGAGGGGTAGCCTCCCCAAGCCACTGGCATTGCTTTGAAGGGCACATTTGGTGCCCTCCTTGCATAAATCAGCCTACAACAGTTCAGGGACCCACTGTCCCTGCTCTGATGCAAAAGTGGAGAAAGGAAAGGGGAGTGATTGCTCCCCTGTCCATCACCACCCAGGGGGTGGTGCTCAGAGCTCTTCCAGACGGTCTCTGGGTTTTGAGATCTTGGATTCTAAGTTGGCAGGGAAGTCTGGGAGCATCTGAGTGGCCAGTAGTAGCAGTTGACATCAGAGCCCTCCCCTGATATGTGCTTACCTGGTTAGGTGGCCAATCCCCCTTCCAGGGCTATTTAGGGTCTCTCCTTTGAGTGATTCCTCAGACTCAGATTGCAAGACTCTAGCAGGAATCCTCTGCATCCTCCACTTCAATTTCTCACTGAAGAAACTGCATCTGGACCCTCCAGAAACTCTACAAGCTGCAACAAAGGACCACAAAACTCCTTTGGGGGTGGTAATACAACTTCTTCTTCATCTTCTACACACATTAAAAATCCTTGGTGCTATGTGTGTAGAAATAAAGGCCATAGGCCAGGGGACAAACCCTGTCCTTGTAAGACCCCTGAGCGTTCTGCCACTATTAACTCCACATCCACTTCTAGTGCCCCTAGTATTAGTAGTAATAGTGGTGGGACTACTGGCAATAGTCAAAACAAAGGTGTAGTTGGGTTCACATTTGGATCTATTATAGAAACTGGGGTAGGTGTAGAAACCCCCAAGGCAGCTTCTGTCTCACCAGGTGGCACTGGCCTTGTCACCTTAGCTGCTTGTCCCCTTAAAATCGATAAGTACAAGCAGCACATTCAGATAAATGGTGTTGATACCTACGCCTACAGGACCTGGCATAAGGTGCAAGTACCATAGGTATGCACCACACCAGGCCAGCCTCCTACACTATTCTTCCAAAATTCAGAATGGAGTAACTTTCTGCTGTAGTTTAAGATCTGGCTAAGCCTTCCCACTGGTGTAGCTAGGTTTCCTTAACAACCTCCTCCAGCCCCACCCTCCAATCTAATTACTGGGGCTCCCTTCTAGCTGGTGTGGCAGGAACTGGGGATGAGCCTATGTCCTGCCCTGTTATTTCTCCTTGAAGACCAGTTTGACTACCCAGTCTACCTATTGCTCTGCAGCTTGCAGATCTCCACTCACCAGACGTCCTGTGGCCTCATTGCAGGCCACTTCACACCTCATTAAAAGATCTTGGCATAGCCTGGCAGAGGCTTGCCAATCATAGACTAGCTGCTGGAAGGCTAGTTTTTAGCTCATCAGAAAATCAAATACTATCATTTGTTTTCTATGGTAGTTATAATAAATCTAACAGTAGCAAGTGTGTATATGTATTCTAACTATTGTTTTAAGTGCTGGAATGACATTTGTCAAAGCAATAGTTATTCTTTAATAAAGTATTCCCATGTTAGCCTATGCGATACAATGGTGAAAATCAAAAATCATCAGTTTATCTCTCAGTAGGGAAAATAAAACAACTTTTATAGCTTCCCTGCTTGTAGTTTTAAGGCTCTCTACCCCTGGGGCACCTCTGGAGGGACCTTCAGGGTGACTTATATGTAAAAATAAGTAAGTTTAAGACTTTGGAACTACCTTTAAATCCAAAGTCGATTTGCAAATAAGTGAAATTTAAAAGGAATCTGAAAGGTAGGGCTGGCTTTTAAATTGACAACGGGCATCACAGCAGTGCATACATAGTGCAATAAATCTACTTGTCCTATCATGTGCTGGGACTTACAGGTAGGGTATCAGTACCAATTGCAATTACACCTACTTGCCATACGTTTAATCTGAGCACAGGCCCTGGAGTCAGAAACGGAGTCAGAAAACCAGCACCTTCTAGTCAAACATGAGGGTAAAGAAATGTGGGAGACTGCAAAAAGACCTGGTTTGTCACAATTATACTTTGCATTGATCTCATACTTATGTCAGGCCATAGTACCTGCCCCTTTTCATGAAGGAATCACCAAGGATTCTCACCTGGTTGTCTTCTGTGTTCCACATCAAGGCATCATCCTGTATTGTGATTTGCTTCCATTCAGGGGAGTTGAAGTCATAGGTCGCCACTTTCACCAGTCTCATGGTGCCTTCAGAGGAGATCTGGACGTTTACAAAATCAAACACCGCTGGTGCATCACCGTTTTTATCAAAGAAGACTTCCTCTCCGGAGTTGGTGTTAAAGTGCACACTCCTCACATAGTGCACCATCTTAAATTAGAAACAAAAGGAATCTTGTGAATTTATTAAACACAGTCATTTTTTTCATCTTCTCCATCAAGATCATCCTTATATATAGCACACTTGTTGGATTAAAGTTGTGAAAATGATACAATAGCCAATGAATTCCAGAAAAATGGTGAACACTAGTTCATGCATGTGGTGCTGGGGAAACCTTTGGTCCATGCACAAGATGTGTAACCCTGATATTCTCGTAACATGGAAATGGATGAAATTCCACTCACTCCTCTTCTAGTAAGTAATTTGTTTTCACAATAATGTGCTCTCTGCACAGATCGCCTCACCATTGAACTTCAACCATACTCTATCCGCCCCATCCTGACAGAACAGAGGTTTAATCCCAGTCTGCCCATCATTGGGGCTAAAAGCCTGATGGACACCATCATGTATGCATGCTCAGTGGAACTATTGCAATACCACCCAGCAATGTTTTTACTAATGATTTTGCAAACGCCATTAGCCAGATAGAACATAGAATTAAGCAAAGGCAGTAATTTGAGCTTTTTGAAATAACATACAGTTTCATTTGGGAATTGTCACTGATGACTTCACAATATATAAAACTATGTAATACGACCTAAAAGCATATAATTATTAAATAGCAAGACAGTAAAACTAGTTCTGTTTATCTCCTACTGAGCCTGAAACAACATTACCATATCACACTTGACTGCCTGCTTGTAAATGAAGTGGATCATTTTCCAACCAACTTGCCTCACCCACAAAAATCATCCATGCCTGAGCTCTCAATTACCTGTCAAACATTTTTACGTCATATCTTCCCCCGTTCTATTTTATTCTGTTCATCTCTGTGACTTGTTACAAAAAATGTATAACTATAACTCATCCCTCCAAGGCTCTTTACCACTTTTTTACAAATAGACATTCTGTAAGAGGCTGGCCTAGCATATAGCAGGTACCTGATGGTACTTACACCGTGTGCCAGGTCCAGTTATCCCTTATTAGTAGATTAGTAGTGTTCTAGCAGCTTAGGCTGATAGAGGTAGCTATAGCAGAGCAGCTTAGGCTGAACTAGGAGACATCCAAAGCTCCTACTATACCACTTATATCATATAGCACTATATCAAAAGAAACACAAAACTCAGAGTTACTAAAAATAAAGGTACTTTATTTTAGTGACAATGTGCCAAAAGTATCTCAGAGGATATACTCCCTTAGGAGGTAAGTAAAATACACAAAATATAACACAAACCAAAATCAGGTAAGTAAACAATTAGAAAAGTAGTGCAAACACTGTAGAATACAAGAGGATGCAATGGGCCTAGGAACAACACAAACCATATACTCCAAAAGTGGAATGCAAACCACAAATGGACCCCAGGCCTAGTGTAGTTTGTAGAGGGTCGCTGAGAGTGTAAGAAAACACTAAGGGTGTCCAAGATACCCCACCCCAAGACCCTGAAAAGTAGGAGTAAAGTTAAACTACTACCCAAGAAAGACAGTAAATTCGAGATAGGGGATTCTGCAAAGGCTGTAACTGACTGCAAAGCAGTGAAGATGGATTCCTGGACCTGAGGACCTGTAAAGGAAGGGGACCAAGTCCAAGAGTCACTCAAGTGTCCGGGGGGCAGGAGCCCACTAAACCCCGAATGAAGGTGCAAAAGGGCTGCCTCCGGGTGGAAGAAGCCAGGAACTTCTCCTTTGCACAGAAGATGTCCCACGGCGTGCTGGAGGATGCAGAGTTGTTTCTACGCAGAAAGACCACAAGCAAGCCTTGCTAGCTGGAAGAGTCGCGGTAGAAGAAAATGGGTGCTGCCCGGGCCCAGGAAGGACCATGAGGTCGCCCCTTAGAGGAAGAGACAGAGGGGGCACTCAGCAACACAGAGAGCCCACGCAGAAGCACTTGAACAGGCATTCAAGAAATCTGAGCACAGCGGTCATCTCAAAACTACAAAGGAAGGTTCCACGAAGTCGGTGGTCAACTCAGCGAGTTGAGCAATGTAGGACGGAGGGCTGGGGACCTGGGCTATGCTGTGCACTAAATAGGCCTTGCAAAAGTGCACAGAAGCCCTAGCAGCTGCAGTTCACGCAGAACACAGATCACAGATTTACTGTCTGGCGTGGGGAGGCAAGCACTTACCTCCACCAAATTTGGACTGAAGGACCTCTGGACTGTCGGGGTCACTTGGATCCAGCTCCTGTGTTCCAGGGACCACGCTCGTCAAGATGAGAGGGGACTCAGAGGACCAGTGATGCAGAAGTTTGGTGCCTACATTAGCAGGGGGACAATTCCGTTGACCCACGGGAGATTTCTTCTTGGCTTCCAGTGCAGGGTGAAGGCAAACAGCCCTCAGAGCATGCACCACCAGGAAACAGCCGAGAAAGCCGGCAGGATTAGGCGCTACAATGTTGCTGGTAGTCGTCTTCCTACTTTGTTGCGGTTTTTGCAGGCATCCAGGAACAGTCAGCTGGCGATCCTTGGCAGAAGTTGAAGAGAGAGATGCAGAGGAACTCACAGGAGAGACCTTAAATAGCCCTCAAAGGAGGATTGGCCACCTAACCAGGTAAGCACCTATCAGGAGGGGTCTCTGACGTCACCTGCTGGCACTGGCCACTCAGAGGCCTCCATTGTGCCCTCACACCTCTGCATTCAAGATAGCAGAGGTCTGGGACACACTGGAGGAGCTCTGGGCACCACTCCTGGAGCAGGTGATGGACAGGAGAGTGGTCACTCTCCTTTCCTTTGTCCAGTTTTGCACCAGAGCAGGGGCTGGGGGATCCCTGAACTGGTGTAGACTGGTTTATGCAAGGAGGGCACCATCTGTGCCCTTCAAAGCATTCCCAGAGGCCAGGAGAGGCTACTCCTCTCAGGCCCTTAACACCTATTTCCAAAGGGAGAGGGTGTGACACCCTCTCTCAGAGGAAATCCTTGGTTCTGCCTTCCTGGGACTGGGCTGCCTAGACCCCAGGAGGGCAGACACCTGCCTGAGGGTTGGCAGCAGCGGTAGTTGCAGTGAAAACCCCAGAGAGCTAGTTTGGCAGTACCCAGGGTCCATGCTGGAGCCCCAGGGATGCATGCGATTGGCACCCCAATACCATATTTGGCATGGGGGGACAATTCCATGACCTTGGACATGTTACATGGCCATGTTCGGAGTTACCATTGTGAAGCTACATATAGGTATTGACCTATATGTAGTGCACACGTGTAATGGTCTCCCCGCACTCACAAAGTCCGGGGAAATTGCCCTGAACAATGTGGGGGCACCTTGGCTAGTGCCATGTTGCCCACACACTAAGTAACTTTGCACCTAACCTTTACCAGGTAAAGGTTAGACATATAGGTGACTTATAAGTTACTTAAGTGCAGTATAAAATGGCTGTGAAATAACGTGGACGTTATTTCACTCAGGCTGCAGTGGCAGTCCTGTTTAAGAATAGTCAGATCTCCCTATGGGTGGCAAAAGAAATGCTGCAGCCCATTGGGATCTCCTGGAACCCCAATACCCTGGGTACCTGGGTACCATATACTAGGGAATTATAAGGGTGTTCCAGTATGCCAATGAGAATTGGTAAAATTAGTCACTAGCCTGCAGTGACAATTTTAAAAGCAGAGAGATCATAAACACTGAGGTTCTGGTTAGCAGAGCCTCAGTGATACAGTTAGGCACCACACAGGGAACACATATAGGCCACACACAATGAGCACTGGGGTCCTGGCTAGCAGGGACCCAGTGACACAGGCAAAAACAAACTGACACACAAGTAAAAATGGGGGTAACATGCCAGGCAAGATGGTACTTTCCTACAGGGAAGTAAGAGGTGCAATAAAAGTGGCGCTGCATTAGATGCAGTACCACTTTTCTTAAATTCAGGCCTTAGACTGTACAGTAAGTCTTGTGCCACATGTTGTGCGCTGCAAATAGGATATCTCCAATAAGGGCCCAGTCAAAAGATAGACTGTGTACCTCTCAGTCCTTCACCTCCACAAGGTTCACTTACATTTTGGTTGGCACAAGTCCTTCTTGTATTTAGTTAATTTCATGGCCTGCACCTTTAACATATGCATGTACTTTTATTCATTTTTATTTATTTAGCAGAGCCTGTTTAAGTTAATTGTTTTACAATTTTAATCAGCTGCCTCCTTCTAGGAAGACGGAGCTCGTATTGCATATTTTATCAGCCTTTTGTTGAACATGCACTCTGTGACTTTTTGAAGGCTGTTACATTCTATACATGATATACTGTCTTGGATTGCTGGCCAAGGAGATAGTTCCTATTCTCTAGATGCATCAGGACATCAGGCCTACAGTCATGGCTTTTCCTGGGATGCACATCATTCCATTGACAGCTTTGCTGACCCTGGCACCCACTGACTCTTCAGCTTCCCAAGAGGATTGTCATCTTGACAACAGGCAAACCCTTGCTATCCTATTCAAGTCTGGGATTGGGTTTACTCTCTTTGATCGGGACAGGTGGATAGCTTACTACCATCATGGTGTCAGGCAAAGACTAGTATTAGACAGGAGTCAGTGGACTTGTTAATCCTCTTTACACTGGTTATAATGATGATCACTGTAATATAGAGAGAATACTGAATATTTTTTGGCTATACATTTCTTTCAGTTGTTTATGAACAATGTATTTATGGATGAGATTGTTGAGAAGACTAATTTGTATGGTGAACAGTACTTGAGGGACAGCAGTGCCAGACTTAGGTCCCTCTCCAGAGCTACCTGGTGGTCTCCCACAAATCTTGATGAGCTGAAGAAGTTCTTGGATTTAACTTTTGTGATGGGCTTGATAAAGAGGCTGTCAATGTTTTCATATTGGTCTGTGAGTCCCTTGATGTCAACGGGCATATTTATTGCAATCATGAAGCGTCATTGGTAATTGCTTCAGCTTCAGATGCTGCAGTTTCCAGATGATGCTTCAGTGTTGCCACAAGATCACGCTGATTGTGACCAATATTTTAAGATTCCCTTTGAAGTGCTCAGGTTTCCTGCCTCCCCTGCCCTTGCTCCAGCCAATTACAGGGACCATGCTGCCCTTTCTATGAAGGCAGGTCACAGTCTATTCAGTTACAAGTGGAGCAGAACCCAGCTCTGCCCCCCTATCCTTCCCATTATTGGCCCAACCAGGCACATCTAAGCTCTCAATTGTGTGTGTCTGTCAGATATGAATCCACAACGTTCAACTGCCAACTACACCCAGTCATGTGACCTAGGACAGGCTTCTAGTACTAAGAGGCATATTTATAGGCCCCTAGGGCCACCTTGTGCAACGTTAGCATCATTTTGTTTACGCTAATGTGGCCCAACAAGGCCAAAATCCTAGTGCCATATTTACAAAGTGCATGCATTGCACCACTTTTTAACCCTTTGTGCTACATTATGTCTGCACCATGCATAATGTATGCAAAGTGGACATTCCCCCCTTAGGGGGTCCCTAACAAATTGCATAAGGAAATCTAAGAGATTTCCTTTCTTCATTTTGCATGGCACTTTTAACGCGTGCTCAGAGCAGGCGTTAAAAGGGGGCTTCCATTATTTATAATGGGCAACTATGTACTCTGCAGGAGTAGCGCCAATTAAATAATCTGTAAGTTTGCACCACTTTTGTGTCAAAAAATGGTGCAAATGCAGCGCTAAAAAAGTATAAATCAGGCCTTATTAACCAAGATCTTCACACATAAGCAAACAATAACCTGAGTGATGAATGTTTAGAGATTAGTCTTCAGGCAGCCCATACTAGTTTTGAATACAAAAAAACACAAATAAATCAATCAACATCTCTTACCTGCCAGGACTTTAGATGTTGTACGTCAGCACAGCTGCTGTTCTGTAATGGTCCCATCCCAGGTGTGCATGAGATCAGGTCCTGCAGAGCCTGTGCCAGGGCGTACACTGCCAGATATATGTGATAAGTATAACTCATATCTGATAATACAAACATTGACTCAAGACCTTTAAGCACCTCTGTGCCATTGCACTGAAGTTCCAAATCCTTAGCATCCACTGGCCCTGATCCTGAAGAGCTGGTATTGTTTGACCACTTGCACCCAAAGGCTGCCTCCCAGAAGGAATGGATGAACATGTCTTCAGGAAACCTGTTAGGGTGAAGGCTTTCTAAGAATTGTTCAAATCCAGGCAGGCCTGGGGCATGGAGCACTAATGCCAGAGAACCATTCAGTACTCTCAAAGAGGATATTGGAAAAACATGTGGAGTTATTGTTAAACCTGGGAAAATCCACACCTTATCAGTTACGTTTAGGTCACTCAGCTCCAGCAGAAGAGATTTAAGTTCCATCTCAGAACAATTGCAGATGATTACCCTGGCAGAGGAGCTCTTTATCCTCTTGGCGATGCTCCTCATCTTTTCCTTTGAGTACTTGACATGGATTTTCTCCCAGTATGACACACAGATTCCCACACTCTTCAGATCCTCCTTCAGATCCTTACTCCACTTGTAGAAGATGTCATTATCTTCAGAGACAAGCCCTATCCAAGTCCAACCAAAGTAATTAAATAACAGTGCAAATGCCGTAGCCTGAGGTCTCATGGGTGGTACTGTGCGTAGGAACGATGGGAACTTGGTTTTGTCACTCAGCACATCGTGGACTGCTGAATAACTGACCTAAAGAAGAAACAATAACCTGTATCCTATTAGGATTCCTCTGCACATTCAAGGCAGATAGACATTTTAATTTCCAGGAATTGATGAGGTATCACAAGGTAAAACATGCAAAGAGCTAAAAAGTATAACTTTTGAAGTGAGAGGCACTTTACAAACAAATCCATCAAATGTTCTCACCTTTTAATTCAGTGATGAAAATAAATGCATGTATTTGTTTAGAAAAGGTGAGGGGAGAAATGTACTACTGTTGAAAAGTGCTAATTTACATACGTTCTCTCCCAAAAACAATGTCTGATTGGTATATACCCAATTGGCATAATTAATTTA
Source organism: Pleurodeles waltl (assembly GCF_031143425.1). Taxonomy (NCBI): domain Eukaryota; kingdom Metazoa; phylum Chordata; class Amphibia; order Caudata; family Salamandridae; genus Pleurodeles; species Pleurodeles waltl. Next base: position 15,535,503 of record NC_090438.1, on the reverse strand, counting down.
CTTCTAAGTCCCTAGTAAAGTGCACTACATGTTCCCAGGGGCAGAAGATTACATGATACCAGTGGCCCTGCAGCACTGCTTGTGCCACCCACTTAAGTAGCTATTGCATTCTCAATGCAGAAATTACACTGCCATGTCGACGAGGCATTTAAAACCTCTTGCAAAGCGGTAAACTTCCCTGTTATTATATATGTCACCCCTAAGTTAAGCCCTTGGTAGCCCCCCATAGGGCAGGTTGCTATTTATTTAAAAGGCAGGGCATATACTTTTAAGTTTTACATGGTCTGGTAGTGAAAACCCCCCACATTCATTTTTCATTACTGTGAGGCCTACCCTTCTCATAGGATAACCCTAGAGATTCCTTATTACATTTAATATGCTGTCATTTCTAATTGAGAAGGAGTAGTTATGTCATGTTTAATACCTATAGGATTGTAATAATACATCCTCTTTACTGGTAAAATTGGACTTATAGTTGCAAATTAGAAAATGTCATTTTTAGAAAGTTGTCATTTTCCTGCTCTTAAACCCGTTGCCTGCAGCATATCTTCAATACATGTTTGGGCTGGGTGACAGCTGGAATCTGTGTATTCCCTCTAGACAGCCACACACAAAGAGAGCTTAGATGTGACTGATGGGCCAGCAACATCCTGATGGGTTATTCTGGAATGGATGGGAGGGAGGAACTGACACTTACACCTGAATGGGCACACAAAGGGTTACAACAAAGGGTTGTATACTCCCAGTGGGAAGTATGGAGTGAGGACATGAAAGACCTGAAAAGCTGTGCACTTGAAAGACCCTTCTTTGAAGCCACTCCGACTTCAAAAGGCACAGCTAGATGTAAGTACATATCCTCTGACGCTACCAAATTGTTACACTACTGGACCTGTGAAGAACTCTCCCAGGAAGAAGGACTGCTTTGCTGCTACAAGGACTGCCACTCTGGACTGCTGCTCTGGAAGTTCTCCTACTCTGCTGTGCTGCCCTGCTGCCTGCTGCCCTCTGCCCTGATGGGAAAGGACTGGGTCAATCTCACTTGAACCCAGAGAGAGACTCTAGGGGCTTGCAGGCATGCCTCCTGTTCTTCTGAAGCCTCAGGGACGCATACAATTTCAACTCATCATCAACAGCACCTTGACTTTGTTTGCTGCAAATATTGCACTGCCAAGTGGTGCCAATCCAGTCCTGGGCACTTAGAAGTGGGTATTAAGTTGCACATTGCCTCAACCAGAACTAGTGCATCTCCCCCAAAACTGATGCACCACCAATTCTAAATTAGGGACATTGGGGATTAAGGACATTGAGTTGACATCGATGCTTGTGCATCGCCATTGCTGGAGGAACAGGAGCATTCAATGCTGACTATGTGACGCATCACCACTATTCCCCATGCATCTCTGACTTTGCACGGTTCAGAGCTGAAACATCACCAACAAATCTCCTTCCTTGCTCCTTGCATCTTTTTCTCAATGTTGATGTATATCTGAACCAGGTACTATTTCAGTGGACCAAGGCTGGTCCCTGTATCCAACCCGCACTCAATTGCGGTCAGCCTGACTTTTCAGATTTTACCAGGTCTTGCATGTCCAGATCACCCCAGCTGGCGCTTTATGCTTCTAAGCACTAAAACTAAGTTTATTATTTAAAAAATCATGTCTGAACTTCTACTTATTGGATGTTGTTGACTTACAAGTATGTCAGTAAAACAATAAAAACATTTCACCAAAGAAGAAAATATATTTTGATGCCAAATCAACTTCAATTAGAATGGGTATCACCAATGGACTGTGTCAGTTACAAAAGCATTTATTCTGTTGTGTGTTTTAGAGAGAGAGAGAGAGATACCATAAATCCACACATTTATACAATTTAACACAATATCACAAGGGCTGTGTTCAATGCACTATGTAGTAGAAAGATGGATTTTCTTTGCTGACCACCTATGTTCATTTTATGGTACGCGTCTGTGAGCTGCTCAACTTCACTTTAACTTCTGCACACTTAGGCCCATATTTATACTTTTTTTACCCCGCATTTGCATCATTTTGTGACGTAAAGTGGGGCAAACTTACAAAATATGATTGTATTCTGTAAGTTTGAGCCTCTTTTTCGTCAAATATTAACGCAAATGCAGCGCAAAAAAGTATACATATGGTCTTTCGTTGTCAGGATCAAAAGGCAAAGGAAGGCAAACGCAGTCACTACATTGCATTCTCGCCAGTGTGCTGCCTCCCTACACCATTTCCACGTATGTGTTGTGGAGGGCCTGGGGGATGGGCATGCGAAGGTTCAAGCATGGTATCTAATGAAGAGACTGAATAGTACTTATGGAGTGCCTGGTGAGATGCTGCTTTCTTCAATGATGCATATCTTAAAGATAATCTGGACAGAAAGGTGTGTAAGAAGGCATCTTTGATTACAATGTAAATTCTTAGGAAATGTTGCAGCACAGGGTGATTGGTGGCTTTTGAAATGTCTTTTCTTCTTTGAAGTGCTAATAAAGAGGAACATTAATAACTGCTGGAAAAGATCCTGGACCTAGAGGTTTAGCAAAACCACGCCATTAAATGACACCATCTTTTGTCCTTTGACAAATTTATGATTTATTTATAGACCAGGTGTTCACAGTGTTTTAGAAGAAAAGAGACTGTGACACATTAAAGCAAGCAATGCACCTTTCCCCTCCAAGATAACTTTGTGGGGGTCATGACGACCCTGGCGGTCGGTGTTAAAGCCCACAAACAGGCCGGCGGGAAAAAAAATGGAATTATGACCGTGCCGGTTACCGCCGCGGTCATCTGCCACTTCACCATTCTGATCGCCATGGCGGTGAAGACCGCTGGGCTGGAGATTGAGGTCTCCAGCCTGGCGGCCGTCACTAGACCGCCGACGGTATCAGGACCCTGCATACTGCCATGGATCTCGGGTGGTTGGGAACCACCATGAGATCCATGGCGGTAGGCACTATCCTTCCCTGGCACTGATAGGGGTCTCCCCCACCCCGCTACTCCCCACTAATCCTCCTCCCACCCCCCCACCCCCCTGCCATCCCCTAAAGGTGGCACAACCACCCTCCCCACCCCGACCCCGAACATGCACATATACACACACCCCTACATGCACACTTCCCGAACATGCACATATACACACCCCTACATGCACACATACACCCCAACAACACATACCCACACACAAACAGACATGCACACCATCCGACCCGCACACATTTCCCATATACATAGCACCCCCCGCCCGCACACACTCACTCACTCACCCCCTCTACACTCTCACACGCACACACCCCCATGCATGCACACAACACACAACACCTCCCACCCCCTTCCCTAACGGACGATCAACTTACCTTGTCTGTTGATCCTCCGGGAGGGGACGGGATCCATGAGGGCAGCTCCGCCACCAGAACACCGTCACCAGAACAGCGCCACACCGAATCATGGGACGTGATTCAGTGGGCGGTGTTCTGTTGACGTGGCGGTGGAGGTTGAGCAACTTCAACTTTCCCGCCGTCTGCCAGTATGGCTGCTGGCGGCTTTTCGTATGAAAAAGGACGGCGGCCTGCCAGCGGTCATAATACACTGCGTGGAAGACCGCCACCACTGGCGGTCTTCAGCACGGCGGTGCCTCGGCGGTCTTGCGAAAAGACCGCCGAGGTCGTAATGACCCCCTATATATCTCTCTATGAAAACACAAGGATGCTGAATGAGGGTGAGGTCCATAATTCTGTCCCTCTCCTTTGTAGCACCTTCATGCAGTGGTGCATTCATCTGAGCAGTGCTTTAAGTGGACAGGGTCCATCGAGGTCTCACACCCAGTAGCAACTAAAAACATATATTGAAATGTAATTCTATTGGGCCCTATATTTATATCCTTAACTCTCTTACCAACAACACTGATTGATTTCTAAGCCATGTGAATAAAGTTAAAGTAATACATATCTTCCATGTAGTTTCTTGGATTTCACATGTTTAACAGTTTATGGAAATGCACCATTAAGTAAGCAATTTTCAAGATGTTGCGTTTCAATTTTTTTAGTGTAGCTTATTGGTGTTGTATAGTGCATATTTTAAACTATGTCATTCTAACAGGCCATCATCACTCTGTATTGGTTTAATGCATTTCTTCCTCACAGTGCCTGTCAGTGGATTACAAAGGGATTTAGTACACATGGTCTTCCAATCCTTGGCCTCTGGATGACCAGATATTTCACAATGGACAATAGACACATCTTCGTAGGAACACCAAACGAGTGCTGATGATGCGTGCTTCCAAATCTGCAGCAACGCCGAAACATGTGTTGTCAGAGAATTGTAAACTCCTTGAGAGGAAAAACGCCTGCTAGTGATAACACAGAACACACCTCAAAGATGATTTGTTTTCAGTGTGCTTGGAGTTCTGTATATTAAGTTAGATAAGTGTGTCAGATATTGTGGTCCTCAGCAATGTCTGTATCTCTGATGGGGTGCAAGCAGTCTGTAAATCAAACATTTCCACCGCTGATGTAAGACCCACATCCTTTTGTGTGAGTTCTGCAACTAAGATGCTGATCTTGACAAAATGTATGTTTGAGTTTGTATTCTAGGCCAAGGGGCACCTTCACGGGTATGAATAGATGGGGATAGAAAGCTATGCTGCAACATCTAAACATCATCGCCCATTCCACAGCATGTGGAACCTGCTAAAAGCAAGTAACATACATTTTGCTAATCATACTAGACCTGCCACAGAGCTGTTACAGAGGCCATGACACAATAATCAGTTAAACAGCAGCAAGTGCCCGAATGGATTTTAGCCGCTTTGTACACTTATGAAGGTACCTTTGTCTTTATTCACACACCTGTGTTCGTAGGGGACTGTAAACCTCTGGTGAAGGAACTGAGCATGAATATTTTCATATCCTGCGAAGGACGTGTACGTTGCCGTTCATGGAATTGGAACATTGTGATAGGGAGTGAAATCATTACATGTAAGAGTCACGTTATAGCTTGTATGAGGTGACGTGAAGCCACCGTGCATTGCTTTGCATGGCCTTATAGGTATAAAGTAAGGCAACATTTCATGTAATGCAGTGCAGCAAGACACCTTGCTGCACTGTCTGAAAAGGAGAGGGCAGGAATGTGCCATATCTATCAAGATATGCCACACTGCTGCTCTCTGCCTGGGCTGGCACACAAAACTGCTGCTTAGCATCAATACAGGCACCCTTACACCGTGGTGCAAGATTGCCTGTGTTACAGGTAGGCTTGATTTTGTTCAGAAAGGGACACCTCCCTGGGCAGACTAATGCAAGACAGAAACTTGCAGTATGTTGTGTTTACCCCAGATTTACCAAACCACGCAGGACCACACAAGGTGACCTTGGGGGCCTGGAAAATCTAATCTAGGTTTTCAAACACCTTTGCAATAATTTGCTTAGTGCAAGAGCCACATAAAAAATTCAAATATATAAATATCAATAAAGTGTCTCTGCCTCCTGGGTCCTGTGGGATGCAGGCCCCTCTGTCACCAGTGCTCCTTCTCCCTTGTCAGATGATGCTGATGCACAGAAAGAATGAGGAGGAGAGGGAGGGAAGGTGGGAGAGAGAGAGAGAGGGGCAGGGTACAATGGGTCAATGGCAGCACAACAGTCACACAGAGTAACAACATCATCATCTGCTGCCATGCCATGGCACGCCATGCCCTCACCTATATATGCTACAACAGTGGGACACTATGGTGGAAACTACAGCTATGCTGATGTGAAAATCTGATGGTGGTACAATTGCACTCACGTACTTGAGGTGAGTCATAGTAGTCAGACTTGCACAGCACTTGGCAACAACATATGGCCCTTTAGGATAACAATTCCTGTAATCCTGAATCAACTTGATCCTGCATGGGTAGGTAGCATGCCTACTAGGCCATGGATAATTAGCACAGTGACATGTTGGCCCACTCTACTGTAGTGTGGTCAGTTTTATGTATCCTTTGGCATGAGCTTCAGGCTTTAGGCCTTTGTGCACTTTGCCCTGGATGTATTTTATTCCTTTGCTTGCAGCCTAGAGTCTATGTGAGCTTTGCTCTACATGCTTTTTATTTGGCTTCGTACTGTTATTTTTCAAATAACCAGTTCTACGGTCTTGTTTTATTTTTTATATCCCACTGTTTAGCCTACTTCAGCACTGGAGTTATCAATAACACATTCCTGTTCACTCTGTGCTTCAGTCAAGGATACAGTCTGGTACATTGCCGATAGACGTGGTAGGAGTTTAGTCTCTGGCGTTCTTGCGTAGGGACATTTTGTGATCACGCTGACATCTTAGTTATAAAACATTTCCTTGTCCAAATACATGGGAGAGGGAGATTCCGACCAGGGAACCACAATTAGACGCTGACTGCCTCGTAGCAGATGCTGAACCAGATCACAGGCCTTTGCTCAGGTGTAAGGGTTGATGGCTTCCCAGAGAATCTGAAAGGGAAGTTACAAGCTTAACATGCTGTGCTCGAACTAGAACTAGCTGAGAGAGAGTAGAAATTGTTAACACCATGATAGCGTTATTCTTATGTTTCTCTCTCCTCGTGACTATTTCAATCTTACTGTGTTGTATGGTTCTGGTTATTGCGGCTCACGCCTTAATATCTAAAATGCAGTTGTTTTATTAAAACAATATATAAAACTTAAACTGCCTTTGTCATTTGTATATGAGATCCTACTGTAAATGAGACGGTTGGTTTGGATCTGAGTGACCACGACTTCCCTGAGAGGTTCCAAAGATGTCATGTGCTCGGCTGCCCAATCATCCCTTCCCCATGGGAGAGATGAGGCACTGCTAGTTAGCCGGAGCAAAACCGGATTTAGGGTGACAGAGGTCCTTCCAAGTGGGTCAGACTCAGTCCTCCACACCGTGAACGATCCTGCTACCTAGAAATCCAGTAGTCTCATTTAGGATAATGAGAGCCCACGACACATGGCACCGCCAACGATTGGTCTGGATCTAATTTTTGGGTCCAGCTGACTCTCTTGGTCTCATATATATATTGACTCCTCGGTTCCGTTAACAGAGACATCCGTGGGGCTGAGGATTTCCGCCACCACGAGATAGTACATCCTATTCCTTAGTGGTCGGTTGTTGAAGCTTGAACTTTGAAAGGAAAGCCCCGATATTGGTGTGCCTTCTCTGCCCTGGTGCTGTTTTTATAATGGCAAATCCTCAAGTAGTGAACATAGCGCTTAATATGCGCCAACCGCTCACGGGACATCTGATAGCACATGGTCTCACGAACCAGCGGGGTCCGGTCACGTTTGTGGTAGACGCCCATGCAGCTTATAGAACAGAGATTTTTTATTCTTGGGTTGTATTTCCAGCAGTTGATGGGGCTACAAACACTTTTCACTAGTACACTCTTGCTAATGTCCCTGGACAATACAGGGCATATGCATATTTAGAGATACCTCTATCAAATCAGGAACATAATAATTGGCTTGATGGCGCCCTACACCATACCATAACACCTGTTAGGTTAAGTCCACTGAGTAATGATGGTCCTACCTGGCCTTTATTGGCTACATATACACCACATCCTGCGGTTGCTCAATTGGCAGTGGCTGAAGTTCGTCGCTTATATATGGAATTAACGGCTACATATAGACGCTTGGTTCAATTTGTGATGCAGACACTTAACACAAACCCAGCGCGTGCTGCTCTGGCGCAACCACATGCAGTGGTTCTGGGGGTTAATCCGACCACTGTACACTCAGTTATGGGTAAAGTCCCAGCAAAACGGGAGCAAAAAATTAATATGCTGGAAGCAGTATTTCCCCATACGGGACCTCAGGATAAACATAGAGTATTGATGATGTGTTTGCCGTATGGAATGGTTCCTCCTGTGGACCATTGTAATACTTGGGGCACGGTGTTTGCCGCGCTCTACACTACAGCACACGGTACACCGACATTGGCGAATCTACCGAAAGTGCTGAAACAAATTCAGGATGAATATGGAGCTGCCCCGGCCTTAGATTTAGGGATGCAGCTGATGGGCAATTTTGCCGCGGTTTCTTCTATGATTTTGAGTAATCTCAAAGGTGAGGCAGTAGCACTAGCGGTGCGTATGCGTCTTCGAGACGTCCCACAAGGTAACCAGGAGCGGGAACTGCCGAGGATAATTTCAGAAACATATTCGAGTATCGGTCGTGATAGCCTTGGGGCTAGACCGCAGAAACCCCAGTTACAGGGTAAGAATAGTAAAGATACTACTAAACAACAGCAACCTGAGGGTACTAAAAAGCGCTGGGAGAAAAAACAACAGACACCTAAGACAGATAGGGGACAATCTCCGCAGCTGGAGACCCCGCAGAATAGGTATAATCTCAGGACTAGGGATAATTTGAAGACGCCTGATCGATATCGATATACTGATACACGCCAATCTCGTTCCTTTCAGGACTCCTCGGAAAAGAGAAATGAGAGAGGTGGGCAGTCAGAGCGGAGAACAGAGTACGTGAAACCGAGACAGGAGTCACAACGCTCATCGGAGGTTTCAGTCAAACAAGAAGACAAACCGATCCCACAAAAGCAACAATTTAAAAAGAAGAAAGTGGCGGCGGTCTCAGTTAGACATGCCACTCAAGAAGAGAGTTCACTTGAAGAACAAGACATGGGCGTTAGCACTGTTAGACAGCGCGGCAGAGGTCACAATAGTTCGCCGGAGTCTTCTAGAGCATCTGGAGGTGAAAGCAACTGATGACTTCATACAAGTTGAAACAGCAGATATGCGTGTCTCTGATCCCGATAGAGTTTATACAGTAACTTTACAATTAGAAGGGGACGTTGAGCGCACTATAAACGCCATCTTTTGGGACCGTGTGGTCAAATTGTATGACGTTCTGCTGGACGAACAGGATTGGCCACCTGACTTTGTTCGTGACTGTTCAGTTGGGGAGGATGTTATTACACCTTCATTCTCACCACTTGTTCCGGGAGAACTAGCAGAGTCCTATAGTAAAACATGGGCTCTAGCACAGGCTCCCGCCCTATATAGAAATAATGTGGGGTGGGATAGAAATTCACCTTATCATGTAATTCCGATAAAGGGCGAGCCTCAGACGCAACCGCAGTATCCTATAAAATTTGAAGCAAGGGCATCGGTAAGGAAAATTCTTACACAATTGGAGTACCAGGGAGTAATTGAACCCTGTGTCTCGCCGATGAATAATCCCTTATTTCCAGTAGCAAAACCGGACCATTCTTATAGGATAGTGGTGGATTATAGACATTTAATTGGACATACACGCACATATGCAATACAGAATTCACACAGCGCTGCGCTCATGAATAATATAGTGCGTAAGAAATACAAAACAACATTAGATATCTCGAATGGATTCTTCTGCCAAAATATAGCGCCCGAAAGTAGGGACTATACGAGCTTTAGTGCGTTTGGCTCTCAAAAAAAGTTTTGTCTCCTGCCTCAGGGGTATAAGAATAGCCCAGGACTGTTTTCGGCTTGTGTAACTAAAATTTTGCACGGGTTGGACCCCGAAGCGTTATCATATGTTGATGATATATATCTGACAGACGATGAGTTGCTGCAACATTTAAGGCGGGTAGCGCGCATTGTTGTGGGATCTGCTGAAATTGGCTACAAGTTGAATTTAAAAAAATCAAAGATTGCCTTCCTCAGCGTCATTTTCCTGGGACATGAGTTGTCGAATGAGGGCAAGAGCTTAGCGCCTCACTTTTTGGAGAAATGTGCTCAGTTGCAACCTCCTAATATGGTTCGGAAACTCCAGTCGTTATTGGGGTTTCTAAATTTTGGCAGATCTTACATTCCTGATTACGCTACACGTATAAAACCATTATACGAGTTGATTCGCCCAAATTTTTCGAGTAGATTTTAGACGAATGAACATACTCATATTCTTCGAGATTTACAAACTGATCTCTTAGCAGTAACACATTTACACACTAAGGACAATAAAACGCATCTGGTCATCAGGGTTATACCTGGTGCCGTTGGGTTTACATATGTCACCTTTAATGAGGGTGACACAGTCCAGATAGCATATAAGTTGCACTTGTATTCTGCTGCAGAACAACGTTTTGCACAAACTGAGAAAATTCTCACTGCAGTACAGATGGCTGTGATTAAAGAACGGCCTCTTGCCCAGGGCCAACACATTGTGGTCGTTTCCCCAATTCCAGCCTTAGAGGCTGTTACAAAAGCGAGTGTTCCTAATTCAAAAGCTTTACACCCGTGATGGATTCAATGGGCTACGTCTTTGACAGCCACTGATGTATATTACATATTTGACCCTAAACTGCAGACTCAAGAATTCCTTCAATATGAAATGGAGTACCCAGTTCCCGCTGGCACATTGCCTATTGACCATTATGAAGTGGTCATGTATACCGATGGCTCTGCGTAACCAGCGGTTGGGACTAAACAACAGTATTTTGCTGCATGTGCAGTGGTGAACGGCTATATGGAGGAGGAAGTGTTCTGCCCCGACATAACTATACACAGACCTTGGGAGATTGTACAGCACAGTTGGCTGAGCTGAAAGCTCTATTGTTAGCCTTGGAACACGCAGATCCGGCGATATTGACATTGCTGGTTTGTGACACCTATTACTGTGTTCAGTCTTTCAACAAATATTTGCACTACAGGAGGTTGAAAGGGTTCAGAGATTCCAAAGGTAACACCATTAAACACAAATTGCTGTGGGGGAAGGTTGCGGATCTGAAAGAAACGCTTCCTAAAGTCCATGTTGTGCATACACTTGGACACCAGCGCATTGGAATACACGTTGCTGGGAATACTTTGGCTGATGAAGCCCCAAAATCGGCAGTGGCAGTTGCCACTGTGGCCGCAGTAACTCGTTCGAGTTCCAAACCAGACACAGAGATTTTGGCTGTCAAAAGCTACGGATGATGGCACATCATTTCCTAAAGGATTCCCTTCTAAATATAATTACTGTATGGGTGGTATGCTAAATGCTGTAGTTAATATCCCTGGCGTTGGTGTACGTGAAATGCCCAATAAAATTGAGCGACCTCAAAAAATTACTGCAGCACATGAGGGGACGGCTTCTGCACATGCGGGCGTGGCAGCCACTATTTCACTCTTACAGGCTCGTTATTGGTGGCCTGGTCTCTATAAAGAGACAAAGCAGTATGTCCTTTGTTGTGATGTCTGCCAACAAATTAAAGTTTCCACGGCTAGACGCCCGCAGCAGACGCCCCTTCTCATATCAAATAAACCTTTACAGTGTGTGTAATTGGATCACTGTGGTCCACTGACGCCAGATAGTGCATACAAATATATATTGGTTGCCGTAGATTCGTGCTCCAGATTTGTGTGGGTCTGGCCACAGCGCTCGGCTGACGCTCAAACTGTTATTAAAGATCTGCGCATCTTTGTCGATACATTTGCAGTTGCGGCTTTTCATTTGGACCAGGGGCCTGCTTTTGCCTCTAAGGCATTCAGGGACACCATGGCTTTGTTGGGGGTCCAGCTCCAGTTCTCGTCTCCATTTCATCCCAGGAAAATTCTGTTGTGGAGCGTTTAAATCGCGATTTAAAGCAATCCTTAACGGCCAGAGTTATAGGTACGGATGTAGTTGGCTAGCCCACCTGTATGGAGTACAGAGAGCACTTAATAACTTGCCTAGAAGGTCACTGGGGGGTCATACTTCATATGAGTGCCTGTTTGGAACAAGAATGTATGTTCCTGATCTAGATGGTCCTGGCGTGGAGACGGCGGATACGCCCTTTGACATAAATGAACGTGTCACTGTCTTGCAGGATTTACAGCAATTCCGTGAGGAAAACTCTTCTGCAAGTGCTGCCTCCACAGGAATTAAGGATGAACCAGTAACGTCTACTGGTTGGATTCCCAGGATTGGGGATCCTGTGCGTGAAAAGGTTGCAGTAAAAAAAGAGTTTGGTCCTTCTTATCGAGTGCTTGTCCCTGTGATAGGGATCAGCGGCATGAGAACTGTAATTTTGCCGCCGTTGCAAGGGGCCAAAGGAAATCGCTTTGTTTCTATTGATAATGACAAGTTACAACATGTGGCCGAATCTGCACAGCAGACCAAGGGGGACACCCAGTAGTTCCGGAATCCCTCTCACTACTGGGGAAGAAGTTCCGCTGCAGGTGATTTGCACCAACTCTATTTCCTCTCCGAGCTTGGGGAGGGAGGAAGCTGATCTTGCGATTGTTCCACAGACGACAAATGATTTGGAATCTTTTAATCAAATTGCAGTACATTCTACTGATATTGGTGAACATGTGGTTTATAGCGTGCCAAGGTGAGAGCCACCATCTGCTTCTATGTTTACGGTTGCACCTTTTGCAAGAACTGCCTCAGGCTGCTTCAACACCACTAATGATACTGTGTCGGACTCCTCGTCCTCTTCAACATCAGCTCTGGGTCCGCGTAAGCTGCTGTGTTGGTTTAAACACACATATTTTGTTGTTCCTTGGATCTATCTGTGGCTTTTTATGACTGTAATGACTCTTTTCTTGTGGCTGGGGTTTGTTGTTACCTTTTTTCTGGTAATACATGGTCATTTTCTTCCTGAACGCTCTGACATTGAGCACGTGGAGACGTTGTTGAAACCACATTTTTCATCACATATCGTTCGAAGAGACTTATCCTTTATGAACATTTCTGCTGTGCCGATTCCGGATGGGATTGTGTGGGATAGAGTAATGTTTGATATATATGGTCCCACCGAAATAATTCAAATACCGTATGTTCTCAAGTTATCAATGAATGATATCGTTATACCATGCATTGTATCTGATGATTGGGATGTAAAGACAGTGGATTCTATGTTGACGGAATTGCAATACTATACAGTCTATGAAAATGAAGATGCTTACTTATTTAGAGATAATTATGGTGACATGGTTTGCTACAATTATTATGGACACCACTTTATTCATAAGGCTAGTAACCCTAAATCGATATTTGAATATATGCAATGGGAACATTGCCCGACTCCTCCACAGGGGAGCTCTAAAACGCATTCTGATAAATTTGCATATTTTTCTGGGCAAAATCAACAGAATGCTAAGTCTTACTATTTTAAAGTTACTCTGCATGCTAATAAGCAAATGTTATTGACTGATACAAAATTGCTGTATTCAAATTTGTTTGTCTCCAAACTTTCGATTGAGGGGTATGAATACTGGTTCAAGACTGTTGATTTGAAAAGTGTCTGGGGAACGAAAAATTGGCAAATGCGGGGCAGGGCCACATTGTTTAGGGCTTGTATTATTCCTGTCCAAATGATTTTCCTTAATGACGCTGTACAACAGACTAGTTGCATGGGCTTAGCAACAATTAGAGATTTGAATTTGCCTAGCATACCTGTCCCTTCCAAATTGAACAATTGGCAGCAGTATATTAATGCCACGTTTAGTGAACTTACAGAATGGGTCCAGAATGGTACGCTTAACACTTCATTGATACGTCCAGACGGGTGGTTATTGTGGCCCATAGACACTAATGGGTGTCATCAGCGTTTTGTCACCTCTTCGGGGGGGTTCAGGACTAGTAGGGCAGACCCTCGCTACATATCACCAGAACATGCTGATATCATTACTACATACAGCGTGGGGAAACTTTGTCAACAATGGTTGAAGTCATCCACGCTGGATGCAGTTAAGACACATCTCACGGTACTGTCTAATGATACTGACTTGCAAGATTTTTTGTCAGGACCAAGAATGCCGCGGAAGAACGTTTTTTGTATGAAGTATATAATGAGATTTGGAAGCTTTCACAACAAGAGGCAACGGCCCGGTTGAGGCAAATTGATCAGGAGAATTTGATACAGGCTTTGTCTGTTGTGGATAATGGAATGCATACCCTTTCAGACCGTGTATACACAATTGACAACATTGTTTCCTCTGCTATAGACATTATTAAATCTGATATGTCTTCTTTATATCATGGGCAGAGTCAAACGCGGACAGTCATTCAGTTGGGTTGGACTCTACAGACCTTAAAGGCAGGTTGCGTTCCGTAGCAGCACATTCGTGCCAGGGACATATTTATTTCCTTTAATTTGACTCATCAACAACAGCTGATGGCTAAGAAGGAAGCAACATATGTTATGTTAAATATTGAAAAGTTAGAGAAATTGCCTTTTACTGTGGCTGAGATTCCGTCAGCTGAGTGTTTGATTCACAGGGTTATTAATTTGCCTATCTCCACTCTGCAATTTACTTCTTGTTTAAAGCACATTCCGGTGGGTAGATATGAACGATTGGGAGACAGTTACATTCACGAGGTGTGGGAGCTTCCCTTTCTATACAGATGTATTAATGGTTTGAGGGAGGTTTTTTTTAGCGGTAGTGAATGCGAAACCTCTGTCAGCCATTCCATGGTTTGTAAACAGCTGTCTTTGCACGGGGCGTGTAATGCCTTGATTGCTAACTTAGCTTGTTATCTTAAGGTAGTTCCAGTCACGGTAATTAAAAACACTTTCCAGGTGTTTTCGAACGGCAGTTACGTCCTTCTTAACAGTGAACCCTGTTGTGGCATGCGTGCCGGAATAGTTTACGTAGTCATTGTCACCAAGGCCGTTACGTGCTGCGGGAATGTGTTGTTTCCCCCCACTCAAATTAGGGAGGTAGCGGACATCTGGCCTCATATTGCTACTTCCAAGGTGAATTTCGACAAGTTGAGTCGACTGAAAGTTCTATTGTTTCAAAAGCATGTGGCCCTTACATCTGCTAGCGAGACCTACGCACTTCAGGTGGCGAGGTCATCAGCGGAAATACAGTCCCTTTTGAATACTAACTTTCCGAGTCACTTTGGTGAACTCGTGGGGCGTATATTTAATGCGTCCAGCACTGCTGGAATTGCACATTTTTTCAAAGCCGTTGGTGTTGGTTTTGCTCATACCTTCTCTTCCATATTCGGTTTAATATCTTCGGCTATTCACTCTATTTTCGGAAGCATTTTTGGGGGATTCCCGATTACTTTGGCTTTGTTGGCTGGGGTTTTGCTGTTGCTGCTGTTCTTCCGCAATGGCTGTTCCACTGCGACGAGATCCAATATTAGTGCTCCCGTCGGCACAGCTGTGTTGTGAACGCATGATGCAGCATTTCGGGGCAACACTCCTGGGACATTTGGAGTGTGGCTGGTCTTTATCATTCCGACCGGTTTTGGATTGTGTGCAGCCCGTGTTTCGGTGCCTTTGGTGCTCGTTTGAACACGCACTGGCTCTCTGTCTCTCACTGCAGCACCCCCCAGTGGTTGATACTGATCTGTTGATGTTCCCGATTAGGGCTCATTCCCAGACTTGTGCACTGCGGTTGCGTTTGCTTCGTGAAGGGGTTTATGAGATTCCCTTCCTGGAGGAAGATGGTATTGTCTCATTCATAGGCCCTGTACGGGGTGCCGCCCCGGATGGTTCTGGGGCTTTGGAACACACCTGCTCCATGATGATTTTTGGCGTGGATTTTCCAATGTTGCCGTCTGTCGAAGTGGAGGATCTCCTGCTTTCCGTGGCTTCTGACTAAAAATTAGATTTTTTTAAATTGACATTATATCAAATTTGGCTTTCCCGTCACATGCTTCCCAATTTAAATTTGTTTTCTGCTTTGTTATCCTCTGATCTTGTCGAAATATATTTGATGTGTTTTTGTATCTGGGGCATATTTTTATTTTGTTAGAACCACTTGCTACCGACAAGGGGAGGGTGTAGTGTGGTCAGTTTTATGTATCCTTTGCGCGTTAGCTTCAGGCTTTAGGCCTTTGTGCACTTTGCCCTGTATGTATTTTATTCCTTTGCTTGCAGCTTTGAGCCTATGTGAGCTTTGCTCTACATTCTTTTTATTCGGCTTCGTACTGTTATTTTTCAAATAACCAGTTCTACGGTCTTGTTTTATTTTTTATATCACACTGTTTAGCCTACTTCAGCACTGGAGTTCTCAATAACACATTCCTGTTCACTCTGTGCTTCAGTCAAGGATACAGTCTGGTACATTGCCGATAAACGTGGTAGGAGTTTAGTCTCTGGCGTTCTTGCGTAGGGACATTTTGTGATCACGCTGACATGTTAGTTATAAAACACTTCCTTGTCCAAATACATGGGAGAGGGAGATTCCGACCAGGGAACCACAACTAGACGCTGACTGCCTCATAGCAGATGCTGAACCAGATCACAGGCCTTTGCTCAGGTATGAGGGTTGATGGCTTCCCAGAGAATCTGAAAGGCAAGTTAGAAGCTTAACATGCTGTGCTTGAACTAGAACTAGCTGAGAGAGAGTAGAAATTGTTAGCAACATGATAGCGTTATTCTTATGTTTCACTCTCCTCGCGACTATTTCAATCTTACTGTGTTATATGGTTCTGGTTATTGCGGCTCACGCCTTAATATCTAAAATGCAGTTGTTTTATTAAAACAACATATAAAACTTAAACTGCCTTTGTCATTTGTATATGAGATCATACTGTAAATGAGAGGGTTGGTTTGGATCTGAGTGACCACGACTTCCCTGAGAGGTTCCAAAGATGTAATGTGCTCGGCTGCCCAATCATCCCTTCCACATGGGAGAGATGAGGCACTGCTAGTTAGCCGGAGCAAAACCGGATTTAGGGTGACAGAGGTCCTTCCAAGTGGGTCAGACTCAGTCCCCCACACCGTGAACGATCCTGCTACCTAGAAATCCAGTAGTCTTATTTAGGATAATGAGAGCCCACGCGACACTACCTCACTACACATACAGCACATGGCAGCAGATTGAGGACTCACTTATCTCCCCTAGCACAGTGGAAGGCAAATACAGATGACAATTTTCTGACCCTTCAGGTGTACTGATGATGTTGGCAGGATCCAGGTTCCAATACTTGGACGAGGGAGACCACACAAGTTACACATTGGAAGTCCTCATAAGTCACTGTCTGCAGGGTATGGGCACCCATCTGTGATACCAATCCTGCCAAAGTGGCTGATACCCGTAGTGGACAGTCATCTGCCTACGCTACAGCTTCCCACTAGTCCTCACCCCTAACCCACCTAAGCAACACATTAACAAGGTGAGAGTGTGTACTTACCCATTTGTGGCTGCTGTGCTGCCCTCAAGTGGCCATCCAACCTCAGGGTAGACCACGCCAAAAAGTGAGTCATTAGGGGGATCTGGGTATGATGGACACCCCTCCCTCGTTGGGAGGACCTCCCCAGCTGGGCCTCGACGGTCTTCTGGGCCCGGCATCTCAGGTCCTCCCACCTCTTTCTGCAGTGGGTGCTCCACCGAGCATGAACCCCTAGGGTCTGCACTTGCTTGGCGATGGCCCACCAAATCACCTTCTTCTTAGGGGCTCTGACCTTCACGGGTGACAGAGACAGAAGGGCAAAGTCATGTAGAGTGGCAGCACAGGGACAGTAGTGGACAGCACACATCTCATGCCCACACTCACATGTCTTCACACCACTACCGCTTGGACTCCTCACCCATCTCCATGCATCCACTCTATCTGCCTCGTCCCAAAGCCTTACATCCACATCGACATCCCTATCAGACAGGACTGTGACATTAGACCCACCTGCTGCTCTGGTTCCCCATACAACTGTCCATACAGGGGTAGGACCCAGTCCACAGGCTTCTCGACAGTGGTATTGCCTAAAGTTGGCAGTACCTTTATGAACCACGGCGGTACGCACTGCCAATTGTATTCTGCCATGCATGGGCTGCTGAGCAGGAATCTGATACGTAACAGAGCAGACAGGATGATGTCAGCATGACGGGGCTGGTGGTCGGACAGTCATTCTTTTGCCATCGGTTAGCTTGGCAGTGTTGTATTTGTGGCTGTATTTGGGCAGTTTCTACTTTGTGACTCATAATAAGGCAGTCACTGTACCGCCAGCACTGACGGTATGGTGGTGGTATTCTTCACGGTGGTCTTGCCTGGAAACCCCCAAAGTCGTAATGAGAGCCTATGTGTTCTTCTGGTGAGGAAGGACCTGATTCAATCCAGTGCTTTATCTCGGATGCCGGCATTGTGTAGTCTGGTGCAGAGGGTGTAGTGGGAGATGGTGCCAAATTCAACGGAGAGGTCGAAGAGGATGAGTGCCGCCATACCTTTATGGTCTAGTATGGTACGTATGTCGACAGTGGCTGCTAGGAGTGCTCTTTCGGTGCTGTGGTTGCTTCTGAATCCGGATTGGGATGGGTCTAGGATTTGGTGTGCCTTGTGGAACTCTGTGAGTTGCTGGTTAATGACCTTTTCTGTTACTTTGGCTGGGAATGGGAGCAGGGAGATGAGTCTGTAGTTTTTCAGATCCCTTGACTCGGCTGTGGATTTCTTGAGCAGTGGGATGATTTCAGCATGCTTCCAGTCTGTTGGGAAGGTGACGGTCTCGAAGGATTAGTTGATAGTTCAGCAGAGCTCGGGCTGTATGGTGGCGCTGGCCAGGTTGAAGATGTGATGAGGGCACAGTTCAGAGGGTGCTTCTGAGTGGATGGAGTTCATGAGTCTTTGGGTGTCCTCTTTAGTGATGAGGGTCCAGGAGCTTAGACTCTGGTGTGGTGCTGGATCTGTGGTTGTGTTTTGCTTTGGTTCCTGAAGCCTTGTAAATGTCCTGGATTTTTCAGTGGAAAAAGGTGGCAAGGTTGTTGCAAAGGTCTTAGAAGGGAGGGATAGATGAGGTGTCTGTCCTGGGGTTCATGAACTCTTTGACAATAGTGAAGAGCTCTTTGTAGGTTGTGCGTTGATTTGCTGTTCCTCCATTTCTGTTCCATCATCTGCAGGAGCGTTTGGATTCTTGTAGGTCAGCCTTAAACCATTTAGGTGTTTTGCTATGTCTCTTTCCTGCAGGTCTCCTTAGGAGGACTAAGTTGTTGCCGCATTCCAATAACCAGCGGTGCATTTTGCATGAAGCTTCAATGGCATCTGCTGCATTCAGTGGGGAGGGAGTGGTTGAGAGCATTGGTGAGTTGTTCTTCTGTAACTTTGCCCCAGCATCTGAAAAGAGGGAAGGGGGCGTAGTGGCATGCAGTGTTGTTAGTGAAGGTAAAATGGATGCACTTGTGGTTGGTTCAGTGGTGTTCAGAGGTGTGAGAGATGGTGATGCTGTTCCTTGCTGAGAAGACGGAGTCGTGGATGGGTCCAGCTTTGTGGGTGGAGACATTGACAAGTTGTATGAGGCCAAGAGTTGTGAGGTTGTCCAGGAGGCTTGTGGTGTTGGGGTCATCACTGATATCAAGGTCGAAGTTGAGGTTGCCGAGTAGGATGTAGTCGGAGGAGGTGAGTTTTTGGGGGGGATGACAAGGTTGGTGATGTCTTCGCAGAATTGCGGTCGGGTTCAGGCAGCCTGTAGATGAGAGTGCCATGGAGGGAGGAGTTGAATCTGGATGTGTAGGTGTTCATGAGTTGGCTGCGACTGTGACTCACTGGTGATTGTCAGGTAGAGGGTGTTCTTGTAGACTATGACAATGCCTATTACAGTTCGGTTGGATCTGTCCTTGGGGATGATTTTGTAGCTGTCCAGGATGGCCGTGGTGATGTCCGAGGCTAAGGTGGGGTGATCCATGTATCTGTGAAGAAGGCAACATCCTGGGCGGTCAAGTCGAGGAGGTCTCAGACTTCTATTGCATCTTTGACGAGGGAGCATGTGTTGAGGAGTGTGTAATTGAATCTGTGCTTGGTTTATGAGGCAGTCCTTGGAGGGTATTGGAGCATGTGTGGCATGAAATAGGTCCATGAGTGTTCCTGGGGTCTGCTAGGTGGCAGGGAGAGGATCTTCCCAGGGTGAGGGCACGTAGAGTGTTGGTGTCGAACCAACAGACGGAGCAAGGACCATGGCGCTGTCCAAGCACTGAGGGGCGCAGATGGTCTTGCCTTTAGTGCATCGGCGGCGCAGGCCAACAGCAGCCACTATTTAAGAAGTGGAGGGAGAAGGGGTGTCAGGTCAGCTGGGAGATGGAAGGGTGGGAAAAGCGCTTCGAAAAGGGAGGGAAGAGGGCAGAGCCACAGGGGCAGCAGCGGACAGGGAAAACAAGGGGAGAGTAAAAGTAGAGAGAAAGAGACAAGAAGGAACAAATGTAATGAAAGACAGAAAATAAAACAGAAGTAAAAAGCAGGAGTAAAAAGAGACAGAAGATGCAGATGGACATTAAGCCACCAGGAATGAGGCTCAGGTGGGAGTCTGCTGGTGGAGGGGGGCCTCAAACTGAGAGTCAGACAGGCTCTCAGTTTTCTCAAGGCAGAGGCAGGTGCAGCAACAGGAGGAGCTGCACAGAAGAGGGCAACAGACACAGTCACCCTCTCAGTGGTCAGCAGCTGCCATTAAGAAGGGATGGATGTTCGATTCCAAGTTGACAGGGAACTCTGGGAGCATCTGAGTGGCCAGTAGTAGCAGGTGATGTCAGAGCCCTCCCCTGATAGGTGCTTATATGTTTAGCTGACCAATCACCCTTTCAGGGCTATTTAGGGTCTCCCTCTTGGGTGGTTCTTCAAATTCGGATTGCAAGACTCCACAAGGAATCCTCTGCATCCTCTTTGTCACCTTCTCACCGAAGAAACTACATCTGTACCCCCAGGACTCTACAAACTGCAACAAAGAAGCAAAGACTACTTCTGCAACATTGTATCTTATGCTCCTGCCATCAACTGCAACTGTTCCCCGGTTGTGCATCCTCAGAGGTCTTCAGCCTGCACCAGAAGAGTGAAGGAATCTCCCTTGGAGTGAAGGATTCACTCCCCTGCTTCAGTAGGCACCTCTCTGCAATGACGACCAGCTGTGTGGATCCCCTCTCCTGATGAGCTGACTATATCCTGCATCACGGGTGGTGGACTGATGTCCTGACATCACACAGTCCAGCTTTGGTGGAGGTAAGAGCTTGCCTTCCCTTGCAAGACAGTACCCCCGTGCACCGCATGTTTTTCACTTGCCACGGCTTGTTGGCATCCTTCCTCGAAGTTCTTTGTGCACCGTGAAGCTCCAGCCCGCAGCACTCCATTCTGTGATGCACATCATCCTGAGTGGGTCTCCGGTGGTTTGGGCACCTTTGTCGTAGTGCTGCATGAACCTCCTTTGTCCCCATGCTGTAGGACTCCTGCACACTGCCTGGTCTTTGGTGGGCTCTCTGAGTTACTGAGAGCCCTCTCTGTCTCCCCCTCCTGGGTAGAGTCCACCAGGTCCCTCCTGGTCCCGGGCAGTGCCATTTCCTGCTAACCCCGACCTTTGCATTTGCCAAGGCTTGCTGGTGGACTCCTGTGATGCAAACCAGACTGCAATCCTGCATCCAGCGTGGGACATCATCTGCACCAACCATGAACCTGAATCCATCTTCTTGGGTGCAGTACTGACTGTTCTTCCTCACCAGTGGTTCTTTGTTTGCACCATCATCCGGGTTAGCACGGTCTCCTGTTCTCTCTAGACTTTTCTGTGCTTCTTGAACTTGGCCCCGTTCTTCCACAGGTCTTCAGGTCCGGAAATCCACTGTTGGTGTCTTGCAGTCTCTTCTGGGTCTTGCATAATCTTCTTTATTGAGTTTCTGTGTGTTCTGGGAAAGTTATTGTGTTTTACTCCTGCTTTCCTGGGCTCTGGGGTGGGTTCTAGTACTTACCTTTTGTGTTTTCTAGTACTCCCAGCACCCCTCTACACACTACACTTGCCTGGGTTAGAAACCAACATTCGCATTCCACTTTCTTAGTATATGGTTTTTGCTCCCCCGAGGCCCACTTCTAACTATTGTGATTTTCACTAATTGCACTGTTTTCTAACTGTTGTTATGTCTATTTCTTTCTTCTTTTTTCTTTTTTTCTTTTATTATTGAAGAGGCATTATTTATCCGTACAGTTACATAATGATCCCCAGAAGGGAATAAAATCCATAGTGACAAACAATCCAACATTACAAAAGAATATTCTCTGGATAGAAGAAATATGTGGGGAGAAAGGGATGAAGGTTGAAGAATAGTTAAGAAGGGTATTGGAAAGACTACAGAGTCCGTAGGAGCTGTGTGTCCTTATTCAAGGTCCTCATCTAGGCACTCAGATCTCAGGTCCCCCTTCACGTGGAAAGATCTGCTCCTGGTTGGAGTATAAAAGAGGGGGTGGTGGAAGTTTCCGTCGCAGGGTAGATCCCAGGGTGGGGTAGGTAGCTAATGGAATAATGAGTTAGTTTACCAGGGGCGTGTCAGTTCGGGTGGGATTGGGGTTTGCGACTAACTGCAGGGTGCGTATGTCTTGATGAGGCCCCTTAGGGCTAGCAGTGAGGAGGATGTTACGGCAGGCGGTGTGGATACTAAGGTCTCAATTTCTCAGGGAGGCTTATAGTAGGTACCGTTTCGATTCTTAATCGGTAGCTACTCACTCTCTGCAGTCAGTGGCCAGCAGGTTATGGGAGCGAGGGGTGTGATGAGATTGAGGGGGTGTTGAAAGCGGTGAGGGGTAAAACTGTATATGAATAGTTGTTATTTCTTTTTCCCTCACTGATTAGTGGCAAGGGAAATCTATCTGAGCTTTCTTGGATTCTGGGGGTTTCTACAACAAAAGGTGACCAGATCTGGGTAAAGAGGGCTACTTGATCTTGAAGAGAATAAAGGACTCTTTTGTGGGCTACCAGCCATTCCTCCAGGGATGGGGGTGTAGGGGATCTCCACTGTCACAGGATACAAGCTTCAGCTGTTGCGAGGGCTGTGTTTGGGAGTCGGCATTTGGGTCGCGACAGTCCTAGCGTGTCTCCTGTGTCATGAAGAAAGATGAGCAGGAGTGTCAATGGCGTTCAAATAGGCATGGTCTTTCTCAGTATGCTGCCAACTTCCTCCCAGAGGCAGCCCCAGAGTATGTGTGTGATGTCACATTGGTCATGCGGACAACTGTAGCAGCTCATGTGCGGTAGAAGTCCCGTTCTGTGTAACTTGATGGGTGTCCAATGCCAATCATGTAAAGTCTTAAATAGACAACATTTCAGCATCGCTTCTCGCATCCCTTTGTCCAGTGCCTCTAGCAGGGCCGGCCATCCTTCCTCCTCTCTGTCTATGTTCAGTCGTGTGGACCATTTGGTTCGTAGATTGGCTAGTACGGGTTTTGAGAAGACATGGTTAGTAAGGACTTCACAGAGACCCGTCATCACCCCCCTAGATCGTCCCCAGGTCATCAGGTAGGACACCACTGGGGAGGGTGCCGGGGGCCACGGGGATGTTCTAAGACAGCTGCGTAAACAGCACTGTAGCTGTAGGTATCACCATTGTTGTTGGGGAGGTAAGCCGTATGTCTCTCTGAGGTGTTCAAAGGGCACAATTCCGTTCTCTGTTATTACTTGGTCAAGGGTCAATATACCGTCCGCTTCCCACTGCGGCCCTCTGAAGGACAACCCACTGATTCGGAGAGTGGCATTGCCCCACAGATGAGCCTGATATTGAACCCCCAATAGTTTGTGCGCCCTGTTCCAAGCCATCTGCTTTGCATGGATCACGGGATTAAAGGATCGAGATTGGGTTGGTTGGACCTGGTACAGCAATTAAAAACACATATTGAAATGAGCCTCTATTGGCTGTAGTGCTCCAACTGCCACATTACACAGTTAGGAGGAAGACTGCCATTTCCAGCAGGATCTCTGGTCCCGATGGGCTGGCAGCGGGTCAGGTTGTAATCTGCCAGCTTATTACAACCTTGTTCTCACCCAGCATATTCATGGCAGCTCCACTACCATGAAAAGGCTGGCACAGAACAAGTGCTGGCTGCCACAGGGGGGCCCTGCGCTGCCCATGCCTATGCAGACAGTGTGCAGTTCAAGGGTGCTGGTGCCCCCTACATGCAGCAGTGTAGGATGCTGGACTGGCTTGTAGTGAGTACCAAGGGGTACTTGCACCTTGCACCAGGCCCAGTTATCCCTTATTAGTGTATAGGGTGTCTAGCAGCTTAGGCTGATAGATAATGGTAGCTTAGCAGAGCAGCTTTAGGCTGAACTAGGAGACGTGTGAAGCTACCACAGTACCACAAGTGTCACTTGCACAATATCATAAGAAAACACAATACACAGTTATACTAAAAATAAAGGTACTTTATTCTTATGACAATATGCCAAAGTATCTCAGAGTGTACCCTCAGAGTGAGGATAGCAAATATACAAAAGTTATATGTACACAGTACTAAAAATATGCAGTATAGTCTTAGAAAACAGTCCAAACAATGTATAGTTACAATAGGATGCAATGGAGACACATAGGGATAGGGGCAACACAAACCATATACTCCAAAAGTGGAATGCGAACCACCAATGGACCCCAAACCTATGTGACCTTGTAGAGGGTCGCTGGGACTATTAGAAAATAGTGAGGGTTAGAAAAATACCCCCCCCAAGACCCTGAAAAGTGAGTGCAAAGTGCACTGAAGTTCCCCCAAAGACAAAGAAGTTGTGATAGAGGAATAATGCAGGAAAGACACAAACCAACAATGCAACAATGGTGGATTTCCAATCTAGGGTACCTGTGGAACAAGGGGACCAAGTCCAAACGTCACAAGCAAGTCGGAGATGGGCAGATGCCCAGGAAATGCCAGCTGTGGGTGCAAAGAAGCTTCTACTGGACAGAAGAAGCTGCGGTTTCTGCAGGAACGAAAAAGGCTAGAGACTTCCTCTTTGGTGGACGGATCCCACTTGCCTTGGAGAGTCTTGCAAAAGTGTTTTCCTGCCGAAAGAACGCCAATAGGCCTTGCTAGCTGCAAATCGTGTGGTTAGCGTTTTTGGGTGCTGCTATGGCCCAGCAAGGACCAGGATGTCGCAAATTGCGTCAGGAGAGAGAGGGGACGTCGAGCAAGAAAAGGAGCCCTCTCAGCAGCAGGTAGCACCAAGAGAAGTGCAAGAAACAGGCACTACAAGGATGTGTGAAACGGTGCTCACCCGAAGTTACACAAAGGAGTCCCACGTCGCCAGAGACCAACTTAGAAAGTCGTGCAATGCAGGTTAGAGTGCTGTGGACCCAGGCTTGGCTGTGCACAAAGGATTTCCGCCGGAAGTGCACAGGAGCCGGAGTAGTTGCAAAAGACGCGGTTTCCAACAATGCAGTCTGGCGTGGGGAGGCAAGGACTTACCTCCAACAAACTTGGACTGAAGAGTCACTGGACTGTGGGAGTCACTTGGACAGAGTTGCTGGAATCAAGGGACCTCGCTCGTCATGCTGAGAGGAGACCCAAGGGACCGGTATTGCAGCTTTTTGGTGCCTGCGGTTGCAGGGGGAAGATTCCGTCGACCCACGGGAGATTTCTTCAGAGCTTCTAGTGCAGAGAGGAGGCAGACTACCCCCACAGCATGCACCACCTGGAAAACAGTCGAGAAGGCGACAGGATCAGCGTTACAGAGTTGCAGTAGTCGTCTTTGCTACTATGTTGCAGTTTTGCAGGCTTCCAGCGCGGTCAGCAGTCGATTCCTTGGCAGAAGGTGAAGAGAGAGATGCAGAGGAACTCTGATGAGCTCTTGCATTCGTTATCTAAAGTTTCACCAGAGACAGAGACCCTAAATAGCCAGAAAAGAGGGTTTGGCTACCTAGGAGAGAGGATAGGCTACTAACACCTGAAGGAGCCTATCAGAAGGAGTCTCTGACGTCACCTGGTGGCACTGGCCACTCAGAGCAATCAAGTGTGCCAGCAGCACCTCTGTTTCCAAGATGGCAGAGGTCTGGAGCACACTGGAGCAGCTCTGGACACCTCCCAGGGGAGGTGCAGGTCAGGGGAGTAGTCACTCCCCTTTCCTTTGTCCAGTTTCGCACCAGAGCAGGGGCGAAGGGGTCCCTGAACCGGTGTAGACTGGTGTAGGAAAGTACCATCTTGCCTGGCATGTTACCCTCATTTTTCACTGTATATATGTTGTTTTAGTTGTATGTGTCACTGGGACCCTGTTCTCCAGGGCCCCAGTGCTCATAAGTGTGCCTGAATGTGTTACCTGTGTAGTGACTAACTGTCTCACTGAGGCTCTGCTAATCAGAACCTCAGTGGTTATGCTCTCTCATTTCTTTCAAATTGTCACTAACAGGCTAGTGACCAATTTTACCAATTTACATTGGCTTTCTGGAACACCCTTATAATTCCCTAGTATATGGTACTGAGGTACCCAGGGTATTGGGGTTCCAGGAGATCCCTATGGGCTGCAGCATTTCTTTTGCCACCCATAGGGAGCTCTGACAATTCTTACACAGGCCTGCCACTGCAGCCTGAGTGAAATAACGTCCACGTTATTTCACAGCCATTTTACACTGCACTTAAGTAACTTATAAGTCGCCTATATGTCTGACCTTTACCTGGTAAAGGTTAGGTGCAAAGTTACTTAGTGTGAGGGCACCCTGGCACTAACCAAGGTGCCCCCACATTGTTCAGGGCCAATTCCCTGAACCTTGTGAGTGCGGGGACACCATTACAAGCGTGCACTACATATAGGTCACTACCTATATGTAGCTTCACAATGGTAACTCCGAATATGGCCATGTAACATGTCTAAGATCATGGAATTGCCCCCTCTATGCCATCCTGGCATTATTGGTACAATTCCATGATCCCAGTGGTCTGTAGCACAGACCCTGGTACTGCCAAACTGCCTTTCCTGGGGTTTCACTGCAGCTGCTGCTGCTGCCAACCCCTCAGACAGGTTTCTGCCCCCCTGGGGTCAAGCCAGGCTTGTCCCAGGATGGCAGAACAAAGGACTTCCTCTGAGAGAGGGTGTTACACCCTCTCCCTTTGGAAAATGGTGTGAAGGCAGGGGAGGAGTAGCCTCCCCCAGCCTCTGGAAATGCTTTCTTGGGCACAGATGTGCCCAATTCTGCATAAGCCAGTCTACACCGGTTCAGGGACCCCTTAGCCCCTGCTCTGGAGCGAAACTGGACAAAGGAAAGGGGAGTGACCACTCCCCTGACCTGCACCTCCCCTGGGAGGTGTCCAGAGCTCCTCCAGTGTGCTCCAGACCTCTGCCATCTTGGAAACAGAGGTGCTGCTGGCACACTGGACTGCTCTGAGTGGCCAGTGCCACCAGGTGACGTCAGAGACTCCTTCTGATAGGCTCCTTCAGGTGTTAGTAGCCTATCCTCTCTCCTAGGTAGCCAAAACCTCTTTTCTGGCTATTTAGGGTCTCTGTCTCTGGGGAAACTTTAGATAATGAATGCAAGAGCTCATCCGAGTTCCTCTGCATCTCTCTCTTCACCTTCTGATAAGGAATCGACTGCTGACCGCGCTGGAAGCCTGCAAACCTGCAACAAAATAGCTAAGACGACTACTGCAACTCTGTAACGCTGATCCTGCCGTCTTCTCGACTGTTTTCCTGCTTGTGCATGCTGTGGGGGTAGCCTGCCTCCTCTCTCCACCAGAAGCCCCGAAGAAATCTCCCGTGGGTCGACGGAATCTTCCCCCTGCAACCGCAGGCACCAAAAAGCTGCATTACCGGTCCCTTGGGTCTCCTCTCAGCATGACGAGCGAGGTCCCTCGAATCCAGCAACTCTGTCCAAGTGACTCCCACAGTCCAGTGACTCTTCAGTCCAAGTTTGGTGGAGGTAAGTCCTTGCCTCACATCGCTAGACTGCATTGCTGGGAACCGCGACTTTTGCAGCTACTCCGGCCCCTGTGTACTTCCAGCGGAAATCCTTTGTTCACAGCCAAGCCTGGGTCCACTGCACTCTAACCTGCATTGCACGACTTTCTAAGTTGGTCTCCGGCGACGTGGGACCCCTTTGTGCAACTTCGGAGAGCACCATTTCACGTATCCTCGTAGTGCCTGTTTCTGGCACTTGTGTGGGTGCTACCTGCTTCAGAGAGGGCTTCTTGACTTGCTCGACGTCCCCTCTCTCTTCTGGTCCAATTTGCGACCTCCTGGTCCCTCCTGAGCCTCAGCAGCGTCCAAAAAAGCTAACCGCACGATTTGCAGCTAGCAAGGCTTGTTGGTGTCCTTTTGGCAGAAAAACACATTTGCACGACTGTCCAAGGCGAGCGGGATCTGTCCACCAAAGGGGAAGTCTCTAGCCCTTTTCGTTCCTGCAGAAACCGCAGCTTTTTCTGTCCAGTCGAAGCTTCCTTGCACCCGCAGCTGGCATTTCCTGGGCACCTGCCCACCTCCGACTTGCTTGTGACTTTTGGACTTGGTCCCCTTGTTCCACAGGTAACCTAGATTGGAAATCCACAGTTGTTGCATTGTTGGTTTGTGTCTTTCCTGCATTATTCCTCTATTACGACTTCTTTGTCTTCTGGGGAACTTTAGTGCACTTTGCACTCACTTTTCAGGGTCTTGGGGAGGGCTAATTTTCTAACTCTCACTATTTTCTAATAGTCCCAGCGACCCTCTACAAGGTCACATAGGTTTGGGGTCCATTCGTGGTTCACATTCCACTTTTGGAGTATATGGTTTGTGTTGCCCCTATCCCTATGTGTCCCCATTGCATCCTATTGTAACTATACATTGTTTGCACTGTTTTCTAAGACTATACTGCATATTTTTGGTATTGTGTACATATAACTTGTGTATATTTGCTATCCTCACTCTGAGGGTACACTCTGAGATACTTTGGCATATTGTCATAAAAATAAAGTACCTTTATTTTTAGTATAACTGTGTATTGTGTTATCTTATGATATTGTGCAAGTGATACTAGTGGTACTGTAGTAGCTTCACACGTCTCCTAGTTCAGCCTAAGCTGCTCTGCTAAGCTACCATTATCTATCAGCCTAAGCTGCTAGACACCCTATACACTAATAAGGGATACCTGGGCCTGGTGCAAGGTGTAAGTACCCCTTGGTACTCACTACAAGCCAGTCCAGCCTCCTACATTGGTTGTGCAGCGGTGGGATAAGTGCTTTAAGACTACTTACCACTCTTGTCATTGTACTTTTCATAAGAGAAAAATATACAAAACAAGTTCAGTGTGTGTACACATTGCTAAAAAGTTTTGCATTTCCTCTTTTCACTCTTTTCTAAAGTGCTGAAAAGTACTTCTAAACTTTCAAAAAGTTCTTAAAAGTTTAAAAAGTTTTTTTTCTGTCTTTCTAAAAAGTTCTTAAAACTTTTTTCTCTTTTTCTATCACTTTAACTCTCTCTAAAAATGTCTGGCACAGTCCAAAATGTTGAGCTGTCCAAACTTGCATATGATCACCTTAGCTGGAAAGGAGCAAGGAGTCTCTGCATAGAGAGAGGTTTGAGTGTAGGGAAGAATCCTTCCTTGGAATTGTCAGTTAACATGCTTAGAGAACAAGATAAGGCAATAAGTGCCACATCTGTTGAAAAAGTAGCTAGTGGTTCCCAATCTGATCCAGGGACTCTCCCAGGAAAAGATTCAAGGAAGAAACTTCCTAGCCTGCCCATTACTAGACAGTCTAGCATAGTTGGTAATGATGGAGAGCCACACCATACAAATAGTGTTGTCTCACATCATAGCAAAAGCATTTATTCTCACCACACTGGTAGTGATGTTTCTGTTAGCCAAGCTGTTAGGGTGGCTTCTGTAAGGGACAGGTCTCCTTCTGTCCATTCTCATCATACTTCTGTGTCTAGGAATGTCCCTCCCACCCACCCTGATGACAGAATGTTAGAAAGGGAGCTCAATAGATTGAGAGTGGAGCAATCCAGACTGAAGCTTAAACAGCAACAGCTGGATTTAGATAGACAATCCTTAGAAGTAGAGAAGGAAAGACAGAAATTGGGTTTTGAAACCCATGATGGCAGCAGCAGTATTCCCCATAGTCATCCTGCAAAAGAGCATGATTCCAGGAATCTGCACAAGATAGTTCCCCCTTATAAGGAGGGGGATGACATTAACAAGTGGTTTGCTGCACTTGAGAGGGCCTGTGTTGTACAGGATGTCCCTCAAAGGCAGTGGGCTGCTATCCTATGGCTATCATTTAGTGGAAAAGGTAGGGATAGGCTCCTTACTGTGAAAGAAAGTGATGCCAATAATTTCCAAGTTCTTAAGAATGCACTCCTGGATGGTTATGGCTTAACCACTGAACAATACAGGATAAAGTTCAGAGAGACCAAAAAGGAGTCTTCACAAGACTGGGTTGATTTCATTGACCATTCAGTGAAGGCCTTGGAGGGGTGGATACATGGCAGTAAGGTTACTGACTTTGAAAGCCTGTATAACTTGATCCTGAGAGAGCATATTCTTAATAATTGTGTGTCTGATTTGTTGCACCAGTACTTGGTGGACTCTGATCTGACCTCTCCCCAAGAATTGGGAAAGAAGGCAGACAAATGGGTCAGAACAAGAGTGAACAGAAAAGTTCATACAGGGGGTGACAAAGATGGCAACAAAAAGAAGGATGGTAAGTCTTCAGACAAGGGTGGGGACAAATCTAAAAATGAGTCTTCATCAGGCCCACAAAAACACTCTGGTGGGGGTGGTGGGTCCAAATCCTCCTTTAATCAGAACAAGGAAAAGAAACCATGGTGCTATTTTTGTAAAGTAAAAGGCCATTGGGCAACAGATTCCAGTTGCCCAAAGAAAATCACCAAGTCCCCTACCACTACAACCCCTACTGCTACACCTAGTGTCCCTACTAATAGCAGTGGTGGTGGGAGCAAACCTACTAATAGCCAATCCAAGGGAGTAGCTGGGCTCACTATTGGTAACTTAGTTGGGGTTGGCCTTGTTAGGGAGGCCACAGAGGCTGTGTTAGTCTCTGAGGGGGCTATTGATTTAGCCACCTTAGCTGCTTGTCCCCTTAATATGGATAAGTACAGGCAGCTACCCCTAATAAATGGTGCTGAGATTCAGGCCTACAGGGACACTGGTGCCAGTGTGACTATGGTCATAGAGAAACTGGTCCACCCTGAACAACACCTACTTGGTCACCAGTACCAAGTAACCGATGCTCACAACAACACACTTAGCCACCCCGTGGCTGTTGTTAATCTCAACTGGGGGGGGGTTACTGTTCCAAAGAAAGTTGTGGTAGCCTCAGATTTACCTGTAGACTGTCTACTAGGGAATGATTTGGAGACATCAGCTTGGTCAGATGTGGAGTTGGAGGCCCATGCAGCAATGCTGGGCATTCCAGGGCATATTTTTGCTTTGACAAGGGCTCAGACCAAAAAGCAAAAAGGACAGGGAAGCTTGGATCCTGGAACAATGGACCAAGTGCTCCCTAAAGTTAGGGCTAGTAGAAGCAAATCACTTCCTACTATCCCTCCCTCTACAGTGGATTCAACTTCTGAGGAAGAAGAATTCCCTCCCTGTGCAGAACCTACACCAGAGGAGCTTGGAGCAGACACTGCTGAGCTTTTGGGTGAAGGGGGGCCTGCCAGAGAGGAGCTGAGTGTGGCACAGCAAACCTGTCCCACAGTAGAGGGTCTCAGACAGCAAGCTGTCAAACAGGCTAATGGGGATGTCAGTGACTCTCACAGAGTTTACTGGGAGGACAACCTCTTGTACACTGAGCAAAGGGATCCTAAACCTGGAACAGCCAGGAGATTAGTGATTCCTCAGGAGTACAGAAAGTTCTTCCTAACACTGGCACATGACATTCCCCTAGCTGGACATCTAGGACAAATGAAAACTTGGGACAGACTTGTTCCCCTGTTTCATTGGCCTAGGATGTCTGAGGACACAAAAGAGTTTTGTAAGTCCTGTGAAACCTGTCAAGCCAGTGGCAAGACAGGTGGCACCCCAAAGGCACCCCTTATTCCACTGCCTGTGGTTGGGGTTCCCTTTGAAAGGGTAGGGGTTGACATAGTTGGCCCCCTTGACCCTCCTACTGCTTCAGGCAATAGATATATCTTGGTGGTAGTGGACCATGCCACAAGATACCCTGAAGCTATTCCTTTAAGGACCACTACAGCTCCTGCAGTGGCAAAGGCCCTCCTGGGAATATTTTCCAGGGTGGGTTTCCCAAAGGAAGTAGTATCAGACAGAGGAAGCAATTTCATGTCTGCATACTTAAAGGCCATGTGGAAGGAGTGTGGGGTAACGTACAAGTTCACCACACCCTATCATCCACAAACAAATGGACTGGTTGAGAGATTTAACAAAACTCTCAAATGCATGATTATGGGTCTCCCTGAAAAACTCCGCAGGAGATGGGATATCCTTCTACCATGCCTCCTTTTTGCCTACAGGGAGGTACCCTAGAAAGGAGTGGGCGTTAGCCCCTTTGAACTTCTTTTTGGACACCCTGTTAGGGGTCCACTCACACTTGTTAAGGAGGGTTGGGAACAACCTTTAAAAGCTCCTAAGCAGGATATTGTGGATTATGTACTTGGCCTCAGATCAAGGATGGCTGAGTATATGAAAAAGGCCAGTAAGAACCTTCAGGCCAGCCAAGAGCTCCAGAAGCAATGGCATGATCAGAAGGCTGTTTTGGTGCAGTACCAACCAGGACAGAAAGTGTGGGTCTTGGAGCCTGTGGCCCCAAGAGCACTCCAAGATAAATGGAGTGGACCCCACACAATTGTTGAGAAAAAGGGTGAAGTCACCTATTTGGTTGACTTAGGCACTGCAAGGAGTCCCCTTAGGGTGCTCCATGTAAACCGCCTGAAACCCTACTATGACAGGGCTGAACTCACCCTGCTCATGGCAACTGATGAGGGACAGGAAGAAGACAGTGATCCTCTACCTGATCTCTTCTCTTCCACAGAGCAAGATGCTCTTGTGGAAGGTATAGTTTTGGCTGATGGCCTTACTGCTGAGCAGTAAGACAATTGCATAAACCTCCTAGATCAATTCTCTGAACTCTTCTCTACTGTGCCAGGTACCACTTCTTGGTGTGAGCACACTATAGATACTGGAGACAGCTTGCCTGTCAAAAGTAAGATCTATAGGCAGCCTGACCACGTCAGGGACTGCATAAAGCAAGAGGTACAGAAAATGTTAGAACTAGGAGTGGTTGAGCACTCTGAAAGTCCATGGGCTTCTCCTGTGGTACTTGTACCAAAACCCCATTCCAAAGATGGAAAGAAGGAAATGCGGTTTTGTGTAGACTATAGAGGTCTCAACCTTGTAACCAAAACTGATGCTCACCCTATACCCAGGGCAGATGAGCTCATAGATACACTGGCATCTGCCAAGTATCTAAGCACTTTTGATTTGACTGCAGGGTATTGGCAGATCAAATTGTCAGAAGATGCTAAACCTAAGACTGCATTTTCGACCATTGGAGGACATTACCAGTTCACTGTAATGCCTTTTGGTTTGAAAAATGCACCTGCCACTTTTCAGAGGTTGGTGAACACAGTCCTGCAAGGGCTGGAAGCTTTCAGTGCAGCATATCTAGACGATATAGCTGTCTTTAGCTCCAGCTGGGATGAGCACCTGGTCCACCTATGTAAAGTTTTGGAGGCCCTGCAAAAGGCAGGCCTCACTATCAAGGCTTCAAAGTGCCAGATAGGGCAGGGTAAGGTGGTTTATCTGGGACACCTTGTTGGTGGGGAACAGATTGCACCACTACAGGGGAAAATCCAAACAATTATTGATTGGGTTCACCCTACCACACAGACTCAGGTGAGAGCCTTCCTAGGCCTCACTGGGTATTACAGGAGGTTCATTAAGAACTATGGCTCCATTGCAGCCCCTCTTAATGACCTCACTTCAAAAAAGATGCCTAAAAAGGTATTATGGACAGCAAACTGTCAGAAAGCTTTTGAGGAGCTGAAGCAGGCCATGTGCTCTGCACCTGTCCTGAAAAGCCCTTGTTACTCTAAAAAATTCTATGTCCAAACTGATGCATCTGAATTAGGAGTAGGGGCAGTCCTATCACAACCCGATTCTGAGGGCCAGGATCAACCTGTTGCTTTTATTAGTAGGAGGTTGACCCCTAGAGAAAAGCGTTGGTCTGCCATAGAGAGGGAGGCCTTTGCTGTGGTCTGGGCACTGAAGAAGTTGAGGCCATACCTGTTTGGCACTCACTTCATTGTTCAGACAGACCACAAACCTCTACTTTGGCTAAAACAAATGAAAGGTGAAAATCCTAAATTGTTGAGGTGGTCCATATCCCTACAGGGAATGGACTATACAGTGGAACATAGACCTGGGAGTAGCCACTCCAATGCAGATGGACTCTCCAGATATTTCCACTTAGACAATGAAGACTCATCAGGTCATGGCTAGTCTTATTGTCCTTCGTTTGGGGGGGGGGTTGTGTAGGAAAGTACCATCTTGCCTGGCATGTTTGTAGGAGGCTGGACTGGCTTGTAGTGAGTACCAAGGGGTACTTGCACCTTGCACCAGGCCCAGTTATCCCTTATTAGTGTATAGGGTGTCTAGCAGCTTAGGCTGATAGGTAATGGTAGCTTAGCAGAGCAGCTTAGGCTGAACTAGGAGACGTGTGAAGCTACTACAGTACCACTTAGTGTCATATGCACAATATCATAAGAAAACACAATACACAGTTATACTAAAAATAAAGGTACTTTATTTTTATGACAATATGCCAAAGTATCTTAGAGTGTACCCTCAGTGAGAGGATAGGAAATATACACAAGATATATATACACAATAGCAAAAATATGCAGTATAGTCTTAGAAAACAGTGCAAACAATGTATAGTTACAATAGGATGCAATGGGGAAACATAGGGATAGGGGCAACACAAACCATATACTCCAAAAGTGGAATGCGAACCACGAATGGACCCCAAACCTATGTGACCTTGTAGAGGGTCGCTGGGACTATTAGAAAATAGTGAGAGTTAGAAAAATAACCCTCCCCAAGACCCTGAAAAGTGAGTGCAAAGTGCACTAAAGTTCCTCTAAGGACAAAATAGTCGTGTTAGAGGAATAATGCAGGAAAGACACAAACCAGCAATGCAACAACTGTGGATTTCCAATCTAGGGTACCTGTGGAACAAGGGGACCAAGTCCAAAAGTCACAAGCAAGTCGGAGATGGGCAGATGCCCAGGAAATGCCAGCTGCGGGTGCAAAGAAGCTTCGACTGGACAGAAGAAGCTGAGGTTTCTGCAGGAACGAAAAGGGCTAGAGACTTCCCCTTTGGTGGACGGATCCGTCTCGCCTTGGAGAGTCGTGCAGAAGTGTTTTCCTGCCGGAAGGACGCCAACAAGCCTTGCTACACGCAAATCGTGCGTTTGGTGTTTTTGGACGCTGCTGGGGCCCAAGAGGGACCAGGAGGTCGCAAATTGGACCTGCAGAGAGAGGGGACGTCGAGCAAGACAAAGAGCCCTCACTGAAGCAGGTAGCTCCTGGAGAAGTGCCAGAAACAGGCACTACGAGGATGCGTGAAACGGTGCTCGCCGAAGTTGCACAAAGGAGTCCCACGTCGCCGGAGACCAACTTAGAAAGTCGTACAATGCAGGTTAGAGTGCCGTGGACCCAGGCTTGGCTGTGCACGAAGGAGTTCCGCCGGAAGTGCACAGGGGCCGGAGTAGCTTGCAAAGTCGCGGTTCCCAGCAATGCAGCCCAGCGAGGTGAGGCAAGGACTTACCTCCACCAAACTTGGGCTGAAGAGTCACTGGACAGTGGGGGTCACTTGGACAGAGTCGCTGGTTTCGAGGGACCTCGCTCGTCGTGCTGAGAGGAGACCCAAGGGACCGGTGATGCAGCTTTTTGGTGCCTGCGGTTGCAGGGGGAAGATTCCGTCGACCCACAGGAGATTTCTTCGGAGCTTCTGGTGCAGAGAGGAGGCAGGCTACCCCCACAGCATGCACAAGCAGGAAAACAGTCGAGAAGGCGGCAGGATCAGCGTTACAGAGTTGCAGTAGTCGTCTTTGCTACTATGTTGCAGGTTTGCAGGCTTCCAGCGCGGTCAGCGGTCGATTCCTTATCAGAAGGTGAAGAGAGAGATGCAGAGGAACTCGGCTGAGCTCATGCATTCGTTATCTAAAGTTTCCCCAGAGACAGAGACCCTAAATAGCCAGAAAAGAGGGTTTGGCTACCTAGGAGAGACGAAAGGCTACTAACACCTGAAGGAGCCTATCAGCAGGAGTCTCTGACGTCACCTGGTGTAGGAGGCTGGACTGGCTTGTAGTGAGTACCAAGGGGTACTTGCACCTTGCACCAGGCCCAGTTATCCCTTATTAGTGTATAGGGTGTCTAGCAGCTTAGGCTGATAGATAATGGTAGCTTAGCAGAGCAGCTTAGGCTGAACTAGGAGACGTGTGAAGCTACTACAGTACCACTTAGTGTCATATGCACAATATCATAAGAAAACACAATACACAGTTATACTAAAAATAAAGGTACTTTATTTTTATGACAATATGCCAAAGTATCTTAGAGTGTACCCTCAGTGAGAGGATAGGAAATATACACAAGATATATATACACAATAGCAAAAATATGCAGTATAGTCTTAGAAAACAGTGCAAACAATGTATAGTTACAATAGGATGCAATGGGGAAACATAGGGATAGGGGCAACACAGACCATATACTCCAGAAGTGGAATGCGAACCACGAATGGACCCCAAACCTATGTGACCTTGTAGAGGGTCGATGGGACTATTAGAAAATAGTGAGAGTTAGAAAAATAACCCTCCCCAAGACCCTGAAAAGTGAGTGCAAAGTGCACTAAAGTTCCCCTAAGTACAAAATAGTCGTGTTAGAGGGAGAATGCAAGGAAAACACAAATCAGCAATGCAACAACGATGGATTCCTGTCTGAAGGTACCTGTGGAACAAGGGGACCAAGTCCAAAAGTCACAAGCAGCTCGGAGATGGGCAGGTGCCCAAGAAATGCCAGCGGTTGGTGCAAAGAAGCTCTTTCTAGGCTGAAGAACTGTGAATACTGCAGGAACGACAAGGGCTAGAGACTTCCCCTTTGGAGGATGGATCCCGCACGCCTTGGAGAGTCGTGCAGAAGTGTTTTCCCGCCGGATGGATGCCAACAAGCCTTGCTACACGCAAATTGTGCGTTTGGCGTTTTTGGACGTTGCTGGGGCCCAGGAGGGACCAGAAGGTCGCAAATTGGACCTGCAGAGAGAGGGAACGTCGAGCAAGACAAAGAGCCCTCACTGAAGCAGGTAGCACCCGGAGAAGTGCCAGAAACAGGCACTACGAGGATGCGTGAAACGGTGCTCGCCGAAGTTGCACAAAGGAGTCCCACGTCGCCGGAGACCAACTTAGAAAGTCGTGCAATGCAGGTTAGAGTGCCGTGGACCCAGGCTTGGCTGTGCACGAAGGATTTCTGCCGGAAGTGCACAGGGGCCGGAGTAGCTTGCAAAGTTGCGGTTCCCAGCAATGCAGCCCAGCGAGGTGAGGCAAGGACTTACCTCCACCAAACTTGGGCTGAAGAGTCACTGGACTGTAGGGGTCACTTGGACGGTATCGCTGGATTCGAGGGACCTCGCTCGTCGTGCTGAGAGGAGACCCAAGGGACCGGTAATGCAGCTTTTTGGTGCCTGCGGTTGCAGGGGGAAGATTCCGTCGACCCACGGGAGATTTCTTCGGAGCTTCTGGTGCAGAGAGGAGGCAGACCACCCCCACAGCATGCACAAGCAGGAAAACAGTCGAGAAGGCGGCAGGATCAGCGTTACAGAGTTGCAGTAGTCGTCTTTGCTACTATGTTGCAGGTTTGCAGGCTTCCAGCGCGGTCAGCGGTCGATTCCTTATCAGAAGGTGAAGAGGGAGATGCAGAGGAACTCGGCTGAGCTCATGCATTCGTTATCTGAAGTTTCCCCAGAGACAGAGACCCTAAATAGCCAGAAAAGAGGGTTTGGCTACCTAGGAGAGAGGATAGGCTACTAACACCTGAAGGAGCCTATCAGCAGGAGTCTCTGACGTCACCTGGTGGCACTGGCCACTCAGAGCAGTCCAGTGTGCCAGCAGCACCTCTGTTTCCAAGATGGCAGAGGTCTGGAGCACACTGGAGGAGCTCTGGACACCTCCCAGGGGAGGTGCAGGTCAGGGGAGTGGTCACTCCCCTTTCCTTTGTCCAGTTTCGCGCCAGAGCAGGGGCTAAGGGGTCCCTGAACCGGTGTAGACTGGCTTATGCAGAATTGGGCACCTCTGTGCCCAACAAAGCATTTCCAGAGGCTGGGGGAGGCTACTCCTCCCCTGCCTTCACACCATTTTCCAAAGGGAGAGGGTGTCACACCCTCTCTCAGAGGAAGTTCTTTGTTCTGCCATCCTGGGCCAGGCCTGGCTGGACCCCAGGAGGGCAGATGCCTGTCTGAGGGGTTGGCAGCAGCAGCAGCTGCAGTGAAACCCCAGGAAGGGCAGTTTGGCAGTACCAGGGTCTGTGCTACAGACCACTGGGATCATGGGATTGTGCCAACTATGCCAGGATGGTATAGAGGGGGCAATTCCATGATCATAGACATGTTACATGGCCATATTCGGAGTTACCATGGTGAAGCTACATATAGGTAGTGACCTATATGTAGTGCACGCGTGTAATGGTGTCCCCGCACTCACAAAGTTCAGGGAATTGGCTCTGAACAATGTGGGGGCACCTTGGCTAGTGCCAGGGTCCCCTCACACTAAGTAACTTTGCACCTAACCTTTACCAGGTAAAGGTTAGACATATAGGTGACTTATAAGTTACTTAAGTGCAGTGTAAAATGGCTGTGAAATAACGTGGACGTTATTTCACTCAGGCTGCAGTGGCAGGCCTGTGTAAGAATTGTCAGAGCTCCCTATGGGTGGCAAAAGAAATGCTGCAGCCCATAGGGATCTCCTGGAACCCCAATACCCTGGGTACCTCAGTACCATATACTAGGGAATTATAAGGGTGTTCCAGTAAGCCAATGTAAATTGGTAAAAATGGTCACTAGCCTGTCAGTGACAATTTGGAAGTAATGAGAGAGCATAACCACTGAGGTTCTGGTTAGCAGAGCCTCAGTGAGACAGTTAGGCACCACACAGGGAACATGTACATGCACACCTATGAGCACTGGGGCCCTGTGTGACAGGGTCCCAGTGACACATACATATAGGCCACAAACCTATGAGCACTGGGGTCCTGACCAGCAGGATCCCAGTGACACATAACAACCATACTGAAAACATGGTGTTTTCACTATGAGCACTGAGGCCTGGCTATCAGGATCCCAGTGAGACAGTGAAAACAGTGACAAAACACCCTGACATACACTCACAAACAGGCCAAAAGTGGGGGTAACAAGGCTAGAAAGAGGCTACCTTCTCACACAACCCCCCCCCAAACGAAGGACAATAAGGCTAACCTTGGCCAGTTGAGACTTTATTGTCTAAGTGGTGATAAGTAGAGAGTAGCTCTGCAATAGACTGGTTACTCCCTTTATCATCCACTATATGGTTACTTCCCTGTGGGGATGTAAACCACCCTGTTTGAAGTTTTTTAGCTAACCAACAATGTGAAGATGTATTTTCAGAGTTTATATCAGTAAGTTTTAGTTTAGAGCAGTGGGAATTATCCACTGAACCTATTTGTAATGATGGAAATGCCAGACAGGGATGCTGTCTCAGTAAAGCCATAGCTGGGCAAAAACTTTGTCCATTTGGCTGGAAGAGAGAACAGGGATGCTGTTTCTCTTGAGTTGGAGCAGGGCAGGGATGCTGTCCTATGAGCTCCACACTAGGGCAGGGATGCTGTCCTAAGTGTTGTGAGGTAGTGCAGGGTTTCTGCACTAAAGTTTCTCTGGGAGGGTTGGAGGGATGCTCCATGTTAACTAAAATGGTGCTGTTTTTCTCACCAATGTTAGTTATCCCACAGAGAGGTACTTCCACCTCAGGGAGTCCAGCTTTGCCAGCTGATGATTCCCTTGGAACAGGTGCCACCCCAGGAGAGGTTTCTCCCACCACAGGAATGGTATCCTGAATGGTAGGGTGGTTAGGGGATACTGTGATACCCTCTTTACCTGTTGATGGAGAGGGATCCTGAGTTTTCAGGCCTTCTCTCCTTTGCTTTTTCATTTCACTTGAAATGAGAGGGAACAATTCCTCAGGGATGCCCAGCATGGCTGCATGGGCATAAAACTCTACATCAGCCCAACCTGAGGCCTCTAGGTCATTACCTAAGAGACAGTCTACAGGTAAGCTAGGTGATACCACCACCTGCTTAGGGCCAGTAACTCCACCCCAACTAAACTGAATTATAGCTAAGGGAAGAAACTTAGTGGAGTTATGGACATCAATAATCTTATACTGTTGTCCAATGATGTGTTGATCAGGGTGCACTAGGTTTTCAGTCACCAAAGTGAAACTGGCACCTGTGTCCCTGTAGGCCAAGGCCTCAATACCATTTATTGAAACTGTCTGCCTGTACTTATCCATTGTAAGGGGACAAGCAGCCAGTGTGGCAAGGCCAATGCCACTAGGTGTGACAGAAACTGTCTTGGGACTGATTACATCAGTTTCCACTATGGACCCATAAGTGAACCCAACTACACCCTTTGCTTGACTGTTGCCAGCAGTCCCACCACTAGTACCACTACTGCTAGGGGCACTGGAGCTTGATGTATTAGTGGTGGTAGGCTCAGGGGGTTTACCTGGACAGGACTTATCCCCTGGCCTATGGCCTCTGTTTTTACACACAAAGCACCAAGGCTTTTTAATGTGTGCAGGTTGGGAAGAAGAGGAAGAATTTGTTTTATCCCCACCCTCTGAAGAGTGTTTAAGATTTGAAGTGGGATCTTTGGTTTTACCCTTATCCCCATGCTTATCTTGAGATTTTTCACCATCTTTCTTCTTATTGCCATCTTTGTCACCCCCTGTATGAACTTTTCTGTTCACCCTTGTTCTGACCCATTTGTCTGCCTTCTTTCCCAATTCTTGGGGAGAGGTCAGATCAGAGTCTACCAGGTACTGGTGCAACAAATCAGACACACAATTATTAAGTATATGCTCTCTCAGGATTGTGTTATACAGGCTTTCATAATCAGTAACTTTACTGCCATGCAACCACCCCTCCAAGGCCTTCACTGAATGGTCAATGAAATCAACCCAGTCTTGTGAAGACTCCTTTTTGGTCTCTCTGAACTTTATCCTGTACTGTTCAGTGGTTAAGCCATAACCATCCAGGAGTGCATTCTTAAGAACTTGGAAATTATTAGCATCATTTTCTTTTACAGTAAGGAGCCTATCCCTACCTTTTCCATTAAATGATAGCCATAGTATAGCAGCCCACTGCTTTTGAGGGACATCCTGTACAGCACAGGCCCTCTCAAGTGCAGCAAACCACTTGTTAATGTCATCCCCCTCCTTGTAAGGGGGAACTATCTTATGCAGATTCCTGGAATCATGCTCTTTTGCAGGATGACTATGGGGAATACTGCTGCTGCCACCATGGGTATCTAAACCCATTTTCTGTCTTTCCCTCTCTATTTCTAAAGACTGTCTATCCAAATCCAGCTGTTGCTTCTTGAGCTTCAGTCTGGTTTGCTCCACTCTCAATCTATTGAGCTCCCTTTCTAACAATCTGTCATCAGGGTGGGTGGGAGGGACATTTCTAGATACAGAGGTGTGATGGGAATGAACAGAAGGAGACCTGTCCCTTACAGAGGGCACCCTAACAGCTTGGCTACCAGTATAATGTGAGAGCACATCATCAGTATGATGTGATTCAACCTCTGTACCAACTATGCTAGACTGTCTAGTAATGGGCAGGCTGAGAAGTTTTTTTCCTGAACCTTTTCCTGGGGGAGTCCCTGGATCAGATTGAGAACCATTAGCTACTTTTTCTACAGATTGGGCACTTATGGCCTTATCCTGTACTCTAAGCATATTAATTAACAGTTCTAAGGAAGGATTCTTCCCTACACTCAAACCTCTCTCTATGCAGAGACTCCTTGCTCCTTTCCAGCTAAGGTGATCATATGCAAGTTTGGACAGTTCAACTTTTTGGCCTGTGCCAGACATTTTTAGAGAGAGTTAAAGTGATAGATAAAGAGAAAAAAGTTTTCAGAACTTTTTGGAAAGACAGAAAAAACTTTTTAAACTTTTAAGAACTTTTTGAAAGTTTAGAAGTACTTTTCAGCACTTAGAAAAGAGTGAAAAGAGGAAATGCAAAACTTTTTGGCTATGTGTATATACACTGACCTTGTTTTGTGTATTTTTCTCTTATGAAAAGTACAATGACAAGAGTGGTAAGTAGTCTCAAAGCACTTATCCCACCGCTGCACAACCAATGTAGGAGGCTGGACTGGCTTGTAGTGAGTACCAAGGGGTACTTGCACCTTGCACCAGGCCCAGTTATCCCTTATTAGTGTATAGGGTGTCTAGCAGCTTAGGCTGATAGATAATGGTAGCTTAGCAGAGCAGCTTAGGCTGAACTAGGAGACGTGTGAAGCTACTACAGTACCACTTAGTGTCATATGCACAATATCATAAGAAAACACAATACACAGTTATACTAAAAATAAAGGTACTTTATTTTTATGACAATATGCCAAAGTATCTTAGAGTGTACCCTCAGTGAGAGGATAGGAAATATACACAAGATATATATACACAATAGCAAAAATATGCAGTATAGTCTTAGAAAACAGTGCAAACAATGTATAGTTACAATAGGATGCAATGGGGAAACATAGGGATAGGGGCAACACAGACCATATACTCCAGAAGTGGAATGCGAACCACGAATGGACCCCAAACCTATGTGACCTTGTAGAGGGTCGCTGGGACTATTAGAAAATAGTGAGAGTTAGAAAAATAACCCTCCCCAAGACCCTGAAAAGTGAGTGCAAAGTGCACTAAAGTTCCCCTAAGGACAAAATAGTCGTGTTAGAGGGAGAATGCAAGGAAAACACAAATCAGCAATGCAACAACGATGGATTCCTGTCTGAAGGTACCTGTGGAACAAGGGGACCAAGTCCAAAAGTCACAAGCAGCTCGGAGATGGGCAGGTGCCCAAGAAATGCCAGCGGTTGGTGCAAAGAAGCTCTTTCTAGGCTGAAGAACTGTGAATACTGCAGGAACGACAAGGGCTAGAGACTTCCCCTTTGGAGGATGGATCCCCCACGCCTTGGAGAGTCGTGCAAAAGTGTTTTCCCGCCGGATGGACGCCAATAAGCCTTGCTACACGCAAATCGTGCGTTTGGCGTTTTTGGACGCTGCTGGGGCCCAGGAGGGACCAGAAGGTCGCAAATTGGACCTGCAGAGAGAGGGAACGTCGAGCAAGACAAAGAGCCCTCACTGAAGCAGGTAGCACCCGCAGAAGTGCCAGAAACAGGCACTACGAGGATGCGTGAAACGGTGCTCGCCGAAGTTGCACAAAGGAGTCCCACGTCGCCGGAGACCAACTTAGAAAGTCATGCAATGCAGGTTAGAGTGCCGTGGACCCAGGCTTGGCTGTGCACGAAGGATTTCCGCCGGAAGTGCACAGGGGCCGGAGTAGCTTGCAAAGTTGTGGTTCCCAGCAATGCAGCCCAGCGAGG
Source organism: Pleurodeles waltl (assembly GCF_031143425.1). Lineage (NCBI taxonomy): Eukaryota > Metazoa > Chordata > Amphibia > Caudata > Salamandridae > Pleurodeles > Pleurodeles waltl. The sequence goes on along the minus strand of NC_090438.1, from coordinate 15,492,260 downwards.
TGAGGCAAGGACTTACCTCCACCAAACTTGGGCTGAAGAGTCACTGGACTGTAGGGGTCACTTGGACGGTGTCGCTGGATTCGAGGGACCTCGCTCGTCGTGCTGAGAGGAGACCCAAGGGACCGGTAATGCAGCTTTTTGGTGCCTGCGGTTGCAGGGGGAAGATTCCGTCGACCCACGGGAGATTTCTTCGGAGCTTCTGGTGCAGAGAGGAGGCAGACCACCCCCACAGCATGCACAAGCAGGAAAACAGTCGAGAAGGCGGCAGGATCAGCGTTACAGAGTTGCAGTAGTCGTCTTTGCTACTATGTTGCAGGTTTGCAGGCTTCCAGCGCGGTCAGCGGTCGATTCCTTATCAGAAGGTGAAGAGGGAGATGCAGAGGAACTCGGCTGAGCTCATGCATTCGTTATCTGAAGTTTCCCCAGAGACAGAGACCCTAAATAGCCAGAAAAGAGGGTTTGGCTACCTAGGAGAGAGGATAGGCTACTAACACCTGAAGGAGCCTATCAGCAGGAGTCTCTGACGTCACCTGGTGGCACTGGCCACTCAGAGCAGTCCAGTGTGCCAGCAGCACCTCTGTTTCCAAGATGGCAGAGGTCTGGAGCACACTGGAGGAGCTCTGGACACCTCCCAGGGGAGGTGCAGGTCAGGGGAGTGGTCACTCCCCTTTCCTTTGTCCAGTTTCGCGCCAGAGCAGGGGCTAAGGGGTCCCTGAACCGGTGTAGACTGGCTTATGCAGAATTGGGCACCTCTGTGCCCAACAAAGCATTTCCAGAGGCTGGGGGAGGCTACTCCTCCCCTGCCTTCACACCATTTTCCAAAGGGAGAGGGTGTCACACCCTCTCTCAGAGGAAGTTCTTTGTTCTGCCATCCTGGGCCAGGCCTGGCTGGACCCCAGGAGGGCAGATGCCTGTCTGAGGGGTTGGCAGCAGCAGCAGCTGCAGTGAAACCCCAGGAAGGGCAGTTTGGCAGTACCAGGGTCTGTGCTACAGACCACTGGGATCATGGGATTGTGCCAACTATGCCAGGATGGTATAGAGGGGGCAATTCCATGATCATAGACATGTTACATGGCCATATTCGGAGTTACCATGGTGAAGCTACATATAGGTAGTGACCTATATGTAGTGCACGCGTGTAATGGTGTCCCCGCACTCACAAAGTTCAGGGAATTGGCTCTGAACAATGTGGGGGCACCTTGGCTAGTGCCAGGGTGCCCTCACACTAAGTAACTTTGCACCTAACCTTTACCAGGTAAAGGTTAGACATATAGGTGACTTATAAGTTACTTAAGTGCAGTGTAAAATGGCTGTGAAATAACGTGGACGTTATTTCACTCAGGCTGCAGTGGCAGGCCTGTGTAAGAATTGTCAGAGCTCCCTATGGGTGGCAAAAGAAATGCTGCAGCCCATAGGGATCTCCTGGAACCCCAATACCCTGGGTACCTCAGTACCATATACTAGGGAATTATAAGGGTGTTCCAGTAAGCCAATGTAAATTGGTAAAAATGGTCACTAGCCTGTCAGTGACAATTTGGAAGTAATGAGAGAGCATAACCACTGAGGTTCTGGTTAGCAGAGCCTCAGTGAGACAGTTAGGCACCACACAGGGAACATGTACATGCACACCTATGAGCACTGGGGCCCTGTGTGACAGGGTCCCAGTGACACATACATATAGGCCACAAACCTATGAGCACTGGGGTCCTGACCAGCAGGATCCCAGTGACACATAACAACCATACTGAAAACATGGTGTTTTCACTATGAGCACTGAGGCCTGGCTATCAGGATCCCAGTGAGACAGTGAAAACAGTGACAAAACACCCTGACATACACTCACAAACAGGCCAAAAGTGGGGGTAACAAGGCTAGAAAGAGGCTACCTTCTCACACCTGGTGGCACTGGCCACTCAGAGCAGTCCAGTGTGCCAGCAGCACCTCTGTTTCCAAGATGGCAGAGGTCTGGAGCACACTGGAGGAGCTCTGGACACCTCCCAGGGGAGGTGCAGGTCAGGGGAGTGGTCACTCCCCTTTCCTTTGTCCAGTTTCGCGCCAGAGCAGGGGCTAAGGGGTCCCTGAACCGGTGTAGACTGGCTTATGCAGAATTGGGCACATCTGTGCCCAACAAAGCATTTCCAGAGGCTGGGGGAGGCTACTCCTCCCCTGCCTTCACACCATTTTCCAAAGGGAGAGGGTGTCACACCCTCTCTCAGAGGAAGTTCTTTGTTCTGCCATCCTGGGCCAGGCCTGGCTGGACCCCAGGAGGGCAGCTGCCTGTCTGAGGGGTTGGCAGCAGCAGCAGCTGCAGTGAAACCCCAGGAAGGGCAGTTTGGCAGTACCAGGGTCTGTGCTACAGACCACTGGGATCATGGGATTGTGCCAACTATGCCAGGATGGTATAGAGGGGGCAATTCCATGATCATAGACATGTTACATGGCCATATTCGGAGTTACCATGGTGAAGCTACATATAGGTAGTGACCTATATGTAGTTCACGCGTGTAATGGTGTCCCCGCACTCACAAAGTTCAGGGAATTGGCTCTGAACAATGTGGGGGCACCTTGGCTAGTGCCAGGGTGCCCTCACACTAAGTAACTTTGCACCTAACCTTTACCAGGTAAAGGTTAGACATATAGGTGACTTATAAGTTACTTGAGTGCAGTGTAAAATGGCTGTGAAATAACGTGGACCTTATTTCACTCAGGCTGCAGTGGCAGACCTGTGTAAGAATTGTCAGAGCTCCCTATGGGTGGCAAAAGAAATGCTGCAGCCCATAGGGATCTCCTGGAACCCCAATACCCTGGGTACCTCAGTACCATATACTAGGGAATTATAAGGGTGTTTCAGTAAGCCAATGTAAATTGGTAAAATTGGTCACTAGCCTGTTAGTGACAATTTAAATGTAATGAGAGAGCATAACCACTGAGGTTCTGGTTAGCAGAGCCTCAGTGAGACAGTTAGGCACCACACAGGGAACATGTACATGCACACCTATGAGCACTGGGGCCCTGTGTGACAGGGTCCCAGTGACACATACATATAGGCCACAACCTTATGAGCACTGGGGTCCTGACTAGCAGGATCCCAGTGACACATAACAAACATACTGAAAACATAGTGTTTTCACTATGAGCACTGAGGCCTGGCTATCAGGATCCCAGTGAGACAGTGAAAACAGTGACAAACACCCTGACATACACTCACAAACAGGCCAAAGTGGGGGTAAAAAGGCTAGAAAGAGGGTACCTTCTCACAATGTTACCCCCATTTTTCACTGTATATATGTTGTTTTAGTTGTATGTGTCACTGGGACCCTGTTCTCCAGGGCCCCAGTGCTCATAAGTGTGCCTGAATGTGTTACCTGTGTAGTGACTAACTGTCTCACTGAGGCTCTGCTAATCAGAACCTCAGTGGTTATGCTCTGTCTCACTGAGGCTCTGCTAATCAGAACCTCAGTGGTTATGCTCTCTCATTTCTTTCAAATTGTCACTAACAGGCTATTGACCAATTTTACCAATTTACATTGGCTTTCTGGAACACCCTTATAATTCCCTAGTATATGGTACTGAGGTACCCAGGGTATTGGGGTTCCAGGAGATCCCTATGGGCTGCAGCATTTCTTTTGCCACCCATAGGGAGCTCTGACAATTCTTACACAGGCCTGCCACAGCAGCCTGAGTGAAATAACGTTCACGTTATTTCACAGCCATTTTACACTGCACTTAAGTAACTTATAAGTCACCTATATGTCTAACCTTTACCTGGTAAAGGTTAGGTGCAAAGTTACTTAGTGTGAGGGCACCCTGGCACTAGCCAAGGTGCCCCCACATTGTTCAGGGCCAATTCCCTGAACTTTGTGAGTGCGGGGACACCATTACACGCGTGCACTACATATAGGTCACTACCTATATGTAGCTTCACAATGGTAACTCCGAATATGGCCATGTAACATGTCTAAGATCATGGAATTGCCCCCTCTATGCCATCCTGGCATTATTGGTACAATTCCATGATCCCAGTGGTCTGTAGCACAGACCCTGGTACTGCCAAACTGCCTTTCCTGGGGTTTCACTGCAGCTGCTGCTGCTGCCAACCCCTCAGACAGGTTTCTGCCCCCCTGGGGTCAAGCCAGGCTTGTCCCAGGATGGCAGAACAAAGGACTTCCTCTGAGAGAGGGTGTTACACCCTCTCCCTTTGGAAAATGGTGTGAAGGCAGGGGAGAAGTAGCCTCCCCCAGCCTCTGGAAATGCTTTCTTGGGCACAGATGTGCCCAATTCTGCAAAAGCCAGTCTACACCGGTTCAGGGACCCCTTAGCCCCTGCTCTGGCGCGAAACTGGACAAAGGAAATGGGAGTGACCACTCCCCTGACCTGCACCTCCCCTGGGAGGTGTCCAGAGCTCCTCCAGTGTGCTCCAGACCTCTGCCATCTTGGAAACAGAGGTGCTGCTGGCACACTGGACTGCTCTGAGTGGCCAGTGCCACCAGGTGACGTCAGAGACTCCTTCTGATAGGCTCCTTCAGGTGCTAGTAGCCTATCCTCTCTCCTAGGTAGCCAAACCCTCTTTTCTGGCTATTTAGGGTCTCTGTCTCTGGGGAAACTTTAGATAACGAACGCAAGAGCTCATCCGAGTTCCTCTGCATCTCTCTCTTCACCTTCTGATAAGGAATCGACTGCTGACCGCGCTGGAAGCCTGCAAACCTGCAACAAAGTAGCTAAGACGACTACTGCAACTCTGTAACGCTGATCCTGCCGTCTTCTCGAATGTTTTCCTGCTTGTGCATGCTGTGGGGGTAGTCTGCCTCCTCTCTGCACCAGAAGGCCCGAAGAAATCTCCCGTGGGTCGACGGAATCTTCCCCCTGCAACCGCAGGCACCAAAAAGCTGCATTACCGGTCCCTTGGGTCTCCTCTCAGCACAACGAGTGAGGTCCCTCGAATCCAGCAACTCTGTCCAAGTGACTCCCACAGTCCAGTGACTCTTCAGTCCAAGTTTGGTGGAGGTAAGTCCTTGCCTCACCTCGCTAGACTGCATTGCTGTGAACCGTGACTTTTGCAGCTACTCCGGCCCCTGTGCACTTCCGGCGGAAATCCTTTGTGCACAGCCAAGCCTGGGACCACGGCACTCTAACCTGCATTGCACGACTTTCTAAGTTGGTCTAAGGCGACGTGGGACCCCTTTGTGCAACTTCGACGAGAACCGTTTCACGCATCGTCGTAGTCCCTGTTTCTGGCACTTCTCTGGGTGCTACCTGCTTCAGAGAGTGCTCCTTGTCTTGCTCGACGTCCCCTCTCTCTCCTGGTCTAATTTGCGACCTCCTGGTCCCTCCTGAGCCTCAGCAGCATCCAAAAACGCTAACCGCTCGATTTGCAGCTAGCAAGGCTTGTTAAGGTTGTTTTGGCGGGAAAACACTTTTGCACAACTCTCCAAGACAAGAGGGATGCGTCCACCAAAGGGGAATTCTCTAGCCCTTTTTGTTCCTGCAGAAACCGCAGCTTCTTCTGTCCAGTTGAAGCTTCCTTGCACCCGCAGCTGGCCTTTCCTGGGCATCTGCCCATCTCCGACTTGCTTGTGACTTTTGGACTTGGTCCCCTTGTTCCACAGGTACCCTAGATTGGAAATCCACAGTTGTTGCATTGTTGGTTTGTGTCTTTCCTGCATTATTCCTCTATTACGACTTCTTTGTCTTCTGGGGAACTTTAGTGCACTTTGCACTCACTTTTCAGGGTCTTGGGGAGGGCTAATTTTCTAACTCTCACTATTTTCTAATAGTCCCAGCGACCCTCTACAAGGTCACATAGGTTTGGGGTCCATTCGTGGTTCACATTCCACTTTTGGAGTATATGGTTTGTGTTGCCCCTATCCCTATGTGTCCCCATTGCATCCTATTGTAACTATACATTGTTTGCACTGTTTTCTAAGACTATACTGCATATTTTTGGTATTGTGTACATATAACTTGTGTATATTTGCTATCCTCACTCTGAGGGTACACTCTGAGATACTTTGGCATATTGTCATAAAAATAAAGTACCTTTATTTTTAGTATAACTGTGTACTGTGTTTTCTTATGATATTGTGCAAGTGATACTAGTGGTACTGTAGTAGCTTCACACGTCTCCTAGTTCAGCCTAAGCTGCTCTGCTAAGTTACCATTATCTATCAGCCTAAGCTGCTAGACACCCTATACACTAATAAGGGATACCTGGGCCTGGTGCAAGGTGTAAGTACCCCTTGGTACTCACTACAAGCCAGTCCAGCCTCCTACAACTGGCTTATGCAGAATTGGGCACATCTGTGCTCAAGAAAGCATTTCCAGAGGCTGGGGGAGGCTACTCCTCCCCTGCCTTCACACCATTTTCCAAAGGGACAGGGTGTAACACCCTCTCTCAAAGGAAGTCCTTTGTTCTGCCATCCTGGGACAAGCCTGGCTTGACCCCAGGAGGGCAGAAACCTGTCTGAGGGGTTGGCAGCAGCAGCAGCTGCAGTGAAACCCCAGGAAAGGCAGTTTGGCAGTACCAGGGTCTGTGCTACAGACCACTGGGATCATGGAATTGTGCCAACAATGCCAGGATGGCATAGAGGGGGCAATTCCATGATCTTAGACATGTTACATGGCCATATTCGGAGTTACCATTGTGAAGCTACATATAGGTAGTGACCTATATGTAGTGCATGCTTGTAATGGAGTCCCCGCACTCACAAAGTTCAGGGAATTGGCCCTGAACAATGTGGGGGCACCTTGGCTAGTGCCAGGGTGCCCTCACACTAAGTAACTTTGCACCTAACCTTTACCAGGTAAAGGTTAGACATATAGGTGACTTATAAGTTACTTGAGTGCAGTGTAAAATGGCTGTGAAATAACGTGGACCTTATTTCACTCAGGCTGCAGTGGCAGACCTGTGTAAGAATTGTCAGAGCGCCCTATGGGTGGCAAAAGAAATGCTGCAGCCCATAGGGATCTCCTGGAACCCCAATACCATGGGTACCTTAGTACCATATACTAGGGAATTATAAGGGTGTTCCAGTAAGCCAATGTAAATTGGTAAAATTGGTCACTAGCCTGTTAGTGACAATTTGGAAAGAAATGAGAGAGCATAACCACTGAGGTTCTGATTAGCAGAGCCTCAGTGAGACAGTTAGTCACTGCACAGGTAACACATTCAGGCACACTTATGAGCACTGGGGCCCTGGATACCAGGGTCCCAGTGACACATACAACTAAAACAACATATATACAGTGAAAAATGGGGGTAACATGCCAGGAAAGAGGGTACTTTCCTACACAACCCCCCCAAACGAAGGACAATAAGACTAGCCATTACCTGATGAGTCTTCATTGTCTAAGTAGAAATATCTGGAGAGTCCATCTGCATTGGAGTGGCTACTCCCAGGTCTATGTTCCACTGTATAGTTCATTCCCTGTAGGGATATGGACCACCTCAACAATTTAGGATTTTCACCTTTCATTTGTTTTAGCCAAAGTAGAGGTTTGTGGTCTGTCTGAACAATGAAGTGAGTGCCAAACAGGTATGGCCTCAACTTCTTCAGTGCCCAGACCACAGCAAAGGCCTCCCTCTCTATGGCAGACCAACGCTTTTCTCTAGGGGTCAACCTCCTACTAAAAAAAGCAACAGGTTGATCCTGGCCCTCAGAATTAAGTTGTGATAGGACTGCCCCTACTCGTAATTCAGATGAATCAGTTTGGACATAGAATTTTTGTAGAGTAACAAGGGCTTTTCAGGACAGGTGCAGAGCACATGGCCTGCTTCAGCTCCTCAAAAGCTTTCTGACAGTTTGCTGTCCATAATACCTTTTTAGGCATTTTCTTGGAAATGAGGTCATTAAGAGGGACTACAATGGAGCCATAGTTCTTAATGAACCTCCTGTAATACCCAGTGAGGCCTAGGAAGGCTCTCACCTGAGTCTGAGTAGTAGGGGGAACCCAATCAACAATTGTTTGGAATTTCCCCTGTAGTGGTGCAATCTGTTCCCCACCAACAAGGTGTCCCAGATAAACCACATTTCCCTGCCCTATCTGACACTTTGAAGCCTTGATAGTGAGGCCTGCCTTTTGCAGAGCCTCCAAAACTTTTCATAGGTGGACCAGGTGATAATCCCAGCTGGAGCTAAAGACAGCTATATCGTCCAAATATGCTGCACTGAAAGCTTCCAGCCCTTGCAGGACTGTGTTCACCAACCTTTGAAAAGTGGCAGGTGCATTTTTCAATCCAAAAGGCATTACAGTGAACTGGTAATGTCCTCCAATGGTTGAAAATGCAGTTTTAGGTTTAGCATCTTCTGACAATTTGATCTGCCAATACCCTGCAGTCAAGTCAAAAGTGCTTAGGTACTTGGCAGATGCCAGTGTATCTATGAGCTCATCTGCCCTGGGTATAGGGTGAGCATCAGTTTTGGTTACCAAGTTGAGACCTCTGTAGTCTACACAAAACCGCATTTCCTTCTTTCCATCTTTGGAATGGGGTTTTGGTACAAGTACCACAGGAGAAGCCCATGGACTTTCAGAGTTGTCAACCACTCCTAGTTCTAACATTTTCTGCACCTCTTGCTTTATGCAGTCCCTGACATGGTCAGGCTGCCTATAGATCTTACTTTTGACAGGCAAGCTGTCTCCAGTATCTATAGTGTGCTCACACCAAGAAGTGGTACCTGGCACAGTAGAGAAGAGTTCAGAGAATTGATCTAGGAGATTTATGCAATGGTCTTTCTGCTCAGCAGTAAGACAATCAGCCAAAACGACACCTTCCACTAGAGCATCTTGTTCTGTGGAAGAGAAGAGATCAGGAAGAGGATCACTGTCTTCTTCATGTCCCTCATCAGTTGCCATGAGCAGGGTGAGATCAGCCCTGTCATTGTAGGGTTTCAGGCGGTTCACATGGAGCACCCTAAGGGGACTCCTGGCAGTGCCTAAGTCAACCAAGTAGGTGACTTCACCCTTTTTCTCAACAATTGTGTGGGGTCCACTCCATTTATCTTGGAGTGCTCTTGGGGCCACTGGCTCCAAGACCCACACTTTCTGCCCTGGTTGGTACTGAACCAAAACAGCCTTGTGGTCATGCCATTGCTTCTGGAGCTCTTGGCTGGCCTGAAGGTTTTTACTGGCCTTTTTCATGTACTCAGCCATCCTTGATCTGAGGCCAAGTACATAATCCACAATATCCTGCTTAGGAGCTTTTAAAGGTTGTTCCCAACCCTCCTTTACAAGTGTTAGTGGACCCCTAACAGGGTGTCCAAAAAGAAGTTCAAAGGGGCTAAAGCCCACTCCTTTCTGGGGTACCTCCTTGTAGGCAAAAAGGAGGCATGGTAACAGGATATCCCATCTCCTGCGGAGTTTTTCAGGGAGACCCATAATCATGCCTTTGAGAGTTTTATTAAATCTCTCCACCAGTCCATTTGTTTGTGGATGATAGGGTGTGGTGAACTTGTAAGTTACCCCACACTCCTTCCACATGGCCTTTAAGTATGCAGACATGAAATTGCTTCCCCTGTCTGATACTACTTCCTTTGGGAAGCCCACCCTGGAAAATATTCCCAGGAGGCCCTTTGCCACTGCAGGAGCTGTAGTGGTCCTTAAAGGAATAGCTTCAGGGTATCTTGTGGCATGGTCCACTACCACCAAGATGAATCTATTGCCTGAAGCAGTAGGAGGGTCAAGGGGGCCAACTCTGTCAACCCCTACCCTTTCAAAGGGAACCCCAACCACAGGCAGTGGAATAAGGGGTGCCTTTAGGGTGCCACCTGTCTTGCCACTGGCTTGACAGGTTTCACAGGACTTACAAAACTCTTTTGTGTTCTCAGACATCCTAGGCCAATGAAACAGGGGAACAAGTCTGTCCCAAGTTTTAATTTGTCCCAGATGTCCTGCTAGGGGAATGTCGTGAGCAAGAGTTAGGAGGAACTTTCTGTGCTCCTGAGGGATCACTAATCTCCTGGCAGCTCCAGGTTTAGGATCCCTTGCCTCAGTGTACAAGAGGTTGTCCTCCCAGTAAACTCTGTGAGAGTCACTGACATCCCCAATAGCCTGTTTGACAGCTTGCTGTCTCAGACACTCTAATGTGGGACAGGTTTGCTGTGCCACACTCAGCTCCTCTCTGGCAGGCCCCCCTTCACCCAAAAGCTCAGCAGTGTCTGCTTCAAGCTCCTCTGGTGTAGGTTCTGCACAGGGAGGGAATTCTTCTTCCTCAGAAGTAGAATCCACTGTAGAGGGAGGGATAGTAGGAAGTGGTTTGCTTCTACAAGCCCTAGCTTTAGGGAGCACTTGGTCCATTGTTCCAGGATCCAAGCTTCCCTGTCCTTTTTGCTTTTTGGCCTGAGCCCTTGTCAAAGCAAAAATATGCCCTGGGATGCCCAGCATTGCTGCATGGGCCTCCAACTCCACATCTGACCAAGCTGATGTCTCCAAATCATTTCCTAGTAGACAGTCTACAGGTAAATCTGTGGCTACCACAACTTTCTTTGGACCAGTAACCCCCTCCAGTTGAGATTTACAACAGCCATGGGGTGGCTAAGTGTGTTGTTGTGAGCATCGGTTACTTGGTACTGGTGACCAAGTAGGTGTTGTTCAGGGTGGACCAGTTTCTCTATGACCATAGTCACACTGGCACCAGTGTCCCTGTAGGCCTGAACCTCAACACCATTTATTAGGGGTAGCTGCTTGTACTTATCCATATTAAGGGGACAAGCAACTAAGTTGGCTAAATCAATAGCCCCCTCAGAGACTAACACAGCCTCTGTGGTCTCCCTAACAAGAACAACCCCAACTAAGTTACCAATAGTGAGCCCAGCTACTCCCTTGGATTGGCTATTAGTAGGTTTGCTCCCACCACCACTGCTATTAGTAGGGACACTAGGGGTAGCAGTAGGGGTTGTAGTGGTAGGAGGCTTGGTGCTTTTCTTTGGACAACTGGCATCTGTTGTCCAATGGCCTTTTACTTTACATAAATAGCACTATGGTTTCTTTTCTTTGTTTTGATTAAAAGAGGATTTGGGCCCACCACCCCCACCAGAGTGTTTTTGTGGGCCTGATGAAGACTCATTTTTAGATTTGTCCCCACCCTTGTCAGAAGACTTACCATCCTTCTTCTTGCCATCTTTGTCACCCCCTGTATGAACTTTTCTGTTCACCCTTGTTCTGACCCATTTGTCTGCCTTCTTTCCCAATTCTTGGGGAGAGGTCAGATCAGAGTCCACCAAGTACTGGTGCAACAAATCAGACACACAATTATTAAGAATATGCTCTCTCAGGATCAAGTTATACAGGCTTTCAAAATCAGTAACTTTACTGCCTTGTAACCACCCCTCCAAGGCCTTCACTGAATGGTCAATGAAATCAACCCAGTCTTGTGAAGACTCCTTTTTGGTCTCTCTGAACTTTATCCTGTATTGTTCAGTGGTTAAGCCATAACCATCCAGGAGTGCATTCTTAAGAACTGTAAAATTATTGGCATCACTTTCTTTCACAGTAAGGAGCCTATCCCTACCTTTTCCACTAAATGATAGCCATAAGATAGCAGCCCACTGCCTTTGAGGGACATCCTGTACTACACAGGCCCTCTCAAGTGCAGCAAACCACTTGTTAATGTCATCCCCCTCCTTATAAGGGGGAACTATCTTGTGCAGATTCCTGGAATCATGCTCTTTTACAGGATGACTATGGGGAATATTGCTGCTGCCACCATGGGTATCTAAACCCAACTTCTGTCTTTCCTTCTCTAGTTCAAAAGACTGTCTATCCAAATCCAGCTGTTGCTTTTTAAGCTTCAGTCTGGTTTGTTCCACCCTTAACTTATTGAGTTCCCTCTCTAACATTCTGTCATCAGGGTTGATGGGAGGGAAATTCCTAGATACAGAGGTATGATGGGAATGAACAGAAGGAGACCTGTCCCTTACAGAGGCCACCCTAACAGCTTGGCTGACAGTGTAATGTGAGAGCACATCATCTGTATGATGTGACTCCACCTCAGTACCAACTATGCTAGACTGTCTAGTAATGGGCAGGCTAGGAACTTTCTTTCCTGAATCTTTTCTTGGGGGAGTCCCTGGATCAGATTGGGAACCATTTGCTACTTTTTCAACAGATGTGGCCCCTTTGGCCTTATCTTGTTCTCTAAGCATATTAAGCAACAATTCCAAGGAAGGATTCTTCCCTACACTCAAACCTCTCTCTATGCAGAGACTCCTTGCTCCTTTCCAGCTAAGGTGATCATATGCAAGTTTGGACAGATCAACATTTTGGCCTGTGCCAGACATTTTTAGAGAGAGTTAAAGTGAGAGAAAAAGAGAAAAAAGTTTTCAGAACTTTTTGGAAAGACAGAAAAAAAACTTTTTAATCTTTTAAGAACTTTTTGAAAGTTTAGAAGTACTTTTCAGCACTTTAGAAAAGAGTGAAAAGAGGAAATGCAAAACTTTTTAGCTATGTGTACACACACTGAACTTGTTTTGTATATTTTTCTCTTATGAAAAGTACAATGACAAGAGTGGTAAGTAGTCTCAAAGCACTTATCCCACCGCTGCACAACCAATGTAGGAGGCTGGACTGGCTTGTAGTGAGTACCAAGGGGTACTTGCACCTTGCACCAGGCCCAGTTATCCCTTATTAGTGTATAGGGTGTCAAGCAGCTTAGGCTGATAGATAATGGTAGCTTAGCAGAGCAGCTTTAGGCTGAACTAGGAGACTTGTGAAGCTACCACAGTACCACAAGTGTCACTTGCACTATATCATAAGAAAACACAATACACAGTTATACTAAAAATAAAGGTACTTTATTTTTATGACAATATGCCAAAGTATCTCAGAGTGTACCCTCAGAGTGAGGATAGCAAATATACACAAGTTATATGTACACAGTACAAAAAATATGCAGTATAGTCTTAGAAAACAGTGCAAACAATGTATAGTTACAATAGGATGCAATGGAGACACATAGGGATAGGGGCAACACAAACCATATACTCCAAAAGTGGAATGCGAACCACGAATGGACCCCAAACCTATGTGACCTTGTAGAGGGTCGCTGGGACTATTAGAAAATAGTGAGGGTTAGAAAAATAGTCCCCCCCAAGACCCTGAAAAGTGAGTGCAAAGTGCACTGAAGTTCCCCCAAAGACAAAGAAGTCGTGATAGAGGAATAATGCAGGAAAGACACAAACCAACAATGCAACAACAGTGGATTTCCAATTCAGGGTACCTGTGGAACAAGGGGACCAAGTCCAAAAGTCACAAGCAAGTAGGAGATGGGCAGATGCCCAGGAAATGCCAGCTGTGGGTGCAAAGAAGCTTCTACTGGACAGAGGAAGCTGCGGTTTCTGCAAGAACAAAAAGGGCTAGAGACTTTCCCTTTGGTGGACGGATCTGGGTCGCCCTGGAGAGTCGTGCAGAAGTGGTTTCCCGCCGAAAAAATGCCAACAAGCCTTGCTAGTTGCAAATCGTGCGGTTAGCGTTTTTGGGTGCTGCTATGGCCCAGCAAGGACCAGGATGTCGCAAATTGCAACAGGAGAGAGAGGGGACGTCGAGCAAGACAGGGAGCCCTCTCAGCAGCAGGTAGCAACCAGAGAAGTGCCAGAAACAGGCACTACGAGGATGCATGAAACGGTGCTCACCCGAAGTAACACAAAGGAGTCCCACGTCGCCGGAGACCAACTTAGAAAGTCGTGCAATGCAGGATAGAGTGCCGTGGACGCAGGTTTGGCTGTGCACAAAGGATTTCCGCTGGAACTGCACAGGAGCCGGAGTAGTTGCAAAAGACGTGGTTTCCAACAATGCAGTCTGGCGTGGGGAGGCAAGGACTTACCTCCACCAAACTTGGACTGAAGAGTCACTGGACTGTGGGAGTCACTTGGACAGAGTTGCTGGATTCAAGGGACCTCGCTCGTCGTGCTGAGAGGAGACCCAAGGGACCGGTAATGCAGCTTTTTGGTGCCTGCGGTTGCAGGGGGAAGATTCCGTCGACCCACGGGAGATTTCTTCGCAGCGTCTAGTGCAGAGAGGAGGCAGACTACCCCCACAGCATGCACCACCAGGAAAACAGTCGAGAAGGCGACAGGATCAGCGTTACAGAGTTGCAGTAGTCGTCTTTGCTACTATGTTGCAGTTTTGCAGGCTTCCAGCGTGGTCAGCAGTCAATTCCTTGGCAGAAGGTGAAGAGAGAGATGCAGGGGAACTCTGATGAGCTCTTGCATTCGTTATCTAAAGTTTCCCCAGAGACAGAGACCCTAAATAGCCAGAAAAGAGGGTTTGGCTACCTAGGAGAGAGGATAGGCTACTAACACCTGAAGGAGCCTATCATAAGGAGTCTCTGACGTCACCTGGTGGCACTGGCCACTCAGAGCAGTCCAGTGTGCCAGCATCACCTCTGTTTCCAAGATGGCAGAGGTCTGGAGCACACTGGAGGAGCTCTGGACACCTCCCAGGGGAGGTGCAGGTCAGGGGAGTGGTCACTCCCCTTTCCTTTGTCCAGTTTCGCACCACAGCAGGGGCTAAGGGGTCCCTGAACCGGTGTAGACTGGCTTATGCAGATTTGGGCACATCTGTGCCCAAGAAAGCATTTCCAGAGGCTGGGGGAGGCTACTCCTCCCCTGCCTTCACACCATTTTCCAAAGGGAGAGGGTGTAACACCCTCTCTCAGAGGAATTCCTTTGTTCTGCCATCCTGGGACAAGCCTGGCTTGACCCCAGGAGGGCAGAAACCTGTCTGAGGGGTTGGCAGCAGCTGCAGTGAAACCCCAGGAAAGGCAGTTTGGCAGTACCAGGGTCTGTGCTACAGACCACTGGGATCATGGAATTGTGCCAACAATGCCAGGATGGCATAGAGGGGGCAATTCCATGATCTTAGACATGTTACATGGCCATATTCGGAGTTACCATTGTGAAGCTACATATAGGTAGTGACCTATATGTAGTGCACGACTTATAAGTTACTTAAGTGCAGTGTAAAATGGCTGTGAAATAACGTGGACGTTATCTCACTGAGGCTGCAGTGGCAGACCTGTGTAAGAATTGTCAGAGCTCCCTATGGGTGGCAAAAGAAATGCTGCAGCCCATAGGGATCTCCTGGAACCCCAATACCTTGGGTACCTTAGTACCATATACTAGGGAATTATAAGGGTGTTCCAGTAAGCCAATGTAAATTGGTAAAATTGGTCACTAGCCTGTTAGTGACAATTTGGAAAGAAATGAGAGAGCATAACCACTGAGGTTCTGATTAGCAGAGCCTTAGTGAGACAGTTAGTCACTGCACAGGTAACACATTCAGGCACACTTATGAGCACTGGGGCCCTGGATACCAGGGTCCCAGTGCCACATTCAACTAAAACAACATATATACAGTGAAAAATGGGGGTAACATGCCAGGCAAGATGGTACTTTCCTACACAACCCCCCCCCCCCAAACGAAGGACAATAAGACTAGCCATTACCTGATGAGTCTTCATTGTCTAAGTGGAAATATCTGGAGAGTCCATCTGCATTGGAGTGGCTACTCCCAGGTCTATGTTCCACTGTATAGTCCATTCCCTGTAGGGATATGGACCACCTCAACAATTTAGGATTTTCACCTTTCATTTGTTTTAGCCAAAGTAGAGGTTTGTGGTCTGTCTGAACAATGAAGTGAGTGCCAAACAAGTATGGCCTCAACTTCTTCAGTGCCGAGACCACAGCAAAGGCCTCCCTTTCTATGGCAGACCAACGCTTTTCTCTAGGGGTCAACCTCCTACTAATAAAAGCAACAGGTTGATCCTGGCCCTCAGAATTAAGTTGTGATAGGACTGCCCCTACTCCTAATTCAGATTAATCAGTTTGGACATAGGATTTTTTAGAGTAACAAGGGCTTTTCAGGACAGGTGCAGAGCACATGGCCTGCTTCAGCTCCTCAAAAGCTTTCTGACAGTTTGCTGTCCATAATACCTTTTTAGGCCTTTTCTTGGAAGTGAGGTCATTAAGAGTGGCTGCAATGGAGCCATAGTTCTTAATGAACCTCCTGTAATACCCAGTGAGGCCTAGGAAGGCTCTCACCTGAGTCTGAGTAGTAGGGCGAACCCAATCAACAATTGTTTGGATTTTCCCCTGTAGTGGTGCAATCTTTTCCCCACCAACAAGGTTTCTCAGATAAACCACCTTTCCCCGCCCTATCTGGCACTTTGAAGCCTTGATAGTGAGGCCTGCCTTTTGCAGAGCCTCCAAAACTTTCCATAGGTGGACCAGGTGATCATCCCAGCTGGAGCTAAAGACAGCTATATCGTCCAAATATGCTGCACTGAAAGCTTCCAGCCCTTGCAGGACTGTGTTCACCAACCTTTGAAAAGTGGCAGGTGCATTTTTCAATCCGAAAGGCATTACAGTGAACTGGTAATGTCCTCCAATGGTTGAAAATGCAGTTTTAGGTTTAGCATCTTCTGACAATTTGATCTGCCAATACCCTGCAGTCAAGTCAAAAGTGCTTAGGTACTTGGCAGATGCCAGTGTATCTATGAGCTCATCTGCCCTGGGTATAGGGTGAGCATCAGTTTTGGTTACCAAGTTGAGACCTCTGTAGTCTACACAAAACCGCATTTCCTTCTTTCCATCTTTGGAATGGGGTTTTGGTACAAGTACCACAGGAGAAGCCCATGGACTTTCAGAGTGCTCAACCACTCCTAGTTCTAACATTTTCTGCACCTTTTGCTTTATGCAGTCCCTGACATGGTCAGGCTGCCTATAGATCTTACTTTTGACAGGCAAGCTGTCTCCAGTATCTATAGTGTGCTCACACCAAGAAGTGGTACCTGGCACAGTAGAGAAGAGTTCAGATAATTGATCTAGGAGATTTATGCAATGGTCTTTCTGCTCAGCAGTAAGACAATCAGCCAAAACTTCACCTTCCACTAGAGCATCTTGTTCTGTGGAAGAGAAGAGATCAGGAAGAGGATCACTGTCTTCTTCATGTCCCTCATCAGTTGCCATGAGCAGGGTGAGATCAGCCCTGTCATAGTAGGGTTTCAGGCGGTTGACATGGAGCACCCTAAGGGGACTCCTGGCAGTGCCTAAGTCAACCAATTAGGTGACTTCACCCTTTTTCTCAACAATTGTGTGGGGTCCACTCAATTTATCTTGGAGTGCTCTTGGGGCCACAGGCTCCAAGACCCACACTTTCTGCCCTGGTTGGTACTGAACCAAAACAGCCTTGTGGTCATGCCATTGCTTCTGGAGCTCTTGGCTGGCCTGAAGGTTTTTACTGGCCTTTTTCATGTACTCAGCCATCCTTGATCTGAGGCCAAGTACATAATCCACAATATCCTGCTTAGGAGCTTTTAAAGGTTGTTCCCAACCCTCCTTTACAAGTGTTAGTGGACCCCTAACAGGGTGTCCAAAAAGAAGTTCAAAGGGGCTAAAGCCCACTCCTTTCTGGGGTACCTCCCTGTAGGCAAAAAGGAGGCATGGTAACAGGATATCCCATCTCCTGCGGAGTTTTTCAGGGAGACCCATAATCATGCCTTTGAGAGTTTTATTAAATCTCTCCACCAGTCCATTTGTTTGTGGATGATAGGGTGTGGTGAACTTGTAAGTTACCCCACACTCCTTCCACATGGCCTTTAAGTCTGCAGACATGAAATTGCTTCCCCTGTCTGATACTACTTCCTTTGGGAAGCCCACCCTGGAAAATATTCCCAGGAGGGCCTTTGCCACTGCAGGAGCTGTAGTGGTCCTTAAAGGAATAGCTTCAGGGTATCTTGTGGCATGGTCTACTACCACCAAGATGAATCTATTGCCTGAAGCAGTAGGAGGGTCAAGGGGGCCAACTATGTCAACCCCTACCCTTTCAAAGGGAACCCCAACCACAGGCAGTGGAATAAGGGGTGCCTTTGGGGTGCCACCTGTCTTGCCACTGGCTTGACAGGTTTCACAGGACTTACAAAACTCTTTTGTGTCCTCAGACATCCTAGGCCAATGAAACAAGGGAACAAGTCTGTCCCAAGTTTTCATTTGTCCTGGATGTCCTGCTAGGGGAATGTCGTGAGCAAGAGTTAGGAGGAACTTTCTGTACTCCTGAGGGATCACTAATCTCCTGGCAGCTCCAGGTTTAGGATCCCTTGCCTCAGTGTACAAGAGATTGTCCTCCCAGTAAACTCTGTGAGAGTCACTGACATCCCCATTAGCCTGTTTGACAGCTTGCTGTCTCAGACCCTCTAATGTGGGACAGGTTTGCTGTGCCACACTCAGCTCCTCTCTGGCAGGCCCCCCTTCACTCAAAAGCTCAGCAGTGTCTGCTTCAAGCTCCTCTGGTGTAGGTTCTGCACAGGGAGGGAATTCTTCTTCCTCAGAAGTAGAATCCACTGTAGAGGGAGGGATAGTAGGAAGTGGTTTGCTTCTACTAGCCCTAGCTTTAGGGAGCACTTGGTCCATTGTTCCAGGATCCAAGCTTCTCTGTCCTTTTTGCTTTTTGGCCTGAGCCCTTGTCAAAGCAAAAATATGCCCTGGGATGCCCAGCATTGCTGCATGGGCCTCCAACTCCACATCTGACCAAGCTGATGTCTCCAAATCATTTCCTAGTAGACAGTCTACAGGTAAATCTGTGGCTACCACAACTTTCTTTGGACCAGTAACCCCCCCCAGTTGAGATTTACAACAGCCATGGGGTGGCTAAGTGTGTTGTTGTGAGCATCGGTCACTTGGTACTGGTGACCAAGTAGGTGTTGTTCAGGGTGGACCAGTTTCTCTATGACCATAGTCACACTGGCACCAGTGTCCCTGTAGGCCTGAACCTCAACACCATTTATTAGGGGTAGCTGCTTGTACTTATCCATATTAAGGGGGCAAGCAACTAAGGTGGCTAAATCAATAGCCCCCTCAGAGACTAACACAGCCTCTGTGGTCTCCCTAACAAGAACACCCCCAACTAAGTTACCAATAGTGAGCCCAGCTACTCCCTTGGATTGGCTATTAGTAGGTTTGCTCCCACCACCACTGCTATTAGTAGGGACACTAGGGGTAGCAGTAGGGGTTGTAGTGGTAGGAGGCTTGGTGCTTTTCTTTGGACAACTGGCATCTGTTGTCCAATGGCCTTTTACTTTACATAAATAGCACCATGGTTTCTTTTCTTTGTTTTGATTAAAAGAGGATTTGGGCCCACCACCCCCACCAGAGTGTTTTTGTGGGCCTGATGAAGACTCATTTTTAGATTTGTCCCCACCCTTGTCAGAAGACTTACCATCCTTCTTCTTGCCATCTTTGTCACCCCCTGTATGAACTTTTCTGTTCACCCTTGTTCTGACCCATTTGTCTGCCTTCTTTCCCAATTCTTGGGGAGAGGTCAGATCAGAGTCCACCAAGTACTGGTGCAACAAATCAGACACACAATTATTAAGAATATGCTCTCTCAGGATCAAGTTATACAGGCTTTCAAAATCAGTAACTTTACTGCCTTGTAACCACCCCTCCAAGGCCTTCACTGAATGGTCAATGAAATCAACCCAGTCTTGTGAAGACTCGTTTTTGGTCTCTCTGAACTTTATCCTGTATTGTTCAGTGGTTAAGCCATAACCATCCAGGAGTGCATTCTTAAGAACTGTAAAATTATTGGCATCACTTTCTTTCACAGTAAGGAGCCTATCCCTACCTTTTCCACTAAATGATAGCCATAAGATAGCAGCCCACTGCCTTTGAGGGACATCCTGTACTACACAGGCCCTCTCAAGTGAGCAAACCACTTGTTAATGTCATCCCCCTCCTTATAAGGGGGAACGATCTTGTGCAGATTCCTGGAATCATGCTCTTTTACAGGATGACTATGGGGAATACTGCTGCTGCCACCATGGGTATCTAAACCCAACTTCTGTCTTTCCTTCTCTAGTTCAAAAGACTGTCTATCCAAATCCAGCTGTTGCTTTTCAAGCTTCAGTCTGGTTTGTTCCGCCCTCAACTTATTGAGTTCCCTCTCTAACATTCTGTCATCAGGGTTGGTGGGAGGGACATTCCTAGATACAGAGGTATGATGGGAATGAACAGAAGGAGACCTGTCCCTTACAGAGGCCACCCTAACAGCTTGGCTGACAGTGTAATGTGAGAGCACATCATCTGTATGATGTGACTCCACCTCAGTACCAACTATGCTAGACTGTCTAGTAATGGGCAGGCTAGGAACTTTCTTTCCTGAATCTTTTCCTGGGGGAGTCCCTGGATCAGATTGGGAACCATTTGCTACTTTTTCAACAGATGTGGCCCCTTTGGCCTTATCTTGTTCTCTAAGCATATTAAGCAACAATTCCAAGGAAGGATTCTTCCCTACACTCAAACCTCTCTCTATGCAGAGACTCCTTGCCCCTTTCCAGCTAAGGTGATCATATGCAAGTTTGGACAGATCAACATTTTGGCCTGTGCCAGACATTTTTAGAGAGAGTTAAAGTGATAGAAAAAGAGAAAAAAAGTTTTCAGAACTTTTTGGAAAGACAGAAAAAAAACTTTTTAAACTTTTAAGAACTTTTTGAAAGTTTAGAAGTACTTTTCAGCACTTTAGAAAAGAGTGAAAAGAGGAAATGCAAAACTTTTTAGCTATGTGTACACACACTGAACTTGTTTTGTATATTTTTCTCTTATGAAAAGTGTAGGAGGCTGGACTGGCTTGTAGTGAGTACCAAGGGGTACTTACACCTTGCACAAGGCCCAGGTATCCCTTATTAGTGTATAGGGTGTCTAGCAGCTTAGGCTGATAGATAATGGTAGCTTAGCAGAGCAGCTTAGGCTGAACTAGGAGACGTGTGAAGCTACTACAGTACCACAAGTGTCACTTGCACAATATCATAAGAAAACACAATACACAGTTATACTAAAAATAAAGGTACTTTATTTTTATGACAATATGCCAAAGTATCTCAGAGTGTACCCTCAGAGTGAGGATAGCAAATATACACAAGTTATATGTACACAGTACTAAAAATATGCAGTATAGTCTTAGAAAACAGTGCAAACAATGTATAGTTACAGTAGGATGCAATGGAGACACATAGGGATAGGGGCAACACAAACCATATACTCCAAAAGTGGAATGCGAACCACGAATGGACCCAAAACCTATGTGACCTTGTAGAGGGTCGCTGGGACTATTAGAAAATAGTGAGAGTTAGAAAATTAGCCCTCCCCAAGACCCTGAAAAGTGAGTGCAAAGTGCACTAAAGTTCCCCAGAAGACAAAGAAGTCGTGATAGAGGAATAATGCAGGAAAGACACAAACCAACAATGCAACATCGATGGATTTCCAATCTAGGGTACCTGTGGAACAAGGGGACCAAGTCCAAAAGTCACAAGCAAGTCGTAGATGGGCAAATGCCCAGGAAATGCCAGCTGTGGGTGCAAAGGAGCTTCTACTGGACAGAAGAAGCAAAGGTTTTTGCAGGAACGAAAAGGGCTAGAGACTTCCCCTTTGGTGGAAGGATCCACCTTGCCTTGGAGAGTTGTGCAGAAGTATTTTCCTGCCGAAAAAACGCCAACAAGCCTTGCTAGCTGCAAATCGTGCGGTTAGCATTTTTGGACGCTGCTGTGGCCCAGGAGGGACCAGGAGGTTGCAAATTGGACCAGGAGGAAGAGGAGACGTCGAGCAAGACAAGGAGCCCTCTCAGCAGCAGGTAGCACCCGGAGAAGTGCCAGAAACAGGAACTACGAGGATGCGTGAAACGGTGCTCGCCGAAGTTGCACAAAGGAGTCCCACGTCGCCGGAGACCAACTTAGAAAGTCGTGCAATGCAGGTTAGAGTGCCGTGGACCCAGGCTTGGCTGTGCACAAAGGATTTCTGCCTGAAGTGCACAGGGGCCGGAGAAGTTGCAAAAGTCACGGTTACCAACAAAGCAGTCTAGAGTTGGGAGGCAAGGACTTACCTCCACCAAACTTGGACTGAAGAGTCACTGGACTGTGGGAGTCACTTGGACAGAGTTGCTGGATTCAAGGGACCTCGCTCGTCGTGCTGAGAGGAGACCCAAGGGACCAGTGAAGCAGCTTTTTGGTGCCTGCGGTTGCAGGGGGAAGATTCCGTCGACCCACGGGAGATTTCTTCGGAGCTTCTTGTGCAGAGAGGAGGCAGACTACCCCCACAGCATGCACAAGCAGGAAAACAGTCGAGAAGGCGGCAGGATCAGTGTTACAGAGTTGCAGTAGTCGTCTTTGCTACTATGTTGCAGGTTTGCAGGCTTCCAGCGCGGTCAGCAGTCGATTCCTTGGCAGAAGGTGAAGAGAGAGATGCAGAGGAACTCGGATGAGCTCTTGCATTCGTTATCTAAAGTTTCCCCAGAGACAGAGACCCTAAATAGCCAGAAAAGAGGGTTTGGCTACCTAGGAGAGAGGAGAGGCTACTAACACCTGAAGGAGCCTATCACAAGGAGTCTCTGACGTCACCTGGTGGCACTGGCCACTCAGAGCAGTCCAGTGTGCCAGCAGCACCTCTGTTTCCAAGATGGCAGAGGTCTGGAGCACACTGGAGGAGCTCTGGACACCTCCCAGGGGAGGTGCAGGTCAGGGGAGTGGTCACTCCCCTTTCCTTTGTCCAGTTTCGCGCCAGAGCAGGGGCTAAGGGGTCCCTGAACCGGTGTAGACTGGCTTATGCAGAATTGGGCACATCTGTGCCCAAGAAAGCATTCCCAGAGGCTGGGGGAGGCTACCCCTCCCCTGCCTTCACACCATTTTCCAAAGGGAGAGGGTGTAACACCCTCTCTCAGAGGAAGTCCTTTGTTCTGCCATCCTGGGACAAGCCTGGCTTGACCCCAGGAGGGCAGAAACCTGTCTGAGGGGTTGGCAGCAGCAGCAGCTGCAGTGAAACCCCAGGAAAGGCAGATTGGCAGTACCAGGGTCTGTGCTACAGACCACTGGTATCATGGAATTGTCCCAATAATGCCAGGATGGCATAGAGGGGGTCATTCCATGATCTTAGACATGTTACATGGCCATATTCGTAGTTACCATTGTGAAGCTACATATAGGTAGTGACCTATATGAAGTGCACGCGTGTAATGGTGTCCCCGCACTCACAAAGTTCAGGGAATTGGCTCTGAACAATGTGGGGGCACCTTGGCTAGTGCCAGGGTGCCCTCACACTTAGTAACTTTGCACCTAACCTTTACCAGGTAAAGGTTAGACATATAGGTGACTTATAAGTTACTTAAGTGCAGTGTAAAATGGCTGTGAAATAACGTGGACGTTATTTCACTCAGGCTGTAGTGGCAGGCCTGTGTAAGATTTGTCAGAGCTCCCTATGGGTGGCAAAAGAAATGCTGCAGCCCATAGGGATCTCCTGGAACCCCAATACCCTGGGTACCTCAGTACCATATACTAGGGAATTATAAGGGTGTTCCAGAAAGCCAATGTAAATTGGTGAAATTGGTCACTAGCCTGTTAGTGACAATTTGGAAAGAAATGAGAGAGCATAACCACTGAGGTTCTGATTAGCAGAGCCTCAGTGAGACAGTTAGTCACTACACAGGTAACACAGTCAGGCACACTTATGAGCACTGGGGCCCTGGATACCAGGGTCCCAGTGACACATACAACTAAAACAACATATATACAGTGAAAAATGGGGGTAACATGCCAGGCAAGATGGTACTTTCCTACAAAAAGTACAATGACAAGAGTGGTAAGTAGTCTCAAAGCACTTATCCCACCGCTGCACAACCAATGTAGGAGGCTGGACTGGCTTGTAGTGAGTACCAAGGGGTACTTGCACCTTGCACCAGGCCCAGTTATCACTTATTAATGTATAGGGTGTCTAGCAGCTTAGGCTGATAGATAATGGTAGCTTAGCAGAGCAGCTTTAGGCTGAACTAGGATGCTTGTGAAGCTACCACAGTACCACAAGTGTCACTTGCACAATATCATAAGAAAACACAATACACAGTTACAGTATACTAAAAATAAAGGTACTTTATTTTTATGACAATATGCCAAAGTATCTCAGAGTGTACCCTCAGAGTGAGGATAGCAAATATACACAAGTTATATGTACACAGTACTAAAAATATGCAGTATAGTCTTAGAAAACAGTGCAAACAATGTATAGTTACAATAGGATGCAATGGAGACACATAGGGATAGGGGCAACACAAACCATATACTCCAAAAGTGGAATGCGAACCACGAATGGACCCCAAACCTATATGACCTTGTAGAGGGTCGCTGGGACTATTAGAAAATAGTGAGGGTTAGAAAAATACCCCCCCCCCAAGACCCTGAAAAGTGAGTGCAAAGTGCACTGAAGTTCCCCCAAAGACAAAGAAGTCGTGATAGAGGAATAATGCAGGAAAGACACAAACCAACAATGCAACAACAGTGGATTTCCAATCTAGGGTACCTGTGGAACAAGGGGACCAAGTTCAAAAGTCACAAGCAAGTCGGAGATGGGCAGATGCCCAGGAAATGCCAGCTGTGGGTGCAAAGAAGCTTCTACTGGACAGAAGAAGCTGCGGTTTCTGCAAGAACAAAAAAGGCTAGAGACTTCCTCTTTGGTGGACGGATCCCACTCGCCTTGGAGAGTCGTACAGAAGTGTTTTCCCGCCGAAATAAAGCCAACAAGCCTTGCTAGTTGGAAATCGTGTGGTTAGCGTTTTTGGGTGCTGCTATGGCCCAGCAAGGACCAGGATGTCGCACATTGCGTCAGGAGAGAGAGAGGACGTCGAGTAAGACAAAGAGCCCTCTCAGCAGCAGGTAGCACCCGGAGAAGTGCCAGAAACAGGCACTACGAGGATGCGTGAAATGGTGCTCACCCGAAGTTACACAAAGGAGTCCCACGTCGCCGGAGACCAACTTAGAAAGTCGTGCAAGGCAGGTTAGAGTGCAGTGGACCCAGGCTTGGCTGTGCACAAAGGATTTCCGCCGGAAGTGCACAGGAGCCAGAGTAGTTGCAAAAGACGCGGTTTCCAACAATGCAGTCTGGCGTGGGGAGGCAAGGACTTACCTCCACCAAACTTGGACTAAAGAGTCACTGGACTGTGGGAGTCACTTGGACAGAGTTGCTGGATTCAAGGGACCTCGCTCGTCATGCTGAGAGGAGACCCAAGGGACCGGTAATGCAGCTTTTTGGTGCCTGCGGTTGCAGGGGGAAGATTCCGTCGACCCACTGGAGATTTCTTCGGAGCTTCTAGTGCAGAGAGGAGGCAGACTACCCCCGCAGCATGCATCACCAGGAAAACAGTCGAGAAGGCGACAGGATCAGCGTTACAGAGTTGCAGTAGTCGTCTTTGCTACTATGTTGCAGTTTTGCAGGCTTCCAGCGCGGTCAGCAGTCGATTCCTTGGCAGAAGGTGAAGAGAGAGATGCAGAGGAACTCTGATGAGCTCTTGCATTCGTTATCTAAAGTTTCCCCTGAGACAGAGACCCTAAATAGCCAGAAAAGAGGGTTTGGCTACCTAGGAGAGAGGATAGGCTACTAACACCAGAAGGAGCCTATCAGAAGGAGTCTCTGACGTCACCTGGTGGCACTGGCCACTCAGAGCAGTCCAGTGTGCCAGCAGCACCTCTGTTTCCAAGATGGCAGAGGTCTGGAGCACACTGGAGGAGCTCTGGACACCTCCCAGGGGAGGTGCAGGTCAGGGGAGTGGTCACTCCCCTTTCCTTTGTCCAGTTTCGCACCAGAGCAGGGGCTAAGGGGTCCCTGAACTGGTGTAGACTGGCTTATGCAGAATTGGGCACATCTGTGCCCAAGAAAGCATTTCCAGAGGCTGGGGGAGGCTACTCCTCCCCTGCCTTCATACCATTTTCCAAAGGGAGAGGGTGTAACACCCTCTCTCAGAGGAAGTCCTTTTTTCTGCCATCCTGGGACAAGCCTGGCTTGACCCCAGGAGGGCAGAAACCTGTGTGAGGGGTTGGCAGCAGCAGCAGCTGCAGTGAAACCCCAGGAAAGGCAGTTTTTGCAGTACCAGGGTCTGTGCTACAGACCTCTGGGATCATAGAATTGTGTCAACAATGCCAGGATGGCATAGAGGGGGCAATTCCATGATCTTAGACATGTTACATGGCCATATTCGGAGTTACCATTGTGAAGCTACATATAGGTAGTGACCTATATGTAGTGCACGCGTGTAATGGTGTCCCCGCACTCACAAAGTTCAGGGAATTGGCCCTGAACAATGTGGGGGCACCTTGGCTAGTGCCAGGGTGCCCTCACACTAAGTAACTTTGCACCTAACCTTTACCAGGTAAAGGTTAGACATATAGGTGACTTATAAGTTACTTAAGTGCAGTGTAAAATGGCTGTGAAATAACGTGGACGTTATCTCACTCAGGCTGCAGTGGCAGACCTGTGTAAGAATTGTCAGAGCTCCCTATGGGTGGTAAAAGAAATGCTGCAGCCCATAGGGATCTCCTGGAACCCCAATACCCTGGGTACCTTAGTACCATATACTAGGGAATTATAAGGGTGTTCCAGTAAGCCAATGTAAATTGGTAAAATTGGTCACTAGCCTGTTAGTGACAATTTGGAAAGAAATGAGAGAGCATAACCACTGAGGTTCTGATTAGCAGAGCCTCAGAGAGACAGTTAGTCACTACACAGGTAACACATTCAGGCACACTTATGAGCACTGGGGCCCTGGTTACCAGGGTCCCAGTGACACATACAACTAAAACAATATATATACAGTGAAAAATGGGGGTAACATGCCAGGCAAGATGGTACTTTCCTACAAGCAGCATTACCGCTGGGTCGATTCTGAGCCAGCTACAATGCTGCCACTCCTTTCCCACTGAGCTGAGGGATGGGAACCTTGGTTCCCACCCATCAGCCCAGTGGGAAAGGTGCAATAGGGCTGACTGGGAGGACACAAGTATGACGGCTCCCACCATGTTGAGCGGGTTTGGCAGAAATATGTTCCCATCTCCCAAACTCAAAATTAGCCCCTAAATCAGGTGTAGTCTGTGTGACAGTTCGCACAAAACAGTTAATAAAAACTAAATGCATTAGCATCTGTTCCCCTCAATGATTTTTTCCGAGTAATTTCTAACAGTGATGTAAAAATTGTTGCCTTTATTAAATTATTTTGAAGCACATGGATTTGCCTTTTAAACAGGCTCGGTTGTAGAAGACTTCCAAGATTACACTCTGAGTGGTAGAACTGCTACTTGGGCTGTTTAGAGGGCTGAATACAAATCAATAATGATTTTTGAAGGTTGGAATAATACATTGGTTCTCTGAGAAAAACTCACTGAAGTTTCTATCATTTTCTGGAACTTTTGAAACACATATTAGGTGTCCAAGAAAATGCAATGAGCAGCAGGTACTTTGCAAGCCAGAAATGAGAAAACATTAAATAAATGATTGAAAATCCCCCTTCAGTTTGGCATGTTAGGAAGTGCAAGGCACATAAAATGTTGTTTTCTTACTATATAATTAATGTCACACTAGTATTTTCATTACTCTCCTGCATTGCGTTTCGATCAAACAAATTCTCAAAAGAATAACCCTTGTTCATCCCAATATCTTATCAATTTGTTTTTCTAAATAATGTAAAATTGCTTCCTGGAGATATCATATTACTTTAAGTAAAAGTGACTTTTTTTCATAAATAGCTTCGATCACCTCAATTCCACTTCTATTCCAGAGTTAACCACCTACAAAATACAAACTTTAAACAACAATCTTCCGAAACTGAAAATTGTAATGCAGATAACAGCTCCTTTTTTTAAAGTTCTGCAATCCTTTCACAGAAAAAAAGTATTTAAAAAAAGAAAATCTTAGCCAGGTAGGCACTTTCTCCAAGAACATGCTTTGGAAAAAAAAAATTAAAACCTGCAAAAATACGAAAGCTATTATTACATAAAAAGACCTCTCTAAATCTTTGCCTACAAGACATTTGTGACAAACATAGTAACAATTAAATCATGGTTTTCCTATTACTCTGACATGGCACCATTTCTAGAACCATGACTGTGACTTTCCACTGACTGAAGAAACAGATGCGGAAACCAGGACATGTAAAAAACATGGTGTCAGTAAAAATCAACATCTATCCCCGTAGACTGTGAGCCGAGATGTGTGAGGAGCTACACATCCCTGCCACAAATAAAATCTATTTAATGCAAAGCTGTCCTGGGACCACCTGCTCTCGCAGAGGGCGCAAGCATTGGAGGCAGGGCGTGAAACATTGATCAGGCTTACAAAGTCCTTTGGTCACAAACCCTCAAAAAAACTAGATGAATTGTATAAAAAGTAAATGTCTTTCTGCAGGTGTATGTGGTGCAGGAGTTGGGGGTATCTGTCACCAAACACCTCCAGGCAATAGGCAACAGGTTCTTGAACAGACTTCTAGGTATCCCCAGATCGGCTTTGGGCCATATCTACGAAAACTTTTTCCCATAGACACAGAATGGGTAAAATGCTTTGGTACATCTGGCCCTTTGAGTTGTATTTCTCATTGTGAAGTGGGATTGGAGTTCCTGGAAGATTGGGTGGGTCTGGCACCAATTGTGTTATGGATTAAGGTCTCTCTGGAGCTGATTTTCATCCGTAAAATCTTGGAGGACTGCCTGAGGCAAAGCAAGCCCCTGGCCGCCCCACTGATCTCTTATGTGAAGAACACATTACGGGATATAAGTCTGAACCGGTTGTTTGAGACCCTGGAGAACATCAGCTTGAGCACGAAGGCCACGTTGAGGAACTGTATCTTACTCACATGGACAGACTGAGACCAGCAAGAGTGTCCAGTATGTCTTCAGTGCGATAGTATACACCGATCTCAACAAACCCTGGCATGGAGCCCTATCTGACGTGGATAAGGGGACAGAGCCCAGGATTTACCTAACTCGGCTTAGAGCTAATACAGTTCACTTTGTGGGCGCTTTCCCAGTTGTGGGGTCATGGTTCCCCTAATTACCCAGCTGCTCATGTGATGGGGTCTCTAGACAGTCAGCTTTGCACTTTGTGCTGTTTTGAAAATTGCATTCTGTTTTTAGAAAACGTTTTATATGTCCTATTCTCAGAGAGACGCATCCCATAACATATCATCGGGGGTTTGTGTTCATACAGCGCTTAGAGTCTCTAAAAGTATGTTACGATGTCTTGAATTAATAGTCCAGGCTTTGAGACTGAGGAGGAAATATGCTTCATGATTTATAAAGGCGGTTGCTGAACCCAAGGGTGCATCTATTACTAAATGTTCTTATGTCCCTGATGCAACATTTTTATTTGTTTCTAAATGTCATGTTTTTAAGGAGGAAGAAATATGCTTGATGCTTTAAGAACGGGGCTGGTAAACTCAACACTGCAATTACTACCTAATGTTTTATGTCCCCAATGTATTAGCTGTATTTGTATTAAATGTTGAGTTTTCGTGCTCACGTAGGAGACCGAATTAAGGCCCATATTTATACTTTTTGACGCTAAACTGCGCTAACGCAGTTTAGCGTCAAAAAATTTAGCGCCGTCTAACGCCATTCTGAAGCGCCATGCGGGCGCCGTATTTATGGAATGGCGTTAGCCGGCGCAAGCAGACCGGCGCTGCCTGGTGTGCGTGGAAAAAAACCACGTAGACCAGGCAGCGCCGGCGTTGGGCAAAAATGACGTTAGGGCGTCTTAAAATGGGGCAAGTCAGGTTGAGGCAAAAAAATCGCCTCAACCCGATTTGCGCCATTTTTTTACGACGCCCAGACGCCATTTCATGACTCCTGTCTTAGTAAAGACAGGAGTCATGCCCCCTTGCCCAATGGCCATGCCCAGGGGACTTGTGTCCCCTGGGCATGGTCATTGGGCATAGTGGCATGTAGGGGGGCACAAATAAGGCCCCCCTATGCCACCCAAAAAAAATAAAAAAATATAAAAAATTATACTTACCTGAACTTACCTGAATGTCCCTGGGGTGGGTCCCTCCATCCTTGGGTGTCCTCCTGGGGTGGGCAGGGGTGGCAGGGGGGGTCCCTGGGGGCAGGGGAGGGCACCTGTGGGCTCATTTTGAGCCCACAGGCCCCTTAACGCCTACCCTGACCCAGGCGTTATATAGTGGCGCAAATGCGGGGTTTTTTGACCCGCCAACTCCCGGGCGTAATTTTTGCCCGGGAGTATAAATACGACGCATTTGCGTCGCCGTCATTTTTTTAGACGGGAACGCCTTCCTTGCATCTCATTAACGCAAGGAAGGCGTTCACGCAAAAAAATGACGCTATTTGCCAATACTTTGGCGCTAGACGCGTCTAACGCCAAAGTATAAATATGGCGTTAGTTTTGCGCCGAATTTGCGTCGAAAAAAACGACGCAAATTCGGCGCAAACGGAGTATAAATACGGGCCTAAGGCCCATATTTAGACTTTTTGACGCTAAACTGCGCTAACGCAGTTTAGCGTCAAAAAATTTAGCGCCGTCTAACGCCATTCTGAAGCGCCATGCGGGCGCCGTATTTATGGAATGGCGTTAGCCGGCGCAAGCAGACCGGCGCTGCCTGGTGTGCGTGGAAAAAAACCACGTAGACCAGGCAGCGCCGGCGTTGGGCAAAAATGACGTTAGGGCGTCTTAAAATGGGGCAAGTCAGGATGAGGCAAAAAAAATGGCCTCAACCCGATTTGCGCCATTTTTTTACGACGCCCAGACGCCATTTCATGACTCCTGTCTTAGTAAAGACAGGAGTCATGCCCCCTTGCCCAATGGCCATGCCCAGGGGACTTGTGTCCCCTGGGCATGGTCATTGGGCATAGTGGCATGTAGGGGGGCACAAATAAGGCCCCCCTATGCCACCCAAAAAAAATTAAAAAATATAAAAAATTATACTTACCTGAACTTACCTGAATGTCCCTGGGGTGGGTCCCTCCATCCTTGGGTGTCCTCCTGGGGTGGGCAGGGGTGGCAGGGGGGGTCCCTGGGGGCAGGGGAGGGCACCTGTGGGCTCATTTTGAGCCCACAGGCCCCTTAACGCCTACCCTGACCCAGGCGTTATATAGTGGCGCAAATGCGGGGTTTTTTGACCCGCCAACTCCCGGGCGTAATTTTTGCCCGGGAGTATAAATACGACGCATTTGCGTCGCCGTCATTTTTTTAGACGGGAACGCCTTCCTTGCATCTCATTAACGCAAGGAAGGCGTTCACGCAAAAAAATGACGCTATTTGCCAATACTTTGGCGCTAGACGCGTCTAACGCCAAAGTATAAATATGGCGTTAGTTTTGCGCCGAATTTGCGTCGAAAAAAACGACGCAAATTCGGCGCAAACGGAGTATAAATACGGGCCTAAGGCCCATATTTATACTTTTTGACGCTAAACTGCGCTAACGCAGTTTAGCGTCAAAAAATTTAGTGCCGTCTAACGCCATTCTGAAGCGCCATGCGGGCGCCGTATTTATGGAATGGCGTTAGCCGGCGCAAGCAGACCGGCGCTGCCTGGTGTGCGTGGAGAAAAACCACGTAGACCAGGCAGCGCCGGCGTTGGGCAAAAATGACGTTAGGGCGTCTTAAAATGGGGCAAGTCAGGTTGAGGCAAAAAAATCGCCTCAACCCGATTTGCGCCATTTTTTTACGACGTCCAGACGCCATTTCATGACTCCTGTCTTAGTAAAGACAGGAGTCATGCCCCCTTGCCCAATGGCCATGCCCAGGGGACTTGTGTCCCCTGGGCATGGTCATTGGGCATAGTGGCATGTAGGGGGGCACAAATAAGGCCCCCCTATGCCACCCAAAAAAAATTACAAAATATAAAAAATTATACTTACCTGAACTTACCTGAATGTCCCTGGGGTGGGTCCCTCCATCCTTGGGTGTCCTCCTGGGGTGGGCAGGGGTGGCAGGGGGGGTCCCTGGGGGCAGGGGAGGGCACCTGTGGGCTCATTTTGAGCCCACAGGCCCCTTAACGCCTACCCTGACCCAGGCGTTATATAGTGGCGCAAATGCGGGGTTTTTTGACCCGCCAACTCCCGGGCGTGATTTTTGCCCGGGAGTATAAATACGACGCATTTGCGTCGCCGTCATTTTTTTAGACGGGAACGCCTTCCTTGCATCTCATTAACGCAAGGAAGGCGTTCACGCAAAAAAATGACGCTATTTGCCAATACTTTGGCGCTAGACGCGTCTAACGCCAAAGTATAAATATGGCGTTAGTTTTGCGCCGAATTTGCGTCGAAAAAAACGACGCAAATTCGGCGCAAACGGAGTATAAATACGGGCCTAAGGCCCATATTTATACTTTTTGACGCTAAACTGCGCTAACGCAGTTTAGCGTCAAAAAATTTAGTGCCGTCTAACGCCATTCTGAAGCGCCATGCGGGCGCCGTATTTATGGAATGGCGTTAGCCGGCGCAAGCAGACCGGCGCTGCCTGGTGTGCGTGGAGAAAAACCACGTAGACCAGGCAGCGCCGGCGTTGGGCAAAAATGACGTTAGGGCGTCTTAAAATGGGGCAAGTCAGGTTGAGGCAAAAAAATCGCCTCAACCCGATTTGCGCCATTTTTTTACGACGTCCAGACGCCATTTCATGACTCCTGTCTTAGTAAAGACAGGAGTCATGCCCCCTTGCCCAATGGCCATGCCCAGGGGACTTGTGTCCCCTGGGCATGGTCATTGGGCATAGTGGCATGTAGGGGGGCACAAATAAGGCCCCCCTATGCCACCCAAAAAAAATTACAAAATATAAAAAATTATACTTACCTGAACTTACCTGAATGTCCCTGGGGTGGGTCCCTCCATCCTTGGGTGTCCTCCTGGGGTGGGCAGGGGTGGCAGGGGGGGTCCCTGGGGGCAGGGGAGGGCACCTGTGGGCTCATTTTGAGCCCACAGGCCCCTTAACGCCTACCCTGACCCAGGCGTTATATAGTGGCGCAAATGCGGGGTTTTTTGACCCGCCAACTCCCGGGCGTGATTTTTGCCCGGGAGTATAAATACGACGCATTTGCGTCGCCGTCATTTTTTTAGACGGGAACGCCTTCCTTGCATCTCATTAACGCAAGGAAGGCGTTCACGCAAAAAAATGACGCTATTTGCCAATACTTTGGCGCTAGACGCGTCTAACGCCAAAGTATAAATATGGCGTTAGTTTTGCGCCGAATTTGCGTCGAAAAAAACGACGCAAATTCGGCGCAAACGGAGTATAAATACGGGCCTAAGGCCCATATTTATACTTTTTGACGCTAAACTGCGCTAACGCAGTTTAGCGTCAAAAAATTTAGCGCCGTCTAACGCCATTCTGAAGCGCCATGCGGGCGCCGTATTTATGGAATGGCGTTAGCCGGCGCAAGCAGACCGGCGCTGCCTGGTGTGCGTGGAAAAAAACCACGTAGACCAGGCAGCGCCGGCGTTGGGCAAAAATGACGTTAGGGCGTCTTAAAATGGGGCAAGTCAGGTTGAGGCAAAAAAATCGCCTCAACCCGATTTGCGCCATTTTTTTACGACGCCCAGACGCCATTTCATGACTCCTGTCTTAGTAAAGACAGGAGTCATGCCCCCTTGCCCAATGGCCATGCCCAGGGGACTTGTGTTCCCTGGGCATGGTCATTGGGCATAGTGGCATGTAGGGGGGCACAAATAAGGCCCCCCTATGCCACCCAAAAAAAATTAAAAAATATAAAAAATTATACTTACCTGAACTTACCTGAATGTCCCTGGGGTGGGTCCCTCCATCCTTGGGTGTCCTCCTGGGGTGGGCAGGGGTGGCAGGGAGGGTCCCTGGGGGCAGGGGAGGGCACCTGTGGGCTCATTTTGAGCCCACAGGCCCCTTAACGCCTACCCTGACCCAGGCGTTATATAGTGGCGCAAATGCGGGGTTTTTTGACCCGCCAACTCCCGGGCGTGATTTTTGCCCGGGAGTATAAATACGACGCATTTGCGTCGCCGTCATTTTTTTAGACGGGAACGCCTTCCTTGCATCTCATTAACGCAAGGAAGGCGTTCACGCAAAAAAATGACGCTATTTGCCAATACTTTGGCACTAGACGCGTCTAACGCCAAAGTATAAATATGGCGTTAGTTTTGCGCCGAATTTGCGTCGAAAAAAACGACGCAAATTCGGCGCAAACGGAGTATAAATACGGGCCTAAGGCCCATATTTATACTTTTTGACGCTAAACTGCGCTAACGCAGTTTAGCGTCTAAAAATTTAGCGCCGTCTAACGCCATTCTGAAGCGCCATGCGGGCGCCGTATTTATGGAATGGCGTTAGCCGGCGCAAGCAGACCGGCGCTGCCTGGTGTGCGTGGAAAAAAACCACGTAGACCAGGCAGCGCCGGCGTTGGGCAAAAATGACGTTAGGGCGTCTTAAAATGGGGCAAGTCAGGTTGAGGCAAAAAAATCGCCTCAACCCGATTTGCGCCATTTTTTTACGACGCCCTGACGCCATTTCATGACTCCTGTCTTAGTAAAGACAGGAGTCATGCCCCCTTGCCCAATGGCCATGCCCAGGGGACTTGTGTCCCCTGGGCATGGTCATTGGGCATAGTGGCATGTAGGGGGGCACAAATAAGGCCCCCCTATGCCACCCAAAAAAAATTAAAAAATATAAAAAATTATACTTACCTGAACTTACCTGAATGTCCCTGGGGTGGGTCCCTCCATCCTTGGGTGTCCTCCTGGGGTGGGCAGGGGTGGCAGGGGGGGTCCCTGGGGGCAGGGGAGGGCACCTGTGGGCTCATTTTGAGCCCACAGGCCCCTTAACGCCTACCCTGACCCAGGCGTTATATAGTGGCGCAAATTCGGGGTTTTTTGACCCGCCAACTCCCGGGCGTGATTTTTGCCCGGGAGTATAAATACGACGCATTTGCGTCGCCGTCATTTTTTTAGACGGGAACGCCTTCCTTGCATCTCATTAACGCAAGGAAGGCGTTCACGCAAAAAAATGACGCTATTTGCCAATACTTTGGCGCTAGACGCGTCTAACGCCAAAGTATAAATATGGCGTTAGTTTTGCGCCGAATTTGCGTCGAAAAAACCGACGCAAATTCGGCGCAAACGGAGTATAAATACGGGCCTAAGTTTATTTGATTGGTTGATTGATAACAATCTTATCACTATGCATTGCTGCGAATGTATCTCCTCTTCGCGGACACCTGCTCGGGGATTTACTCTTGGTTCTACCATTCAGCTGTATAAATATACAACTAATTTAAATAATAGCGCTATATATTTTTACAAAAATAAAACAAATATTGAAACATTCAATACAAATATTATGTTATATTTTTATAATAATAACAATTGTAAAATACAATTGTTGTTAGTTGCTGTGATGTGTTTGGCAGGTGGCCTGTTTCTCCTCCAGGGTTACCAAGTAAATTACTTCGTCAGCCTGACAGGGATGCTGCCCGCTGAATGAAGAAATGACCGCCAAGGGGAGTCAGTTTCAAAACATTGTTAAAACTAACATCACTGAACCTGACTGAGCCTTGACTCAGCCTTGCAAAAATCTGTTTTATAAATATAATTGACTCATCTCTCATTGTGACAGGGTATTTTATTTACTGCTCCTTATCACCAGCGTTGGCCAGGCAGCGAGGAACTGTAAAACAAATGCTGTATATTCACCCACGCTAACTAGGTGAGCAGACATGTAGTCAATACTTACTCCCTGGGGCCATCAGAGAAGTTTGGCCTCAGCGGTGATGGAGCTGTCAGCCCCTCGCCAACCCTCTGGGAAGACCACTGGGTTGTGGGGGATGGAGACCCATCGCTGTTGCAGAGTTCTCGGTCTGCCAAACATGTGAAATGGCCCCTAAAATGTGTATTAAGAAGCCCCAAATAATTACATAAATCAATGTAAAACACTAGCCCTTTAATTAACCACATGTTTACATAATGGAAAGCCTGACAACATAAATAAGTCCTCAAAAACGAAAACACACTCCACCCAGGGGGTCCTATAATCTTTGAATTCCATCCTCAAACTCAATATAGGAAAATCATTCTAACCCTGAAAAAAATTCCCTCAATACATTCAAAATGAGCTATCCCCCAAAATAAATAGCACTCCCCTCCATCTGCATCCTGGAACCCTTGCACCTGTACCCCCCAAACAAAACCCCACAGATTGAAATAAAAATCCACCTCATTACACAAGTAGTAGTAGCTATGTTATGGTTTAATTATGGAATAATTATAAGTCTGCTTGTGAGAAATACATACACTGAAAGTACTGCTGGCTTGTTTTCCTTGAATTATTTTCAACATAATCATGTTGATGATGAGGATGTGATGATGGTGGGACAGCAGTTGTCCTCACCACCTCTGTCTTGCCTTGACCCTGCCAAAGGATTGCTCCTTCAGTGGCTAATTGGTATGGACAACACTTTCAGAGGAGTCCACTAGCTGCCTGTGTGAGTTCACTAGCTGCCTGTGTGAGTCCACTAGCTGCCTGTGTGAGTTCACTAGCCGCCTGTGTGAGTCCACTAGCTGCCTGTGTGAGTTCACTAGCTGCCTGTGTGAGTCCACTAGCTGCCTGTGTGAGTCCACTAGCTGCCTGTGTGAGTTCACTAGCCGCCTGTGTGAGTCCACTAGCTGCCTGTGTGAGTTCACTAGCTGCCTGTGTGAGTCCACTAGCTGCCTGTGTGAGTCCACTAGCTGCCTGTGTGAGTTCACTAGCCGCCTGTGTGAGTCCACTAGCTGCCTGTGTGAGTCCACTAGCTGCCTGTGTGAGTTCACTAGCTGCCTGTGTGAGTCCACTAGCTGCCTGTGTGAGTTCACTAGCTGCCTGTGTGTTCCACAGCAGCTGTGTCATCACTCGTGCCCACACTCACTATTTTGGGCTCAGCTGGCCCAGGTTTGAAATACTCTGAACCCACCAGCACTGAGTTCTTTCCAGGGAAGGAAGGGTTGGCATTGCTCTTGCAACATCAGTGCAGCTTCCTAGAAGCGTTTTTGTTTCTAGAGGATGCACTACACACTGGTGCTTGAACCCAAGCTAGAGTTCCAATATTTAATTTGTGAGCCTTTTTTAGATCTTTACCTGTTACTCCAAACACTGGCATAGAATGCTCATAGTCATTATATTAGAGTTACCCGAACGTAAACTTGCATTGCATTGTTGCTGGTTGCAGACCACTTAACAAAAATGGTCCTTTTTAATTTCTTTGTTAAAATTACAAACTTCAAAAGATGTTGCACAAATATTTGTACAACACATTATTTGATGGGTCGGTATAGAAAAGCTTTAGTTACTGACAAGGGGTGAACATGCACCTCAAGATTTGGGTTAGTTTTGTAAAAGAAACTTCACATGGAAGTCTGTTTGTCCACCAGTGTTCTTCCCAAGACAGACAGACTGAAAGATTGGGCTGATGTGTCAAACAATGGTCAAGATGTCAACCCTTGCAACTAGATGGAACCTGGAGTAAGATCTTGTGGTTAACAGAAATAACACGCAACAATGTTGAATATTCATTTTCAGAGATATTACCATTCCTTTGCATATGTAGACCTCATCTCAGAACATTGCCTTCAGATTTATCTGTATCTACCTCAGCCACAAACATTATGCATCTCTCCTGATCCTAAGGAAGGTTGTCTCCCTCAGGCTTCTTTAGGATCTATGACGTAATCCGACACCAGTGCGTCAGCACAGCGTCAGCAAAGAACCCGTGCAAATCAAGAGAGCGCGGAGAACTTTCACAACATATTTAGACATGGTTGCTGCACATTTACGTTGTGAAAGTGTTAATTTTTATCCTTACCTCAATGACTCGCTGAGAAAGGGAAACCTTGATACAATTCGCGGTCACTTGGATGCTACTTTTAATTTGATATTGTGAAAGGGCACCGCAAAGCAGAGGGCTCTGAGCTTCTGAACAGTAATTCCTCTGTTCCAGGAAACAATCTGAGTGCCAGGAAGGGATGAAGAAGTGAAGCTGTTGAGAATGGTTGGCTTTCAGCACAGCATCACTTCCAAACGTCAACGGATACAGCAGCCATTGCAGGAAATGTTAACTTGGCAGCAGTCTCAAGTGGCTGAGGTCTCGGGATCTAGTGTTGGTGGCCAGTGCTGGGCATGATCTGTAAAGTGGGCAGAAAGAATGTGTCGTTGGGCAGAGCTACTTGTGAGATCTGTTTTACCAGCGGGTGTTTCCTTGCCCGAATGGAACAGTCATTTGCTTAGATCTAATGGCTCAGGGGAGATGATCCACCATCGTCCAGCAGCAGCCCTGGGTGAGAGTTTCAAGCTGACAGACCTTTCTTTACGCAGCGCTAAGACAAGACTGACAAAGTAACTGATCTGTCAGGACACACTTTGCAGGGGAAACTCCCTGATCTGCACAACAAGCTTGGCTGTGGGCCATACGTTATGACATAAGGTGGCACATATTTGTCTATGGACAGTAGAAGGGAAATAATCGCAAAATTACACCTCCAGGTTTTCCATCCCACTGGCACACATTTGACGTCTTCACCAACCCACTCTTGGAGTGACTGGTCAGGGACATTTTGATACGCTTTGCTTTTGCCAACCCCCGCGCCCACTTCCCAAATGGCACTCATTCCTTGTGCTGACAATGACTCCTCATTGCTCTCACATGGGCAAGATATTTTTTTATATTATTTCCAATTTTGGTTCAACCACGTTGCAAGACTCTGCCATATCTACTGAGACATCAGAGGATGTATCCCCTCTCCCTAACTACTGAAATCTTACAATTTGCTCAGCTAAAGTTCAAACAGAAATTCATGAATATTTTAATAGAAGCAAAATGTCCAGCTAAATTATTATATTTCAAAACAAACAAATTACAAGCTGCTGTTGAAAATATTGTCTTCAGATCTAGAATACACATCTTTTCAGATTGTGTCTGTGGTCAGTGGAAACGTACAAAATTAGACCTGCTATTTTTAAAATTTCTTCCATCAATTAGTTTTTAGAAACCCTGAAAGAAGTAATTCTACCAAGAGCACTTCAAGCCCCTTGATGAGAATTGAATACGTATCCACCGAGCATTATGAAGACTTCGTTTGAGCTTCTGTACTCATGTACTCTGGAACATCTGACTTGCGAAATGTGTTTTTTGAATGGCAAATGACCTTCTTCACAAAATAAGTTGGAGCAATCTTGCTTGACAGCGAGGACACAGACTCCCAGAAAAATATTGTGCATAATGCAAATCTACAACACAGGAAGTATACATTGAGAGTTTCTGATAGACACCTCTAACTCCTAGTTGCAACGTACGTGCAAGAACCAAGTGGAAGTCAGCTCCATCTCACAGCTTTTGCCCAGGAAGAAGCAGTTCAGTTGATGTTTTAAAGAGTCAACTGCACAGGCATTGTCCGGCTCCCAGCTCACCAAGGAAAGCGCCTCTTTTGGGGTTGTTGACCGCAGAGCCACAGAACTACTAGATATAATGTTCCATCTATTGGGGCAAAAAACTGTTTATTGATAAATATCTTGCAATGGGACTCTTGTTGACATGTAATGAGGTATTGACAAAGATACCCTGATAGCATCATGAACTAAGTTTGTTTTGCTTTATCGGTCAGTCGGCAAGTTGCAACGCATTATAAGCCAGCACCTTGCTGACTCAGCCCCCAACAATGAGAGCTTTGTGGTTCAGGCTCCCACAAGTAAGGTCACTCTTAACAAGTCCCCTTCTGTGTTGCCAGATAGGGAGGGAAATCACATTGGGTATTCTCCTCTGCCACAGTGACCCTTAGGTCGTTGATTGCTTTTGGGTTCCTGGGCCGATATACTCTTGCCTTTTAGGACGTGACATCCAAGAACTTGCTGTCTCTGGCACGTTCAGGAATGCCCTTGCCCAGACGATTCAGGATAGACAAGATGCTGCAAAATATGCAGGTCTTGACACAACAGGCTGTGTGAGCCACACCATTGGTACATGTGTGATCCAGAGTAATTTCTGGATGCATGCCACAGGCTTGTGAGGTGATGTGGGGGCATCCCTCATAAATATAAATTTTGATGGTCCCAGACTTTATGTAGAAAAGGCTGACTCTTGTTTAGAGCATTTAAAACACATCACATCACTTTGGGCATATTTTCACTGACAAGAAGTTCAGGTGGTACTCACAAGGCCTAACTGATCACCAACATCTCTCATAACCAATATGGCAGCCCATTCACCTTGGCACCTCTAGACGACGTTTTAGTGGCCAAAGTTGTGGAGGCACCAAGACAACAGACAGACTTGTGTCTAGGCTGACTGTCAACAGGTAAGCAACTGGTCTGCTGGGGTAGTAGATGTTATTCTTACTACAAGGCACTTTAACACCAAATCTACTCATTTAGGTCATTAGGTGAGATTTGTGACCTGATATTAGGACAGTCAACATGATCCTCTGCAGGCCAAGTTATCTTTTTGTTCTTTGTCCTATCTTAGGCGCAGCCAGCCTTTGCAGGACCTGCAATTAGTGCTTAAATGCTGCCTTTCCCATCCTTTTTTTTAGTTTCTGCTATCAACCGTTGCTATTGAAGTCACTAGTTGTGAAGCGCTTTCTCAGAGGCTTCACATCCATGTTCCCATTGATACCCTTCATTATGGTTAATGCAACATTAGCTCTGTCTCTGTGTTTTTAATGCACAGGTCGTTGAACCCCGCGCACAGTTTTCTCTGTACTTCTGGTTGTGATTACATCTGTGAACTGCAAGTGTTGTCAGAACATCCATCCTCTTTGACATTCCCTTGCCATACTTGAATTTTGAGGGGACAAAAATAACGTTTATGAATTCAAACTGTGGTGTGTGTTGAAAAACAGTTATGAAAATCATTTTTTATTGTAGTTTGTCTTGGATTGTGTTTTTGTATGGCGTTTTATTAATTTTGTGGTCAAAATTAATAAATAGTGTATATTTGTATGTTTCATGTTGATTAGAGCAATCAGTGATTTCTGTCCCGCGTAACTGTGTCTCCCGCAGGCGACGTATCATGATTCCATCCATTGCGCAGAGGGCATCAGCTGTTTTCACCTGCTGGGATCCACCAAAAGCGACACTGTTCTCTTATGGTTCTGCTATGGGGCAATAAATTATGCACACACTAACCTAAGTTTCTGTCTTGCTTTTGAAAAAAAAAAACTGCAGAGCCTCTGAGGGCACACCTGTTTCTTTGACTGGCCACCCTAAAACTTACTCCATGAATATGGAGGCTGTAGAGCACCACTGTAGTAATCAAGTTTTACACCTCCGTCTCATATGGGCAGTCATTGAATGGATAATTTCGTAAAAAGAATATCTACACTGGAAATGGCATCCATCAAAACTAGCAACTCTCTAGCCAAAGTTGAGCACTATAACTGTCAGATGCAACAGACTTGGCGTCATACTTGGAACTACTAACAGATGACTAGAAAGAGGAGGACCTGATTATTCTTCAGTAAAGAGAAATAATATCAGCGGTCAAAATCGATGTCTCCATGGATATGCCAGCAGATTCAAGCTAGCTTGTCTGAGGAGGGGTGATACCCCAAAACTGGTCCTAGGATGCTTGTTTCTGGTCCAGAGAAGACCTAACTGGCAGTTTATGCTGAACTGTTCCCATGGGAAACAGGATCAAGACTGATTTGCATATGGCTAGGTCCAAACTGGAATGGCATGGCAAGCAAAAACAAACTGATGGTTTAAACCCAGTTCTGTGACGGGGGTGAACGTTTGATTTGTTCCACATTCTGTCCTTCATCTGTTCTTTTTG
This sequence comes from Pleurodeles waltl, assembly GCF_031143425.1. Taxonomy (NCBI): domain Eukaryota; kingdom Metazoa; phylum Chordata; class Amphibia; order Caudata; family Salamandridae; genus Pleurodeles; species Pleurodeles waltl. Next base: position 15,450,708 of record NC_090438.1, on the reverse strand, counting down.
TATTTGTAGCTCTAAGTGGGAAGGGTATGCCCAGACGTGAGTCCTGTGGTTGCTATGCCACCAGATTCCAGCTAGCTTGGCTGAGGAGTGGTGATACCCCAAAACTGCTCCCTGGATGCTTGTGTCTGGTCAAGGTACGTCCTGGCATGGCAGTTCGGGCTGGACTGTTCACATAGGGAATAGGGTCAAGACTGATTTGCATACGGCTGGGTCCAAACTGGAATGGCATGGCGAGCAAAAAAAAACTGATGGATTAAACCCAGACCTGTGACCGGGGTAAATGTTTGATTTGTTCCACATTCTGTCCATCATTTGTTCTTTTTCCGTGGATCTGGTAAGCTCTAGTTTTCAGCAGATGGGTGGTACAATTGGACTGAGAATACGAAGATATCATTGTGGCCTGACTTAAAACATCAGATTTTTCAGTTGTGATTTTTTTTTTTAAACATGTGGATGAAGCTTTATAGTGCATTACAATGGACTTGTAAGACAACTTTTTTCTTGTGCTGCAGTATGGATGGCAGGTGGCAATTTTGTGGTGCAGGGGCAGGACAGTATTCTCTTATGGACATGGTTTCCATCCATTCAGCTTTCCTCATCAAGAAGTCCAATTGCCTTTATTTGAACAGCCATGCTACGTGCCCGCTATGGTCAGACAACCCCAGTCTTCATGTTCACAGCAGCAGCCTAAGTGAAAAACACCATTAAAAACAAGCAATTGCACTCTTCTGATGGGTACTTCTACCTATAAATTCCTAGTTTGTTAAATCTCTCTAGGCACCAGACTGTGTACAGTAACTGTGCGACGTCTCCTGCGCCACAAGGTGGTGACACGGGTCCAGGCTGTGCCCTGCCAATAAGTCATGGAATAGAGCTTCTCTAAGGTGCCAACCCAATGCGCTGATGGCCTTTTCTTTTCTTTCTTTCTTTTTTTTTTTTTTAATGCCCCCTCACATAAATCTAGTATTGCTCTCCACAGTACTTTAACATTTAAAAATGTCTTGAGGCAAGCAGATATCACTCTTAGCCCCACAATGTTTGCTTTTGGTTTCTCAGGCTGCAACATGATTCCAAATCCTGTGAGTAGTGTGGGTGAATGCATCTTGTGGCCATAAAGGAAAGGCAACCTAAACTTTTTGACCTGGGACCACCGTCTGGGTCCAGGAGCAATAAAAGGTCCTGCCCCAGATCAACTTCAATTGCTAAAGCCTCCAAGTGGACTTCCAGGAGGAAGAGGTTCTCCAGGACACCATGTAGATGGAGCTGGAGGGCTCCTTCAAGGTCTCCACTTTATTGTAGGTTCAGAGGTAGATTGTCCAGCTGGCATTTCTTCTCTCTGACTCTGGCTTCAGTATCTACTCTTGTGCAAGTGTTGGTAGGTATTGCGCCGATGCTGCCAAATGGCCCAGAAGATGATGATCTTGTGTTTTTCGGCAACTGCAACTAACCCCACACATATTGCGGCCTGAGCAATACTAGCTTTCTTCTGCAAGAATTCTTCTCAAAGTTCTTTGTAGTGTAAACTCCAGGTCCAGAAGACTTTGGGACCTCTGACCAGCTCCACGCTATTTGATGTGGCCCTAGCCTATGCTGTTGTGCTACCTTTCAATTCTTCATCTGGGATGTCCGCTCCTTAGTCTTCACCAAACGCCTTATCAACTGTTCCACCTTTGGCTCCATGGTCCCCAGTTTCAGAGCGTTGCATGATTTGACACACCTACTGAAAATTAAGTCTGTCTTTATCTGAGCTAGATGAAAGTCGAAAGAGGCATCATACAGGCCCCTGTCATGTGATGAGTACTACAATAGGTTATGAGAAATTTTCACCTCTGGTTCTGATCCGATTTAGATACCATCTGCCATCTATCAACGACTGTAGCGACAATGGTGGCCTTCTTCCCACTGTGAGCACTCAAGTGTATTTCGCTGTTCGAAATGCTAGAGGCTTTGGCACATTGCCTGATTTTGTTTGTCTGCTCTTTGGGTCCTGCTACTTTCGAGGGGGTTTCTTTTATTTAATTACTGCTGAGGACCTTGAGCTATGCTTACCTGGAGAAGAAACCTAGCCAAACCTCCTCATGAAATTTCTGCAGCCTAAGCTTCTCCTACTGAACCTTTTCTGATATTTGATTCCTTGATGGATCGTATCTGAGTGGCATGGAACAAGCATGCTTTCCCACCAATAGTGATTACCCTGCTCTGTGTTGCAAGCACCTTCATCTTCAAAGCTCAATCCTGATTCTTTTTCAATCTCTCCACTAGCTAGAGAATTGAAGAAAATCAAAGGCATGAGGAAAATGTCTTCTATTTGGCAAGACTCACTCTTTGTTGAACTAAAGCTACTAGTCTTTTGGGCTGGTATTCCGATGCTTTAAGGCAAATGGCTCAGGTAGTTTTTTCTAACCTTCATAACCACCTGTATGATCGTGCATGACGGGCAAGATGTGGCAAAGCAAATACTCTAGTCAGGTGTAGACTCAGTGTACTGACCTATGGATTCCTATGTCATCTGTCGCTGCATATGAATGCCCTCCACTGAGTTTCTACAGATGTCCAAGCATCATTGATTGGTATGTCCTTTGATGGCTGCCGCCTCTTGGGCGGTATGTCAGATTAGGCTCTATTGTGTTTTAAACAATGATGTGTTACACTTCAGTCTTTGGTACCACAATTTCCTCCCTGTTCCCCCCAGAGCTTGCTCTTTCAACGGTGTCAGCTCTCCCAGCATGTTCAGTCACCCTAGTGAATTATTTTGATAGTACTGAGGAAAGTGTGGTCAGCAGGAGCAATCTTCCTGTTTCTTAGCAAGCCAGCTTAACCGCTTTAATATACCAGTAAAGAAAGGTGTGGTGTACGGTGGAGGGGTGAAGGGTGACCTATCACTTTACAAAGTGACATTGCTATATAATGTTGTTTTCTTCAGGTCCCTTCCTTTTGATGACACCCCTTCCTCCTTTGGTCCTTTTAAGCATTTTCTGAGAATTACGTTTGCATTTTGCAATGGTAGATCCTCTCGCAGCTACTCAGAAGTGCAGTGAAACGTGTATTGGTGTCCACGAAAGAATGATGACCTTGGTATTTGCCTGGACGTGAAGGAAGCTTACTTTCTTGTACTGATTCTGCAGTTGCACTGAAAGTACTTAATGTTTGTGGTGGATTCTACCACTTATGAATTCAAAGTTGGCGTTGATGGCTCATCATTGCAGGTTTGGAGAGGGGGGGTATGTTTATTTCCTAACAGTGAAAACTGGTTGCAGAGGGCGCCCTTTCCACTACGTTCATTCTAGTCTGACCTGGATTTTTCAGTCAATCTGTCCAATTTGTACCCCCAGCTCTCAACAACTGCTCTTTATAAAGGTGGAGTTGGACACCCTCTCTCTCAAGGCCTTCCCATCTCTCTGGCGAACTCAGGCTCTGAAACTGATGTTTTGTGAGGGTGTTGGTCCTCTGGCCCTGACAGTCTTTTGGGACTGTGCAACTTCTGCATCCTGCTTTTGCCTCATATTCAGTGGCATAGATGTTTATGCCTTCCTTCCATGGAAAATTGGTCTAGGTATTAAAAGACAGATCAACAGTGATGTGATGACTCATCCCAAATCCATTCTACTCCTTTCATCTCCTAAATAACTCTGCCTAAGCTCTTCCCTCTGCTTCCACATCTAACTCACCAAACCTCACTCTACTACCATGACCTTCCAAACAACCCTACTAAATTCGCTTTCACCCTGCTACTAAGATCTCCCTACCCTTCCACAGACTGTTCCTGTAGGAAAGTACCATCTTGCCTGGCATGTTACCCCCATATTTCACTGTATATATGTTGTTTTAGATGTATGTGTCACTGGGACCCTGCCAGCCAGGGCCCCAGTTCTGAAAAGAGTGCCCTGTATGTGTTACCTGTGTTATGACTATCTGTCTCACTGAGGCTCTGCTTTTCAGAACCTCAGTGGTTATGCTCTCTCATTTCTTTCCAAATTGTCACTAACAGGCTAGTGACCAATTTCAGCAATTCACATTGGCATACTGGAACACCCTTATAATTCCCTAGTATATGGTACTGAGGTACCCAGGGTATTGGGGTTCCAGGAGATCCCTATGGGCTGCAGCATTTCTTGTGACACCCATAGGGAGATCTGACAATTCTTACACAGGCCTGCCAGTGCAGCCTGAGTGAAATAACGTCCATGTCATTTCACAGCCATTTACCACTGCACTTAAGTAACTTATAAGTCACCTATATGTCTAACCTTTACCTGGGTGCTGGCATTTCCTGGGCATCGGCCCACTCCTGATGTGATCGTGACTTTTGGACTTGGTCCCCTTGTTCCACAGGTACTCTCGTCTGGAAATCCATTGTTGTGGCATTGCTGGTGTTGGTCTTTCCTGCAGAATTCCCCTATCACGACTTCTGTGCTCTTTGGGGAACTTAGGTGCACTTTGCACCCACTTTTCAGGGTCTTGGGGTGGGCTATTTTTCTAACCCTCACTGTTTCCTTACAGTGCCAGCGACCCTCTACGAGGTCACATAGGTTTGGGGTCCATCCGTGGTTCGCATTCCACTTCCAGAGTATATGGTTTGTGTTGCCCCTATGTGTCCCCATTGCATCCTATTGTGACTATACATTGTTTGCACTGTTTTCTATTACTATTACTGCATAGTTTGGTATTGTGTACATATATCTTGTGTATATTTTCTATCCTCATACTGAGGGTACTCACTGAGATACTTTTGGCATATTGTCATAAAAATAAAGTACCTTTATTTTTAGTACTGTATATCTATGAATTGTGTTTTCTTATGATATTGTGTAAGTGACACTAGTGGTACTGTAGGAGCTTCACTCGTGTCCTAGTTCAGCCTAAGCTGCTCTGCTAAGCTACCATTATCTATCAGCCTAAGCTGCTAGACACCCTACACACTAATAAGGGATACCTGGGCCTGGTGCAAGGTGTAAGTACCCCTTGGTACTCACTACAAGCCAGTCCAGCCTCCTACAGTTCCCTCCTCCCTTCCCCTTTACTCATCCCAAGCCTTTTGGATGAGTAAATGAGGGATATACTCCCAATTAACACTTCTGTATTTCTTTCCTCCTCCACCCCTCCATTACTCCAATCAATCTAACTGACAAACTCTCATATCCGCGGCTCAAATGAACTTATAATAATACTAAAACTGTGCTCATATTTCCCGATACTCATCCATCACTAATTCTTGTTGGGTTCCGGAGTAGCGTGCTACTAGCTGAAAAGCGCTTTGATGCCTTGTCAGGGGTAGTAAGCGCTATATAAATACTATTACAATACAATACAATACAATAAGAGGCCCTGCATCAATGCAGCCATAAATAGTAGAAATGAGATACCCTGCATTACTGCAGCCACAAACAGTATAAATGAGAGGCCCTAAATCACTGCAGCCACACACAGTATGCATAGGAGGCCCTGCATCACTCCAGCCACAAACAGTTTACCTGAGAGGCCCTGCATTATTGCAGCCACAACAGTATGTATTAGAGGCCCTGCAACCACAAACAGTATAAATGAGAGGCCTTGCATCCCTGCAGCCACCCACAGTGTAAATGAGAGGCCCTGCATCACTGCAGCCACAAACAATATAAATGAGAGGCCCTGCATCACTGCAACCACAAACAGTATAAATGAGAGGCCTTGCATCCCTGCAGCCACACACAGTGTAAATGAGAGGCCCTGCATCACTGCAGCCACAAACAATATAAATGAGAGGCCCTGCATCACTGCAGCCACAAACAGTATAAATGAGAGGCCCTGCATCACTGCAGCCACAAACAATATAAATGAGAGGCCCTGCATCACTGCAGCCACAAACAGTATAAATGAGAGGCCCTGCATCACTGCAGCCACAAACAGTATAAATGAGAGGCCCTGCATCACTGCAGCCACAAACAGTATAAATGAGAGGCCCTGTATCACTGCAGCCACAAACAGTATAAATGAGAGGCCCTGCATGGCTGCAGCCACAAACAGTATAAATGAGAGGCCATGCATCACTGCAGCCACAAACAGTATAAATGAGAGGCCTTGCATCCCTGCAGCCACACACAGTGTAAATGAGAGGCCCTGCATCACTGCAGCCACAAACAATATAAATGAGAGGCCCTGCATCACTGCAGCCACAAACAGTATAAATGAGAGGCCCTGTATCACTGCAGCCACAAACAGTATAAATGAGAGGCCCTGCGTCACTGCAGCCACAAACAGTATAAATGAGAGGCCCTGCATGGCTACAGCCACAAACAATATAAATGAGAGGCCCTGCATCACTGCAGCCGCAGACATGATCCATAAGAGGCCCTGCGTCACTGCAGCCACAAACAGTATCAATAAGAGGCCCTGCGTCACTGCAGCCACAAACAGTATCAATAAGAGGCCATGTTTTAGAGCAGTCATTGGGGTACTACAGGCACTGCCACTCTTAAAAAGGTTCCCAGTATCTCTTTCAGTATAAATGTGAGACTCTGTACAATGCAGTCACGTTAAATTGAACCTTGCATTGTTCTTGTCACTGTGATTATACACGGCATCACTGTAATCATTGTCTGCATACCAGAGACTGTCATAATTATTCAAACCCACAAAATCACTGCACATTGCAGTGACAGTCTCCTTGCAGTCATTTCAGGTGTGAATGGTCCTGCATCATTGATTGTGTGGTAGTAAATCCTGGTTTGTTTTAATGGGATAACAGGAGTTAGCTTAGCCTCTGGCTTGCAGACTCGTGCCCACATCACATAGTGACTTTTAACCTACTTAGCTTGCTCTGTCTTAGACCATTTATTTGATTAATTCTTCTAAGATGGCTGCCTTGTTTATAGTTAGGCCTTTCTGTTTAGAGTAATGTTATGAGTGTCACCGCGCTAAGACGTCCCCTCATGCGACAAAGACAAACAAACTGTAGGTGCTCACATTAGAAATTATCATCTCGAGCATGCGGTGTCATCTATTGTTTTGGAACAAACCTACATCAGGGTTCCAAGTAGATCTGTATAAATATATCACACTTTAGGCAGATAATCAAAGGGATTCCGACCAGATACCATTGCTGCTATCGATGCTGCACGTTGCCTTGATGCTGACCCGGACTTTGTGTTCTTCCGAAGTCTAAGCTTTGGACCTCAATCCATGGTAACAAGGGCTAGGGGTTCCTTCCAGGGACATGGCATTGGCAGATTAGCTTTAACATACCCAGCTCTCCTCTAGGTAGAAGGTTAGGCCTATTATGATAGGGTACTAGGGAATATTATACACTTCATGTCTATCAATGCTAACGCAAGATGGTGGGGTCTTCAAAATCATGACTCTCATCTTTACAATTCTATTTCTTGAACTGTTCATTATCCTAATCATTGCAGCTCATGCAATATACCGTATTGCATTAAATAAAAATTATTGAAACATTACTGCGTCTTCGTTATTGCCTGTGTTTGGTTGAGACATGATGTATCTGTGGGAAAGGGGTGATCTCGTTTTAACCACAACACTCCCTGAGATATCTTATTTTCAAGTCCATGCGTAAAGGCTGCCACAAATCACCTTTGCCTGTTTGGGTTTTTGGTGAGGTACTGCTAGTGAGCCGGAGGGGTTGGGATCACAGTTGCACAGAGTCATAGTTGCCTACAAACATAAGTACTGTCATCCTTGAACCAGCAGTCTTGCCCAGGGCAAGAGTCCCAACTAGGACAGTGTAAAGCAAAAGGTATGTGACTTTGCAGTCACGTCTATGAATGCATAGCCTGTATTATTATGACACCCTATGTCACTCCCTGTATTTATACAACACCCTGCATCACTCTCTGTATTACTACAACACCCTGCATCACTCCCTGTATTATACAACACCCTGCATCACTCCCTGGATTCATATAAACTCTGCATCACCCCCTGCAAAAATACGTTACGCTGTGTCACTCTTGTATCAATGCTACACCCTATGTCACTGTTAGTATAAATGGGAGACTCATTGTCACTGAAATCACTGCAGTCAGTATAAATATCTAGTAATTCCATGTTGCATATTTTTTCTGCTGTTTGTGGAAATATTGCACAAACAACTTCTGAGCAGCTGTTACTTAATGCACTTGTATTGTGAGGAGACATTGCACACTAAAATATAGAACTAAACAGCACATGACATTTTGAACAATTCTGCTGAGTAATTAGGCTGAAGTAAATAAGATTGCACCTATAATGACCTTACACTCCCACAAGACTTCCAATTCTCGTGCTGTTTCTCTAAAACCTGAATTTTTATGGGATGTGAACAGTGGTGTCCTGCAGGAGGACTGGAACCCTTGCAGACATAATTGGACTAGGACTCAAAATAGGACTCTGAACCAAAATGAAGGTGGTCCTCATAACAAAGCAGATAGCGAAACAGGTGGGCAACTTACAAAGATGGTCTGCATAGATGTTTTGCGAGTTGTAGGACCCTGCATGCATGTGGGCTTACTGCAGTCAATGAGTATGATAATATCAGGGAAATCAACAATAGGAACCAGCTCACCAGACTATGAAACAAACCCACAAAATGCTAAACAAAAAGCCAGCTTGCACACTGACCTGTCAGACCTACCAATGGGCACTTCTAGGTTGCCAAATAAGCCAGTGTGACCCTAATTGTGGCTGCACAGGAGGATCTAGAGAGAGGTGTCAGGGGATGCAATCATGTGAACTACATCAAGGGAACCTCTGGAACTGCCACATGGGTAGAGCACCACCTCCCCAGGGCTGTGTGGACTGAAATTAATTTTAAGCCCTGTGGTGTCCACTCGGACAGCACTAGATGGGATGTCAGGATTTGAGGTGTCATCCTCGGACAAGGACTTATCATAGAATGTAATATGTTTCCAAACTAGCCTTGTTACTCAATACGTATGATCTAGTAAATTAGGCATTACCAATATTTTATGATAGGTTTGCTTGAACCAACTGAAGTCTCACTGGCCAACCACGTAGCAGAGTGGCATAGATTATTGGTCAATGGCTGTTCTCTTGCTCAGCTGTGTTAGACCTGTCAGCCTTAGGGTGGTCTTCCACCCAGCTCTTCTCCTCTCTTTTTCATTATTTCTGAAACTCACTTTTGTTAGATTTAGCACTCGATGTACTTTAGTACTGCTAAACAGTGCTAAATTGCTTGTGCTCTCTCCCCTAAACATGGTCAATTTGGCTTATGCTTAATTGGCATATTTAATGTACTTATAAGTCCCACGTAGAGAGGTATACCATATACCCAGGGACTGTAAATTAAATGTTAGCAGTGGGCATGTAACACTTAATGTGCCACACACTTGAATAGCCCCTTAAAACAAGCGGTAGGCCTGCGATTGCAGTCTGAATGCAGTTTTAAGTTACCATGATGACTTTGCAAATTAATCCGCTTGACAACCCTTAAACTCCACTTTTATTATATATATGTCCTTATTACAGTGATACTGATGTAGTGCACAGGTCAAGGTGCATTATAAATAAATGGTGTGACATGAATTTTTAAGTGTTATATGGCCAAGTACTGAAACATTCCTAATGTCATTATTCATTCCTGTGAGGCCTACATCCCCTATAAGATAAAACTGAATTGCCTCAAATGCACACAATAAACACTAACTGTTAAATGGTAACACATAGCCATCCATGTTTTGTGTCTTTGGAATTGTAATAAAAAAATCCTCTTTGGTGTGGTCAGATATTGTTATTAAAATTTGTAAAATGCTACTTTTTCGAAAGTTAGCATTTTCCTGCTTAAGCATCCTGCCCAGGGTCAGAAGAATGGGTGTAGTTGGCAGATGGACTTTGTGTATTCCTAGCAGACAGCTGCACACAATAGAGACCTTATGCGTGCCTGGATAAGCAATCAACTTGCAGGATGGGAAAGGAGCTGGGCCCAGCCCTACTTGCAAATATATAGGTTGTGTCCTCTCTTCACACAAGGTTCTGCATATCCACTTTAGGTAGGGTGGAACTAGGGCAGGAAACATGAGCAGGAAACATTCACAGTATGAATTCTCAGGAAGCTTCTCCCACTTCAAAGAAGGCACCAGGTATAATTATTGGACCTCAGGCACCACCCATACATTACACTTCTGTACATGTGGAGACTCTGCAAGGAGAAAGGATTACTGTGTTACTGAAAGGACTGTCACCCTGCTGTGCTGCTGTTCTGCTGCCCTGCTGCCCTACTGCCCACCTGTCTGAGCCAGAAGGACTGGACCTGCAACTGAACCCAGGACAATCTGAGTGACTCCAAGGTCTAGTCTGCCGGCCTCCTGTTCAGAGCCACTGGGAGATATTGGGTTCTTTATATCTTTAATTATCATCTAGACCCAGATGTTGTCCTTGACGCCCCCAATGCCCCCCTTAGTGTGGCCTCAATTGTGCTCCAGCTAAAGTTATTATGCTCTTTATGAATGTGAACACTGAGACCTTGCTACCCACACCACCCGAAAATGCAAGCTTTTAGAGAAATAACCCTTCACGGTACAGCATCGACCGCTTGTGGGGACAGAAAAATGTGAACCTCCAGCCAAGAGCTTCTGAAAAGTCAAAAGTATTATCACGCTACTATGACGAACGTCCTCCACTAATGGCCTGCTCTTCACACTACTATGACAGCCAGCTGCGACAGTTTTCATCAAGGCCCCTTCCTCTGTGAGTGGTACTCTTTGCGCTATAATGTGGAGGTAACTCTTTCAGCCAAACTCACTATCCCCATACCCAGCGCACATTTCATTGCGGTCAACCTAAACATATGACTTTCAAAATATCTCACATGACCAGATAACCACAAGTAAAGCGTTGTTCTCTTTGTAATTATTATTATATTATTATATTATTGTAATTATTTTCACTAACATTTTAAAACATTCAAAGTTCCAGTTCTAATAATTGGAGGTTTGTCATTTATTCAAATATTCTCTGTTGTTCAAAAGTTGTTTGAGATTTTTCTTGTGTTTTTTACTCTATTACTGTTATTCCACCAGAGAGTTAGGGACAGGATTATTTAGTTTTGCTTATGACTTCACCCTGGCAAAAAGTGTGCTTGCTTCTTGAGCAGGGTCTCACTATTCCAACCCGTATCCCAATGTTCTTCACTGTGAATGCAGCATCCCTCTGAGTGGACACTTTTTGAGTGAGTATAATGAGTAAGCCTCACCTATTACATTGACAGAGTTAAACTTCTAAATAGAGAGCTACAAATATTGTGATACAGAAATATTGTAGACACAATATAAGTGTATATAGGTAAATATTGATAAGATATTCATCACTCCACATTTGCATACCCTGGACATGTGTGTTTTGTAATAAAGTGAATCCACACCAGATGAAGATATGTGGTAGGAGGTATATATTACAGCCTCAACCAACAGCCAGCATATCAACTCGTCCGCATATCAACTGTCATCAGAGAACCCTGCATCACAGAACCTCAGAACAAGCTGGTTCCATGCCCAGTGTTCTGGCATGGAGCCATGTTACATCATTACACTTCTTCCTCTTTACATTAGAACAGAAGTAACATGAGAACAAAAAAAACACATTTGAACAGAAAGAAAAAGAGGGTAGAAAGAACTACACAAAATCACGCAAATGTAAAGGAAACCTGCGTGTTCTGGCACTCCTACGAGTATTATCAGACCTTAAATCAATGTCAGGGGGAAAACGATAAGAAGTATCATCTCTCCTTTCGGCCACACCACACCCCCCAAAATGTGCTACACGACTATGATTCCAGATGCGACCATCATCCGTCTTGACAGCATTTTTAAACAGCTTAATGATAGTTTTTGGAGAGGTATATTTTGACCAATTTTGACACCCAACAGGAGCTTTGACCTTTACTTTATCTCCAACCTCAAAATTTGTAACTTTCGCATTATTCCTTTTATCAACATAAATCTTCCTTTTGCTTTGCAGAGACACTTCTTTGTCTCTCCATTCCCCAATACCATTGTTTTTCAAACCCTTCCCAGCAACCATCCAGCCAGGAAACAAACAAGTATTTGGAGACCTTCCCCTGAGCAGTTCAAAAGGAGTCTTCCCCGTTGATGCATGAGGAGTGTACCTGTAAGCTGTTATACGACCCTGCAGTTCTTTTCTCCAATCTAAACAGTTTACCTTTGCTAATTGTATACTCTCCTTTAAAGTCCTGTTAAATCTCTCCAAAGCACCATTCGCCTCTGGATGATATAACGCAATTTTTTTATGTACAATTCCACATTTTACAAAATACTCCTCCATCTGAGTAGAACAGAACTGCGGACCATTATCAGAAAGAATAGAGTTAGGAAAACTCTCGCGTTTGAACACAGATTCTAAAAAACTGATCACAGATTGAGAAGTGATCTCTCTCACCAAACTCACCTCCACCCATCGTGAATACAAATCCAGCAACACCAACAGGTAAGGAGTCTGATGTTCTCCATGCAATGGCCCCACAATATCGATAGCTAATTCATCCCATGGACTTTTTGGTAAACTTCTACAAACCATAGGTGAACATCTTGGTTTGAGCACCTTATCACTAGCTTGACAAGGTGTACACTCCCTAACAGTACGTTCCACCATCAAATCTAATCCAGGCCACCAGAAATCCTGACGGATGCGCTCTTTGGTTTTAGAAATGCCCATATGCCCTTCCTGAGCCATGTTCATGATGACTTCTCTCAAACTCAATGGGGGAATCATTCTTGTGCCCCTCATTAGAACACCATCAACAACGGCTAACTCATTCGCAACTAACGACCAAGGTTTAACCAGACTTCGAGACTTATGCTGTTCCAAAAGAGACATCACAGAACACAATTCACTATCCTTTTGCAACTCATCCCTCCATTCATCTTCCTTTAAAGCCCCCAGCGTAACATCACAAACTCTTATGCCACACTCAGCATCACATTGATCATTTTCATCCTGAGATTTATCATTCTCTACCACCTCCACCAATCTCGACAGACAGTCTGCCGTTACATTTGTCTTTCCCGGAATGTATTCAAACATGAAGTTATACTCCTGTAAGGAAATGACCCATCTCCTGATCCTCGAGGAAATTGAGTCCAAACCCTTCTTCTCAAAAATTTCTTTCAGGGATTTATGATCAGACCTGACTACGAAAGAAGATCCCCACACAAATTTTCTGAACTTGTTTATGGCCCAGAAAATTGCCAACGCTTCCTTCTCTATAACAGAATAACCTATCTCTGCCCCTTTCAAGCGTCTTGAAGCACAAGCTATTAGCACCTCTTGGCCCTTCCTGATCTGAAAAAGAAGAGCACCCAGCCCCTTTATACTCGCATCAGTAACAATGAAAGTAGGATTCCCAGGTACAAAAGCTTGTAAGTTTGGTGCATTCCTGAGATCATTTTTTACTTGTTTAAATTCTGTACCACACTCTTCTGTCCAAACAAACTCTGCATTCTTACACATCAACTTCCTTAGATTTACTGTCTTATCTGCAAAATTTCGTATAAATTTGTTATAAAATTCTGCCATACCTAAGAATGAAGAAACCTCATCTTTTGTACACGGTTCTTTTAACATTTCGATAGTGTCCACCAAATCCTTTTTAGGACCCTGCCGTGAAATATGATGACCCAAATAGTCCAGTTCAGTGACTCTAAATTTACATTTGCTTCGCCTAAGAGATAACCCAGCATCAAGCATCCTTTTAAGCACAGCATGCACCCTCTCATCATGTTCTCTCACGTCTCTCCCACATATTAATACATCGTCCTGGTAGCACTTTACGCCTGAAATGCCTTTAAAAAGATCTTCCATAATCCTCTGGAATACTGAGGCCGCAGAAACCAGCCCAAACGGCATACGCAAAAACTTGAAGGCCCCCATTGGCGTAATAAAAGCCGTTAATTCTTGACACTCTTTACTCAACAGAACCTGATGGTATGCTGATGCCATATCCAGAGTGGTGAAATAACAAGCACCATCCAACGATGATACTAATTCCTCAATATTGGGAAGTGGGAACTTGTCAACCACCACTTCTTTATTTAAGGCACGAAGATCCACACATAGACAGATTTCATTATTTGGTTTACCTTGCCACAACAATGGGAGCTAACCACTCCGTTGCCTCTACAGGCTGTATAACACCAGTGGACAATAATTTATCTATCTCTTTTTGTACAGCGTCTTGGACACAAATGGGAATGCGTCTAACTTTTGCCACAACTGGTACTGCGCCCTGTTTCAACTTAATATGGTGATTGTACCCCTTTAAACACCCCAAGGTGTCATTGAACAATTCACCAAAAGCTCTCACAAACTTGTTTTCGTCACCCTCAATAGATTGTACCTGAACAGATGGATGTGCATTAGGATTGAGAATGACACCCAAACGTGCTTGATGACTCCAGCTCAACAAATTATCACCCCTCTCAGCAACATAAATCCTAGCATCAGTGAACCTACCATTGTACTCAATGCAGTCATCAAAATAACCTAATAACTTAATTGGCAACCCACCATAACCCGTAGGACTAATATTAGGTTTGAACAGTTTCTTCCTTCCTTGAAAATTCTTCATAAAAAGATCCTTTGAGAGAAACGTGATGTGAGAGCACGAATCAAATTTCATTTTGACTCTAACATCCCCCACCAAAACCCACTCAGAGGGATGTTCCACCTCACTCTCACTAACTTGAAAACTGACTTCCTTTATTTCTGATCTAGAATCTCTCCTATTCCTCATCCTACAATTTTTTCCAAAATGTCCTCTTTTTCCGCAAACATTACAAGTAATCCTATTAGCAGGACACTCACTTGCATTAGCCATGTGTCCAACTCTTCCACATCTGTAGCAATTTCCTTGAAAAGGTGTTGCAAACCTCCTATTCCCCTGTGTCTTTCCTGCGCTATTTTCTATTACAACACCTTTCTCACGGACACCCTCATACCTTTTTTTCTTCTCATCTTTTTGTATGACTTGACACTCCACTTCTTGTGCTTTTACACTGACCTTGTCTTCTTTATGTGCTTTACTTAGTTCTCCAACACACTTTAACATATGCTCTACCCTTTTTGCAATACTAACAACCTCATCCAACGGTGGCTCGTCCTTTAGCCAGAGTTCTTCCCTCACTTTATCACTGCAACACCTCAGCACAAACTGATCTCTAATCCTTTCTTCTACCAACGCCCCAAATTTACAACTTGAAGCCAACTTCCGTAAAGCCGTAATATATTCTTCAACACTCTCCTCTTTCCCTTGCTCCTGCAAACCAAAATGGTACCTTTCCATAATAGTACTAATCTTTGGCAAGTAATGTAAATCTAGTTGTCTTGCACATATTTCATATTCATTCAACCCCCTCTGATCAGCCTGCGACAATGGAGGTAGATTTTCCAACACCTCCTGTCCTTCACCCCCTAAACAATGTAACAAAAGTGCCTGCTTCCTTTCACCACTCAAATTCGTACCACACACCCTGGCATAATTCTCAAAAATCTTTTTCCATTTCTTCCACTTAATAACCGGTTCTCCTGGATTTGACAAGAAAAACGGCGGCGCCGTAACATTCTGCATACTCACAAAAGGTGTAAAACACTTCTTCCCCACAATATATTCCAAACCCTACTAGTTGCTAAAATTACTTAAAGTCCAAAAGGTGTGCCAGTCACCGTATGTCCCGGCACGATGCCGCTATATCAAACACGGGTCTTCAGGTGTGTTTGTCACCGCAGAGACGACCTTTTCAGTTTAATTCATTTTACAACGCCCAATACTTGTATTCCACAAGTGCAATAAAGTTTCCAAAGAAATGTATATTCCCGTGACCACAAACCAATATAGTGATCCTTATCTAGTCTCCGTCTAAGTTTCAACTTCCAATAGACCGTCGATGTTCTTCTTCGATGTCCTCCAACAATTGCGCTGTAAAAAAAAACATTTTTTTTTTAACATTCCTTCTTCCTCATCTAAGATGGCCGCCACGAAACATTTGGTCCATTTTCTTCAGGCAGTTGGGCTTGCTTTCTCTTTGAGCAATCTCGGATCGTTTTCCTCACTCAAAATGGCCGCAACCAAACATCCAGTCTATTTTCCTTAGTCAATCTGGCTTGTTTTTCTCCTTTCACCACACTCAAGATGGCCGCCAACAATTCCCACAGCTTTCAGTCCTTTTTCAATTGCTCACTGACCTTCTGACGTCGTGAAGCATACGGAGACCACTTTGATCCTCAGTAAATGCTCAAACAGCTTTCCACAAAGCCCCTACAACCGCAATTTCACACTTTTCTCCGCTAGAACATGCTGCAAGACGCTCGATCCTCTCCCAGCACGTCTCTGTAAGTTATCTCCGTTTTTCTCTTAAATAATCCAAGCTCTTCCTTCTTTGTTGTTGTTGAGGCTGTCCCTTCCTCTGGGTTCCTTTCTCCGCCCAAGCGTCGCCAGTGTAATAAAGTGAATCCACACCAGATGAAGATATGTGGTAGGAGGTATTTATTACAGCCTCAACCAACAGCCAGCATATCAACTCGTCCGCATATCAACTGTCATCAGAGAACCCTGCATCACAGAACCTCAGAACAAGCTGCCTGCAGCAGGCCACCATCCCTGTGAGGGCCGCCATTCACAAGGGGGTTGCAAATTGTGACCCACCTCATGAATATTCATGAGGTGGGCATTTGCGACCCCCTTGCGAATCGCAGATGGTGTCAGGGACGCCATCCAACATTCAGGATTGCAACTCGCAAGTTGCAACTCACAAATTGAAACTCGCTCTGACTCGCAATTTGCGGGTCGCATTTCTGAGTGTTGCTACATGTGGCACAGTGGGTGGCTAAATGTTGTCCCACAAAATTTGAAGGTGTCTCTGGTTACCCCAACCTATCGTGGCTGCTGATCTCTGTGAGGAATGCCAGGACAAGGGCAGAAGAACATTATAATGAGGCACATGGGTGAACCAGAAGGATATTAGAAAAGAACTTCGGCCTCCTGAAGGCAAGGTTCTAGTGCCTCCATCTAACAGGTGGATCTCTGTGCTACTCACCCAGGAAGGTCTGCCAGCTAGTAGTGGCATGCTGCATATTGCACAAACTTGCCCTGAGACGTCATGACACTTTTCTGCAGGAGGAGGAGATTGGAGATGCCCGTGTGCCAGCAGTGGACCCTGTGGACAGAGAAGGCAGAGGATGAGGATGAGGACAACCGAACATCAGTCATCAGACAATACTTCCAATGACACATAGGTAGGGCAGTGTTATTTCAATGACATTTGTTTGAATTTCTGTGGCACTGGCATGCTGTTATTTCCCTCTTCCATGCCCACTTACTGTAACCTTTGGCAATTCATTTTACGGATGTTGGTGACATCACATATACTCCTAGTGTGATCCCTGCAGCCAGCTATAGGTCATTGATCTATGTTCATTTTCTGTACAGTTGAATTGCAATGTTTGTACCTGTTTAATTTAATACATACTTGAAAAATTTGACATACTACAAACTTCTATTTTTTCCAAGGGTGTTTATTGAACTGCTAAAATATTAAGGGGCAAGTGCAATGGCATGGGATGATGATGGAGGAAAGTCCAGGGTATCGTTCCAGCCTGTTTGTAGCACAGATGCATTGCCCAAGGGGATATAGGAAGGGGAGCAATGGCAGTTCAAGGTGGACAGGGGGACAGAGTGGGACACAAGGGTGACAATCAGGACAGTCTCATTTCCTGGCGGGGGTCTTGGCAAGTGTCTCTGGCTTCTGTCTGGATCGCAGGGAACGTTTGTGGGGTGGTTCTCCTTCTGCAAGGGTAGGTGTGCTGGGGACCTGTGAGTCCTGTGGCTGGGCCTCCTGGCCACTAGCACCAGTAGAGGTGGAAGGCTGTTAGATGTCTGGCTAGTGGCAGGGGCCCGCTGTTGTGTGACTGCCTCCCTCATAATATTGGCCATGTCTGCCAGCACCCCTGCTATGGAGATCAGGGTGTTTTTGATGGCCTGCAAGTCCTCCCTGATCCCCTGGTACTGTCCCTCCTGCAGCCGCCTGTTCTCCTGCACATTTTCCAGGATCTGGACCATCGTGTCTTGGGAATCTTGATATGCTCACAGGATCTCTGCAAGTGCCTCCTGGAGAGTCGGTTCCCTGGTCCTGTCCTCCCCCTGGCGCACAGCAGTCCTTCCAGTGTCTCTGTTGGCTTGTGCCTCTGTCCCCTGAACTGTGTGCCCACATCCCTGATTGTGATGGGTATGAGGGGTTTCCTGGGGTCCCTGTAGAGGAAGACACACTGCTTATTGATGTGTCCTGGGGCCCGACTAATGGGTACGCTGTGTGGGTGCTGTGGTGGTGTTTCCTGATGGGGGAGGCTATGTGGTGGTGTGTGACTGGGCCTGGGTAACTGGCCGTGCAGAGGTCCCTGATGGGTCAGGTTGGTCATCCAGATCCTGAAGACCAGAGCTGCTGTCATCACTGTGGGTCTCTTCTGTTGGGGTGACTGGATATTGCTGGCACCTCCTCTCCAGTGATACTGGCTGGGGTACATGTGGGGATGTAAATGATGTGTTATGGTTTCTGTGTCTGACATATTGTGCATCCGTGGCGTGCCCTCTTTGGTTGTATTTGCCCTGGCAGCTTTCACTTGTGTACATTTGTGTATGGTGGGATGATTAGTTCTCTATAGTGTTCATGTTTTAGTGATGAGTGTCCATGCAGGGCTGTGAGTGGTGTCCATGCATTGGTAGAGCATGCAGGGATTGGCATTGGGAAGAGTGAGATGTGATGGTGGGGTGTGTGAGTAGTGGTAGAGTGATGGGAGTGAGTGTGGGGGTATGTGATGGCATATAAGTAGGTGGGTGATAGTAGCAGAGAGTTGACTTACCAAAGTCCAGTCCTCCTCCTACCCTGGCCAGGCCCTCAGGTTGCAGGATTCCCAAGACTTGCTCCTCCCATGCTGTTTGTTGTGGGGGAGGAGGTGAGGGTCCACTGCCAGTCATCTGTACAGCAAGTTGATGTCTTGCTGCAATGGAACGTACCTTCCGCCGTAGGTCATTCCACCTCTTCCTGATTTCATCCCTAGTTCTTGGGTGCTGTCCCACAGTGTTGACCCTGTCCACGATTCTCTACCATAGCTCCAACTTCCACTTTATCGATATCTGCTACACCTGTGCTCCAAATAGCTGAGGCTCTACCCTGACTATTTCCTCCACCATGACCCTTAGCTCCTCATCTGTGAAGCAGGGTGTCTTTGTGGTGCCATGGGTGTTGTGTGAGGTGTGTAGATGAGGGTGTGTTGGGTAATGTGTTGGGGTGTGTGATGTAGGGTGCATGAGTGGTGTATAGGTGTGAGTAGTGTGTGGCTCTGGTTGTGTCTGTGGCCTTGCTGTCTCTCTGGTGGCAATAGTTTGTAATGGTAAAGGGTTGTGGGTACTGTAGGTGTGTGTTTTATAGTAGTGTGAATGGGTGGGTGTGGTGTGTGTATGCGTGTCAGGTGTGTGTTTGAATTGTCCAATGTGGTGTTGGTTTCTTTGTGTGTGTCCATTTTGAGCACGGCGGTATGTACTGCCTATGGTTTACAACTGTTGAATGTCCGTCGTGGTGATTTGTGGGTCATATTGTGATGGGCATTGTTCTGTTGGTGTTCCGGTGTAGGTTTTGATACCGCCATTTTATCACTGACCTTTGGACTGGCGGATTTGTGTATGTGCCTGAATACTGACAGAATGATGTATGTGTGTCATAATATGGTGAACGGATATCCGCCGCCGCCGCGGTAAGTTGGTGGCAGTCAGCGTGGCGGTAAGTGGGATTTACTGCCAATGTCATAATGAGGGTCAAAATGTTTTATTATATGATAGGCATAGGCCAAAGGAGGGTAAAGAACATTCCAGTCATTGGCACCTGATGCTGTATACCACTTCATTGACAGCTTCACAGATCCTGGCCTCTTCTGTCAAGCCATTCATGAGGATTGAGAGCAGAACAGGCAGACCCTTTCACCTTTTCAGGTATGGGGTCAGGGTTGCTTCCATAAGACTGGAACAGACAGAATTATGCTCTCAAGTTTAGACATTGGGGTGTAGGTAGAAATTGCCAAATCTCATGATTTGTGTAACTGAGAAAAAGTGTTCTGTTGTGCGCCACCATGACTTCCTCGAGAACTCAGAGTGTCAAGCCGACAGCTTCCAGTCAGTGTGGGACTGACTCAGTCAGCCATACGCGGTGGTGTTGCTCCCTGTTGGACCTGGCCCTTTTTATAGGGTCATCCCCAATCTTTTTGCCTCCTTCCTCCTATTTATTCTCACTTGTTTTTGTTGGCTTTGAGACTCTGGGTACCTTACTACTGCTATCCAGTGCTAAAAGTACAAGTACTCCCTATGTGAAATTGTATGTGTAATTGACTTATCCATGATTGTCATATTTGATTTACCAGTAAGTCCCTAGTAAAGTGCACGAGAGGTGCCATGGCCCTGTCAATCAAATGCTACTAGTGGGCCTGCAGCACTGGTTGTACCACCCACATTATTAGCCCTGTAAACATGTCTCAGACCTGCCACTGCAGTGTCTGTGTGTGCAGTCTTGCACTGCTGATTCAACGCAAGTGGACCCACTTGCCAGGGCCTAAGCCTTTCCTTTTTCCCATGTAAGGCCCACCTAAGGTAGGCCCTAGGTAGCCCCATGGGCAGGGTGCAGTGGATGTTAAAGGTGGGACATGTACTGATGTGGGTTACATGTCCTAACAGTGAAATACTGCTAAAGTCAGTCTTCTCTGTTGCAAGCCCTATCTCTCTCAAAGGTTAACATTGGGGATTGCCTTTAAATATTAATAAAGTGAAGATTCCCTTTGGGAGCAGATAAAAATAGGGAGTTTAGGGTCTCTGAACTCACAATTTAAAAATACATCTTTTATTTGGTTTTTAGATTGTTAGTTTGAAAATGCCACTATTAGAAAGTAGGCATTTTCTTGCTTAAACCATTCTGTGACTCTGCCTGTTTGTGGATTGCCTGTCTGGGTCAGTTTGACAGTTGGGCTGTTTGTGAATCCCCTCTAAACAGTGAGACAAACGGAGCTGTGTTGTAGCCTGCCTATCTTGAAGAACCATCTGTGCTAGAGTGGAGGGAGGAATGGTCACTTACACCTGAATGGGCTGTGCCTGCCTTCTCACAATGCAGTCTCCAACCCCACCGCTATGTGCCTGGGGCCTGGCCTGGGCAAGGCAGGATCTTACAAACAAGAGAGACTTTCCTTTGAAGTTTGCCTACTTCAAATTCAGAAAGGGGTATCAGTAGTGGATGCAAACCCCCTGTATATTAGATCACTTCTAGAACCAACTGGAACATCTGCCAAGGAAAAGAGCTGAAGAGCTGAGGAGAAGAGGTGCCCCTGCCTGTGACTGTGCTTTGTTGGGCTATCCAGCAGTTGCTGCTTCTGCCTGTGAAAGGGGACAAAAACTGGACTCTGTTGTGCATTCCTGCTTGAGAAGAATCTCCAAGGGCTTGAACTGAGATTGCCTCCTGTTATTGAAGTCTCAGGTCCATCAAAGACTTCCCCTGCCAGCACCTGGACTCTCTGCTGAGACTTTTGCCCTGCCAAGTAGTGCTCTATCCAGTCCCTGAGCCCTTGAATGTTGGCAGACAAGAACTGAAAATCCACATACAGAACGCTGTGTGGGGACATTCTAGACGCATCTTCCGCAGCATGGCTGATAAACGACGCGCCTCTGGCTTCGCAGCTGAAATTGACACTCCATCTGCATCGCGGCTGGGAGATTGACGCATCGTGGCTGGAGAAAGGATGCGTGTGTACGGAGGCTGATAACAATGCAAATCCCATGCAGCATAGTTTTCTGATACCATGCGACCGGATTTTCTACGCATCGTCCCAGAGTGTGCAAGTGAACCCAACTCTGCGCAGATCCGAGGTGCCCCACCAAGAAATCAACGTATTGCTCTCTTATGAGGGAAAACAATGGCGCATCGCAGACCTGACCGGAGAAGGAAACTACGCACGGCCTCACTTGAAAGTAAAGAATCGACGCATCCCTACCCTTTTCCGATTCACATTTGCCCGTGCAGCTTTATTTTTTACTCTAACCAGGTACTTTGTGTAACATCAGCATTCTTGCTGTTTTCTAAGGATGCAGACTTTTATTCTTTTGAAAATTCATCTCTTGACTTGTGTATGTTGGATTTTTGTTGTTTTGTTCTTTTTTGATATAGATAAATATTACCTATTTTTTCTAAACTAGTGTGTCCATTTTGTAGTGTTTTCACTTTATTACTGTGTGTGTTGATACAAATACTTTACACATTGCATCTGAAGTTAAGCTTGCCTGCTCGTGCCAAGCTAGCTACAAAGGGGGTGAGCGGGGGTTAACTGAGGCCGATTCTCCTTCACCCTCATTTGAGTGAGGGTCCTTGCTTGGACAGGGGGCAAGCTGACTGCCAACCAAAAACCCCGTTTGTAACACTGGCCTAAACCCTAGCAATCTCATTCCCATGGTAAGAGCCTTACAACATGCGTAATATTTAGGTTCTTGTCTTTTTTTGTATAATGACTTCCTAGGTGCATGTTAGACCTGGGACGTCTGCTCAAAGATTGTGTTTCGTGTGTTCAACTTCCAATGAAGTTGTTAAAGTAGTTATGGGGCCTCTGCCAGTTCCTTGTCAGAATCTCATACTGTTTCTGTCATTATCTGCATTCTTCATGATTCGGGCCCCATGTCTTGGGCATTAAACATTGCTCATGGACCAACTGAAACCAACTCATGAGGGAGTACTTGTGCTTTAATCGCTGCATTTAGTGATCACACATTGCTCATGCCCATGTAGATTGGCGGAGATAACAGACTACAAAATGCTCAAATGTTTTTATTGGTCAGATTTGAACACAGAAACTGGGTCAAATTATTATAGGAACAGTATAGCTGAGATGAAATCTTTTCTTTTTTGACTGGTACCTCAGTGCAGGCTAATATCTTAATAGAAGTGCTGCTCAAATGCCCGTTAAGGACATTGCAGAGAAGTTTGCCTAAGTGGAGAGATGACACTGCCTTGCTTGCTTCAGTTGTAAAGTTAGCCAGCCAGTGAAGTTCAGAGTGCCATAGACTGTGAGAATCATTGAATGACAACACACAAGGTTATGAAGTCACCCCCAGCCAACTATTCAAGAAGTCATCTGACATTGCCAGCAGTTGCTGCCCCTCACTATCTGGGTCCAGGTGAAACATGGTGACAACAACCTTACTTCACCCATGTCCTTATGTCCCCTGGGCTGCAATAGGTCTATATCCACTGAGGTGTGATGACTCTCAGAAAGAACTACCAAATATAGGTAGGATGCTAAATACACAGAAATACGCTTCTCGTGGCCTTAAGTGGTGCCAATAATCTGTGTTATATGTGTAGAGATTTATGGCCCTGGGATTATTTTCTTATTTCTTCTTCTATATTTCCTACATAGATCATGCTGCACAGAAAAGACAAAGATGCAACAAAAGTTGAAAAAAATAATTAAATGAGACCAAGACAATTAGACTAATACAATATATCTAAAATCAGTACCTCAGGAACGCTGTAGCGGTCCAGTATCGAAGCCATTGCAATGGAATTCAGAGAAGTGCCACCACCGACAAAGCCAATTATGGTGGGCAGCGGCTGGCATAAAAAATTTGGGAGTGGCTTCTCTTTTCCAGTGAGGATGGCAAGAACTCCTTCCACAGCTCTCTTCTGGGACAAACAGGAGTCATAGACCTTCAATGCCAGGGTGATGTTTGGTAGCAGGTAGGGGTTCCCATTTACCTCAGCTGTAGCAAACAGTAGCCCCAGCATGTTCCTGTAGTACTGCATCTGAAAGCTAGCAAAGACTTAAAGTTAGCAGTCAGGCGGGGATGTGAAGATTGTTGAATAAGAAGAAGAGCACATAACCACGTACAAAGAGTCTGGCAAGGATACTTGTTCTCAGACAGTACAAATAAACCAAAAGTACAAATATAAATTTAGACTGAGGCAGTGGACATCACAGCTAATCACACTTCCATCACCAAGGAGCAAATATCAGTTAGGACAAGGCATGTCATTACACTGTGGTACCTTACAATGCAGTTTTACCAAACATGTCATGCATTTACAATGCATTCTAATGTACCACTATGTATTTAAATATTAAAACACACATTTCTACAATTCATTTTTTACAAAGCATTGCAAAAAAGTATTGTGTAATTGCATGGCTTATTATGATAATCTAATTTTATATATAATTACAATTAATTTAATAATGTATATTAACATGATTTACTTCTGTTTAGAAACCCACAAAAATTATGGATGCTCCCTAACCACACTTAACAAGGTACACGTATTTGTTTCCCATTATATAGGTTTCTGTCACAGAAAAGCTTTTGTATTGAAACAGAATCCAATAAATGCTTTACAAATAATAAAATGCTATAAAACTATATGGCCACCATTTTGTTGTCAGTCATCTGTAGAGGAGACAAAATGATGATCTTTAAATGGGTGAAAACTGAAACCAAGCACATACTGCCAGCTGTCTCTTACTATATGTAAGTGAATGCAAATACATGAGGAGATAATCAGATTATAAGAAGATATGTTTGTTTCCTATTTCCAAAGGAAATGTAATTTAAAGTATCTAAACAGACTATAATGGTATTGTAACCGTGACTGGAAAATAGGTCTATTATGAGGTCTAAGGACATAGGCCCTCATTACAACATTGGCGGCAAAAGCCGTTTACCGCCGCGCAGAAGACCGCCAACACACCGCCGCAGCAGCGGAATTCCGCCACAGTCATTATGACCCACTGCTCGGAATCTGCCAAAATTCAGACACCCACACAAGTCCGCCACACCAAAGGTCAGTGATAAACTGGCGAAAACAAAACCTCCACCATCACGCCAACAGAAATACGCCCACACTATCACGACACACGAATCCACATGGCGGTCTTTCAACCGCGGTATTCCATTGGCGGTACACACCGCCACGCTCAAAATACACACACATTTACAAAACACTACCACATTGGACAATTTCAAATATACACACCTGATACACATACATACACCACTCCCACACATCCAATACAATGCAAAACACACACCCACATCACCCACAAACCCCTACGACAAAATTACTGAGAGGAGGATAGAGAGAGACACTACAAACAACTATGACGCATCCACAGGCACACAATACCATCCCCCACATAACTTCCACGCACCTCACACAACACACCACTAAATATCACCCCACACATCACTACACACACCACCCCACACATCACCCACACCACCCCATGGCACGGCAAAGACACCCCAGGTTCTCTGAGGAGGAGCTCAGGGTCATGGTGTTGGAAATCGTCCGGGTAGAGCCACAGCTATTCGGATCAAAGGTGCAGCACACCTCCATAGCTAGGAAGATAGAGCTATGGCGCAGAATAGTGGACAGGGTCAACGCAGTGGGACAGCAACCAAGAAATAGGGATGACATCAGGAAGAGGTGGAACGACCTACGGGGGAAGGTGCGTTCCGTGGTCTCCAGACACCACCTCTCGGTACAGAGGACTGGCGGCGGACCCCCACCTCCTCCCCCACAACTAACAACATGGGAGGAGCAAGTCTTGGATATTCTGTATCCTGAGGGCCTTGCAGGAGTAGATGGAAGAATGGACTCTGGTAAGTCAAATCTTAACTATTACATCCCCCACCCTACTTGCATGCTACCACATACCCCACCCTCACCCTCACCCCATCACTACAACTCCTCACAAATGTCCCATCATCACAAACCACACATCCTAACACCAAGCCCTGCATGCAACAACAAAGCATGTACACCCATCACCAAAGCATAGCCACTGCACATACCTATACACCCCCCAAACCACCATCACACAAGGACCCACACAGGAATGCAAGCACTGGGGTACACGGTCATCAACCCATTGCACACCATGGCACACACAGATGTAATAAACATCCTTTTATACCCCTGCAGGACCCCTACCCAACGTCACCGGACAAGAGGGTCAACACATGTCCACACCACCAACAGAAGAGGCCCACATGGATTACAGCACCTCTGTCCAACTGGATCTAGATGACCAGCCCGGCACATCTGGGACCTCTGGACAGTCGGTTCCCCTGACACAGTCACAGGCTACCACAGAGCTTCCCCCCTCTGGAAACACCAGCACAGCACCCACCCAGTGGGCCCATACCTCTGTCCCCAGGACACGTCAAGCAGCAGTGTGTCCACCACTACAGGGAACCCAGGCTAACTCACCACCCCAACAACAACAGGGACCTGGGGGCAGTGGCAGTGGGCACACTGTACAGGAGACAGAGGCCCAGGAACTAAGGGGAACTGGGAGGGTTACTGTGCGACAGGGAGAGGACAGGCCAAGGGAACCCACTCTCCACGGGGCCCTCTCCACCATCATGGGAGCCTACCACCATTCCCAGGAGACGATGGCAACGTTACTGGCCAAGTTTCAGGAGACCCAGCGCCTGCAGGAGGAACAGTATTTGGGCTTCAGAGAGGAACTCAGATCCATCAATTCCACCCTGGGCACCATCGTAGGGGTGCTGAAGGAAGTCCTCAACACAAGGAGGGACACTGTGGGGCAACAAGGGGCCCCTGACACTAGCCTGGATTACGAACTGCCCACCACCTCCGCCAGCGCTAATGGACAGAAGGCACCGCCAAAGGACCACCACACCAGCACCCCGCCCCCTGCAGATGGAGAACCACCCCGCAAACGGTCCCTGAGATCCAGGAACAAGACAGAGAACATTGCCAAGACCCCCGCCAAGAAATGAGACCACCCTGAATTTCATCCTTCTGTCCCACTTTCTCACCCTGTCCATCCTCAAACTGCCCCAGCTCCACTTCCTATGCCCATTTGGGCAATGCACCTGTGCGACTAATAGACTGGACTCTGCCATGGACATTCCTTCACCATCACCCCTCACCATTTTACAACCCCCTCCAATATTGAGCACTGGAATAAACACCCTTAAAGCACAAAACAATCTGGAGTCTGTCTGTGATTTCGAAATAGTGTATTAGCAATTACAGTGTCAAAATGCTCTTTCAATTGTAATGTCAACATACCTATGTCACACAGCTCTAGTCCATGAGAAAACAAAGCAGATGTCACACAGTGGGCCCACATCTGTGAAATCATAAGGGAAAGTGACAACTCACTGACCATACACTGGGTGAAAATGACAGACAGTAGAGAGGTAGTAGTGTTAAAGTACATGTAGTAGGCAGGTTTGTATTCTTACCTGTGTCTCACTGGAAGTATTGCAGGATCACAGAGTTCCTTTTGTCAATGTCCTCTTCTTCTGCTTCCTCGTCTTTACTGTCCACAGGCTCCACAGCTGCCACAACACTGCCATCTGGAACATCCTCCTGCAGAAAAGGCACCTGTCGTCGCAAAGCTAAGTTGTGAAGCATACAGCAGGCCACGATGATCTGGCACACCTTCTTTGGTGAGTAGAATAGGGACCCATCTGTCATATGGAGGCACCTGAACCTGGCCTTCAGGAGGCCGAAGGTACGCTCTATAATCCTTCGAGTCCACCCATGGGCCTCATTGTAGCGTTCCTCTGCCCTTGTCCTGGGATTCCTCACTGGGGTCAGTAGCCATGACAGGTTGGGGTAACCAGAGTCACCTGCAAATGGTGAGGACAACTGTTAGACACACACTAACCTGTAGGGATATCCCCAGACCCAGACAACCATTCCCACTGACGTGCTTCCAGGTGCTCACCTAATACCCACACACGGTGTCTCTGGAGATGACCCATCACATAAGGGATGCTGCTATTCCACAGGATGTAAGCGTCATGCACTGAGCCAGGGAATTTGGCATTATCATGGGAGATGTACTGGTCTGCCAAACACACCATCTGCACATTCATGGAATGATAACTCTTCCGGTTTTTGTACACCTCTTCACTCCTGCGAGGGGATCAAAGCCACATGTGTCCCATCAATGGCACCTATGATGTTGGGGATATGTCCCAGGGCATAGAAATCACCTTTCACTGTAGGCAAATCCTCCACCTGAGGGAAAACGATGTAGCTCTGAATGTGTTTCAGACAACACTCTGGACAGCACGTTGGAAAACATAGGCTGGGACATCCCTGATGCTATGGCCACTGTTGTTTGAAAAGACCCACTTGCAAGGAAATGGAGTACTGACAGCACCTGCCCTAGAGGGGGGATTCCTGTGGGATGGCAGATGGCTGACATCAGGTCTGGCTCCAGCTGGGCACACAATTCCAGGATTGTGGCACGATCAAGACTGTAGGTGATGATCACATGTCTTTCCTACATTGTCGACAGGTCCACCAGCAGTCTGTACACCGGAGGATGCCGCTATCTCATCACATGTCCTTGCGGACGGTGCCTATGAACGACAACAGCGAGCACAGAGTCAACCAACTCAGAGGTACGTACCCACAGCTTACACAGAACACAAATCATGTTCCAAAATTTGGCCTGTATGAGTGTTGTGGCAAGGACTAGGTATGTGTGACACAGTTAAAAATTAAGCCATGTGGGCCCCAGAAAATGGCGGCTGCCTGACCTGTAAAGTGGGACAATGGGATGTGAGTTAACTGCGCTGGCGTAGTACACTGTCGCGGTAGGCGGTCCAAAACCGCAGCGCAATTCTGCATTGGTTAACATTGGACCCTATGGGTCCCAGGAGCCAATGACGATGTACGCCGGCGGTGACAGTACGCACCGCCGCGGACGTGACTGCCATTTTCTATCTGTTCAATCACTCGATACCTGATCTTTGACAGGAGAGGACCTACACTGCAAGTGCTGCTGTGACCTCTGTCTGGAAGAGACAATGGCTCGTGCGTCTGGGGAAAGGGCCCCTGCCTTCACATTGGAGGAGTTGGAGAAACTCTTGGATGGGGTCCTCCCCCAGTACACGCTACTCTACGGTCCTCCAGACAAACAGGTAAGTACACTGGGAGCATGGTGTATGGGCTATGCCTGTGTGGAGTGGGGTGGATAAAAGATGGGGGGGGGAGATTGAGGCGTGCATGTGCCATATGGCAAGGGTAGGGATGGTTGCCATTGACTGTGATGGTGCAGTTGGTAATAACTTTCCTTTTTCACCTGTACAATTCATGTAGGTCAGTGCCCACCAGAAGAAGGATATTTGGCGTGCCATCACCAAGGACGTCTGAACCCTGGGGGTCTATCACAGACCGAGCACCCACTGCTGTAAGAGATGGGAGGACATTCGCCGCTGGAGCAAGAAGACGGCGGGGGCCCAGCTGGGGATGGCCTCCAACGTGGGAGGGGTGCACGTCGCACCATGACCCCCCTGATGTTCAGGATCCTGGCTGTGGCGTACCTGGAGTTGGATGGGCGCTTGAGGGCATCACAGCAGCCACCAGGGGGTGAGTACACTATCATTCTGCTGATTTTGCACGCACTGGAGGTGTCTGGGTGGGGGAGGTGGGCTGTGGGTTTCCCTAGGCCAGGGCAAGTGTGCTAGTTAGGGCCCCTTGTCCTGGCAGACCCTGTGGCACCCCACCCCACCTGTGTACAGTGCCAAGTACACCTAGTCAATCTCCTGTGACATCCATGTGTGCAGATGTCGGCCATAGCCTTGTAGGCCATGTCCCAGGGATTGAACAGTTGAGCCCAAGTGCACGGCGTAGTGCAGGGGGCTTCTGTGTCTGTCGTGTCTGCTAACGGTAGCGGTAATGCATGCACTCAACATGTCTTTCTTCTGTCATTCCCCCCTTTTTGTGGTCTCCCTGTTCTTGTGTGCATTAGCATCATCAGGCGGAGGAGCAGTGGCACCGGAGCAGGAGGGAGATGCATCCCACATGGCCCTGGAGAGCGAGACTACGGACTCAGAATTCACCAGTGGGACGGAGGGCGTGGGGAGCTCCACGGCGGGCACAGGAGCTGACACCAGTGATAGGGACGCGCCGTCTGATGGGAGCTCCCTTGTGTTGGTGGCCACATCTGTGCCCCCCTCATCTACAGGTACAGCCGCCACCCCCCTACCAGCACCGACCTCCCAGCAGCCCCTCAGCCTTTGCCCCGTGCCCGCTCACCCAGGAGGGTGGGCATCACCTTTGCCCCAGGCACCTCATCCCTTGCCCCAGTCACCCCTGCTGCCCTCAGTGAGGAGGCCATTGACCTCCTCAGGGCCCTCACTGTTGGGCAGTCTACCATTTTGAGTGCCATCCAGGGTGTAGAAAGGCAGTTGCAACAAAGAAATGCATTCCTGGAGGGCATTCAATCTGGTCAGGCGGCCCTTCAGCGAGCTTTTCAGACTCTGGCCTCAGCACTGATGGCAGCTATTGTCCCTGCCTCTAACCTCCCCCTCCAACTTCCTCCACCCAGACCCAATCACCTCTACCTCAGCCTATCCCAAGCACACCTTCAGACCAGCATGCAAACACGTCAACACACAAGGGAAGCTCAGGCAAACATAAGCACCACACATCCCACAGGCGCTCACACAAGCATCACACACATGCAGACACACCAACATCCACTGCCTCCACTGTGTCCCCCTCCTCCTCGTCTCCCTCCTCCCTCCCAGTCTCGTCTCCACTCACATCTGCATGCACTACATCTACAGCCACTACTTCCATCACCAGCACACACACCACCACACCCCGCTCATGTGCACTCACCACCCCCACTACCATTCACACTTTCTCTGTGTCCTCTCCCAGTGTGTCTGGGACGCCACCTCCCAAGATACAGAAACGCAGCCACACATCCCACCCAACAGCCATCCACCTCAAGACAGCCTACAGCGCATGCACCTTCACCCAAAGTCACCAAACGAACACCTCCTACAACCACAACCTCTTCCTCCACTCCCAAACCCCCTCTAGCTACCCGTCCCAGTGTTCCCAAGAAAGTTTTCCTGTCCACCCTTGACCTCTTTCCCTCACCTCCCCCACCCCGTCAGTCTCCTAGGGCCCGACTCTCCAGGTCCCAACCTAGCACCTCAGCCACAGCATCTCCGGCACCAGTGGTGCCTGTAGTCACCAGAATCTGGAGTGCACCGGGCAGCAGGGCAGCCAGTGTGGCACGGAGCCACAGCACGGACAGTCCCCCACCTGTCAAACATCAAAAGTTGGCCAGTGCCCGGTGGGAGAGGGGGAAGACTCCAGCCACCAAAGCTGCTCCCAGGGGTACAGGTGGGAGTGTGAAGTCAGCTGCGACACCTTCCAAGGTGGGGAAGGGGCACAAGAAACTCAGCAAGTCTGGGAAGAGCAGCACAGCGGAGAAGACCGCCATCATCCCCGCTGCCCAGGAGGCCACCGCCAGCACCAGCCCTGCTGCCCAGGAGGCCACCGCCATCATCCCCGCTGCCCAGGAGACCACCGCCATCATCCCCGCTGCCCAGGAGGCCAGCACCAGCCCTGCTGCCCAGGACAGGACCGCCAGCACCAGCCCAGCTGCCCAGGACAGGACCGCCAGCACCAGCCCAGCTGCCCAGAACAGGACCGCCAGCACCAGCCCTGCGGCCCAGGACAGGACCGCCAGCACCAGCCCAGCTGCCCAGGACAGGACTGCCAGCACCAGCCCAGCTGGGCCATAAAGGACCCCCTGCAGCAGCCCGGCTGGGCCATAAAGGACCGCCAGCACCAGCCCTGTTGGGCCATAAAGGAACGCCAGCACCAGCCCCGCTGGGCCATAAAGGACCGCCAGCACCAGCCCCGCTGGGCCATAAAGGACCACAAGCACCAGCCCCGCTGGGCCAGACAGGACCGCCAGCAGCTGAGTCACTGCCAAGGACCCCGCCGCCACAAGCACCGCTGAACAGGACACTGCCGCCAGAAGCACCGTTGAACAGTACACCACTGCCACAAGCACCGCTGGCCCATGAGCGCCAAGGGCACTGACGTTACTGACTCCGCCACGAGCAGGATGAAGCACTCTGGCCACAAGAGCCCCTCCAGAACCAGTGGAGTACCACATCCACTACCTCTGTCCTTGGCAGGATGAAGCACTCTGGCCACAAGAGCCCCTCCAGAACCAGTGGAGATAGACATCCACTTGAGAGACTGTGGCTTTGCACTCCCCAGGATTGAACAGTGGGCAACCTACCCACTGTAGAGACTTGAGAGACTGTGGTTTTGCACTCCCCAGGATTGAACAGTGGGCAAACCATCCACTGTAGAGACTTGACAGACTGTGGCTTTGCACTCCCCAGGATTGAACAGTGGGCAACCCACCCACTGTAGAGACTTGAGAGACTGTGGCTTTGCACTCCCCAGGATTGAACAGTGGGCAACCCACCCACTGTAGAGACTTGAGAGACTGTGGCTTTGCCACAGTGCTAAGAAGCATAAAGCACCTACTAGGTCTATCTGGTCACGCTTGACTAGGGTGAATCCAAAAGGTCAGGCCAACCATGATGGAGCATGTGCCAGTTACAAGGATCAACTTTGTATCTCTAAAACAGCACCTTGTTGGAGGGTTGCATCAATGTCAAGGGGCGAAATAAGGGGAGCGAGATGCAATGCATAATTTTTGAACCTTCAGGATTTGTAGGAGATGAGTCGCTCAGGAGTGTGTTATCATTGAGCAATCCTGGATGTTGATGATTTGTCGTTGTCCAACCACACAGCCAGTGATGCGAAGTACCCGTCCTTGACAGCAGCAGCGATGCATTGGCCCAATTGATAATGTAATGTTCTAGGCTTCAGGTCAATGCGTTGGCATCAAGAGGAGATGCTTTTAGTTCTGACCGGCTCAGTTGGTGATAAGCAAATTCTGGCAGTTGCAACAATTTATACCTTAGGGCCCAGGATTGGATTGGCACCACTTGGCAGATCAAGACTTGCAACTAGCAAAGTCCAGGTACTGTTGCAGGATGAAGTAAAGTCTTTGCTGTCCTGAAACTTCAGACCCGGTGGCAAGTTAGCAAGGCCTTGGAGTCACGTTGGTTCTTTGGATGTAGAGACCCATGTCCAGTCCTTCTCACACTCAGGCAAGGAGGGCAGCATGCAGCAGGGCACCCTCAGCAGAGCAGGAACCCAGCAAATAAAGCAGAGTGAGAGTCCCTTTAGCAGCACAGCACTTCTTCTTCGTGGCAGAATGTCCTCAGGTCCAGACGTTTACCAAGTTGGTGGGGTCAGAAGTCCAGTTCTTATAGCCAATGGTGCCTTTGAAGTGGGAGAGACTTCAAAGAAAGGCCTTTGAAGTGCACAAAATCTCCGACCTTCCTGGTCCGAGCCAGACTCGCTATATTGTGTATTAGGAAGGGATGCCCTATACACACCCTGACCTAATGCTGAACCACAAACCCAAATTGAGATTCTGTAACAGGTTACTATATCACAATTTGGGTGTGATTATGTAGGCATGAAATATGTTGTCATCAAGTGTGAGCCAGTCACTCACCATTCACACTGTCTAAACTATGACCTTAGGTAGATGTAGATTTGTTTCATCATTGCTGGCCACAGTGCCTGTGACAAAACACTGACATATGTTTGTATCATATCATTAGATGCATGGTCATTTGATTATGATGGACCTAAGTTCAGGGACTGTTGTCTTGCCATCTGTATGTACCTTGGTTTATCTGATGTTGGATTACTTGGTTTTGATATGTGATAAGGCTTAAGCTTGTGACACCATTTACTTTTCTTTTTGCCTATTCTACAGAGCAATGTATGACAAGGCCCTTCCTTCTGGGATATATGGACTGTACCTTGGTATTTCTACCTCAACACAATTTGAGTAAGCCAGGAAGAGGTCACTTGCTGGCAGTGGTTGGTGTCTTGCCTTCTATACCTCTGATATTCTTAGCTGAATGTCCCCACTTGCATTGGTGTGATCTTCTGCTACAGAAGAAGGGGTGTCTGGGGTGGGTTCTTCCCCTGACAGGGCCTCCCTTTCAGTGGTTGGTGCTGCTGGGCCAAATGAAGGGGTATTGTGTTGCCCATGATCCCTGATCAGGGTACTGCTAATGTCCCTGAACACCCCGGTTAGGGAGCCCAGGATGGTATTGGAGGGCTCCCACTTTTGAAGCATATCCCTCTACATGTCCTTCTGCAGCTGTGTCATCTCCCGGCTTTCAGCAAGTGCCTGGCCTATCATGCTTTGGGACTCTTGTTAGACCCTCAAGACTTGGCTGATGGTGTCCTGGCCACAAGCATCCCCAGTGGCCTCACCCCACTGGCCCACAACATCTCTCTCATGCACCTTACCTCAGAGGCCTGTACCCTTGCCACAGAGTGCCCTCTACTACTGGGGCCAGGACCATTATTGCCCAACCCAGGGTCCTGGACTGGGGGACACAAGATGGTTGACACCTTGCTTGGGAAACCGGTTGGGGTCAAATGGCTGCCTGTGATGTTGAGGCAACCAGGCTGGGAGATCTTGATGTGGGCACAGAAAAACTCATTGTTGGTGTCTGACAAGGTTGCCCAGATAGGCCAGAACCGACCTCTACATCCAGGCGTACAATAGTGTTATCATCACTGAGGCCTTCATCCATGTCAGTCTTGTCTGTGGCCTCTGTGTGACCAGCGGCAGCACAACCTGTTGATGTGAAAGATACAATGTTACTGGTTGTATTGTCACATCTACCTCCAAAGGCTTGCAGTGACATTTTGCAAAGCCTGTATGCATACTTGATTTGCAGGTTATCCTATTGTGGCAGGTACACATGCTATTGATTGTACTGACCTGACATTTGTGAAGCATGCCAATTCCATGAAAGTCAAGCAGCTGCTGAATTTGGGACTATTTTAGCAGTTGGGAGGATTGGCAGAGAATTACATTTTGCCACCAGTGCAGACAAAACAGTGGCTGGGCAGGATGTGGCTTTGACCATTTTGAGGCCTAGTTTATTGTTCTGCAGGCAGACCCAGGAATCTGTTGTCTATGT
The DNA here is from genome assembly GCF_031143425.1 of Pleurodeles waltl. NCBI lineage: Eukaryota > Metazoa > Chordata > Amphibia > Caudata > Salamandridae > Pleurodeles > Pleurodeles waltl. The sequence continues at coordinate 15,415,790 of NC_090438.1, read as the reverse complement.
GATTCGAGACATCATGTGGTCAGTGCATTGTGAAAGTGTCTGCTGGTAATACCATTCTGGTGATGCATCCTGAGGCCTTGTTTATCATGTATGTTGCACAATGGGTGTGCTGTCCTTCCTGTCTTCAATAGTTTAATCTTGGCTTAGCAGTTCAAAATTTAGCTAGGTGGCCTGCCATATCTCTGAGTTAAGCATGATCTGTATCTTGGTCCCTCCAGGTGAGTGCACATCATTTCAGTGTGATCAGGCAAGGGGTTTTGGACAATGGAACATTGTTCTGCTATTTGGAGTCACTTCAACAGTGCATCCTGTGAGTTGCTTTCTGGACACTCCTTCTAGTTCCCAACACTAGACAAATGTTATTCTCCGAGATGAATAAACTTCCTTAGAGAGTTTACTTACTTATGCATTGGGGTAAGTGAACACCTGGCTGGTGAGTGGAGTTAGCAAAACAGGGCCCATTGGGCTTTGCATTCAGGTCACTCCCTCTAGTTCCCAACACTAGACAAATGTTATCCTCCCAGGTGAGCTTCCTTTGACAGCCTAACAAACAGGGGTATTTGGACAATTGAACACTGGGCTTGTGTTTGGAGTTGGTGAGACAGAGTAGCTCTATTTCATATACTTGATACATCTCTTCCCCCCAGGTCAGTACACTTCATATGTGATTTGCCAAACATGAGCCTTTGGAGAAGAGGAAACTGGACTGGTTTTTGGAGTGACAGTAAGTGAGTTTCCTACCAGGTAAGTACACTTCAAGATAGGGTTAATACATAGCACTCTTTTCAGGAGAGAACACTTGTAGGAAAATGGCTCCCTGTTGCAGTATCCCCCCCACTTTTTGCCTGATATTGAAGCTGACTTGACTGAGAAGTGTGATGGGACCTTGCTAACCTGGCCCCAGCACCAGTGTTCTTTCACTAAAAATGTACCATTGTTTCCGCAAATAGCACACCCCTGGCACACAGATAAGTCCCTTGTAAAAGTTACCAGTGGTACCAAGGGCCCTGTGACCAGGAAAGGTCCCTAAGGGCTGCAGCATGTGTTGTGCCACCCTAAGGGACCCCTCACCTAACACAGTGCCATTGAAGACTGTATGTGTTGTTGGGGATAAAAAGGCCAAGTCGACATAGCATCCCCTCTGGATGCCATGCACACAAAATACTGCCTGTGGCATAGGTAAGTCACCCCTCTAGCAGGCCTTACAGCCCTAAGGAAGGGTGCACTATACCACAGGTGAGGGCATAGTTGCATGAGCAATATGCCCCTACAGTGTCTAAGTCTATTCTTAGACATTGTAAGTACAGTGTGGCCATATGAACTATATGGTCTGGGAGTTTGTCAAAAACAAACTCAACAGTTCCATAATGGCTACACTGAATACTGGGAAGTTTGGTATCAAACTTCTCAGAATAATAAACCCACACTGATGCCAGTGTTGGATCCATCACAAAATGCACACAGAGGGCATCTTAGAAGATACCCCCTGTATTTTACCCAATCCTTCAGTGCAGGACTGACTGGTCATTGCCAGCCTGCCACTGAGACGAGTTTCTGCCCCCCTGGGGTGAGAGCCTTTGTGCTCTCCGAGGACAGAAACAAAGCATGCACTGGGTGGAGATGCTTCTCACCTCCCTCTGCAGGAACTGTAACACCTAGCGGTGAGCCTCAAAGGCTCATGCCTTTTGTTACAGCACCCCAGGGCATCCCAGCTAGTGGAGATGCCTGCCCCCTGGACACAGCCCCCGCTTTTGGCAGCAAGTCCAGAGGAGATTATGAGAAAAACAAGGAGGAGTCACCCACCAGTCAGGACAGCCCCTAAGGTGCCTTGAGCTCAGGTGGCCCCTGCCTTTAGAAATCCTCCATCTTCGCTTTGGAGGATTCCCCCAATAGGATTAGGGATGTGCCCCCTTCCCCTCAGGGAGGAGGCACAAAGAGGGTGTAGCCACCCTCCAGGACAGTAGCCATTGGCTACTGCCCTCCCAGGCCTAAACACACACCTACATTTAGTATTTAGGGGCACCCCAGAACCCAGGAAATCAGATTCCTGCAAACTGAACTAAGAAGAAGGACTGCTGACCTGAAAAACCTGCAGAGACGACAGAGACCACAACAGCTTTGCCCCCAGCACTACTGGCCTGTCTCCTGACTCGAAAACCTGCAACAGCTATGCATCCGACAGGGACCAGAAGCCTCAGAGGACTTCCCTGAACCTAAGGACCAAGAAACGTCTGTGAGCAGCGGCTCTGCTCAACAAACAGCAACAATCTTGCAACTTTTCTGCAACTTTCAAAGACCTCACTCTTCCTGTTGGAAGCGTGAGACTTCACCCTCTGCACCCGACACCCCCGGATCGAGATCCAGAGAACAAACACCACAGGGAGGACTCCCAGGCGACTGCGTCCTTGTGTGTAGCCCGGGACGACCCCCCTGGACCCCCACAGCAACGCATGCAGAGAGAATCCAGAGGCTCCCCCTGTCCGCGACTGCCTGTAACAAGGAACCCAATGCTTAGACCAAGCACTGCACCCACAGCCCCCAGGACCAGAAGGAACCGCACCTCAGTGCAGAAGTGTCCACCAGGCGACCCTCTGCCTAGCTCAGTCAGAGGCTGGCCCGAGAAGCCCCCTCCCCCCCTGTGTCCTGCCTGCACTGCTAGAGTGAACCCCGGGGTCCCTCCATTGACTCCAATTCAAAACCCGATGCCTGCTTTGCACACTGTACCCGGCTGCCCCTGTGCTGCCGTGTGTTTTGTGTGCCTACTCGTGTCCCCCCCCCCCAGTGCTCTACAAATCCCCCCTGGTCTGCCCCCCGAGGATGCGGGTACATACCTGCTGGCAGACTGGAACCGGAACACCCCTGTTCTCCAGAGGCGCCTATGTGTTTTGGGTACCTCTTTGACCTCTGCACCTGACCAGCCTTGAGCTGCTGGTGTGGTAACTTTGGGGATGCCTTGAACCCCCAACGGTGGGGTGCCTATGCCCAGGAATTAGGACTTGTAAGTGTCTTACTTACCTCACAATCTAACCAATACTTACCTCCCCCAGAAACTGTTGATTTTTGCACTGTCTACTTTTAAAATAGCTTAGTGCCATTTTAACCAAGACTGTATATGATATTGCTCTAATTTAAAGCTCCTAACTTACCTGTGTGGGGTACCTTGCATTTTATGTATTTACTTCTTGAACTTGTGGTTCTAAAAATAAAATAAGAAAATATATTTTTCTATATAAAAACTATAGGCCTGGAGTTAAGTCTTTGAGTGTGTGTTCCTCACTTATTGCCTGTGTGTGTACAACAAATGCTTAACTCTATCCTCTGAGAAGCCTACTGCTTGACCACACTACCACAAAATAGAGCATTAGAATTATCTAATTTTGCCACTATCCTACCTTTAAGGGGAACCCTTGGACTTTGTGCACACTATCTCTTACTTTGAGATAGTATATACGGAGCCAACTTTCTACAACAATGGTCTGGTGTTTGGAGTTAGAAGAACAATGCTTGTTGTGAGTTGAAGTACTGTCACTCTCACTACTCATCAATACTTGACAAATGTTATCCCCCGGGTGAGTAAACTTCATTTGGGAATTGACATACAGTGGTCTTTGGAGAAGAGAAATATGTGCTGATGTTTGGAGTTACTAATACAGGGCCTGCTGTGAGCTGCATTCATGTCACTCAGTATACTACACACACTTGACCAATGTTCTCCCCCTAGTGAGCCCCCTTCAATTGAGAATTCACTAACAGATGTCATTATGCAAGTGATGAAGGAAAGTACCCTCTTTATGGCGTGTTACCCCCAATTTCTGCCTGATGTCAGTGTGATTGTGTAGGAGGCTGGACTGGCTTGTAGTGAGTACCATGGGGTACTTACACCTTGCACTAGGCCCAGGTATCCCTTATTAGTGTAGAGGAGTGTCTAGCAGCTTAGGCTGATAGAAAAGGTAGCTTAGCAGAGCAGCTTAGGCTGAACTAGAAGACGAGTGAAGCTCCTACATTACCACTAGTGTCATATGCACAATATCATAAGAAAACACAATACACAGATATACCAAAAATAAAAGTACTTTATTTTTATGACAATATGCCAAAAGTATCTTGGTGAGTACGAGGATAGCAAATATACACAAGATATATGTACACAATACCAAAAATATGCAGTGTAGTATTAGAAAACAGTGCAAACAATGTATAAATACAATAGGATGCAATGGGGGCACATAGGGATAGGGGCAACACAAACCATATACTCCAAAAGTGGAATGCGAACCACGAATGGACCCCAAACCTATGTGACCTTGTAGAGGGTCGCTGGGTCTGTAAGAAAACAGTGAGGGTTAGAAAAATAGCCCACCCCAAGACCCTGAAAAGTGAGTGCAAAGTGCACTAAAGTCCCCCAAAGAGCACAGAAGTCGTGATATGGGAATTCTACAGGAAAGACCAAAACCAGCAATGCAACAACGATGGATTTCCAGACGAGGGTATCTGTGGAACAAGGGGACCAAGTCCAAAAGTCACGATCAAGTTGAGAGTTGGCAGATGCCCAGGAAATGCCAGCTGTGGGTGCAAAGAAGCTGCTACTGGACAGTAGAAGCTGAGGATTCTGCAAGAACGACCACAAACAACCCTTGCTAGCTGCAAGGGTTACGGTAGAGGTTTTTGGGTGCTGCTGTGGCCCAGGAGGGACCAGGATGTCGCCACTTGGAGGAGGAGACAGAGGGGGCACCCAGCAACGTAGGGAGCCCTTGCAGAAGCAGGCAGCACCCGCAGAAGGACCTGAACAGGCACTTGGAATGAGAGTGAACCGGAGTCCACGTGAAGTCGCAAAAGGGAGTCCCACGATGCCGGAGGACAACCCAGAAGGTTGTGCACTGCAGGAAAGGGTGTCGGGCTCCAGGCTTAGCTGTGCACAAAGGAAATCCTGGAAGAGTGCACAGGACCCGGAGCAGCTGCAAAACATGCGGTACCCAGCAATGCAGTCTAGCATGGGGAGGCAATGACTTACCTCCACCAAACTTGTACTGAAGGGTCACTGGGTTGTGGGAGTCACTTAGACAGAGTTACTGAGTTCCAGAGACCACTCTCGTCGGACTGAGAGGGGACCCAGAAGACCAGTGATGCAGTCTTTTGGTGCCTGCGGTTGCAGGGGGAAGATTCCATTGACCCACGGGAGATTTCTTCAGAGCTGCTGGTGCAGGGAGGAGGCAGGCTACCCCCAGAGCATGCACCACCCGGAAACAGTCGAGAAAGCCGGCAAGATGAGGCGCTACAATGTTGCTAGTAGTCGCCTGGTTACCTTGTTGCGGTTTTGCAGGCATCCTGAGCAGTCAGCGGTCGATCCTTTGGTAGAAGGTGAAGAGGGAGATGCAGAGGAACTCTGGTGAGCTCTTGCATTCATTATCTGGAGAATTCCCCAAAACAGAGACCCTAAATAGCCAGAAAAGGAGGTTTGGCTACCAAGGAAGGAGGATTGGCTACCAAGAGAGGTAAGAGCCTATCAGAAGGAACCTCTGACGTCACCTGCTGGCACTGACCATTCAGAGCAGTCCAGTGTGTCCCCAACACCTCTGTTTCCATGATGGCAGAGGTCTGGGACACACTGGAGGAGCTCTGGGCACCTCCCCTGGGAGGTGCAGGTCAGGGGAATGGTCACTCCCCTTTCCTTTGTCCAGTTTTGCGCCCGAGCAGGGCTGGAGGATCCCTGAACCGGTATAGACTGGCTTATGCAGAGATGGGCGCCATCTGTGCCCATCAAAGCATTTCCAGAGGCTAGGGGAGACTACTCCTCCGCAGCCTTCCCACCTATTTCCAAAGGGAGAGGGTGTAACACCCTCTCTCAGAGGAAATCCTTTGTTCTGCCTTCCTGGGCCAGGGCTGCCTGGACCCTAGGAGGGCAGAAACCTGTCTAAGGGGTTGGCAGCAGCAGCAGCAGCAGTGGAGATCCCCGGGAAAGGTAGTTTGGCAGTACCCGGGTGCTGTGCTTAGACATGTTACATGGCCATGTTCGGAGTTACCATTGTGACGCTATACATAGGTAGTGACCTGTGTATAGTGCACATGTGTAATGGTGTCCCCTCACTCACAAAGTCTGGGGAATTTGCCCTGAACGATGTGGGGGCACCTTGGCTAGTGCCAGGGTGCCCACGCACTAAGCAACTTTGCACCCAACCTTCACCAGGTGAAGGTTAGACATGTAGGTGACTTATAAGTTACTTAAGTGCAGTGGTAAATGGCTGTGAAATAACGTGGATGTTATTTCATACAGGCTGCAATGGCAGGCCTGTGTAAGAATTGTCAGAGCTCCCTATGGGTGGCAAAAGAAATGCTGCAGCCCATAGGGATCTCCTGGAACCCCAATACCCTGGGTACCTTAGTACCATATACTAGGAAAGTATATGGGTGTACCAGTATGCCAATGTGAATTGGTAAATTTAGTCACTAGCCTGTTAGTGACAAATTTGGAAAGTAGAGAGAGCATAACCACTGAGGTTCTGGTTAGCAGAGCCTCAGTGAGACAGTTAGGCATCACACAGGGAACACATACAGGGCACATACTATGAGCACTGGGGCCCTGTCTGGCAGGGTCCCAGTGACACATAGACTAAAACAACATATATACTGTGAAATATGGGGGTAACATGCCAGGCAAGATGGTACTTTCCTACACTCAGGGACACAAAAAACATCAGCTCACCTTGCTACAGCACCTGGACATTGCTTTCTGCAAGTCTTGCTCTGTCAATTTTAGCCAACTTAGTCCTGGGCCCTTGGAAGTTGGTATAAAGTCCTGGCTCAACCAAAACCCACACATCCTCATTGTAAATAGCACATCTTCGTCTTTGCATGAGTCAGAACCAAAGCATTTTCATTGGTGCAGGAGCAGACCTGGTGCATCGCTTTCAGAACAAGTACATCGCCTTCATAATCAATGCATCGCGAGAGTTGCAGCTATGTATCACTTTCAGAACCAGCGCATTGCACTCAGTCATCACCACTGTTGCGATGTAAAAATCGACACATCTGATGCATTGATTCAGCTGCACCTTGCATCTTTTTTTACGATGACGCAGTAGGGATCAATGTACTTTGGTGCAGTGGGCCCAAGTGAGTCTCTGTTTCTGGCCCACCCTCCATCGCTCTGAGCCTGAAATGTTGACTTTGTCCCCGTCCAGCACGTACAGACATTCCATTTAAGTGCTTATTGCTTCTAGAATTTATTTTTATTTTTATTTTTTATTAATAACTCGACTTATACTTATTGGATTTTTGTCCTTTTAGTCATATTTTGTTTATTAAATTAACCTCTTTTTTTGTAACCAGGTGTGGTATCTTTTGTGTGGTGTTTTTCTGTTTTATTGTTTGAAGTGTTCACAGATTTGTTACAAATTCCCTTTTAAGTTGAGTCTGACTGCTCTGTGCCTAGCTACCACGCGGTGAGTACAGTTTGTGACTTTCCCAGAATAGGATTGAGGTTTCTGCTTGGAGAGAGTACATGAGTTTGCCAACCAGAAACCCAATTTCTAACAGTCACTAACTTTAATGTATAAGATTTTAAGTTGAAGTGCAGTTTCACAGCCCTCATTTGTACTATTCCTGTTTCTTTTACCATCTTCTCTCTGTTGATTTCTCTTATAGGCAGTGGTAAATGCAATGCATGTGAATGCAGATAAAATGGTGACCAGAATGAGCCTGCGTTCCTTGATGCATATGCTGCATTTGGATAACATTTCCAATTTGTTTGGCATGAATTTGCTCACAGAGAAGAGTGACAATGATAAGACTGTGCAGCACATTAAGCAAGGATTTTGCATCACCCTTTCACCACACAGGGGATGCAGGCAACGCTAAACATATAATGAGATTTACCACACCATGTAAGACCACCTTGCGTGGCTTGGTAAATCTACATGGCTTGGTAAATCTGTTCCCAATAACCTACCCATGTATATTGAAGCATTCCCAGACTTACCAGGAGTGATAAACCTGGGAATGTATCATGTTCAACGGTGCCTGTGTTGTCACTAAGCATCAGTTTGTGTGCCAGTGCAAGAAGAGAGCAGACATTTGCCTTCTCTTGATAGACACCGCACATTCCTGTGCAAATGTTGTTCACATGGTGCTAAGAGGGAGCATAAGGAACCAGATGGGTTCAAGATACATATTTGCAAGAAGCTGTAATTGTAAGCCTCTGTTCCACTATTGCACAGGGGTATATGGCAGTCAGGGCTGCTCTTATTCTTAACCTGAGCAGACTGCAATGAAAGGAGACACACACTACCACTCACAGCGTCAGAACCTTTTCTTACCCCCAGCAAAATACCTACCTAAGAGGATAGATATACAGCCCGACACACAGATGAAGATCCGGTTCTTACCCCTGACAGGTGACTGGCATGAGAGAAAAGATATACATCTCTGTTCACATGGATAGACCCTGTTCCTAACCAGACAAGACATACACCACCACTCAGAGAGACAGGGTGGGAACTGTTCTGAGAAGACAGACACACATCACCACTCTTCTTACCTATGACAGGTGGCTTGCTCTGGCCTCTTCCGGTAGCTGATCTCACTCAGTGTCACTCCAGTGTAAACATCAACAATGACCCCCAGGAGAAGCTGCCCAGATGTGGAGAGGGTTTCCAGCTCCCCGGATTGCAGAGTACAGGCAGATCTCACAAGTGTCCTCAAAGAGCAAAGGTTAAATGTGATGACCAAGTACCTGTGGAGCTCCATTTGATGAGATGCCTCAGAACTGCACATCTATCAGAAGCCTCTCTAAGAAGGATGTAGGAAACGAGCTAGGCAGCAGTGTAAGAACAGCTGAGAAGGTAAAGTGGCTGAAAGCATAAAGTATAAAGGGAGCCTCCGTTGCTGCTCAAACCTGTCTCTGACCTACAGACTAGCTCCCAAGATAAGCCTTATGTCACCACACACTATACAGGTTCCCTGCAGCCCCTAAAGGAGGCTCCAGTGACTCAACTCTCAGGTATCAGGAAAACCATCTTATGAAGGCAAAATAATAACAAGTTTCAGGGAACCTAATGACACAGTGGAGGCCCCCATCTCCCCGAGCAGCTAACACTGCTATTATAGAGGTGTGACCAAAACTACCTCACTGAGAAGTAACAAACACCCGTACTTTATAGAAATAGTGGCTCTCACCTGGGGGCCTAGAACATTATTCTCTGAGGAGGATGCAGACCAGAGCACAGCAAACTCAGCTGAATGAAAAAAAATCCATGAAGTTCAAGTAGATACACAAAATGAAGGGCTAATAGTAACAAACCTATACTTTCAAGGCTTCTTACACATTGATGAAATAGTGCTTTTGCTAATTTGATTATTGCCATGAAGTCAATAACACCCACTCCATGCACCAACATCTACATTAAGGGCCATATTTATAGCCCCCGTGCAGTGTAGCATGTCACCCTGCTGTGTGTTCTGCATGACAGGGAAAGGGCAGAAATGCACTATATTTTAAAGAATATGGCACATTCTGCCTTTGTCCCTCCACTGCTGCTGTTTTGGCTGACTGATGCCAATGCAGACACCCTTGCACTATGGTGTTAGGGTTCATGCATTGTAAGCAGGATTGCATTGGTGCAGGAAGGAACACCTTCCTGCACAGAAATAATCCCCTGAGGCATTTTCTTCTTTCTATGTGTGCTACAGAATACCTTCGGGTGCATCACATGTACAAAGGGAAGGGTTTGGGCCTGGCAAGTGGGTACATTTTCCAGGTCGAAGTTTAAAACTTGTGCACAGAGACAGTGCAGTGACAGGTCTGAGCCATGTTTACAGGACTAATCATGTGGGTGGCACAATCAATGCTGCAGGCCCACTAGTAGCATCTGCTTTACAGGCCCCAGCCAGCTCTAGAGCACTTTACTAGGGACTTACTAGTGAATCAAATATGCCACCCATGGAAAAGCCAAATACACATACAGGCCCATATTTATACTTTTTGACGCTAAACTGCGCTAACGCAGTTTAGCGTCAAAAAATTTAGCGCCGTCTAACGCCATTCTGAAGCGCCATGCGGGCGCCGTATTTATGGAATGGCGTTAGCCGGCGCTAGCAGACCGGCGCTGCCTGGTGTGCGTGGAAAAAAACCACGTAGACCAGGCAGCGCCGGCGTAGGGGGAAAATGGCGTTAGGGCGTCTTAAAATGGGGCAAGTCAGGTTGAGGCAGAAAAATCGCCTCAACCCGATTTGCGCCATTTTTTTCGACGCCCAGACGCCATTTAAATGACTCCTGTCTTAGTAAAGACAGGAGTCATGCCCCCTTGCCCAATGGCCATGCCCAGGGGACTTATGTCCCCTGGGCATGGTCATTGGGCATAGTGGCATGTAGGGGGGCACAAATAAGGCCCCCCTATGCCACAAAAAAAAATTAAAAAATATAAAAAATTATACTTACCTGAACTTACCTGAATGTCCCTGGGGTGGGTCCCTCCATCCTTGGGTGTCCTCCTGGGGTGGGCAGGGGTAGCAGGGGGGGTCCCTGGGGGCAGGGGAGGGCACCTGTGGGCTCATTTTGAGCCCACAGGCCCCTTAACGCCTACCCTGACCCAGGCGTTAAATAGTGGCGCAAATGCGGGGTTTTTTGACCCGCCAACTCCCGGGCGTGATTTTTGCCAGGGAGTATAAATACGACGCATTTGCGTCGCCGTCATTTTTTTAGACGGGAACGCCTTCCTTGCATCTCATTAACGCAAGGAAGGCGTTCACGCAAAAAAATGACGCTATTTGCCCATACTTTGGCGCTAGACGCGTCTAACGCCAAAGTATAAATATGGCGTTCGTTTTGCGCTGAATTTGCGTCGAAAAAAACGACGCTAATTCGGCGCAAGCGGAGTATAAATACGGGCCACAATTTACACACGGAGCCCTTGCACTTCAGCACTGATCAGCAGTAGTAAAGTGCCAAGAGTTACACAAACAGCAAAAAGTTACAGTACACAGCAACCATCTGGGAAGCAGAGGCAAAACATTAGGAGACCACACAAAGGATGCCAGGTCTAACACATGTCCACTCCAGCTGAAAGTGGGCAAAACTACCCAACCTCATGGGAGTTCTCTTCACTAAGACAGAAGAATCTTGACAGACCATCATCATTGGCGTATTCTGTTCCATGGCAGTGTTCCACCATAAAGTCCATTCCCTGGAGGGAAATAGATCATCTCAATAGTTTTGGGTTCTCTCCCCTCATCTACATTCATCATCTGAGGGTCCTGTGGTCGGTCTGAACCCAGAAGTGAGTCCCAACCAAGTAGGGTTTTAGCTTCTTCAGTGCCCAGACCACAGCAAAAGCTTCATGGTCGATTACATTCCCCCTCCTCACAAGATGGTAGAAGCCATGAGTGGGTGGGAGTATTGAGATGGGGTACAGCTGAAATCAGTGCCTTGCATAGGGAAGAGTACAGCCAGTGCCTTGAGAGCCCTCACAGATAAGTATTTGTGCTATACAAAAACAGATTGATGGAGAGCTGGGGCTTGCTGAAGCGACCCCAAGCATTGGACTTGATGCACTGCTTGAATCCTTCAAGGCTCAGGAGATTGCTGATGACTAACCTTGCATAGAGTTGGTTATATCTATTGTATGTTCCGACCTCCATGGTCTAGTGGCATTGTTCTGATCTAAGATGTAATATTCATATGCTACCCTGTTACATTTTTAAAATAAGCCTTGTGACTTATCATGTTGCTCATGTTATACTGGGCTACTAATGCACAAGGATATCTCTGCCCAGTTGCATGATGCATGTGTACATATGAAAACCGTAATGATGTCAACTTTTGGGAAGGGGAGGGGTGGGAGTAAATGCGTGGTTCTATGGATTATTATGATTGCATTCAAATGTACCCTGTATATGGCGGATTAGTTTTCCTCAACAGTCTGGCTACCTGTACTTTTGCAATCTTTGTTTTTGTGTCCTCGGCTCCAAGCTTGGTAACTGCCTACTATAAAGCTGGATGTATCTTCTAATGGGCTGAGTCTGCCTCAGTATAACATCATCTTGTTGGAAGACTCGGACCAAACTTTGATTAAGTGTAGATATAGCTCCCCTCTGACCCTTGCCCCTATGACTATTTAGGAAGCCCATGCAGAACATCAATCCCAACCCTAATGTTTTCTTTGATCAGTTACTGCATGTCAGCTAGTAACATGTCTGCATGTTACTGCCGCCTCCACACCAGGACCATCTAGATCAGGAACATACATTTGTGTTCCAAACAGGCACTCATATGAAGTACGACCTCCCAGTGACCGTCTAGGCAAGTTATTAAGTGCTCTCTGTACTCCATATAGGTGGGCTAGCCAACTACGACCCGTACCTATAACCCTGGCCGTTAAGGATTGCTTTAAATCACGATTTAAACGCTCCATGACAGAATTTCCCTCGGGATGAAATGGAGAGGAGAATTGGAGTTGGACCCCCAACGAAGCCATGGTGTCCCTGAATGCCTTAGAGGCGAAAGCAGGGCCCTGGTCCGAATGAAAAGCCGCAACTGCAAATGTATCGACAAAGATGCGCAAATCTTTAATAACAGTCCGAGCGTCAGCCGAGCTTTGAGGCCATACCCACACAAATCTGGAGCACGAATCTACAGCAAGCAATATATATTTGTATGCACTATCTGGTGTCAGCGGACCACAATGGTCCAAGTACACACACTGTAACGGTTTGTTTGAAATCAGAAGGGGGGTCTGCTGCGGGTGTCTAGCCGATAATGCTTTAATTTGTTGACAGACGTCACAACAAAGGACATACTGCTTCCTCTCTTTATAGAGACCAGGCCACCAGTAACAAGCCTGTAAAAGTGAAATTGTGGCAGCCACACCAGCATGTGCAGAAGCCACCCCCTCATGTGCTGCAGAAATTAATCGAGGTCTCCTAATTCTATTTGGAAGTTCACGTACACCATTGCCTGGAATATTAACAACAGCATTTAGCGCACTACTCAAGCAGTAACTATATTTAGAAGGAAATCCTTTAGGAAACGGCGTACCATCAGCCGTAGCTTTTATGGCAGCTGAAATCTCTATGTCTGGTTTGGAACTCGAACGAGTCACTGCGGCTACAGTGGCGACAGCCACTGCCGACTTTGCAGCTTCATCAGCCAAAGTATTCCCAGCAACGTGTATTCCAACGCGCTGGTGTCCAAGTGTATGCACAACATGGACCTTAGGAAGCGTTTCTTTCAGATCCGCAACCTTACCCCACAACAATTTATGTTTAATGGTGTTGCCTTTAGAATCTCTGAACCCATTCAACTTCCAATAGTGCAGATATTCATTGAAAGACTGAACACAGTAGTAGGAGTCCCAGACCAGCAAGGTCAAAATCGCCGGATCCGCGTGCTCCGACGCTATCGATAGAGCTTTGAGCTCAGCCAGCTGTGCCGTGCAATCTCCCAAGGTTTTAGTATAAGTATGTCGGGGGCAGAACACTTCCCCCTCCATAGTGCTGCTCACTACCGCACATGCAGCAGAATACTGTTGTTTAGTCCCAACCGCTGGTTGCGCTGAGCCATCGGTATACATGACCACTTGATATTGGTCAATAGGCAATGTGCCAGCAGGAACTGGGTACTCTATTACATATTGACGAAATTCTTGAGTCTGCAGTTTAGGGTCAAATATGTAATCTACATCAGTGGCTGTCAAAGACGTAGCCCATTGTATCCATCGCGGGTGTAAAGCTTTCGAATTAGGAACACTCGCTTTTGTAACAGCCTCTAAGGCCAGAATCGGGGAAACGACAATGATGCGTTGGCCCTGGGCAGGCGGTCTCTCTTTAATCACAGCCATCTGTACTGCAGTGAGTATTTTCTCAGTCTGTGCAAATCGTTGTTCTGCAGCAGAATACAAGTGGGACTTGTATGCTATCGGGACTGTCTCACCCTCATTAAAGGTGAAATACATAAACCCAACAGCCCCAGGTATCACCCGGATCACTAAATGTGTCTTATTGTCCCGTGTGTGTAAGTGTTTAACCGCTAAGAGATCAGTCTGTAACTCTCGCAGTATGTGTGTATGTTCAATCGTCCAAAATTTACTCGAAAAATTCGGGCGAATCAGTTCGTATAATGGTTTTATACGCGTACCATAATCAGGAATGTAAGTTCTGCCAAAATTCAGAAACCCCAACAATGACTGAAGCTTCCGAACCGTATTAGGAGGCTGCAATAAAGCACATTTCTCCAAAAAATGTGGCGCCAGGCTCTTGCCCTCACTTGATAACTCATATCCCAGGAAAATGACGCTGAGGAAGGCAATCTTTGATTTCTTGAAATTAAACTTATAGCCAATATCAGCAAATCCCACAACAATGCGCGATACGCGCCTTAGATGTTGCAGAATCTCATCGTCCATCAAATATATGTCATCAACATATGATAACGCTTCAGGGTCCAACTCGTGCAGCATTTCAGTCACACGAGCCGAAAACAGTCCTGGGCTATTTTTATACCCCTGAGGTAAACAACTAAAATGTTTCTGAGAACCAAACGCACTGAAACTGGTATAGTCCCGACTTTAGGGCGCTATATTCTGGCAGAAAAATCCATTCGAGATATCCAATGTTGTTTTGTATTTCTTACGCACTATATTATTCATAAGCGCTGCGCTATGTGAATTCTGTATTGCATATGTGCGTGTATGACTATTCAAATGTCTGTAATCCACCACTATCCTATATGAATGGTCCGGTTTAGCAACCGGAAATAAGGGATTATTCATCGGCGAGACACAGGGCTCAATGACACCCTGGTACTCCAATTGTGTAAGAATTTTCCTAACCGATGCCCTTGCCTCAAATTTAATAGGATACTGCGGCTGTGGCTGAGGTTCGCCACTTATTGGAATGACATGATAAGGTGATTGTTTATCCCACCCCACATTATTTCTATATAGGGCGGGGGCTTGTGCTAGAGCCCATGATTTACAATAGGACTCCGCTAGTTCTCTCGGTACAAGTGGTGAGAAGGAAGGTGTGATAACCTCCTCCCCAACCGGACAGTCGCGAACAAAGTCAGGTGGCCAATCTTGTTCGGCCAATAGAACATCATATGATTTTACCACATGGTCCCAAAAGATGGCGTGTACAATGCGGTCAATGTCCCCTTCAAATCGTAGAGTCACCAGATATACTCTATCAGGATCAGAGACCCGCATATCCGCCGTTTCGACTTGTATGAAGTCATCAGTTGCTTTCACCTCCAGATGCTCTTGAAGACTCCGGCGAACTATTGTGACCTCTGCCGCGCTGTCTAACAGTGCTAATGCCCATGTCTTGTTCGTCAAGAGAACTCTCTTCTTGAGTGGCATGTCTAACAGAGACTGCTGCCACTTTTTTCTTTTTAAATTGTTGTTTTTGCTGCAGCGGTTTCTCTTCTTGTTTAACAGAAACCTCCGCTGAGCGTTGTGAATCCTGTCTCGGTTTCACGTACTCCGTTCTCCGCTCTGACCGCCCACCTCTCTCACTTCTCTTCTCTGAGGAGTCCTGAAAGGAACGAGATTGGCGTGTATCAGTATATTGATATCTATCAGGCGTTTTCAAATTATCCCTATTTCGGAGATTATACCTATTCTGCGGGGTCTCCGGTTGCGGAGACTGTCCCCCATCTTTTTTGGGTGTTTGCTGTTTCTTTTCCCAGCGCTTTTTCGTACCCTCAGGTTGCTGTTGCTTAGCATTATCTTTATTATTTTTACCCTGCAATTGCGGTTTCTGCGGTCTAGCCCCTAGGCTATCACGACCAATACTAGAATATGTTTCTGCTATTATTCTCGGAAGTTCCCGCTCCTGATTAATCTGCGGAACGTCCCGAAGACGCATTCGCACAGCTAATGCTACAGCCTCCCCCTTGAGATTACTCAAAATAATAGAAGAAACTGCGTCAAAATTGCCCATCAATTGCATGCCCAAATCTAAGGCAGGGGCAGCCCCATATTCATCTTGAATTTGTTTAAGCACTTCCGGTAAATTAGCCAAAGTCGGTGTACCGTGTGCTGTAGTGTAGAGCGCGGCAAACACCGTGCCCCAAGTATTACAAAGGTCCACCGGAGGAACCATCCCATACGGCAAACACATCGTCAAAATTCTATGTTTATCCTGAGGTCCCGTATGGGGAAATACTGCTTCCAGCTTATTAATCTTTTGCGCCAGCCAAAATGGAGTCTCCTCACGTTTAGCCGGTACCTTACCCATAACTGAGTGTACAGTGGCCGGATTGATTCCCGGAACCACTGCTTGTGGGTGCGTCGGAGCAGCACACACTGCATTAGTATTTAATGTCTGCATCACAAACTGAACCAGTCTTCTGTATGTTGTTGCTAAGTCTATATATAAACGACGCACATCAGCCACTGCCAAATTTGCAACCGCAGGATATGGTGTGTAAGTAGCCAATAAAGGCCAGGTCGGACCATCATTACTCAACGGACCTAACCGTACTTGTGCTACTGTGTGTGGGAGGGCGCCATCAAGCCAATTATGGTGTTCTTGATAAGATAAAGGTATCTCTAAGTATGCATAAGCCCTGTATTCGCAACAGTGTAATCGTGAAAAGTATTGTACCCCCATCAGCTGCTGGAAATATGACCCAAGAATAAAAAAGTTCTGTTCTATAGGCTGCATGGGCGTCCACCACAAAAGTGACCGGACCCCCCTGGACTGTCAGTCCATGTGCTATCAGATGACCTGTGAGCGGATGTCGCATATTAAGCGCTATATTCACTACATTAGGATTCGCCATTTTGTAAAAAATGGCACTGGGTCAGAGAAGGCACACCAATATCGGGGTTTTTCCTTTCAAAGTTCAAGCTTGAACAACCAACCACTAAGCAATAGGATGTACCTATCCCGTGGTGGAGGAAACCCTCAGCCCCACGGACGTCTCCGCGTACGGAACCGAGGAGTCAAAATATATATGAGACCGAGAGAGTCAGTCGGACCTAAACATTAGAGCCAGACCAATCGTTGGCGGCGCCATGTCGCGTGGGCTCTCATTATCCTAAATGAGACTACTGGATTTCTAGGCAGCAGGATCGATAACGGTGTGGGGGACTGAGTCTGACCCACGTGTAAAGAACTCGGTCACCCTAAATCCGTTTTTTGCCTCATTTCTCCCATGGGGAAGAGATGATTGGGCAGCCGAGCGCATGACATCTTTGGAACTTCTCAGGGAAGTCGTGGTCACTCAGATCCAAACCAACTCTCTCATTTACAATATGGTCTCATATACAAATGACAAAGACAGTATAAGTTTTATATAATGATTTAATAAAACAACTGTATTTAAATAATAAGGCGTGAGCCGCAATAACCAGAACAATACAACATAGTAGGATTGAAATAGTCACCAGGAGAGTAAAACATAAAAACAAAGCTATCATATTGTCTAACCGTTTCTACTCTCCCTCTGCTTGTTCTATTTAGAGCACAGCATGTTAAGCTTCTAGCTTACCTTTCCGAATCACCGGGGAGACATAAGCCCTCATACCTGAGCAAAGGCCTGTGATCTGGTTCAGCATCTGCAACGAGGCAGTCAGCGTCTATTTGTGGTTCCCTGGGCAGAATCTCCCTCTTGCATGTATTGGGACAAGGAAGTGATTTTATAACTAACATGTCATCGTGATCCCAAAATGTCCCTACGCAGGAATGCCAAATCTAAACTCCTACCACGTCTATCGGCAATATACCAGACTGTATCCTTGACTAAAGCACAGAGTGAAAATGTTATGAAGAACTCCAGTGCTGAAGTAGGCAAAACAGTGTGATATGAATAAAAAACAACACCGTAGAACTGGCTATTTTGTAAAATAACAGTACGAAGCCTAATAAAAAGCATTTAGAGCAAAGTGCACAGAGGCTCTAAGCTGTCAGCAAATGAATAAAATACATTCAGGGCAAAGTGCACAAAGGCCTAAAGCCTGAAGCTAATGCGCAAAATATACGTAAAACTAACCACACTACACCTCCACCGACAGCAACACAGCCCTCTGCCACACACCAAGAGATGGCGGACCCAGCCCAGGAGTCCACAATGGACCGTATCATTCAGGAAA
Organism: Pleurodeles waltl; assembly: GCF_031143425.1. NCBI lineage: Eukaryota > Metazoa > Chordata > Amphibia > Caudata > Salamandridae > Pleurodeles > Pleurodeles waltl. The sequence continues at coordinate 15,397,704 of NC_090438.1, read as the reverse complement.
TTTTGGCAGTTAGCCGTAGATTGTAGGGGATGGATAGTGCATTGGTTTCATTGGCGGGGGAAACAAAATCCATCCGTATGGAAATTGCAAGCTTTCAGACACGCATCCTGGGATTGGAACAACAAGTGTCAAAAGTGGAGGCCCATGCCTCTTCTTTCCAGGATAGAGATCAGGAACTCCTCTTTCTTCATAGCAAGTTGATGGACTTGGAAGACAGGAGCCGAAGACACAATGGGGGTCATTCTGACCCTGGCGGTAATTACCGCCATGGCGGAGGTCGGCGGTAGCACCGCCAACAGGCTGGCGGTGCACCGCTGGGCATTCTGACCGCGGCGGTTCAGCCGCGGCCAGAAACGGAAAGTCGGCGGTGTCCCGCCGACTTTCCGCTGCCCTTGAGAATCCTCCATGGCGGCGGAGCGCGCTCCGCCGCCATGGGGATTCTGACACCCCCTACCGCCATCCAGTTCCTGGCTGTTCTCCCGCCGGGAACAGGATGGTGGTAGGGGGTGCCGCGGGGCCCCTGGGGGCCCCTGCAGTGCCCATGCCAATGGCATGGGCACTGCAGGGGCCCCCGTAAGAGGGCCCCAAAAAGAATTTCAGTGTCTGCCTAGCAGACACTGAAATTCGCGACGGGTGCAACTGCACCCGTCGCACCTTCCCACACCGCCGGCTCAATTCTGAGCCGGCGTCCTCGTGGGAAGGGTGTTTCCCGCTGGGCTGGCGGGCGGACTTTCGGCGGTCGCCCGCCAGCCCAGTGGGAAAGCCAGAATGACCGCCGCGGTCTTTTGACCGCGGAGCGGTCTTTCGGCGGGAACCGCGTGGCGGGCGGCGACCGCCGTCCGCCGCGGTCAGAATGACCCCCAATGTCCGTTTTATAAGATTTCCTGAAAACAGAGGGTGAGGACCTCCACAGATTCCTGCGAGACACACTGCCTAGGCTGACTGGCACTATCTTTGAGCCACCCTTGGAGTTCCAAAGAGCTCATAGGCTGGGCCCTCGGAGAACCAGTACGGACGCTCGCCCCCCACCGATCATAGCCTGCCTTCTTCGCCATACACAGGCCTGCGAACTCATACAGAAAACACGTACCCAAGGTCCCTGACAGCTAGATGGACACACAATCCGAATATCAGCAGATTTCTCCAAGGAAAATAGCGACCGGCGTAGGGCATTTCTGGCCCTCCGTCAGCGACTACGCCAGCTGGAAGTGAAATATGGCCTGTTCGATCTGGCGAGAATGTGGATAACAAAAAATGGCGCATCCAAAGACTTCTATGATCCGGAAGACTTACGCTCTTTCTTGGATGGTTTGTCTTTCACAGACTCTTCCACCTCCACTCCACACCGAGACACAACGGCTGCAGATCAGAACACTCCCTCCCACGACCTTGCCCTAGGAGGGTCAGGGTCTGACCACCAACTTCCTCTCCCCTGCCACAAGGGACGGGACTTGGAGAGACTCCTTCACAGCCACAACAACAAGGGACAGGCACTACATGCAGTGGCGCTTCATACGCAGGTGGCGGACAGAGACAAATCCCGCTCCCCTTTAAAACCCCTAGCGGAGCCCACTTGAACCTGTCTTATCCTCTGGGATAGTTGAAACCGAGAACCTTGCGACCATGGCACTCCTTGACCTGGAAACGGTGGATCCTCTACTGACCCATTGGCTGGATGAGTACAGGTCTTTTCATTCCTGCACAATGTTAGGTGTTTTTTATTATACCTTTGTTATTCCTGTCAAGCAAAGCTTTTTTATATACATTAAGTGGGGGTCAAGCAGAATAGACTCATGAAGACCGTTCATGCTCTGTTGGGTCTGGTGACATATGGGACAATACATGCTCCCTAAGCCCTGCAATGGCTTTAGTGACATAGCTGTTAATACAGTGAAGATTTATTGAGTATTTCTCATTGTTATATCTCCATTTTTGAGGTCCTTGTGTTGTTCTCTACATCCTCTCTCCCTTTAAGGTTAGTCACTTATATTTCTCCCCGCTCACCCCCTTTTTTCACTGCCTTGTTCCCCCTGCCCCTCCCCCCCTCGGTGGGCTTATCCTCCGGCTGTGTGACGCTGCGTTGCCTTACCCCCTTGTTAGGGGACACCAGACCAAATTGCATCTTATCATGTCATGCCCCCCCCCGGGGGGGAACACGGCACCGAGACCATGGGAAGCTAGTATCAATGGACAATGGTGGCCCTGTGCTGCACCCCCGTCCCTGGCCGCGGCCCGGCCAGCCTTGCCTCGCGCTAGGACTAGTACGGTCCGGGTATAGACCCGCAGATAGTTTACTCAATTTTTCTCCTCCTCCCCCCCTTTCTTCTTATTTCTTATATTTTATCATACCTTCCATTTTTATTTTCTATTTTCTATTTTCTATTTTCTATTTTCTATTTTCTATTTTCTATTTTCTATTTTCTATTTTCTATTTTCTATTTTCTCTGTCCTCTTCCTTCCCTCCTCTGCTTCCCACCCTTTTTTTTTCACTCCTCGACTCTTCGCTTTCCTGACCCTCCTCCTTTCTCTTTTCTTTTTCTTCTTTTTTCCTTTTGCTCTTTGCTTTCCCTCTCCCCTATCGGGGCTGGCTCTGCTCTGGTGTGTCCACCTCCTCGCCTCTCCTTATTCTGCTCCCCCACCCTACCCCTCCCTCATAACCTCATTCTTTCTCCCTTCCCCCTCCTCCTTTTCCCCCTACCCCTGTCCACACACTTATTCTACATTCTTACTTTCTGCCTCCCGTTCTCTCCATCTTCCTTCCCTTCCTAGTATTTCTTTCTATTTCGCCCTCCTCTCCTTCTACCCCCCCCTTCACACCTTCTTTCCCCACTCGCAAATCACTCGGTCCTATATTCTACAGCACCCCGCACCCCCCACCCCTTCTCCTGTCCTCCTACTTCTCCTCTTCGCACCTCTCGCTCCACCACTTTTAATAGCTTTCCCCCATGGCTGGACGTCCGTATGCCTCACCTGCTCCGCTACGGGTTGGCTCTTGGAACGTCAACGGTCTCACCCACTTCATTAAATGGAAGAAAATACTTTCGTACCTTAATACCAAGCGGTTGGACATAGCCCTCCTTCAGGAAACCCAATTGACCAGGCTCGAATCTGATAAACTGCAAAGGGACTGGGGGGGACCGCGTTCTCCAGCAGTAGCACCCCTCCGCTGGACGACCAGAGCACTGTGCTGCAGAAATGTGAGACTACGATATTGCTGCGAAAGAGCCTGCCCTTTACAGTTACCAAGTCATAGGTTGACCCAGAGGGGCGATACGTATTTGCCAAGCTGAAGCTGGGTGGCACCTCGCTATGCGTGGGATCCGTCCATGCCCCAATAGGTCCCAAAATTAAAAAAAATCTACACATCAACCGTCTCTTGACAGAGATTGGAGCTGCCCGGTACATTATAGGCAGGGACTGGAACCTAGCTCGAGATGCCATATTGGACAGGGCCTTTGGACACCATCAATAATAGAAAACATAGCATTACAGTCCGACATAATGCATGACAACAGCCTGGTGGAACCATGGAGATTGACGCACCCGAGTGATAGGGAATATACCTTTTTATCCCCAGACAACGGCACCCAATCCCTGCTGGACTACTTCCTTATTTCGCACAGCCTTGTAGCACAAATGCAGGACTCTCACATACTGAGTGGGGGCTTGTTAGACCATTCCCCGATCTTACTAGCCCTTCCGCTGGGCATGGTGTCCCCAGGCCGCAAACCATGACGATTCGCTGCCCAACGCTACTGAACCCCTCAGGGGAAGGCGCAGCTGCAGGCACGAACATCCACATATATCTGGGCCAAACTTGGGTCAGTGACATCCAAAAGGATTACCTGGGCTGCGGCCAAAGCAATGATACGGGGACAGATAATGCGCAATGCTGCACTGGCAAATAAAGACAGGGCGGAGCAGCAAACGACTTTAGAGACTGATATCACACGCCTGACGCAGCGCTACACAACCCACCTTTCCCTCTACACCCGCAGGGACTTGGAGAGAGCCCGTATGGCCTTGAACTAACTCTTTACCTCCCAGGCTGAATATGCGCTGCAACGCCTAGAGGGACGGCACCATGAGCAAGGGGAGAAGGCTGGCCGTTTACTGGCCGCACAACTTCGCCAAAGAGCATCGACCCTAGCTATACCGGCTATCAGGCCCCAGCCGGGAGAGATCCTCATGCACCCGCAGGACATAGTGGACGAATTTGCAACCTTCTATCATCGCCTCTATACCTCGGACTCACAGTCCTCCCCTGCCCAGATAGAGGCTTTTCTCAGTACTGTTACCTTGCCCTCCCTATCTGATGAAGGCCGGGAACTGCTGGGAGGGACATCACCTGCCAGGAAATTCTGCAGGTCGTCTCCGGTCTCCCGTACCACAAGTCGCCAGGAGAAGACAGATTCCCAGCGAAATTCTATAAATGGGAAGGGGAGGAGACACTTGGGGCCTGATTACAACTTTGGAGGAAGGTGTTAATCCGTCCCAAATGTGATGGATATACCACCAGCCGTATTACGAGTCTATTATATCCTATGGAACTCGCAATACAGCTGGTGGTAAATCCGACACATTTGGGACGGATTAACACCTCCTCCAAAGTTGTAATCAGGCCCTTGATGTTTTACACGGGGCGCTGGACGAAGCTTGTCAGGCCGATTTGGGTGCGATATCCAACTCCGCCATCATTGATGCCATACCAAAACCGGGTTGGGACCCAATATCTCTCTTGAACGGTGATATTAGGATATTGGCGAGCGTTGTAGCGCCCCGTATGCACAGGGTCATACCGTCCCTTATACATCAGTCGCAGGTCGGCTTTGTGCCGGGCCGTAGCTCACGGAATCACCTTCGTACACTATGCCATGCCCTTTGGGGGGTTCGGAATACCTCTGCGGCCACCTTAGCACTGTCCCTCGACGCCGAAAAAGTGTTCGACCGAATAGAATGGCCATACCTTTTCGCAACGCTAACAAAATGCGGCCTGGGCAACCAATTTATTTCCAAAGTACGTCTGCTATACGACCATCCCACAGCACGGGTCAACTGTGGAGGCTTCCTCTCAGATTCTTTCCCTATCTGCAGAGGAACAAGGCAGGGCTGCCCACTCTCCCCCCTTTTGTTTTTACTGGCACTTGAGCCGCTGGCGGCTGCGATTCGCGTATCCCCTGGGATAGCGGGCATCCCCCTGCTGGGCTGCATCACCTCTAAACTCTACCTGTATGCTGACGACATCCTACTTACTTTAACTGACTTGGACCGCTCACTGCCTGCCCTTATGGCAATCATAGACGACTTTGCTCCCCTCTCGCGATATCGGGTAAACTTGGATAAGAGAGAAGCCCTCCGTTACAAAGTCAGTGATTCTGGGCTTCCCCTTCCGCTGGACCCCGAAACACCTTAAATACTTGGGGATCCTTGTCAACCGTGGCCTGGAACGCATGACGGCGGACAATCTAGATCCTCTCACTGCCCGTATGAGACTCGACTTTGACAAATGGGCACAACTTGGCCTCTCCATATGGGGCAGGCTGCAGGCGGTGCGGATGGTCAAAGTCCCGCGTTTCACATATGTAATGGGACTTCTCCCTCTTCAGATACCCTTATCCACATTGAGGTCGGTGGACGCCGCAATCAGGGCCTTTGTTTAGGTAACCACTCGCCCTGCCTAGCATCGGCCAAGCTCATAGCACGTAGGTCACACGGCGGAATGGGACTCCCTTTGGTGGAAAATTGTGCCCTAGCCCTCCATCTATCACCACTGGCTGCCATATTGTCTAGCCCTGCAGAAACGCCACAGTGGGTGTCAGAGGAGAGGGAGTTGCTCTCCCATAGAGGATAACCATTACATACAACAGTGCCCTAATGGGGAGAAACCGACAAATTATTTATACATCATAAAACAACATAGGTGAAAGCAAAAAAGCTATTTATTCATATAAATATATATATTCATGTATTTACTTATACATAAATATACATTTAATATATTCATCCTAAATGTACAGTCCATCTGATAAAACAACACACCCAGGGACAGATAGTGTGAGAAAAAGTGCTCGTGATAGATAGAAAGGAGAATAATAAATATTCCAATGAATCAAAAACCTATACAAAAACCATTAAAAACAGTTGGTTGGTTCTTTTGTTCTCCTCATAAATAGACAAGTAAAAGAAGTGAAGAAATCAGAGGATATATGTATGGGACTCCCATTGTATTAGTCCTGACGAAGACCCACTGTGGAGCTGGGATTTGGCCCAAGATATAGAGGGGTCGAAACATCGACGGATATATCATAGTCTGGATTGGTTTCTGCATAAGATCTTTGGAGGATTGAAGGCATTGATTTAGACTCTCTGAGGATGTGTTATGGAGTTAATGCAGCAAACAAACTCTTGCATACAGCCCTGGCAACTGCGAAAATATGTATTCTATGACACTGGAGATCTGCCACTCCACCCACGCCCAAGGAATGGATTGTGGCTATGATTAACATAGCCACACATGAGAGAGTCATTTACAACCTTCAGGATCAGGCTGCCATCTTTGCTCAGGTATGGGCTCCCTTCTTTCCTGATGTCTAACCGACATGATTGTCACTACTGCTGCTTACAAGCCGACTCCACGTACCTCCTGCTCTCTTTTTCTTTCCCCTGTTAACCCTCCCTTCTCTCCCTTCCTCCTTTTCCCACCCACATTCCACCCTTCAATCATCCCGTACCTCCCCTCCTTCTTTCTTTCCCTCTTTCTTTCTTTCTTTTCTTTCTTGGGACCATTGCAATTGTCCGATTGGTTTCTCTCACCCCCCCTCACTCCCTCTCTTTTCCTCTCCTCTCATGTACTTATCTCTTCCTTGTTGCCCTCTTCTTTCACGTCTCTCTCCTTCCTCCGACACCAGATCCCTCCCCTTCTGTTCTCCCAGCCCTCTCTTCTTTCTTCTTTGTTCTCTTTCTCTCTCTCTTTCCTTCTTTCTTCTTCTTGTTTTTCTTTCCTTTTTCTTCTCTTCTCTTCTTCTCCCCTTCTTCCCTCTCTTTCCACCCCTTGACTAACCCTATAAGACCTGGACATTCCACTCTCCTGCCACCCTTGCCACCCCAACCCTTGCTATTGAGTTACCCGACTATCATGGAATAGTTTCCATTATTTCCAATCTCAGATAGCCCCGCTACTACAAGAAGGATTCCGCCTGAGACAAATGGATGTCTATTTACTCATCTCAATCATAAAAGAGGGAGAAGACGATATACAGAGAATGTAGGATTATACACGTGGCGGATTAACTTCGGAATATTGTCATAACCCGACAGTTGATCTCCTCTACCCCCCACCTTGTCAGCAGATACTTGAAAGGTTCGCATCCCCCGCCCATCCCCTCTCCACTTCCCATCTCCCTCCCCTCCTACTCCTCACCCCCCTCTTAGTATTAGTATTGATTAGTATTATTAGATCTGTTGCCTATTGCTGGTCGCCACCATTGTTGTTATTACTATTATTATTAGTATCATTATTACTATTCATTACCCCTCATTGTTGGTCTCTCCTGACATCCCTCTATCTTTTTCCCTCCAATACTGTTTCGTCCCACAAATATTGATATACGTGCCAAGTACCTACAGCTGTATCTCAGGCGACACTCATGCGCTTCCTCTAGATCATGTTATTCACAAATTGTTGTCCTATAGCCTTATTCATGTGGACTAATTTCCTTTTTCGCCCTGTAAGGTTGTGTTATGTCATATTGTATTTGCTTGGCATGTTATCTGCTGTTAAACGCAATCAAAAAATTACAACACAAAAAAAAAGAACTTAGGAGAACATGTGTAAATTATTTCACAATACCTACATGGACGCTAAGTAAATGGCACAACTCGAAAAAAATTCAACACTAATTTAGAAAAATAAAGCAGATTATCATCTTCATTTACACACCAACATGTTCTTTGTATCTTACACACAACTGAAGTTGTGGGCTTTTAAAGCATTTACAAGAAGATGCACTTTTAGTTGTCAAATAAATATCATAGAAGTCAATGGGGGAAAACACAGTGTGCAATCGGTCACTTATGAGGTGAGTTCCGTTGATCCCACCTGGTGCTAAGGTGGTCCTAAGACCAGGTTTCTATAGACTGTACCTTTTTACCTTGCCCAGGGAGTCCGGGTGCAGAGGTAGCCTTGCTGTCCTTAAAAAAGGGCTGGGGACTGCAAGTGCTGTCAATCAAACATGCAGCACTCTGAAAACCACACTTGGAGATGGAGTTACACTCTGCCCTCGGAGATTAGAGGCCTTTTTTGTTCCAGGACCTGGATTCTACAGCTGGCACTCTGCCACCACGTCCAGCAGCTCCAGTTGCAGAGGTGAACTTGCAGCTGTCAAGCATGGGAGAGTCTTGCCAAAGATACTTTGCCACTTAGTCAAAGTTGTCTTCTTCAGGATGCGGGATCTCAGCAGTGGGGTCATTTCTGATGTCAGTCACTATTGCTGGGAGTTGCTCTGGAGGTGGTGATGTCTAGGGATGGGTCCGTTACCAGACTGGTGACCAATAAACCATGGTAGTCAAGAGGGGCCCAATAGGTTGCACTTCTTGTGACACCACATGACGATTCTACCAGTCAGGGTACTCTGCTTCAGTCCCTTTTGCTGGGGGCAATGAACTTTTGCCACAGGCACACATCGGACACACAGTTCCAGTATATTGTCTCTTTAGGGCACTAAACTGTCCTCTCTTTAGGCTGCAGTGGAGTCCAAAGTCCTGTTATCGATGACGGTGTTTTCTCTGTGCCTCTTCTTGGATTCAAAGTCAGAACTGAGGTTCAGGTGCCAACGGAGCCCCCTAAATTCTTGTCTAAGGGGCGTTAAAGGTGTGAAGGACAGTGCTACTGGTCCCTGCAGATAATTCATCCCTGAGGTGTTTACTTCCTGTGTGTGTAAGTCACTTTACTACCCAGAACCCTCTAATTTCAAGGATTGCCAACATGGCAGAACATTTCCTTGGCTGTACAGACTTCCTAGCCCACCCTACAGGTGTGGCTATCCTCTTGGAGTATACACCTCCTGAATTACAAATTTTTCCACCTGTGAGCCTGGACAGGGTGGGAAGGTGCTTTGTCCTCAAGTGGGGGACATGGGCTTACATATCAACCGTGGTGAAAGCCTTTAAGGCTAACTGTTTGATTACTGTAAGCACTAGACATCCTAGGATGGTGGCAATGTGACCTCCTCCCTGCAGAGGTGCTCTATCTCCATCCTGGGGGGAGTGTTAGCACAACCGGCAGTAGGGCATACTCTTGTCTTGGAAGCAAATGGTGGTGGGGAGCCCGCCAAAGCCAGAGAAAGCTGGCAAGTTGTGCAACATCCTCTAAGGAAGCCACCAGGTTATATGCTAACTAATCCTGGACACTAGAATGTTGCTCTTGTTTAAACACCAAACACAGGGTAAATCACTTGGGTCCTCATGGCGCTGGACATCTGTGGTTTGCTCTGGTGCTAGTCCATGTTATCCTATCGCCGCTGATCACTTGGGTTACATTCAGTTTTAAATACTGTCACAGGGTCATATCTGGTAATGCATATTTGTCCTCAGTCATAACACAGTGCACCCTGCCTCCTGGGCTATAGGGCGCCTGCCTTAGTGGTGACTGACCTAAACTATGTGCAGTTGTGAGGCCTGGACTGGATCACTTCCGTTCTCACTGGCAGAACTCAGAGAGTCCGCCTCCCTCCATTCCACTCTAAAGCCACCAAAATCATCTGCGGCGTCCCCAGGGTTCGTCCCTCAGCCTGACCCTCTTCAATGTCTACATGGCTCTGCTCGCTAACATCGCCCGATCTCCTCACCTCAATATCATCTCAGACGCCGATGACACCCAGCTGATCCTCTCCCACACCAAGGACACCGCCAAGACCAACCTCCACAGAGGAATGAAGGCCATCGCCAAATGGATGAAGAGCAGCTCCCTCAAATTCAATTGCGACAAGAACGAAGTACTCATCTTTGGGTGCACCCCCTCTGCATGGGATGGCTCCTGGTGGCCTGCCACTCTCGGAGCCGCTCCCACTCCCACCGGCCACGCACGCAACCTAGGACTCCTCTTTGAATCCTTATTATCCATGACCCAGCAAGTCAACGCCATCTCCTCCTCCTGCTTCAACACCCTCTGCATGCTTCAGAAGATTTACAAATTGATCCCCACTGACACCAGAATGCACGTAGGTCCTCCCTCCCTTCTCTGGATCCAGAAATCATCCAAGCACTTGTATGCAGAAAACTGGACTACGGCAATGCACTCTGTGCAGGAAACCACAGCCAAACGCCAGAAAAGACTGCAATTCATCCAGAACGCCTCGGCACACCTTATCCTGGACATCTCCAGCCACTGCCACATCACAGCCCACCTGAGAGACCTGCATTGGCTCCCCGTCAACAAGAGAATCACCTTCAAACTCCTCTCCCATGCTCACAAGGCACTGCCAAACACCGGACCAGAATACCTCAACAGACAACTCTACTTCTACACCCCGACCTGACAGCGTCGCTCCACTGACCTTGCCCTTGCAACCTTCGCACGCATCCGCAGAACAACTACCGGCGGCAGATCATTCTCGCAACAAGCCACCAAGACATGGAACAATCTTCGCACCCACCTGCGTCAGACCTAAGACCTCCTTACCTTCAGGAGTCATCTCAAGACATGGCAGTTCGAGCAGTAGCAGCCCCCACTCAGAGCCTTGAGACCCTCACAGGTGAGTTGTGCAACAAATTCCCTGATTGATTGATTGAGTTGTGGGAAAACAGGGCTGAGTGCAGAGACCCCTGACTTTTTGTCCCCATTTTTCACTTTTTGGTGGTGTTTTCCTGACTCTGATGGTGCCCTGGGTACTGCTAACCAGTCCCAGGGCCTGTGCTCTGTATAAAATGAGTATGCAAATTAGGCTAATTATAATTGGCTAAGTCAGCGTACCTATAACTCCCTAGTATTTGGTAGGGCATGTAGGCTTAGGGACCACAGCTTAGGTGGTGCCCTCATAGGTGCACTGCTGAGGTGCCAAGTGTCATTTTAAAGACAGGCCTACCTTGCTGGCTGCATTTAAATCAAAGTTACATGCACATTCGACTTTGGAAGTAAAAGTGGTACCAAAGTCTTAAACCATCCTATTTTACATTTAAGTCACCCCTAAGGTGTGCCTTATATGCCCCTAGGGCTGGGTGCCAGTTAACTATAAGCAGGGACCTTACAAAATAGTTTTATAAACCTTGGTGAGGCAAAACAGCCAAATTTGTTTTTTCACTCATTGTAGTGAATGGCCTCCATAGGCTAGAATGAGGAGACTTAATTTTAATTTTAAAAGTCTGTATGAGGCTGGCCTGGCTTGTAGTGGGTGCCAGAGGTCCAGTTATCCCTTATTAGTGTAGAAGAGGTGTTTCCTGCAGTTTAGGCTGATAGAAAGTAGCTATGGCAAAGCAGCTTAGGCTGAACTAGGAGACATGTAAAGCTCCTACTATACCACTGGTGTCATATGCACAATATCATAAGAAAACACAATACACTGATATACTAACAATAAAGGTAGTTTATTTTTATGACAGTATGCCAAAAGTATCTCAGTGAGTACCCTCAATATGAGGATAAGATATATACACAAAATATATGTACACAAACCAAATTATGCAGATAATAGCAAAAGGAAGTAATGCAAGCAATGTAAAGTTACAGTAGATTGCAATAGGAGCACATAGGTATAGGGGCAACACAAACCATATACTCCAAAAGTGGAATGCGAACCACAAATGGACCCCAAACCTATGTGAGCTTGTAGAGGGTCACTGGGACTGTAAGAAAACAGCGAAGGTTAGAAAAATAGCCCACCCCAAGACCCTGAAAGGTAGGTGTAAAGTGCACCTACAACCCCCAGAGAGCACAGAAGTCGTGAAGGGGGATTCTGCACGAAGAACAAACACCAGCAATGCAACAACAGTGGATTTCCGGACCTGAGTACCTGTAAGACAAGGGGACCAAGTCCAAGAGTCGCAACAGTGTCAAGAGTGGGCAGGAACCCAAGAAATGCCAACTGAGGGTGCAAGGAAGCTGCCACCTGTTGGAAGAAGCTTGGTGTTCTGCAAGAACGAAGAGGACTAGGAGCATCCCCTTTGAAAGGATGGATGTCCCAAGTCGTGAAGAAGCTTGCAGAGGTGTTCCCACGTAGAAAGACCGCAAACAAGCATTGCTAGCTGCAAGGGTCGCGGTTTGGGTTTTTGGATGCTGCTGTGGTCCAGGAGGGATCAGGATGTCGCCACTTGGATGAGGAGACAGATGGGGTACCCAGCAAGTCAGGGAGCCCTCACAGAAGCAGGCAGCACCCGCAGAAGTACCTGAACAGGCACTTAGAAGAAAAGTGAACCTGAGTCCACTCGAAGTCACAAAAGGGAGTCCCACGACGCCGGAGGACAACTCAGAAGGTTGTGCACTGCAGGTTAGAGTGTCGGGGACCCAGGCTTGGCTGTGCATGAAGGAAATCCTGGAAGAGTGCACAGGAGCCGGAGCAGCTGCAAATCATGCGGTACCCAGCAACGCAATCTAGCGTGGGGAGGCAAGGGGGGAGGCAAGGACTTACCTCCACCAAACTTGGACTGAAGATTTACTGTACTGTGGGAGTCACTTGGACAGAGTTGCTGAGTTCCAGGGACCACACTCGTCATGCTGAGAGGGGACCCAGAGGACCGGTTGTAGGAGGCTGGCCTGGCTTGTAGTGGGTACCAAGGGGTACTTACACTCTGTACCAGGTCCAGTTATCCCTTATTAGTGTAGAAGAGGTGTTTCTAGCAGCTTAGGCTGATAGACGGTAGATATAGCAGAGCAGCTTGGGCTGAACTAGGAGACAGGCAAAGCTCATACTATACCACTGGTGTCATATGCACAATAGAAACAAAATACACAAATATACTAAAAATAAAGGTACTTTATTTTTATGACAATATACCAAAAGTATCTCAGTGAGTACCCTCAGTATGAGGATGCCAAATATACACAAGATATATGTACACAATACCAAAAATATGCAGTAATAGCAAAAGGAAGTAATGCAAGCAATGTAAAGTTACAGTAGATTGCAATAGGAGCACGTAGGTATAGGGGAAACACAAACCATATACTCCAAAAGTGGAATGCGAACCACGAATGGACCCCAAACCTATGTGAGCTTGTAGAGGGTCACTGGGACTGTAAGAAAACAGAAACAGTGAGGGTTAGAAAAATAGCCCATCCCAAGACCCTGAAAAGTAGGTGTAAAGTGCACCTATATTCCCCAGAGAGCACAGAAGTCGTGATAGGGGAATTCTGCAAGGAAGACCAACACCAGCAAAGCAACCAAAGTGGATTTCCGGATGAGAGTACCTGTGGAACAAGGGGACCAAGTCCAAGAGTCACGACAAAGTCGAGAGTGGGCAGATGCCCAGGAAATGCCAGCTGAGGGTGCAAAGAAGCTGCCACTGGATGGTAGAAGCTGTGGATTCTGCAAGAACGAAGAGGACTATGAACTTTCCCTTTGGAGGATGAATGTCCCACGTCGTGGAGAAGGTTGCAGAGGTGTTCCCACGCAGAAAGACCACAAAGAAGCCTTGATAGCTGCAAGGGTCATGGTTAGGGTTTTCGGATGCTGCTGTGGCCCAGGAGGAACCAGGATGTCGCCACTTGGATGAGGAGACAGAGAGAGCACCCAGCAAGTCAGGGAGCTCTCACAGAAGCAGGCAGCACCCGCAGAAGTGCCGGAACAGGCACTACGGAGAGGAGTGAACCGGAGCTCACCCAAAGACACAAAAGGGAGTCCCACAACGCCGGAGGACAACTCAGGAGGTTGTGCACTGCAGGTTAGAGTGTCGGGGACCCAGGCTTGGCTGTGCATGAAGGAAATCCTGGAAGAGTGCACAGGAGCCGGAGCAGCTGCAAATCACGCAGTACCCAGCAATGCAGTCTAGCGTGGGGAGGCAAGGACTTACCTCCACCAAACTTGGACTGAAGAGTCACTGGAGTATGGGAGTCACTTGGACAGAGTTGCTGAGTTCCAGGGACCACACCCGTCGTGCCGAGAGGGGACCCAGAGGACCGGTGATGCCGTCTTTTGTTGCCTGCGGTTGCAGGGGGAAGATTCCGTTGACCCACAGGAGATTTCTTCAGAGCTCCTAGTGCAGAGAGGAGGCAGGCTACCCCCAGAGCATGCACCACAAGGAAACAGTCGAGAAGGCGGCAGGATCAGCGATACAAGGTTGCAGTAGTCGTCTTTGCTACTTTGTTGCGGTTTTGCAGGCGTCCTGAGCAGTCAGCAGTCGATCCTTTGGCAGAAGGTGAAGAGAGAGATGCAGAGGAACTCTGATGAGCTCTTGCATTCGTTATCTGAAGAATTCCCAAAAGCAGAGACCCTAAATAGCCAGGAAAGGAGGTATGGCTACCTAGGAAGGAGGATAGGCTAGCAATACAGGTAAGAGCCTATCAGGAGGAGTCCCTGACGTCACCTGCTGGTACTGGCCACTCAGAGCAGTCCAGTGTGCCAGCAGCACCTCTGTTCCCAAGATGGCAGAGGTCTGGAGCACACTGGAGGAGCTCTGGGCACCTCCACTGGGAGGTGCAGGGGAGTGCTCACTCCCCTTTCCTTTGTCCAGTTTCGTGCCAGAGCCGGGCTGGGGATCCCTGAACCGGTGTAGACTGGCTTATGCAGAGATGGGCACCATCTGTGCCCATCAAAGCATTTCCAGAGGCTGGGGGAGGCTACTTCTCCCTGGCCCTGACACCTTTTTTCCAAAGGTAGAGGGTGTAACACCCTCTCTCTGAGGAAGTCCTTTGTTCTGCCTTCCTGGGCCAGGCCTGGCTGGACCCCAGGAGGGCAGAAACCTGTCTGAGGGGTTGGCAGCAGCAGCAGCTGCAGTGGAGACCCCGGGAAAGGTAGTTTGGCAGTACCCGGGTCTGTGCGAGAGACTCGGGGGATCATGGAATTGTCCCCCCAATGCCAGAATGGTATTGGGGTGACAATTCCATGATCTTAGACATTCTACATGGCCATGTTCGGAGTTACCATTGTGACGCTGTACATACGTAGTGACCTATGTACAGTGCACACGTTTAATGGTGTCCCCGCACTCACAAAGTCCGGGGAATTTGCCCTGAACGCCCTAAGTAACTTAGCACCCAACCTTCACCAGGTGATGGTTAGACATATAGGTGACTTATAAGTTACTTAAGTGCAGTGGTAAATGGCTGTGAAATAACGTGGACGTTATTTCACTCAGGCTGCACTGGCAGGCCTGTGTAAGAATTGTCAGAGCTCCCTATGGGTTGCAAAAGAAATGCTGCAGCCCATGGGGATCTTCTGGAACCCCAATACCCTGGGTACCTCAGTACCATATACTAGGGAATTATAAGGGTGTTCCAGTATGCCAATGTGAATTGGTGAAATTGGTCACTAGCCTGTTAGTGACAATTTAGAAAGCAGAGAGAGCATAACCACTGAGGTTCTGGTTAGCAGAGCCTCAGTGAGACAGTTAGGCATCACACAGGGAACACATACATATAGGCCACAAACTTATGAGCACTGGGTCCTGGTTAGCAGGGTCCCAGTGACACATAACAAACATAATAAAAACATAGGGTTTTCACTATGAGCACTGGGCCCTGGCTAGCAGGATCCCAGTGAGACAGTGAAAACACCCTGACATATACTCACAAACAGGCCAAAAGTGGAGGTAACAGAGCTAGAAAGAGGCTACTTTCTCACACTGGTGATGCAGTCTTTTGTTGCCTGCGGTTGCAGGGGGAAGATTCCGTCGACCCACGGGAGATTTCTTCAGAGCTCCTGGTGCAGAGAGGAGGCAGGCTACCCCTAGAGCATGCACCACCTGGAAACAGTCGAGAAAGCCGGCAGGATGAAGCGATACAATGTTGCTAGTAGTCGTCTTAGCTACTTTGTTGCAGTTTTGCAGGCATCCTGAGCAGTCAGCGGTCAATCCTTTGGTAGAAGGTGAAGAGGGAGATGCAGAGGAACTCTGGTGAGCTCTTGCATTCGTTATCTGAAGAATCCCCCAAAGCAGAAACCCTAAATAGCCAGAAAAGGAGGTTTGGCTACCTAGGAAGGAGGATTGGCTACCAAGAGAGGTAAGAGCCTATCAGAAGGAGCCTCTGACGTCACCTTCTGGCACTGGCCACTCAGAGCAGTCCAGTGTGCCACAGACACCTCTGTTTCCAAGATGGCAGAGGTCTGGGACACACTGGAGGAGCTCTGGGCACCTCCCCTGGGAGGAGCAGGTCAGGGGAATGGTCACTCCCCTTTCCTTTGTCCAGTTTCGCACCAGAGCAGGGCTGGAGAATCCCTGAAGTGGTGTAGACTGGCTTATGCAGAGATGGGCACCATCTGTGCCCATCAAAGCATTTCCAGAGGCTGGGGGAGGCTACTCCTCCCAAGCCTTCACACCTATTTCCAAAGGGATAGGGTGTTACACCCTCTCTCAGAGGAACTCCTTTGTTCTGCCTTCCTGGGCCAGGGCTGCCTGGACCCCAGGAGGGCAGAAATCTGTCTGAGGGGTTGGCAGCAGCAGCAGCTGCAGTGGAGACCCCGGAAAGGCAGTTTGGCAGTACCCGGGTACTGTGCTAGAGACCCAGGGGATCATGGAACTGTCCCCCCAATGCCAGAATGGTATTGGGGGGACAGTGGCCTGGCTCAACACTAATAGATGTGCCTGTGGGAGTATACTTTCCCATAGCATATGGAGAGGCAGGAAGGGGGAAGGGCAGCCAAACTAGTATTTTAAGGCAGGAAAGGACATTTTGTGCAACCCAGCACTTCCCTCACATCCTGCAAACCCAGACAATTAGGTGCCCCCCTAATTAGATTAGTAGAGGACAGGAGAAGGGTGTGTTTGAGATTGTTAGCCGCACGGTGCATTCTGGGAGTTGTAGTCCGTACCCTCAAGGAGCATCTCAGAGCTTCTGGAACCTTGGGGTGAGTTGTGGACCTCAAAAGAGTCTTAAAGGAACATGTGGAAGAAGATCCAGAAGTTTGGAAAAGTTTGGAGACCTTTTGGAAAAAAGCTCCATAAAAGCACAGACCCGCTGCAGCAACTCTAGCCGGCTTGCCTCAACCGCGGCCGGGCCTGGCTTGCAGGCTCATCCTGGTGAAGAAAATCTCCCAAAAAGTGACTACGTCCGAATGTAGGAAGTTGACCGGGACCTCACAGGCAGTGTATCCGAAGAGGGCTCCAGGGACGTCAGATCAAGATTGAGGTTTGCCCCTGACTAAAGGATTTTCATCTTGAAAAAACAACTAAGTCCGAAGGTAAAAATCTCCACTGAGGGCTACCCCAGTTCCCCTTGTCCGATTTTAATAGTTTTGATGTCATTATAAAGATAAAGATATAGTCTATTTGTATAAAGTGTTGTTGGATTTTTCTTTTGTTTTTTCTTTTACCTATTCACTGTTGAAATCTGGGTGTCAAATTTGACATGGAGTTATGCTTCTGCACCCGTGTATTGTGCAGTGGGGGCACCTGTTTTTGTTTATTATGCTCCTTAGAGAGATTTTGGACAGCTTGCCTGTCAGTGTGAAAGGCAGGCATACATGCTCTGGTTAAATCCAGATTGGATTATGCTAACTAACTCTACCTTGGTCTTCTTCAGTGTTTGATGAGGCGGCTTCAACTGGTGCAAAATGCTACAGTCTGGCTCTGAAGATATCATGTCATCCACATATAACACAACAGTCAAGATTTACAAAGGTTTTGTATCTGGTTTGTGTTACTTTTTTAACACAAACCCAAAGTAACTAATTTTGGGGGATTTACAAACCAATGCAAATACTAATTCACATTGATTTGTAAGGAAAAGTAACACAAACCAATGCAGAGGGCTCTAGTTTGCTTCACTTCGCATCAAGCTGGTGTTACATGGGTGGTGCATGGACATTTCCATGCAACCACCCATGTTTTTCAGTGCAAAACCCTAGCTACTAAAATTAGTAGACATGGTTTTGTACAAAAAAATAACACTGGTGGAAAGCAGATGTTAAAGGCGCTAGGGGGACTTGAAAACCTGACTCTTTAAATCTGCTTAATGAATACCTATACTATATCTTTGTACCTCCTTCCACATATTTCATCACCTCCGCTTTAGGCAGCTGTTGTTCTTTGCAAGTGGCCTATTCATTAATTGATCATTAGGGAGCACAGAATCCAGGGCACATTCCAGGTGTGTGGGTTATCAGTCTACCCACTACAGAGACAAAGTGGTCACTCTGATGAACTTTAATAACTATCAGTGCCATGGAGAGATAGCACAACTCCTTCTCTAGCTCTATAGGGAAATCCCAGCCAATGATTCTACCATATCCTGGAAATGTTGAAAAAATAGCAATGTTTGTGAGAAGCTAGACAGTCACAATCATTTTCAAGTAGTCTGCAGCCCAAGCTGTCTAGAAAAAAAAAACAAGACATGACTCCAGAGGTAGCTTGGGGCATTTCTGCTTGCATGGGAGCATGCCAAGGATAAGAAGGCTTACCAGTTGGGTTTGCAAGCCTACAGCCATTTACAGATGCAGATCTTGTTCTTTCTCCTGACATGGAACTGGCCTGGGAGGACAAACATTTACAACCACTCACATATGTAGATCCTAGTTCTAACCCTGCCAGGGGACCAGCCTGATTGGACAGACATGCACCACCACTCAGGGATGTAGGTCCATTTCTTATCCCTGACCGAGGACTGGTCTGGAAGGAGAGACATACCCAGTCACTCAGTGACGTAGACCCTGTGTTTAACCCTGCCAGGTGACCAAAATCAGTGGAGAGACATACACTGCCAATCACTGACACAGGATGTGTGGCCTTAGAAGACATATGTACATCACTACTCTGCTTACTCATGAAAGGTGGTTCGCTCCGGTCTCTCACTGAAGCTGATCGCACTCAGTGTCACTTCATTGTTAATGTCAATGATGCACCTAGGAGAAGCTACCCAGGTGTGGGGAGTGTTTTCAACCCCATGACTGCAGAGTGCAGTCTGATCTCACCAGGGACTTCAATGTGCAAAGGCTACGAGTGATGACCAAGCACCTGTGGAGCTCCATGTCAATAGCATGTGTCAGAAGAGTTGCAACTGCATCAGAAGCCTTTCAAAGGAGGATGCAAGAAGTGTGCTTGGCAGCAGTGTCAGAATGGCTAAGACGTCAAGGAGCCTGCACCTCTGTCAGACTGTCTCTGACTTACAGCCCAACTTCTAAGAAGTGCCTATTGTCACATGTTATCAGGGGTTACAGCACGATTCACAGGTACCAATAAAAGCATCTTATGAAGACAGAATAAAAACAAATGTAAGGGCATTTAATAAAACTTAATTACACATTAGAGGCCCCTAATTCCCTGAGCAGCTAACACTGTTATTATAAAAGTGTGACCAAAACTCTTTTACTGAAAGGTAACATTTACTTGTACTTTTCACAACGAGTGGCTGTCAAGTGGGGGTCTAGGAGATCATTCTCTGAGGAGGGTGTATAAAGAAGCAGAGAAACTTGACTGAATGTAGAGAACAATCCATGAAATTCACATAGATCCCTACAATGAAGGTCCAATAGTAAGGTAGTTATTCTTAGCTTTCATAGTCTTTGCAGGTTTGTGAAATAGTGATTTGTCTGATTTGATTATTGCCATGAAGTCAATATTGGCCCTCATTACAACCCTGACAGTGCATAGACCCACCCACACACATGCACACACTCATTCACTCGCACCAACAGACAAGCATTCACACAAACATACCGACACGCACTCACTTCAACAATAACACACACATTCACACTTCATACACACACGCATACACACTTACATTCACACATACACACACACTTACATTCATACACCCATACGCACACACACTTACATTCACACACGCATAAATATACGCACTCATACACGCACACACAACACCTCTCACCCTCCCAGGTGGTCGTCCACCAGGGAACAAGACCCAGCGCTTCCACCTTCGGCAGCACCCCGCCATCAGGATACCACAACCCCGTATTACTGCTCGTAAAACAGAGGGCAGAGTCCTTTTGGCATGGTGCTGATGGCTGGGGAACTGCCTCAGTGCTGCCAACGTCCAGTACGACTGCTGAAGGATTTCTGCCCAAATTATGGTAGAAATCCTTCAGTAGTCGTAATATGACAGCCGGAAGACCATTAGCATTGCCAGTCTGCTAGCACCCACAGCTTCGGTGGTCTTAGGAAGAAACCGCCAAAGTCATAATGAGGGGCATTGTCTCTTCCATGCATCAGCATCCACTGTGGTATTCACTTGATATTTCACAGCTGGCCATGTGTGGTTGGGCAGAATATAGAGCCTTTTTAAGAGTTGAAATCTGGGCAAGCAATCTAGACACCTAAGGTCTGATGCACAACTCTATGAATGAGTTCCTTTGTGTATGTCATATCATTGCCCATCTCCATAGGTTGACTGTCAAACAACCTAACATTAGGAACTGTATATCAATTAAGAAAGTCAACAATTATATCAGATCCACTTCACAAGGTATTTATAGACATAAAGTCCAACAGTCAGAGTTCAGGATATCTTCTTACAAGAGCTTCATCAGGGCTGCAACATACAACATTACAAAAATTTAACAAATAAAATCATACTTTTCTGATGTACATATATAGAGTCACAGAAGTGGCAGAAGAAATTCACATCAAACAATTCGAATCATCTTATTATATACATTTATGCAATCCATTTTTTTGCAAAAGAAACTCATATTCATCTGAAAAGAAGCTCCATCTCTTTCACCTATTTATGCAGACTATGGGGGTCATTACAACATTGGCCGTAAAAGCCGCTTAGCGCCGTGCAGAAGACCGCTAATACACCGCCACGGCCGCGGAATTCCGCCACAGCTATTATGACCCACATCTCGGAATCCGCCGAAATTCAGACACCCCCACAAGTCCGCACGCCAAAGACACCCCAGGTTTTCAGAGGAGGAGCTCAGGGTCATGCTGGAGGAAATCGTACGGGTAGAGCCACAGCTATTTGGATCACAGGTGCAGCACACCTCTATAGCCAGGAAGATGGAGCTATGGCCAAGAATTGTGGACAGGGTCAACGCAGTGGGACAGCACCCAAGAAATCGGGAGGACATCAGGAAGAGGTGGAACGACCTACGGAGGAAGGTGCGTTCCGTGGTCTCCAGGCACAACATCGCGGTTCAGTGGACTGGCGGCGGACCCCCACCTCCTCCCCCACAACTAACAACATGGGAGGAGCAGGTCTTGACCATTATGCATCCAGAGGGCCTCGCTGGTGACGGTGGAGGAATGGACACTGGTAAGTCAAATCTCAACTATCATATCCCCCACCCAACCTGCATGCTATCACCCCCCCCCACCCTCACCCCTCCCCTATCACTCCAACTCCTCACACATGTCCCAATATCACAAACCACACATCTCAACACCAAGCCCTTCATGCAACACCAAAGCATGGACACCCATCACCAAAGCATGGCCACTGCACATACCCATACATCCCCTAAACCATCATCACACAAGGTCCCACACAGGAATGCAAGCACTGGGGTACACGGTCACCCACCCATTGTACACCATGACACACACACATGCAATAATCATGCTTTTATACCCCTGCAGGACCACTACCTAACGTCACCAGACAGGAGGGTCCAGACATCTCTACCCCACCCACAGAAGAGGCCCACAGTGATGACAGCAGCTCTGGCCAACTGGATCCAGATGACCAGCCCGGACCATCGTGGGCCTCGGGACAGTCGGTTCCCCTTGCACAGGCACAGTCCAACACTGACCTTCCACGCTCTGGAAACACCAGTCCAGCACCCACCCAGCGGGCCCATACCTCTGTATCCAGGACACGTCAATCATCTGTGTGTCCACCACTACAGGGAACCCAGGATAACCCACCACCCCAACAACAACAGGGACCTGAGGGCAGTGGGCACACGGTCCAGGGGACGGAGGCCCAGGAACACAGGGGAACTGGGAGGGCTGCTGTGCGACAGGGGGCGGACAGGCCAAGGGAACCCACTCTCCACGAGGCCCTCTCCTCCATCATGAGAGCATACCCCCACTCCCAGAAGACGATGGCCACGGTCCTGGCCAAGTTTCAGGAGACCCAGCGCCTGCAGGAGGAACAGTATTTGGAGTTCAGGGAGGAACTCATAACCATCAGCTCCGCCTGGGCACCATCGTAGGGGTGCTGAAGGACATACAGAACACCATGAGGGACACGTGGCACTCCAAGGGGCCCCTGACACTAGCATGGACGATGAACTGCCCACCACCTCCGCCGGCGCTAGTGGACAGGATGCCCCACCACAGGACCACCACACCAGCACCCCACCCCCTGCAGACGGAGAACCACCCCGCAAGCGGTCCCTGAGATAAAGGAACAGGACAGAGCACGATGGCAAGACCCCCGCCAAGAAATAAGACCACCCTGAGTGTCATCCCACTGTCCCACTTTGTAACCCTGTCCATAATTAAACTGCCCCAGCTCCACTTCCTATGCCCATATGGGCAGTGCACCTGTGAGACTAATAGACTGGACTCTGCCATGGACATTCCTCCACCATCACCCATCACCATTTTACCACCCCCTCCAATAATTTGCACTTCAATAAACACCCTTGAACCACAAAACAATCTGTAGTCAGTCTGTGATTTATAAAATGTGTATTAGCTATGACAATGACAAAATCCGTTCTCAATAGTAATGTCAACATACCTACGTCACACATCACAAGTCCATGAAGGATGCAAGCAGATGACACACGTAGGTAACCACACCTGTGAAACCGTAATGGAAATGTACAACTCAGTTACCAAATACTGCTTGAAATTGACAGACAGGATAGAGGTAGAAGTGTGAAAGTGATTGTATTTGTAAAGAAAGTGTTCTCACCTGTGTGTCACTGGAAATATTGCTGTATGACTGAGTCCCTGTTGTCAATGTCTTCTTCCTCTGCTTCCTCCTCATCACTGTCCACAGGCTCCACAGCTGCCACAACACCATCATCTGTACCATCCTCCTGCAGAAAAGGCACCTGGCGTCGCAAAGCAAGATTGTAAAGCATAGAGCAGGCGATGATGATCTGGCACACCTTCATTGGTGAGTAGAATAGGGAACCACCTGTCATATGGAGGCACCTGAACCTGGCCTTCAGGAGGCCGAAGGTACGTTCGATCACCCTCCTAGTCCGCCCATGGGCCTCATTGTAGCGTTCCTCTGCCCTGCTCCTGGGATTCCTCACAGGGGTCAATAGCCATGACAGGTTGGGGTAACCAGAGTCCCTTAATAGCCACACACGGTGCCTCCGGAGTTGACCCATCACATAAGGGATGCTGCTTTTCCGCAGGATGTAGGCGTCATGCACAGAGCCAGGGAACATGGCATTCACATGGGAGATGTACTGGTCTGCCAAACATACCATCTGTACATTCATCGAATGATAACTCTTCCGGTTCCTGTACACCTGTTCACTCCTGTGGGGAGGGGGACCAGAGCTACATGGGTTCCATCAATGGAACCTATGATGTTAGGGATATGTCCAAGGGCATAGAAGTCACCTTTAACTGTAGCCAAATCCTCCACCTGAGGGAAAACGATGTAGCTCCTCATGTGTTTCAGCAGGGCAAACAACACTCTGGACAACACATTGGAAAACATAGACTGGGACATCCCTGATGCCATGGCCACTGTTGTTTGAAATGACCCACTTGCTAGGAAATGGAGCACTGATAGCACCTGCACTTGAGGGGGGATTCCAGTGGGATGGCGGATTGGTGACATAAGGTCTGGCTCCAACTGGGTACACATTTCCTGGATTGAGGCATGGTCAAACCTGTAGGTGATGATCAAATGTCGCTCCTCCATTGTCAACAGGTCCACCAGCGGTCGGTACACCGGAGGATTCCGCCATCTCCTCACATGTCCCAGCTGACGGTGCCTACGAAGGACAACAGCGACCACAGAGTCAAGCAATTCAGAGGTATGTACCCACAGCTACACAGAACACGAAACAAAATCCAAAAAGTTGTCTGTATGTGTGTTGAGTCCAGGCCTAGGTATGTGTAACACAGTTGAAAATGAAGCCATGTGGGCCCCTGAAATTGCAGTTGTCTGACCCCTAAAGTGGGGCAATGGGATGTGAGGTAACTGCGCTGGCGTTGTACACCATCGCAGTAGGCAGTCGTAGACCGCAGCGCAATGCTGCATTGGTTAACATTGGACCCTATGGGTCCCAGGAGCCAATGACGAAGTGCGCTGCTGGTCATGATACGCACCGACGCGGACGTGACCGCCATTTTCTATCTGTTCAATCACTCGATACCTGATCTTCGACAGGAGAGGACCTACACTGCAAGTGCAGCTGTGACCTCGGTCTGTAAGAAACAATGGCTCCTGCGTCTGGGGAAAGGGCCCCTGCCTTCACTGCACAGGAGTTGGAGAAGCTCGTGGACGGGGTCCTCCCCCAGTACAAGCTACTCTACGGTCCTCCAGACCAACAGGTGAGTACATAGGGTGCAAGTTGTATGGGCTATGCCTGGGTGGAGAGGGCTGGATGTAAGAAGGAAGGGGGCAGGGTTCTGCGAGCATGAAGGACTGTGAATGCATGTGCCACATGGCAAGGGCAGGGATGTGGGCCACTCACTTCGACGGTGCAGTTGCTAATGACATCTCTTCTCCCCCTGTACATGTCATGTAGGTCAGCGCCCACCAGAAGAAGGATATTTGGCGTGCCATCACCAAGGACGTCTGGACCCTGGGGGTCCACCAGAGACGGAGCACCCACTGCTGTAAAAGATGGGTGGACATTCGCTGCTGGAGCAAAAAGACGGCGGAGGCTCAGCTGGGGATGGCCTCCCAACGTGGGAGGGGTGCCCGTCGCACAATGACCCCCCTGATGTTCCTAGTCCTGGCGGTGGCCTAACCTGAGTTGGATGGGCGCATGAGCGCATCACAGCAGACACAAGGGGGTGAGTACACTCTCATTCTGCTGACTGCGCGCAGTGGAGGTGTCTGGATGGGGGAGGAGGGCTGTGGGTTTACCTAGGCCAGGGCGAGTTCCGTAGCCTAGGCCCCTCCGTAATGCAGGCCATGTGCCACTCCACCCCACCTCTGTAGAGTGCCAAGTACAGGTATACACGCCCCTGTGTCATCCATGTGTGCAGATGTCCACCATAGCCATGTAGGCCATATCCCAGGTACTGCATCTGTAGAGCCCAAGAGCGCGGCATAGTGCAGGGGGCTGCTGTGTCTGTATTGTCCGCCAACTGTAGCAGTAAGCCATGCACTCAACCTGTCTTTCTTCTGTTTCCCCACCCCTTTTTGTGCTCTCCCTGTACTTTTGTGCATCAGCATCATCAGGCGGAGGTACAGTGGCACTGGAGCACGAGGGGGCTGCATCCCACAGGGCCATGGAGGGCCACACCACGGACTCAGAATACACCAGTGGGACGGAGGGCGAGGGTGAGGAAATTCGATTTTTAATACGATCGTATCGACCCGCCATTTTGTGGCCCGCCGCCATTTTATGTTGCCTTCACTCAGGCAGCACAGCGAACGAAGTCCATTCTGCCTTTTCTGCTTATTCTGCAACATGGTGTTCAAAACAGCCTTCTGCCTCTATCTTTACAAGGCTGGTATTAAGGTCTGACCGAGTACACTAATCCCTGTCTGGTTTTCTAATCCTTGTTTCAACTATCTGTAGGCTCACACTATTCTCCGCCGATCTTATCTTATCGTCTGGCCTTCGCTGTCCTTTGCTAGTATTCTCTCATTTCACAACTGTCCTCCAAACGCACACAAACTTATCGCACCACATGCAACTTCGTTGTGGATCGGTTAATGAATTAGTTCAAGGGAGGGGTGACAAACACAGCTGGAGGGGAGGCAACCTTAAGTCACTTGATACTTTGTTTTCCAATTCCTTCTATTGGTGCTGTCTTGTTTTCCGACATTTCTATTGGCTCTGTTCTATCTTTACATTATTCTTACTGGCTCCTTTCTATGTGTTCTGGGAGTGTATGTAGTTAATAAATGGTTTTTATACGGTATATAAGATTGTGCGCCACAAAGTAAAGTGGCAGTCTCCTGAGAACATACCTTGTGTACTTCTTGGACAACTGTACTAGCTGCAGCTAATAAAATCTGATCTTTTACGCCTGACAGAGTGTCCCGTGTCTCTGTTAGTTGAGGCAGGTGAATCCAAGGAGATTTCAGGCGTACCCTGCGCCGCCAGGCCCATAAGGTTCTGGTTCTTCAACTGGCGCCCAACGTGGGGCGGCTTCAGCGGTACCGGTTCTGCCTGAAGGTCGTGAGGAACCCCGCAAGAAATTTCTGGAGGAATCGCGAGCCACGTCAAGCGACCCCTGTATGTCGAAGTGGTCCGAAGGTCTTTTTCAGCGCGGTTACTCCTTCCTGACGGCTACTGACGACTGCTGCCCTGACTGCCGCCCTGCCTTGGCCCTTTCTTTGATGATGTATGGTAAAGCGAGACGATAGACGGGCCTCTGTTGGTGTAAGAAGACATCCTTAGTTAAGTATTTGGTGGGTCGCGCCCACAAATTTTGGTCTTTGTTTTGTCCTTAGGTCCTTAGATTTGGCCATTGCAGTGGCCAAAGCCGAGGGGTAAGTGCATTTGTGCTGTGTAAACTGAAAGTTTTACCCCCTTGATGCTTGTGAACAGCCAGTAAAAATCGTGAGATGTCTGGTCTGACTAAGTTTGGAAAACTTTGTTGCTTTGGTTGTAATAGGGACTCCCAGCTTGAGGACTCCTGTCCGATTCCTTCGGTTGGAACTCCCACATATGAGCTCTATTCTAAACATGGTGTTGGTCCTATTGCCTTTAATAAGACATGGACCCGATATACAAAGAAAGATGGTGTTTTAAAATGGCCAGAAAATGGTAGTTTCGAAACTGATGTGCTAGATAATTTAGAAGCAACGTTATTTAAAAGAAAAGCCCGGCCGGCAATGTTTGACTCTTTTTGCCTTTGGCGTAAGGAAGCCAAACAGAGAGAAATTAAACAAGCGAAACGAGATAGGAAAACACAGGGAATGACGATTATACAGGCTGCTCAGCAATTCAAAGATGATGAAATAGATAATGCAATGGAAATTTCAGACAGACAGCATCGAATGGCAATAGATAAATGCTATCCGACGTTGCCTATCTCTTCCCTTGATAAAAGAAAAGATTTTGAGGAAGATTCCTTAATGTCCCACTTATTGAAATTGCCTCCGCCCTATGTACAAGGTGCTAATGCACCCCCGATGTTACAGCCTGTTCAGCCGCCAGTTGTGCTTCCGCCTGCTCCAGCTTTTCCACATTTGCCTCCTCAAGTATTGTCTATGCCAGCTTTGCCTTTAACTCCTTTGCCTTCTGCTCCTTTGGCAATTCCTAATGCTCCTTTAGTTAATTCACCTAATACCTTGTCCCCTATCCTTATGTCAAATTCTCCATCTATGCGTAAGCGATTTGCAGATACTGTCTCTGGTCTCTTATCACCTTTCTTTGAAGCTTTAAATGTGTCTCCAGCTTTTTCTCGAAGACAGTCTCGTAGTCAATTCCCAGACTCCGAAGAGCGAGAAAAATTGGACTCACTTGCTTGTAGATGGATCAAGAAGGGTCCCCAATATAGTACGTCTGATATTATGTCCACCTTTCTGCAATGGAATGCACCTACGCAGAGATATGTTTTTAAAGTTATGTGCGATACTCTCGCTAAAGAATGGGAGGATATGAATTTGGGTTCGGTCCCACAGGATCTGTTAGATGTTCAGGCTGACTTTGACAAAGGACTTATTGTGGGTCCTAAGGTTGAAAACGCTGTCAGAACACTTATTTCTTTCAGATCCCTATTGTTCTCACAGACTTTTCCTGATTCTGATCCTTCAGTTAGGACAGCACTGAAAAACTATCCCATGAGAGAGGTTTCTCCAATATGGAAGGAAGAAGTTGCAGCAGCAGGTGCTAATCCAGCTATTCCTGCGCATTTTCAGCGCATATGGATACATGTCCCCTGGAAAAGGTCTGAAGTTTTAGCACTTAAACAGTCACTACCAGATTCACGCAAAAATCCTGCTGGTTACTATAAAGAGTTGTCGCAAACAGTTGATGCATGTACTATGAATCTAGCAGATATTGACATGTTGATGGGAAATGTAGTTCCACAGACAATATGGGCTAAAATTCGTAGAGAGGATCACGCTCAAGAATTAGGCGGCGATTGGAACGCTATTATTGCCGCAGATAGAGGTCAAGTAGGTGGTGCAAAGCCCGACGCTTTGATCTCAGAACTCCCTGGTAGGATTATTACATTAATGAAAACAATGATGCCTGCTTTGAGAGTTAATTGGGATAAGCTAGCAGCATGTAAACAAAAGAAAGATGAAAGTGTTTCCGATTTCTTTACCCGATTCGAGGAGACATTCATTGATCACAGTGGTCAAGATATGGCTACAGAAGGGGGACAGCGATTATTTGTGGATAAGTTCGTATATAACTTGCTTCCTGAACTATCACACAAGCTAAAAGACTCCGAGAGTTCATGGGCAGTTTCTTCTTCCGCCCAGATATTGGCTACTGCACAATATTATGAAAATAGAGACAAAGAAGAAAGGGAAAAACAAGAGAAAAAGACGAAAGAATTAAAAACTAAAGTTCTCTTGCAACAGGCTTATCCTCCTCGTTATGTTCAGCCTCAGTTTCAACAGCCTCCGCAGTTTCAGAGGTTGTATCAAAAGCCTGAACCATTCATTCCAAGACCTTTGCTAGGTCCCAATCAATGTGCTTATTGTAGGGAGGAAGGTCATTTTAAGAACAGTTGTCCGGCATTGTTGCAGCGTAGTGGAGCAACATCTGCTTCACGAGGTCGTGGTGGTCTTCAGTCAGCAAATAGAGGTAGAGGTCGAGGTGTGTTAACCCAAGAGCAGCGTTCTTTTGTTCCTCCAAATTCCGGAAATTACTTTGACCAGCAAAATGTTAGGTCTACACAGTATTACAGTGAGGATCAGTATATTGAAGGAGGGAATGAAAGTCTTCATTTTGAATAGGACAGCCATGGACAAAGTAAGGGGGTTACGTCAATTCCAGTGGATCAGAATGGACCTTATGTTAATGTCACTACAATGGGTGTTTCAGAGCCATTTCTTTTAGATACTGGTGCCATGAGAAGCTCTATCATTCATTCTAAACTCCCTGGCGCACCTTTGTCTGGCTTAACGAATGTATCTGTAGGATTTTCTGGCGCCCCTGTTCGCAATCCAGTTTCTTGCCCTTTGCCTGTTTCAATAGGCCCTTATGATTTAGAAGCTCCGCTTCTTCTGACGAATGGTTGTGGTGAAAATCTGTTGGGTTTAGATCTATTAAAAAGAATGCATGCTACGATATATTGTTCACCTTCTGGTGTATACCTCACTCTAGGACAGAAAATGACTAGTCCAATGTACTTATCAAAAGATCAATTCCCACCTGAATTGCTTTCTCTTCCCGAAACGCTTTGGGCTACGGGTCCGAATGACGTTGGTTGTCTTGAGATCCCACCTTATGTTGTTACTCTTAAGCCCAATGCTGAAATGCCACGTATTCCGCAATACAGAATCTCTACTGAAGGTGAGAAAGCACTTCTGGAAATTGTCCATGATTTGATTCAGAAGGGTGTGGTTGAGGAAACGAGAGGAAATACATGTAACAGTCCTGTTCTTCCGGTTCTTAAACGCACTGATCCTTCTCAGCCTCCTGTTTATCGTTTTGTAATTGATCTTCGGGAGGTAAACAAGATTGTCGTACCGCAGTTTCCTGTAGTCCCAGATATCACTGCTCTGTTGACGATGATACCTTCTACAGCGACTTGGTTTTCAGTTATTGATTTAAAGAATGCTTTCTTTAGTATTCCCATCGCCGAAGAGAGTAGAGATATTTTTGGTTTTTCCCTCGGAGGCCGAAGCTTCCGGTTTAAACGCGCACCTCAAGGTTATTGTGAAAGTCCCTCTGTTTACAGTCAAGCTCTAAAATGTCATCTTGATGCCTTTTCCTTACCGTCCGGTGCCGCTCTCATTCAGTACATGGATGACTTATTAGTTGCCGCTGATTCAGAGGAGATTTGCAAAAACGTGACCGTTGCACTGTTGCGTCATTTGTTTGATCTGAATCACAAGGTTTCTCCTTCTAAATTACAATATGTCTGTCGCGAGGTGACTTATTTGGGTCATCTCTTGTCAAAGGAGGGACGACGATTGACCCCCGAACGAATTCAGGCAATTGCACAAATGTCAGTGCCATCCACACAAAGAGAGGTACGTGCCTTTTTGGGCATTACTTCTTATTGTAGACAGTGGATTCCGAGTTTCTCTTTATTGGCTAAACCGCTGTTGGCGCTAACTTTAAAAGATACGCCTCAGCCTCTTCCGTGGACTGACGAGTGTCAGAAGAGTTTTACTGATTTGCGTATTGCTTTGTGTTCTGCTCCTGTATTGGGTACTCCTGATTACAGTAAGCCCTTTACGCTCTATGTCCACGAAAGAGAGGGTTGTGCATTGTCAGTCTTAACGCAGCGTTTTGGAGATCAACAGCGACCATGCGCATATTTCTCAGCTACGTTAGATCCAGTAGCTAAAGCATTGCCTAGTTGTCTTAAGGCGACAGCGGCAGCAGCAATTTCTATTCGACAGTCTGCTGGAGTAGTACTAGATAATACTCTCATTGTTATGGTGCCACATGCAGTGGATATTTTACTAAATAGGACAAAAACGCAGCATCTTACGAGTGCTCGGTTGTCCGGATATGAGCTGACGCTTTTGGCTAGTCACATACACATCAAACGATGTAATACCCTGAATCCAGCTACTTTGTTGCCTCTTCCAGAAGAGAGAGATGTCTCTGAACAGCATGATTGTTTTCTCCGTACTGAAGAAGAGACTAAGGGTAGAATTGACCTAAAAGACACGCCATTAGTGAATCCAGATGGAACACTATGGGTAGATGGTTCTTGTTTCAAGCTCCCGAATGGAGATACAGTTTCAGCCTACGCTATTACCACTTTGCATACGATTGTGGAGACAGCACGCATTAGACATAATTCAGCTCAGGCAGCTGAATTGATAGCCTTAACTAGAGCGTGTGTGTTATCCAAAGGAAAAAGAGTAAACGTGTACACTGATAGCCAATACGCTTTTGGTGTAGCGTTTAACTTTGGGCGTTTATGGAAGGAAAGAGGATTCTTTACTTCCCATGGTAGTAAGATACAACATGGTCAATTAGTGACTGAACTTCTTGAGTCACTTACAATGCCTACTCAGATAGCGATCGTGAAGTGTAGTGCACACAAAAAGATTGTGGACGATGTTGGTCGAGGAAATGCATTTGCAGATGAGGTAGCGAAAAAGACAGCCAGAGACAACACAAGTCGAATGTATGTTGCAGGTCCCGCAAACTGCGTAAGAGAAAAGGGAATGTGTGAAGATACAGTAGAGAGTGTGAAATCAATTCAAGGAGAGGCTACGGAGAATGAGTTGAGAAAGTGGAAGGAAAGTACAGGAATGTTAGATGAGATGGGATGTTGGGTTGAATTATCAGAACATCAACGTTGGCTGTTACCAGATGCTTATGTACTACCTGTAGTTAGTATGGCACATGGTCCAGCTCACCTAAGTGCAAAAGGAATATGTAAACTTCTGGCTCCAGTGTGGCAAAATGAGGGGATCCCAAAGTGTGCAAATAATGTAGTAAAACATTGTATTGTTTGCTTGATGTACAATCCGGGAAAGGGAACCCCAACTCCAGCAGGTCATTTTGCTCCTCCAACATATCCATTTGAGGTGTTGCAGATCGATTATATTCACATGGAACGATGCAACAACCTCAAATATGTTCTGGTGGTAGTATGTGCTTTTTCTAGATGGGTAGAAGCCTACCCTCTGAAGGACAATACTGCTTTATCAACTGCCAAAATACTTTTGAAAGAATTCTTCCCTAGGTTTGGTTTGCCGCGCATTGTCTGGAGTGACAATGGGAGCGAATTTGTGGGTCAAGTCATGCAAAAAGTTTGTGCAGGTCTTGGCATAAAACAGAAGTTCCACGCGGCGAATCACCCACAGTCGGCTGGTTTAGTAGAATGCTACAATGGAACCTTGAAGCTTAAAATTGCTAAGGTGCAAGCTAGCACAGGACTTAATTGGCCTGATGCTTTACCATTGGCTCTTCTGTCCACCAGAACAGCAGTACACTCTCGTTTGGGGCTTAGCCCTTACGAAGTGATATTTGGTCGCCCAGCTAATGTATGGGGAGTTCCTCGCCCTAAGAAATACTCAGACTTGCCATACCCGATGTTGATTGACTACTTGCATGACCTTACAACTAAATTGCGTGTTCTTCATCAACAGGTTCAGAGTGCTCTACCAGAGGCTTCCACAGACCCAGGTCATTCCATCCGACCAGGTGACTGGGTCTGCACGAAAAATTTCCAACGACAGAGAAATTTGGAGCCCAGATGGAGAGAGCCACGCCTGGTTCTTTTGACCACAAGAACAGCAGTTAAAGTCGAAGGAAAGAAAAACTGGGTGCATGCCGTGCACTGCAAGAAAGTGCCTTTGCCCTTGCCTTTCGATCAGTGGGTCCGTAGAGGCATCAGTGACTCTGAAAGTGAGAAAGTTCCGCAATTTGTACCATTCAGTGATGCGCGTCTAATTGGAACACTTTCTGAGAAAGAGGACGACGACATCCTTCAAGAAGCAATACCATCGCATCGTCGCTTGAACACGACAAATCCAGGAACATTGTTTCAAAACCAGACTGCCTCTGGACAGGAACGCTATAATTTGAGACCAAGACCAAAGAACTTGTAAATTTCTCTCCTATGTAGTACTCTATCCCGGTTGCAGGGTCACGGTAGGAGTCTTAGTTACGACCTGAGTAAGTGGCAATAGGCCTGCAGGACCTCACAGTGTCATAGGACGGTAGATAATCGTGACTACAGTGATTGAGGAAGATTGCCGTGAGCATCCACTTAGAAAGATGGAGGCTACATTAGATAAAAGAGAAAGTAAAAATGTAAAGAATAATTGTAAAGAAATATATAGTCGTTGTAGTATTGCTCTATGCGTCATTATATTGTTGTGTATTCTTTTGGCATCTGTAAACTGGATCATTATTACTCTGCAGCAAAAAGTTGTCTCTTCTCCTACCTCTACATCTTCTTCTACTATCTCTCCGCACCTATTTCACACTCTTCCCCAGCATGAACTCATCAGAAGAACTGAATACTTTAACAATTCCTTCGTCCAGTTGTTACATCAACATCAGTTAGTGATCAATACAACTGACTGTTGGGTGTGTGGACTCATACCACATACGGTAGAAAAAGGAATGCCATATTTAGTTCTTCCATTCTCCTATGAAGGTTCCGCTTGGGCTTATTTTGTCATTTTCAATAATGCATATCAAAGTAAAATTAAACAACCTGTCAGTTCACATAGTGTTGGTTCAGATTTCAGTCATAGTTTATTGATAAAGGGAATGGTAGCTATGGCTAAAATCATGGAAAAAAGTGAAGCTTCCATAGATGAAAGAAAAGCATATACCAATTGGAACATAACTAATTACATTTCCAGCCTCAATGATAAGGTTGAGCAAGGAAAATCTCCTCCGATACGGGTCATACCCCAACAAGGAAATTTCTGTCTGCAAATAAATGGTAGAACTCCAAACACCGGACAAAGAGAAAGTTTATGTTCCCATACATATGTTTATTCAGCCCTGAATTCACCGCCGTTAGTACCATCTCAAGGTACATACTTCGTTTGCCACGATAGGGCTTATACATGGTTGCCAGCTGATTTCTCTGGTACTTGTTATATAGCCTTTCTTCTTCCCCCTACATACACCGCTCCTGCGAACCATCATAAAAATAGATATGGCAGAGGGATTGTGGATTCGAAAGACACAGCAGGACAAGAGGGAGGAGATTTCCTCAAAGGATTTCTTCCCTTCTGGGGTCCAATGGCCAACAGCAGAAATATAAGGCAATTGGTTCGTGTCGTAGAAACCACCATAGACATCACTGTAGGAGCTTTAAGTAACATTACAGCTGAACTACAGGCTGATCGTCTTATGACCTTGCAGAACCGTGTTGCCTTAGACTTTGTTCTTGCGGACCGTGGTGGAGTATGCAAATTGATCGGATCAAGTTGCTGTATTTTCATACCTAATGACGCTCCGACAGTATACCAAGCTATCTCTAAGTTACACATAATCTCCGAGTCGATTCATCAGGACGAAGGAGATTGGTCCTTTTCAGAGTGGTTTTGGGAATTACTGTCCAAATGGGGTTGGAAGGTATTGACATTCTTTGGAGTAATTTTAGCTTTTATATTCTCTTGTTGTCTTTGTATGCACTGCGGTCCTGCCATCTGCAACCTATGTGCTACTGCATGTATTCCCAAACCCAAGTCACAAAGAGCAGAGAATATCAAAATGATGGTACAGCAACAGCTTGATGACCTCATGGCCATAGACATCGACTCAGATTAACATGAGTTTGTGTATCTTGCCTGAGTTCTGGCAAAAGGAGGGTCTGAGGAAATTCGATTTTTAATACGATCGTATCGACCCGCCATTTTGTGGCCCGCCGCCATTTTATGTTGCCTTCACTCAGGCAGCACAGCGAACGAAGTCCATTCTGCCTTTTCTGCTTATTCTGCAACATGGTGTTCAAAACAGCCTTCTGCCTCTATCTTTACAAGGCTGGTATTAAGGTCTGACCGAGTACACTAATCCCTGTCTGGTTTTCTAATCCTTGTTTCAACTATCTGTAGGCTCACACTATTCTCCGCCGATCTTATCTTATCGTCTGGCCTTCGCTGTCCTTTGCTAGTATTCTCTCATTTCACAACTGTCCTCCAAACGCACACAAACTTATCGCACCACATGCAACTTCGTTGTGGATCGGTTAATGAATTAGTTCAAGGGAGGGGTGACAAACACAGCTGGAGGGGAGGCAACCTTAAGTCACTTGATACTTTGTTTTCCAATTCCTTCTATTGGTGCTGTCTTGTTTTCCGACATTTCTATTGGCTCTGTTCTATCTTTACATTATTCTTACTGGCTCCTTTCTATGTGTTCTGG
This sequence comes from Pleurodeles waltl, assembly GCF_031143425.1. Lineage (NCBI taxonomy): Eukaryota > Metazoa > Chordata > Amphibia > Caudata > Salamandridae > Pleurodeles > Pleurodeles waltl. The sequence goes on along the minus strand of NC_090438.1, from coordinate 15,362,509 downwards.
GAGTGTATGTAGTTAATAAATGGTTTTTATACGGTATATAAGATTGTGCGCCACAAAGTAAAGTGGCAGTCTCCTGAGAACATACCTTGTGTACTTCTTGGACAACTGTACTAGCTGCAGCTAATAAAATCTGATCTTTTACGCCTGACAGAGTGTCCCGTGTCTCTGTTAGTTGAGGCAGGTGAATCCAAGGAGATTTCAGGCGTACCCTGCGCCGCCAGGCCCATAAGGTTCTGGTTCTTCAACTGGCGCCCAACGTGGGGCGGCTTCAGCGGTACCGGTTCTGCCTGAAGGTCGTGAGGAACCCCGCAAGAAATTTCTGGAGGAATCGCGAGCCACGTCAAGCGACCCCTGTATGTCGAAGTGGTCCGAAGGTCTTTTTCAGCGCGGTTACTCCTTCCTGACGGCTACTGACGACTGCTGCCCTGACTGCCGCCCTGCCTTGGCCCTTTCTTTGATGATGTATGGTAAAGCGAGACGATAGACGGGCCTCTGTTGGTGTAAGAAGACATCCTTAGTTAAGTATTTGGTGGGTCGCGCCCACAAATTTTGGTCTTTGTTTTGTCCTTAGGTCCTTAGATTTGGCCATTGCAGTGGCCAAAGCCGAGGGGTAAGTGCATTTGTGCTGTGTAAACTGAAAGTTTTACCCCCTTGATGCTTGTGAACAGCCAGTAAAAATCGTGAGATGTCTGGTCTGACTAAGTTTGGAAAACTTTGTTGCTTTGGTTGTAATAGGGACTCCCAGCTTGAGGACTCCTGTCCGATTCCTTCGGTTGGAACTCCCACATATGAGCTCTATTCTAAACATGGTGTTGGTCCTATTGCCTTTAATAAGACATGGACCCGATATACAAAGAAAGATGGTGTTTTAAAATGGCCAGAAAATGGTAGTTTCGAAACTGATGTGCTAGATAATTTAGAAGCAACGTTATTTAAAAGAAAAGCCCGGCCGGCAATGTTTGACTCTTTTTGCCTTTGGCGTAAGGAAGCCAAACAGAGAGAAATTAAACAAGCGAAACGAGATAGGAAAACACAGGGAATGACGATTATACAGGCTGCTCAGCAATTCAAAGATGATGAAATAGATAATGCAATGGAAATTTCAGACAGACAGCATCGAATGGCAATAGATAAATGCTATCCGACGTTGCCTATCTCTTCCCTTGATAAAAGAAAAGATTTTGAGGAAGATTCCTTAATGTCCCACTTATTGAAATTGCCTCCGCCCTATGTACAAGGTGCTAATGCACCCCCGATGTTACAGCCTGTTCAGCCGCCAGTTGTGCTTCCGCCTGCTCCAGCTTTTCCACATTTGCCTCCTCAAGTATTGTCTATGCCAGCTTTGCCTTTAACTCCTTTGCCTTCTGCTCCTTTGGCAATTCCTAATGCTCCTTTAGTTAATTCACCTAATACCTTGTCCCCTATCCTTATGTCAAATTCTCCATCTATGCGTAAGCGATTTGCAGATACTGTCTCTGGTCTCTTATCACCTTTCTTTGAAGCTTTAAATGTGTCTCCAGCTTTTTCTCGAAGACAGTCTCGTAGTCAATTCCCAGACTCCGAAGAGCGAGAAAAATTGGACTCACTTGCTTGTAGATGGATCAAGAAGGGTCCCCAATATAGTACGTCTGATATTATGTCCACCTTTCTGCAATGGAATGCACCTACGCAGAGATATGTTTTTAAAGTTATGTGCGATACTCTCGCTAAAGAATGGGAGGATATGAATTTGGGTTCGGTCCCACAGGATCTGTTAGATGTTCAGGCTGACTTTGACAAAGGACTTATTGTGGGTCCTAAGGTTGAAAACGCTGTCAGAACACTTATTTCTTTCAGATCCCTATTGTTCTCACAGACTTTTCCTGATTCTGATCCTTCAGTTAGGACAGCACTGAAAAACTATCCCATGAGAGAGGTTTCTCCAATATGGAAGGAAGAAGTTGCAGCAGCAGGTGCTAATCCAGCTATTCCTGCGCATTTTCAGCGCATATGGATACATGTCCCCTGGAAAAGGTCTGAAGTTTTAGCACTTAAACAGTCACTACCAGATTCACGCAAAAATCCTGCTGGTTACTATAAAGAGTTGTCGCAAACAGTTGATGCATGTACTATGAATCTAGCAGATATTGACATGTTGATGGGAAATGTAGTTCCACAGACAATATGGGCTAAAATTCGTAGAGAGGATCACGCTCAAGAATTAGGCGGCGATTGGAACGCTATTATTGCCGCAGATAGAGGTCAAGTAGGTGGTGCAAAGCCCGACGCTTTGATCTCAGAACTCCCTGGTAGGATTATTACATTAATGAAAACAATGATGCCTGCTTTGAGAGTTAATTGGGATAAGCTAGCAGCATGTAAACAAAAGAAAGATGAAAGTGTTTCCGATTTCTTTACCCGATTCGAGGAGACATTCATTGATCACAGTGGTCAAGATATGGCTACAGAAGGGGGACAGCGATTATTTGTGGATAAGTTCGTATATAACTTGCTTCCTGAACTATCACACAAGCTAAAAGACTCCGAGAGTTCATGGGCAGTTTCTTCTTCCGCCCAGATATTGGCTACTGCACAATATTATGAAAATAGAGACAAAGAAGAAAGGGAAAAACAAGAGAAAAAGACGAAAGAATTAAAAACTAAAGTTCTCTTGCAACAGGCTTATCCTCCTCGTTATGTTCAGCCTCAGTTTCAACAGCCTCCGCAGTTTCAGAGGTTGTATCAAAAGCCTGAACCATTCATTCCAAGACCTTTGCTAGGTCCCAATCAATGTGCTTATTGTAGGGAGGAAGGTCATTTTAAGAACAGTTGTCCGGCATTGTTGCAGCGTAGTGGAGCAACATCTGCTTCACGAGGTCGTGGTGGTCTTCAGTCAGCAAATAGAGGTAGAGGTCGAGGTGTGTTAACCCAAGAGCAGCGTTCTTTTGTTCCTCCAAATTCCGGAAATTACTTTGACCAGCAAAATGTTAGGTCTACACAGTATTACAGTGAGGATCAGTATATTGAAGGAGGGAATGAAAGTCTTCATTTTGAATAGGACAGCCATGGACAAAGTAAGGGGGTTACGTCAATTCCAGTGGATCAGAATGGACCTTATGTTAATGTCACTACAATGGGTGTTTCAGAGCCATTTCTTTTAGATACTGGTGCCATGAGAAGCTCTATCATTCATTCTAAACTCCCTGGCGCACCTTTGTCTGGCTTAACGAATGTATCTGTAGGATTTTCTGGCGCCCCTGTTCGCAATCCAGTTTCTTGCCCTTTGCCTGTTTCAATAGGCCCTTATGATTTAGAAGCTCCGCTTCTTCTGACGAATGGTTGTGGTGAAAATCTGTTGGGTTTAGATCTATTAAAAAGAATGCATGCTACGATATATTGTTCACCTTCTGGTGTATACCTCACTCTAGGACAGAAAATGACTAGTCCAATGTACTTATCAAAAGATCAATTCCCACCTGAATTGCTTTCTCTTCCCGAAACGCTTTGGGCTACGGGTCCGAATGACGTTGGTTGTCTTGAGATCCCACCTTATGTTGTTACTCTTAAGCCCAATGCTGAAATGCCACGTATTCCGCAATACAGAATCTCTACTGAAGGTGAGAAAGCACTTCTGGAAATTGTCCATGATTTGATTCAGAAGGGTGTGGTTGAGGAAACGAGAGGAAATACATGTAACAGTCCTGTTCTTCCGGTTCTTAAACGCACTGATCCTTCTCAGCCTCCTGTTTATCGTTTTGTAATTGATCTTCGGGAGGTAAACAAGATTGTCGTACCGCAGTTTCCTGTAGTCCCAGATATCACTGCTCTGTTGACGATGATACCTTCTACAGCGACTTGGTTTTCAGTTATTGATTTAAAGAATGCTTTCTTTAGTATTCCCATCGCCGAAGAGAGTAGAGATATTTTTGGTTTTTCCCTCGGAGGCCGAAGCTTCCGGTTTAAACGCGCACCTCAAGGTTATTGTGAAAGTCCCTCTGTTTACAGTCAAGCTCTAAAATGTCATCTTGATGCCTTTTCCTTACCGTCCGGTGCCGCTCTCATTCAGTACATGGATGACTTATTAGTTGCCGCTGATTCAGAGGAGATTTGCAAAAACGTGACCGTTGCACTGTTGCGTCATTTGTTTGATCTGAATCACAAGGTTTCTCCTTCTAAATTACAATATGTCTGTCGCGAGGTGACTTATTTGGGTCATCTCTTGTCAAAGGAGGGACGACGATTGACCCCCGAACGAATTCAGGCAATTGCACAAATGTCAGTGCCATCCACACAAAGAGAGGTACGTGCCTTTTTGGGCATTACTTCTTATTGTAGACAGTGGATTCCGAGTTTCTCTTTATTGGCTAAACCGCTGTTGGCGCTAACTTTAAAAGATACGCCTCAGCCTCTTCCGTGGACTGACGAGTGTCAGAAGAGTTTTACTGATTTGCGTATTGCTTTGTGTTCTGCTCCTGTATTGGGTACTCCTGATTACAGTAAGCCCTTTACGCTCTATGTCCACGAAAGAGAGGGTTGTGCATTGTCAGTCTTAACGCAGCGTTTTGGAGATCAACAGCGACCATGCGCATATTTCTCAGCTACGTTAGATCCAGTAGCTAAAGCATTGCCTAGTTGTCTTAAGGCGACAGCGGCAGCAGCAATTTCTATTCGACAGTCTGCTGGAGTAGTACTAGATAATACTCTCATTGTTATGGTGCCACATGCAGTGGATATTTTACTAAATAGGACAAAAACGCAGCATCTTACGAGTGCTCGGTTGTCCGGATATGAGCTGACGCTTTTGGCTAGTCACATACACATCAAACGATGTAATACCCTGAATCCAGCTACTTTGTTGCCTCTTCCAGAAGAGAGAGATGTCTCTGAACAGCATGATTGTTTTCTCCGTACTGAAGAAGAGACTAAGGGTAGAATTGACCTAAAAGACACGCCATTAGTGAATCCAGATGGAACACTATGGGTAGATGGTTCTTGTTTCAAGCTCCCGAATGGAGATACAGTTTCAGCCTACGCTATTACCACTTTGCATACGATTGTGGAGACAGCACGCATTAGACATAATTCAGCTCAGGCAGCTGAATTGATAGCCTTAACTAGAGCGTGTGTGTTATCCAAAGGAAAAAGAGTAAACGTGTACACTGATAGCCAATACGCTTTTGGTGTAGCGTTTAACTTTGGGCGTTTATGGAAGGAAAGAGGATTCTTTACTTCCCATGGTAGTAAGATACAACATGGTCAATTAGTGACTGAACTTCTTGAGTCACTTACAATGCCTACTCAGATAGCGATCGTGAAGTGTAGTGCACACAAAAAGATTGTGGACGATGTTGGTCGAGGAAATGCATTTGCAGATGAGGTAGCGAAAAAGACAGCCAGAGACAACACAAGTCGAATGTATGTTGCAGGTCCCGCAAACTGCGTAAGAGAAAAGGGAATGTGTGAAGATACAGTAGAGAGTGTGAAATCAATTCAAGGAGAGGCTACGGAGAATGAGTTGAGAAAGTGGAAGGAAAGTACAGGAATGTTAGATGAGATGGGATGTTGGGTTGAATTATCAGAACATCAACGTTGGCTGTTACCAGATGCTTATGTACTACCTGTAGTTAGTATGGCACATGGTCCAGCTCACCTAAGTGCAAAAGGAATATGTAAACTTCTGGCTCCAGTGTGGCAAAATGAGGGGATCCCAAAGTGTGCAAATAATGTAGTAAAACATTGTATTGTTTGCTTGATGTACAATCCGGGAAAGGGAACCCCAACTCCAGCAGGTCATTTTGCTCCTCCAACATATCCATTTGAGGTGTTGCAGATCGATTATATTCACATGGAACGATGCAACAACCTCAAATATGTTCTGGTGGTAGTATGTGCTTTTTCTAGATGGGTAGAAGCCTACCCTCTGAAGGACAATACTGCTTTATCAACTGCCAAAATACTTTTGAAAGAATTCTTCCCTAGGTTTGGTTTGCCGCGCATTGTCTGGAGTGACAATGGGAGCGAATTTGTGGGTCAAGTCATGCAAAAAGTTTGTGCAGGTCTTGGCATAAAACAGAAGTTCCACGCGGCGAATCACCCACAGTCGGCTGGTTTAGTAGAATGCTACAATGGAACCTTGAAGCTTAAAATTGCTAAGGTGCAAGCTAGCACAGGACTTAATTGGCCTGATGCTTTACCATTGGCTCTTCTGTCCACCAGAACAGCAGTACACTCTCGTTTGGGGCTTAGCCCTTACGAAGTGATATTTGGTCGCCCAGCTAATGTATGGGGAGTTCCTCGCCCTAAGAAATACTCAGACTTGCCATACCCGATGTTGATTGACTACTTGCATGACCTTACAACTAAATTGCGTGTTCTTCATCAACAGGTTCAGAGTGCTCTACCAGAGGCTTCCACAGACCCAGGTCATTCCATCCGACCAGGTGACTGGGTCTGCACGAAAAATTTCCAACGACAGAGAAATTTGGAGCCCAGATGGAGAGAGCCACGCCTGGTTCTTTTGACCACAAGAACAGCAGTTAAAGTCGAAGGAAAGAAAAACTGGGTGCATGCCGTGCACTGCAAGAAAGTGCCTTTGCCCTTGCCTTTCGATCAGTGGGTCCGTAGAGGCATCAGTGACTCTGAAAGTGAGAAAGTTCCGCAATTTGTACCATTCAGTGATGCGCGTCTAATTGGAACACTTTCTGAGAAAGAGGACGACGACATCCTTCAAGAAGCAATACCATCGCATCGTCGCTTGAACACGACAAATCCAGGAACATTGTTTCAAAACCAGACTGCCTCTGGACAGGAACGCTATAATTTGAGACCAAGACCAAAGAACTTGTAAATTTCTCTCCTATGTAGTACTCTATCCCGGTTGCAGGGTCACGGTAGGAGTCTTAGTTACGACCTGAGTAAGTGGCAATAGGCCTGCAGGACCTCACAGTGTCATAGGACGGTAGATAATCGTGACTACAGTGATTGAGGAAGATTGCCGTGAGCATCCACTTAGAAAGATGGAGGCTACATTAGATAAAAGAGAAAGTAAAAATGTAAAGAATAATTGTAAAGAAATATATAGTCGTTGTAGTATTGCTCTATGCGTCATTATATTGTCGTGTATTCTTTTGGCATCTGTAAACTGGATCATTATTACTCTGCAGCAAAAAGTTGTCTCTTCTCCTACCTCTACATCTTCTTCTACTATCTCTCCGCACCTATTTCACACTCTTCCCCAGCATGAACTCATCAGAAGAACTGAATACTTTAACAATTCCTTCGTCCAGTTGTTACATCAACATCAGTTAGTGATCAATACAACTGACTGTTGGGTGTGTGGACTCATACCACATACGGTAGAAAAAGGAATGCCATATTTAGTTCTTCCATTCTCCTATGAAGGTTCCGCTTGGGCTTATTTTGTCATTTTCAATAATGCATATCAAAGTAAAATTAAACAACCTGTCAGTTCACATAGTGTTGGTTCAGATTTCAGTCATAGTTTATTGATAAAGGGAATGGTAGCTATGGCTAAAATCATGGAAAAAAGTGAAGCTTCCATAGATGAAAGAAAAGCATATACCAATTGGAACATAACTAATTACATTTCCAGCCTCAATGATAAGGTTGAGCAAGGAAAATCTCCTCCGATACGGGTCATACCCCAACAAGGAAATTTCTGTCTGCAAATAAATGGTAGAACTCCAAACACCGGACAAAGAGAAAGTTTATGTTCCCATACATATGTTTATTCAGCCCTGAATTCACCGCCGTTAGTACCATCTCAAGGTACATACTTCGTTTGCCACGATAGGGCTTATACATGGTTGCCAGCTGATTTCTCTGGTACTTGTTATATAGCCTTTCTTCTTCCCCCTACATACACCGCTCCTGCGAACCATCATAAAAATAGATATGGCAGAGGGATTGTGGATTCGAAAGACACAGCAGGACAAGAGGGAGGAGATTTCCTCAAAGGATTTCTTCCCTTCTGGGGTCCAATGGCCAACAGCAGAAATATAAGGCAATTGGTTCGTGTCGTAGAAACCACCATAGACATCACTGTAGGAGCTTTAAGTAACATTACAGCTGAACTACAGGCTGATCGTCTTATGACCTTGCAGAACCGTGTTGCCTTAGACTTTGTTCTTGCGGACCGTGGTGGAGTATGCAAATTGATCGGATCAAGTTGCTGTATTTTCATACCTAATGACGCTCCGACAGTATACCAAGCTATCTCTAAGTTACACATAATCTCCGAGTCGATTCATCAGGACGAAGGAGATTGGTCCTTTTCAGAGTGGTTTTGGGAATTACTGTCCAAATGGGGTTGGAAGGTATTGACATTCTTTGGAGTAATTTTAGCTTTTATATTCTCTTGTTGTCTTTGTATGCACTGCGGTCCTGCCATCTGCAACCTATGTGCTACTGCATGTATTCCCAAACCCAAGTCACAAAGAGCAGAGAATATCAAAATGATGGTACAGCAACAGCTTGATGACCTCATGGCCATAGACATCGACTCAGATTAACATGAGTTTGTGTATCTTGCCTGAGTTCTGGCAAAAGGAGGGTCTGAGGAAATTCGATTTTTAATACGATCGTATCGACCCGCCATTTTGTGGCCCGCCGCCATTTTATGTTGCCTTCACTCAGGCAGCACAGCGAACGAAGTCCATTCTGCCTTTTCTGCTTATTCTGCAACATGGTGTTCAAAACAGCCTTCTGCCTCTATCTTTACAAGGCTGGTATTAAGGTCTGACCGAGTACACTAATCCCTGTCTGGTTTTCTAATCCTTGTTTCAACTATCTGTAGGCTCACACTATTCTCCGCCGATCTTATCTTATCGTCTGGCCTTCGCTGTCCTTTGCTAGTATTCTCTCATTTCACAACTGTCCTCCAAACGCACACAAACTTATCGCACCACATGCAACTTCGTTGTGGATCGGTTAATGAATTAGTTCAAGGGAGGGGTGACAAACACAGCTGGAGGGGAGGCAACCTTAAGTCACTTGATACTTTGTTTTCCAATTCCTTCTATTGGTGCTGTCTTGTTTTCCGACATTTCTATTGGCTCTGTTCTATCTTTACATTATTCTTACTGGCTCCTTTCTATGTGTTCTGGGAGTGTATGTAGTTAATAAATGGTTTTTATACGGTATATAAGATTGTGCGCCACAAAGTAAAGTGGCAGTCTCCTGAGAACATACCTTGTGTACTTCTTGGACAAATGTACTAGCTGCAATTAATAAAATCAGATCTTTTACGCCTGACAGAGTGTCCCGTGTCTCTGTTAGTTGAGGCAGGTGAATCCAAGGAGATTTCAGGCGTACCCTGCGCCGCCAGGCCCATAAGGTTCTGGTTCTTCAAGGGGAACTTCACGGCGGTCACCGGATCACCAACCAGCGACACGGACTCGTCCTCCGATGAGAGCTCCCTTGTGGTGGCGGCACCATCTGTGATCACCACTTCTACAGGTACAGCCACCACCCCCCCTACCAGCACCTCCCTCAGCCTTCGCCCCGTGCCCGCTTACCCAGGAGGGTGGGCATCACCTTCGCCCCAGGCACCTCGGCCCCTGCCCCTGCCCCTGTCACCCCTGCTGCCCTCAGTGAGGAGGCCATTGACCTCCTCAGGTCACTCACTGTTGGGCAGTCTACCATTGTGAATGCCATCCAGGGTGTAGAAAGGGAGTTGCAACACACTAATGCATTCCTGGAGGGCAGTCATTCTGGTCAGGCTGCCCATCATCGAACCCTGCAATCCCTTGCCTCAGCACTGATGGCAGCCATTGTCCCAGTGTCTAGCCTCCCCCCTCCAACTTCCTCCACCCAATCCCCTGTACCTCAGCCTATCCCATGCACACCATCAGACCAGCCTGCACACACCTCAACACACAAGGGCAATTCAGGCAAATATAGGCACCACACATCCCACAGGCACTCACACAAGCATCACACACCTACACACACACCAACATCCACTGCCTCCACTGTGTCCCCCTCCTCGTAGTCTCCCTCCTCCCTCCCAGTGTCATCTACACTCTCACCTGCATGCACTACCACTACAGCCACTAGGACTTGCACCAGAACACCCACCACCACACCCGCTCACCTGCACTCACCACCCCCACTACTATTTACACGTCCCCTGTGTCCTCTCCCAGTGTGTCTGTGACGCCCCCTCCCAAAGTACAGAAACGCGGACACACACACACCCAACTTCCATCCACCTCACGACAGCCTCCAGAGCATGCACCTGCACCTACAACCACCTCCTCTTCCTCCACTCCCAGACCCCCTCCCGCTACCCGTCCCAGTGTTCGTCAGAAACTTTTCATGAGCAACGTTGACCTCTTTCCCACCACCCCCCTCCAATTCATAGGTCCTGTAGTAGCACCTCAGACAAAAAATGTCCGGTACCAGTGGTGCCTGTTAGAGGTATGTGGAGTGCACCGGGCACCAGGGCAGCCAGTGTGACACGGAGCCAAAGCACAGCCAGTCCCCCCCGTGAAGCACCAGAAGTTGGACAGTGCTCGACAGGAGAGGGTGAAGACTCCTGCCGGAAAAGCCGCTCACAAGGGTCTCGGGGGGAGTGTCGAGTCAGCTGTGACTCCTCCCAAGGTGGGGAAGGGGCAGAGGAAAGCGCCAAAGTCTGGGAAGAGCAGCACCACGGAGAAGGCTGCCATCATCCCCGTTGCCCAGAATGCCACCGCCAGCCCCATCGTCACTGGTCAGGAGACCACCGCCAGAGTCAGTGCCCACGAGGGCAGCACAATCTTCACTGGTCAGGAGACCACCGCCGGAGTCAGTGCCCCGGAGGGCAGCACAAACTTCACTGGTCAGGAGACCACCGCCGGGGTCAGTGCCCAGGAGGGCAGCACAATCGTCACTGGTCAGGAGACCACCGCCAAAGTCAGTGCCCAGTAGGGCAGCACAATCGTCACTGGTCAGGAGACCACCGCCAGACTCAGTGCCCAGGAGGGCAGCACAATTGTCACTGGTCAGGAGACCACCACCGGAGTCAGTGCCCAGGAGGGCCCCAGCAGCCACAGCCCCGCTGGGCAATGACCGCCATGGCACACACCGCTGCACAGGTCAGAGACAGGGGACAAAGTCAAGCACCGCTGAACAGGGCAAGCACCGCTGAACAGGGCAAAGACCCCCATGGCAAGCACCGCTGAACAGGTCAGGAACTGCAAAGTCAAGCACCACTGAACAGGGCAAAGACCACTATGGCAAGCACCACTGCACAAGCCAGAGACAGGGGACAAAGTCAAGCACCGCTGAACAGGGCAAGCACAGCTGAACAGGGCAAAGACCGCCATGGCAAGCACAGAGGAAACCTCCGCTCCCAGTAAGAAGGAGCTGTTTGATTTTGCATGAGTATATTCAGAACCTAACTACATTTTAAACGTACAAAGTCTGCTATAGTTAGAGTTAGCTCAAGTAACTATAACTCGAGCGCTAAGATAACTATAACTTGCACTCCCAGCATGCACAGTTTTTTCATCAAACATTTTCCTGCAAGTATTACATTGATATTATCAATGATGTTATCAAAGACATCATGAGTGCCATAGTTTGTGGGGTTATTAGCAGTGCATGGAGAGGGTGCAAGTTATAGGCACAAGTTATAGTTACTTTAGGGCACGGATTATAGTTACTTGAGCTAACTATAACTATAACTATAACTGTTGGTCCCTGGGGGTGAAGGGGAACTGAAACAGACCCTCTTCACTTATTTTTATTTTTTGCCCTGGGGAGGTGGTGTTACCTGGGGTAGCTGGAGGGCCACTCACCCCCCAACATTCAATATTAAAAATGCCCGAGTAAGTGGTGGGCCTCGGGTACGCCAGGGGGCCATGATGCTCCCGTATATTAATTACTTTAAGTCCCAGGGAGGTGGTGGTCTCCGGGGCTGTGGGGGAGACTGTCGGGCAAAACATTTTGCCCTGGAGAGGTGGTGGTACCCAGTGAATGGGGGGCCGCATACCCCCTTGCCCATTTTACAAAACTGCCCCGCGGAAGTGGTGGTCCCCTAGGCTCATTAAAGCCTCCCTCCTCTACTAAGCCCCCAAATGCCCCCAGGACATTGCCCACCCGAGCCAAAAACAATAGAAAGCGCAGAGTATTGGGTTGTATTTTTTTTAATCTTGGAAAAATCTGCTGATCTATCTGCAGATATTTCTGATGTTTTCTTTTTTATTAAAATTATGATTTGTAGCCCTGGCAGGTTCTCTCAGGGACCCCAGCACCAGGGCTAAGGGGTCAGGGTGATTCTACCCTGGCACCCTTTCTTTTTGACACTTGGCTGGAGCTAAGTCCCAAGATGGCTACAAACATTATTGAAGTGTTGGCAGCTAATCAGATATCAGCTCAGGGACAGTTGGATCACGGAGGATCCACGTCCCTAAATATCTATGGTCTTTTCTCTTAAAATTACTACAAAACTACTTAAAGATTTCCCACCAAATCTCCAAAAGTATAATCTGTGGAACAGAATCTAGCCTCGTGCAAATTTGGGTGTAATTCTGATCAGTGGTTCGGGCTGTAGGCATGTCTAAATGTCCTATGAGCAATGAAAGGGAAAAACACGTTTTGGGACCCCCTATGATTCTTGGCACCCACTTAACGGATTCCCCCCAAAACTTTGCAGACATCAGTTGAACTGTCCAAAGTATAAGTTTGAAAAATCCTGTGAAGATTTGTTAAGCAGCACCAAATTTATTGGCAAAATAAAAAAATGCTTCTTCTATGGAAACATGCTTCTAACAATAACTACCTGCGTAGGTAATATATATATGTCCCAAGATGGCTGCCAACATTTCCTGGTTTGAAGTGCTGGCACCCAATCAGAGCCGTACATTTCCCTGCACAAGCTCTTCTTTTTTGGTGATCGCAAAGGATCCATGTCCCTAGATATACTGTTGCGCCGCACCGCGCGGCGCGAGCCGAGCGTTCGGCACAAGCCGCGCGTTCAGCTCGGGCCGCGCTTCGCGTCCTTAAGACGCGGCGCGCCCCGAGCCTTTCCTGCACCCTACGAGGCCCCAGAGCTTACTTGGGGCCTCGCTCTGTTCTCTCCCTCCGTTTCTGTTAGTGTCTCCTGATCCCTCTTACCTGTTGTGGCTTCTTTCTTCTTTCTTCTGTCTTCTTTCTTTTTGGGTCTGTTTTTTGCACTTTCCTTTATGTCTTTTCCCCTTCCCAGGTTACCCTTGTCTTCCCAGCATTCCTCCTTCCCTATTCTCTATGGTTTCTATTCTATTCTATTCTATCTACTTTTCCCTATCCAAGATGGTGTCCTTTTTCTTCCTGTGGGTCACTTCCTGTTTTGTGGTATTTAAGGGTGGTTTTTTCTTCTCTTCATTGCGCTGCAACACTCTCTGTTCAGATGGTGTCCTCGCTCCTGATTTCCTAGCCTTTGGTTCTGGAATTCGCCATTTCTGTGTTATTTACGTCAGTTCTTTTTGATTCCTGTTCCTCTGTTCTTGTTTTCAGGAATCCTCTGTGAATCTTCTCTTGGAGGTTTTTTCCCCTTCTTCTGAAGGGGTTTTTTCCCTCTGGCGCTACTTTCTTTAGGTCACGGTCTGTTCTTGGCGTTCCATTGCCTACAGCACCGTGGCTACCAGAAAGAGTCGCCCCTTTTTGGGCCAAAGCCGAACCCTCAAGATCCACGCCTCAAGATCTGCAAACTCCAGGCGCAAGCAGCACGTGAGTCGTGACATATACACATTTATGTTCCCTTTAAGATCTCTAAAACTACTTAACAGATTTATACCAATTAAGCAAACGTGTAACCTGTGTCCCGACAGCTATCGTTCTGCCAAATTTAGTGTGATTCTGTACAGTGGTTTGGGCTGTAGTCGTGTCTAAATGAGCTATTGGAATTTACATGGGAAATGCAACTTTTTTTAGCCCCATTTTTCTCAGTCCCTGCTTGCTGGATCACCATGAAGCTTTCCATGCGCAAGAATAACTGGGCCACGTTTTTTAGGGACATTTTGTGAAGATTCGTCAAACAGTGCCAAAGATATAGGCAAGTCAAAAAACACTTTTTCTATGGAAACATCGTCCTAACTATAACTACCTAGTGGTGATGGGCACTAGATTATATATATATATATATACATAAATTACCTCTCCTCCCCTACCTTGCCAAAATACTGGAGAAGGCCATCAATCAACAGATCACCAACTATCTGGAAGACATGTAAATTTACTTTGAAAGAACAAAAGACAAGAGGCGTTTGGCAAAACAGGAACAGTTAGGGTAAGATAAGATCATCTTTATTGCTCGATTAATAAAAACCATTGCGATGTTGTACAAAATCAGAACATTAATTTGCAATAAATAAGATAAAACCATGGAACCGTTGTGATATCGAAACTGCTGACCCCAGTCGCCCTTGGTCAGTTTCTTTTGAACTAGTTTTAAAAACTTAAATCCCCTTGCAACAAAATGGGATCGAGTCGCTCTTGAGCCAGGTGATGACCGCTAGTCTGCAGGAGTGAATGTGGTTTGTCAGAAAGGCAGGCTTTAACAGCTTCCTTTTTTCAGGGCCTAGAGTTGGGCAGGTGCAGAAGGCGTGCAACAGTGACTCGTGGTGGTAACCACAAAGGTGACAATTCTGGACAAGGTACTGCTCTTTCCATGATGGGCGAACGTCTTTGGTGCCAAAGAATTTGAAACAGCAAGAATGTTTGTTTTATTCAAGTTGAAAAGTGTTTGGTTAGATAGCGTTGAGGGGATGGGAGTAGATAGGACCCTAGGACTGCCCAGGCATGCCATCTTTTGACTAGGAAAGCTTTGTCGGTGAAAAGAGAAAATGAGCGAACTGAGAGGTTGACTAATCCATTGAATTAAGATTTTCCTACGCCGCTTTTCCAAACATCTTCCATGCCCAGGCTGTTGATTACTTGGTTTAAGTAGCTTCCCCCCAAGAGCCTGTTCTATTACAGTTTTGTTGAACCTGGACTTCTTGCCAGCAGGAATGAAGTAAGTGTTCTCTGCCAGCCATAACCTCCATGATGCTTTGAGGAATGTTCCCTGACTCTGAAAGATCTGGTTTGTTAGGCCCATCTCCAACTTTACCTGGGCTGGAGAGACATTTTTGGTAGGTTGAAAACAACCTTGTAGGTTCTGACTTGGCAACTGTTCAGTGATGACATCTCCCGACCCTGTAATAATTTGGTCCCATAAGAGATGGCTGGGAGGAGCTGGCCGGACATAATTTTTAACAGGTACAATCAATTTGGGCAGGTAAGCTTTTTCTTGAGTAGCTTGAAACTATAGGTTAATGAGTTGGTCTTTGCCTGAATTGAATACAGATGACGTTTCCATTTCAGACGTGGTTCGAGATGGACTCCCATATATTTAAAAGATTACACCACCTCCACCTTTTTTTCTCGTATGAACCAGTTAAAGGATTTATAGTTTGTCCCGAGGAGCCTCATCAGTTTTGTTTTGGCCAGGTTGATTTCTAGACTTTGCTGGTCCATAAAGGTTTTGAGTGCCTGTATGCTCTATTGAGGCCTCGTGGCGTGTGACTTAAAAGCAAGATGTCATCCGCATATTGTAGGCATCTGATTTTCTCTAGGCCAAAGGCTTGGGGATGACTGTTTACTTTTGCCATTACACTGGCGAAGTCGACCACATATAAATTAAAGAGAAGTGGGGCCAGGGCCCAACCTTGCTTTAGTCCAGACTTTGTGGGATTTTTTTTTGTGAGTCTTGTACTGTCAACAATTTTAACCTGAACCCAGGTGTCAGTGTATATGTCTATGATGGCCCTTAGCAGGTTGGAAGGAATGCCCAATTGAGCCAACTTGTACCAGAGTCTTTCCCTGGAACCAGGTCAAAGGCTGATTTAAGATCAATGAAGCATGTATGAACGCTCATTTTCTTGTGACTGGCCCTTTCCATAGTGAGGGTAAGGGAGGTTAAGTTTGTTGATGCTCCCAGGCCAGCCCTAAAGCCTGTCTGAAATCTTGGGAGGAGCATATTCTCATAGGCCTAGGCTTGCAGATGCTAAAACAAGAAGGAGCCGTACACTTTGGCTTACACGTCCATGAGTGCTATAAGCCTGTACTTCGTGGGTAGGGCCGGGTGTCTGCTTTTAAAGATGGTATGTACAATACTACCTCTCCATGAATCTGAAATGCGGATGGCTAGGGCGATAGTGGTGAAGAGGGGCAGAAAGTACTGTGCCCAATACTTTGAATGGATTTTAAAGATTGCGTTTGGGAGCCCATTTGGACCGGCTGCCCCCTCAGATTTCATCTTCCTAATCAGGCCGGCTATTTGGTCTGATTTACATACTGCATCCCTGGGATCCTTCTTGGCGATGGTCACTGCTTGTTGGCCTACTATGTTGTTATGACTTTATGGCGGTTGCTCCCCTTTCCGAATGGGATGATTCCTTTCCTATTTGCCGTACTATTCAGGCTACAGATATGACTCTCCCACATGGCCGGGTTGATACCGCAACTGAGAAGACAATTTTTCCCAGGGCCAGTTCATTCACCATACTCCAGAAGGCTTTGCTGTTTTTTGTTTTGCTCGCCCAGTCTAGCTTGAACCAATGATCTTCTAAAAAGTTTTTCTTTGCAGCCCAGAAGTCTGCGTGGTAGTTTTTTTTCATGGATCTCAGGGAGGCTATGTCATCTTGCTCATCCCGCCTGATGGCATTTATCATTTTCCTGGCCTGCTGCGCAATGTGTGTTTTCTGTAGGCGCAGAGCTTTATTAAACCAGAATTGACTGTCTCTGGCCTTTTTAGAATCAAGGGCCAGGTACTGATAAGGAGCTTTATGGACGGCTTTGAGAGAAGCCTGCTGCTGAGCTCGGCCCAGGCATCAGTCCAGTTTACTTTGAAGGTGGGGTACTTTTGATGCTTGTCTGCTATGTTTGTTCTCTCCTCTAATGACACGGCCTTTTGATACACCTCATCCATCACAGCCGCGATCCCTGTTTGGCACTGTTTCAGTCTCTTAAGTTTGAATATTGCTGGGGCTGAGAGTAGGTCATTCGAGATCTGTAATTTCTCAGGTTTATAAGCCAGCTCCAGTGATTGTGGAAAAAGATCACTCTCAGCTCTGTATTTTATTTGGAAGGAGTGCACAGGGGTATTGCAGTTGTTTATTAGGGTGAAGTCGATGGTTTAACCTATTTTTTCGCCTGCAAAGGTTACTGCTGCTGGAGAGTCCTTTTCGCTGTTACTATTTAATAGTGTTAGACCTAAAAGATCTAGGTATTTCCTAGGGATACTTGCCAATTGGGCTCCGCAGTTGCTCCTTTTGAAGAGAGCAAGTTAATATTGAATTCACTTCTGATAATAAACGTGGACTTGATGTGTTGCCTTCGTAAGTGCTTGATTAGTTCAACCAATTTTCCCACTTTTTCCCCCCTTTAAGCCTTTATAGGGTGAATGTACACGTTTATAAGAATTAAATCTAATTGACTATTTTTCTGACTGCTGAGTGTGACTTTAGTTGCCTGTACCCAATGTGACTCTATGTCGATTGTGACTTTGTGGCCTTCGATGGCCGAGGAGATCATGGTTATCATGCCTCCTTTTGCGTGACCATATTTGCTTGAACTCTTGGATGGGATGTAAAAGGCAGTATACCCAGATACCACGATCGGATCTAAACACCAGGTTTCCAGGAGTAGGATAATATTATACTCCCGGAGAAAGGCCTAGGCCTCTGGATCTTGGTATATTGACTCAATGCTGTGTACATTCCATGAGCAGATGTTAATGTGTGAGCTTCAAGAGCCCCGATCTCCTCGCTGTTGGTCATGGTCAGGGATATTTTTGTGAGCTGGGGGTGGGGAGCTCTTTTGAGGCCCAGAGAATGTGGCCTAAACCTGGATCTCCCACGTGCTTCACTACCATTAGATTGACCATGGTCTTTGCAAGTGTGCCGGCTCCCATTGCCCTTCTGAATATTGAATTGTTGCGGGCATTGAAGCCCGCAGCAGTCCCGGATAACGAGGGTGGTCCACTTGTCGTAGTTCAATGCCCCACGAATAAAAAATGTCAGAAAAAGTGACTAATTGATCTACTAGGGCTGCCGAAGACCAAGAGGTAAGTGTGGCCTCTTGATCGGTCCTTTGTGGATGCGGTTTAAATTTGACGGAGAGAAGATCTGCTGAGGTTCTTTGAGATAGATCACTTATTTCCCTTAGCAATTTTAAGATGTTCCCCCAATTGAGGGCATCAAAGTTTCCCTCTGACTCAAAATATGGAATGAGAAGCAGTTTGAACTCTTCTGAAGTAGTGGCAGGAGTTGGGGCCGCTGGTTGGAACTCACTGCTGTTAGGTAGTGTAAAATCATTGGAGCATGCTGTTAAGCGGCGCAGGGGCAATTGATGCAACTGCCGACTCAGGCCAGGTGGGCTTCTCTCTTCCCCGCTTTGGTCCTGCAGCTTCTGTGTTGGATAGTCTGTTGTTACAGGCTGCCAGGCTATTGCATCGCTGAATTAGGTGCTCATGGGAAGGCATGCTGAAGTATTGGTATTGACTGGCTTTGTCTCGCCTGGCTTACTGATTCTATTGCCCTCTTTGACTTTGTTGATTGACCTCTGTGATGGGTGACTGGAGGAGGCGCTTTGGATTTCACTACTCTGACCCCCCCTGATCGGTGGATATGGGTGATTTTTGGGAGCTTGGATCCAGAATAATCCTTTATGATACTAGACTGATCATGGTCAGGTGGAGTAGGTGATTCTGCACAAATGTTGAGGGCATTGGGCTGCTTCTGCTGCTTGAAGAGTTGCCAAATGCTTTTCTGCTTGTCCAATCTTTCTTTTTCCGTGCCTTCCTTTGCTTTTTCTTTTCTTTTTTGTTTTTGGTGGTGTTTCTCACTGGGAGAGGATGCAGGAGGCGCTGTTGTTCTCAGAGGGATAATCTTCTTCCTGTGAGCAGGACTGAGGCCTGGGCTGTGGACTACCAGAGGCTGTGCGCCCTGTGGTTTGTAGAGCTTTTGGCATTGCAGTCACTCTTGAAAACTGTTCCATGAGTGACGTCTTGGCTTCTTGTGCCAGTGCTTCTATTACTCAAAGTCGTGCCCTTGTGTTGAAGGCCTGGGCCCTGAATTCCATTAGGATTTCATTAAGGATGACCTGGGGCTTGTTCCCAGAGTGAGTGCAATTGCATCTTGCTTGTTGGACATAGTTGTGCTTTTGGGCTCGAAGTATCAGATCATTGAGTGCTTGCAGCTTAGGGTCAATACCCACAATGTATTTGGCCATGATGTTGAGCAGGTCAACTTGGATGTCTTCTTTGTCTGCCTGGTGATTTATTGCTACTGCCATGACATCAAGTATTGACAAGAGGGAGTCCCAATTGTTGGCGGGGACCTCTGATTGTTGCTGAGGATTTTGTGCACTGTCCAGGACTATGCTATTTATAGGCCCCAGCTCTTGTTTTATGGGGGTTATGGGGTATTGGTGGTTGTATCCTGCATGACACTGAGCGCCTCCCCAAAAGTAACTCCGAGTAAATCCGTATAAGAAGGTTCAGTTGGAGGTGGAGCATGGGGTCTAACAGAGACCAGGTGGGTTGAGTCCTCTCTTATGCTCAAGCGTGAAGATCGGTCCTCCCAAATGCTGAAATCCAAGACTGAAACCAGCTCTAGGGAGGGTACTCTGGTGGATGCAGCCTTCAAACTCCCTTCCGTGAGGAGGGGGAGTTAATTGATGTTGTTGTTGTTAGGACCGGCCATTTTGACTTTTGCGAGTTGGAATTGGACATGTGGATAAGTGGACCCTTTTAAATTCTTTATCAGGGTCTTCCCTGTGATTGTTGATTCTGAAGAGTCAGTTGAGTCCTGAGAGATTGAGGGCAGGATGTATAAAAAGTCTGTAATTTTGTAACCCACTTTTTTTATTGACAGAGCTGGGGTGGATCTGCAAGAGTTCGCCGTCTGTTCACAAGCTGAGCTCCTTCGTTCGGTGAGGAGACTATGAGGTTGGTGAGGAGTTTGCTGGAGATCTCTGTCTGGTCCTTTTTTGTGGCCGTTTCATCCCTCCGTTGGTGCCCCCGAGGTCTGCTGGATCGCATTTGCGCTGACCTGCTGGGGGTGCTGGATTTGAAGGGCCAGCTGCTTGGCGATTAAAAAAAGATTCTCAGGTTCTTCGCTTGGAGAGGCAACACTGGTGCTAGATCGGTGTTCAGGTGGAAGGGGGGATGAGCGGGTCTCTCTTGAGGGACACAAGCCACAGCCAGGCCTGGCTGGGCCACTTCTGTGAACCCCCTGGGCTTGCACTCAGCGACGGCTGACTACAAGCGCTGCACTCAACCACCCCACGGAGGTACTTCCTGGCCAAGATCGTGGAAAACCAGGAGACCTGCTATGGCTGGCTGGCTGTGAAAGTATATGCCTCTATGAGGGCTGCCGGGTTTACTGCTGGTGAGGTGTTGATGTCTCGCCTTTCCTTATCCGTCTTTTCTCCCTTTTCATGCAGGCCTTAAGTTGGAGGGAAGTGAGGTGCAGGGTGACTTTAAAGCAGCTTGTGGTTGTGTGTGGTGATGGAGATTGTCCCCAATTACCCCCGAGCAGCTGCATGACTACTTGCTGGCTCCCTCCTTACACTCCTTGCGCCTCTGGCTCCCTGAGTCAGGGGCCTGGGTTCTGGCCCCTGAGGGCCCTAGGGCATTGGCCCTTACCTGCATTGAGCAGCGTTGGCGGTGGCTGGGATGGAGCAGGGGGAGAGGTAGATACAGGGCGCGGGGCAGTTGCAATAATCAGGGCGGGGTCAAGCATGGCAACAACCGATTACCTCTGGCCGACGTTGGACTCTGTCAGATGTCGGTGCCGCTGTCAGGCACCATTCGAGATGCACCAGCACTGTTCCCGTCTGCTCCCATCTTCTGCTCCTGCTCCTCACCGCGTCGTTCATGCCAGCCACTCCGATCCAGAAGTCCGCTCACCTGGAAGCAGAACCTGAACGGTTAGTTTAATTAAACATTACAGCTGGGAGAACAATTCCAGAACCAGGGGCTTGAGGACTGTCTCAAAATACATGTCTTGTGCTCAGTGTTTTATACATTTCTTTGGGTACAATGACACAAGAAAAGCATTCCTTTTGGAGAGAAGAATGTGAACAGCTGTCTTGGAGTCATAAATAAGTTCCTGATATCATATGCAGGTGTGCCTTGACCTTGTGTGGACACAATGTGGGCCCGCCAGTAACGTGTCCAGATGTCGGGCTGAGGGGCATATGATCACTGTGTGTCACTGTGCGTGCTGTGATCTGATTGGCTGTGTGTTCCTAACTTCATGTGGCATCTGACTTTATGATGCACTCACCCCTCGAGCCATGTGTGTTTTGGGGAGGCCAATCTCCTGCGACCTTTGCTGTGTCAATGCACCTATCTGTGATCTAAGTTTCCTGTTTGCATGTTTGACAGCTGGCTATGTGCTGTCCCACCTGTGACCTGTCAGTCAGTAATCTCAGGCCTAGTTCATAGAGCCTACCTGACCATGTATATTAGAGTCAGGGTGAAGGAGAGTTCATGTCTGCCTGATTAGCTTATAGTGATGTGATTTCATTGGTGGATGTGATTGTGTCATGGCGCATATTGACATTGACTTTACCAATATTAACAAGTATATGCAGCACCCGGGATATCCCGCCAGGAAATGTTGGCGTGAAATGAAACACAGCTACCCTGACAGATGGTGTTTCAACCCGCCGCCAGGCTGCCTGACAACGGGAGCCTGGCAGTGGGTGACGGCTGCCACTGGCGGCCGTCACCATGTACATTATATGGCGGTTTGGCCTGCCATGCCGGCTGGAGGCTTCAGCCGCCACTGCCGGCATGGCAGGCCAAACCGCCAGGATCATAATGAGGGCCTATGTGGTTTGAATGGACAAGATACTTTTCAGTCATCTTTAAAGGAAGTCCCCACCCTGTTTGCTCTTTTTTATACTTCCAGTGCAGATATTGGAAGCTTATTTAGAAGTGTTCTGCATTTTGCACTGCTAGTACTCAATTTTGAGTTTGTTTTGCTTAAAATTGTAAATAAAATAGCATCTGATGAAAATGATGAGTAACAACCACTCCCTCAAGATGAAAACTCATTAGATATAGAACCACCACCAAAGTGCCAATCCATTGTGTGGGATTTTTTCAAACATGTAAAGTGCTAAAGTGGTCATTATGTGACAAAACTCTTTCAAGCTGACTTCGAAAGAATATTCATGTGGGACTACTGGCATGTTATACTAGGCACTTGTCAAGAGCAGAGAGGGAGAGAAGTGCTGGAGAACCAATTACTTCAGGTGCTACACGAGCTACTACATGAGAGTGAATTCTGAGTGCAGTGGAACAACTTTTAGCAGAAAAGTCCCCAGAACTGAGAAGAATAGAAAAATTGTGACAAGGTGCTTACAGTAGACAAATAGTCCATTACTGTGTTTTTTTTTATTCATGCCACTTCTTACTTGTTTTGAGTTTCTCCACATAACATGTTTTCTACTTGCTATATTATTTATAGAAAACAAAACAAAAAATACAAAATCTTTAAAAAACTAAAAAAAGTTTCGAAAAAAGAACAACCACTTTAAATGGTTAAAAAAGATCAAGTGTATGTGCTGTATGTAAAAGAAAGAGGGACTGTATATGTGAGTGACTGAGAGTGTAAGTGGCTGTATGGGTTAATGACTAGGTGTATGAGTGGCTGTATAAGTGATTGATTGGCTGTGTGAGTTGCTGTATGAGTGAATACATGGCTGTGTGAGTGGGTGCATTAGTGAGTGACTGGAGGTGTATGCAGCTGCATGAGTGAGATGCTATGTTAGTGAATGTGTGAGTGAGTGGGTGGATGAATGTCTGCATGAGTGAGTTACTGTAACTGAAAGTGGCTGTATGGGTGAATGATTGGGTATGTGAATTCCTGTATATGTGAGTGACTGGGTATGTGTGTGGCTGTATCAGTGAGTGACTGGATTGTGTGACAGCCTGTATGGATGAGTGACTGGGAGTGTGGGTGCCTGTATGGTTGAGTCACTGGGTATGTAAGCAGCTGTATCAGTGAATGAGTGTCTGTTTGATTTTCTGCATGATTGAGTGAGTGGCTGTGTGAGTAGGTGTATGAGTGAATGGCATGGGGGTGTATAGTGGTATAGGTGAGATTTTGGTGTGCAAGTGGCTATGTTAGTGGCTGTCTGAATAAGAGTGGCTGAGTAACTGCATAGGTGAGTGAGTGGCTGTATGGCTGAGTTACTTTGTAAATTAGTTGTATGAGTGAGTGACTAGGGGTGTGAGAAGCAGTATGAGTTAATAAATGTGTTTAAGTGGCCGCAAGAATGGCCAATTGTGGATGTGAGTGGCAGAATGGCTGAGTGACTGAACGTTTTTGTGGCTGTATGGATGAGCATCTGGCTGTATAAGTAGATGCATGGGGGAGTGACTGGGAGAGTGGTCTTATCAGTGAGTGACTGCATTGTGAGAAGCTGTATGAATGAATGAGTTGGTGTGAGAGTAGCTATATGGATGAATGAATGGCTGTGTTAGTGACTATATGAGAGAGTGACTGTCAATGTGAGTTATTGCATGAGTGAGTGATTTGAAGTGTGAATGGCTGTGTGGGTGAGTGACTGGGTCTGTGAGTTTCTGTATGAGTGACTAATTGGGGCTGTGAAAAGCTTTGCGAGTGAGTAACTGTTTGTATAAGTGCCTATATGAGTGTATGAATCAATGACGAGGGATGTACATGGCACTATGAGTAAGCAACTGAGAGTGAGAGTATGAGTGGCTGTATGTGTGTGTTACTGGGTGCATCAGTGTGTGTATGGCTGAGTGAGTGCAAGTGGGTATTGTGAGAAAGGACCACTTTTGACATTGTAGCCCCACTCTTTGTCTTGAAAATGAAGTGGTGTCAAACTTTAAGTGCTCTGGGCCCAGGTTAAACAGGGCCAGATATGATTACACAAAACTTTACTATGTATTGGCACTTCAGCCACCCTTGTAAGTCCATGGTAAATGGTACTCCTGGTACCTAGGGCATGGGTACTGAAGAAGGCCTCCCAGAGTTGCAGCACCAATTGTACCACTCTGAGAGGCCCCACACCTGCCTCATGGAGAATGCAATTGCAAGTGCATGACAAGGTGTATTTAAAAGTGACAAACTGGACATGACACTCACCGAGAGTGTCCTATCTACTAACACTGCATCCACTATAGGTAAGTCACCCCTCTGGCAGGACTTACAGCCCCAAGGCAGAGTGCACTATAGTGCATGTGAGAGCAGATGTTTGCATGAGCAAATATGCCCCTACTGTGTCTTTACAAAACCTTAAGACATAGTAAGTATACAGGGAAGCTATGGAAAATGCATGTGCTGGACACTGGTCATTACAAGTTCCGCAGCTACATTATGGCTTCTCTGGGTTGTTTGGTATCAAACTCAGAATAGTAAACCCACATTGATGCCATTGGTGGATATATTATAAAATGTGCACTCTTAATGCCCAATATATGCAGTATTTTGATGGCATCCCTAGACCTGCAGATAGGATTTGATGGACACCAGAAGACCACTGACAAAAAAGAACCAAGACTCGAGAACAGAAGCCCTGCTACAACAAGAAAAATGTACCAAACACTGCCTGCTGCACCCAGGACTCGACAATTGCCGCTGAGGGTCTACTGGACATCGGATAGACTCTAAGGAACCCCCAGAGGACCTCCAGATTTATGAAAATTGCCAAGAACCTCCCTCCAGAATGAAGGCAACACTCCCTACACCCTACAGGGAAGAAACCAGTGAAGCCAAGTTCTCTAACCGGCTGCTGAGCATCAAACTGGACAAGTAGCCAGATCGAATTCCCCCTGACAAACCCTGTCATTGTTGCAAGTTTGGTGGCACTGCAACATCCAGTGGCTGAGAAGCCCAAAAGAAAAGTCTACTCTGGACTCTCCAAGGACCAGAAGCAAGCACCAGTTGAGGGATTTCAGGAAACCCAAGAAACATCCCCCAGAGTGGCCCTGCTGACCTGCAATCCACCCTCAAACGACCTGCACCTGGCTCCAAAGACTCATTGATACAAAACCCTTGGCTGACCTACCTGCACTGCACTCTGCTGAAGGGATCCCTAACCTCTTGCAAGCCCTACACTCCAAGGCGACCCACCAGACTAACCTTTAAGTCCACCTGTGCAGTGTGTTTTGAAGTGGTGCCCTTCTCTGTTTTGCACCAGCTCCAAGACTTTCAGCTGCTGCTCCCGCTTGAACTGGGAACCACCCAAAGTTTTCCAGCTGGCCCAAATGACATCTCAACAGCCTTGACCTAAAAACAGAAGGTGACACTTGTGAGAGCATTGTCTGATTTTATATGCATTTTAAAGATTTCTCCCATTGATTGCTATGGTGCGTAACTACGCACAAAAAGACCAAGGGGGTCATTCCGACCCTGGCGGTCATGGACAGCCAGGGCCGGGGACGGAGGAAGCACCGCCAACAGGCTGGCGGTGCTTTAGGGGCAATTCTGACCGCGGCGGTAAAGCCGCTGTCAGAAAAGGGCAACCGACGGTTTTCAGCCGGTTTACCCCTGCCCCAAAGAATCCTACATGGCGGCGCTGCTCGCAGCACCGCCATGGGGATTCCGACCCCCTTCCCGCCATCCTGGTCCTGGCGGTAAAAAACGCCAGGAACAGGATGGCGGGAACGGGTGTCGTGGGGCCTCTGGGGGCCCCTGCACTGCCCATGCCACAGGCATGGGCAGTGCAGAGGCCCCCTAACAGGGCCCCATAATGATTTTCAGTGTCTGCCTAGCAGACACTGAAAATCGCGAAGGGTGCCACTGCACCCATCGCACACCATTCGGAGCCGGCTTCATCGTTGCTGGGGCTTTCCCGCTGGGCGGGCGGGCGGCCTTTTGGCGGTCGCCCACCCGCCCAGCGGGAAAGTCAAAATGACCGCCGCGGTCATTTGACCGCGGTACGGTCTTCTGGCGGACCCCCAATTGTGCTACATTTTGAAAAATCATAACTTAAAAAGTACTTGCCCGATTTTAATTATATTGGTCTTAAAAATTTCATAAAATCTGAATTTGTTTTTTAAATTGGTCTCGAGTTATTCTTTTCAGTGTGTGTCCACATTTACTGTATTGATACTATGAGTGCAACAAATGTTTAACACATCTACAACATAAGTCTGATTGCTCACCCACACTACCACAAAAACAGAGCATTATGTGGTCTGCTTCTTACCTCTCGATACCAAAGTGGGGTTGCTTGGACTCTCTGCACTTAGCACATATTTTTCATACACTATATAGAGAGCAAACCTCCTAAATATGGTGGAACCACTGGGACACAAGACTTTGAATTTGATGATACCACTTTGTCACTAAGAGAGCACACAAGTAACTCTAAACATTTTCTGTAGTTGTATTTTTTACAATCAGGCTATTTTTCAAAATGTTTAAATTCATTGCTAGGGCTTTGGTTAGGTCCCCAAAACAAATGATTAGAAACTAAAAGTCGTTACTATTATCGAGCATTAGAAAAGGCTTCCAAAGGTTTGCAAAACTTTTTGAAAGGTTGCGAACATTTCCCAAAATTTAAAAAGATCCCAACTTTAGTAAGCAATATGTCTGATGCAGAGAACCAGGCTCAGTAGCTCGACTTGGCCCCTCGGATGGGAATGAGATGCCACAAATAAGGGTTCTCTGCAAAGGTTACAAAATTCACAATGGTTTTCATGCTACCACAGAAAAGCATAGGCATCTTGTGGCAAAATATGAGACTGCTAAGCAGGTGGAAGAAGGGGAACCCTCAACAGCAGAGAATCAAGACAACTCAGAAGAAGCTGAGGAAGAGGATGTAGGGTCCTCTGTCTCAGAAATAGGAACCGCCTCAGAAGAGGATGTGGCTCTGGCTAGGTTGACCAAAAGGCTGGCTTTAGAAGCTCAACTTTTGGAAATGGAGATACAAAGAAGAGAGTTGGACCTAGGACCCATCTCTTGTGGCAGCATTCAAGTAACTAGGGAGAAAGATAAATTGTTCAACCTAACACTCCCAAAAAGAGTTGTCCCACCTTATACAGAGGGTGATGATATCAGCAAGTGGGTTTCTGCCTATGAGAGAGCATGTGAAGCCAGGGAAGTAGATAGGAAACATTGGGGCTCTCTGTTGTGGGAACTGTTCTCAGGCAAAGTGCAGGTATAAACTCCTGTCTTTGAATGAGGCAGATGGCAAGTCCTATGACCTCCTGAAGGCTACCCTGATTGAGGACTTTGAGCACACAGATAAAGAATACAGAATTAAATTGAGGGATACTTGAAAAACCAAGAGTCAGTCCTGGGTAGAATTTGTGTGCTATTCAGTAAAATGCTGGATGGTTGGTTAGAAGGTAAAAAGGTGCATGATTCTGATGGGCTTTATAATTTAATTATAAAAGAGCATTTTTTGAGTAATTGTTACAATGAGAAACTACATCAGTTCCTGGTAGACCTAGGTTCACTTTCTCCTTTCGATTTTGGGAGAAGGCAGACCACTGGATCAAGACAAGGGTGACCAAAACAACCGCTGGAGTGGGAGACCAAAAGAAAGAGGCCAAGCCCCCCACCCGGAAAAGATGGGAACCAAAATAAAAACAAAGAGTCTTCACCAAACCCCCCAAAAACCTGTCCATTAGGGTAGGCCCAAGACTCCTCGCAATCTGAGTGTGGGTACAAAGGTAGGATCCCAACACGGTTTTGTGTCATGATTGCAAAAACAGAGGACACCAAACTGGAGACTTGAGATGGTATCACAGTTGTTCCCTGACCATGGCAGTGAACCCACAGAGGCAACATTAGTCACTGAGGGATGGGTAGATCTATCCTGTGCTGCCTGGACCACTAATATGCATACATACAGGCAACACCTTTGATTAATTGGACTAAAGAAGAAGCCTTAAGGTACACAGGGGCTAGTTTCACCATGGTGACCCAGCAGCTGGCCCACTCAGATCAGTACCAGCTAGGGAAATCATATCCTGTCACCAGTGCTAACAATGTCTTAATGATCCTTTCCATGGCAATGGTATCTTTTGACTGAGGGGTAGAAGGAAGTGGCTGTCTCCTCATCGATCCCTGTAGACTGCCTGCTTGGAAATGATTTGGAGCAATCTCAAGGACTGAAGTAGAACTGAGGACCCATGCAGCAATGTTTGGCTCCCAGAATGGGGTTGTATCAAAACAAGGGCACAAAGCAAACTCCAGAGTGAAAAAGAGGTGTGGTGGATCCAGAAAGAGTAGACTAACATTCCGGAACAAAAGGCAGGAAGACTGCGGGGCCAGCTTTTAAATAGACCACAAGTCAGAACCCCTCTACCCAGGAAGAGGACTTGTTATCCTCGGAGGGAACCGAGCCTGCAGATCTTTGGCCTTATCACCCAGAACTTTTAGGACCAAAGGGCTCCTCTAAGGAGGATCTGTGCCAGGGACAAAAAAACCTGTCCCTCTCTTAAAGGCCTAAGACAGCAAGCTGCACAGGAAGAAAAGGGTAGTGTCAGCGGTACCCATAGGGTTTATTGGGAGGATGGACTCCAGTTTACTGAGGCCAGAGACCTCAAGCCTGGTGCTACAAGGAGGGTGTTAGTACCCCAGCAATACAGATAGTTTCTTCTCTAGCTAGCCCATGACATTCCCGTAGCTGGGCACTTTGGCCAACACAAGAACTACAGCAGGCTAGTTAATCACTTTTACTGCCCTGGAATGTCCCAGAAGGTGAAGGTCTTTTGTCAGTCCTGTCACTCCTGCCAAGCCAGTGACAAGGCAGGGGACCGCCTAAAATCCCCCCTAACCCCACTACCCGTGGTTGGGGTACCCTTTGAAAGTGAAGGGTTGTCATTGTTGGCCCCCTTGACCCTCAGCTTCAGGAAACAGGTACATTTTAGTGGTATGTGATCATGCCACTTGGCACCCTGAAGCCATTTCAGTTAGGACTATCACTGCCCTGCAGTGGCAAAGGACCTCCTGGGTATTTTTACCAGGGTTGTCTTTCCTAAGGAGGTAGTATCAGACAGTTGTTCAAACCTCATGTCTGCATGCTTAAAACACACATGCAGCTGTGTGGAGTGATGTATAAGTTCACTACCACATGCCATCCAAATACCAATGGACTGGTCGAAAGATTTATTCAGACATTGAAAGGCTTGATTGGAGGCTTCCCTGAAAAACACAGAAGGAGATGGAATGTTTTACTTCCATGTCTACTTTTTGCCTACAGGGAAGGGAATAGGATTTTCACCTTTGAACTTTTGTTTGGGCATCCCTTTAGGGGTCCATTAAATCTGGTGAGGGAAGGCTGGGAGAGGTCTCACAAAGAGCCTAAGCACAAAATTGTAGACTATGTCCGTGGCCTTCATTCCAGGATGGCTTAGTACATGGAGCTCCAGAAGCATTGGTATGGCCAAAACGCTGCAGTGGTGGAGTTCCAACCCTGGCAGAAAGTTTGGGTATTGGAGCTTGTGGCTCCTAGGGCTCTCAAATACAAGTGGTCTTGGGCCTACCCCATACTTGAAAGAAAAGGGAAGTCACCTTCCTGGTTAAACTTGGCAGTTGCAAGAACCCCAAAAGGATTATTCATGTCAACCACTTGAAGCCTTACTTTGACAGAGATGATGTGACCATGCTAATGGTTACAGATGAGGGACATGAAGAAGAAAGTGAACCTCTCCATCATCACCTCTCGGGCAACACACAAGATTGCTCTGTGGATGAATTGATATTGTCAGACACCCTCACAGGACAACAGCAGGCTGATTACAGGCAAGTTCTCAACCAGAGTGCTGACGTATTCTCTCTGACTCCTGGTAGGACTAACTGGTGTACCCATGATGTGGACACTGGTGAAAGCTTGCCTGTAAAAAGCAAAATCTATAGGCAGTCAGACCATGTCAGAGAGACCATCCAAGTGGAAGTCAAAAAAGACGCTGGATGTGGGTGTCATTAAACCCTGTGAGAGTTTCTGGGCTAGCCTTGTAGCTTTAGTCTACACACCTTACTCTAAGGGAAAGACAAATAAAATTAGGTTTTGTGTGGACTTTAGGGGCCTCAACTCAGTCAGAAAAACAGATACACACCCAGCTCCAAGAGCTGATGAGCTCATTTACAGAATAGGGGCAGCCAAATACCTGAGCACATTTGATCTTACACTTAGGTGCTGGCAGAATGGACTTACCTCAGAGGAAAAGAGAGATCAGCATTTTTCACCTCATGTGGGCACTATCAGTTTACTTTCATGCCCTTTGGATTACAAAATGCCCCTGCCACCTTCCAAAGGTTGGTGACCCAAGGCCTGGCTGGGCTGGAATCCTTTAGTGCAGCATATCTAGATGATACTGCTGTCTACAGCACCACCTGGCAAGATCACCTGATCCACCTTGGAAAGGTCCTTGAGACCCTGCAAAAGTCAGGTATCACTATCAAGGCCAGTAGGTGCCAGATATGGCAGAGAAATGTTGTGTACTTGGTCCACCGGGGAGCTGGAAGCCACGTTCACCTCCTAGAGACCAAGGTCCAGACAATTGTGGCCTGGGAAGCTCCAATTCGGGGCATTTCTTAGCTTGACTGGATACTATAGGAGGATTGTGAAGGATTATGCCACCATAGTAGCTCCCCTCACAGAACTTACCTCTAAGAAAATGCTCAAAAAAATCAACTGAACAGTGACTTTTCAAATTGATTTTGACACTCTGAAGGATGCAATGTGCTCTGCCCCAGTTCTGAAATCTCCAGATTACTCAAGGCAGTTTACTGTCCAAACAGCCTCAGAACCTGAGATAGGAGCAGTCCTAGCCCAGATCAATGGTGAGGGACATGCTTTTAAAAGAGGAAGACTACTCCAGAGGGAACAAAAATGGAGTGCCATAGAGAGGGAAGCCGTTGCTGTGGTTTGGGCCTAGAAGAAACTGATATCATACTTGTTTGGCTCTCACTTCATATTTCATACAGACCACAGGCCTATCAGGTTGATTCAACAGACAAAAAGTGAAAACCCCATACTGCTTAGGTGGTCCACTTCTCTACAGGAATGGACTTTATAGTGGAACGCAGACCTGGGACTGCCCATGCCAATGTAGATGGCCTTTCCAGGTTCTTACACTTAAAGAA
This sequence comes from Pleurodeles waltl, assembly GCF_031143425.1. NCBI lineage: Eukaryota > Metazoa > Chordata > Amphibia > Caudata > Salamandridae > Pleurodeles > Pleurodeles waltl. The sequence continues at coordinate 15,331,418 of NC_090438.1, read as the reverse complement.
TGATTACTCCCCAGGGGAAGTGTAGTTTCATCCCATTTCATATGCCAGGGTTTAGTGTGAGAAAGGGCCCCTTTTGACATGGTAGCCCCCCCAATGTTTGCCAGGAAAATTATGTTGTTTCATACTATAATTGTCCTGGGTCCCTGCTAAATAGGTTCACAGGGCCAGATCTATTGGCCCAAAACTGTACTATGTTTGGCACTTTAGCCACCCTTAGAAGTCCTTAGTAATTGGTACTCCTGGGACCTAGGGCATGGCTACTGAAGAGGGCCACCTAGAGGTGCAGCTCCAATTGTGCGACTCTGAGAGGCCCTGTATCAGACTCATGTACACTGCCATAGTAAATGCATGACAAGGTGCATTTAAAAGTTGCAAACTTGACATGGCACTAACCAAGAGGGCCAGGTCCACTAACACTATGTGTACTATAAGTAAGTCACTTCTCTGACAGGCCTTACAACCCTAAGGAAGGTTACACTATAATGCATGTGAGGGCATATGTGTGCATGAGCAAATATTCCCCTACTGTGTCTTTGCAAAGCCTTAAGACATAGGCCCTCATTATGATATTGGTAGTAGGTTCCGCTTACCGCCATGCTGACTGCCGCCAACATACCGCCTCCGCAGCAGAATTCCGCCACCCATATTATGACACACTGTAGCAATCCGTCACTATACAGCCACACACACATGTCCGCCAGCCCAAAGATCAGTGATAAACTGGCGGTAGCAAAACCCACACCGTTACGCCGACAGAACTACACCCACAGCATTATGATGGACGAATCACCCCAGTGGACATTCAATGGTGCTAAACCATTGGCTGTACATACCGCAGCGCTCAAAATACACACACACATATAAAACAACACTACATTGGACAATTCAAACTACACACACCTGACACACATACACACACCACACTCACACACCCACACAACTCTAAAACACACACCCACACTACCCACAACCCTTTACCATTACAAATAATTGCAAACTGAGAGAGATAGACCAAGAGCACCCACATAACAAAAGCCACATAACACCATCACCTATACACCATCCACGCACCTTACTGCACACACCCCAACACATCACCCCACACACCCTCACACACACCAGTCACTCTACACCCATGGAACCACAATGACACCACAATGACACCCCAGGTTCTCAGAGAAGGAGCTAAGGGTCGTGGTGGAGGAAATCATCCAAGTAGAGCCACAGCTATTCAGATCACAGGTGCAGCAGACATCCATTGCCAGGAAGATGGAGCTATGCCAGAGAATCATGGACAGGGTCAACATCGTGGGACAGCACCCCAGAACAAGGGATATCATCAGGAAGAGGTGGAATGACATATGGGGGAAGGTGTGTTCCGTGGTAGCAAGACACCAAACAGCTGTACAGAGGATTGGCTGTGGACCCCCACTGCCTCCCCCACAACTAACAACATGGTAGGAGCAAGTCTTGGCAATTATGCATCCTGAGGGCCTGGCAGGAGTAGCAGGAGGATTGGACTCTGGTAAGTCAAATCTCTATTACTAACACCTCCCCACATCCATGCCATCACAAACCCCCACCCGTACCCTAACTCCCATCACTCAACCACCTCAAACAGACCCCACCATCACAACCCACTCATCCCAATACCAAGCCCTGCATGTAACACCAATGCACAGACCCCCATCACAGACCTTTATGGGCACTCATCACTAAAGCACACTAGAGACAACCACCTAGCCTCTACATGAGCCCCCTCGCCGACATCGTACGCAAGCACGACATCATCATCACCTCCTACGCCGACGACACCCAACTTGTACTCTCCCTCACCAAGGACCCCGCCAGCGCCAAGACCAACCTACAAGAGGGTATGAAGGACGTCGCAGATTGGATGAGGCTCAGCCGCCTAAAGCTGAACTCTGAAAAAACGGAAGTCCTCATCCTCGGCAACACCCCGTCCGCCTGGGACGACTCCTGGTGGCCCACGGCCCTCGGCACCGCACCGAACCCCGCAGACCACGCCCGCAACCTCGGCTTCATCTTGGACCCTCTTCTCACCATGACCAAGCAAGTCAACGCCGTGTCCTCTGCCTGCTTCCTCACTCTCCGCATGCTCCGTAAGATCTTCCGCTGGATCCCCGCCGACACCAGAAAAACCGTGACCCACGCCCTCGTCACGAGCCGCCTGGACTACGGCAACACCCTCTACGCCGGGACCACAGCCAAACTCCAAAACCGCCTGCAACGCATCCAAAACGCCTCGGCCCGCCTCATCCTCGACGTACCCCGCAACAGCCACATCTCCGCACACCTGAGACACCTGCATTGGCTCCCAGTCAGCAAAAGGATCACCTTCCGTCTTCTCACCCACGCACACAAAGCCCTCCACAACAAGGGACCGGAATACCTCAACAGACGCCTCAGCTTCTACGTCCCCACCCGCCCCCTCCGCTCCGCTGGCCTCGCACTTGCTGCCGTCCCTCGCACCCGCCGCTCCACGGCGGGTGGGAGATCTTTCTCCTTCCTGGCGGCCAAGACCTGGAACTCCCTCCCCACCAGCCTCAGGACCACCCAGGACCACTCCGCTTTCCGGAGACTCCTAAAGACTTGGCTGTTCGAGCAGCGATAACCCCCCCTTTCCCCCCTAGCGCCTTGAGACCCGCACGGGTGAGTAGCGCGCTTTATAAATGTTAATGATTTGATTTGATTTGATTTGATTTAGCCCACCAAATTACTACTCACACAAGGCTAAGATGCCAGGGAAATAACATCCATAGAGGGCAACAAAGCCATGCATAGGATGTCACACACAGAAACAATAACACTGCATTTACATTTCCACAGATCCCCCAGCCAACGTCACTGGAAAGGAGGTGCCAGCAACATCCAGTCCCCCCCCAGAAGAGGCCCACAATGATGACAGCAGCTCTAGATGCCTGGATTTGGATGACCAACCTGGCCCATCAGGGACATCCGGACAGTTGGTTACCCAGGCACAGTCCATTGCCACCCAGAGCCTCCCCCCTCAGGAAACATCTCCACAGTACCCACCCAGCAGGTCCGTACCTTTGTTCCCAGGACACGTCAATTATCAGTGTGTGCACCACTACAGGGACCCCAGGAAACCCCACAAACCCAGGACAATCAGGGACCTAGGGTCAGTGGCAGTGGGCACACGGTTCAGGGGACAGAGGCAAAGGACAACAGGGAAGCTGGGAGGACTGCTGTGCGACAGGGGGAGGACAGGCCCTGGGAACCAAGTCTCTTGGAGGCACTTGCAGGGATCCTGGGAGCATACCACCATTCCCAGGAGACGATGGGCCAGATACTGGACAAGTTGCAGTAGACCCTGCGGCTGCAGGAGGGACAGTACCTGGGGATCAGGGAGAACTTGAAGGACATCAACACCACCCTGGCCACCATTGCAGAGGTGCTGGCAGACACGGGCAACACCATGAAGGAGGCAGTGGCATACCACCGGGCCCCTACCACTGGCCACACCGATGAACAGCCCTCCACCTCCGCTGCCGCTAGTGGACAGGAGGCCCAACCACAGGACCAACAGGTCACCAGCACCCCTCCCCCTGCAGAAGGAGAACCACCCCACAAACGGTCCCTGCGTTCCAGGCAGAAGCCAGAGACTAATGCCAAGATCCCTGCCAGGAAATAAGACTCTACTGATTAGCACCATTGTGTCCCACTCTATCACGCTGTCCATCTTGAACTGCCATTCCTCCACTTCCTGTGCCCCCTTGGACAATGCACCTGTGATACAAATAGACTGGACTCTATCCTGGACTTTCCTCCACCATCACCCCAGCCCATTGCACGTTCCCCTTTACTTATTTGCACTTAAATAAACACCATACACACCAAGTCCAAGAGTCACACAAGTGTCCAGTGGGGGCAGGAGCCCACTAAACTCCGGATAAAGGTGCAAAAGGGCTGCCTCCGAGTGGAAGAAGCCGAAGATTCTGCAACAACGGAAGGTGCCAGGAACTTCTCCTTTAGTCAGAAGATGTCCCATGGTGTTCTGGAGGATGCAGAAAGACCGCAAACAAGCCTTGCTAGCTATAAGAGTTGCGGTTGAGGATTTTGGGTGCTGCTAGGGCCCAGGAAGGACCAGGAGGTCGCTCCTTGGAGGAGGAGACAGAGGGGGCACTCAGCAACACGGAGACCCAAGCAGAAGCAGGCAGCACCCACAGAAGCACCTGAACAGGCACTTAGAAGATCTGAGGACAACGGTCGAATCAGAGTCACAAAGGAGGGTCCCGCGATGGCAGAGTCCAACTAAGCGAGTTGGGCAATGCAGGACAGAGTGCTGGGGACATGGGCTCGGCTGTGCACAAAGGAAGTCTTGCCAAAATGCACAGAAGCCTGGGCAACTGCAGTTCACACAGGACACAGGATTACTGTCTAGCGTGGGGAGGCAAGGACTTACCTCCACCAAATTCGGACAGAAGGGCCACTGGACAGTCGAAGATACTTGGACCCAGCTCCTGTGTTCCAGGGACCTCGCTCGTCAGGATGAGAGGGGACCCCGAGGACCGGTGATGCAGAAGTTTGGTGCCAGCATTGGCAGGGGGAAGATTCCGTCGACCCAGAGGAGATTTCTTCTTCGCTTCCAGTGCAGGGTGAATGCAGACAGCCCTCAGAGCATACACCACCAGGAAACAGTCGAGAAAGCTGGCAGGATGAGGCGTTACAATGTTTCTGGTAGTCTTCTTGCTAATTTGTTGCGGTTATGCAGGCGTCCTGGAGCAGTCAGCGGTTGATCCTTGTCAGAAGTCAAAGAGGGAAGTGCAGAGGAACTCTCGTGAGCTCTTGCATTTGTTATCTGGTGATATACCCACTGGAGAGACCCTAAATATCCCACAGAGGAGGATTGGCTACTGAGAAAGGTAAGCACCTATCAGGAGGGGTCTCTGACGTCACCTGCTAGCACTGGCCATTCAGAACTGTCCATTGTGCCCTCACACCTCTGCATCCAAGATGGCAGAGGTCTGGGACACACTGGAGGAGCTCTGGGCACCTCCCCTGGGAGGTGCTGGTCAGGGGAGTGATCACCCCCCTTTCCTTTGTCCAGTTTCTCGCCAGAGCAGGGCTGGGGAGATCCCTGAACCGATGTAGACTGGCTTATGCAAGGAGGGCACCATCTGTACTCTTCAAGGCATTTCCAGAGGGCAGGAGATGCAACCCCCCCAGGCCCTTCACACTTATTTCCAAAGGGAGAGGGTGTAACACCCTCTCTCAGAGGAAATCCTTTGTTCTCCCTTCCTGGTACCAGGCTGCCCAGCCCCCAGGGGGGCAGAAACCTGTCTGAGGGGTTGGCAGCAGCAGTAGATGCAGTGGAGACCCTGGAAAGCTAGTTTGGCAGTACCTGGGCTCTATGCTGGAGCCAGAATGGTATTGGGGTGACAATTCCATGATCCTAGACATGTTACATGGCCATGTTTGGAGTTACCATGGTGACGCTACATCTAGGTATTGAACTATATGTAGCTTACGCGTGTAATGGTGTCCCCGTACTCACAAAGTCCGGGGAAGTTTCCCTGAACAATGTGGTGGCACCTTGGCTAGTGCCAGGGTGCCCACACACTAAGTAATTTTGCACATAACCTTCACCAAGTGAGGGTTAGACATATAGGTGACTTATAAGTTACTTAAGTGCAGTGTAAAATGGCTGTGAAATAACATGAATATTATTTCACTCAGGCTGCAGTGGCAGTCCTGTTTAAGAATTGTCTGAGCTCCCTATGGGCGGCAAAAGAAATGCTGCAGCCCATAGGGATCCCCTTGAACCCCAATTCCCTGGATTCCTCAGTACCATATACTATGGAATTATATATGTATTCCAGTATGCCAATGTGACTTGGTAAATTTAGTCACTAGCCTGTTAATGACAAATTTGCAAAGCTGGGAGAGCATAACCACTGAGGTTCTGGTTAGCAGAGCCTCAGTGATACAGTTAGGCACCACACAGGGAACACATAAAGGGCATACTTTATGAGCACCAGTGACACAGGCAAAAACAAACATACATACAGTAAAAATGGGGGTAACATTGGGACATGGGAGACGTACTGGTCCGCCAGGCACACTATCTGCACATTCATTGAGTGAAAGCTCTTTTGATTCCTGAACACCTGTTCATTTCTCCAGGGTGGGACAAATGCAATATGTACCATCAATAGCCCCAATAATGTTGGGGATATGTCCCATTGCATAGAAGTCAGCATTCACTGTGGCCAAATGTTATGTTATGTTATGTTATATTGACTTGTATAGTGCATGGCTATCCGTAGGCCTCCCAGGGGGTTACAACTTAAATAGCCAAGTCTTCAGTGCCTTGCGAAAATTCAGTTCATGGCTGACTTCTTGTAGTTCATGGGGTTAGGAGCTCCACAGCTTTACCTACTGATATGCCAAAGATCTTCCTCCCCATCTAGCTTTCCTTACTTTTGGAATCAGTGCCAGGTAGGCAGATAAAGAACTAAGAGGTCTATTAGGAACATAGAAGGAGGCTAGAGTCCTCAGCATTACTGGGCCTTTATTTTGTAGTGCTCAATGAATATGGCACAATGTCTTAAATTGTATCCTCTTCTCCACGGGAAGCCAATGAAGTGAGGCAATTCCTACTCTTATAGATTGGTGTTTGGGGATTTTCAGCAGCAAACGTGCAGAGGCATTCTGAATTGTCTGTATTTTTTTTATTACAAATCCTGGTGCACCAAGAAACAGTGCATTTCCATAGTCCAATCGTGAACGAATCAGTTCCTGTATAATAATTATTTTTGCTATAAAAGGAAGAACTGTGAAGACCCTCCTTAAAAGCTTAAGGATACCAAAGGAAGTTGCAGCTATTTTGTTGGCTTGATGAGCCATTGATAATTGGGGATCAAGCCATACACCCAGACTTTTAATCAATCCTTTGGGGGCAGGTAAGGATCCCAAGGCTTCCCTAATTAATGGATTAGGAATGGCTTTGTGTGTTGTCTGAGTATCATCACCTCTGTTTTTTTCATCGTTAAGTTTCAACTTACTTCTGGCCATCCATGCTTCCGCAGCTTGGAGACAGGGGACAATTGATGTACTTGAAATACAGGAGTCATTAGATAGAGAAATTACTTGCTGTGTGTCATCTGCATATGACACTAAAGTTAGTCCAACAGGTTTAACTATTTCTGCCAGGGGTCGCATATAAATGTTAAACAAAATGGGGCTAAGGGAGGAACCCTGTGGGACTCCGTAGCTATTATTAGCGCATTCTGAAAAAAAGAAGTGATCCAGTCTAGAGACAGCCCAGAGATTCCAATTTTATGTAGCCTGTCAATTAAAATATCAAGATCAACTGTATCAAAGTCGGCACTCAGGTCTAGGAGGATAATAGCTGCTTCCAAACCCTGGCCTAGGCACCTTCTAGCCTCTTCTGTGACCACAATTAGTGCGGTCTCAGTACCATGTAATGGTCTAAAACCCATTTGAGTGGAGTGTAGAATGTTATTATCTTCCGTGAAACTGGACAATTGGGTATTGACATGTTTTTCTACAACTTTGGACATAACAGGTAATAGAGAGATAGGCCTATAATTGCTAAGCAGTACAGGATCAAGATTAGCTTTCTTCAGGAGTGGTTTAACAATTGCATGTTTCCACTGGTCTGGCACTACTCCAGAGGACAGTGAAAGATTAATAAGATCAGTGATGATAGGAACTGTCATTGGTGCACCCAGTGACAGTGCTGGATCTAAATGAGATCCTGATTTATTGATCAAAAGATATCTCCTGACATCTTTTTCCAATATCACAGAGAAATCTGATAAAATTACAGGGGTTATATAATCCTGTTCTACTGTCTCCTGAGTATAGTCAATAACAGGAGGGAAGGTCGAGTAGATATCCAATACTTTTTGTTGGGAATAGGAAGCGAGGTTATGAACATGTTCTTGCGATGATTCCAATGATCTAGATTCCTCTTGAGACTGAGTAATCTTGTTAAGAACCCGAAAAATCTCTTTAGGAGAGTTTGCCACCCGCTCAATTCTTGAGGAATAATTTCTTGTTTGGGCTATTTTTATCTCAGTATGATATGATCCAATCGCTTTCCTATAATCTCGTTTTATTGCCATATCATATGACTTTCACCATTTGCTTTTCCACTTTCTACATTCTCGTTTGAAATGTAAAAGATGGCAGTATACCAGGGGGAGGTCTGCTTATATCGTCCCTTCCCTTTAGAAGAGAACAATAAGAGAACATCTAGACTACCGGTAATCCATTTGTTAAAGGACTCTGATAGGTCTGTAACATTGTTCTGGCTTGGTGGTCTAGACGTTTTTAAAGTGTAGATCCAGTCATCAGCTTTTAAATTATGCCAACGTCTTGCGGGTGGGATGGTGTTGTGGATCAGTTTCCTCTGCCTAAATATGTCTAATTTAAGTGTTATCAGAAAGTGATGTGACAATGCTAATTGGTGTGTTAGCAAAGGTTTTAGTTCTGCAACATTTGAGAAAACTAGATCAATTGTATGACCCCTGTTATTCGTCAGACCCTTGATCAGCTGTGCAAGGTTAAGGGCCTCCATGTCCGAGAGCAGACATTTAGTAGCTGCATTGTCCACCTCCTCTGCATGAATATTAAAATCACCTAATAAGGTGAAATTAGGTTTAGAGCAAACTAGCTTGGCAATATTCTCTATTAATGACTGCAGAAAAATTCCAGAGGGACCTGGAGGGCTGTAGACCAAGGCAGCTGTCAAAGTAAATTGGGGATTCATCCTGATGGAAAAAAGTATACTTTTGCATCCTATAATCTGTAGGGGGTGTGAATTAACCATAAGGTTATTCCTATAAATTAATGCAATGCCTCCTCCTCTAGCAGAGGTTCTATAGAGCCTATTTATTCGATATCCATCAGGAATAGGGCGACATCTGGACCTGAGCCCTCATGTAGCCAGGTCTTGGTTAAACAGAGCATCAAAGGTTTTGTCTGTTCTATTAGTAGATATATGTCCAATTTATGTGCTACTAAGGATCTACAGTTAACTAAAATAATCAGGTTTTTGATGTCTTCCTGGACTTTTAACTCCTGGTTGTCCCAAGCAGGTTGCGGGGACCACTGACACACAGAGCATTGAAGCTCAGAATTCACCGGATTTATGCTGTGTGTGCAAATCCTCCACCTGGGGTAATACAATGTAGCTGTGCATGTGTTTTATCAGGGCAGACAACACTCTGGTCAGCATTATTGAGAACATTGGCTGTGACATTCCTTCTGCCAAGCTTACTGTCACTTGCAAGGAGCCAGTTGCCAAGAAATGGAGTACAGACAGGACTTGCACAAGAGGTGGGATCCCAGTGGGCTGACGGATAGCAGATATCAGGTCAGGCTCCAATTGGGCACACAGATCTGTGACTGTGGCCCTGTCAAGTCTATAGGTGAGGTTGATGTGCCTGTCCTCCATAGCTGCCAAGTCCACCAGGGATCTGTACACAGGGTGATGTCTCCATCTCCTATGCATCCGCAGCAGGGGCAAAACGGTGAGCAGATGGTCAGTATGCCATATTTCCAAACACTACACTGAATTGCATGCTGTGCCTGTAACAGTATGTTGTTGTGTAGGCCCAAATGGTGCATATGTGTACTGTGACACAGTTAGGTGCCATGGCCTGCCCCCCTATGAAATGACGTCCATCTGTCCGGTATGGAGGGACATGTGGAAATGAGGTAATTCTGCTGACGTTTTCCACCGTTGCAGGAGGCAGTCGAGTACCGCCGTTCAACTCCTCATTGGTTAACATTGGGCCCTATGGGTTACAGTGGCCAATGGTGATCTACGCCGGCGGTGACGGTACGCACCGCCATGGACGTGACCGCCATTTTCTGTCTGTTCACTCACTTGCTACCTGACCTTCAGCAGGAGAGGACCTACACTGCAAGCTCTGCTGTAACCTGTGTCTGGAACCGACCATGGCTCATGTCACTGGGGAAAGGGCCCCTGCCTTCACTGCTGCAGAGTTGGAGAGACTGGTGGGGGGTACTACCCCAGTACCGAATGCTGTATGGGCCTCCAGACCAACAGGTGAGTACACTGTGAGGACAATGCATGGGGCATGAATGCATGGAGTGCTGTGTGTGAGGGCCTCGTGTAGGGGGTGTTTGTGGAAGGGTGCTGGGCAGCGTGCCGCATGTATGGGGAGCAATGTCTGTGCATCAGGGGATGTGAGGGTTATGGTGGGACATGAGTGTAACAGGCCGGACGGTCTGACTAATACCTTTTTCTATATGTATTTCTCTGCAGGTCAGCGCCCATCAGAAAATGGGTATATGGCGTGCCATTGGCAGGGACGTGCGGACCCTGGAACGATGGGAGGACCTGAGACGCTAGGCACGGAAGATGGCAGAGGCCCAGCTGGGGATGGCCTCCCAACAAGGAAGGGGTGTCTGTCAAACCCTGACCCTCTGATGGCCAGCATACTTGTGGTAGCCTGTCCGGAGCTGGATGGGCGCTTGAGGGCATCACAGGGCCACAAGGGGGTGAGTACAGTTCCCCAATATACTACTTGCGCATGGTGGGGTGATCTCTGGGTGGGAGATGTGGGCATCTTGGTGCCCCTAGGCCAGGCCGAACATTGCAGAGTCGGTCCCATGTTGGGCAGGGTATGATGTGAACCACCTCCAACCAAGCTAGTAGGCAACCACTACTGGACAGAGGTCAGAGGGTCTTAGGTATCCTGCTGTTGGTGTTAGGTATTCCTGTCCATGGCCTGGTGACTAGCATTGTGACTGGTAGTGCATTGCCTAATGCATATGGCTGTTCCATGTGTGTGTGTGTCTTGTATGAAAACGGTGGTGTTGTTACCAACATTGACCAAGTGTATCCTCTGTCTCGCCCCCCCTTTTTATTTTGTCACCTGTCCTTCTGTGCATTAGCATCATCTGGCGGAGGAGCAGAGGCACCAGCGACGGAGGGAGCTGCATCCCACATGGCCCAGGAGGCAGAATCCACCAACGGTGAGGGCACCACAGCACAGACAGAAGGAGACAGTTTGGACAGTGATACCTCCTCCGATGGAAGCTCCCTGGTGGTGGTGGACACCTCTGTGCCCACCCCAACTACAGGTACAGCCGCCACCCCCTTACCAGCACCGCCCTCTCAGAAGCCCCTCAGCGTGTTTCCTGTCACCGCTCACCCAGGAGGGTGGACATCTCTTTCGCCCCAGGCACCTCAGGCCCTGCCCCAGTTAGCCCGCCTGTCCTGAGTGAGGAGGCTATTGACCTCCTGTGATCCATCTCTGTTGGACAGTCAACCATTGTGAATGCCATCCAGGGGCTGGCAGCCCATTTGCAACAAACAAATGCATTCCTGGAGGGCATTCACTCTGGCATGGCGACCCAACAGAGATCAATCCAGGCTCTGGCCTCCTCTCTGATGGCAGCCATTGTCCCTGTTTCTAACCTACCCCCTCCAACTTCTTCTGCCCAGTCTCATTCTCCTCAACCCAAACTTATCCCAAGCACACAGGCAGACCAGCAGGCACCCAGGACAACACACAGGAGTGGCTCAGGCAAACACAAGCACCACACATCATCCCACAGGCACTCACACAAACACCATCCAGATGCAGACATATCAACATCCACTGCCGCCACTGTGTCCCCCTCCTTCTCCTCTTTCACCTCCCTTCCAGTTATGTATACACTCGCACCTGCATGCACTACATCCTCATCCACTACCTCCATCACCAGCACGCCTCATTGCGTGTGTGTGCATCACTCTCTTTTTCCTCCCCCCTCCTTTGTGCCCTAGGCGGCAGTGCTCACCGTGGTCATCTTTGCGGGTGTTCATAATGCAGGAGAAGGTAGATGAGCATTGGAAATATGTGCAACTCGGGCTCCATGGTGTTGTGGTTGTTCCCTGAGCCTCCAGAGGTGAGTCCTTTGAATTCTGTGCAGTGTTTCCGCCATGCTTTTGATGTTGTTGGTACCGCACCGGAAAAGGTGGCGGATAGGTCTGTCATAATAGTGTGGGCAGTACATTATCTTTCGCCTGGCTGTTGGCGGTTAACGCCATGGTGCTTGTTGATACCGCAGTGGCGGTCAATGTGTTAAAGTGGTTGTCTATCTGAGCGGTTTTCGCCGTGGTCATAATTCCACTTTTGTTACTGCCGGCCTGCCGGCGGTATTACCACAGCTTTATCACCAACTGCCAGGGTTGTATTGAGGGCCATAGTAGGTTTCCAGGAAAGCCATAGCAAATACATGTGCTTGATACTGGTCATTATGAGTCCCTGCTACATTACGGCCTCTCTGAATGCTGGGTTGTTTGGTATCAAGCAACTCGGAAGAATAAACCCACGCTGATGCCAGTGTTCAATTTATTATAAAATGTACCCAGAGGGCACCTTAGAGGTGACCCCTGCAAACCCTAACCACCCGGGCAAGCCTGCCACCACCAGACAGAAGTCTGGACTCCTGGGGTGAGAGCCTCAGCTCTTGGGAGACAGAACACATAGGCCCAGTTTTGAGACAGCCAAGAGCATCCTTGCGCCACATTGGTGTTATTTTTTATCACGCTAATGTGGCCCAACGAGACCAAGTGCCCTGGGTCATATGTGGATAGAGTGAGCCCAACATATTAGATTTTTCAATGTCTCTTCTTGGCGGATCAAACTCTGCTAGAAACTTTATTTACAGAAAATGATTTAGCACTCTATTTTGTGTGGTTACGAGCCCTAAATATATCCAAACAATTCCCCATGTCTTTGAGAACTAGCCGAGCTCAAGCGGCCCAAGCACTCATAGAAACCTTTTTCTCTGTGGGAAAGCATTTTCATACTGAAACTGTATAATTTCATGGTAAGACTCTTTTCTGCAGAGATCTCCTCCCACATCTCTTTCATCTCTGTATTCTCGGGTTTTATGATATATGAAGTGACATAAAGTGCAACAGCAACAAACTGTATATCCATGTTCGCATTTCACATGTTCAAAATGACAGGATTAAAGTAATTATTGTACTTTGACCCCTTTGTTCTTCTAAAGTTGTAAGCATTTTTCATGACAGTGTATGTCTGACTGCCGATAGAAAGCTTTTCACTCTTTCTTGTGTAATGACGGGTTGAGAGAATCCAAAACAACATCTTGTATATAATGTATCTTTGCATCATTATTTTCAACAACAGTACATTGCACATCTATGATTTTCAAAGCACAGAACTTGTCTCAAACCTTTTTCATCACTGTCTTTTGGAATGGCACATGTCACATACTTTTCTATGAAAGACAGGACAGACTCATCATTGACAGTTTGAAATTTTGGTGCTTCTTTTATCCATAATATCATGTGAATATGAGGTGCAGTGTTTGCTTGGTACTCTTTACGCCAAAAGAACTCAGTTACTTTGTAAAGAGAAGGATTTGTTTTATTACAGATGAAAAACATCATAGCTTGAAACTGGGTGTTAAATCATTTTCAAACATTAGCAGGATCAATAAAAACAGTTCTCCTGGTGTCTCTACTTTAATAATCTTAATATTACTACTCTAAAAAGTTCAAGAACATCATCCCACACATGCTCAGCAGAACTATGTATCAGGAACCAAGTAGGTGCACTTAGGTTTATCAACATACATTTCAGCTGACTATGACAACAATACCAATTCTCATTGGTGCCATCTTGGCACACCATCAATTTAATCAATCTGTATTCTAACATAGCACCCTTTCAATTAACTTTTTCTATAAACTCCTTTGCAGAAAGGTTTTGAAAATGTACTGTTGTCTTCAGTATGTTGTTTACAGCGTATGAAAGTTCAGACAAGTCACTCTCAAACAGAAGATGGAATATATATATGAAATACACTGGCAAAATCTAGGATCCTCTGAATATAATCTGGTAGACCTGTGTTCTGCTCTTGGTATCTGTACAGGGCGGTCACCATAGTGCCCATCTTTTCCAGTGGGAAACAGTTGTGGAAAACAGAGAGCCTCCCATCATTTCTCCCACACACTTGCTTGTTTCATTTGAAAAAGATCAATAGCATCATCAATAACCTGTTTAGAATGTAGGGGATGGATGCTATAGTGTGCATACATTTCTTTCTCAATCGATCCACCTTTTCAAACTGACCACTTGATGGTCATGTTTACTTCTCCATATGTCTTATATCTTGAACCGTATTAGCATTTTTGTAATAAATGTTATTTTGCACCAGGTTTTTACTTTATTAACATCCACTAAGTCTTGCCATTTTTTGTGTTGTTTGTAAGGACATTGTTTCCTAAAATAATAAAAGGATCTTCAAAATATTTCTGTACTCTTAAAGTTTCAATATTCTTTTTTTAAATTGAATGGCAAGTGTCCAGCTCTTCTTTTAAGACGTTTTCAGTAGTTCTGTTGGAGGTAATTTTCCTGCCTTTGGTTCCATGAGAACTATAACTTGAAAAAGGATTTATGCATTGTACGAGAATTGGTTTGTAAACATTTAAATCTTGAAGTTCTTGTGGTATTGAAACTAATTCTAACTTGTTATGCTCTGCTCTAGCTGGCGTTGTATTATCCTTTAACTTACCATAGCAAAATTTACATATACTTTGTTGTGAGGACAAATCAAACCGTTCTTCTACAAATAAATGTAAACCAAGATCTTGTTACTTATCACTGTTCTCTCCTTCAGTTTTTGAGTACAGAACAACATTATGAGTTTTACTTTTGCAGTGAGTGTATCAACAACATGTACAAACACAGTTTGGTTTCTCTGAAGAAACCGTTAAACTTCCTAATCTCTTCTGTAAAGTTATCAACACTAATACCTGTGTCCTGTTCCTCTATGTCTGCAATACCAATTCCTTATTTTCCCTTCACTCCTGTTCGGGACCAAAGAAACAAAACTGAACATCATCACAAAATTTTTCTACCTCTGCTCCTGTACCATGCAAAAAAGTGCTCTCTATTGCTCCTAAACTTAGGGCAGGCGTTTTGACATAGTGAAGCCTCCTAATTAAATTTCCCATTTCAGAGTGGTTTACACCTAACATACTGAAGTGATGAAAGGTGCTTTGGGATACTTTCTTTGATAAACAAGCTAGTGAATATCCTTGTAAGTTTGTATTCTTCCTTATTTTGCATGGATTTATTCCTTGTAATGTACCTATTTTCTTTTTCAGACTTTTGCATTGAAATATACATAGGAAAGTTCTCACTATACCAATTGATTCCTGGTGAACAACGCAAATACTGCTACAGATCCATTTGTACACAGTTTTCTGTCTCATCCTTCCCTGTACCACTTCAGCTATCACTTCGTCATCATGTCAAGTTACCAAGTCCTCTTTTAGAATGGGACTACCATCCGTCATCTTGCACTAATGTGTTCTCTTTGAAGTAGCTTTCTTCATTGAAGAAAGGTTCAGTACTCAAAGTATGCTTCTGTTCGCAATTGAAAAATGTACAGAAGTTATTTCTATTCGCACGTCTTTTCCTTTGACTTTTTTCTTCATAGAGGGCACTATTGTATCCAGTGTTCTCATTCTGCTGAGAATCAAAATAAATAGCTTCCCCTCCAGGACAAAGGCCTTGTGAATTACAGCCTCAACATGCTCATTTTGTTTGATTTATTCTTTTCTACTTTTATACTTCTTGATAGTTCTTGCAAGATTCTGAAATACCTTACTGTGAAACATCCTAACTCCATAGGCTGCTTATGTCTTCTGGTCAAAGTATCTGCTTTATTGTTTGATTGTTTACTCTTAATGTGATGCACCTTTTCTCCTTTCTTAGCTAATTTCTTTGCTTTCTATTTACTCACTTTGCAGTTTTCCACATACTATTTTAAGAAACTTTTTTGTTTTCTTACCAGCAGTTCTTTTCTATTTCATGGCATTCTCTGCATTTTGCCCCATTTGCTTCCGAGTTGTGAGGAGATACTAACCTTTCCTGCATTGCTTTTTTATTTTTGCTTGTTTTTGTTGGCATTGTAATTCTCTTTTTTTAAGTGTTAGCACATGTCTACAAAGAGAAAAGAAATGAGTACATTTAGTTTTCCTTGATATACTTTCACTTTTTTACTATGGTATAAACACTCTAACTGTATTATTTATCAAGTTTGTATCTTTGGGTATATGCCCGTGCCACTGTATCCATCAGTGTGTGCCTAGTTATATTGCTGTAAGCACCAATGTGTTGCTGAGTGTCTGAGCATATGTGTTAATGTGTTTTAGGGTGTCTCACGGTATGCAAAAATAAGTGTCTGCCTGTCATACTTAATGGTAAAGTGTGTGACTGAATCTGCCAGTCTATACATAAGTGTTTCTTTTGCTATGTTAGTGCATGCATGACAAAGTCTCTTCTTCAGTGGCTGCTTCAGTGTGTGCATGGGTGTGAAACTTTATTCTTTTTTTTTTTTTTTCACCAGTTAACAAGCATTTATTCCACGCTGTTTGCTTTAATCCCTGCCATGAACAAGCGTTCAACAAGTCATTCACAACCATGATATTTTTTGTATCCTCAGGAGAATAGTTCGGGGGCGGGGTGGGGATGGGTTTTAACAAAAATTAATATGCCTAAGAAAAACACGGTTAATAACGTTCAGCAGAGCATCAGGAAATAAAAGCAGGTAACACAAGTACAGAAGAGAACTTTGCACATAACTGACTCCTGCATTTTTTTTATCAAGATTAAAAATGGCAAGCTATATAAGTGATTCTTGTTTGGACTTGATCGTACAGTGTGCCCATTTAATGCAACAGCAAACTTCCCCTTAAAACTTTGATTGATTCTTAAGGCTTACGCTGTATCCACACGTGTACATTTTTTCCGTAAAACACGTTGAGGTTAAGTGAAGGTTACCTGCTTAACAAAGGAACTAAACTATACCACCTTCTCATCCACTTCCACAAAGAAGTTCCTTCTAAGGTGAGGTGTGTGCACCTCCCAGACAGACAGGCATGCCGCTGGCCACCCAAAAGAAAATTATCTGGCTGCGGCCCTCACTGTGGGAGGTTTACCCCACTCCACGCACCCTCTGTTAAGAGGCCATCCAGTCAAAACTCCTGTTATTGTGCCTGTCCATCGACTGACTCCCTCCCACCTCAAGGGGGCCCACATTTATTACTTTCTCTTTCTCCAGACCTAGTGCCGCACACAGGGCATGGATTTACGGGTATTGTAATACCATGCATGATGACTAAGGGCCTGATTTAGAATTTGGCGCAGGTGTTACCCCGTCACAGCCGTGACAGATATCCCGAACGCCTTGTTAAGATTTCCATAGGCTACAACAGGATTGTAATACGGTGGATGGGATATTCGTCACATTTGTGACAGAGTAACCCCCTTCACCAAATTCTGCATCAGGCTGTAAATCTGATTTAGCTTATATTTAGGTGAGGTTGGTCCTTAATTTTAAGAACACATGCCATGGAAACATATGCTGATGACATTTCTAAAACCCTCAAAACCTGAAGTAGCTTTTCAGTTTATCTCTTC
The DNA here is from genome assembly GCF_031143425.1 of Pleurodeles waltl. NCBI lineage: Eukaryota > Metazoa > Chordata > Amphibia > Caudata > Salamandridae > Pleurodeles > Pleurodeles waltl. The sequence goes on along the minus strand of NC_090438.1, from coordinate 15,313,923 downwards.
AGTTGCTGTGGTTCCTGTCTGACTGCTGCTGCTGACCAAATGAGAGAAAGGTAAGCTTTTTTTGTTGCTATGCACTCCCACCTGTTCTTTGCTCTCCTGCCTCCTCTGAGTTTTTCCTAGGAAGATGGGTGTGCTGTGACTGGGATTCTTCTCCTAGTTCACCTGCTGTTTGTTTCCGATCCCTAAGCGTCATTCTCCTGTAATTGGCAGAGGAGCCAGGTTCATCACTTTCATAGCTCCTGTTCTGTGGTGGTTCCAGGAAAGAAGTCTAACCCACTCAGGCTGCAATAGTGGCTGTTTATACCAGGACACTGTGGTTGCATGTTTCAGCAGTATACACCAACTCTCTTAGGAGACAGGATTTCTGTGCAACCAAAATCACAGTATGTCAGGAAGCTCCTTCTTGGTTTGGCCTGACCACTGCTTACTTGCCCTGAATGCCTGAAGGTCCCTTGTGGTTTGAACTTCATTTTTTTGGAGGAAATGCTGTGGTTATCTGGTGTGGTGTTTTGTTCAATCACGTTCAGACCCATCTCTTCCAGAGTTCCGAAAGTACCTTAAGACTTTGCCATTCGGCTAATCAACTGGCCCCTGCTAGCGCCTGTTGTCACCGACCACATGAGTATTCTTGTTAGATGCTGTGCCATGTCTCAAGCCTCCATTGACGTCCCCAGGATTTGTGGGTGTGACACAGCTATTCAACAGCTATTTGCTGTCTGTTTTTTTGTATCTCTGCTCCAGTAAATCTCTGTCTTATATCTAAGAACATTAACAGCCCTTGTTATTCGTGGTGTGATCTGGCTGCACTTCACCCAGTCAATAGCAGTGGTCATTATCTGTTTCATGTTCATTTTGATTCATCTCTGGTTTGCCATCTAGCCCTTGGCACTTTGTTTGTGGCTTAGCAGTAGGTTCCAATCAAGATTTTTGTTTCTTGAAGGCTGTCCCCAGGGCTACGATTCTTTTTTTTTTTTTTTTTTTTTTTTTTTTTTATTGGAAGGAAACACATAACACATATATTCTTATGTCATTATACACTGAAGGCTTAAAAAAAGAAAAAAAAAAGGAAAAAAAAAATATTACCAAGTTATATCATACGTACTACAAAACACAAAACCTAGCCACCCCTCAAGCTCTATCTAGAAGTGGTACCCATTGATTTATTCAAAAGGGAGTGGCCCGATCATTGTGGGCCTGTATCCAAGCCTGAAACAGACCCCATATTATCTTCCCTTTCATACTGGCTTGTCTCCCCTTCCGTTCATACAGTGACATCTCCAAGTGATATACAGACAGCAGCCTAGCCAGCCATTGTTGCCAGGACGGGGGTCGTAGATCCAGCCATGCTGTTGATAAACAGATTCGAAACACCGCCATAGCTACAAAGATAAACGCTCTGTGAGGTCCAGCGATTTCGCCATCAGTCCCAAAGACCATTATCTCAGGCGTGAGGACAAGATCATAGCCCACTACCTCCTTCAACACAGATTGAATACCTTCCCTTGAGGCTTTTAACTCCCCACATGTGGCCATCATATGTATAATATCTGCACCATGCATCCCACATCTTGGACAGTTTGTTCCTGACACACATCCCCATTTGGCAAGATGGGCTGGTGTATGATACAGATCAAACAAAGTCTTGTAATGCTGTGCTTGTAGGGAAGATGATAATAGAATAGTATATCCCAATTCCAGTGATCTCAAAAAATTATTACTACCATCCGCCAGCTTCTTACTCCACCTCTCCTTGTTCTTTTCTAAATCATCTGCTTCTTCTACCATTAAAATAGGGTAAATTGACCTAATAGTTATGCTGGGCTTAGCCAGAATATCGTTCAACAGTTGATTACTTTTAAATCCCTGGACCCCCCCTGTTTTTTTCGCTAAAAAGTTCCTTATCTGTAGATATTTGAAGAAGTCCCTTTTCTGTAGACCATATTGCTCCTGTAGATCTCGAAACGTCTTGACCCCCGAGTTGTCGAAAAAGTTTCCTAGCCTGGTAATACCTGATGTACACCACTTAGCCATATATCTATCATGAAATATTTCAGGAAGTAATGGATGTGAAACTTTATTCATCAGAATGTACACAGGCATCCTGGGTATCAATGTATGGAGCAATATGTGTCTGTGTGCCTAAGTGTATGAGCAAATGTGTGACTGGGTGTCATTGTATACTGGAAATCAGGAATTTAACTCTGTCTTTAAGTGTTCTGTTACTGCTATATATATAAGTATTGCTTCGAGATGTAACTGAATGTGCTCTGACTGAGTTGGTGGGTGAGTACCTCTATGCTTTCCTAAATATGTATATGCATTATAGTATGGGTGTCACAATACATTTTTAACAGCTCATTATGGTCTGAAAGAGTGCATGCCACTCACTGAACTTTCAAATTGCATTTGTCACATTCTCTAAGGGTTACAATGGGCCCCTATGTACTCTTCAGGGTTAATACCAAAATGTTGGTGCTAACTCTGAACAGTACATTATAGTGGATCTTATTTAGTTTTAATGAGAATCAGGAGTCTCGGTTAGCCTTCTGGCTTGCAGGCCTGCGTCCCCCGTGACTTTAAACCTACTTAGCTTGCTCTGTTTTAGCACATTTATAATGGCTGCTATGTTTATAGTTAGGTAGATGTCATAAGTGTCATTCTGGAAAGGCATCCCTATCAGCGTCAAAGATAAATGATATGTGTAGGTATTCACATCATGCACTTTCCCACGTTCATGTGAAAGTAACATAATGTAGCTTTTCAGGGAATTGTTTATATAATTGCTGCCCCGAGCATGCCTTCTTATCTATTGTTTGGGAACATACCTGCGCCAGGTATCCTACAAGATCTGTATAAATACATCTCACACAGACAAGATTATCAGAGGAACTCTTAAGAGATGTTATCAATGCTATCTATGCTACACGTCGCCTTGATGCAGATCCAGCCTTCGTGTCACTACGGAGTCTGAACTAGAGACCTTTTTCCAAGGTAATGAGGGTTGGGGGCTCTTCTGATGGGTATGGTACTGGCAGATTAGGTTTAACACACTTAGCTCTCTTTAGGTTAGAGATAAGGTTCATCATGCTAGGATATTAGGGCCTATTTCACATCTATTTCATATTACATGTTATTGCAAGATGGTGTGGGGATCTATGTATTCATGACTCTCGTTTTTATCATTCTGTTTCTTCCATTGTTCATTATCCTAATCATTGCAGCCCATGCAATTTACAGTAGATTGTTAATAAAAGTTGATGAAAACTTCACTGCATCTCCTTCATTGCCTTTGTGTGACTGAGACATGTTGCTCATGTGAGAAAAGGGTCATCTCGTTTTGACGACGACCTCATAAGATGTCGCACTCTTGAGTCCATGCCTAAAGGCTGCACAAATCACCTTTTACTGTTTGGGTTTTTGGTCAGGTACTGCTTGTGAGCCGGTAGGGTTGGGCCAACAGTTGCAACTTGTGGTAGAATTGGCCTAGTCGCCTACAAACAAAAGTGCTGTTATCGCTAAACCAGCAGTCTTGCCTACTGCAAGAGTCTAACTATGACAACATCAATAGCGTCAAAAATAGTGAAAAATTCTGACACTATTGCCCCCTACCTTGCACCATAGTGCACCATATTTTAAATACGGTACACACATGGTGGCAGTAAAGGGACTCTAAGGGGTGCACGGAAAGTAGCACTGCAGTGGTGCAGCGCCGCTTTTCTTAAATCTGCCCTATTGGACCCTGCTCTATGGGCTAACTATAGCCTAGCTGAGGGGTGATTAATATTCAGTAAAGGGACACTTTAAGGCTTGGCAAAGGGCTTTTGAATGTGAAACCAAACGAGCAGAAGAACGCTATACAGAGAGTGTGCAGTTGTAGGCTGGAGTCATGTCTAAAGTACTACTTGCCTGAATGCGCAATTAGGCTGTTTCACTATTTTACTAGATATCTGAGTGACTGACCTTCTATGCCACCAGATATTGAAGTAAGTATGCTGGTATATGACTGTTATTTTTTTGCAACTCTACGGCTATCTAAATGTATATGTAAGTGGCTGTATGAATGGCTCACTAGATGTGTTGTTGAGTACAGTGTTAATTAACTGTAGGTGCAATTTGCTCTGAAACATCTGCATACGAAATTGCTATGTGGGTGTGTGAGCGAATGTATGATTGCCTCTGTCACTGTCTGACTGTGTGTTTGAGTTTCAATATAGGTGGGAGACTGGATGTATTACTGGGTACAGGGATCTGCAAGTGGACTTGTAATGATTGAAACTGAAAAGGACATGTCTTTTATTTTACGCACAACGTACCCTGCTCTATGCCCTACCTTTATCCTACCTGAGGGGTGAGTTATTTGTAGTACAACAAGAGTTTAAGGTATGGCAAAGTGATTTTCTAATGCCAACTTCAGCTCACAGTAAGGCCCATATTTATACTCCCTTTGCGCCGGATTAGAGTAATTTTTCCTGCGTTAAGTCATTTTGCTTAATGACGCGGTGCAATGGTTAGCGTAAAAAAATTACTTTAACCAGTTCTTAGTGCCAACGTGCGCCAAAGTTTAACTAAAGGCTATCTAGTACATAGCTGGAAGTTTCACACCTTTATAAGCGATGCACTGCTCCACTCCAGTATTTTTCCTTTGAATTCTGGGGCTTGTACTATTCTTTAACAATGAAAAAACTAGACTACTACTCCAGGAATTTAAAGAGAAATATTAGTCTGGAGCAGCACATAATGTATGGACCTGTGACACTTTGCAGGGCTGCTAGTCCATACTTATATAGTAGTTTAAAGCGTGGCAAGAATTAATATTCCAAGTACGCCATAGAGTTAATGAACATGTCTACACAATTTCAGGGCAACATATATTTCAGTAACTTTTCAGACAACTACTCTCACCCTCAGGAACCACAGAGACACACTCTCATAATCACTCACACACCTAGAAACATAGGGTACACTCTGTTTAATACCCTTCCCCCAACACTCCCTTAGCAGTGTTTCCATAGCAGTCCAATAAATTCAGTAGGTCAGAAGTTCACAGCACATACTATAAACTAGACATTAATCTCCAACTCTACTGCAGCAGGTGTGGATCACTGTTTCCAAGAGTATTTCGTTTTATTTTAACCACAGTATTGTAAAGTCCCCTTTTTGGATTATCTCCCCCACGATTTGCTGTTTGAAGCTGGTGCTTTTGACCTGGTAGTGTACTGAGGCCTGCTAATCAGACATCAGTACTACTGCTCTTTCCCTTAAATTGCATTGAGATTTTGCAAACCCAATTGACAAGGACTTTACAACCCCTGTAAGGGCCTAGTAAATGGTAGTAGTGGCTCCCAGGGCAGGGATAGTAAAGGGGTCACCAGGGATGCAGCATGGATTGTGCCTCCCTGCTTGACCCGAGTGAAAGTAAATCAGCAGGGCTGCCATGCAATCCTGCACAAGCAGCCTGTCTGCTCGAGTTCGACTCTGCCCACACAAATTGCAGGTAGAGTCCATTCAATGCCACAGCACTGGTCAGTTACCACTAAGGCAGGCCTCTTATAGCTTAGGAGGCAGGGGGACTGTGTTATGAGTGTGGCCATCCATGCACAAGCATATATGGCCCAGTGGCAGCATTCAAAACTCAGTGCTACCGCAAGTGATCAGCGGTCATGGGCAGACCCCAGATGTCTAGTTCCATGATGAATCTCCGGGAGCGCGACCAGGGGTAGGTGCAGCCATCCGATGTCAGCATTTGACAAAGTGTGTCATAAGCCCGGCTATTGGTCTGCGTGATCCCATGAAGCCCTGTCCCGATTCCGGAGGGGTGACCGTTAAGAACAGAATGTTCGGATCAGGTTTTGACTTTCGTAAGTGACTGATGATAACTTTTTTGACTGTCAGTTAGAGTTTGTAAGAGTCCACTTTAATCTAAAGTTGGAGAAGCTTAGAAAAAACATTAGGTCCTGAAGAAGCGTCATTGGATCCTGGTGGACCATAGAGACGCGAAACATGTCGACCCTGACTGAAGGTGGGTCGGGTAGTCCCTGACTTCCTTCCTTTCTTTTTCCACATTGGGTATTAAAGAGTGGTTGAGCATTATCTCTACCCCACTCTTTGGATATATTTTTTAATCTTGGCCACCACCCCACACAAATAAATAAAAAGAATATTTAGTAGGGGCCCTGAGCCAATGTTAGTGCTTGTTCTCTTCTCCCCTATTTTTTCCTCACTCACTTGTGGGGCACTAGCGGCATCATCGATAAAAGATCTCCGGCAGAGAGCCCCCCTACGGGGGGTGCCCGTCAAACATTGCAGCGCCAGTCTGACGAGGAGCCTGTCCAATGATGAAGCATGACACCCATTAAGGTGTGTGAGGACTCTTGCTCCTAACAATTAGGACTTCCTAGTGTTCACCCTGTCTTGTCTTTCTAACCTTGGAACAGTGTATTGTATTATAAAATAACTTTCATCGGAGGGTATACACTGGACCAGTAATCCTCCGGACTCCCTTTATCTTGTTGCTGTAGTTCCATGATGGCTCAGTCGATTTTTCCCATGTTGTAGGAAAGTACCATCTTGCCTGGCATGTTACCCCCATTTTTCACTGTATATATGTTGTTTTAGTTGTATGTGTCACTGGGACCCTAGTAACCCAGGGCCCCAGTGCTCATAAGTGTGCCTGAATGTGTTACCTGTGCAGTGACTAACTGTCTCACTGAGGCTCTGCTAATCAGAACCTCAGTGGTTATGCTCTCTCATTTCTTTCCAAATTGTCACTAACAGGCTAGTGACCATTTTTACCAATTTACATTGGCTTACTGGAACACCCTTATAATTCCCTAGTATATGGTACTGAGGTACCCAGGGTATTGGGGTTCCAGGAGATCCCTATGGGCTGCAGCATTTCTTTTGCCACCAATAGGGAGCTCTGACAATTCTTACACAGGCCTGCCACTGCAGCCTGAGTGAAATAACGTCCACGTTATTTCACAGCCATTTTACACTGCACTTAAGTAACTTATAAGTCACCTTTATGTCTAACCTTTACCTGGTAAAGGTTAGGTGCAAAGTTACTTAGTGTGAGGGCACCCTGGCACTAGCCAAGGTGCCCCCACATTGTTCAGAGCCAATTCCCTGAACTTTGTGAGTGCGGGGACACCATTACACGCGTGCACTACATATAGGTCACTACCTATATGTAGCTTCACAATGGTAACTCCGAATATGGCCATGTAACATGTCTATGATCATGGAATTTCCCCCTCTATGCCATCCTGGCATAGTTGGCACAACCCCATGATCCCAGTGGTCTGTAGCACAGACCCTGGTACTGCCAAATTGCCCTTCCTGGGGTTTCACTGCAGCTGCTGCTGCTGCCAACCCCTCAGACAGGCATCTGCCCTCCTGGGGTCCAGCCAGGCCTGGCCCAGGATGGCAGAACAAAGAACTTCCTCTGAGAGAGGGTGTTACACCCTCTCCCTTTGGAAAATGGTGTGAAGGCAGGGGAGGAGTAGCCTCCCCCAGCCTCTGGAAATGCTTTGTTGGGCACAGATGTGCCCAATTCTGCATAAGCCAGTCTACACCGGTTCAGGGGACCCCTTAGCCCTGCTCTGGCGCGAAACTGGACAAAGGAAAGGGGAGTGACCACTCCCCTGACCTGCACCTCCCCTGGGAGGTGCCCAGAGCTCCTCCAGTGTGCTCCAGACCTCTGCCATCTTGGAAACAGAGGTGCTGCTGGCACACTGGACTGCTCTGAGTGGCCAGTGCCACCAGGTGACGTCAGAGACTCCTTCTGATAGGCTCCTTCAGGTGTTAGTAGCCTATCCTCTCTCCTAAGTAGCCAAACCCTCTTTTCTGGCTATTTAGGGTCTCTGTCTCTGGGGAAACTTTAGATAACGAATGCAAGAGCTCATCCGAGTTCCTCTGCATCTCTCTCTTCACCTTCTGCCAAGGAATCGACTGCTGACCGCGCTGGAAGCCTGCAAACCTGCAACATAGTAGCAAAGACGAATACTGCAACTCTGTAACGCTGATCCTGCCGCCTTCTCGACTGTTTTCCTGCTTGTGCATGCTGTGGGGGTAGTCTGCCCCCTCTCTGCACCAGAAGCTCCGAAGAAATCTCCCATGGGTCGACGGAATCTTCCCCCTGCAACCGCAGGCACCAAAAAGCTGCATTACCGGTCCCTTGGGTCTCCTCTCAGCACGATGAGCGAGGTCCCTCGAATCCAGCGACTCTGTCCAAGTGACCCCCACAGTCCAGTGACTCTTCAGTCCAAGTTTGGTGGAGGTAAGTCCTTGCCTCACCTCGCTGGGCTGCATTGCTGGGAACCGCGACTTTTGCAGCTACTCCGGCCCCTGTGCACTTCCGGCGGAAATCCTTTGTGCACAGACAAGCCTGGGTCCACGGCACTCTAACCTGCATTGCACGACTTTCTAAGTTGGTCTCCGGCGACGTGGGACTCCTTTGTGCAACTTTGGCGAGCACCGTTTCATGCATCCTCGTAGTGCCTGTTTCTTGCACTTCTCCGGGTGCTACCCACTTCAGAGAGGGCTCCTTGTCTTGCTCGACGTCCCCTCTCTCTGCTGGTCCAATTTGCTACCTCCTGGTCCCTCCTGGGCCTCAGCAGCGTCCAAAAACGCTAACTGCACGATTTGCAGCTAGCAAGGCTTGTTGGCGTTCTTTCGGCGGAAAAACACTTTTGCAAGACTCTCCAAGGCAAGAGGGATCCGTCCACGAAAGGGGAAGTCTCTAGCCCTTTTTGTTCATGCAGAAACCGCAGCTTCTTCTGTCCAGTCGAAGCTTCTTTGCACCCGCAGCTGGCATTTCCTGGGCATCTGCCTATCTCCGACTTGCTTGTGACTTTTGGACTTGGTCCCCTTGTTCCACAGGTACCCTAGATTGGAAATCCACAGTTGTTGCATTGTTGGTTTGTGTCTTTCCTGCATTATTCCTCTATCACGACTTCTTTGTCCTTAGGGGAACTTTAGTGCACTTTGCACTCACTTTTCAGGGTCTTGGGGAGGGTTATTTTTCTAACTCTCACTATTTTCTAATAGTCCCAGCGACCCTCTACAAGGTCACATAGGTTTGGGGTCCATTCGTGGTTCGCATTCCACTTTTGGAGTATATGGTTTGTGTTGCCCCTATCCCTATGTTTCCCCATTGCATCCTATTGTAACTATACATTGTTTGCACTGTTTTCTAAGACTATACTGCATATTTTTGCTATTGTGTATATATATCTTGTGTATATTTCCTATACTCTCACTGAGGGTACACTCTAAGATACTTTGGCATATTGTCATAAAAATAAAGTACCTTTATTTTTAGTATAACTGTGTATTGTGTTTTCTTATGATATTGTGCATATGACACTGAGTGGTACTGTAGTAGCTTCACACGTCTCCTAGTTCAGCCTAAGCTGCTCTGCTAAGCTACCATTATCTATCAGCCTAAGCTGCTAGACACCCTATACACTAATAAGGGATAACTGGGCCTGGTGCAAGGTGCAAGTACCCCTTGGTACTCACTACAAGCCAGTCCAGCCTCCTACACATGTTTAGTGTCAAACACAGTGCTTTTTAACCCTGAGCATAATTCTCATGCCCAGGAATAGCTAGCATGTACCCTGGGGGCATCATTAGATGATGCCTACCAAGATGCCAGCTTCCTCTTGGCTTGGGCTCTCCTAAGCCATTTTCCACCAAGACAAGAGTCTGCCCTCCTGTTCGTCATGCTAACACTTCCCCCAGGGTGCAGACAAAAGACCTGGGCAGGGGAAAGGTCACAACTCTGCTCTTCGAGGGTGACTAGTGTTTACAGTGATCAAGGTGGTGAGCCTCAAAGGCTTTCAAAGCCCTTGATATGTAATCTCTTGTCCCCCACTTGAGGACAAAGCTCTTCCTCTCTGTCCAGACTGACAGGTGGGGAAATTTGTTATTCAGGAGGTGTACTCCTCCAAAAGACTAGCTTCACCTTTAGGTGCAAACAAAATGGACATTCAGATGGATCTTCTCAAAACCATGGTAGCCTTTATCTCTGTAATTGATGATAAACTTGAAAAATTAAACTCCCTGATCACAAGGATTTAAACAAATCATTCTAATGACTTCACTATAAGGTCATGTAAATAGGTGATCGACAGAATGCTACCACTCCTCGTGATTATGTAAGAAATCCTGGGGGAAGTCCAAATCGGCCCTGCCGCAGGCAGTGCTCAAATTAAGCCACCTTCAACTACCTTACTGGATGCAGCCTCAATAGTATTCAATCAGGTAAACAGAGGAAAAGACCTGGAAGAACCGAGTCCCATGCATCTGTGGCAGAGGTAGTGGATACAGGATCAGGCCTGAGAGGAATTCCTGTATTGCAGGGAATGATTGTTTATGTGCAAAATGCAACACAACTAGAAAAAGCAAAAACAATGAGAAATAAAAGTATTTCTCTTTGTAGTTCCACTCTAACATCACCCCTGGGTGCTGACTCAGGTTTGCAATTTCCCATGAATCTGGGGCAGTGTCAAAAGCAATGCGTGTTGAGTGGAAACACCCACAGCAACACCCCTTGCACGCTCCTCTACCACAGAAAACTTCCTCAGAGGACCAATATTTACAAGGCGGTGTTAAGCCATGCAAAGTGATTTAGCACCGCCTTGTAAATATGGAAAAGGGCACAGCGCCATGGGACAGTTGCTAAAAGTGATGCTCCAGTGGTGCTAGGGACTTGTAAATGAGCCCCTTAGTTGCTTTTGTTTTTTTTGAATATTGGTAAATTGTGGCACATTGAAAGACATTGAAAGCATCACTGATCCTATAACCTTTCAGGATTGATAGATCCCTGATTTACGCACATGCTACATTGCTAACGCTGCTGGTGTTTACTTTCTTTGTATTCTTTTTAAGTTTTTAGTTTTATTTTTTCTTAATGAAGCCTGAAAAAGGAGAGAGCTGTGTTTTCGCATTGTTCTTCCTGCAAATGTTAACAAGTGGTTGATCGAGATTTATTATATGGTTAATTTACTTGCTTTTAAATTTTTGCTGCAATTTATCACTGTTTGTGACTGTTTGTCCAAATAGGTGATGTTGGGATGCGGGGTAGCACACCAGGGAAGCAGACCTCACTCAGCTGTCTCCGCAACTCCTGGGCTCAAAGATGTCATCATAAGGATGTTTTCCCCACTTAGTACCAGTGCTCCTCCAGAAAACAGTCATGGGCCAACCCCTGTCCCTAGTCTGGCAATTCACTACAGTGCCTGGAAATCTAATTTCTGAGCCTTAAAAGCAAAACTTTCAAAGCGAGTATCTTAGGCACCAAGCTACTTAGCATTCCTTCACTATGTGGTTCTCAAAACCCCGTCCCATTAGTCTGCTTCTGCTCTCATCAAATCCTCTTTTAATGCTTATGAGTTTAGTAAATGCATGCTATGTTTGCAATTTGCACTAAAATCCTTGCAAGGGGCCCTTTAAATCCCACTGGGGAGGCTGTTTGTTAAAGGGCACCAAAGTAAAACAATCAGATGAGCCTTTCACCTGGGGGTCAGCAGGACAGCATCCCCCAGCCATTAAAGACTTCAGGGCAGCTTTTGCTGGTGGCTTTTGGGTGTCTTTATGACAGCCCAGTCCAAACTTCCTCCTGATGTAAAGTGAGGGATGAAGTTGCGGGATTATCTTGCCAGGTGTCAGAGGACCTGGCTGTGCAGGCATGAAGGTCGAAGAAACATACAGGCATGAAAAATATGCACTTCTGCAGCCTACTTCTGCATTCAGCAGGCTCTAATCATTGGCCCCAATGATGAACAGGCTCTCATAGCCCATAGCTCGCTGGCTCTCATAGACCACAATCCAAAACGAGACCACAACTGGCCTGCCCATACTCCAAGAGGAATTTGGACCCAGACAAAGATCCACAAAGGCCAGCACAGCCCAAAGCCAGAAGCCACCAATGGTGCCAGCAATCACCAAACCATGCAGCATGTATGTGTGTAAGAAAAACCTGAGCTAACTGTAACTTGAGCCTTCAGTGCATTGCTTAAGTAATCATGTGGGTGTGGATGAGTTCAGTCTTTTGAACCCAGATTAGTTCCAGGCCAAAAGGGAAGCAGTGCAGTTGATGTGGACCCCTTCTAAGGTCATTTGCATATCCAAGCACATCATCACAAGCTGAAGTGGTCACTTCAATTCTGTATCATTGTCTATCGCAAGACCTCTCCTGTGACTAGCCCCAATGTTGGTGTGCACATCACCATTGGCGTACACAACACACTCACACACAGGGAACAGCCCTACGCATTAGGCAATGCACTACCATTCACAATGCTAGTCATCAGCCCAGGGACACCTAATACCAATTGCAGCATATCTGAGACCCACAGAGCCGTGCCTAGTAGTGGATGCCTACTAGCTTGGTTGGAGGCCTTTCACATAGGAACCCTGCACAACATGGGACCTACTCTGCAATGTTAGACCTGGCCTAGGGGCACCCACAGGCCCACATCCCCTACCTGGGTACCACCCCACCAGGCATAAGTAGTAATTGAGGGCACTGTACTTACTCCCTGGTTAGTGCTGTGATGCTCTCAAGTGCCCATCCAGCTCCAGATGGGCCACCACTAGTATGCAGGCCATCAAGGGGGCAGGGTTTGACGGGACCCCTTCCTCATTGTGAGGCCATCCTCAGCTGGACCTCCGCTGTCTTCCGTGCCCGGCGTCTCAGGTCCTCCCACCGTTTCTGACAGTGGGTGCTCCGCGTGCCGTAGTCTCCCAGGGTCCGCACATCCTTGGCGATGGCACGCTATATACCCTTCTTTTGATGGGTGCTGACCTGCAGAGGAAATATTCAGAGGGAAAGGTATTAGTCCAACCGTCCTGCCTGTTTTACTCATGGCCCACCATTCCCCATCCCATCCCCGTTATCACACACATGGCCCAGCATACCTGCAGCACGCTGTCCAGGGTCCAACCACCCACCCTCCTACATGAGGCCTGCACACACAACACTCCATGCATTCACGCCCCATGCATTGTACTCACGGTGTACTCACCTGTTGGTCTGGAGGCTCATAGAGCAGTCGGTACTGGGGTAGGACCCCATCCACTAGTCTCTCCAATTCCACCGAGGTGAAGGCAGGGGACCTTTCCCCAGTGACACGAGCCATGGATTGTAACAATCACAAAATGCATTGCTCTGTAGTGGTTAGAATGTACAGATAATGACCAACTACTCACTCCTTTGCCCCATAGACTGCAACTACTGCGGCTGAATAGGAGACCCCTGGTGGACATGGCAACAATGGAGAACAGGCACATTATCCTCACCTATAGACTTGACAGGGCTACTATCACGGAGATGTGTGCCCAACTGGAGCCTGACCTGATGTCTGCTATCCATCACCCCACTGGGATCCCCCCTCTTGTGCAAATGCTATCTGTGCTCCATTTCCTGGCAACTGGTTCTTTCCAAGTGACATTGGGTTTGGCAGCAGGAATGTCACAGCTGATGTTCTCAATAGTGCTGACCAGAGTGTTGTCCGCCCTGATCAAACACATGTGCAGCTACATTGTTTTCCCCCGGGTGGAGGATTTGGCCACAGTGAAAGCTGACTTCTATGCAATGGGACATATCCCCAACATCATTGGGGCAATAGATGGGACACATAGAGCATTTGACCCCCCCCCCATCTGGCAAAATGAACAAGTGTTCAGAAATCGAAAGAGTTTTCACTCTATGAATGTCCAGATGGTGTGTCTGGCAGACCAGTACATATCCCATGTCAATGCTAAATATCCTGGATCTGTACATGATGCCTTTATCCTACGGAATAGCAGCATCCCAGATATGATGGCTCAACTCGAGAGGCACAGGGTGTGGCTAAAATGTGAGCCCTGGTTCCTACCTAGTGCATGTTGGTGTATGGGTATGGTATGGGCCCAAGGTTGAGTGTGTGGCTAACAGCTGTCCCTCCATATTTGCAAGTGACTCTGGTTACCCCAACTTCTCATGGCTACCGACCCCTGTGAGGAATCCCAGAACAAGGGCAGAAGAACGTTACAATGAGGCACATGGGCGAACAAGACGGATTATAGAATGTACCTTCGGCCTCCTGAAGGCCAGGTTTTGGTGCCTCCATCTAGCATGAGGATCCCTGTGCTACTCCCCGAAGAAGGACTACCAGATCATCGTGACATGCTTTATGTTGCACAACCTTGCCTTGCACTGCCAGGTGCCTTTTCTGCAGGAGGAGGAGGCTGGAGATGGCTGTGTGGCAGCAGTGGAACCTGTGGACAGTGAAGATGAGGAGGCAGAGGATGATGATGAGGACAACAGAAGTGCACTCATTCGTCAGTATTGTATTGTATTGTAGTATTTATAGAGTGCATTCAGGCCGTAGCATCGAAGCGCTATGGAGAAAAAAACAGTAAATCAAGGGGGACCAGATCAATGCAGAAAATCACAGAGAGCATATGGGGAGACCAACTGCCTAACGCGAACACAACTAGGTTTTACGTTGTTTCCTAAATTGGAGGTATGTCTCCTCCAGCCTAATAGAGGGTGGGAGAGTGTTCCAAAGTCTTGCAGCCACTATGGAAAAGGCTTTGTCCCCCCAGCGAGCCCGGTGGCAGTCGGGTATTGAGATCAGCTGCAGATTAGCCGATCTAAGCTGACGGCACGGCAAATAGGGCTGTAGAACAGAGCTCAAGTAAGAGCAGCCCTCCCGGTGATAGAATTTATATGTAAGGCACTGTGTTTTTTTAAACTTGATCCGTTTTTCAACAGGTAGCCAGTGGAGCCGTCTAAGGCTCCCACTGGCAGAAACAGCACGAGGTAGGTCTAAAACCAGGCGCGCCGCCCCATTCTAAATGTGCTGTAGTCTATGTAAGGCAGCCTTGCTGATGTTCAGCATGAGAGCGTTGCAATAATCCAGTTTAGAAATTACCATAGTCGATTTAATTTCCTCCTGAAGAAAAGGGAATATTTTCTTTAGCATTTTCATAGATCAATAACATGACTGGTTAACTTGTTGCTTGAACGATAACGTTCTGTCGAATGTAATACCCAGATTCCTGACCGACGAACTCGGGGCTGGGCAATCGTTGCAAGATGTAGGCCACAAGCGTGAGCTCCATGGACTAGTGTCCATGCCCCAAAAAAATTATTTTGGTCTTGTCTCCATTCGTTTTGAGCCAATTATGGCTCATCCAGCTATTGATCCTACACATGCAATCATGGAATCTATCTGCCACCTCCTCCCATTTCTGGTTCTCTGGAATGCTTGACTGAGTATCATCTGTGTAGGATACCACTTGGAAAACAAAAGAGTGAACCAGTTTAGCCAATGGAGTGACATAAAGATTGAACAAAGTAGGGCTGAGCGACGACCCTTGTGGAACACCACAAGGCAGTTGGTTGATGTAGCATTAATGTCGCCACAGCTCACCGTAATAGATCTATCCGCCAGGAAAGATTTCAGAATGTCAAGCGCCTAGCCTCTTACTCCAGCTTGATAAAGCCGCTGGAACAGGAATTGGGGGATATAGTGTCAAACGCCGTGGAGAGATCCAATAGAACAAGGATGGCTTCTTCTCCCAAATCCACTCTTCTCCGAATAATGTCAACAGAAGATATCAGGGCAGATTCTGTGCTGTGAGCTTGGTGAAACCCAGGTTGTGATGGCTCAAGTGCCTCACTTGCTTGGAGAAAAGCGTCCAGTTCGGTATCAAGATGTTTTTCTAATATCTTGGCCGTGGTTGGTAACATGGAGATAGGGCGTAAATTTGTCAGGTCGGTCATTGGGTTCACCACTGGGTTTCTTAATAAGAGGAATCACAATGGAATCCTTCCAAGCGGGAGGAAAACACCCTTCCTTTAAAATGTCTAAATAGACCGGTTCCAGGGCAGCAGAAACCAAGTTAGACGCTAATTTTAATATCCTAGGAGGACAAGGATCCTTCAGTGAGCCTGACTTAACCCCTTCCAATAACTCAGAGATTCTGTTGGCTGATAAGGGGGAGAAATCAGACAATGTTGCACTGGAATCAGAGGGTAAAGTGCCCTCCGCATCACCTCCATCGCCTTCTGATGAAAGACAGACGAAATACAAGTGCAGCTGAAGAATTTTGTTCTAAAAAATATTAGCAACACTTTGGCAAAAAGTGGGAGAGTTCTCAAGCCCGGAGGAGACCGGCGGGTGGGTCAAAGTATGAACCACTTTGAAAATCTCCATTCTATGCTTCCTTAATTCTACTGGAGAAATACCCAGTTTTAGCCTTTTTAATGGCACATTTATAGTTCTCAAGAGAGGCCCTGAGCTTAACTCTCTCCTCTACCATTTTATGGGCCTTCCATGTGCGTTCCTGCCGCCGATAGAGTCTCTGTAGATTCTTAAGTTCCTCTGAGTACCAGGGAGAGGAAGGGGTCTGCTCCACTCTGGGATTGAGCTTCACCAGAGGGGCAAGCCTATGAATGAGGGCAACACACCCATGCACATGATTCCATCAAGGTGGCTTCAAGTATAGCACTCTTTTATTATAAATGCACCATGTTAGTTGGAACGCCAGGGAAGCACCTGTCAGGCTGCTGCTGCTATTGAAAGTACATGGTAGCCAAATGGGTTCTGCCCTTTTAATCCGCTTGCAATTTTCACGTTTTGGACTTTTTACTGTGTTGTCACAACCACTATAATCAAATGGTAAATTGACTGTGCATACTCACCTCCGTTGTTCTCCTTTTTTGATAAGACCCCTGCAAAGCAGAAGGGGTAAGGGGAACTTGACTGGTTACACATAAACATGTGCACATGCATGTGTGTCTGTTTAAGGGTTGCAGTTGTGAGACTATTGACAGTAAGTGAACACAGGTAGCCAGGTGCAGAGGGACTCAGAAAGGTTACATGTTGACATGGGGGTAGGCCTTATAATATTAGTGGGCATGGATTATTAAAGTCAGTAAGTTTGAATGTATTATCTGCAGTGTTACTGTGTTGTACACAAAGGGTGCAGTTGTGCATTCCTTTGGCCTACAAAGTCCAGCAAAATATCTAAGTGGAGTAAAACATGTTTTTCAAGTTTGATTATGCAAGTTCAAAGCAGATAATTGTATACTTCATAGGTCATACAGTTTTTTTTATATTTCTCTTTCTCAGCTGAGAATCAGAGTCCAGGCCTTTTGGTGCCCTGATGGTCCAAGTTAATTACACTGTTCCCTAGAAGAGGGACAAAAAGCATTCTACCTGAAAGGCTTGTATTGGGGATTTAAAATTGGCCAATATTTCACAAATCAGCATAACATGGTCTGAAATATCACAAGTGAATTGAATTAACCACTGATCTCCAGCTCAAGCAATGGAGTGTGTGAGACTCTGCTGCAAGGTCTCCAAGATACCCCCTGAGCGGGTCAGTGGCCAGGGGTTGTTGCAAGGATCATTTATTTTTATGTGGGCTGAGAGGGGGCATGGGTGAGGCTCCATCCACCTTAGTGGTTTATGCAAAGGAGGACCTAGGAGTTCATCCTGGGGCCCCACCAAGGACCGGAGAGAGAGAGAGAGTGCCATTGTGCCCCCCAACAGAAAAAGGTTGCCTGAATAGTATGAGATTGTCTTGAATAGGAAGAAAACTCTGTAGACAAATGTTAACATTGTTATGAGGGGCAAAGAGATAAAAGACTTTGGATTGCCAAATTTGAGAATGCATATTAAAAAATGAGGGCTTGATTTAGATCTGGTGGAGGGAACTATTCCATCACAAACATGGCGGATATCACATTTGGGGTACTACGATCCTATTATATCCTGTGGAGATCAGGAAATGAAGCCCATAGTGCGTCGCCCCAGATAATTTGAAAAATTTAGGAAATTTAAGGACTGATGGGTAAAAAAGAAAGGTCAAGGTAAAAAAGAAGATAGTAAATGAGGTTGGAAAGGACACAAGCTTGAGTGAGTCTGAGACTAGAGTAATTGCTGAATTTTATGTGAGAGAAGTGCATGGAGGAATCTATGTGCATCTTCAAGTCCACCTGATAGTCTTTCATTTACAAAAACATTCTAAGCCTTAAAAGAAAAGCTTGCTAAGTGATCCATAGAAGTGAAAACAATCATATCTTGTTTCCCTGTTTCAAAGTTACTTTAGGAAGATTTGAGTACATTGTGTGAGACTTTGGTTTCCAAACAGCTATCAATGGAATTTAAAGGGATTATGAATTAGCCAAGAGAAGAAGAGCTGAGATTTGCTCAAAAGAATAGTCTGCTTCTGGAAGTGATGAATAAATACTGAGTAGTACATGAGCATTGATAATTGAAGGTTCCGCAAAGAAAGGTAAATAAGTCTAAACATATGTAAGCAATGCAAGTGCCAAAAGACACAACACAATATTTTGTGGTGAAAGACAAAATCTTTGGATGAAATATTGACATACAAGAACAATTGTAGTGACTCATATTATGCAAAACAAAGGAAATTCAAGGGAAGGAACATGTTGGCGCAAACAAAGCTAGCTCAAAGAGTAGATAGAGAAGTTCTTCCATGTCAGAATATAACTTAAGTATGAACATGGACACAAGATTTGATGTTCAAGGTGGTATTCAGCATGCACAAACATGGAATGTAGTTCCTCATGTTAGGGGGCAGATTTTGTTGCCAATTCTAATATGAATGCAAATAGTGTAACAAAATAGGACATTGAAAACAAGAGTATAGACTGAATCCTCATAGATTTCACAATGATGCTCAGATAAATTCTCAATTTCAAAACATGAATGCGATGCTTAAGAATATGACGATGCAGGCAGCATCCTCGGCTCAACTGGCCCCTGAGCAAAATATGCATAATCAGAGACCTTTATATTGCAAAAATGCCACACATCCCAATGTAGTAGCAACATATTTCAAGTGAAAGATACAACTTTGAACAAAATTCTAGATTTCAGAAGAGCCGTTTTAAAATTAATGAAGACTTTCTCAGGTTTATAGGAACGTCTGAGGGCCCTATTCAACTTGGACAAAAATAATCCCAATTTCGGTGAGTGGGGTGTATGTTTAATACAGGCCTCCGTTACTACAGGTGTTACCTGCTCCATGAATTGTCTAATAGAAGTTCCAGATGACACCACTTAGGGAAAGACATCCAAGTTGTGGACTTTTCCAATAAGCACTTAACTGAATAAGTTTCAGAAAATGTCCTTGTAGGAATTAGCCCAATTGACAATAATCATGAATTCCTAATACATGACACAGATCCTGTTAATTTTTTAGGAATTAACCTCTTTTGCAAGCTAAATTGTACAGTTTTTCTGTGCACCAGGTGTAGTGGCAATTAAAACTCAAGAAGAAGACTCTGACTGCAAAATAAAATCACTAGACTTAGATGTGGGATTCTGCGCTGTTTTAAAAATCTCCCAGTTAAAACTGTACAGGAAGAGGCGATGGTTTGGATCTTATAGGTGAAGACACTGGATTGATAAATTGTGCAGAGCCTGTGAAATTAAAAAGTGAAACTAGATGCAGTTTATTCCATATGCCTAATGTCATCTGACTTTAGAGGCAGTGTCATAAATGATGCCAGTGATTGGGCAGGCCCTACCATTACCCCATTACGAGACTTCAAAAGGCAAATATTTAAAAAAAAAAAAATCTTTTGGTTGCATCCAATACAAAGGAGGGTTGCAGATTAGAAAAAAATGCTTTGCTGAATCACCTCACAGAAAATGAGCACAAGAGGTCTTCTAACAAATTGAAATCCTGTCCAGAGAGAGGTCATCTATTTAGACACCACAATGGAAAGGATCTAAAGAAAGTATATTTACAGTTCTGTGAATGAAGTCTCCCACATAACAAAGAGAAGTGAAGATTTCAACAGTGGATTTCTACATGAGTGTCTTTATGAGCTTAGAGAAACTCTGTAGCACCAGCTCTTCGAAGAGCCAGACTATGAAAAGGTCCCTTTTCTGTTCTGTCATGAACATGCAGGGTGCACATCAATCATGTTAGTACAGACGCATGAAGAATTGAAACAGCTAGTGGCCTACTTTGCAACCACAGTAGATCTAGTGGCTGTGGCATTTCCCAATTGCCTGAAATCATCTGCAGCGGTCTGTGTCAGAATCCAACAGTGTGAAGTAATTGTGATGGGCTCAGTTGATATTTTGCTAACCTATGCTCACATTCACCATATGACAAACAGTGGCTTGGCAAAATATGAACACTTAATCTTGGTGGCAGAAAACATTTCCATCAGATGATGCAATGCCCTGAATCCTGGAAGACTTTGGAAATTTCAGACCATGATGATGAGGAAGAAAATGTTGACCACAACTGTCTGTTTGTCGTAGATGAATATACTAAGCCAAGACCAGACATGTTGGCTGTAGCACTCGAAATGGATAATTTGATATTATTTGTAGATGGTTTATGTCTGAGAGACCTCCACAGAATTCTGAAGCACAATACTCAGTTTGCAATACTCCTGACACTGTGGCATCATCTTCTTGGAGCAATGTAACCTGAGACCAAGCAGCAGCATTGCCTGCTCCAACGACAGCAAGTACCATGCCGCTTATTTGAGTGATAAATCTACAATGAGAGCTAGCACAGTTATGGTGTGGTCTTTGACTTTAGGCAGTTTTGGTCTCAAAGGGTGTTATGGCATCCTCTGGTTCCCTCCTTCGGAACAGAATGTACATTCTAGATACTCTTGAAGCACTGCCATTTGCGGAAGAGATCTCTGTTTTGAAATAAGCTACTCACACGAGTTGTGATGACATGGTTACATTGTGTAACACATACGCCAATAAAGTGGGAGCATACAGTGCTCTTGACCCAATAACCAACATGTTGTTGACAATAGTTAAGATAATTAATGAACTCAGAAGGTGGCGGCATGAAATATTCGAAAATGAGAAAGAGAAATTAGCAAAAGCAAGATATATCAAAGTTGCACGTTATACCTAGATTTCAAATGAAGATAGGCCCATTTTAGTAAACACCATGTTGGTTGTAATAACCCACCACTTACCTGCCTCTAGTCATGTTTGAGGGAAGGAAGGATCCACCCATATTAAAGGTACTGGTTAAAACCAAGTTTTAGGTCCATGGCTGAAAATGTGTGCCAATGATTGATTACCTTCCAGCAATTCACTGAAACCAAATTTTATGGCCTCTTCAATTGCATTCAATTGGATTCTTTTGAAATGCCCATTTGTACCAGGTTGTGACACATCCTAGTGGTTGTGTGAATCTTCTTGAAGTGCACAGGGTTCTTGTTAAGTTCTGCCGTCTTCTTTTCAGGAGAACCAGCGAGTGGTAGGTCATAGTCCGGGATGTGGGCTGGAGCCGCTTCGGATCAGAACACAGGGCCTCAGGGAGCCCAGCTGTCATCTGAAGATGAAAATCAGCACTGTGAACCAGAGGCAGTCAAAAGAACTTCAACAGTATTGTGAGGAAGAGTGATCAAAAGGTGTGGGAAAAGAGAAACACTTGCGTTGCTTTTCATGGCCTCCTAAATAACGGTCCATTACAAGCATAACAGTGCGTGAAAGGCGGGTTTAATGGGTAATCCCAGGCAACACTCAAGGAATCTGATGCATTCCCAGATTTACAAGTCTGGGAATGTGTCAGATTTCTACATGATCTCAGGAGTGGCATTAGAGTGACACAACATGAAGAAATATCTTTATAGAAAGAGGAAAAGCCCTGTTGTGATTGTTTTTGTCCAGGAATGGTGCAAGGTTGCCTGCATTGGTGCATGGCAGCAATTTGTGTACCAGCGCAGGGCGAGAGGATAGACATGCGTTGTATCATTTCTGGCCTTTCCAGGTGGCACAGCAGTCTTGTAAATGAGACCGTAAGAGTGCCTAACAGAGAGTATGCTGCTCCTGAATGGGCATAGCTACCTCATGTCAAACAGTCCATACAGTCAAGTGAAGAAGTCATTGATTTGACGAATTAACCAGTTATTTTTTAACAGCCTCCATTCGCATGAACTGATTGAAAGCTGAAACAATCATTCTTGAATAATTTCCTGATGAGATAATTAATTGAGATTTGAACTGAAGGCCATACTTATGACCAAGTTTGTGCTGCTTTTGCACCACGAAACTTATTGCCAGAGCGACGCAAACCTTGAGTCAGATTTTTGAAGCCAAATGAAGCTAAATAAAGCCACTTTGCATGGCTTTAACCCCTTAGCTGCTGGGCCTTTTCCCCCCCAGTGCTGAGCCCCTTTTTGGCTATTTGGGGTAGTTCGCGCTTAGGGCTTCATAACTTTTTGTCCACATAAGCTAACCACGCCAAATTTGCGTCCTTTTTTTCCAACATCCTAGGGATTCTAATGGTACCCAGAGTTTGTGGTTTACCCTGGAGGAGACCAAGAAAATAGCCAAAATACAGTGAAAATTAAGTTTTTTCCCAAAAAATTGGAAAAAAGGGCCGCCGAAGAAGGCTTGTGGTTTTTTCCCTGAAAATGCCATCAACAAAGGGTTTCTGGTGCTGAAATCACTATCTTCCCACCTTTCAGGAACGGGCAGACTTGAATCAGAAAACCACATTTTCCAACACAAATTTGGCATTTTACTGGGACATACCCCATTTTTACTATTTTTGGTGCTTTCAACCTCCTTCCAGTTAGTGACAGGAATGGGTGTGAAACCAATGCTGGATCCCGGAAAGCTAAACGTTTCTGAAAACTAGACAAAATTCTGAATTCAGCAAGGGGTCATTTGTGTAGATCCTACAAGGTTTTCCTACAGAAAATAACAGCTGAAATAAAAAAATATTGAAATTGAGCTGAAAACAACAGCCATTTTTCTTTATGTTTTACTCTGTAACTTTTTCCTGCGATGTCAGATTTCTGAAAGCAATATACCGTTTTGTCTGCTGGACTCTTCTGGTTGCAGGGATATAAAGGGCTTATAGGTTCATCAAGAACCCTAGTTACCCAGAGCCAATAAATGAGGTGCACCCTGCAGTTGGTTTTCATTCTATACTGGGTATACAGCAATTCATTTGCTGAAATATGAGGAGTGAAAAAGAGGTATCAAGAAAACCTTTGCATTTCCAAAATGGGATCAAGATAAGGTTTTGAGGAGCAGTGGTTATTTGCACATCTTTGAATTCCGAGGTGCCCATACTAGCATGTGAATTGCAGGGCATTTCTCAAATAGACGTCTTTTTTACACACTCTCTTATATTTGGAAGGAAAAAATGTAGAGAAAGATAAGGGGCAATAACACTTGTTTTGCTATTCTATGTTCCCCCAAGTCTCCCGATAAAAATGATACCTCACTTGTGTGGGTAGGCCTAGCGCCCGCGACAGGAAATGCCCCAAAACACAACATGGACACATCCCATTTTTTCACAAAATACAGAGCTGTTTTTTTGCAAAGTGCCTACCTGTAGATTATGGCCTCTAGCTCAGCCGGCACATAGGGAAACCTACCAAACCTGTACATTTTTTAAAACTAGAGACCTAGGGGAATCCATGATAGGGTGACTCGCGGGGCTCTGACCAGGTTCTGTTACCCAGAATCCTTTGCAAACCTCAAAAAGTGGCTAAAAAAACAAGTTTTCCTCACATTTCGGTGACAGAAAGTTCTGGAATCTGAGAGGAGCCTCAAATTTCCTTCCACCCAGCGTCCCCCCAAGTCTCCCGATAAAAATTATACCTCACTTGTGTGGGTAGGCCTAGCGCCCGCGACAGGAAATGCCCCAAAACACAACGTGGACACATCACAGAAAACAGAGCTGTTTTTTGCAAAGTGCCTACCTGTAGATTTTGGCCTCTAGCTCAGCCGGCACCTAGGGAAACCTACCAAACCTGTACATTTTTGAAAACTAGAGACCTAAGGGAATCCAAGATGGGGTGACTCGCGGGGCTCTGACCAGGTTCTGTTACCCAGAATCCTTTGCAAACCTCAAAAAGTGGCAAAAAAAACAAGTTTTCCTCACATTTCGGTGACAGAAAGTTCTGGAATCTGAGGGAGCCTCAAATTTCCTTCCACCCAGCGTCCCCCCAAGTCTCCCGATAAAAATGATACCTCACTTGTGTGGGTAGGCCTAGCGCCCGCGACATGAAATGCCCCAAAACACAACGTGGACACATCACAGAAAACAGAGCTGTTTTTTGCAAAGTGCCTACCTATAGATTTTGGCCTCTAGCTCAGCCGGCACCTAGGGAAACCTACCAAACCTGTACATTTTTGAAAACTAGAGACCTAGGGGAATCCAAGATGGGGTGACTCGCGGGGCTCTGACCAGGTTCTGTTACCCAGAATCCTTTGCAAACCTCAAAAAGTGGCTAAAAAAACAAGTTTTCCTCACATTTCGGTGACAGAAAGTTCTGGAATCGGAGAGGAGCCTCAAATTTCCTTCCACCCAGCGTCCCCCCAAGTCTCCCGATAAAAATGATACCTCACTTGTGTGGGTAGGCCTAGCGCCCGCGACAGGAAATGCCCCAAAACACAACGTGGACACATCACAGAAAACAGAGCTGTTTTTTGCAAAGTGCCTACCTGTAGATTTTGGCCTCTAGCTCAGCCGGCACCTAGGGAAACCTACCAAACCTGTACATTTTTGAAAACTAGAGACCTAGGGGAATCCAAGATGGGGTGACTCGCGGGGCTCTGACCAGGTTCTGTTACCCAGAATCCTTTGCAAACCTCAAAAAGTGGCTAAAAAAACAAGTTTTCCTCACATTTCGGTGACAGAAAGTTCTGGAATCTGAGAGGAGCCTCAAATTTCCTTTCACCCAGCGTCCCCCCAAGTCTCTCGATAAAAATGATACCTCACTTGTGTGGGTAGGCCTAGCGCCCGCGACAGGAAATGCCCCAAAACACAACGTGGACACATCACAGAAAACAGAGCTGTTTTTTGCAAAGTGCCTACCTGTAGATTTTGGCCTCTAGCTCAGCCGGCACCTAGGGAAACCTACCAAACCTGTACATTTTTAAAAACTAGAGACCTAGGGGAATCCAAGATGGGGTGACTCGCGGGGCTCAGACCAGGTTCTGTTACCCAGAATCCTTTGCAAACCTCAAAAAGTGGCTAAAAAAACAAGTTTTCCTCACATTTCGGTGACAGAAAGTTCTGGAATCTGAGAGGAGCCTCAAATTTCCTTCCACCCAGCGTCCCCCCAAGTCTCCCGATAAAAATTATACCTCACTTGTGTGGGTAGGCCTAGCGCCTGCGACAGGAAATGCCCCAAAACACAACGTGGACACATCACAGAAAACAGAGCTGTTTTTTGCAAAGTGCCTACCTGTAGATTTTGGCCTCTAGCTCAGCCGGCACCTAGGGAAACCTACCAAACCTGTACATTTTTGAAAACTAGAGACCTAGGGGAATCCAAGATGGGGTGACTCGCGGGGCTCTGACCAGGTTCTGTTACCCAGAATCCTTTGCAAACCTCAAAAAGTGGCTAAAAAAACAAGTTTTCCTCACATTTCGGTGACAGAACGTTCTGGAATCTGAGAGGAGACTCAAATTTCCTTCCACCCAGCGTCCCCCCAAGTCTCCCGATAAAAATGATACCTCACTTGTGTGGGTAGGCCTAGCGCCCGCGACAGGAAATGCCCCAAAACACAACGTGGACACATCACAGAAAACAGAGCTGTTTTTTGCAAAGTGCCTACCTGTAGATTTTGGCCTCTAGCTCAGCCGGCACCTAGGGAAACCTACCAAACCTGTACATTTTTGAAAACTAGAGACCTAGGGGAATCCAAGATGGGGTGACTCGCGGGGCTCTGACCAGGTTCTGTTACCCAGAATCCTTTGCAAACCTCAAAAAGTGGCTAAAAAAACAAGTTTTCCTCACATTTCGGTGACAGAAAGTTCTGGAATCGGAGAGGAGCCTCAAATTTCCTTCCACCCAGCGTCCCCCCAAGTCTCACGATAAAAATGATACCTCACTTGTGTGGGTAGGCCTAGCGCCCGCGACAGGAAATGCCCCAAAACACAACGTGGACACATCACAGAAAACAGAGCTGTTTTTTGCAAAGTGCCTACCTGTAGATTTTGGCTTCTAGCTCAGCCGGCACCTAGGGAAACCTACCAAACCTGTACATTTTTGAAAACTAGAGACCTAGGGGAATCCAAGATGGGGTGACTCGCGGGGCTCTGACCAGGTTCTGTTACCCAGAATCCTTTGCAAACCTCAAAAAGTGGCTAAAAAAACAAGTTTTCCTCACATTTCGGTGACAGAAAGTTCTGGAATCTGAGAGGAGCCTCAAATTTCCTTTCACCCAGCGTCCCCCCAAGTCTCTCGATAAAAATGATACCTCACTTGTGTGGGTAGGCCTAGCGCCCGCAACAGGAAATGCCCCAAAACACAACGTGGACACATCACAGAAAACAGAGCTGTTTTTTGCAAAGTGCCTACCTGTAGATTTTGGCCTCTAGCTCAGCCGGCACCTAGGGAAACCTACCAAACCTGTACATTTTTAAAAACTAGAGACCTAGGGGAATCCAAGATGGGGTGACTCGCGGGGCTCTGACCAGGTTCTGTTACCCAGAATCCTTTGCAAACCTCAAAAAGTGGCTAAAAAAACAAGTTTTCCTCACATTTCGGTGACAGAAAGTTCTGGAATCTGAGAGGAGCCTCAAATTTCCTTCCACCCAGCGTTCCCCCAAGTCTCCCGATAAAAATGATACCTCACTTGTGTGGGTAGGCCTAGCGCCCGCGACAGGAAATGCCCCAAAACACAACGTGGACACATTACAGAAAACAGAGCTGTTTTTTGCAAAGTGCCTACCTGTAGATTTTGGCCTCTAGCTCAGCCGGCACCTAGGGAAACCTACCAAACCTGTACATTTTTGAAAACTAGAGACCTAGGGGAATCCAAGATGGGGTGACTCGTGGGGCTCTGACCAGGTTCTGTTACCCAGAATCCTTTGCAAACCTCAAAAAGTGGCTAAAAAAACAAGTTTTCCTCACATTTCGGTGACAGAAAGGTCTGGAATCTGAGAGGAGCCACAAATTTCCTTCCACCCAGCGTTTCCCCAAGCCTCCCGATAAAAATGATACCTCACTTGTGTGGTTAGGCCTGGTGCCTGCGACAGGAATAGATCACACAACGGTCAATGTTGGTCCTTACGTGAGGCAGCTGTTGACCCTGGGGTGATCCATTCCTGACACAGACACTAGGTGTAGGCACTCAAGAGGGGTAGTGTTTTTATCAGGACAGGTGAGGAGTCACTGGGTGGTAGGAATATTGTGGATCCCAGCATATTCCTGTGGTTTGTGTGACAGAAATGCGAGAAAAATTGAGTTTTTTTTCAACATTTCAGCTTTGCAGGGTATTCTGGGTAAGAAAACTTTGGGGAAGCCACACAAGTCACACCTCTGTGGACTCCCCCGAATGTCTAGTTTCCAGAAATGTTTGGGTTTAGTGTGTTTCTCTATATGGCCGCCGAATCCAGGACCAAAAACACAGGTGCCTGCCTTACAAAACCAGTTTGTTTTGCCATGGATAATTTTGATGTCTCCATAATATGATTTGGGTGGTGGAATTTGGGGCTGAACTAAATTGGGGAGCTCCCAAGAGAGCACTCTCTCTCTGCTTGCCGCCGCATTCACCTGCTCTCTGGGTTGGCCTAACCCACTATTACCCAGTTGCACAAACAGCTTGCGAAGGGACAGCAGGACTGTCCTCATCACCTCCCTCATAATGTACTGGAAGAGGAGTTATCGAATGGGACTCCTCTGACTGAAAAATCACTCCCAGAGTCTGCGCCATTGTCCTATCCCTCAGATGCTGTCTCAGTATCTGATGTCTCAGTCTCTGATCCTATGTCAGAGCGGTCCTCTATAACCCGAGTGTAGGCAGCAGTCATCCATCAAGATGCCATCTCTGCTATTGGCTAAACTGTTGCTCTAAAACACTAGCCTACGTAGACAGTCACAAAATCGATGGTGTGTGAGATACGTGCAACAGTAGAGGCTTCTTCCCTCAATCAGCACGTATTTTCAAGACACTCAAAAAACACCTTGTCACATACCATTCGTCACAGTCTTTAGCACCTCCTGCGCCCAGTCCAACAATCATTATTGGTGCTCCCACTCCCTCCTCCTCGGATTCCCTCATTACCACCCAGCAAAAGTGCCCTTCATCTCTCCATAGACTTTGCTAATGTACTCAGCTATTTATATAAAATACAGATTTGCTCTTTGCAGTAGGCATATAAACCTTCTGCGCTTCTTTATGGCACTAAAACTGCCACTAGACAAGTCGGACCCTTTTCCCCCCAGGGAAACCACACACATATTGACAAAAGTGATATATATATGACAGCCAATCACCTGAAACTCAACTCAAGCAAAACCAAAATAATCCTCTTTGGCCCACACAAAAACACCTGGGACCCCTCATGGTGGCCCACCACGCTAGGCCCTGCACCCACCCCCGCCAACCACGCACGCAACCTCAGCATCATCCTAGACTCCTCCCTCTCGATGACACAACAAATCAACGCTCTCACCTCCTCATGCTTCAACACACTCCGTATACTGAAAAACATTCAAATGGATCCCCACAGAGACCAGAAAAACTGTCACTCACGCACACATCAGCAGCAGGCTTGATTACGGAAACGCCCTCTACGCCGGCACCACTCTAAAACTCAAGCGCAAACTACACGCATCTAGAACTCAGCAGCACGACTCATCCTCGACCTCCGCCGACACGAACACATCTCTCCACACCTCAAATCCCTCCACTGGCTCCCCATTGACAAAAGGATCACCTTCAAGATCCTCATCCTCGCACACAAATCACTCCACAACACAGGCCCTGCCTACCTCAACGAGAGTCACCTTCCACACCCCCACACGAAACGTCCGCTCAGCTGACCTCTCTCTCGCCTCTGTCCCCCGCATCAAACACACCACCACCGGGGGCAGATCCTTCTCCTACCTTGCACCCAAAACCTGGAACGCCCTCACAACCCACCTTCGCAAGACCCAAAACCTACTTCTTTTCAGGAAGGGCCTCAAAACCTGGCTTTTCGAACAGTGAACCTCCCAGCCCCTTTCCCTCCCCCCGCCCTTTCCCAAGCAGCTTGAGACCCTCACAGGTGAGTAGCACACTTTATAAATCTCTTTGGTATATATAGATCTACCTCTATATATATATATATCTATGTACATAGATATATCTATAGATATATCCATGTACATAGATATATCTATCTACGTAGATATATAAATATAGATCTATATATAGATCTATTTTTTTTAGTTGTTGTATGGTTTCCTTGGGGGCCAAAATGGCCCCCAGGGAAACCCTACAACATCTAAAAAAAAAAATGCCCCCACAGGGGGTCACCCTGCCCACGGGCGACCCCCTGTCAATTTTTTTTTTTTAAATTATTATTTTTTTTTTTTTAAAACAATCCCCTGGGGGGGGGGGCGAGATCGCGCACAGGGGGCGCGCTGACGTCACAAAGGGGCGGGTGGGGGGGCGGGGGGAGACACGGAAGCTTCCGTGTCTCCCGGGGGGGGGTTTAAAAAAAATAAAAAATCCTCGGGTGCGACGCACCCGAGGATTTATTGATACCCTTCCTGGTGTCGGCCACTGGTCGTGACGCGCACCAGGGAGGGTGTATGGGCGTCGGCCAGTGGCCGACGCCCGCACCTAAGCGGTTAAATGGCTTCAAAAATATGGAGTAATGCAAAGCAGCACAAATCGCTGAGCTGCATTACTCTGTGCCATGGAAACTTTCATGGGAATT
The DNA here is from genome assembly GCF_031143425.1 of Pleurodeles waltl. NCBI lineage: Eukaryota > Metazoa > Chordata > Amphibia > Caudata > Salamandridae > Pleurodeles > Pleurodeles waltl. Next base: position 15,284,223 of record NC_090438.1, on the reverse strand, counting down.
ACGTGGCTGTTCTCATGCAACTCCCTGCCAAAATGGTGCAACTGCAAGGGCGAAAGACAGGAATGTGCCTTATTTGATAAATATGGTGCATTCTTGCCCAATCCATGTCCTGCAGTGCAGCACTGCAAGGAGAATTGCTGTGCTGCAGTGCATGAGTTGGCCATAAACATGGATGGGAATTTTGTAACTTTGTGCAATTTTCCAGAACGTGTTTTATTTTGCACCATAATTATCTAGTCGAAGATGCTTGGCTTCAGTTCGTAAGACATTTAACACATGGACTAAGGGCCAGATTCATGACTGGGTTTCCATTACTCTTACACCACGCAACAGGATGCAAGAGCAAAGCAAACTTTGTCAGAATTATGAAGCCACACAAAGCCTCTTTGTGTGGTTTTGAGTGGCTTCAACAATCTAGAGTAATGCAATGTAGTGCAGAATGCTGCATTGGATTTCATGGGGCCAGAGAGTCCTTCCATGGGTGTTACGTGAGTGTTCCATTGCAACTCCCATGGTTTTTGATGCATTTCTAGATTTACCACACTTATTCAATATGGTCGGAAGTGTGCTGTGCTATTGGCATTATTGGAAACTTAGCGGTTATATTTTTTTTAATTATTTATTTGTGGAAGAAACATGGCAAATTTCAAGATAAATTGCATCAATACTTAACAAATTATTTTATTGGCTATGAGATTCATAGTCATATTTGGCTTTTTAGAGGGATTTAGTACTCCAGTGCCCCACCTCAAAACAGAATTACCCAGATCTTAATCTATGGACAAAATGAAATAAATATCAAAGTGAAGCATAGAGATAATTACATAGATGATTTTAGAAAGAATGCATACTTTAGCCTGTTGGAACAACATTCAAATACTATGGAGCATATTTATCAAATATTCATTCAATGCAATATAGCAAGTTACTTTATGTGGCACATTCTGCCCTCGGCCTGCTGGTGCATAAACTGCTGCTTAGCGCCAACGCAGGCACCCTCGCACGATGGTGCTAATGTGCATGCATTGTGGCAGTGTTGCTTTTCTGCAGGAAGGAATACCTTCCTGCACAAAAACAATCCTCTGAGGATTTTTTCTCTATCAAGTAACAGTGCTTAAGTCAGCTCCTGAGAAAGAAAGGTGTGGGGTGAACTCCTATGCATCAATCAGCCAAGTATCTGGAAATCTTTTTTTCAAAGCTTTTATTGGCATTGTGGGTGGGTGATTTAACTTCGAGCAATAGAGAAGGCAAAGGGGTGGTGCCCTGTTCCAAGTCTACCCCTGTTGCCATTGTGGGAGGTGGTATAGTGTTTGGAAGGAAGGAGGAGTTCCGCCCAGATATTTGACTCATCCCACAGAGCTGATGTGCAGTGGATGTGTCCAGCAAGCCCATCTGCACCCATCCGCATCTGTCATGGGTCAGAGGTCAGAAATGCTGTCTGAAGAAACACTCAGCTTTGTGTATACAGCAGAAGAAAAACATATTTAAATAAGTATCTTAATAAATCATGCATAAGGAACATATCCCCGAGTAAATTACCAGCAACTACAAAATATAGAGAGTGAAAATATGTCTCCCCTCTATTTTAAGTCAGAGCCCTAAAAAGGACAATTGTTCAGAAAGTAAGTACATAATAAAAATTTATCACCTATCCCATCCCATGGGGAGACCACTATATTGTCCCAATCAAGAGTGACCGGATTGAGAAAAGCTGAAATATCCCCCTACAACAAAAGATGATGAGTCCTTGGGCTAAATTTTGCATGCCCTGTTGGTGAAAACTCTTACATTGTGTTTCAATACTGCAAAGCCCACCTCTCCCATAGGATAAAACTGGAGTTGCCTTATTACATTTATTAAGCTGTAACCCATCTTCCAGCCATGATTCGACAACTGGTCATTTTATCCCCTCTAATATTCACTTTTTACTGCTTCAAAGCCTACAAGATAATTCTACATTACAGTGTTCCTCAAATAGTCATGCGCAAAAGGGGTGGGACATTCACCTACCCATATGGCCAATCCTTTATCTTCAACTGTTGATTTGCTTGGCTTTATCCATGCACTAAGGTCTGAAATAGCTGCTCTTAAGTCCTTTATTGGAGACTTTGTGGGCATTGTGGGGTCTCCCTTTGAAGAAAGGGCAAAGAAGTGCTGGGAGGGTACTTCTAAATCCTCTGTGGTTAAGGTCCAAGCTACCACTCCTACCTTCTCCCTCCCTTCTCCACAAGACATCTTGCTTCACATGCAGGTTCTACTTTTGAAGATTCAACCTTAAGGGCTGCAGACAATATTATCTCTGGGGGGCACATTAGATCTGTGGGTGCTCCAGTTGAAACTGCCCCTGTTATTCACTTGGTGGAGGTCCTTGTATCTCGTTTCCTGAATCTAGGGATGGTTGGCATTCTCGCCAACCATATGATGACAGGAACACCACTCCTGCCTGCAAAATTTTTATGATCGACGTACCAAAGCTCAATTCACAAGTGGGGTTAGAAGGGAAGGCCTCATTGATAAATAAGGCAATTCACTGGATTCGCCACAATAGAGGGTGCCTTCAGTAATTAGAAGTGAAATCCTGAGGGCCAGGCAACATAGTTCCCTGAGTTCGCCCTTAGATTGTATTGAACTCCTTTTAGCTTATGGGCAGTTAGTTGAAGGCCTAGTGGCTTGGGACCTAAGAACCAATCTGCCTGAAGGGTCCTCCATCCAATGTAAGTATAATTTGACACATGCCTTACGAGTTACTCCCATTCCTTGTTCTCAAGATGATGGTTCTGTTCTAAAGAAGATAGACTAGCTTCAGAAGTGCAAGATCCCTCAGATAAGGGTAGTTTTAGTGGTCTTGTGAGATCTTCCAGCAGCTGCTATGATAAGGGATGTTCTCCATCAGATGGCAACTGTTTTGTATGTAGAATGGAGCCCTCTATTATTTTGCCTTAGGAAGTCACATCTGCTGCTAATGCTGTTTGTGGATCCCCGGTTGTACAGCCCTACTATCCAGCCAATTTTTCCTTCCCTTTAAATTCTAAGGAGCATATTTATACCCCATTTGTTCCAAATTTGCATCATTTTTCTTACGCAAATTCAGCACAAAACTAACTCCGTATTTATATTTTGACGTTAGACCTGTCTAACGTCAAAATATTGGAGTTTGCACAATTTTTTTAATGCATGAACGTACCTTGCGTCAATGAGATGCAAGGTAGGAGTTCCCATCTAAACCATGGCGCTAACCTCATAGCCCCATATTTATCCCACTTTGCTAAATCGATGCACAGGTGGAGGGAGTGGATAAATAATAGTGCAAAGCTTGCTTTGCACCAGTATTTAATGCATGGGTCAGACCAGGCATTAGGAGACCTGTGGACCCATTTCCATAGTTAAACATCATGAAATGGGTCCACAGGTGCTCTCCTCAAGCCCCAGGAACATTCCCACCCACACCAGAGGGACACCAGAGGATGGGGGACCCCATCCCAGGTAAGTAGGGTAAGTATAGACAAGTACTTTTTTTTATTAAAGTGCCATCAGGGGCCCAACTTGGGGCCCCCTGCATGGCACAGGGTGCAATGGCCATGCCCAGGGGACACTAGTCCTCTGTGCTGGCCATTGGGGTGGTGGGCATGACTCCTGTCTTTTTTGCTGGTTAGGGGCATTTCTTTTTGCTTCTAACCAGCCTAGTGTTGTTTTGTGGTGCAAAACCCCATTCTCCTATACCACCACCCCCACCCAACTAACATCATTTGTTTTTACCCTAGGCCACCTTTGCGCCAGCTTGCACCATTACATAAATATGGCGGCCGGTTGGCACTCAAGAATGGTGCAAGCCGGTGCTAAACGTTTTGATGCAAAACTGCGTTAGTGCAGTTTTGCATCAAAAAGTATAAATATGCCCCTAAGTGTGCCCTTTTCAAAAGTAAATATTGTGTCATGGAATGTGGCAGGTTTAGTGTCCAAATTCTCGCTGCCCCATTGCAATGCCTTTATGGACTTTTATGATAAGTGTATTATGCACGAAACCTGGCTCATCGAACCAGCCTATAAATTTGGTTATGCTACGTATCATTTTCCAGCCATTTCTAATAAAGCTGGCCATCCATCTGGGGGAATTCTAATTTGGGTGAAGATTACCCTTCAGTGCACCGTGAACTGGATACATATGGATATCCCTGTTATCTTAGGCATTAGTCATTAGTGGCCAGATAAAACTACTATTGATATTTTCAATATCTATGCTTTGGGTACAAAGGAGGCAAAATATTCCACTACCTTGCAACTACTTGAGAACTTGCTGGGTGAGGGACATAGCAACTATGTCCTTATCGCAGCAGGGTACTTCAACATTATGTTTCAACCCTTTGGTATGAGTGACTTGCCGATTGTTTGGAAGAAGATGATTTCTTGTATATACCCAGGCTCGAGCTCTCCCCAGTGAAGAAGTGGTCACAGGCTGCTCTCCAGCTGAAGGCCACGTCACGTAATCGAGGATTAAGGGTAGTTAATGGAAGTACAAAGTCAGATAAGGAGGTCACTTGTACTTTTATTGGCCCACAAGGGAGGAGCCTTATTAACTACATTTTGATTGACCTGAAACATTAGTCCTTAGTGGATGATATGGTGGTCAGGAATACACCTGTTAGCGACCTTAACCCCCTTTCTCTTAGCCTAGTGTCCCCCTAGGACTGGATGCAAGATGTGTTTAGCCGTAGCCAATTTACCAGGGAGGTTCGGTTCACTATCAGGGGAGTAATGGTGTTCTACAAGATGACGCCCTTTGCCGTATTAGCCAAGGCTTGTTGTCATATGTCTCACTAATGGGCAAGTTGGATAAGGAGGTTGAATTTTTTTTTTTTTTAAGTACTCGGTCATTCACACTGGGTTCTTTAATAGGCTGGAATTGTTCTTTACTGTGCCAATATCTCAATTTTTCCCTAAATCAACCAGCCATGGGGAAGCAAAGTGGTTCAATCGTGAATGTCAGCAGATTGGATCATGATTAGTTAGGGCAATTAAGTTGAAATATGGTCCCCATATTAGGATTCTACAGAGAAGGTATAAGCAGGTTTAGACTAAGGTTAAGAGGGATTGGGAAGAGGAAAGATGGTGGTTAATTAGGGAAGCTTGCAAGTGCAAAGATTCTAAACTTTTTTGGTCTCTTGTTAGCAATGGTAACCATAGGGAGACCATCTCCTCTTGTAACAATATACAGCCATATGAATGGTTTCATCACTTTAATTCCCTATACAGTGAGGCTAGCTCACTAACTAATAGTTCCAGCCACTTTCCCCTTACCCAGTTGTGCAGTAGTATTTGTGGTGGCTTGTTCGATCTGGGTGATATTTGAAATTCCATTGATTCTATAGTATGCTCTGAAGCCGTTTGCCCTGATGGCATGTAGGGTGATCTTTTTCTCCATGAGAAAGAAAAATGGGCTCAGTATATTTCATTCTTATCCAATGCAAATGCTGGGTGAGCAATGATCTCTAAGTCCTGGAAGGGAGCAGAGGTGATACTCCTATATAAGAAAGGTGATAGGTCCTCACCTTAAGCCTTATTGATTCAATCTAGAAGGTGTTTTGCAGTGCTCTTCTATCAAATATCCAAGGTTGGATTAGTGAAAACAATATTTTGTCTATGTACCAGGCTGATTTTAGGGGAAAAAACGAGTGCAATGGACCAGGTATATCGTTTCTTACCCCTGTATTGGAAAATAGTTGTAATTGGGAAGGCAAGTGTTTATTCCTTCAGAGATTTTAGTTTTAGTTGTGCATCTTCGCAAAGCTTATCTTGCTAGAGAACATTGGCCGGAGCAAGGTGTTGGAGTGTGACTTTTATAATCAATATTAACATGAAAAGCTTGCAAAATAATGTATAATAAAGCTGCATAGAAAATGTGTTAATACAGTACTAATATACGCGTTTGAAATGTGCCCACGAGGAGTGGCCATCACTGTATACGATGATTAATGAGGCAAATGATGAATTAAATATTGTACTAATGTATGATTTTGTATTAGCGTTACAAGTTATGTATTAGGGTTTTGCTAAAATAATCACTAGGCCTTAGTTAGCAAAGGTCTGGGCCTAACTGACTGGCCTCATATTAACTGTGTTTTCTAACATGCAATGTGCTGTTTTACAGAAGGACACGATGCTGTACTTTTCCAGAAGCTAGAGATGTGTGTGTAACAGTACTAAATTCTTTCTCGTGAGACCCGACTTGCTCAAGGAGACATTCTTGCCGAATGCAACAGTGTCATTTGCAACAGGTACAAGGTTGCCTAAACCAAGGGAAGACAATGGAACTACTGACTGGAGTGACTAGTGTAACTTTTCCTACCTGACATTCTACCCGTTGAAGACGTCAATCACAAGAGCCAATAAACTGCATGAGAACTGTCTTAGGTGAAAATTCTAGTAAGGTGAGCAACGGATTATTGGACAAAGATAACGATGCACCAAATATTGCCCAATTGGAAATTAGAGACTTGTCCGGCAACTTTAATGTAACGACATGACACAAGAAGAAATCAGCCATTACTCGCCTTTACCCTGCCACTCTTGAAGTCATTCTTCCTAACCATTACCTTGCTGTTCTCAGTCATTCTTAGCCGCCCTTCCCGCCACTTTGATGCTGTTACTTGTCCTACTCCTGAAGAGACTTTGTCTTTAGCTGTTTGATACTCTTAACCATCCTCAACTTGCCCTTTTCTTGAGATGCACTTCTCCTCCTTATGAGGGAAGAGCCCTATGCTATACCTTGTTGAGCCTTACCTGCTTATCCTGGCTGATGGCGAATCGACTGCTGTCCCGAGGACGAAGACTGTCACTGTATGCCGCCCCATTTGGATGGGTAACTATCTGATGATGAATTGTAATTGTCTGTTTGCCTTTCCTTTCTAGGTACCAACTGCTCTTTTTACAGAGGCCATAGTTAGATGTTTTCTAAATTCATGTTACTAAATTGTTTTGCATGAAGCTCAACATGCTGATGCTAATTAGAGGTTAGTTAAGGAGTTCACCAAAATTGGAGACAAATGACTGAATCTATGCTTTGTTGAATAATGTACAAATAACACTTTGCTAAAGTATAATTCATGTTGACTTTGTGTTTCGTGCTAATGTTCATAATCTTTGCATTGATAAAATCTTATTCCATTTGCCATGTTCTAGTTTTATTGATGTGCTTATTGGTATTGAGACTAATGAATATGCTAGTAGGTTGTAACTACTAGATTTGTGTGGTTATGGTATGTTTCATTCTTATTAAATAACAATGATTAGTTTTATTGATTAGTTATTGTGAATATTGATTTGATTATTGATCTATCAGTTGGGATGTTAAGTAGATATCTTGTCCTGAGGAGTCTCCAATCAGGGTCAAAAGATTCATTGGCCTAAAACGAGTCCCATTGTAAGTAAATTATCAAAGCTGGGACGCGTTATCAAAGGTCAGGTTACTGATCCCATTAAAGTTACTATAGGTGTATGGAAAGGTGTGTATTGGGCCCATCCCTTTTCTCCTTGTTTCTAAACTATGCTGTCCAGTTCCTTTCCTCCAAGCCCTCGGATGCTCAGGTCTTAGTATCTTAAACCCCAAGGGGACTCAGTTGTTACTGAATCGCTTTGAAGAATTTTGTTTATTAAGAGGGCTAGAGATCAATACAGCAAAACCTAAATTCATGCTGATTAACCCACATAGCTCATTAGGGGGAGCCCTTCCCTGGGTGGAACAAAACTTGAACAAGTTAATACTTTTGAATACTTTGGTATCAAGCTGTTGGATAGAATGTTTTGGAAAAAACATGTGAATTCCATGTCTTTGAAGTTTAGACAACTGGTTGGTATTTTATTGAGGGAGTACCATTTATCCACAAGTAGACCAATAGCGCCTGCTCTCTCCTTTATAGGGCTGGGCAGGCGGCGTGGAATTGTTCTCCTTCAAGGCCTTTACCCTCCAAAGAAAAGGTGAAGTTGTGCCAGTGGGAGAGGGTGTTACAGACTGTGCCTTCCCCTTTCTATGTATGGCAATAAATTCCAGTTCGCAGAATAGTGCTTCTTCTAACTCACAATGTCCCAGTTGCAAAGCAGCTTCAGAGTCAATTTCTCATGTTCTCTTTGCTTGTCCAATTTATGCTTTGTTTTACATGAAATGGGTAGCCCCAACTTGTAAGTGATTGGGGACTCAGGATTATGCTATTGCATTGAGGATTTTAAAATCGGATCCTGGCATTTGGCATTTTAGAAGGAAGTTAGCAAAGGCTCTTTAGACATCAAATTCTTCTTAGTTTCTGCACAAGCTCTTTTGTGTACTTATTTTGGATTGATGTCTATGAATTTTATATTTGAGGCATACCGTCACACTTTTTGTCTTTTTTTTCCTTCTCCAAAATTCTGCTAGCTTTGAAGATGAGATTTTATCTTTTTAAGCTTTTACTGTAATATTCTTTTAGGCAGTATCTTATTTATTGTTGGCTGGAAGACTTTTATGGAACTGGATGCCGAAATAAAGTATTTAATAATAAGATGTAACTTCCAAATTAAACAGGTAACTGTAGGAGGCTGGCCTGGCTTGTAGTGGGTACCAAGGGGTACTTACACTCTGTACCAGGTCCAGTTATCCCTTATTAGTGTAGAAGAGGTGTTTCTAGCAGCTTAGGCTGATAGAAGGTAGCTATAGCAGAGCAGATTAGGCTGAACTAGGAGACATGCAAAGCTCCTACTATACCACTGGTGTCATATGCACAATATCATAAGAAAACACAATACACAGATATACTAAAAATAAAGGTACTTTATTTTTATGACAATATGCCAAAAGTATCTCAGTGAGTACCCTCAGTATGAGGATGCCAAATATACACAAAATATATGTACACAATACCAAAAATATGCAGTAATAGCAAAAGGAAGTAATGCAACCAATGTAAAGTTACAGTAGATTGCAATAGGAGCACATAGGTATAGGGGGCAACACAAACCATATACTCCAAAAGTAGAATGCGAACCACGAATGGACCCCAAACCTATGTGAGGTTGTAGAGGGTCGCTGGGACTGTAAGAAAACAGTGAGGGTTAGAAAAATAGCCCACCCCAAGACCCTGAAAAGTAGGTGTAAAGTGCACCTGTATTCCCCAGAGAGCACAGAAGTTGTGATAGGGGAATTCTGCAAGGAAGACCAACACCAGCAATGCAACCAAAGTGGATTTCCAGACGAGAGTACCTGTAGAACAAGGGGACCAAGTCCAAGAGTTGCGACAAAGTCGAGATTGGGCAGATGCCCAGGAAATGCCAGCTGAGGGTGCAAAGAAGCTGCCACCGGATGGTAGAAGCTGTGGATTCTGCAAGAACGAAGAGGACTAGGAACTTCCCCTTTGGAGGATGGATGTCCCACGTCATGAAGAAGCTTGCAGAGGTGTTCCCACGCAGAAAGACCGCAAACACGCCTTGCTGTGGCCCAGGAGGGACCAGGATGTCGCCACTTGGATGAGGAGACAGAGGGGCGCCCAGCAAGTCAGGGAGCCCTCACAGAAGCAGGCAGCACCCGCAGAAGTACCGGAACAGGCACTTGGAAGAGGAGTGAACCGGAGCTCAACGAAGACACAAAAGGGAGTTCCACAACGCCGGAGGACAACTCAGGAGGTTGTGCACTGCAGGTTAGAGTGTCGGGGACCCAGGCTTTGCTGTGCACGAAGGAAATCCTGGAAGACTGCACAGGAGCTGGAGCAGCTGCAAATCACGCGGTACCCAGCAATGCAGTCTAGCTTGGGGAGGCATGGACTTACCTCCACCAAACTTGGACTGAAGAATCACTGGACTGTGGGAGTCACTTGGACAGAGTTTCTGAGTTCCAGGGACCACGCTCGTCATGCTGAGGGGGGACCCAGAGGACCGGTGGTGCAGTCTTTTGTTGCCTGCGGTTGCACGGGGAAGATTCCGTTGACCCACGGGAGATTTCTTCAGAGCTTCTGGTGCAAGAAGGAGGCAGGCTACCCCCAGAGCATGCACTACCAGGAAACAGGCGAGAAAGCGGCAGGATCAGCGATACAAGGTTGCAGTAGTCGTCTTTGCTACTTTGTTGCAGTTTTGCAGGCGTCCTGAGCAGTCAGCGGTCGATCCTTTGGCAGAAGGTGAAGAGAGAGATGCAGAGGAACTCTGATGAGCTCTTGCATTCGTTATCTAAAGAATTCCCCAAAGCAGAGACCCTAAATAGCCAGAAAAGGAGGTTTGGCTACCTAGGAAGGAGGATAGGCTAGCAACACAGGTAAGAGCCTATCAGAAGGAGACTCTGATGTCACCTGCTGGCACTGGCCACTCAGAGCAGTCCAGTGTGCCAGCAACACCTCTGTTTCCAAGATGGCAGAGGTCTGGAGCACACTGGAGGAGCTCTGGGCACGTCCCCTGGGAGGTGCAGGTCAGGGGAGTGGTCACTCCCCTTTCCTTTGTCCAGTTTCGCGCCAGAGCAGGGCTGGGAGATTCCTGAACCGGTGTAGACTGGCTTATGCAGAGATGGGCATTTCCAGAGGCTGGGGGAGTCTACTCCTCCCCAGCCCTGACACCTTTTCCGAAAGGGAGAGGATGTAACACCCTCTCTCTGAGGAAGTCCTTTGTTCTGCATTTCTGGGCCAAGCCTGGCTGTACCCTAGGAGGGCAGAAACCTGTCTGAGGGGTTGGCAGCAGCAGCAGCTGCAGTGAAACCCCGGGAAAGGCAGTTTGGCAGTACTAGAAACTCGGGGGATCATGGAATTGTCTCCCCAATGCCAGAATGGCATTGGGGTGACAATTGCATGATCTTAGACATGTTACATGGCCATGTTCGGAGTTACCATTGTGAAGCTATACATAGGTAGTGACCTATGTATAATGCACGCATGAAATGGTGTCCCCGCACTCACAAAGTCCGGCCAATTTGCCCTGAACGATGTGGGGGCACCTTGGCTAGTGCCAGGGTGCCCACACACTAAGTAACTTTGCACCCAAACTTCACCAGGTGAAGGTTAGACATATAGGTGACTTATAAGTTACTTAAGTGCAGTGGTAAATGGCTGTGAAATAACGTGGACGTTATTTCACTCAGGCTGCATTGGCAGACCTGTGTAAGAATTGTCAGAGCTTCCCATGTGTGGCAAAAGAAATGCTGCAGCCCATAGGGATCTCCTGAAACCCCTATACCCTGGTACCTCAGTACAATATACTAGGGAATTTTAAGGGTGTTCCAGTATGCCAATGTGAATTGGTTAAATTGGTCACTAGCCTGTTAGTGACAATTTAGAAAGCAGAGAGAGCATAACCACTGAGGTTCTGATTAGCAGAGCCTCAATGAGACAGTTAGTCATCACACAGGGAACACATACTTATAGGCCACAAACTTATGAGCACTGGGGTCCTGGCTAGCAGGGTCCCAGTGACACATAACAAACATACTGAAAAAATAGGGTTTTCACTATGAGGACTGGGCCCTGGCTAGCAGGATCCCAGTGAGACAGTGAAAACACCCTGACATATACTCACACACAGGCCAAAAGTGGGGGTAACAAGGCTAGAAAGAGGCTACTTTCTCACAGATATCTTGAGACTGAAGGTACCTTCTACATTGCAAATCACACAAGGCTTAGGTCCCGATTACCAGTTGGTGTCCTGCTGCTAGTAGTCCAGATTAGTAAATGTTAATAATATTTTGCTAGTTTGGCTGAGAACCAAAATTCTGAGAGCTGCCCACCAGTCTGCACTGGGTCTAAACGCATATATGCATTCTGCTGAGAAAGAAGATCAGAGCCATAGTGCACTGGTGTCCTATTTTTTTATAGGGATTTGGCATAGGGTAGTGCAACAAGTCACCTTGCTGCACTGCCCCACGTCAAAGTGAACGGGCAGGAATGAGCCATAGCTCTGCGCTGGTGCGAAATGGGCCAATGAAGGCATCCTTGCTCCATGGAGCAAATGTGTCTGTGTTGCATGCAGGGTTGTTTTTGTGCAGTAAGAGTCACCTTCCTGCACATACACAATCCTGAGAGGCTTTTTTCTGCAGAATGCAGCATCCATGGAAATTTGGAAAAAGCAAGGAGAAATAAAGATATTTCTCCTCATTGTGCCTCCCTTGGGGAGGTGTAAAGTTTTAGTGCATCCCCAGGTTTACATGTACTTCTAAATCTGGGGATGTGTCAAAATCCATGGATGTTGTGTGATAAACACTGCAATGCTCCATGTCTATGAGGCACTTCAAGGCCATGCAAAGCCACTGTACACAGGTTTGAATTGCCTCATATATAGGAGATATGGTTTTGAATGGCCTCATAGATATGATTTGGAGATTTGTGCAACTGCTGCATCACAAAAAGTGATGCAACAGCAGCACATAGGGCTCATTATTATGCCCCTATATTTTCAAAATTGTCTTGGGGCTAAACTTTGTGAAGGAAGGCAGGCTCACTGGTTTTGTTTGCTGAAATCGAGCTCTAGGGATTGTCCATTCAGGCAGTGCCAGTGGGATAAATGGTCTGTGCCAGTGGGCGAAGTAGTGAGATCCCTAAAAAATAAAAGTTGGCATCTATATATATGTATATATAGTAGTTTGTTAAAGTTAGGACCTAGTTTCTATATAAAAAACATTTTTTTATTTGCCTATATCTTTGCCGCCACTTGATAAATCTTCATGAAACCTTCCCAAAAAAATTGCCAGTCACTTCAAAAGGGAAAATGGGTATAAGAAGGCCACCCAAAACCACAGCCTTTGAAACACTTCTGGAAACCAAGAGGAACCTCTGCCTGGAGAAGAGCCAAAGAGCTGAGGAACAAGAGCTGTCCTGCCTGTGACTGTGCTTTGTGGAGCTATCCTACAGTTGCTGCTTCTGCCTGTGCAAGAGGACAAAGACTGGACTTTGTGTGCCTTCCTTCTTGTGAAGAACTCTCCAAGGGCTTAAAACTGAACTTGCCTCCTGTTGTTTGAAGTCTCAGGGACAGCAAAGACTTCTCTCTGCCAGCACCAGGAGCCTCTGCTGAGACTCCTACCTGCCAAGTGGTTCCCATCCAGTTCCTGGGACACTGAAAGGAAAAGCTGGTAGAACAAGAGTAAGAAATCCAGCACAGGCTGCCGTGTGGGAAAAAGACTGATGCAACCCCGAGACCCGGCTGTAAAAGCAATGCACTGCCAGCTTTGCTGTTGAAATCAATCCTTGTCTGCAGCACGGCTGGAAAATCGACCCACGCAACTGGAGAAATGACGCGCAGCATCGCTGAGAGAGGCTGGTGAGATCCCAACCCATGTGGCGTGGTTTTCAAATCATCGTGAGGCAGGATTTCTGACGCAAACATCGCTGGGCATTTAAAAAGGACGCAAGGCCTGCCCGAACTGAGAGTGCTGTTGGGATCAACACATCGCTCTCCTGTGGAGAGAAGAAACAACGTACGTCGACCCGACGGAAAGAGAAACGACGCACAGTCTCACTCGTGAGTGATATTGATACATCACAAGTCCCTTTTGACACACACTCGCCCGTGCTGGGTTATTCTTGACGCACCCAGGTACATATCCACGCTAACAGCGTTACTGTTGTGTTTAAAATCACATGAAGACTCTTTTTGGTTTTTAATTGATAACTTTACTTGATATGTGGATTTTTGTTGCTTTGGTCTTGTTTTGTTTAGATAAATACTCTCTGTGTTGTGTCATTTTGTAGTGTTTTCCTTAAGTTACTGTTTGTGTTGGTACAAATACTTTACACTTAGCACTTTGAAGTTCAGACTGCCTGCTTGTGCCAAGCCTCCAAGGGGGTGAACGGGGGTTAGCTGATGGTGATTCTCTTTTACCCTGACTAGAGTTAGGATCCTTCCTTGGACATGGAGTAACCTGACTGCCATAAAAAGACCCCATTTCTAGCAGGTGTAACTTTGTTTAGCAGTTATTGAGAGGGGAAATTATTTTTTATATAAAGGGATTTGCAACCCCTCTTGACCTCCTGCTGAGATCTGATTAGCTGACAACACTCCAACAAGGAAGCCGTTGAAGTGTTGTCTGCCATGTTGGCACTTGGCTTCAGCCATGCACAGTTTTTTCATCATACATTTTACTGCAATTATTACATTGATAGTATTAATGATGTTATCAAAGATGTCATGAGTACCATGATTTGTGGGGTAATTAGCAGTGCAAACTAAGGGCGCATGTTATTGTAACTTTACGGCACAAGTTATTGTTACTTGAGGTAACTCTAACTATAACTGGTGAATTTCTATGGTTTTATACATTTAAAATGTTTTTTAAGTGAATTTATATGTTGTTTTTAATTCTATTTCAGAACTATAACGTCCCTGTAATCTTGTTTTTTTTCAGTGAATTTCTTTTGTTTTTTTTAACGTATGGTAATTTTCATTACAATACGTTAATCCAACCACGCCACAGTGGTTGGCCACAGGACCTTGCTTTGTGAATGCACTAAGAAATTAAATATTCTCAGCCACGATGCTCTCAGTGTCACTCGCAAGTGAGTAATTGTACTTAACTATATTCCAAGAATGTATGTATAGACATGTATTTATGGAAGTCATCACTAGGTAGTTATAATTGGTCAGTTCAGTTGCTGTCTTGAAAGTCTCGAGGTGAGCTGTGAAGCGGGGGCCAAAAAAAGGGGAAGTCCCAAAACACAAAACACTTTTTCTCTATTCTGTGTCAATGGTGATTTTCAATTCTTTAGATATATCTACGGCCCAACTGCAAATTTGGCACAAAGCTAGATTCTGTTCCACAGATCACACTTTTTGTGGTGTGGTGTAATTCCATTTAGTAGTTTTGGAGTAATTTAAGGACAAAAATATAAATATCTAGCACTGTAGATTCTCCTTGGATCAAACTGTCCCAGTGTTGATATCTGATTGGCTGTCAATTCTTTAACAAGGAAGTGTTGGTTGCCATCTTGGGACTCAGCTTCAACCGAGTCCTAGCAAAAAATGTTAACAAAAGGCAAAGGGACCAGGGTATAGTCACCCTGAACCCTTAGACATGGTGCTGGGGTCTGTGGAGATGTTGATTTTACCAACACTTAAAACAAAACACGGTCTCCTGCACTTTCTATATTTTTTGTCCCAGGTAGGCCAGTTACCGGGGCATTTTGGGCTTAATATAGAAGGAGGGCACACGGGGCCCCCCTCCTAACACTTTAATAATCCCCGGGGACTACCACCACCCTGGGTTGATTGAAGTAATGTGAGCAAGGGGGCCATACAGCTGTTAAAGCAGCTCCGTGCTTACTGAAGCAATTGCACCATGGAGGATGCCTGAGGCTTCCCCTGCAATGCCAGAACGACAGTGAGGACTTGTTATACATTAGAACAAAAACAATTAAAAATATGTATAAGAAATAAAATATGTGGGGACCCAGATGACTATAACTTGTGCCCTCTCCATGCACTGCTAATTACCCCAAAATTAAGACAATCATGACATCTTTGATAACATCCTTTATGATATCAGTGTAATATTTGAAGTAACATTTTTGACAAAAAAACCTGTGCATTGAGAGGGTGTAATTACAGTTACCTTAGGGCATGAGTTATAATTACTTGAGATAACTCTCACTATAACTGGTGAATTTCTAAGGTTTTGGATGTTTAAAATGTGAGCCTAACTAGAACATCCCTGTAACCTTTGTTTTTTTCAGTGAATACATATTTATACATATATACACGTATCACCAGTAGCTAGTTATAATTATACCCTATTTTCCATAGAAAAAGCTTTTTTGACTTGCCTACACCATCGACACCATTTGATTGATGAATCTTTATGGAATTTTCCAGAAAAAGTACCATCTAGTGTCTTGTCGTACATGTAAATTTTCTGGTTGATTCATCTAGCGGGAGCTTAGAAAACGAGGGTGGTCCGAAAAAAGTGTATTTCCCATGTTAATTCCCTTATAGATTTTAGGCATGACTGCAGCCGGAACTGCTAGGGTGAAATATACCACATTTGGTAGAAAGTGAGCTTTTGTTCCAGAAAGCATGTTATTTTAAGTTGGTGTAAATCCATTCAGTAGTTTTTTTGTCTTGCCAGGATTGTTAGAAATCCGTGATCAATAGCCATTGCGTGTGCCAACAGGAATGGCGTGATTGGCTGTCCTCAACCTGAGCATAATGTTGTGTCCACCATTTTATATAATCGGAAATGCTCCCTGGGGCTGAATAAAAATAAGAAATGTTGTACAAGAGGTGAGATATAGGGGTGTTTGAGGATCATATTATCAGTTTGAAAAAAAGTTAAATTAATTTTTTGCACTACATGTAATATTCACCAATACATTGCAATACTCAGTGTGCCTCCCATGTAAAGTTGTGATGCATTTGTGAATATCGTGAAATGAAAAGAAAAAAACATCCACTCACTCACAGACAATCATGCATTCACTCACAGAACCACTGAGGCACTTAAGCACCCACTCACAGACCCCCTCAGACACTTATGCACCCACTCACAGACCCACTCAGACACTCAGGCACCCACTCACAGACCCTGACAGACACTCATACAGTCACTCACAGGCCCTCGCAGATACTCATGTACCCACTCACAGACCCACTTAGACACTTGTGCACCCACTCACAGACCTACTCAGATACTCATGCACCCACTCACAGACCCACTCAGACACTCGTGGACCCACGAACAGACCAACTCAGGCACTAATGCACCCAATCACAGACCTAATCAGACATCCAACCGCTCACAGGCCCACTCAGGCAGTCATCAAACTACTCACAGACCCACTTAGACACTCATGCATCCACTCACAGACCCACCCAGGCTCTCACAGACCCACTAAGACACTCATGAACCCTCTCACTGACCAAGTCAGGCCTAGCAAAGGGTTGGGTGATTATAGGGTGCTAGTTGCAGGACCTGGCTGGTAGCCAGGCCCTGAGGTCAACCTCCAATGACCATGGCCAAAGACCATGCGTAGCTTAGGATGGGTGGCTATAGAGAGTTATCCAGATTAACGTAAAGTAATTATACATACTTTACATTTTAGAAATTCACTGAAAAAACAAAGGTTTCTGTGACCTTTTATAAAAAATGAAAAATTATCTGAAAAAGGGACGTTGCAGATATGTACTGTGTTTACACACACATAACCATAGAAATGTAGCATTTATGGTTACCAGCCCTAACTATAAACCACATCCCCACTGTGCACTGCTGATGACATGGTCAGTAACATCATTGATGACATCACTGGTGACATCTCAAATTTAATCTCTTATGATATCATCCATCTAAAGACTCTCACACTCCACTCACACCCTTATAAACCACTCATACACCCACTCACATCCTCACACAGCTACTCACATACTTTTTTACACACCCATAAAACTACACACAAAAACACACATTCTTTGTAAATGTACTCACACACCCATTCGATTGCTCATATAGCCAGTTACACAGCCACTCACTTTGCCATACAATTACTCACACATCCACTTAAAGACTTGCAAAGCCATTCAGACAGCTACAGAGCCATTTACACAGCTAATACAATCTTCACCTATTCCTCTATACAGACACCGACTGAGCTACACACACACCCATACACCCTCTCACACACCCATTTACTGTAAAATATAGCCACACAGACACCCAGTCATATAGACAAACAGCCACCCAGACAATGAGTCACTCTCCCATACAACTACTTGTACACCCACTTACTCATCTGTATAAGACATATCACAACCAGTCACTCACCCACACGGTTTTTCACACACCCACTCAGCCATGTAGATACTAACACATATACTCAATCTCCTACTCAGTCACTGATACTAGTATACACTCACCCATACACCCACTGACACACACTCACACATACATTCAGTGACACACTCACTAAATCATCTATACAGATATTGACACAGGCTCTAACTCACTGAAAGAGCGACTCACACATCCACTCACTCAGCCATAGAAGCACTCAGTCACTCATTTACCACTACAACTATTGAGAACACCACTGACTCACACATAGAACTACTCACACATCCACATCCATGCAGCTACACAGAAATCTACACACTCAGTAAAACAGCTACTGGCAAGCCAGTCACCCAACTCTACAGCCACTCACATAACCACTCAGATACAAATGCAGACACACAAATCCACTCAGATGACATACATTACAAATACAATTACTGATCAGTAGTCCTAGAACTTATGCAATAGTTTAGTATGTTTTTTAACTCACATAAACATCTTTTACACACTTACACAGATTGGATGATGTCATCAGGGATGCTATTTGAGATGTCATCAGTGATGCCAATGACCATGTCATGAGTGATGTAATATGTGAGGTCATAATCAGTGCATTGTGGGGGTATAGGTTATGTGGGGACATACATTATAGTTATGGATGGTAGCTATAACTTCTGATTTTCTATAGTGTTGTGCGAGTAAGTTCAGCACCTAACTATAACATCCCTGTAACGTTTGTGTTTTTCAGTGAATTTCAAAGTTTTTTTTTAAATTCTATTTACTAAGTATAACTTCTGAGTAACCTCAGGATTTTGGAAGTTAATTTCTAAAGCTTTTTTCATCCTATTTTCTAACTATACCATCCCTGTAACATTTGTTTTTTAGTGAATATCTATTTAGGAAGGCCTCCCATATCACATTTTACATGATTAACCTCATTCTGATTTAGATTTCACTGGACGGGTTACTCTGTCTCAACGTTGATGGATATCCCATTGTCAGTAATCTAAATCCCAAAGAAAATAGTGGCTTAAAAAGCTTCCTCATACAATTACTTGCTTGCTTCTGAAAATGACCTTCATATCCCTGCAAGAATTAAAGCAGCTCACAAGATCCCAACCTGAACTCCACCATCTGAAAATGCAGAAAAACCCAGACCAATCCCAACTTTCTACCTCAGGAATGAACAGCCCCAAAATGTCCTAACAACAACTCAAAAGTGTAACCAACACCTCTTAGAAGAACAAAAGTTTCATATTACTACAGATTTTTGTATACTAACCAAGGAAGGGCTTCCTGTCCTATTGGAGCCGTCAATTAAGTGGTTGACGGAGGATGGAAAATCCAGAGACTATAAAGTCTCAAGCAAGGATTTTTCTGACAAATCTTACACAGCCTTG
This sequence comes from Pleurodeles waltl, assembly GCF_031143425.1. Classification (NCBI taxonomy): domain Eukaryota; kingdom Metazoa; phylum Chordata; class Amphibia; order Caudata; family Salamandridae; genus Pleurodeles; species Pleurodeles waltl. The sequence continues at coordinate 15,265,074 of NC_090438.1, read as the reverse complement.
ATCATCAGCCTATGAACATTACAATGTCATTAGCAAAGGAAAATAGATCCTCTCAAAACAATCGGGAGCACTCTGATTGCCCTGGCAGGACACAAGAATGAATCTTCAGGAAAAAGATGCAAAGTGAGAATACCATTTAAACAATGTAAGAACTTACTCATAGAAACAAATCTAGATCACTTTTAGAACCCTTCATTGTCAGAGGAAAAAAGTGGCATACAATGTTTTGGTGATGGTTAAAATTGTCAGATCAGTATACATCAGTTACATACCCTCTGATATTCAGTTGTTTACTGTTTGTGTAGCACCTACAATGCTCACATAAATTGATCACCATGGATATCAATTCTCTCTCCATATATTCCATTGAGACAAAGGAAATACCCCCTTAGTCAGGGAAAAACCTTCTCTAAGGGCCAGGCAACCCCATGTATTAGTTAATGTCTCCCCTATAATCCTATCACTGCCCCACTCCTCCCCCATCCCCCATTTATGGAGGACTCCAGTACCATCTTCTACAAAGTTAACCTCATTCTGAGCATTACGGGGCATATGTGCAAGGAGGTTACTCCCCCGTTGCATCATTTTGTTAATGCTGTGGTGGTGCCTTCTTTGCTCCATATCTACACAACACATTATGACCAATTCATCATTTTTTATTAAACACCAGTGCTGGAACCGGCTGCTCAATACAGTTTAAAAATGAATGCAGGTATGTGTTCCTTTGGAAAAACTCATGTAGGACTGAAGCAGTGATATTTACAAGTTTTCCAATGTGTGATGCATCTTTGAGCTGCACTGGATGGTGTCAACCTTCCTATACCTATTTTAACCAGGCGTAGTACAAAACACAGTGGGGGTCATTACGACCTTGCAGCCGCACTCACGCGGCCCCCATTATGACATTCCCGCTGGGCCCAGCGGGGATGAGGCCGCAACATAGGAGCCGGCTCCTAAAGGAGCCGGCGGTGTTGCAGCCGTGCGACGGGTGCAGTTGCACCCGTCGCGCTTTTCACTGTCTGCTATGCAGACAGTGAAAAGCTGGCCGGGGCCCTCTTAGGGGGCCCCAGGACACCCTTTACCGCTAGCCTCTTCCTGGCGGTGCAAACCGCCAGAAACAGGCTGGCGGTAGGGGTGTCATAATCCCTAGGGCAGCGCTGCTTGCAGCGCAGCCCTGGCAGATTATCACCGGCGGGGCTAAAACGGCGGGAAACCGCCGGCCCCGGCGGTGCGACCGGGGCGCTACCGCCGCGGTCGTAATAAGGGCCTCCGTACCGCCAGCCTGTTGGCGGTATGGACGCCACATTACCCCTGGCGGTCTCTGACCGCCAGGGTCGTAATGACCACCAGTGTTTTTATATAGGAGTCTGATCAGCTGAAATCACTTTACACACATGAATGAGTTATTGTATCACTTCCCTTAAAACAGTAGTAGGCATACACATGTAACAATCATCTTATAGGACCCCTTGACCAACGTGGGAGCATGGCATCTGAGATATCAACATCAACTGCAGCAATGAAATGTGACGTTCTGTACACCATTGAAGGGACAGGCCAGGATTGCCACATCTCCATATAGGAATGGGTCCCAAGTCCAGCCAAGCGTACTCCAGCGCACAACTGGTAAGTACACACATAAGTTAGGTAGCACATTATTTCCCACTTTACATTACAATTTATTCTTGTAGTCACTCACATTGCACTGTCACTCGCTATGCCCATTGTAATGTGACACCTAGCCATACTCCATCCTTGTCTGTATTATATCCAGGACCAATGTAATAGAATAAAATATAAATTTTCCACCATTTCAAGCTCTATTACATTGGAACCCACACATTAGGTGACTTGTGTTGACTATGTGCTTTTGACGCATTGTAATGTGTGACTTTTTGGGAGGGTGCCTTGTGACATCCTTCCCTCAGTATTTCTCAATCATCCTTGGAACCCTAACCCATGGTGCATCGTATTGTAAATACAACACATCCATGGCATTTTAAGCTGTTTTGATGTAGCACATGTTTTTGGTGCTTCGTTGCTGCAACATAACAAATAATCATTCCTTGTAAATATGCCACTAAATGCCTAGAGAAGATTCTGAGAGGCTAGTCTCTCAATAGATTCAGGGTAGGACAGCGATTGCATTGGGTGAATGAGAATGACTGAACAGTTGAATGTACAATAGGAATGTACTCATTTCCCTTAACAAAATACCCAAAAGAAGAAAGGTGCTAGTTTACAGAAGCACACGCAGAATATCCTATCTTCAAGTGGGAAACACAGGCAGGAACTGGATTTGAAGGCGGTCTCTCTTTTTCTATTCCAATTCCCATTTCCCCCCAGTGGATGCAGGGTTCAGATAATCAGTTAAGTTCTGAGCATCTGTCGGAGGAAGTTGGATAAAAGGCATCTGCTCCTGTGGAAGTTTGATTCAATTGGTAATCTTCTGACACCTCTCGGCCAGACTTTCCACCACCATTTGCGGTAACCATAGCAGAGTCATAGGTGCCTCTTTGACCCTAGCTGAGGTCATGTCCCAGTGTGGTCACATTCTGACATCAGCACTGCTTATCTAATCCAGAGCATAGATTACCCACACTCACCATGACTGGCTCAAATGACTAAGGCGCAGTCAGTCAAGGGAATCAAAAGACTCACTGTTACTATTAGGAGACAAATTCAAAGCCTAGCAATATCATTTCTGAGTGGAGTCCACCAACACGCGAGGATTTATCTTAACAAGGACATTAATGAGGCAAAGGGAGCTTAACTTAGGCCCCTGAGAAAAGCATCAAACGGCATTACTCTTTTTTTTAATAAACTGAACGCTGAATACAAGCTCAAACTATCTCTTCACGCAGCTATGATTGAGCCAAGTAGAGCAAAATTGTTAAAGGAAAATAATTATTTCGTTTTTAAGAGCTGTCCCTACACTTCTAGTGGAATCCGCACTGCTGTATCAGTTTCCTGACATTTCACAATGTGTAGTACATCATTACACTACCCCTTTTGTTGATGCAAATAAGATGTGGAAATTCATCATTCTGTGATGGTGTACATGCATCAAAACTGATGGTTTAGTGGCTTCTTAACAAGTGGCCGGCCTGGTCACAGACTTCCCCAGCCTATTTTGAGTGGGAGGGAGCTATGGTGTGGCAATATACAGTCATTGACTAAAAGGTCTGTAAAATGGTGCACATTAGCCTCAACTTTAGTCTCTTTGGTGTCTAGAACAGTGAGTGTGTAGGAAAAGTCTTTACTAAAATGAATATTGTGGTCAAATTGTAATCAATATTTGTAATCAAAACTATTCTTACATTATTTTCAAAAGAAACATTATGACAATAGTTAAATGAAAACCTGTATAATTTAGTGAAATTATTTCTACATTAAGTTTTATTTATTTATGCTTTTTTAACTATTTAAAAAATATAATGTTCTCTCTTCTATATTGATTTCTAAAGCACATGACTACCTGGAGGCTTCCTAGCGCTAGACCAGTGATGCCCCAGCCGCCATGAGCCAGGTGTTGCACTGCGAGGGAAAAGTCAATTGCCACTCAGAATGATTTTAAAATAGTGACTTAACTGATTGAATATTGAATATTTAAAAGTGCTACCACTGAATTTGATTGCCACATTTGTGAAGGGGGGAGTTGAAATAACCGGGGCCTGGCGCATTAGCACTCAGACAGATGTTCATAAAGCTGTTGATTTTTGAAGGGGGAATTATTGTTACACGTAGCACTCCCACTTTACCATAAAGACAGAGCACATAAATTAACTAGTGACATTGAGGCTATAGTGGTTGAATCCTCCACAGCCTTAAATGGAGGCTATAACAATAATAATCCCCATGGTTTTAGTCTAATCCACAACTCAGTTATTTTCAATGGAAGGGGGTTTCAATACCAGTGGTTGACCATGCATGGTGCCAGACTTACTCTAGCTGTGAGCTGGGCCGATTCATTACACTTTTAGTCCCTTTTATTGCTGTAGTAACTATAAAAGAGCAGTTTATGAACAGCGATAGGCTCACTCTTTGGTGGCTAGGTTGATGTCTCTCCACAGTTTAGTAACCATGGGCCATATGTACTAAAGTATTCTCTCATAGACACAGAATGGGTAAAATCATTTGGTACATCTGGCCCCATATTACTTCTGCAAGTGTCAATCCAATGACTACTGCAGGGCCCATTCTGACATTCTTCATGGGGTAGCTGACCAACAAACCATGGCCAACGTTATTGCTATCCTAACGTGACTTCAAGAACGCTGCATGGTACATAATTATCTGGTAGCTGTGCAGGTCTGCATTAATGAAAATTCCCTTTTTGGATCTTCAGAATCAAACTCCACCCATGAGTGAAATATTTTGAAGGGATATGCAGTGTGTGCATTTACAACAGATGCTACCCCTCTCCACGATAGGTACACCCCTAACAAGGAGATGGTGTGTGAGTGGAGCCCTGTCATTTACCCTATTTTAGCAGGACCTTGTGCCATATATAACAAATAGATGCATCAAATATGGGATTCAAAATCCAGAAATTTAAAAAATGGGAATACCTTTCTTTAAGTCAAATGAGAAACACAAATCCAGGTTGAAGCACGTAACCAAATTACAAGAGAAGTGTGTCAATTAAAATTTCTCAAAGAACAAGAAAGCAAACTTACATGTAAAAATGAACTAGTATTTTAAAATTGTGCTCTGTATTTCATAGCACGAACACAGTAATGTTCTGCATTTAGGCACATTAGCCAATAAAAATCCCAATCTGAGTTTCAAAGGTGGTTCAGACTTTAATAACCTGATCCAGAATGATAATGATTATTGTTCAGTGTATTGAAATTCTGTTTTTTAGGCCCAGAAAAGCTGCTATGTGTACTTTAGAATCACTTTAACTAGCCAGTCAGTCAGTCAGCAAAGGCAGTTTGTCTCCCAGCATCCTTCAGTTAGAAGGGATGCTGTGACTGTGTCTGTCTCTCACTCCCGGGTGTGAAAGTCCACTCTAATCCTTATCTCTCTCTGAAAAGCTTCTACAAGATGATTCAGGATCTTTGTTAAAAACTTTCAGAATAAACAATCAACAGAGAATAGTTAAATACCTGTTCAACTATGTTTATTCAAATAGACAGTGCTCTTTTGAAAGGACAACAAATAAGAAACTCTTGGCCATTAAAATTTTCTATTTCATGTAAAAAAAATCCTTTTTCTGTTAAAAATGACCTCATACTTTTTCACATAGCTCTGAATTAAACTAGTATTTCCACAAAACGTAACATAGCATGTGAATTTGTAAATTTCACAGAACCCATAGGTGCATCTTGGCACAGAATATAAGATAATTATTGTTAAACAACTCATTTTAATAACCTTACAATTAAGAAAGTCCTGACTAAAGCCAACATTGGAACCTGTAAGCATGAAGGGAACACTATTTCATAGAGAGGTTGCATTAGTCTACTGAGACATCAGACCTAGTTGGAATGTTGATTCTTTCTGCTGCAGACATGTCAAGAGGTGAGATTGTACTAATAACTTATTTTTATACATCAATTGAAGACATTTCATCTTTTCCTTTGGAAATAGGTTTTTGCAATAAGTACTGTTTCGTGTTCATATCTGGCCTCCAAACGATGATGTAACATTTAGGAATGAAGATACAACCCAGTAGTCCTGTACTAGATGACAAGATGGCAAAGATCTCCACAGCCACCAAATACTTTCCATTTGTGCTGAGATACGCTGGTATGAAAGAGACCCAGACGGCCAGGAACACAATCATACTGAAGGTAAGGAACTTGGCCTCGTTAAAACTCTGGGGCAAATTATGGGCATAAAATGCAACCACAAAGCTGACAGTGGCCAACACGCTTAGATAACCCAACATCAGGTAGAAGAAGAAAACAGAGCCCTTATTACACTGGATGATGGTGGTGTCCCCCATCGGTATCTTCACTGGGAACGGAGGATCAAGGAGCAGCCAGACTGTGCATATCAGGATAGGAACACATGAACACAGAAGGACCACGCCACTGGGCATTCTTGTCCCCAACCACCTTGAGGAACGTCTACTGGGATCTCGAGCATTGAACGCTACAATCACAGTGATGGTCTTGGCCAGAATAGTGGAAATGCTGATGGAAAAGATTATTCCAAATGAGTTTTGTCGGATCATGCAGGTTGCCATCATGGGATGTCCAATGAAGGTGAAGGGAGAGAGGAAGCAGAGCATGAGGGCGATGAGAAGCACATAGCTGAGTTCTCGATTGTTTGCTTTGACAATTGGCGTGTCCTGGTACTTCTTGAAGATGCAGAGAACAAGCAGAGTGATCAGGAAGAGGAGGCTGGTGAGGCATGAGAGTGTGATTCCCGAAGGCTCCTTATGGGAAAGGAACTGGAAAGTTATTAATTCACAATGGGTTCGTTCCTCATTGGGCCAGTGGTCTTCAGGACAAGGCCAGCAGTCAGGGGAATCTGAGGTAAAGAAGAGAATTGGTTATGGATTACAATATCTATACTTCAGAAGTTTCAAAGTAATCTTAGGGAGAAAGTGCAGCTCTTGTTGGCCAAAGAAATACCCCTTGGTAGTCCTTTCTGTGGCCCCTTGGTGGGGAAAGAGAGGGGTCTTATTAAACACCCCCACCCATTGCAAGCTCCTTCATGGAGGAGGTACAGAGCCTAGAAGAGATGCTATTAGTGTGATTTTATGTGAAGCAGCTCTCGGCCAGTAGTAAGAGCCATTGACTAAAGATATCTCCACAGATCAACATTCTATGTTATCTCAGGCTGTACCAAAATCAAAAAGTAATTAGCAATAATAATAATAATTAAAGTATACGTATAGACATTAATTAGAATGATGAATGTGAGACAAATTCCTAACATCTAATACTTAAAAGTGTATCAAACATAACTAAATTCTCTCAGGATATTCTGCTGTGATAAAGAGTTGAATCCATGTTCCCCTCATATATTTCCCTGTATACCTTATCTAGGATAAACAATGCCTATTAGGTTGAAGACGTCCAAGTCTCTGGATATCACTTGTTTATCCTTCGGAATGCTCCCTGACATAGCAACTCACACCTTCAGTTAGCTATCAAGATGCCTTTTCTTACTTTTAAGTTGAGTCTATCAGACAGTGCAAGCTATCTGATTTTGAAGTATATATTTTGAGTTTTCCAAGAACAAACTGGGGTTTACAGCTGTCCAATTGCATACCACAAATTAGCTTTACTTCACTCTCTTTTGCCTTCATGTTATTTGTGGTCTTGCTTGTAGATCTTGTATTTGCTCCGACCATTGAGAATAGCCTCTTTACAATCTTTTTTTTGATTGGCTCACTTTAACTGCTTGCTTTTAGGAGACTTCCTTCTTGTTTACTTTCTGCTTTAGGACGACTTGAGTGTGCATGTGTTTTCCAACCATCTCCCCTGTGTGCTTTTCTCCCCACTCAATGTTATTCTCCCTCGTTAATGGGTTTCTCACCCCCACAAGCACACTTGTTATGCTGTCATGACAGTGTGTGCTGCCCTCTATGGTCCATGTGGCTCTCTTTCTTTTGTGTTCCTTATCTTCACGCCCACCCTGTTATATATCTCCCACCACCTCTCCCAACTACATTCCCAACCCACTCCCACAATGTCGTCATCATTTTTCATTTTTTAAGAGCTTTGTTCTGTGTAATAAAACTGTGCTTTTTCATGTAATGATCCATCTTGGCTAGGTAAACAAAAACATAAAAAGACGCCCAGACCAATTTTAGATAAGTGCATGTGTCGTGAGGATCAGGGTTGTATACCCCTGATTTAGGGCCTCTTTACGAGTGTGGGAGTCAGAGGACCGCCACACTCATGCTGATGGTTAGCCCACCACACTCCAGACAGTCAGACCACCACATTACAACCATGGTGGTCTGACCCATCAGGGGCCCAGCCTCCCGATCAAGAACATGGTTACAGACGGGCTGATGGCGGTTTTAGTTATACTCAGCCAAGGTGGTGCTGAACTCAGCACCACTGTGGCTGATTACAACTCAGTTTCTGCCAGCATTTCTATGGCGGGGACCCTTCCAATAAAAAAGATGGTGGAAAACCAGTGCCAGAGGCCACAGGGGATCCCCTGCACTGCCGTCAGCCCGGTGGGAATGCGTAATAAAATGTTCCCTCTGGTCATTCGGGCAGGAACACTGTAATACCCATGTGAGAACGCCACCGGTATGATGGTGGCGTCCTCCCTACAAGCCGACTGCAAAACTCAAAATGAGGCCCTTAGCTTCATTTTACAGTTTGTGTCTCATTCACATTTATACACATTTTTACTCTTTGTTAGCATGACTTATTTTTAGCGATGGTTTACACACTTAGGCCCTCATTGCAACCCTGGCAGTCGGTGTTAAAGCGGAGGTAATACCGTCAACAGGCCGGCAGTAAAAAAAAATGGGATCACGACACGGCAGAAACCGCCATCATAGACAGCCACTTTAACACTCCGACCTCCACGGCGGTAGCAACCAACACCGCAGTGGTCACTGCCAACAGACAGGCGGATATGATGTACCACCCACCCCATTACAACCCGCCAATCCGCCAGCCTTTCTGGGGCAGTACCAATGCCATCAAAAGCACGGTAGAAACAGTGTTTGGAAAGGAAACCATTCTCCTCTCGACACTCAACGAAGAACCAGGACTCCATGGAGCCCGAGTTACAGGTCCTCCCTCTGCTGGTGCACCTCCTCATACACCAGGAATATCAAAGGTGGCGGCGATGACCACGCTGAGTACTGCACCTAGCACACAGGGGAGGGGGGATGAACAAGAGAGTGACACACACACACAACACGCAACACCCCCACACCCACCCTCACCCACAACACCATACACACAAACACATGCAGCAACATTACATATACACCCCGTAACCCCCTGGAAGAACGCAAGGACAAAAGGAATTGAGTTAAACAGTGACATTTTAGAAATAGTCAAATACACGTAACAATTAAAAAAAACTGTATTTACAAAAATATACAATATGCACATAAGGTCGTGCATTGTCCTTTGCAAATGCCCATGGGCCACTGGGCCAAAAATGATGGGCCAAGCCCACACTTGACTCCTGCCTCAATATGAAGAGAACACTGCAGGGGCATCAGGTCGTAAACACACAGGCATCTCAGGGGGATGGGGAAGAGGGGGCACCTCAGCTGTATGTCTAACCCTCACTTAGTGAAGGTTAGGTGCAAAGTTACTAAGGGCCAGATGTACCTAGCATTTTGCATGGTGCAAACTGCAAAAATCGCAGTTTGCGCCATGCAAAATGCGCATCGCGATGCTCATTCACATTTTGCGAGTAGGTACCGACTCGCAAAATGTGAATGCGACTCGCAAAAAGGAAGGGGTGTCCCCTTCCTATTTGCGACTCGCACCGCAATGCTAAATTGCTTTGTGACCGCGAACGCAGTCGCAAAGCAATTCGCAGTTACCACCAGTGTCACACTGGTGGTAACCCATTTGCAAAAGGGAAGGGGTCCCCATGGGAAGTCTTCCCCTTTGTGAGTGTTGCCAAAAATGTTTTTTCAGAGCAGGTAGTGGTCCAATGGACCACTGCCTACTCTGAAAAAATGAAACCAAATGGTTTTGTTATTTTTTTTGCAGTACAAGTCGTTTTCCTTTAAGGAAAACGGGCTGCAATACAAAAAAAAAACAGCTTTATTTAAAAAGCAGTCACATACATGGAGGTCTGCTGTCTCCAGCAGGCCACCATCCCTGTGAGTGGAGGGAATCGCTATGGGGTCGCAAAATGTGACCCACCTCATTAATATTAATGAGGTGGGTCTTTGCGACCCCATAGCGATTCGCAGACGGTGTCTGAGACACCGTTTTGCATCCGAATTTGAGATTCAGAAATTGCGAGTCGCACCGACTCGCAATTTCCGAATCGCAAATTCAGAAATTGCTACATCTGGCCCTAAGTGTGGGGGCACCCTGGCACTAGCCATGGTGTCCCCACATAGTTCAGGCAATTTCCCCAGACTTTGTGAGTGCGGGGACACCATTACAAGTGTGCACTACATATAGGTCAATACCGATATGTAGCTTCACAAAGGTAACTCCGAATATGGCCATGTAACATGTCTAAGATCATGAATTGCCCCCCATGCCAAATCTGGTATTGGGGTGCCAATACCATGAACCCCCGGGGCTCCAGCATGGACCCCGGGTACTGCCAAACCAGCTCTCTGGGGTTTTCACTGCAGCTACTGCTGCTGCCAGCCCACAGACAGTGATATTTTAGAAGTAGTCAAACATACGTAACAATTCAAAAAACAGTATTTACAAAAATATACAATATGTACATAAGGTCATACATTGCCCATTGCAAATGTCCGTGGGCCACTGGGCCAAAAATCATTGGCCAAGCCCACACTTGACTCCTGCCTCAATACAGAGAGAACACTGCAGGGGCATCAGGTCGTAAACACACAGGCACCTCAGGGGGATGGGGAAGAGGGGGCACCTCAGCTGGAAGATGGAATAATGCCACTGTTCCACAAGGGGGCTCCATGCCCACTGCGTGGTCCACGGGAGTGTAAAGCCACAGTCTCTCAAGTGGGTGGTTTGCCAACTACTTGGTCCTGGGGAGTGTAAAGCAACAGTTTCTCAAGTGGGTGGTTTGCCTACTGCTTGGTTCTGGGGAGTGTAAAGCCACAGTCTCTCAAGTGGGTGGTTTGCCCACTGCTTGGTCCTGGGGAGTACGAGGCCACAGTCTCTAAAGTGGATGCCTTTCTCCACTGGTTCTGGAGGGGGCTTGGTGCCCAGTGTGCTTCATCCTGCCAAGGATTGGGTGAGTGGATGCCTTTCTCCACTGGCTCTGGAGGGGCATTGTGCCCAGTCGGCTTCATCCTGCCAAGGATTGGGTGAGGGATGCCTTTCTACACTGGTTCTGATGGGGGCATTGTGCCCAGTCTGCTTCATCCTGCCAAGGATTGGGTGATTGGATGCCTTTCTCCACTGGTTCTGGATGGGGCATTGTGCCCAGTCTGCTTCGTCCTGCCAAGGATTGAGTGAGTGGATGTCTTTCTCCACTGGTTCTGGAGGGGGCTTGGTGCCCAGTGATGCAGCACATGGAATGTGGCTGTTCACATTCCCTCACCTGTGTGTCTGAGGCACGAGATTTGCAGGGGACAGGTAGCAGGAAAGTCCATGGAGGCAGGGCCATATTCCATCCTGCGGTGACTAAGGCTGCAAACTGGTGGTTGTTGCGGTGCCGGTGGGGTGATGCCAGTGGTGGTGGGAGGCTCCAGCCTGTCTCTTGCAGCCCCAGACGGATGCACACTGGGGCTGCTGCTGCTGCTGTTAGTGGTTCTACTGTCAGCGGTGCAGATGGCAGTGCTTATGGCGGTGCTTGCAACGGGGATGCTGGTGGTGCTGGCCGTGGTGCAGGTTCCGCTGGTGCCAGTGGTAGAGGGAGGCACCAGCCCTTCACTTTTAGCCTCAGACAGTTGCTACAGGGGATGCTGCTGCTGACAGTAGTGATGGCAGCGGCAGTGCAGGTGGCAGTGCTTGTGGTGGGGATTCTGGCGGTGCTGCCCGTGGTGCAGGTGGTGGGGCTGTCGGTTCTGATGGTGGCCACCAGGCCCCCACCTGCATTCTCCGATATCTGAGGTGCCTTGCCTTGGCTTTTCTGCCCCTTCTTCACGTTGGCAACTGCTGTTGGGACCTTGGCTCTGCAAGCTGCAGTTTTGGAGGAAGCCTTGCTGGGTGGATCGTGCTCCTTGCCCTTGGTGCATGCTGTCCCCTTCTTCACCTTGGCAGGTGGTGGAATGGTGTGGTCCTTTGCAGGGGTCGTGGCACACTGGCTGGCCTGACGGGTGCCCCCTTGAATCCCCTTGGAGTTTCAGGTGCCGCAGCGAATGCCGACTTGGTGGCTGAGGTGCTGGCCTGGGTTCTGAACACCCTTGCCCGAGGGGAAGGATGGGTGGGAGGGGTAGGGAACAGGTCAATTTTTGCAAGGAAAGGTTTTTTAGACACACTGGGGTGGGAAGATGGAGAGGGTTTGGGAGTGGAGGAAGTGGTTGTAGGAGGTGTTTTTCTGCTGAGTTTGGGTGCAGGTGCATGGGCTGGATGTTGTTGTGAGGTGGATGGCTGTTGGGTGGGCGTTTGTGTACTTTGAGAGGAGGGGTCACAGACACACTGTGAGAGAGCACAGGGGACGTGTGCATGGTTGTGGGGGTGGTGTCTGCCAGCGAGGGGTGTGTTGTGATGGGCTTGCTGGTGATGGAGGTAGTGGATGAGGATGTAGTGCATACAGGTGTGAGTGGAGACGATACAGGGAGGGAGGTGGACGAAGAGGAGGAGGGGGACACAGTGGAGGCAGTTGGTGTGTCTGCATGGGTATGGTGCTTGTGTGAGTGCCTGTGAGATGAAGTGTGGTTCTTATGTTTGCCTGAGCCACCTTTGTGTGTTGAGTTGAACGAATGCTGTGCTGAAGGTGTGCCTGGGATAGGCTAGGGTTGAGGAGATAGGGTCTGGGTAGAAGAAGTTGGCGGGGGGAGGCCTCACAGGGACACAGGGACAAGGGCTGCCACCAGTGCTGAGGCCAGAGCCTGAAATAATCTCTGTTGGGCCACCACGCCAGAGTGAATGCCCTCCAGGTATGCATTTGTTTGTTGCAAATGCCCTGCTGCACCCTGGATGGCATTTAGTATGGTTGACTGCCCAACAGAGAGGGATCTTAGGAGGTCAATAGCCTCGTCAATGAGGGCAGCAGGGCTGACTGGGGCAGGGCCTGAGGTGCCTGGGGCGAAGGAGATACCCACCCTCCTGGGTGAGCGGGCACGGAAAACATGCTGAGGGGCTGCTGGGAGGGCGGTGCTGGTACGGGGGTGGCACCTGTACCTGTCGTTGGGGTGGGCACAGAGGTGTCCGCCACCACCAGGGATCTTCCATTGGAGGAGGAGTCGATGTCTCTGGTCTCCCCTCCTGTCCCCGTCGCAGTGCTCCCCTCGCCCTCTGTTCCCCTGGTGCCCTCACCCTTGGTTTATTCGGCCTCATGGGCCATGTGGGTTGCAGCTCCCTCCGTCGCCAGTGCCTCTTCTCCTCTGCCAGATGATGCTAATGCACACAAGGACAGGGTGACAAAACATAAAGGTGGGTGAGACAGAGGATACACTTGGTCAATGCCAGAAACACCTCTACCATTGGCGTACACAACACACAGCGAGCAGCCCTATGCCCTAGGCCATGACCAACCATTTACTAAGACAGTCACCAGCCCATGGGGTTCAATGCCTAACACCATTAGCTGCACACTTGAAACCCACAGGACCCTGCCCAGGAGTAGATGGCCGCCAACACCATTGGGATAGGAGCGATACTGAGCCTGCCCAACAAGGGACCTACCCTGTCATTTTCGCCCTGGCCTGGGGGCACCCACAGCCCATATCCCCCACCAAGGTAACTCCTAATGCACGCAAAGTCATGTTTCAGAATATGTACTCACCCCCTCGTGGCTGCTGTGATGCCTTCAAGTGCCCATCCAACTCAGGATAGGCCACCACCAGGATGCAGAACATCAGAGGGTTCATGGTGCGATAGACACCCCTTCCTCGTTGGGAGGCCAGTCCCAGCTGGGCCTCTGCCGTCTTCTTTGCCCAGCTGTGCAGTTCCTCCCACCTCTTGCGGCACTGGGTGCTCCGCCTGTCAAAGACACCCAGGGTCCACACCTCCTTGGGGATGGCACGCCAAATACCCTTTTTCTAGTGGGCGCTGACCTGCAGGGAAAATACAGCAGAAAAGGGAATTATTCACCCGTTTGGACCATCATACTCATTTTCCACCAGATCCCACACATCCCCTGATGCACATACATTGATCACCTTACATGCTGTACTCTGGCCAGGACCCCTCTGCCCCCCCTACATATGGCTTACACACACACACACAGCAGTCTATACATTCATGGCCCACCCATCATGCTCACAGTTTACTCACCTGTTTGTCTGGAGGACCGTAGAGTAACGTGTACTGGGGTAAAACCCCATCCACCAGTTTCTCCAACTCCTCCGCAGTGAAGGCAGGGGCCCTTTCCTCAGACACATGAGCCATTGTCGCTTCCAGACACAGCAGCACTTGTAGTGTAGGTCCTCTCCCGTTGAAGGCCAGGTAACAAGTGAGTGATTAGATAAAAAATGGCGGTGACGTCTGTGGCGGTGCATACAGTCACCGCCGGCGTACATCGCCATTGGCTCCTGGAACCCATAGGGCCCAATGATAACCAATGTGAATTTGCTCAGCGGTCATCGTCCGCCTACTGCGATGGCACACAAAGCCGGCGCAAATAACTCATTTCCACTTGTCCCTCCTCACAGGTCAGGCAGCCTTCATTACAGGGGGGCACAGGGCATGGCACCCAACTGCATCACAGCAGACATTGGCACATCAACGGATTCTCAAGTTCACATACTGTTTCTGTAAAGTCAACAATTCATCATTAGTGCAATATAAGTGTGAATATGACCCTCTGCTCACCGTTCTCTTTCATAGGCTTCAACCACTGAGGCAGATTATGAGATGGTGGCATCCTCCGGTGTACAGACCCCTGGTGGACCTAGCGACAATGGAGGACAGGCACATTATTATTACTTACAGACTTGATCGTGCCACAATCCAAGAACTGTGTGACCAATGGGAGTAAGACCTGATGTCTGCTATCCGCCAACCCACAGATATCCCCCCTCTAGTGCAGGTCCTGTCAGTGCTCCATTTCCTGGCAAGTGGTTTCTTCCAAACAACAGTGGCCATGGCATCAGGGATGTCTCAGCCAATGTTCTCTAACGTGTTGACCAGAGTGTTGTATGCCCTGCTCAAACACATGCACAGCTACATCGTGTTCCGCCAGGTGGAGGAATTGGCCACAGTGAAAGCTGAGTTGTATGCCCTGGGACATATCCCCAACATCATTGGTGCCATTGATAGTACACATGTGGCATTTGCCCCCCCCCCCGGAGAAATTAACAAGTTTACAGGAATAGAAAAAGCTATCACTCATTGAATGTGCAGATGGTGTGTTTGGCGGACCAGTACATCTACCATGTGTTTGCCAAATTTCCTGGCTTTGTGCATGACACATATATCTTGAGGAATAGCAGCATACCATGTGTGATGGGCCAACTTCAGAGGCACCGGATGTGGCTAATAGGTGAGCCAAAGGTCCCCACACATTATGAATAGGTGTCTGGGTATAGGGTTGTCCCTAAGGGTTAGTGTGTGTCTAACAGTTGTCCCTCAATATTTGAGGTGACTCTGGTTACCCCAACCTCTCATGTCTACTAACCCCAGTGAGGAATGCCAGGACAAGGGCAGAGGAACGTTACAATGAGGGACATGGGCGTACAAGGAGGATTATAGAAAGAACCTTTGGCCTCCTGAAGGCCAGGTTCTGGTGCCTCCATCTGACAGGTGGATCCCTGTAATACTCACCCAAGGTGTGCCAGATCATCGTTGCATGCTGCATGTTGCACAACCTGGCCTTGAGACGCCAGGTGCCCTTTCTGCAGGAGGATGAGCCTGGAGATGGTCTTGTGGCAGCGGTGGATCCTGTGGACAGTGAGGAAGAGGTGGCAGAGGAAGAAGATGTTGACAACAGACCAATATTAATCAGCAGTACATCCAGTGACACACAGGTAAGACACTGTACCTTCACTTAACATTTCGGTTATCTGTTGGACATTGTACAAGGCAGCCTGTTTCCCTATGTCTATGGCCACTGACTGTACCCTTTATTATCTCCATTTTCAGATATCTGTGCCCCACTCTGGCTCCTGCTATGTGTACTGCTGCCCACCAGAGGTCATCCTAAAGTATATTTCACTGTACTTTTGATTTGCAATGCTTTGTTGATGTTGTACTAATACATATTTGAATCATTTGACAGACTCCAGATTGGTATTTGTTCCAAGGATGTTTATTTAGGTGCTCCTAAGTAGAAGGGGTAGTGCAAGAGGCTGGGCTGATAGTGGAAGGAAGTTCAGGGTAGAGTCCTGTCTCTTGGTATCACAGGTGCATTGTCCACTGGGGCAGAGGAAGGGGAGTAATGGCAGTTCAAGGTGGACAGGGTGACAGTGTGGGACTCAAGGGTGACAATCAGTAGAGCCTTATTTGTTTGGCGGGGGTCTTGGCAGTGTTCTCTGTCTTTTGCCTGGATGGCAGGGACCATTTGCGGGGTGGTTCTCCTTCTGCAGGGGATGGAGTGCTGGTGGCCTGTTGGTCCTGTGGCAGGGCCTCCTGTCCACTAGTGCCGGCAGAGGTGGAAGGCTGTTCCTCAGTTTGGCTAGTGTCAAGCACCCATTGTTGTACCACTGCCTCCCTCATGGTCTTGCCCATGTCTGCCAGTTCCCCTGCAATGGTGACCAGGATGGTGTATATTTTTGTTAGGTCCTCCCTGATCCCCAGGTACTGTGCCTCCTGCAACTGCTGGGTCTCCTGCAGCTTGGCCAGTATCTGGCCCATCGTCTCCTGGGAATGGTGGTATGATCCCAGGATGTTGGAGTATGCCTTGTGGAGAGTGTGTTCCCTAGGCCTGCCCTCCCCCTGTCGCACAGCAGTCCTCCCAGCTCCCCTGTTGTCCTGTGCCTCTGTCACCTGAACCGTGTGCCCACTGCCACTGACCCCAGGTCCCTGGTCGTCCTGGGTTTGTGGGGTGTCCTCTGGTCCCTATAGTGGTGGACACACTGCTGATTGACATGTCCTGGGGACAGTGGCATGGGCCCGCTGGGTGGGTGCTGTGGTGAAAAAAATGTAAAAACGTCACACTTGTATAGCACACCACTCACCTGTTTGGGCCTCAAGGCTCTGTACACATACCACTGTGAAACCCCTCCTGGCTTTTCCTTGTGAGGCGCCCACTCCTGGGCAACCCCCAGGGTGAAGCCAGGTATCCAAGTGCTGTCAGGGCCATTGTGGAGATTAAGCAAGCTATTGCCCAGAGTTACAGAGTGGGACCCATTAATTAGATTAGGCACAGAGGCAAGAATTATCTGGTCGAAGGGAATTGAGCCCAAAGCCCGCCGAGGCAGGAATTTAACCCTTGTCCCGGATCTCTGCATCATTGTGTTTCCTGAGGGGGGAGGCTTTGTGGTGGGTTGGGACTGTGCCTGGGTACCCAACTGTCCAGAGGTCCCGGATGGGCCACGTTGGTCATTGAGATCCAGGCGTACAGAGCTGTTGTCGTCACTGTGGGCCTCTTCTGTGGGGGGACTGGATGTAGCTGGCACCTCCTCTCCAGTGACGTTGACTATGGGTCCTGTGGGGATGCAAATGCAGTGTTATTGTATCTGCATGGGCCATATTGTGCATGGGTGTGTTTCCCTATATGATTGTGTTTTCCCTGTCAGTTTGGCCTTATGTGAGTGGTGATTTACTGGGCATGCTGTGGTGATGGGTGTCCATGCAGGTCTGTGATGTTGGTCCATGCATTGGTGTTGCATGCAGGGCTTGGTATTGGGATGGGTGGGTTGTGATGGTGGAGTATATGTGAGGTGATAGAGTGATGGGGGTGAGGGTAAGGGTGGGGGTATTTGATGGCATGCAGGTAGGGTGGGGGATATAATAGTAAAGATATGACCAGAGTCCAGTCCTCCTGCTACTCCTGGGAGGCCCTCAGGATGCATTATTGCCAAGACTTACTCCTCCCATGTTGTTAGTTGTGGGGGAGGAGGTGGGGGTCCAACGCCAGTCCTCTGTTCGGCTACCTGGTGTCTTGCAACAGCGGAACGCACCTTCCCCCATAGGTTGTTCTACCTCTTCCTGATGACATCCCTTGTTCTGGGGTGCTGTCCCACGGCGTTGACTCTGTCCACTTTTCTCCACCACAGCTCCATCTTCCTAGCTATGGACGTCTGTTGCACCTGTGATCCGAAATGCAGTGCCTCTACCAGGATGATATCCTCCACCATGACCCTTAGCTCCTCCTCTGAGAACCTGGGGTGTCTTTGGTGTGCCATGGATGTGGTGTGTGTCAAATGTGTGAGGATGTGTTGGGTGATGTGTGGGGTGATGTGTTGTGGTGTATTCTGTGATGTGCGTGGATGGTGTATGGGTGATGGTGTTCTGTGCCTCTGATTGAGTGGGTGCTCCTGCCTTGTCTCTCTCTCTGTGCTAATGTTTTTTTCACTGTAAAGGGTTGTGGGTAATGTGGGTGTGTGTTTTACAGTGGTGTGAGTGTGTGGGTATGGCGTGTGTATATGTGTCAGGTGTGTGCAGTTTGAATTGTCCAATGTGGTGGTGTTTTGTAAATGTGTGTTTATTTTGAGCGCGCCGGTGTGTACCGCCAATGATATACCGTGTTTAAAAGACCACTGCGGTGATTCCTGGGATGTGATACTGTGGGTGTATTCCTTTTGGCGTAACGGTGTGGGTTTTGCTATCCCCAGTTCATCACTGACCTTTGGTGTGGCGGACTTGTGTGGGTGTCTGTATTGTGGAGGATTTCTCAGTGTGGGTCATAATACCTGTAGCGGAACACCGCCGCGATCACGGTTTGTTGGCGGCCATCAGCATGGAGGTAGGCAGCATTTACCACCAGGGTTCTCATTTAATCAGCTTTTGTAATAACATATATTCTATATTATTTGTTCAAGGCTGTTACACACAATACACAATATGCTAAAATGTGTTGCTAGTCATGAGCCAGCTTCTATCTCTGAGGCACAGCATTGCATCAGAATTGTGGCATGGGTTATTATATAAACTACACACTGACCCAAGAAGGATAGAGGGCATTCTGGTCATGACCTTCCTGGGAGTCATGCTGCACGACAGGCACTTTTTCTTGTGTTAAACTTCTATTATCTCAAGAGGATTGCCATCTATATGACAGGCTGATTCCTAATAGTCTATACAGTTATGGGGCTGGGTTTGATCCATAGATCCACCAGGCAGAGGGTTAGAACCACTATGCTTTTAGACGTATTCCTAGGTTCAGGTAGGAATCTCTGGAACATCTACAACCACACACACTATGATAGGGTTATTTATCTACTTCACCCTGATCCTAATGCATGTTACCTTACTTTGTTTAATCTGCCTAATTATCACATCACATGCTTTTTATACCAGATTGTGATTGCTTCAATAAATCTATTGTAAACTTATCTCACATTTTTGTGTCTTACATTGGCATGCATGAGTAACTGAACAAAAGGGGTATGATCTTTTTCCACATTTTCCCAGGGTAGTCAGAAGTCAGGTTGCCACTATTAACTTTTACCCCAACAGATTGTGAGGTTTGTGTGAGGCACTGTGAGCTAGCCAGGAATTAGATCTACAGCTACTAACGGTGTGGGGTGTAACCAATATCCCACTCTCTGCAGTACTGTCACACTACAAATACAGTCCTATCATCAAAGTAGGTACTGCATAACACATGTCTGTTGCACACAAGCTTGCACTAAAAAATGACGTTTCTGGCCCGTAATCACACTTTTTCTTAACAGTCATAATGCAAAGCAGCAGTGATACCACACAGCATGGCCAAAAGGGATTGGCACAATCAATAGAGCTACTATGTGACACCTACTGGCTTTGGCAATGCATGTTCTTTTTGGCACATGGTGACTTTGCCTGGGCGTTAGTGGCTAGGAGTGAAAAAGTAAAGCATGTGGTATGACCCGTGTCTTACTGAACATGTGGTGAGGCAAAGCTTCCAGTGCTTGAATTATGAAGGACAGGACTTCTAGGAGAAAACTTGATATTCGTCTGCAAGTAGAGGTAGGGCCTGTTGCTTCTAACAGCAACTCCAGACTAAGGTTATCTCTAACAGCATAGCAAAGTCAGGGAATGGATAGAAGGGGAGGGAGCAAAAAGACTGAGACAGGGTTGGGTGGGGCTGCATTTAGGCACACATACACTGGAAGATGGACAGGAGGAGCTGACCCAAGCTCACTTACAACAGAGAGTGAGCTAGAGGGGCTAGGGGCAAGCACACAGACAACAGAGGGTGGGTAGTGCTGGGGAAAGTACACAAACAATGGAGGTTTAGGGGGAATGGGGATTGGGGAAAACACAAAGGAGGGATGGCGGTCATAAGAGTTAGGGAGAAAGAACACAGATGAGGCAAAGTCCATTGGGAGACAGCTGAAAAAACATATGAACTCTTGTATGGCACATAAACAAAAGATAAACGCAGCGCCTAAAATTTATCAGTGGAAGGACAGAAGTAATGCATCCATGTTCCAGGGAAGGGAAAATACATGAAGAGGAAGGAAGCCTACAAAAGGCTAACCAATAAGAAGCAAGCAAATGTCAGTAACAATTAAACAAACCAACGGTAGTCAAAGGGTTGCCTCTATGCCTCCGTAAAGTAAAAAAAGGTTGAGTAAAAGGCAGTGCAAGGGCTACCTAGACAATACCTAAGAAAGCACAGATTAGAACAGCTCTTTGTATATCTCTAATAACTAAGGGCCTCATTATGAGTTTGACATCGGACTGTCATGTTGGCAGTCTGACCTCCAACAGGTTGGTGGAGAAGAAGGCCATATCATGACATTGCCGGTGATGCATACAGAATCCTGCCAAAGCACCACGAGCATCGCTAGTGGAGTCAGACCACCACGGTTCATTGGAGCCACCTCCAGTCCAGGAGAGACAATGTTTCACTGGACTCATTACGAGGTTGCATTCACCAAGATTTCGGCCACAGTTGGACCACCACGGAACACCAGATGGAAACTAAGAGAATAAAAGGAGATATACCTCCAGAAAGCCATGCATGTCTGATGCTGCCATAGAACCACTACTAGATGTCATCCAGCTGCTCCTGCTCGCTCAAAGACAATGGAATCATTGCCAACGAGGAAGACAACAACCGTAAGTACACACATTACCCTGTTACAGTAGTAAAATGTATACATTTCAACTGTTACATAACATAACATAGAAAGGGGGTGTGAGGGCTATACTCAGACGTAACAGCACAGTGACATATACAGCAACAAATACACCCACACATACACAGTACGCACACTGCAGCCAAGAGAGTGGTGCGTCAATTTCCAGACGGGCACCTCGGATCCACGCAGGCCTGCGTTGATTTTTGATGCCCAGTGATGATGTGTGAGAAATCCACAGTGCGTGGGGTTTGGCATTTTTATCAGCTGCCGCAGGCTGGTGTTGTGTTGTTTCTTCAGCCGGGATGCATCGATCTCCCAGCCGCAATGCAGGTGGAGCATCAATTTTAGCCACGAAGCGTGTGGTGCACCATTTTTCAGCCGCGTTGTAGGTGTTGTGTAGAAATGTTCCCCGCAGAGTGATCTGTGTGGATTTCAGTCTTTGTTCTGCCAACTTCACCACTGAAGGGCCAAGGGACTGGATAGGTTACCACTTGGCAAAGCAGGAGTCTCAGTAGAGAGTCCATGTGCTGGCAGAGGAAGTCATTAATAGCACTGAGACTTCAAAACAGGAAGCAAGCTTAATCCAAGCCCTTGGTTATTCTTCACAAGCAGGAATATACCACGAAGTCCAATCTTTGTCCTCTTTCAGGCAGAAGCAGCAACTGCAGGCCAACCCAGCAAAGCACAGTCACAGGCAAAGGGGCAGAACTCCTCCTCCAGCTCCTCTCCTTGGCAGAGGTACCTCTTAAATCCAGAAGTAATCTAATAATCTGGGGTTTTGGGTCCACTAAATATACCCCTTTCTGACCTTGAAGTAGGCAAACTTCAAAGGAAACTCTCTGTGTTTCATAAGATCCTGCTCTGCCAAGGCCTGGTTCCAGACTCACCAGGGGGTTGGAAATTGCATTGTGTGAGGGCAGGCACAGCCCATTCAGGTATAAGTGGCCACCCCTCCCTCCACTCTAGCCCAGATGGGTCATCAGGATATGCAGGCTACACCCCAGCTCTCTTTGTATCACTGTCTAGAGGGGATTCACAAACAGCCCAACTGTCAGTCTGACCCAGACAGGGAATACAAAAGCAGGCAGAGTCACAGAATGGTTTAAGCAAGAAAATGCCCACTCTCTCAAAGTGGCATTTTCGAACAGACAATTTAAAAACCACCTTTACCAACAGATGTAGTTTTAAATAGTGAGTTCAGAGACCCCAACCTCCACATCTCTATCTGCTCTCAAAGAGAAACAGCACTTTAAGGATATTTAAAGGCAGCCCCCATGTTAACCTTTGAGAGAGATAGGCCTTGCAACAGTGAAAACCATATTTGGGCAGTATTTCACTGTTAGGACATGTAAATGACATCAGCACATGTCCCACCTTTAAAATACACTGCACCTGCTCCTGGGGCTACCTAGGCCTACTTTGAGGTGTGCCTTGCATGTATAAAAATGGGAGGTTTAGGCCTGGGAAGTAGGTAGTTTAAAACTGCATATACAGACATTGCAGTGGCAGATCTGAGCCATGTTTACAGGGCTAATCATGTGGGTGGCACAATCAGTGATGCAGGCCCACTAGTACCATTTGATTTACAGGCCCCAGTCACCTCTAGTGCACTTTACTTGGGATTTATTGGCAAATTAAATATTCTAATTATGGAAAAGCCAATTACACACACAATTTCACATAGGTAGCACTTGCACTTTAGCACTGGTCAGCAGGGGTAAAGTGCCCAGGGCAACAAAAACAGCAACAGCCCACAGCAAATAGCAACAACCTAGGAAGCAGAGGAAAAACATTAGGGGAGACCATGCCAAGGATGCCAGGTCTAACAATGAGCATAAACAGTCAGGCCAGATATGAGGTGGAAACAGGCAGACAACATGCATCTCGAGCACCAGCTGTCATGTTATCTCATATGACCAGACAGAAAACGCATTTGCAATATGTTATTTCAGGAGGAATCGGGTATAACAACTCCACTAACCTTGTGCGACTGTCACCAGGTGGGTCAGGGAACATACATCAAACACTCTTCACAACGTATCAGGGCTCAAAATCTGTCACCAAACATAAGTACATGACCATGAACTCTTCCCATTATATCACAACTATGGCGACCCACAATTTTTAAGGACACAATCAGCAACATTGCTCATTAGCCTTTGCTTAGTTTAACAAGGTATAGTTGAACCAATGAAATATTTGTGCAGATGGTGCACTTACCTGTGACTCTGGTACACCATAGAGCTACCATAGAGCTATCTGTACAGGGGTAGGACCTCCTCCACCAGTCTTTCCAGCTTCTCGGGTGAGACGGCAGGGGCCCTATCACCCGTAGGATGGGGAATGATTTCTCTCAGAGGCAGTACACAGCAGCTCAAGTCGTCAAAGTCTTGCTGGCAGCAGTATGGGGAGAATCAGAAGTCAAGTGAGAGATGGAGTATGAAATGGTTGTCATGTAAGACACCGTCACCGCAGGCGTACATCCCCATTGGCCCAAGACTGCCAAAGGTAGCAATGTGTTCTAATGGAAATATCAATTGCAGTAGAATCCACCTACCGCCATGATGAATTCCACCAGTGGACGTAAGTCATTTTCTAATATCCAGTACAGTTGGTCAGGCAGCTGCCATTTTAAAGTCCTTTGATGGTCAAAAAAGTTAAATTAAAGATGCATCACAAGGTCAGAAACATATCTTCTCCGCAGTGCTGGCTTTGGGCAACCATGTCTTTAAAATATGAATTAATAGACATGTTGTAAGGTTCATGATATGTTGGTAATGTATCATTAATGGCATAATCTGCAGTGTCATGGTTATTGGATAAATGGTATGTGTGTCTCTTATATGTGAAATATGGTAAGAATGTTAATATCACTGAGACTTTCAGTGACATGCATATCCATTTCCAAGTCATAATTGAGGTAAGGGGATGACAATGCAGCAATAAGTAATTATTTCCCTAGGTATTTCCAGTATACCATGTTTTCACTATTTCATATGGCATGACCAAGCATCATGTGTGACATATGCACTTGCACACTTACAACGGACACAAAGACATACATTCTTATATTCCTGTATCTAGTTACCCTGGAATGAGAAGGGTCAGACAACCTCCAGTGTACCGTCCACTGCAGAGCTGCAGACGGTGGAGGATCGACATGTCATCCAGATCTACCGCCTGGACAGGCAGACATTTATGGATCTCTGTCATCAGTTAGAGCCAGATCTGATGCCTGCCATTCGTCATCCCAATATCATTCCACCCATCGTACAAGTAATTTCAGTGCTGCATTTCCTGGCTAAAGGCTCCTTTCAAAATACCTTGGCCCTAACTCCAGGGCTGCAAAAGGAAAAGATGATGGATGGAATGATGAACTATGTAAACATTCACCCCCAGTCACAAAGATCTGTGTTTAATCCATTGTTTTTTTGTTCACCACACCACCCAGTCTAGACCCAGCCATATGCAAACCAGTCTTCACCCTGTTCCTCATGGGAACAGTCAAGCCCAATCTGCCAAGCCAGGTCCTCCCCGGACTAGAAATAAGCATCCTAGGACCGGTTTCAGGGTATCACCCTTCATCATCCAGGCTAGCTTGACTCCAGTGGCATGGGGATCAAGGGTCCCACGTCTGGGCATACCCTTCCCACTTAGGGCAACAAATGCAAACAGAACAGATGATGGACGGAATGCTGAAACTTTCCAAACACTCCTTGGACTGGAACCAAACACCTTAGGACTGGTTTCAGCGTATCTCGCTTCGTCAGCTAGGCTAGCTTTTATCCAGTGGCGCAGTGAGCACGGGACCCACGTCTGGGCATACTCTTCCCACTTGGGGTGACAAATGCAAAAAGAACAGATGATGGACGGAAGGCTGAACAAGGTAAACATTCACCCCCAGTCACAAAGATCTGTGTTTAATCCATCATTTTATTTTGCTCACCACACCACCCCAGTTTGGACCCAGCGATATACAAATCAGTCTTGACCCTGTTCATTACGGGAACAGTCCAGCCCGAACTGCCAAGCGAAGTTCTCCCTGGACCGGAAACAAGCATCCTAGGACGGATTTCAGAGTATCACCCTTCATCAGCTAGGCTACCTTGAATCCAGTGGCGCAGTGAGCATGGTGGTTGTAAAACAGTCAACAGGGTGTATCTGTGACACACAAGGGGAACCAGTGAGTAGAGGATCACTTCCTGGTTGAAGTCTTGGCATCTTCTCCTCCTGGATGTTTTGATGTACGTCCACGTTTGTGAGGAGTTTCTTCAACTACATAGGCTGGGGTGTCTGGGGCATGTCCTTCTCCTTACGAAGCCCCCATTCCTCTGGCTTCCACAGATGTGGAAGGGGCTGATGTTACATGGCCAATGGAAGGAGTCTGCTGTTAACCTACTCAGGGTGGTATTAATGTCTTTATTGACATGGTAGTGGTGGATGACACAAAAAGGTTAAAAAAATGGATGATTAGGTAAGGGTGCTGAGTTGTGAGAGGGTGACGGGTTTTGTCTGATGTGTCGGTGAAAAAATTGTGTGATAAGTATGATGTGCAGGTGTGGGATGACTGGTATTTGGAGTGGTGATGGGTGCCTAATCTATGGTTCCTAATTTCTGTGTGCAGCCTCTATCTTACTGTGTATGGCATTATTGATGCAAAGGATTGTGGGGTGTGAAGGGGTGTGTTACATAGTGCTGTTTGTAAGTGTGGCGGGTGTGCGGATGTCGGTCAGGTGTGTGGAATTCAAACTATCCAATGTGGTGTAGTTCATCACTGTGTAGGCCGGCAACCGCCGCGGTTTGCAACCCCAGTGGTTTTATGCCATTGGAGAACCCCTATCATGATTTGTGGGTCGTAATTGGTTTGGAGGATTTTTGACGGGCTGGCGGGGCTGGTGGTGAAACCCCCTCTTTCCTGCCCTCTAGCGTCTTGACGGTGTTGGAATTTTGGCTGGGTTTAGGTGGTCCTGCCTCTGTAACTTGTAATATGGCAGTCTGTGTGACTGACAACATGGCGGTCTGATGGAAGCAGCCACTGCATTGGTCTTACCGTTAGACCACCAAACTCGTAACGAGGCCCAAAGTTGCTCCAGACAGTTTACTGGTTTAAACATCATACAACACAACAGTCATCTGTAATAAATAACTAGTATTGCCACAATAGGTTGTGCTTTAACTTGCTAACACAGGCAAACACAGGCATTCACAAACACATAGTTGCGCATACTTGTGCTGGCATGTTTTCACACTTTAGGGCTAGGTCAAAACCAGGAAGCAAGTAATGAAAGAATACCACTTTAAGTGACTATATCGTGCATGTCTGGACAGTCTTGTACAAAGAACATTAATCAGGGCAAGGCAATGGGCTTCTGAATATTATTGTGGGATTAAATAAAATCTTTACTGTGGATAAAACATATAAAAACAAGTTGTAAGAAAGTACCATCTTGCCTGGCATGTTACCCCCATATTTCACTGTATATATGTTGTTTTAGTTGTATGTGTCACTGGGACCCTGCCAGCCAGGGACCCAGTGCTCATAAGTGTGCCCTGTATGTGTTACCTGTGTTATGACTAACTGTCTCACTGAGGCTCTGCTATCCAGAACCTCAGTGGTTATGCTCTCTCATTTTCTTTCCAAATTGTCACTAACAGGCTAGTGACCAATTTCACCAATTTACATTGGCATACTGGAACGCCCTTATAATTCCCTAGTATATGGTACTGAGGTACCCAGGGTATTGGGGTTCCAGGAGATCCTTATGGGCTGCAGCATTTCTTGTGCCACCCATAGGGAGATCTGACAATTCTTACACAGGCCTGCCAGTGCAGCCTGAGTGAAATAAGGTACACGTTATTTCACAGCCATTTACCACTGCACTTAAGTAACTTATAAGTCACCTATATGTCTAACCTTTACCTGGTAAAGGTTGGGTGCTAAGTTACTTAGTGTGTGGGCACCCTGGCACTATCCAAGGTGCTCCCACATTGTTCAGGGCAAATTCCCCGGACTTTGTGAGTGCGGGGACACCATTACACGCGTGCACTATACATATGTCACGACATATGTATAGCGTCACAATGGTAACTCCGAACATGGCCATGTAACATGTCTAAGATCATGGAATTGTCACCCCAATGCCATTCTGGCATTGGGTAGACAATTCCATGATCCCCCGAGTCTCTAGCTCAGACCCGGGTACTGCCAAACTGCCTTTCCCGGGGTTTCACTGCAGCTGCTGCTGCTGCCAACCCCTCAGACAGGTTTCTGCCCTCCTGGGGTCCAGCCGGGCTTGACCCAGGAAGGCAGAACAAAGGACTTCCTCAGAGAGAGGGTGTTACACCCTCTCCCTTTGGAAAAAGGTGTTAGGGCTTGGGAGGAGTAGCCTCCCCCAGCCTCTGGAAATGCTTTGATGCATAAGCCAGTCTGTACCGGTTCAGGGATCCCTCAGCCCTGCTCTGGCGTGAAACTGGACAAAAGAAAGGGGAGTGACCACTCCTCAGACCTGCACCTCCCCTGGGAGGTGCCCAGAGCTCCTCCAGTGTGCTCCAGACCTCTGCCATATTGGAAACAGAGGTGCTGCTGGCACACTGGACTGCTCTGAGTGGCCAGGGCCAGCAGGTGACATCAGAGACTCCTTCTGATAGGCTCCTTCAGGTGTTGCTAACCTATCCTCTCTCCTAAGTAGCCAAACCTCCTTTTCTGGTTATTTCGGGTCTCTGCTTTGGGGAATTCCTTAGATAACAAATGCAAGAGCTCATCAGAGTTCCTCTGCATCTCTCTCTTCACCTTCTGCCAAGGAATCGACTGCTGACCGCACTGGAAGCCTGCAAAACTGCAACAAAGTAGCAAAGACGACTACTGTGACCTTGTAACGCTGATCCTGACGCCTTCTCAACTGTTTTCCTGGTGGTGCATGCTGTGGGGGTAGTCTGCCTCCTCTCTGCACTAGAAGCTCCGAAGAAATCTCCCGTGGGTCGACGGAATCTTCCCCCTGCAACCGCAGGCACCAAAAAGCTGCATTACTGGTCCCTTGGGTCTCCTCTCAGCACGACGAGCGAGGTCCCTTGAACTCAGCAACTCTGTCCAAGTGACTCCCACAGTCCAGTGACTCTTCAGTCCAAGTTTGGTGGAGGTAAGTCCTTGCCTCCCCACGCTAGACTGCATTGCTGGGAACCACGTGTTTTGCAGCTACTCCGGCTCCTGTGCACTCTTCCAGGATTTCCTTTGTGGACAGCCAAGCCTGGGTCCCCAGCACTCTAACCTGCAGTGCACAACCTCCTGAGTTGTCCTCCGGCGTCGTGGCACTCTCATTTGTGACTTCGGGTGAGCTCTGGTTCACTCCACATCGTACTGCCTGTTCGGGGACTTCTGCGGCTGCTGCTTGCTTCTGAGTGAGCTCTTTGTCTTGCTGGACGCCCCCCCCTGTCTCCTCACACAATTGGCGACATCCTGGTCCCTCCTGGGCCACAGCAGCATCCAAAAAACCCTAACCGCAACCATTGCAGCTAGCAAGGCTTGTTTGCGGTCTTTCTGCACGAAAACTCCTCTGCACGACTCTTCACGATGTGGGACATCCATCCTCCAAAGGGGAAGTTTCTAGCCCTTGTCGTTCTTGCAGAATCCACAGCTTCTACCATCCGGTGGCAGCTTCTTTGCACCCACAGCTGGCATTTCCTGGGCATCTGCCCACTCCCGACTTGATCGTGACTTTTGGACTTGGTCCCCTTGTTCCACAGGTACTCTCGTCTGGAAATCCATTGTTGTTGCATTGCTGGTGTTGGTCTTTCCTGCAGAATTCCCCTATCACAACTTCTGGGCTCTCTGGGGAATATAGGTGCACTTTACACCTACTTTTCAGGGTCTTGGGGTGGGCTATTTTTCTAACCCTCACTGTTTTCTTACTGTCCCAGCGACCCTCTACGAGGTCACATAGGTTCGGGGTCCATTCGTGGTTCGCATTCCACTTCTAGAGTATATGGTTTGTGTTGCCCCTATCCCTATGTGCCCCCATTGCATTCTATTGTGACTATACATTGTTTGCACTGTTTTCTATTGCTATTACTGCATATTTTGGTATTGTGTACATATATCTTGTGTATATTTGCTATCCTCATACTGAGGGTACTCACTGAGATACTTTGGCATATTGTCATAAAAATAAAGTACCCTTATTTTTAGTATATCTGTGTATTGTGTTTTCTTATGATATTGTGCATATGACACTAGTGGTACTGTAGGAGCTTCACTCGTCTCCTAGTTCAGCCTAAGCTGCTAGACACCCCTCTACACTAATAAGGGATACCTGGGCCTGGTGCAAAGTGTAAGTACCCCTTGGTACCCACTACAAGCCAGTCCAGCCTCCTACATTGGTTGTGCAGCGGTGGGATAAGTACTTGCAACTACTTACCACTTTGTCATATTGTACTTTTCATAAGAGAAAAATATACAAAACAAGTTCAGTGTATGTACACCTAACCAAAAGGTTTTGCTTTTCTTCTCTCACTTCTTTGCTAAGTGCTGAAAAGTACCTCTAAAAACTTTCAAAAAGTTCTTAAAAAGCTTTAAAAGTATTTTTCTGTCCTTTAAAAAGTTCTGAAAACTTTTTCTTTCTTTTTCTGTCCCTTAAACCTTTTCTATTATGTCTGGTACAGGTCAAAATCTGGATCTGCCCAAGACTGCATATGACCACCTTAGCTGGAAGGCAGCAAGGAGTCTCTGTGTGGAAAGAGGTTTAGGGGTAGGGAAGAATCCCTCTAGAGAACTATTAGTTAACATGCTTGTTGAACAAGATAAGACCTTAGTTGGCACTTCTGTTGAGAGATTAGCTGATGGTTCCCAATCTGACCCTGGGGCACCCCTAGTAAAGGATTTAGAAGGGAACCTTTCCAACCTGCCCCTTAGCAGGCCACCTAGCATAGCTGGTACTAATGTGACTTCTCATCACAGTAAGAGTGTTACCTCTCATCACAGTAGGAGTGTGACTTCTGTAGCGCAGAATGTTAGAGTGCCATCTGTTAGGGACAGGTCTCCCTCTGTTCATTCACACCATTCTTCTGTGTCAAGGCATGCCCAACCCACCCTCCCTGAAGACAGAATGTTAGAAAGGGAACTCAATAGATTGAGAGTGGAAGAGTCCAGGCTGAAGCTTAAAAAGCAACAGCTGGATCTAGACAGGGAAGCATTTGACTTAGAAAAAGAAAGGCAGAGGTTGGGGTTTGGACCCCATGGTGGCAGCAGCGGTATTCCAAATAGTCATCCTGCAAAAGAGCATGATTCTAGGAATCTGCACAAGATAGTTCCCCCTTACAAGGAGGGGGATGACATTAACAAGTGGTTTGCTGCACTTGAGAGGGCCTGTGTTGTACAGGAGGTCCCTCAAAGGCAGTGGGCTGATATCCTATGGCTATCTTTCAGTGGAAAGGGTAGCGATAGGCTCCTTACTGTTAAGGAAAGTGATGCCAATAATTTTACAGTTCTTAAGAATGCACTCCTTGATGGTTATGGCCTAACCACTGAACAGTACAGGATGAAGTTCAAAGAAACCAAAAAGGAGTCTTCACAAGACTGGGTAGACTTTGTTGACCATTCAGTGAAGGCCTTGGAGGGGTGGTTACATGGCAGTAAAGTTTCTGACTATGAAAGCCTGTATAACTTAATCCTGAGAGAGCATATTCTTAATAATTGTGTGTCTGATTTGTTACACCAGTACCTGGTAGACTCTGACCTGACCTCTCCCCAAGAATTGGGAAAGAAGGCAGACAAATGGGTCAGAACAAGGATGAACAGAAAAGTTCATACAGGGGGTGACAAGGATGGCAAGAAGAAGGATGGTAAGTCTTCTGACAAGGGTGGGGACAAATCTAAAAATCAGTCTTCATCAGGCCCACAAAAACACTCTGGTGGGGGCGGTGGGCCCAAATCCTCTTCAAATCAGAACAAGGAAAAGAAACCATGGTGCTATTTATGTAAGATAAAAGGCCATTGGACAACAGATCCCAGTTGTCCAAAGAAAAGCACCAAGCCTCCTACCACTACAACCCCTACTGCTACACCTAGTGTCCCTACTAATAGCAGTGGTGGTGGGAGCAAACCTACTAATAGCCAATCCAAGGGAGTAGCTGGGCTCACTTTAGCCTCCTACACAAGTGCATTAAATGAAAGTGATCAGATTATTAAAACTATGGTAAAACAAGTATTATGTGCATAGAAAAGGACCTAACATTGCAGCAGCAATCATGTATATACATGCAGAACTGCGTGATCGCCATTTTCTATCTGCTCAATCATTCGAGACCTGATCATCCACAGGAGAGGACCTATACTGCAAGTGCTGCTGTGACCTCGGTCTGGAAGTGACAATGGCTGCTGCTTCTGGTGAAAGGGCCTCCGCCTTCAGTTCAGAAGAGTTGGAGAAGCTCGTGGACGGGGTCCTCCCCCAGTATGCGCTACTCTACGGTCCTCCAGACCAACAGGTGAGTACACTCAGTGCACATTGAATGGGTTATGCCTGTGTGGAGGGGGGGATGTAAGTTGGTGGGGTGTGGAGGGAATGAGGAGTGCAACGCACGACAGATGAGAGAATGGGAACCATGACAAGGTTGGGGAGGGGGGGGCATGTACTCCAAACGTGCAGATATGTGACGGTTTCTCTTTCCCACCCTGTACATGTCAAACAGGTGAGCGCTCACCAGAAAATCGATATTTGGCGTGCCATCGCCAATGAAGTCCGGAACTTGGGGGTCCACAACAGACGGGGCACCCACTGCCGCAAGAGGTGGGAGGACATCCACCGCGGAACGAGGAAGACCGCAGAAACACTGCTGGGGATGGCCTCCCGACCTAGGAGGGGTGCCAGTCGCACCATGACCCCCCTGATGTCCCGGATCCTGGCGGTGGCCTACCCTAATTTGGATGGGCACTTGAGGACAGCACAGCAGACACAAGGGGGTGAGTATCCGCACATTCTCCTATCTGTATGCGCATTGGAGGCGTCTGGGTGGGGGAGGAGGGCTGTGGGTGACATTAGGCCAGGGCGCTCTCTGTAGTGTAGTCCGCTCCCTTAGGCATGGCCCTGTGCCCCTGCCCCCCACCTCTGTAGGGTGCCAAGTGCAGCTACCCATGCTCCAGCATTACACATGTGCGCGTGTGTTGTCCCTAGACCTGTTTGCCTAGTCAGAAGTACTGAGTAGTGTACCCCAAGTTCGCGACTTAGTGCACAAGGCACCTGTGTCTGTCCTCTCCGCAAAGGGTATTGCTAAGGCATGCACTCAACTTTGTTTCATTTCTCCCCCCACCCTAAATCTTTGTCTTCTTGTGTTTTAGCATCATCGTCCGGCGGAGGAGATTTGGCGTCGGAGCAGGAGGGAGCTGCAGGTCACCAGGCCCCGGTGGGCACTGACACAGACACCGAGGGCACCAGTGATCCGGAGGGCGAGGGGAGCAACACAACGGGGGCCGGTGGAGACACCAGCGACACGGACACGTCCTCGTTTGGGAGCTCCCTAGCGGGGGCGGCACCATCTGTGCCCCCCGCAACAACAGGTACAGCCGCCACCCAGCGCACCAGCACCGCCCTCCCAGCAGCCCCTCAGTCTTCGCTCCGTGGCCGCTCGGCCAGGAAGGCGCGCGTCTCCTTCGCCCCAGGCACCTCAGCCCCTGCCTCTGTTACCCCTGCTGCCCTCAGTGCGGAGCTCATTGACCTGGTGAGGACGGTCATTGTTGGGCAGACTACCCTTCTGAATGCCATCCAGGGGGTGGAAAGGGAGGTGCATCGGAGCAATGCCTACCTGGAGGGCATTCATTCGGGTCAGGCTGCCCATCAACGAGCGTTCACTGCTCTGGCCTCAGCACTGACGGCAGCCATTGTCCCTGTCTCCAGTCTCCCTCTTCTATCTGCCTCCACCCTTTCTCTGTCTCCTGTACCTCAACCTATCCCATCCACACCATCAGACCAGCCTGCACACACCTCAACACCCAAGGCCAGCTCATCCAAACATAAGCACCACAGAAAACACAAGCATTCACCCAAGCAACACACAGAGGCAGACATATCAACAGTCACTACCACCTCTGTGTCCCCGTCCTCCTCGTCTCCCTCCTCCCTCCCTGTGTCGTCTACACTCACACCTGCATGCACCCCAACATCGGCCAGTTCTTCCACCACCAGCAAACCCTCCACTACAGTCCGCACACCTGCAGTCACCACCCCCACTGGCATTTACACGTCCCCTGTGTCCTCTCCCACTGTGTCTGTCACCCCCTCTTCCAAGACACATAAACGCAGGCAGACACCCAAACAACAGCCAACCACCTCACCACAGCCTACGTCCCAGTCACCTGCACCCAAGGACAGCACACCTGGCTCTCATACAACCACATCCTCTTCCTCCACTTCTCTCACCACTACTCCTACCCCTTACCTTGGTCCCAAGAAAAATTACCTCTCCAGTTTTGACCTCTTTCCCTCCCCCGAACCCCCCCTCCAACTGGGAAAAGTCCCAAGGGCACCTCAGCCACCACCAGCCCAACTTCTACAGTGCAAGTGGTGCATGGCATGTGGAGTCCACCCTTTGGCGGCAGTAACACTTTGGTGAGCAGCAAGCAAGGGGACAGCCCCCCCCCCCAGGCAAGAGGACCCGGAAATTGAAGGGCCGCCGTGAGCGGACAGAGACGGCTGCCCCCAAGGAGGTGACTCCGGCCACTTCACCGGCCACAGCAGCCAGGGGAGGCAAGGGCCCGAGAGCCCCATCTAAGGAGCGGAAGGACAGCAGGGCGGAGAGGACTACCACCAGGAGCGCGGAGCAGGAGGGCCCCACAAGCCCCATCCCGGCTGCAAGGGACGACACCAAAGGGCCCAGGACTCACTCCCCGAAGGGGCCTGACACAGCACGGTCGGAGGGCGAGTGAGCAGGGTGTCCAGGCCAGGTATGACTCCCTTGACATACTGCAAGAGCACCGCTGAACAGGGCCCCGCCGTGAAGACAGGTACCGCTGAACAGGGCCCCGCCGTGAAGACAGGTACTGCTGAACAGGGCCCCGCCGTGAAGACAGGTACCGCTGAACAGGGCCCCGCCGTGAAGACAGGTACCGCTGAACAGGGCCCCGCCGTGAAGACAGGTACCGCTGAACAGGGCCCCGCCGTGAAGACAGGTACCGCTGAACAGGGCCCCGCCGTGCAGAAGAGCACCGCTGAACAGGGCCCCGCCGTGCAGAAAAGCACCGCTGAACAGGGCCCCGCCATGAAGACAGGTACCGCTGAACAGGGCCCCGCCATGCAGAAGAGCACCGCTGAACAGGGCCCCGCCGTGAAGACAGGTACCGCTGAACAGGGCCCCGCCGTCTCAAGCACCGCTCCGCTGGGCCCTTCCTGTCAAGCACCGCTCCTCTGGGCCCTTCCTGTCAAGCACCGCTCCGCTGGACCCTTCCTGTCAAGCACCGCTCCGCTGGGCCCTTCCTGTCAAGCACCGCTCCGCTGGGCCCTTCCTGTCAAGCACCGCTCCGCTGGGCCCTTCCTGTCAAGCACCGCTCCGCTGGGCCCTTCCTGTCAAGCACCGCTCCGCTGGGCCCTTCCTGTCAAGCACCGCTCCGCTGGGCCCTTCATCTCAAGCACCGCTCCGCTGGACCCTTCCTGTCAAGCACCGCTCCGCTGGGCCCTTCCTGTCAAGCACCGCTCCGCTGGACCCTTCCTGTCAAGCACCGCTCCGCTGGACATCGCCATGTCATGCACCTCTGCGCTTGGTCCCGCCGTCTCAGGCACTGTTTATGGTTCACTGTGCCCACCATGCCTCCTCCTTGACCAGTGGACTCTGTAATCCACCTGAGAGACTGTGGCTTTGCACTCCCCAGGATGGCACAGTGGGCAATCCACCCACTGTAGAGACTTGAGAGACTGTGGCTTTGCACTCCCCAGGATGGTCCAGTGGGCAACCCACCCACTGCAGAGACTTGAGAGACTGTGGCTTTGCACTCCCCAGGATGGTACAGTGGGCAACCCACCCACTGTAGAGACATTGAGAGACTGTGGCTTTGCACTCCCCAGGATGGTACAGTGGGCAACCCACCCACTGTAGAGACATTGAGAGACTGTGGCTTTGCACTCCCCAGGAAGGTCCAGTGGCCAACCCACCCACTGCAGAGACTTAAGAGACTGTGGCTTTGCACTCCCCAGGATGGTACAGTGGGCATGGTGGCTCCTCGTGGATCTGGCGTCGTGGACTCATGTGGCTGTGGTGGCCCCCCCTTCCCTTCCCCCTGAGGTGCCTGTAGTTTTGACATCAGATGCCCCTGCAGTGTTCTCTCCAAAGGACTCAGGTCTCGTGTGTGGGCTTTGCCCTTGTTTCGCAGAACCTTGGCCCACGGACATGTTAGATTCGTAGGATGTGCAGGACTTGTTACTTCAGTGATACACTGATGTGTATATCTTTTTGGTTTTTGTAAATATTTTTCACGGTTGCTCAATTATTTCCAGGTGCTTTTTTTGTACAGGAAAATTTATTCCAAATTTGGTT
This sequence comes from Pleurodeles waltl, assembly GCF_031143425.1. Classification (NCBI taxonomy): domain Eukaryota; kingdom Metazoa; phylum Chordata; class Amphibia; order Caudata; family Salamandridae; genus Pleurodeles; species Pleurodeles waltl. Next base: position 15,229,667 of record NC_090438.1, on the reverse strand, counting down.
GTGTCATTGTATTTTTAAAGGGTGTTTGTGTGGTGTCACTGTGACTTCCTGCTCTGCATTGGTGTGTACATATTGGGGGGGTGGGGGGGTCGCATATGTGTATGCCCATAACCTTTCTTCCTCCCCCCTCCCGTGTGTCGTGTGTCGTAGGTGCAGTACTCACCGTTGACGTCTGCGCCGGAGTTCGTACTCGTGGTAGATGAGCAGGTAGACAAGAGCAGTTATGATGTTCAATTCGGGTTCCATGCGTACCGCGACCGCCGGCGCACTTCGTCATTGGCTCCTGAAACCCATAGGCTTCAATGTAAACCAATGCTGCTTTGCGCCGCGGTCTTCGACCGCCTACCGCCACGGTGTGCCCCGCCAGCGCATTGACCTCACATCCCATTGTCCCACTTCACAGGTCAGGCAGCCGCCATTTCAAGGGCCTACATGGCTTAATTTTGAATGCGACACACAGGCCTAGGCCTTGCATTGCCACACATACACGCCTTTCAACCCATTGCCATTCTTTAACTGTGCAAGCTGTCTGTACGTACCTGTGGTTTGGCTGACTCTGTGCTCCATGTTGTCCTTCCTAGGCACCGTCCGCTGGGACTTGCGATGAGAAGGAGGAATCCTCGCGTGTACCGACCGCTGGTGGACCTGTCGACAATGGAAGAACGCCACATCATACTACGATACCGACTTGACCGAGCCACTATCCATGAACTATGTGCCCAGCTGGAGCCAGCCCTGATGTCCCCCATCCACCAACCCACAGGGATTCCCCCTCTGGTGCAGGTTTTGTCAGTCCTCCATTTTTTGGCAAGTGGGTCATTCCAGACCACAGTGGTCATCTGGAATGTCTCAGCCTATGTTTTCAAAGATTTTGAGTAGAGTGTTGTCTGCCCTGATGAAACTCATGCGGAGCTACATCATTTTCCCAGAGGAGGGTGACTTGCCTACAGTGAAGGGTGATTTCTATGCCCTTGGACATATCCCCAACATCATTGGTGCCATTGATGGGACCCATGTGGATTTGGTACCCCCAAAAGACGATGAGCAGGTGTACCGAAACAGAAAAAGTTATCATTCGATGAATGTCCAGGTGGTCTGTTTGGCTGACCAGTACATCTCCCATGTAAATGCCAAGTTCCCAGGGTCAGTGCATGACGCGTATGTGATGCGAAATAGCAGCATCCCCTATGTGATGGAGCAGCTACAGAGACAACGTGTGTGGCTAATAGGTGACTCTGGTTACCCCAACCTGCCTTGGCTACTGACCCCAGTGAGGAATCCCCGGACCAGGGCAGAGGAACGGTACAATGAGGCCCATGGGCGAACTAGAAGGATCATCGAAAGGACCTTTGGCCTCCTGAAGGCCAGGTTTAGGTGCCTGCATATGACTGGGGGATCCCTCATGTACTCACCAAAGAAGGTGTGCCACATCATCGTGGCCTGCTGTATGCTTCACAATCTGGCATTGCGACATCAGGTCCCTTTCCTGCAGGAGGATGGTGCAGATGGTGGTGTTGAAGTAGCTGTGGAGCCTGCGGAGAGTGAAGAGGAGGAAGACTCAGAGGACGACACAGACAACAGGGACAGAGTAATAGCACAGTATTTCCAGTAGCACACAGGTAATGATCACCCATGCCATTTTACATTTCCTGAAAGCCTCCTGCATCTCAACTTTGTCGGTTTCCCCCCAGACCTATGGACATGATGTTTGAATTTCCCTTCCCTTTTCTGTGCTGTATGAGCCACTGCGTGACCTCGGCTTGGTTGGCCCATAGACTAATGCTAAGTTACCTCGGTATGTGTAATTCACAATGTTCACAATACGTAATTGATATGTAATGTGTCATACATTTGTAAATAAGACAGCCTGAGTCCTGATTGATTTCAGTGCAATGTGTGATTTATTATTAGTGCATAGATATTGGTACATGATGGTGAAACAGTGATGGGTGGGGGTGGATTAATGTCCATGGCGGAGTCCAGTTCTCAGTCTCACAGGTGCATTGTCCATACGCCTGTGGCAGGATGGTCAGGGGCAGTTCAAGGTTTGAAAGGGTGGCCATGTGGGACAGTGGGAGGACTTCAGGGGGTATGTGATGCTGGCGGGGGACTTGACATCCTACTCTGTCGTTTTTTTTTATCTCAGGCTCCTTTTGCGGGGCGGTTGTTGTTCAGCAGGAGGTGGGGTTCTGGGGGGCTGTCGTTGTGGTGGGGCCTCCTGTCCACTAGCGCCGGCGGAGGTGGTAGGCTGTTCCTGTTCCTGGCTAGTGACAGGGGCCCTGTGTGATGCCACATGGTCCCGAAACGTGTCCTCTATGCGGTTCAGGGCCTGGACTATGCTCCCCATAGCGGTTGAGATGTTGGTTAGTTGGTCGCTGAACCCCATGTAGCGTTGCTCCTGCTGTGCCTGGATCTCCTGGAACCTGGCCAGTACCGTCGCCATCGTCTCTTGTGAGTGGTGGTAGGCAGCCATGATGGTGGTGAGGGCCTCTTGGAGAGTGGGTTCCCTGGGCCTCTCCTCCCCCCCCTGTCGCACAGCAGCCCTCCGAGTTGCCCTGTTTCCCTGGGCCTCTGTCCCCTGGACGGTGTGCCCACTCCCACTGCCCCCAGGTCCCTGTTGTTGTTGGGTTGGTGGGTTACCCTGGGGGCCCTGTAGTGGTAGACACACCGCTGCTTGACCTGTCCTAGAGACAGAGGCATGGGCCAGCTGGGTGGGAGCTGTGCGGTTGTTCCCAGAGGGGGTTGGGTCTGCAGTGGCCTGTGTCTGGGTGAGGGGAACCGACTGCCCAGAGGTCCCCGATGGTCCGGGCTGGTCATCAGGTTCCAGGTCGACAGAGCTGCTGTCATCACTAGTGGCCTGTTCCGGGGGTGGGATGGACATTTCTGGTCCCTCCTGACCGGTGTGTTGTCGTTCGGGTCCTGCATGGGGTAAGAGGGTATGGTTATTGTTTCTGTGTGTGCATTAGCTTGCGTTTTATAGGTGCCCTTGTCCCCCAGTGCTGGCATTCCCTTGGGGGAGGTGTTGTGAGGGTGTTTTGTGGGGGGGGGTGATGGGTATGTGCAGTGGTCATGCTTAGGTGATGGGTGTCCATAGTTTGGGGGTGGCATGCAGGGGTTGGTGTTGGGTGGGTTGTGCTGGGGAGACATTCTCAGGGAGGATGTGTGCTGGGGGGTTGGGGGTGAGGGTGGGGGTTAGCATGCTGGGGGTGGGGTGAAGTGGTTGGCCTTGTACTTACCAGAGTCCATTCCTCCGTGTACTCCAGCGAGGCCATCAGGATGCAGGATGTTGAGTACCTCCTGCTCCCAGGTTGTAAATTCGGGTGGAGTGGGTGGGGGTCCCCCGCCAGTCTTCTGCACTGCGATGTTGTGTCGCGAGACCATCGAGCACACCTTCCCCCGTAGGTCGTTCCATCGTTTGCGGATGTCCTCTCTATTTCTGGGATGCTGTCCCACCGCGTTGACCCTGTCCACGATCCGCTGCCAGAGCTCCGCCTTCCTCGCTATGGTGGTGTGCTGGACCTGTGAGCCGAAGAGCTGGGGTTCCACTCTTATGATCTCCTCCACCATGACCCAGAGTTCTTGGTCCGAAAAGCGTGGGTGCCTTTGTGGTGCCATGGGGTGGGGTGTATGAGGTGTGGGGTGGTGTATGTGATGATGTGTGTGTTGGTGTGTGGTGCTTTGTGCTTCTATGTGGTGTGTGTGATGTTGCGGTGTGCCTCTGTGTGTCTGGCTATCTATTCTCTGATGTGTGTCTCTCTCTCCTTCGTCTCTGGTTTTTGTTGGTAGGTGTTTGTGGGTGATGTGGGTGTGTGTTTTATATGGTATTGGATGTGTGGGAGTGGTGTGTGTATGGGTTTCAGGTGTGTGCCTTTCAAATTGTCCAACGTGGTAGGGGTTTGTAAAGGTGTGTGTATTTTGACCGCGGCGGGGTCTACCGCCAATGGAATACCGTGGTTGAATGACCGCCGCGTGGATTTGCGGGTCATAATGGGATGGGCGTATTTCTGTTGGCGTGGCGGTGGAGGTTTGGTCTTCTCCAGTTTACCGCTGGCCGCTGATGTGGCGGACTGCAGTGGAGGGCGGATTTTCGGAGGTTTTGCAGTTGTGGGTCAGAATGTCCGTGGCGGCTGACCGCGGCCGCAGCGGTATTGTGGCGGCCTTCTGACCGGCGGTAGGCGGCTTTTACCGCCGAGGTCAGAATGACCCCCTAACTCCCTTCGAGATGTTCAGTGCAGAATTTAATCTTCCGGGTGCGCAATTCCTGAACCACGGGCAGCACCGACAATCATACGCAGGCATTGGGGAATGCGAGATGATGAACCACAAACTCATGTGTGCTGTTCTTACATCCTGCATGCAGCTGGGATAGTGAAGGAAGTTACCTGTCTATACTGACACCTACAAGCTGAGACTCTCAAGCCCAATGAAACACCACGCAACAAATGGGAGGCAGATTTGGGGACCACCATATCGGAAGCAGCATGGGAGGGAATATTGGACAGGATGCCCAGAACCTCCAGAAATGCTAAGTGTCAGCTCATTAATTTTGATATCCTTCACAGAGCATATTTGCACCCAGAAAGGCTTAATAGATACTTCCACCTACAAGGAGCATCTTGCTACCGCTGTGGAGAGGTGGGGGCGTCCTTCATGCACATGATGCGGTCATGTCCTACTCTTAATCAATATTGGACAAAAGTCATACAGCGCCTTGCCGACATTATTGAAAAACCTATTTCACTCGAACCCGCTCACTGCTTGCTGCACTGGTATCCACATACTGCCAAGAACAAAATCACCAGTAATTTTCAAGACCTGGGCTTATTATTAGCTAAGAGGGAAATCACCAGAAAATGGAAATACCCTGCAGGCCCCTCCTTTCCATGCTGGATAAAGGCGCTGGGGAAGTGGGCAGAATGTGAAGGGACCCTTCTGCGAAGAGAGGCACATAATTGAATAGGCACACTTGATGGCGCTCTGGCTTGGGGATCACTAGTCCTGGCACTGAAACCCTCCCCCAGAGGATTTAGATTGAGTTGAAAGACCTATGCTACCTGACTTAAAGTCCACAAGGGAAAACACAACAGACACAAGTCAGCAGCACTGCTCGGCCACATGGGTTTAAAGGACATGCTGATTCTATTAATACGCCACACTAGCAGGGGCGGGGGATGGAAAAAGCGCTAGGTGTTCCGCCCCCAGCAGTGATTAATTCTGTTTGTAAGGTTCTAGCATTGCACACTGACATCATAGATGCTAAACTGTGGCTTCACTGTTGCTAGCCTGACCTACGCTAGCTGAATGCGGATACTCAATTCTTGTATCGTGGATAGGGGCACTTTGTTGTAAGTTTGCATGATTTTTTGTAAAATCCAATAAAATTTGTTGGGAAAAAAAAGAAGAACAGTTTTAACAAGTTATGCCAGCCATGCAACATCACCGGGCAGCACTGGGCAGGATAACAAATGGTTAAAAGACTGAAATTTATAATAGCAAAGACTACAGTTGATAATCTTAGCAGAAAACCATTTGGGGTTTAGTTCTTTGATTACAGCCCATCAGCCTATGGTTTTGACAAATTATCGGATAAAAAATATTGTGATACTTAAATATCATGTCAAAAATAAGGGGACTACATATATATATGCAGGCAAGTAATATTGGAGTTCAAAAAATATTGTTTTTACTAGTATAAAATATCAATATCAAAAATATTGATGTAAGAAATCTTTTTGTATATATCTTTTTTTTGTTTAAATTAAACCACAATGCATTTACTTTTAGTTAAAGTTTTGCAACTTTAATTGTTTGGTATGTTTTAAATATTAATGATAATATTTGATTGTTTTAGTATATTTTAATTAATTACAGAAAAGTTTTTAGTAGTGGAATGTTTGGTTAATAGGGGATAAGGGTGGAGCTCATATTTGATATGCAGTTAAAAAAACATAATTTGAAACATGTTTTATGTAACTGTACATTTTTCAGAATAAAAGATTTTTTTAAATAAAAATACTAAAAATTAAAAAAGAAATGAATGAAAATTATTATATTATTAATTTTAAAGATAGTTCAGTTAAATTATGTTACTGTATTAGTGAAATAATTCAGCATTTAAAATGCAATGTAACATTTTTTTATAAATACTTAAAAAAATTCTATGGATTATTAATGTATTGATGATTTTTTTTTTAGACACAATGGGGTATTTTTATGATGCCCCCAATGCCACCTTTCACCACATTTGTGTCACTTTCTTTTTACGCAAATGTGGCGCTAAGGTGGCATTTCCCACGGGCTATGTTTATATTTACAAAGTGGCGCAATGTAAACATTGTTCCACTTTGTAAACCATTGAAGTGTATGCAAGGGAGTGTTCCGGCCCTTGAAGGCCCAAAACATTTTTACAGTGAAAATTAAAAGATTTCAATGCACCGTTATTAGCGTCATGTTTAATGCCTGCTCAGAGCAGGCATTAAAATGACACACCATAATAACCTATGGGCCTCCCTGCACTTTGCTGCACTAGTGTCAACATTTGAGGCGCAGGTGTAGCAAATCGCCACAACAGAGTAAAAAATTATGATGGTATTATGCTAACAACCGCCGCGGTGCCCCGTATCCTAAACATGGCGCAACAATGGTGTTGTTAGGTGCTGATAGGGGGTTCAAGAAAAGGGGCACATCATGCATGATGCGCCACTCTTCCATAAATATGCCCCAGTGTAATTATTACATTTGGTAAAATATTGCAAATGTAATTATAATTTATTAAAAAGCTTTTTGGATGTAAAATATTGATATTTATGATTCTATCATTTATAATTTAATAAATTACACATTTAAATATTTTAAGTGAAATTGTTATATAACTATTAGGAGTTAAAATGAGTGGTTGATTATTTAAATATTTTTTACAAATCATACATTTAGCATAGTTTCAAGCATTGTACTATGAATAGTATTTTGTTGTTTTCCGAAATATAACATTTAACTAAAAGTTATAGTTATCAAACACCTTCCCCAAGTTTGTTTAGATTGAATTGGAATAGTAACTGTCACCCCTTTAGTGTCCACACTTTCCAAAAGAATTGTTAGATCAGAGTGGCTGTTACACCTGGCATTCTTGGTGAGGTTTCCCCTCCCTTTTGGCTCTGCTTCCTTTGTTTTTGACTATGTGCTGGAATCTGTTTTTTGATGGTTTTGGTTATCTGGGCACTTTACCACTGCTGACAGTGTTAACGTGCAAGTGCTCTCTGGGTAAAGTGTATGTGTATTTGTCCATGATTGGCATATTTGATTTACTAGTAAGTCCGTAGTAAAGTGCACTAGAGGTGCCCAGGGTAAATCAAATGCTACTAGTGGGCCTGCAGCACTGACTGTGCCACCCTCTTGAATAGCCCTGCAAACATGGCTCAGACCTGTCACTGCAGTGTCTGTGTGTGCAGTTTTAAACTACCAATTCAACCTGCCAAGTGTACCTACTTGCCAGGCCCAAACATTACCTTTGGACAGGGTGCAGGGTATGTTAAAGGTAGGACATGTACTGATGTTTTTTACATGGCCTGACAGTGAAATACTACCAACTTCGGTTTTCACAGTTTCAAGGCCTATCTCTCTCATAGGTTAACGTGGGGACTGCCTTTAAATATCTTTTATGTGCAGTTTCCCATTGGGAGCGGACAGAGATATGACATTTGGGGTCTCTGCACTCACAATATATCTTTGGGAAAAGTTGGACTTTAGAATGTCAGTTTGAAAATGCCACTTTTAGAAAATTCTGTGCCTCTGCTTGGCTGCTGAATCCACGTCTGGGTCAGACTGACAGTTGGGATGTTTGTGAATTCCCTCCAGATTGTACACAAAGGGAGACGGGGTGTAGCCTGCAAATCCTGATGGTCTCCTGGGCTAGGGTGGGGAGGGAGGAGCTGACACTTATACCTGAAAGGGCTTTGCCTGTCCTCATACAATGCAGTCTCCAAGTATGTGTCTGGGGCCAAACCTGGGCAAGTCAGGATCTTGTGAACAACAAAGACTTTCCTTTGAAGTTTGTCTACTTTAAACGAAGAAATGGGTATAAGTAGTGGACCCAAAACACTAGATTTTTAGATTACTGCTAGATCAAGAGGAACCTCTGCCAAGTAGAAGAGCTGAAGAGCTGGAGAGAAGTACTGCCCATTTGCCTGTGAGTGTGCTATGCTGGGTTGGCCTGCATTTGATGCTTCTACCTGAGAAAAGACAAAGGGGGTCATTCTGACCCTGGCGGTCATGGACCGCCAGGGCCAACGACCGCGGGAGCACCGCCAACAGGCTGGCGGTGCTCCCATGGGCATTCTGACCGCAGCGGTATAGCCGCGGTCAGAAACGGAAAACCGGCGGTGTCCCTCCGGTTTCCCGCTGCCCTGGGGAATCCTCCATGGCGGCGCTGCAGGCAGCACCGCCATGGGGATTCCGACCCCCTTACCGCCAGCCTGGCTCTGGCGGTTTTGACCGCCAGAACCTGACTGGCGGTAACGGGTGTCGCGGGGCCCCTGGGGGCCCCTGCAGTGCCCATGCCACTGGCATGGGCAGTGCAGGGACCCCCTAACAGGGCCCCACCAAGATTTTCAGTGTCTGCCAAGCAGACACTGAAAATCGCGACGGGTGCAACTGCACCCGTCGCACCCCTTCCACTCCGCCGGCTCCATTCGGAGCCGGCATCCTCATGGAAGGGGGTTTCCCGCTGGGCTGGCGGGCGGCCTTCTGGCGGTCGCCCGCCAGCCCAGCGGGAAACTCAGAATTACCGCGGCGGTCTTTTGACCGCGCAGCGGTATTCTGCCGGCGGGACTTTGGCAGGTGGCCTCCCCCGCCCGTCAAAGTCAGAATGAGTACATGTATTAAAATGGCTGCTCTGTTCACTCACTATGTCCCAGGTTTGGCAAGGAAACAGTGGGGGCATATTGCTCATACAGATATGCCCTCACCTATATGGTGCACCCCGCCTTAGGGCTGTAAGGCCTGCCAGAGGGGTGTCTTACCCATAGTAAATGCAGTGTATGGTGGATAGGGCACACAGGCAGTGTGCCATGTCTAGTTTGTGTTTTAGGTTTGCATCAGGACACTGAGGGCCAGATGTAGGTAGCCTTTTGCACGTCGCAAACTGCGAATATCGCAGTTTGCGGCGTGCAAAAGGCCTAACACGATGCACAACCTCAAATTGCGAGTCGGTACCGACTCACAATTTAAGGCTGCGACTCGCAAATAGGAAGGGGTGTTCCCTTCCTATTTGCGACCGCATCGCCATGCTGAGTTGCTTTGTGACCGCGAATGCGGTCACAAACCAACTCGCAGTTACCATCCACTTGATGTGGGTGGTAACGCATTCGCAAGAGGGAATGGGTCCCCATGGGACCCCTTCCCCTTTGTGAATGTAGACAAAAATGTTTTTCAGAGCAGGTAGTGGTCCTATGGACCACTGCCTACTCTGAAAAAACCGAAACCAAATGGTTTCGGAAGTTTTTCTTTTTGCAGCTCGTTAAACGGGCTGCAAAAAGAAGAAAAAAACTGCTTTATTAAAAAAGCAGTCACAGACATGGAGGTCTGCTGTCTCCAGCAGGCCACCATCCCTGTGAGTGCATGGACTCGCTATGGGGTCGCCAACTGCGACCCACCTCATTAATATTCATGAGGTGGGTCTTTGCGACCCCATAGCGAGTCGCAGAAGGTGTCTGAGACACCTTTCTGCATTTGGTTTTGCGAGTTGCAATTTGCGAGTCGCTATGACTCGCTAATTGCAAATCACAAAATTATACTTACCTACATCTGGCCCTTAGCCTGCAATGGCAGTGCTGGGTGCATCTGGATGCATGGCTCTAGAGGGTGGCACAGCCACTGCTGATGCCTACAGTGTCCTTCCCACAGTACCAGATGCCCTGTGTACTTACGTTCTCTCTAACTAGAGACTTAAAGTGGTAGCTAAGGGTGTATTCAGTTGCGCCAATACATCACAACAGTTTTAAGGTAAGAGCTCTGGCCCAGGGAACCTGGTTATCAGGGGCCCTGGGCACTGCGATTGCTAGGCTACATCATACTTTAGGCAAAAAGTGTGGGCTAACCATGACAAAAAGAACCCATTTCTCACACTTTCAGTAAAACCAACACATCCCTTGATTTTTATGGATTGGGACTCTTTAATTTAAACATTCATAACTTTGCTTGTGTATGTTAGATTTTTGTTGTTTTGGTCTTATTTGATTTAGATAAATATTGGCTATATGTCTGAACTGGTGTTGGGTCCATTGTTTAGTGCTTTCACTGTATTACTGTGTGTATTGGTACAAATACTTTACACATTGCCTTTGAGATGAGTCTGACTGCTTATTCCAAGCTACCAAGGGGGCGAGCAGGCGTTAGCTTAGGAGTGTAGTGCCCTTACCCTGACTAGAGTGAGGGTCCCTGCTTGTAAAGAGTGCAAACTGACTGTTAACCATAAACCCCATTTCGAACAGTGGGAATAGCAAATGCCACCCCTTAACTGTCCCACACCTTCCCCAAGTAAGGACCTTATTTAAAACTTGGCAGACGGGTTACTCCATCGCAACAGTGACAGATATCCCGTCCACCGCAATTTAAATACCACTATGTCCTATGGCATTTAGGCCCTCATTACAACCCTGGGGGTAAATGCCGCATACCGCTGTGCTGATGGCCGCCAACATACTGTGACCGCTGCGGTTTTCCGCTATGGGTATTATGACCCACACTGAGAAATCTCCCACAATACAGATACCAACACAAGTCCGCAAGACCAAAGGTCAGTGATAAATTGGCAGTACTAAAACCCACACCGTTACGCCAACAGGAATATGCCCACAGTATCAGGACCCACAAATCACTGCAGCGGTCTTTCAACCACAGTAAACCATTGGCGGTACACACCACTGCACTCAAAATACACACACACTTACAAAACTATACCACATTGGACAATTCAAACTGCACACACCTGACACACATACACACACCACACTCACACCACTATAAAACACACAGCCACATTACCCACAATCATTTCAACGAAAAAAATATTGACAAAAGAGAGAGACACAAGCCAGGGGCAATCAATCTGAGCTACAGAACACCATAACCCATACACCATCTATGCACCTCACAGCACACACCACAACACATCACCCAACACATCACGCCACACATCCTCACACATATCACTCACACCACATCCATGGCACCCCAAGGACACCCCAGGTTTTCAGAGGGTGAACTAAGGGTCATGGTGGAGGAAATCCTCCAGGTAGAGACCCAGCTATTCGGAACACATGTTCAGCAGACGTCCATTGCAAGGAAGATGGAGCTATGGAGGAGGATCGTGGACAGGGTTAACGCCATGGGACAGCATCCAAGAACAAGGAATGACATCAAGAAGAGGTGGAATGACCTACAGGGGAAGGTGCGTTCCGTGGTTGCAAGACACCAGGTGTAGGAGCCTGGCCTGGCTTATAGTGGGTACCTTGTGGTACTTACACCTTGTGCCAGGTCCAGTTATCCCTTATTAGTAGATTAGTAGTGTTCTAGCAGCTTAGGCTGATAGATGTAGCTATAGCAGAGCAGCTTAGGCTGAACTAGGAGACATGCAAAGCTCCTACTATACAACTTATATCATATAGCACTATATCATAAGAAACACAATACTCAGAGTTACTAAAAATCAAGGTACTTTATTTTAGTGACAATATGCCAAAAGTATCTCAGAGGATATACTCCCTTAGGAGGTAAGTAATGTACACAAAATATACACACAAACCAAAATCAGGTAAGTAAACAGTAAGAAAAGTAGTTCAAACACTGTACAACACAATAGAATGCAATAGGAGACAATAGGCCTAGGGGCAACACAAACCATATACTCCAAAAGTGGAATGGGAACCACAAATGGACCCCAGGCCTAGTGTAGTGTGTAGGGGGTCACTGAGAGTGTAAGAAAACACTAGGGGTGTCCAAGATACCCCACCCCAAGACCCTGAAAAGTAGGAGTAAATTTAAACTACTACCCTAGAAAGACAAAAAAGTCGAGATAGGGGATTCTGCAAAGACAACAACTGACTGCAAAGCACTGAAGATGGATTCCTGGACCTGAGGACCTGTAAAGGAAGGGGACCAAGTCCAAGAGTCACGCAAGTGTCCGGGGGGGGCAGGAGCCCACTAAACCCCGGATGAAGGTGCAAAAGGGCTGCCTCCGGGTGGAAGAAGCTGAAGATTCTGCAACAACGGAAGGTGCCAGGAACTTCTCTTTTGGTCACAAGATGTCCCACGGCGTGCTGGATTATGCAGAGTTGTTTCCACGCAGAAAGACCGCAAACAAGCCTTGCTAGCTGCAAGAGTCGTGGTTGTAGGTTTTGGGTGCAGCCACGGCCCAGGAAGGACCAGAAGGTCACCCCTTGGAGGAGGAGACAGAGGGAGCGCTCAGCAACACAGAGTGTTGTAGTTTTGCAGGGGTCCTGGAGCAGTCAGCGGTCGATCCTTGGCAGAAGTCGAAAAGAGAAGTGCAGAGGAACTCTGGTGAGCTCTTGCATTCGTTATCTGAAGAGAAATCCACAGGAGAGACCCTAAATAGCCTTCAGAGGAGGATTGGCTACAGAGAGAGGTAAGCACCTATCAGGAGGGGTCTCTGACATCACCTGCTGGCACTGGCCAATCAGAGGTCTCCATTTTGCCCTCACAACTTTGCATTCAAGATGGCAGGGGTCTGGGACACACTGGAGGAGCTCTGGGCACCTCCCTGGGGAGGTGCTGGTCAGGGGAGTGGACACTCCCCTTTCCTTTGTCCAATTTTGCGCTAGAGCAGGGCTGGGGGATCCCTGAACTGGTGTAGACTGGCTTATGCAAGCATTTTGAGAGGCTACTCCTCTCAGGCCCTTAACACCTATTTCCTATTTCCTATTTCTCTCAGAGGAAACCCTTTGTTCTGCCTTCCTGGGACTGGGCTGCCCAGGCCCCAGGGGGGCAGAAACCTGTCTGAGGGTTGGCAGCAGCAGTAGCTGCAGAGGAAACCCCAGAGAGTTAGTTTGGCAGTACCACGGCTGTATGCTGGATCCCCGGGGGTGCATGGAATTGTCCCCCCAATACCAGAATAGTATTGGGCTTACAAATCCACGATCCTAGACATGTTACATGGCCATGTTCGGAGTTGCCATTGTGACGCTACATATAGGTATTGACCTATATGTAGTTTGCGCATGTAATGGTGTCCCCGCACTCACAAAGTCCAGGGAAATTGCCCTGAACAATGTGGGAGCACTTTGACTAGTGCCACGGTGCCCTCACACTTAGTTACTTTGCACCTAACCTTCACTAAGTGAGGGTTAGACATATAGGTGACTTATAAGTTACTTAAGTGTAGTGTAAAATGGCTGTGAAATAATGTGGATGTTATTTCACTCAGGCTGCAGTGGCAGTCCTGTGTAAGAATTGTCTGAGCTCCCTACTCAACGTCACCGGAGAAGAGTTTCCAGCTACATCCAGTCCCCCCCAGAGGAGGCCCACAGTGATGACAGCAGCTCTGCATGCCTGGATCACAATGACCAACCTGGCCCATCAGGGACCTCTGGACAGTTGGTTACCCCCCACAGTCCCAACCCACCACAGAGCCTCCCCCTCAGGAAACACCAGCACAGCACCCACCCAGTGGTCCCATGCCAATGTCCCCAGGACACGTCAATCAGCAGTATGTCCACCATTACAGGGACCCCAGGCAACCCCACAAACACAGGACGATCGGGGCCCTGGGATCAGTGGCAGTGGGCACACAGTTCAGGGGACAGAGGCACAGGACAATGGGGAAACTGGGAGGAATGCTGTGTGACAGGGGAACGACAGGCCCAGGGAACCGACTCTTAAGGAGGCACTCTCCAACATCCTGCGAGCATACCACCATTCCCAGGAGACCATGGGCCAGATACTGTACAAGTTGCAGGAGACCCAGAGGCTGCAGGAGGGACAGTACCTGGGGATCAGGGAGGACCTCAAAAACATCTACACCATCCTGGTCACCATTGCAGGGATGTTGGCAGACATGGGCAAGACCATGAGGGAGGCAGTGGCACAACAACGGGCCCTTGACACTAGCCACACCGAAGAGCATAACTCCACCTCCGCCGGCACTAGTGGACAGAACGCCCCACCACAGGACCAACAGGCCACCAGCACCCCACCCCCTGCAGAACGAGAACCACCCCGCAAACGGTCCCTCCGATCCAGGCAGAAGCCAGAAAACATTGGCAAGTCCCCCGCCACGAAATAGGACTCTCCTCATTGTCACCCTTCTGTCCCACTCTGTCACCCTGTCCACCTTGAACTGCCATTACTCCCCTTCCTGTGATACCAAGAGACTGGACTCTAACTGGACATTCCTTCACCATAACCCCAGCCCATTGCACACCCCCCTCTATGTATGAGCACTTAAATGAACACACTTGGAACAAATACAAATCTTGAGTCTGTCAAATGACTGAATTATGTATTAGTACAACATTCGGAAAACATTGCAAGTCATATGTACAGTCAGTTATACATTGGTATGACCTTTAGTGGGCAGCAGTAAACATACCAGGAGCCAGAGTGGGCCAGAGAGATCTGAAAATAGAGATGCCAAAGGGTAAAGAAAGTGGGCATAGACATAGGGAAATCAGGCTGTCATGCACAATGTCCAACAGAAAACTGAAATGTAAAGAGAAGTTACAGTGTCTTACTTGTGTGTCACTGGAAGTACTGCTATATTATATTGCTTCTGTTGTCCACATCTTCTTCCTCTGCCTCCTCTTCCTCTCTGTCCACAGGCTCCACTGCTGCCACAAGACCATCTCCAGGCTCATCCTCCTGCAGAAAAGGCACCTAGCGTCTCAAGGCCAGGCTGTGCAACATGCAACATGCAACATGCAACGATGATCTGGCACACCTTCTTGGGTGAGTAGTACAGGGATCCACCTGTCAGATGGAGGCACCGGAACCTGGCCTTCAAGAGGCCAAAGGTTCTTTCAATGTTCTTTCAATTATCCTCCTTGTTCACCCATGTGCCTCATTGTAACATTCCTCTGCCTTTGTCCTGGGATTCCTCACTGGGGTCAGTAGCCATGAGAGGTTGGGGTAACCAGAGTCACCTGCAAATATCGAGGGATACCTGTTAGACACACACTAACCATTAGGGACAACCCTATACCCAGACACAAACTTATACTGGGTGGGGACCTTGGCTCACCTATTAGCCATACCCGGTGCCTCTGGAGTTGGCCCATCACATATGGGATGCTGCTATTCCTCAAGATAAAGGCGTCATGCACAGAGCCAGGAAACTTGGCATTCATATGGGAGATGTACTGGTCCACCAAACACACCATCTGCACATTCATAGAGTGATAGCTTTTTCTATTCCTGAACACTTGTTCATATCTCCGGGGGGGGGACAAATGCTACATGTGTACCATCGATGGCAGCAATGTCCCAGGGCATAAAAGTCAGCTTTCACTGTAGCCAAATCCTCCACCTGGGGGAATACGATGTAGCTGTGCATGTGTTTCAGCAGGGCTGAAAACACTCTGGTCAACACGTTGGAGAACATTGGCTGAGACATCCCTGATGCCATGGCCACTGTTGTTTGGAAGGAACCACTTGCCAAGAAATGGAGCACTGATAGGACCTGCACTAAAGGGGGGATACCTGTGGGCTGGCGGATAGCTGACATCAGGTCTGGCTCCAATTGGGCACACAGTTTTTGGATTGTGGCCCAATCAAGTCTGTAGGTTAGAGTAATGTGTCTGTACTCCATAGTCGCAAGGTCCACCAGGGGTCTATAACCCAGAGGATGTTGCCATCTCATATTCATCCTCAGCGGTTGAAGCCTATGGAGGAAAATGGTGAGCAGTCATATTCACACATCAATTGAAATAATGACGCATCTTTTCCTTTAAAGAACCTGTATGTGAATCTGATAGTCAGTTGCTGTGCCAATGTCTGCTGTGACGCAGTTGGGTGCCATGGCCTGTGCCACCCTGAAGTGGCGGCTGTCTGACCTGTGAGGAGGGACAAGTGGAAATCTGGTAATTCTGCTCGACGACCGCTTCACAACTTCGCATTGGTTATCTATAGGTCCCAGGAGCCAACGGCTATGTACTCCGGCAGTGACAGTACACACTACCGTGGACGTGACTGCCATTTTCTATCTGTGCACGCACTTGCTACCTGGCCTTCAACAGGAGAGGACCTACACTGCAAGTGCTGCTGTGACCTGTGTCTGGAAGCGACAATGGCTCATGTGTCTGGGGAAGGGGCCCCTGCCTTCAGTGCGGAGGAGTTTGAGAAACTGGGGAAAGGTGTCCTACCCCATTATACGTTACACTACGGTCATCCAGACAAACAGGTGAGTACATTGTGAGCATGATGAGTGGGCCATAAATGTATGGATTGCTGTGTGTGTAAGCCACATGTAGGGGGGGGCTGAGGCGTCCTGGCCAGGGGGCTGCATGTATGATGGTCAATGTATGTACGTCAGGGGATGGGAGGGATCTGGTGGGCCATGAGTGTGACGGGCTGGACAGTTAACTAATTCCCTTTTCTGCTGCCTTTTCCATTCAGGTCAGCGCCCATCAGAAAAAGGGTATTTGGCGTGCCATCTCCAAGTAAGTGCGGAACCTGGGGGTCTTTGACAGGCGGAGCACCCACTGCTACAAACAGTGGGAGGACCTGCGTCGCTAGACAAGGAAGACGGCGGAGGCCCATCTGGGGCTGGTCTCCCAATGAGGAAGGGGTGCCCGTCGGACGCTGACCCCCCTGATGTTCCTCATCCTGGCGGTGGCCTATCCGGAGTTGGATGGGCGATTGAAGGCCCCTAGGCCAGAGCGAACATGACAGGATAGGTCCCTTGTTGGGCAGGCTCTGAAGCACTCCACCCCCAATAGTGTTGGTGGGCATCTACTACTGGGCAGGGTCCTGTGGGTTTCAGATGTGCAGCTAATGGCATTAGGCATTGTACCCCATGGGCTGGTGACTATCTTAGTAACTGTAGAGCATGGCCTAGTGCATAGGGCTGCTCCCTGTGAGTTGTAGACGCTAACGGTAGTGTTGTTGCTGGCATTGACCAAGTGTATCCTCTGTCTCTCCTCCCCTTTACGTTTTGTCACCCTATCCTTGTGTGCATTAGCATCATCTGGCGGAGGAGCAGAGGCACCGGTGATGGAGGGAGCTGCATCCCACATGGGCCTGGAGGCCAAATCCACCAATGGCGAGGGCACCAGTGGGATGGAGGGCGAGTGGTGCACCACAATGGGGACAGGAGGGGACACCACAGACAGTGACTCGTCCTCAGATGGGAGCTCCCTGGTGGTGGCGGACACCTCTGCGCCCACCCCAACAGCAGGTACAGCCACCACCACCCCTACCAGCACCGCCCTCCAAGCAGCCCAGCAGCGTGTTTCCCGTGCCCGCTCACTCAGGAGGGTGGGCATCTCCTTCGCCCCAGGCACCTCAGGCACCTCAGGCCCTGCCCCAGTCAGCCCTGCTGCCCTCAGTGAGGAGTCTATTGACCTCCTGAGATCCCTCACTGTTGGGCAGTCAACCATACTGAATGCCATCCAGGGTGTCAAGAGGCATTTGCACCAAACAAATGCATACCTGGAGGGCATTCACTCTGGCGTGGCGGCCAAACAGAGAGCATTTCAGGCTCTGGCCTCCGCACTGATGGCAGCCGTTGGCCCTGTCTCTAGCCTCCCTCCTCCAACTTCCTCTATCCAGTTCCAATCTCCTCAACCTCAATCTGTCCCAAGCTTCAGACCAGCATAAACCAAATCAACACACAAAAGTGACTCAGGCAAACACAAGCACCACATTTCATCTCACAGGCACTCACGCAAGCACCATCCCCATGCAGACACACCAACATCCACTGCCTCCACTGTGTCCGCCTCCTCATCGTCCTCCAACCTCCCTCCCAGTAGTGTCTCCGCTCCCACCTGCATGCATCACATACTCATCCACTACCTCCATCACCAGCACGCCCATCACAACACACCACTCACTGGCAGTCTCCACCCCTACATCCATGCACACGTCCCCTGTGTCCTCTCCCAGTGTGTCTGTGACCCCTCCTCCCAAAGTACACAAACGCAAGCACCCACCCACCCAACAGCCATCCACCTCACTACAGCATCCAGCCTATGCACCGGCATCCAAACTCAGCAGACAGATACCTCCTACAACCACTCCCTCTTCCTCCACTCCCAAGCCCTCTCCCTCTTCCAGCCCCAGTGCCTCTAAGAAGCTTTTCCTGGCCAACTTTGACCTCTTCCCTACCCCTCCCCCCCATCCTTCCCCTCGGGCCAGGGTGGCCAGAACCCAGCCCAGCACCTCAGCCACCAAATCGTCATCTGTTGTGGTCCCTGCAGCTATCAAAGGCTCAAAGGGGACACCCGTCAGCCCAGCCAATGTGCCACCAACCCCTGCCAAGGCCAAAACCATTCCGCCACCTGGCAAGGTGAAGACAGGGACAGAATCCAGCAAGGAGAAGGAGCCTCAACCACCCAGCAAGGCAACCTCAAAGACTCCAGCTGCCAGACCCAAGGTCACACCACCATCTGCCAAGGTGAGGAAGGTGCAGAAAAACACCAGCCAAGGCACTTCAGCTGTCTGAGGCTGCAGGTGAAGGCCTGGTGGCTATGAGCACAACTGCCAACACCGCCACCTGCACCACGGCCAGCACCGCCAGCAGCCCCACCACTAGCACTGCTGCAAGCACCGTCTCAAGCCCCGCCACCTGCACCACCGCAAGCACCACTACTGTCAGCAGCAGCCTCAGTGGGCAGTCGTCCAAGGCTGCAGGAGAAGGGCTGGAGCCTCCCTCAACCACTGGCAGCACCCCCACCAGCCCCGGCACTACCACCAGTTTTCAGCTGTAACCATCGCCAGATGGAGTCTAGCCCTGCCTCCATGGACTATCATGCAACCTGATCCCTGCAAATCTCGTGCCTCAGGCACCCAGGGGAGGGACTGTGAACTGACACACCTCAAGTGTTGCATCACTGGGCACAAAGCCCCCTCCAGAACCAGTGGAACAAGGCATCCACTCAGCCTATCCTTGGCAGGATGAAGCACACTAGGCACAAAACCCCCTCCAGAACCAGTGGAAGAAGGCATCCACACACCCTATCTGTTGGAAAATGGGTTATTAGTAAGGGCAGGTAAGTACCTACACTTAGCAATAGGTCACTAACCTTCACTTAGGTCCAGTTAGGTCTCAGTAAATTAAACCTTGGTAGCTTTGCAACGAGCGACAAGGCTTAACTTAGGAGACAAAGAGTAAAGCATTCAAATATCACAGAACTGTAATTAAATAAAACACAGAAAACAGTTTAAAAATCCAAAACAATTCATAAAAATAGATTATATTTTTATCTTTAAATTGACACCAAAACGAATAAAATCGGATAAGGGAACCTGGAGATATGAATTTTTAAAGAATCAATGCTTTCTAGCACATAAAAGTAACTAGTGCTCAAAGGGTTAAAAAAAAAAGGTCACACTGGAAAGGAACAAAGTCCAGAGTTCAGGCCACCCACGAGGTAACACTGTCACACTTGCTTTCAGAAGCGTTTGATCCAGGAAAGTGGTCCACAGCACCTGGCAAGGGTTCAGAGGCTCTGGTGTGCCTCTTGGGGTCTGGGACTACAACTTCCACAATGCACCTCTTCAATTTATGAAGTTGCTCCAAACATCTCCAAACTTCTGGATCTTCTTCCAGAGGTCCTTTTTGTGTCCTTGAAGTGTCCACAACTTGATCCAAGGTTCCAGAATCTCTGAGTTGCTCTTTGGGAGTTGGGACTACAATTCCCAGAATGCACCTGGTCAGAATCCTCAAATGGCCACTGGACGTTGATAAGCTGTGCTGTGTTTGCAGGACTTGATGCAGGGGACTCTGGGCAGCTCCTTTGTACCTGTAGCAAGCAGGGAGTCCCTTCTTGAAACAGTAGAAGACAGGCAAAGTCCTTTTAGTGGTGAAGCTCAAGTGTACAACAGGTGCAGTCCTCCTGAGTGCAGTGTCCAGGTGTAGGTCAGGGTTCCAGCAGGGCAGTCCTTCTTCTCCTGTAGTTTTTCCTTGTTGGAATCTGATAGGGATCTGAGGTGTGGGTGCAGGTCTGCCAGTTTTATCCCTGCTCCTGGATGA
Organism: Pleurodeles waltl; assembly: GCF_031143425.1. Classification (NCBI taxonomy): domain Eukaryota; kingdom Metazoa; phylum Chordata; class Amphibia; order Caudata; family Salamandridae; genus Pleurodeles; species Pleurodeles waltl. Next base: position 15,209,464 of record NC_090438.1, on the reverse strand, counting down.
AAAACAAGGGGGTTCTGGTTCTCCAATCAGGGGCAGGGTCCTTCCCCCTGTGATGACCACTTACTGGGAAGTGTTGCAATAATCAATCCCAGGGAGCAACATTCCTCAAAAATCCATCATGGCTGAAAGTGATTTTTGGAGGTTACATCTGGCTGAGCCCACCCACTGGTGTGGCTAAAAATCCTAAACACACCCCTCTCCTGCCCTCTCCTAATCTAATCAAGGGGGCACCTAATTGTCTGGGTTTGCAGGATGTGAGGGTGTTGCTGGGTTGCTCCAAATGTCCTTCTCTGCCTTCGAAGACCAGTTTGGCAGCACTCCCCCTCCCTGCTTCACCATCTGCTGAGGGGAGATCTCCTCCCCCAGGCACATCTCTTTGTGTGTAGCCAGGCCACTTCACACCTCATGAAGGCAGCCTGGCCAGGCTGCCAGAAGCTGGCCAATCAGAGCACAGCAGCAAAAGCACTGCAGGGCTGAGTTGGCAACTTTTCTGGTAAAGTTTAAAACTCTTTACCTTAACAAGTTATATTAAATCCAACAACTGGAAGCTGTGGGATTTATAATAACAATTAATTTGATACCAAACTGCTGTTACTTAAGGGGACTTTTAAAATTAAAATAAAGTCTCCCAATTCTAGCCTATGGAGGCCATTCACTACAATGAGGGAAAAACAAATTTGGCTGTTTTACCTCACCAGGGCTTATAAAACTATTTTTATAAGGTCCCTTCTTATGGTTACATGGCACCCAGCCCTAGGGGCACATAGGGCACACCTTTGGGGTGATTTATATGTAAAAGTAAGGTTGTTTAAGACTTTGGAACTACTTTTCAAAAGTCGAATTAGCATGTAACTTTAATTTAAAAGCAGCCAGCAAGGCAGGCCTGCCTTTAAAATGACACTGGGCACCTCAGCAGTGCACCTATGGGGGCACTACCTATGCCGGGGTCCCTAAACCTCCATGCCCTACCATATACTAGGGACTTATAGGTAGGTTAACTTAGCCAATTATAATGAGCCTAATTTGCATACTACTTTACACAGAGCACAGGCACTGGGACTGGTTAGCAGTAACCAGGAGTCAGGAGAACACCAGCAAAAAGTGGAAAATGGGGGCAAAAGTTAGGGGGCATTTGGCAGAATGAAGCACACTGGGCACAAAGACCCCTCCAGAACCAGTGGAAGAAGACATCCAATCACCCATCACTGGGCACAAAGCCCCCTCCAGGACCAGTGGAAGAATGCATCCACTCACCCAATCCTTGGCAGGATAAAGCACACTGTGAACAAAGCACCATCCAGAACCAGTGGAAGAAGGCATCCACTCACCCCATCCTTGGCAGGCTGAAGTACACTGGGCACAAAGCACTCTCAAGAAACAGTGGAAGAAGGCATCCACTCACCCACTCCTTGGCAGGATGAAGCACACTGGGCACAAAGCCCCCTCCAGAACCAGTGGAGATATACATCCACTCACCCTATCCTTGGTAGGATGAAGCACACTGGGCACAAAGCTCCCTCCAGAACCAGTGGAAAACCACCATCCACTAGAGAGACTGTGGCCTTGCACTCCCCAGGACCAATCATTGGCCAAACCACCCACTTGAGAGACTGTGGCCTTGCACTCCCCAGGACCAAGCACTGGGCAAACCACCCACTTGAGAGACTGTGCAGTCCCCAGGACCACGCAGTGGGCAAACCACCCACTTGAGAGACTGTGGCCTTGTGCTCCCCAGGACCAACCAGTGGGCAAACCATCCACTTGAGAGACTGTGGCGTTGCACTCCCCAGGACCAAGCAGTGGGCAAACCATCCACTTGAGAGACTGTGGCTTTCCACTCCCCAGGACCAAGCAGTGGGAAACCACTCCCTAGAGAGACTGTGGCCTTCCACTCCCATGGACCAAGCAGTGGGCAAACCACCAACTTGAAAGACTGTGGCCTTGCACTCCCCAGGACATCGCTGTGGGCATGGAGCCCCCTCCAGGAGCAGTGGCGTTTTACCTTCTTCCGGCTGAGGTGCACCCTCCTTCACCCTCCCCCTGAGGTGCCTGTGTGTTTTCGACCTGATGCCCCCTACAGTGTTCTCTCCATATTGAGGCAGCAGTCAAGTGTGGGCTTGGCCTATGAGTTTTGTCCCAGTGGCCCACGGACATTTTGAGTGGACTTTGTACCGCCTTATGTACATTTTTGTAAATACTGTTTTTAAAATTCTTACGTATATCTGACTATTTCTGAAATAGCACTGATTTGACTCTGTTCCTTTTGTCCTTGCATTCTTCCAGGGGGTTACGGGGTGTAAATGTAATGTTGATGCATGTGTTTGTGTGTATGGTGTTGTGGGTGAGGGTGGGGGGTGGCATGTTGCGTGTGTGTGTCACTCTCTTTTTCCTCCCCCCTCCCCTGTGTACAAGTTGCAGTACTCACCGTGGTCGTAGCCATTGGTACTACTGGTAGATGAGGAGGTAGACCAGCATGGGGAGGACCTTCACCTCAGGCTCCATGGCATCCTGGTTTTTCTTTGAGTGTTGAGAGGTGAGTGGTTTCCCTTCCAATTACTGATTCCGCCGTGGTTTTGATGGCATTGGTACTGCCCCGGAAATGCTTGGCAGATGGGTGGGTTGTGATGGGGTGGGCGGTACATTGACTTCCGCCTGTCTGTTGGCGGTTACCGCCATGGTGTTTGTTGCTACCGCCGTGGCGGTCAAAGTGTTAAAGTGGCTGTATGTTTTGGCGGTGTCCACCGTGGTCGTGATCCCATTTTTTTACCGCCAGCCTGTTTGCGGTATTACCGCCGCTTTAACACCGACCGCCATGGTTGTAATGAGGGCCTTAAATTTCAGCAGATGGGATATCTGTCACTGATGTGACAAAGTAACTCATCTGCCAAAATCTAAGGGCCTGATCCGCTAAGACAGTCAATATGGAAGAGATGAGGCTGCCCTCAAGCCGGTGTCCTCACCCCCATCGTATTACGATGTTTCCATCAGGCTGACAGGTGGAAATCATGTATTACTATGTTTATACCCATCAGCATGGTGGAAACAGTGCAAGGTCATTGGCCTCGGCTCAATGCTGTCGCACACAAGCACCCTCTGGGTGCGCACTGTTTGCAATAGCAGTGCAGGGGTACCCCTCTGGACCCTCAACACTCGCTTTCCACCAGCCTTTTCATGGTGGGACCCAGCCATAAAAGACTAGCAGAAAGTGACATTGTGATCAGCACAGTGATGCTGAACTCGGTTCTGTCATGGCTGACCACAACTTCAACTGCCGTCAACCCATCGGGATCCCTAATCCTGGCAGTTTCAGGGTTCTCCTGGCAGTCAGACTGCCAGGATCATAATTTGGCCATTGGACTGCTAGGAGTGTGGTGGTTTGTCTGCCACCAGAAGTTTGGGAGTCTGTGGACCACCAAACTCATATCAGGACTCTAATTCAAGCACTTAGGGCCTGATTCTGACCCTGGCGGCCGGTGACCGCCAGGGTCACCTGCCACGGGAGCACCGCCGACAGGCTTGCGGTGCTCCGAAGGGCATTCTGACCGCGGCGGTTCAGCCGCGGTCAGAAAGGGTAAACCGGCGGTCACCCGCCGGTTTACCGCTGCCCTTCTGAATCCTCCATGGCGGCGGAGCGCGCTCCGCCGCCATGGGGATTCAGACACCCCCTACCGCCATCCTGTTCATGGCGGGAAACCCGCCATGAACAGGATGGCGGTAGGGGGTGCCGCGGGGCCCCTGGGGGCCCCTGCAGTGCCCATGCCAATGGCATGGGCACTGCAGGGGCCCCCGTAAGAGGGCCCCACAAAGTATTTCAGTGTCTGCTATGCAGACACTGAAATACGCGACGGGTGCCACTGCACCCGTCGCACCTTCCCACTACGCCGGCTCAATTCTGAGCCGGCGTCCTCGTGGGAAGGTTGATTTGCCCTGGGCTGGCGGGCGGCCTTTTGGCGGCCGCCCGCCAGCCCAGGGCAAATCTCAGAATCACCGCAGCGGTCTTTCGACCGCGGTGCGGTGTTCTGACGGGGTTACTTTGGCGGGCGGCCTCCGCCGCCCGCCAAAGTAAGAATGACCCCCTTAGTTTTGATTGAAGTGGGATTAGTAAATCTCACCCCTTGAATGTCCAAGGCCTTCCCCAAGTTAGCATAGATTGGAGTGAGAATAGTAAATGCCACCCTTTAGTGTACAACACTTACAACAAGTTTGATGTCATTGGAGTGGCAATAGTAAATGTCACCCCCTTAGTGGAAAACACTTTCCCTAATTGGTTTGCATTGCAACAGGAATACTAAATGTCACCCCTTCATTGCTGAGCACTTTCCAACAGATTGGAGTGAGAATAGTGAATGTCAAACCGTTAGTGTCCAACACCTTGACCAACTAGGGCCCTAATCGAACAACGGGTTACACCGTCACAAGGGTAATAGATATCCCATCCACTGAAAACTAAATCTCGTTATGTCTAGTGGGATTTAGATGTTGGCAGATATGAAATCTGTCACCATTGTGATAGAGTAACCTGGTATGAGTCAGTCGGACCGCCATGGGAAACAGGGTCAAGACTGATTTACATAGGGCAGGGTCCAATGGTGAGCAAAGGAATGATGGATTAAACCAAGATCTTTGACTAGGGGTGAGTGTTTGAAATGTGTCAACACTCCATCCATCATCCTTTTGTGTTGCTAAAGTCACACTAATTGAGAAGCGTATGCCCAGCTGTGGGTCTTGTGCTCACTGTGCCACTGGATTCAAGCTAGTCTGACTGATGAGAGGTGATATCCCACAACCGGTCCAGAATGCTTGATTCTGGTCCAGGGAGGACCTGGCCTAGTAGTTCGGGGTCAACTGTTCCCATGGGGAACAGGGTCAAGAATGACTTGCATAGGGCAGGGTCCAAACTGGGGTGATATGGTGAGCAAAAGAATGATGGATTAAACCCAGATCTTTGATTGGGAGTGAGTGTTTGAAAAGTTTCTACACTCCGTCCATCATCATACTTTTATGTTGCTAAAAAACCCTCTCTAGAATCCAACAATTTTTTTCAAAATTATGTTAGGTTTGAGTGGGAAGAGTAAAGGCCCTTCCTTTAGAGTCCAACACTATCCTACAGATTTGTTAGATTGGAGTAGTTATAGTAAATCTGACTCCTTTATTGTCAAACACTCTCCCTAAGTTTGTTTACATTGGAGTCGGAATAGTAGATGTGTAAACACTTCATGTTTACATTTTTGTTATTTTAAATTATATTAAACTAAATGTTAAACTATGCAGTAAAGTAAAAAATGTGTATGACACTTTATTACTATATTAAACATTGTGATAATTTTAAACACTAAACCATTGTCTTTCACTATTCCTCGGATAAACTAAACAAACTCGAGGAAGGTGGTGGGCGCTAACATTTAGTTTAATATATTTTTATAATACAAAATGTAAACATGAAGTCTAGTAAATAACAAACGTGTTTTAATAACAAAAACATAATATTTTATACATATTTGTATAATGCATATTTTCACATGGGCATTTACATTTTTTAGAAAGTTTACACTTTGCAGAATATTTTAATACATTGTTAAAATATTATTTAACATTTTTAATTAGTAAATATTAAATATGTGTATCTGTTTTATACAAATATTTAACGTATCCTTTACAAACATTGATACATTTGTTAAAAATGTTTTTCTATATGTTCAGGGGCATATTTATACTCAGTTTGCGCCGAATTTGCGTCGTTTTTTTTTACGCAAATTCGACGCTAAACTAACTCCATATTTATACTTTGGCGTTAGACGCGTCTAGCACCAAAGTTCATGGAGTTAGCGTCATTGTTTTGCGTGAACACCTTCCTTGCGTTAATGAGATGCAAGGGAGGCGTTCCCGTCTAAAAAAATGACTGCGATGCTATTGCGTCGGATTTATACTCCCGGGCAAAAATGACGCCCGGGAGTGGGCGGGACTAAAAAACCCGCATTTGCGCCGGATTTTTGCGCCTGGGTCAGGGCAGGCGTTAAGGGACCTGTGGGCTCAGAATGAGCCCAGAGGTGCCCTCCTAAGCCCCCAGGGACACCCCCTGCCACCCTTGCCCACCCCAGGAGGACACCCAAGGATGGAGGGACCCACCCCAGGGGAGAGAAGGTAAGTTGTGGTAAGTATTTTTTTATTTATTTTTTTGGGCATAGGGGGGCCTGACAAGTCCCCTGGGCATGGCCATCGGGCAAGGGGGCATGACTCCTGTCTTTGCTAAAGGAGTCATGTTAATGGCGTCTGGGCGCCAAAAAAAAATGGCGCAAATCGGGTTAAGACGTTTTTTTTGCCTCAGCCTGACTTGCCCCATTTTTGGACGCCCAAACGCCATTTTTCCCTACGCCGGCGCTGCCTGGTGTACGTGTTTTTTTTTCACGCACACCAGGCAGCGCCGGTCGGCTAACGCCGGCTAACGCCATTCAATAAATACGGCGCCCGCATGGCGCTTCAGAATGGCGTTAGCCGGCGCTAATTTTTTTGGCGCTAAACTGCGTTAGCGCAGTTTTGCGTCAAAAAGTATAAATATGGGCCTTCGTGTTTTTAATAATTTGTATCTTTTTTTTTTACATTTGTTAAACATTTTCCGTATATGTTCCATTGCTTTCTATGGAGTGAGAGTCTTTTTTTAGTTTAATTTGACAGCCATTTTTTCATGCTACCTTGTATTTTGAAGTCTACTGATGTTGTTTTGGGTCTTTTATCCAGGAACAGAGTTGTGGCTAGGTGCTGCTGATCATCTGACCAGTTAGCTCCTTTTATAAAGATTTTTTTCAGTGTGTTGAGGATAGAGGGATTATAGTATTGGTACTTAAAAGTTGAGGGTAGTTTAATGTTGTAGATACAAGTGTTTTTTTAATGTATTGTACTATTCTGTTCAATTAATTTTTTTACAATGTATTACTATTGGATGATTATGTTAAAGTGTGACATGTTTTGTTTATTAAGGGCCAGATGTAGGTACAAAAAAATTAGCGACTCACAATTTGCGAGCATGTGCGACTCGCAATTTGCGTGTCGCTAACAGGAATGCAGGTACAATTTGCGGGGACAAATTGCGACTCGCACCCGTAGTCGCACCGCAAATAGTCCAAAAACGGACTGGGTGGGTGGGTTTATGTCGCAAATTGCGATTTTCATGAAAATTGGTTGCAGGTGCTGGGGAACACTCCAGAAACCACTCCAGAACACTCTGGAAACACTTCCTGGCACATGATGATGACATCACAGCCAGGAAGTTTACAAATACACCTGGGAGGAGGGAGGACCAAACCCTTCTTAACTGCTGCACAGCTAACAGAGCAACAGCAACCATGGCTGACACTCCCAGAAAGAGGAAATTGAAATTTGCTGAGAAGGAGCTGGAGGTGTTCACAGAGGAATGCTGTCAGCACCATGATGAGCTATTTGGGAAGGCAGCCCTCAATGTGCCAGACTCTACAAAAAAAAGAATTTGGCAGGAAATTCAGGAAAAGGTGAACTCCCTGGGGGTCAGCCACAGGAGTGTTGAGGACATAAAGAAGAGGTGGTATGACCTCCGCTCCCGGACCAAGGAGAGGGTGGCAGAAAGGCTCCGGGAGATGAGAGGCACAGGAGGGGGACCATCATCCATACCACCACCCACACCCCTGGAGGAAAGGGTGGAGGAGACCCTGGAGTAGGAGGCTGTAACAGGATTCAGTGATCTGGACACCTCTGAGCCCGGAACATCAACCAGTGAGTACCATGTGATATGCCTGTACCCCCATCAATGCCATACCCCCACCCACCATGTACACAGGGGCATGCACAACCAAGATAGCTCCATTTCAGAGTTGCAGATACCAGCATGATGCTTTATGGGCAATGTAGTCAAGTAGGCAGTTAATAGGCAAATGTTTATTAGGAAGTGTCCAACAGATAGTAGACACTGACATTGTTTTCCCCATGTCCCACAGGTCTCCACAAGACCCCACCACCAGCCACAGCAGCCAGGTGCCAACAGTCAGCCATCCCCATGAGGAAACTACAGGAGCAGCCACCACTCCCACCTTCATCACCAACACCATCCCCTCAATGACAACACCCGCTGCAACAGTGGTTTCGGAGGCAGCACCAGCAACAGGCAGGAGTGCCACAGCACATCTCACAGGGCATCCACCGCTGCGCAGGCGACGCAGGATGAGGAGAGCAGGGCTGCAGGCAGAGTCAGGGCGTCCGTCCACCACGCTGACAGAGGCACAACTGCTACGTGGTCAGCGCCTGCAGAATCAAATGTTAGGGCGGATTAGTGGGGTTCTGCACCGCTTCGCAAGGAGCAATGAAAACAGCATGCAGCAGCTCCATGCACAACTGGACATAATAGGCAACAACACTGGTGACCTAGCCCTGTCCATGCGTGAACTGGTGGCTGGACTCCTAACACAGAGCGAGGGTGCGAGGCGCAGGGACCGCCAGCTGCTCCAAATGCTGGACAGGATGGCCTCTTCAATTTGCATACTGGCAGTGAACACTACTGGGCTGTCAAGAAGAACAGTCAGCCTCCAGGTGGAAATGGGCCACTTTGCAGGTGATGTGGCAAGTGGCCTGGGCCGGATCACCCATGTGATCGACCTCATGGAGGCATGGCAGGTGTCCAGGGGTACAGGGGACACCCCACAAGATACCGAAGAGGGCTCCACTGTGAGCAGTGTCTCTGCTGGTGACACCAGGGTGCTCCGGAGTGGGAGTACGAGGCAGAGCACTGCAGACCAACCTGGGACCAGCCAGGCTGGCAGAGGCCGCCGTAGGCAATAAACTAAACACTGTCCCTGATGTTGGGGCACATGATGGCAATGTGCCCCATGCCAGGTTGGCTTTCTGAAGTCCCTGAACAGTTTTTCATTGTAAATAGTTCGATTTCTGCACATATTGAATAATTTTTTTGTTCCACTTAACAAATGGAGTGTTTGGTCAATAGGTGAGTATGGTAGACGTTGGCACGCACCTTCCAAAGTATTGTTTTGCGATGTGTTCCCGTCTCAGTCTGCCTTGATGTACAATCCTCCGATCCCCATGATGGCGATGTGGTTGCTCTTGCTCTTCATCTTCAGAATCCAGGTCTGCAGGGGTGAGAGGTAGCCCACGTCGGTTGGCAATGTTGTGCAGGATAGCACTTGCGACAACTATTTTGAATGCCGTTATGGGGGTATACTGGAGGGCACCTCCACTTCGGTGGTGGCATCTGAACCGTAATTTCAGCAATCCAAAGGTGCGTTCAATCAGGTTCCTGGTCCTCTTATGTGCACTGTTGTATCGCCTCTCACATTCATTGCTGGGTGTTAAGTACGGAGTCATTATCCATGTCCGTCGTGCATATGCACTGTCACCTGTTGGGCACAAAAAAGTACACTGTTAGAAAGTCCTGGTTGGTGTGCACATTGATCTGTGTGTATGTGTACATGGTGTATGCAGCTCTACCTAGGGGGTATCCGTCTCCAAACTCCCCACGTTCCAGGCGTTGGTGTATCCCACTGTGCCTAAAAATGTAGGAGTCATGAGTACTGCCTGGAAATTTCGCTACAATGTCAGTGATGACATAATGGGCGTCACATACCACCTGAATATGGAGTGAGTGGGTACACTTTCTATTGCGGAACAGATATTTCAGGTTTGCAGGAGTGCATATTTTAATATACATGCACACCCTATGACATGGGGAAAGTTGGCAATCCGGTAAAAGTCCAGCTTGGTGCTGTTAATTTCTGCCTCATTCCTGGGTAGGTATATGTATTGGGACATGTGTGTGAGTATGGCATCTAGGAATGCCCTGAGGAACCTTGATAGTGCACTTTGGGATACCCCACCAGCCACAGCAATGATCCCCTGATAGCTCCCCGAGGCCAAGAGGTGCAGTGAGCATAGCACTTGCACATGCGTAGGGATGGCACAGCCGCGCAGCGTCTGGCGTTCTAGCTGTGGTTTGAGTAATTCAATTAAATCTAGTATAGCTTTCGCTGCTAAGTCTGTATTTATCGTAGATTTCTTCCTGGAAAAGAGTCTGCCTTGTTCTGTAAATCTTCTCCTGTCTCTGGCTCCTCCTCCTCCTCTGCTGCTCTGCTTGGGCTCTCCTCCTCACTGCTATCAGGTGTATCTCTGCCATCTTGAGTAACCCAGATGCCTTCTGGGTCTCCTTTTATACTTTGGTAATGATTACCACCTGCTCTGAGTTAGTGGTAAATGGGACATGCAAACTGGGCTTTTTGCTACTAGTCGCAATTTGCGAGTTGCTATTGCATATGGTTTGCGACTCGCAAATTGCGACTTCCTATTTGCGGGTCGCAAAATGGGGTCGCACATTTTGCGAGTCGGTAACGGCTTGCATAGCTTTTTGCTAGTCGGAAATGGGATTTTTGCATCCCATTTCCGATTTTGGGGAGTCGCAAATAGCGATTCGGGCCATTTGCGACTCGCAAAAGTTTACTACATCTGGCCCTAAGTGTTATGTATGTGTGCATTTGGTAGTGTAATGTATTGTAAGGGTTCATTGTTAATGTTTGTTTAGAGGTTTTAACCTTTCAACAATTTTGTTGTGAAGTTGGAGTTCACTATTTTTTTTTTTAGGGGAATCTATTTTGGTTTATTGAAAACAAATTATTTTTACATAAATTTCCTCTTTTGGGTTTCCTGGAGAGGTTCTTTTTTTAAAATAGTTTTTTTTTGTTTTTTTTTAACCTATACACTTTGGATTAAACCGAAGGACTTCAAATGTATTGCTTCTATTTTTCAATTTTTTTCGGTGGGAGTTTTGGAGCCATTATCAACTGTTTTTGATCGGATTATGGTTATTTCTTCTGTGTATGTGGAATAACAGTTACAGCTACTAAATGGTAAGTTTTATATTTATATTTTTTTGTGGGTGGGATTTATTATATTTTGTTTATGTTGTGTTAAATTTATTATTACATAGAGTTAATTGGATTATATAGTGTATTTAATGTGATTGATTGATTTTGTGTTTCAGTTGGTTAAATAGTTAATAGTATGTCTATTTTGTATTATATCAGTGTTTCATTTTTTTAATGTATATACTGATTTCACTGATGTCCAAGCAATTTTTATTTGAAAAAAATGTGCTTTTTTTACATTATATTAGAGTTTATGTGTAGGTTTATATGTGCTTTAAAGGATAGATTTGTCAACTACTGGTCCTTTGTTGTTTACAAATGTTCGGACTTTGCATTGTAGCATTTTATACATTATTTTAGTCTTTTTGTTAAGTTTAGGACCAATTTGAGTAACAGATTGTTCTGTTCTTAGTTCCTAGTTGCACCTTTTGTATAGTTTCAATACATTTGTATAGAGTAGGTTGCATTCTGTTTAGTGTGGATTGGAAGGCATTATGTAATCTTTCCACTGCGTTGTCTGTTTTGGATCCTGTGCCAGGGTGTTCTCATAGACATTCCACCATAGTATTTAGAATTCAGCATTGCATAAGTTTCCTAACAAATGTAGTCTACCAAACCATGTGTCATCAGCATAGTCCATTAGGGGACTTAGGGTCTCATTATGAGTTTGGCAGTCCTTGTACTGCCATGACAGCGGTAGAAGCCCAACCACCATCATCTTGGTGGTCCGAACACAGTACTATGAGTCATGAGGGCCTATGGATCAAAGACTGACGCTGTCTCGCAGTCACCACCAGGCAGCACAGACCGCTGCAGTTACGAGACAGCACAAACAAGTTGGCAGAGGCAGTGTTTCCTCCGGACACATTGTGAGATTGCACACCGCCAATGTGACTATGGCAGTCAAACCACCATGTAACAACAGGCAGAAATGTGTAAAGGGAGACGCTCATCTGCAGGCACAGTTACATGTCCTGTGCTACCATGGAGCCCAACACACACGTCCAGAGTGCTGTTGTTGCTCATTAAAAGTGCACACAATCCACGGCACAGTAGACACAACCGCCATAAGTACACACACCTACCTGTATCATTAAGTTGAACAACAGATCGTTGTGCCGTCATCCACATGATAAGGGACCACTTGTCATTGTGTCATTGTGTACATAATTTGAGTTATTCACAAAGAAGGACACATTCACAGCCATTTAAATGTATTTTGTGCTGGTCACGCACACTGCACTACAACATTGCACAAAAAGACACATCTGTTCATTTTAGGCACAGGGACAGTGAAGTGTACACAACATTGTGTCACACAACACCAACAACACAGCAACATCGTATCTACTAATACAACTGACACCCTCACATTGTACCAATGCCATGGACTGTCACCAGATCCAAGACGCATAATGTAGAAAGGTAGCCTCTTTCTAGCCTTGCTACCCCCACTTTTGGCCTGTTTGTGAGTATATGTCAGAGTGTTTTTACTGTCTCACTGTGATCCTGCTAGCCAGGGCCCAGTGCTCATAGTGAAAACCCTATATTGTCAGTATGTTTGATATGTGTCACTGGGACCCTGCTAGCCAGGACCCCAGTGCTCATAAGTGACCTATATGTGTTCCCTGTGTGGTGCCTAACTGTATCAATGAGGCTCTGCTAACCAGAACCTCAGTGTTTATGCTCTCTCTGCTTTTAAAATTGTCACTGCAGGCTAGTGACTAATTTTACCAATTCTGATTGGCACAATGGAACACCCTTATAATTCCCTAGTATATGGTACCTAGGTACCCAGGGTATTGGGGTTCCAGGAGATCCCTATGGGCTGCAGCATTTCTTTTGCCACCCATAGGGAGCTCAGACAATTCTTGCACAGGACTGCCACTGTCATTTTCACTGCACATAAGTAAGTTATAAGTCACCTATATGTCTAACCCTCACTTGGTGAAGGTTAGTTGCCAAGTTACTTAGAGTGTGGGCACCCTGGCACTAGCCAAGGTCCCCCCCACATTGTTCAGGGCAAATTCCCCGGACTTTGTGAATGGGACACCATTACATGCGTGCACTACATATAGGTCACTACCTATATGTAGTGTCACAATGGTAACTCCAAACATGGCCATGTAACATGTCTGGTATTGAGGGACAATTCCATGCATCCCCCGGGCTCCAGCATAGAGCCCGGGAACTGCCAAACTAACTCTCCGGGGTTTTTCTCTGCAGCTACCGCTGCTGCCAACCCTCAGATAGGTTTCTGCCCCCCTGAGGCCTAGGCAGCCCAGTCCCAGGAAGACAGAACAAAGAATTTCCTCTGAGAGAGGGTGTTACACCCTCTCCCTTTGGAAATAGGTGTGAAGGACTGGGGAGGAGTAGCCTCCCCCACCCTCTGGAAATGCTTTGAAGGGCACAGATGGTGCCCTTCTTGCATAAGCCAGTCTACACCGGTTCAAGGATCCCCTCAGCCCTGCTCTGGCATGAAACTGGACAAAGGAAAGGGGAGTGACCACTCCCCTGACCAGCACCTCCCGGGGAGGTGCCCAGAGCTCCTCCAGTGTGTCCCAGACCTCTGCCATCTTGGATGCCGAGGTGTGAGGGCACAATGGACAGCTCTGAGTGGCCAGTGCCAGCAGGTGACGTCAGAGACCCCTCCTGATAGGTGCTTACCTTTCTCTGTAGCCAATTAATCTTTCTGGGGTAGTAGGGTAACTTTACTCCTACTTTTCAGGGTCTTGGGGTGGGGTATCTTGGACACCCTTAGTGTTTTCTTACACTCCAAGCGACCCTCTACACACTACACTAGGCCTGGGGTCATTTGTGGTTCGCGTTCCACTTTTGGAGTATATGGTTTGTGTTGCCCCTAGGTCTATTTTTCCCTATTTAATTCTATTGTGTTCTACAGTGTTTGCACTACTTGTTTGTTTACTTACCTGATTTTGGTTTGTGTGGGTATATTTTGTGTATATTACTTACCTCCTAAGGGAGTATATCCTCTGAGATACTTTTGGCATATTGTCATAAAATAAAGTAACTCTGAGTATTGTGTTTTCTTGTGATATAGTGCTATATGATATAAGTGGTATAGTAGGAGCTTTGCTTGTCTCCTAGTTCAGCCCAAGCTACTCTGCTATAGCTACCTCTATCAGCCTAAGCTGATATACCACCTCTAATCTACTAATAATAAGGGATAACTGGACCTGGCACAAGGTGTAAGTACCACAAGGTACCCACTATAAGCCAGGCCAGCCTCCTATATCTATCCAGTCACAAATGCTTTGTCATGATATTTTGGCATGCACCATGTAAGTTGCTGTGGACACACTGACTAATGTTCCAAATCATGTCTTGTCACGCATAATTACCCTGTGAGAGGGAGGATGCAACAACCTCCTATCTACATCTACTGCCAGACATTTAGACCATTGAGCAGTGGCATATAATTATGCTATGCCTCCTGAATAGTCAAACAATAGTGGCCTTATTCCATAAGTTGAAGCCAGATCGCATGCCAGCTTTTAGTTATCCAAACCTGCATACCACCATTGTACAAGTCATGTCAGTATTACACTTCCTAGCCACAGGGTAATTCCAGAATACAGTGGCCCTATCTGCTGGTATGTCTCAACCTATGTTAAGTCTGGTGTTGGACGATTTCCTCTCAGCAATATTGAAACACATTGACAGCTATATCTGATTTCCCCGAAGTGTGGATTTAGACAATGTGAAGGCTGACTTTTACGGTTATCCCCGACTTCCAAGTGTGGAGTTGACCATTGATGGCACACATGTTGGCTTGGTGGCAATCTAGGACTATGAACAAGTCCATTACAACAGAAAGAACTTCCATTCCATCAACATGCAAGTTATCTGTTTGGCGGATCATTACATCTCAAACGTATTTGCCCGTTGTCCAGGATTAGCCCATGATTCCTTCATAATGTGGAACAGCAGCATACCCCAACTGATATCACAACTGCACGCAGAGAGGGCCTGACTGATTCGTAAGTCGTGTCTGTCCCGTTTGTGTGTGTGCAATGTCAGGTGCTACAAACATGAAGTTAGAAACTCATTGTTACACTTATGTCCCATTCCTTAACAGGAGACTCTGCCTATCCAAAACATCCTTGGTCGTTGACGCTGCTGAGGAATTTAAGTATGCCAGGGGAATTCCCTTCAGTGAGGCCGATGGAAGAACATGGTGGCCAGTGGAGCATGCATTTGGGCTCCTGAAGGCCAGATTTAGGTGTCTGAACAGGATAGGTGAAACAATCTTCTACTCACCTGGGAAAGTGTATCAGAGTGCTGTGGCATGCTGCATGCTCCACAACATCGCCATGTGAAGGAATTCCCTGTACATCCCAGAGGAGGGGACCCCGCAGTGCTACTGGGTGAGACTCCTGAAATTCCAATTAAGGATAACACCGATGAAATGGAAAGAGCAGACTTGTGAGAAGATCTCATCAACAGCTACTTCTCATGAGTGCAAGAATGTCATGTGATGTAATGAGTATGCCTATACATTGAACTGTAGTTGTGAGAATGTGTGGAATTGAGTGTTTTAGAAACAGCAAGGGGGCTGATCCTCTGCAATATTCAGCCAAAGGCTGATTGATAAGAGAACTTTTTACAAAGTCCCACCTTGATGATGTTGCTTTGTGGTGTCAGTTTCCTTGCAATGTACTTTTTTCCAGTTGCTTGCTTTGTGACTTGTGTCATAGGTATGGTTTCAAGCCTATATTCCTAGTTTTGTTCTTTGTCCAGGTTCCTTCACCATGGCATCTTCATGTGGGTATTTCAGAGTTGTGACATTGGCTGGCATCGGGTTCCTTTCTGACATACAGGTAATGCAGGTTGCAGAGTTTGGATGCATAAGACCTGCACCAAGGCAGTTTGCACATTGTTTGAGTAGAGGTACAGAAGTGCCCATTGCACTTGTTTCCTGTCTTGTGGTGTGCCTGATTCTTCATGTGTGTCATCATGTGGTCTGAAAATATATAGGGGGTCATTCCAACCTTGGCGGTAAAAGGCGCTTACCGCCGTGCAGAAGACCGCGAGAACACCGCTGTGGCCGCGGTAAACCGTCACGATCATTCTGACCCACAACAGGCAAACCGCCAAAATACAGACATCCACAAAAGTCCGCCACACCAAAGGGCAGCGAGAAACTGGCGATGACCAAATCTCCACCGTCACGCCAACAGAAATACGCCCATGCCATCACGACCCACAAATCCACGCGGCGGTCTTTCAACCGCGGTATTCTATTGGCGGTACACACCGCCGCGCTCAAAATACACACACTTCTACAAAACACCGCCACATTGGACAATTACAAATACACACACCTGATACACATACACACACCACTCCCACACACCCATTATAATATAAAACACACACCCACATCACCCACAAACCTCAACTCCAACAGAATCATGAACACGCACAGAGAAAAGAGATCCGAGCACCCAGACGCCCATTTTACTGTCACCCAGCAATATTACCACGCACTGCACACAACACAACAATACACATCACCACACAATCCACCCCACACATCACCCACACCACCCCATGGCACCGCAAAGACACACCAGGTTTTCTGAGGATGAACTCAGGGTCATGGTGGAGGAAATTGTACGGGTAGAGCCACAGCTCTTCGGGACACAGGTGCAGCCACAGGTGCAGCACACCACCATTGCCAGGAAGATGGAGCTATGGAGCAGAATAGTCGATAGGGTCAATGCTGTGGGACAGCACCCAAGAAATAGGGACGACATCAGGAAGAGGTGGAACGACCTACGGGGGAAGGTGCGTTCAATGGTATCCAGGCACAACATCGCGGTGCATCGGACTGGCGGCGGACCCCCACCTCCTCCCCCAGAATTTACAACATGGGAGGAGCAGGTCTTGGCGATCCTGCATCCTGAGGGCCTCGCAGGAGTATCTGGAGGAATGGACTCTGGTAAGTCAAATCTTCACTACTTCATCCCCCCACCCCACCAGCATGCCAACTCATACCCCCACCCTCACCCTCACCCCCATCACACCTACTCCTTGCAAATGTCTCACCATCACAACCCACCCATCCCAACCCCAAACCCAGCATGCGACCACAAAGCATGGACACCCATCACCAAAGCATGCCCACTGCACATACCCATCCCCCCCCCAAAACCACCGTCACTGAAGCCCCCACACGGGCATGCCAGCACTGGGGTACACAGGCACCCACCCATTGCACGCTATGGCACACACAAATGCAATAACCATACTTTTATACCCCTGCAGGACCCGAACGCCACGTCGCCGCACAGGAGGGTCCATAAATGTCCACTCCACCCCCAGAAGAGGCCCACAGTGATGATAACACCTCTGTCGACCTGGATCTAGATGACCAGCCGGGCCCATCGGGGACCTCGGGACAGTCGGTTCCCCTCACACAGTCACAGGCCTCCACAGACATTCCACCCTCTGGAAACACCAGCACAGCACCCACCCAGCGGGCCCATACCTCTGTCCCCAAGACACGTCAATCAGCGGTGTGTCCACCACTACAGGGCACCCCGGCTAACCAACCACCCCAACAACAACAGGGACCTGGGGGCAGTGGTAGTGGGCACACGGTCCAGGGGACAGAGGCCCAGGGAAACAGGGTAACTGGGAGGGCTGCTGTGCGACAGGGGGGGGACAGGCCCAGGGAACCCACTCTCCACGAGGCCCTCTCCTCCATCATGGGAGCCTACCATCATTCCCAGGAGACGATGGCGACGGTACTGGCCAGGTTTCAGGAGATCCAGCTCCTGCAGGAGGAACAGTTTTTGGGGTTCAGGGAGGAACTACGAACCATCAGTTCCGCCCTGGGGGCTCTGAATCAGGTAGTCACCACATTGCGGGACACTGTGGCACCACAAAGGGCCCCTCACACTAGCATGGACCAAGAACTGCCTACCACCTCTGCCGACGCTAGTGGACAGGAGGCCCCGCCACAGGACCAACAGGCCACCAGCACCCCACCCCCTGCAGAAGGAGAACCACCCCGCAAGCGGTCCCTGAGATCCAGGAAGAAGACAGAGTAAGATGCCAAGACCCCCGCAAGGAAAGGATACCTCCCTGATTGTCATCCCACTGTCCCACATTGTCATCCTGTCCATCCCTAAAACTGCCCCTGCTCCACTTTCCACAGGCATCTGGACAATGCACCTGTGATATAAGTAGTCTGGACTCTGCCATGGACATTCCTCCACCATCACCCCTCAGTCTGGCTGTGATTTTGAACAAATGTATTAGACATGATCGTGCCAAAATGCTCATTTACATTGTGATGACAAAATACCACACAGCTGTAGTCCATGGGGAAACAAAGCAGATGTCACGCAGTGGGGCCCACAGCTCTGAAATCGGAAGGGAAAGTCACAACTCAGTTACCATACACTGGGGGAAAAGGTCAGACAGTAGAGAGGTAGTAGTCTTTAAGTAAATGTAATATGCCGGTGTGGATTCTTACCTGTGTGTCATTGAAAATACTGCTGTATCACTGTGTTCCTGTTCTCTATGTCGTCCTCTTCGGCTTCCTCGTCTTCACTCTCCACAGGCTCCACAGCTGCCACAACACCACCATCTGGACCATCCTCCTGCAGAAAAGGCACCTGGCGTCGCAAAGCCAGGTTGTGAAGCATACAGCAGGCCACCATGATCTGGCACACCTTCTTTGGTGAGTAGAATAGGGATCCACCTGTCATATGGAGGCACCTGAACCTGGCCTTCAGGAGGCCAAAGGTTCGCTCGATCACCCTCCTAGTCCGCCCATGTGCCTCATTGTACCGTTCCTCTGCCCTTGTCCTGGGATTCCTCACTGGGGTCAGTAGCCATGACAGGTTGGGGTAACCAGAGTCACCAATTAGCCACACATGGTGCCTCTGGAGTTGACCCATCATGTAAGGGATGCTGCTATTCCGCATGATGTACGCGTCATGCTCTGACCCAGGGAACTTGGCATTAACATGGGAGATGTACTGGTCCGCCAAACACACCATCTGTACATTCATCGAATGATAACTCTTCCTGTTCCTGTACACCTGTTCACTCCTGCTGGGGGGGACCAAAGCAACATGTGTCCCATCAATGGAACCTATGATGTTGGGGATATGTCCAAGGGCATAGAAATCACCCTTCACTGTAGGCAAATCCCCCACCTCAGGGAAAACGATGTAGCTCCACATGTGTTTCAGCAGGGCAGACAACACTCTGGACAACACGTTGGAAAACATAGGCTGGGACATCCCTGATGCTATGGCCACAGTTGTTTGAAATTACCCACTTGCCAAGAAATGGAGTACTGCCAGAACCTGCACTAGAGGGGGGATCCCTGTGGGTTGGCGAATTGGTGACATCAGGTCTGCCTCCAGCTGGGCACACAGTTCCTGAATAGTGGCTCGGTCAAGCCTGTATGTCAGTATGACATGTCTTTCCTCCATTGTCGACAGGTCCACCAATGGTCTGTACACCGGAGGATTCCTCCATCTCCTCGCATGTCCCAGCGGACGGTGCCTATGAAGGACAACAGCGAGCACAGAGTCAATCAACACACAGGTATGTAACCACAGCTTGCACAGAACACGATTCACAATGGCTTGTATGAGTGTTGATGCAAGGCCTAGGTATGTGTGACGCAGTAGAAAGTAAGCCATGTGGGCCCTTGAAATGGCGGCTGCCTGACCTGTGAAGTGCGACAATGGGATGTGAGGTAAATGCGCTGGTGTGGCACACCGTGGCGGTAGGCGGTCGAAGACCGCTGCGCAAAGCAGCATTGGTTAACATTGAACCCTATGGGTCTCAGGAGCCAATGACGATGTGCGCCGGTGGTCGCGGTACGCACCGCCGCGGTATGCACCACCACGGGCGTGACCGCCATTTTCTATCTGCTTAATCACTCGATACCTGATCTTCGACAGGAGAGGACCTACACTGCAAGTGCTGCTGTGACCTCGGTCTGGAAGAGACAATGGCTCATGCGACTGGGGAAAGGGCCCCTGCCTTCACTGCTCAGAAATTGGAGAAACTTGTGGATGGGGTCCTCCCCCAGTATGCGCTACTCTACGTTCCTCCAGACCAACAGGTAAGTACACTGGGACCATGCTTTGTGGGCAATGCCTGTGTTGAGTGGGGTGGATGAAAGATGATGGGGAGGGGAGCGATTGAGGCATGCATCAAACGACGGATGAGAGCATGTGCCACATGGCAAGGGTGGGGATGGTGGGCCACCCACATCGAGCATGCAGAAGGTGATGAATATTTTTCTCCCCCTGTACATGTCACATAGGTCAGCGCCCACCAGAAGATCGATATTTGGCGTGCCATCACCAAGGACGTCCGGACGCTGGGGGTCCACCACAGACGGGGCACCCACTGCCGGAAGAGATGGGAGGACTTCCGCCGCTGGAGCAGGAAGACGGCGGAGGCTCAGCTGGGGATGGCCTCCCAACGTGGGAGGGGTGCTGGTCGGACTTTGACCCCCCTGATGTCCCGGATCCTGGCGGTGGCCTACCCCGATTTGGATGGGCGCGTGAGGACATCACAGCAGACACAAGGGGGTGAGTACACTCTAATCCTGGTGACTTTGCGCGCAGTGGAGGTGTCTTGGTGGGGGAGGAGGGCTGTGGGTATCCCTAGGCCAGGGCGATTTCTGTAGGCTAGGCCCCTCCGTAAGGCATGGCCCTGTGCCCCCGCCCCCCACCTCTGTAGGGTGCCAAGTACAGCTATTCATGGCCCTGTGTCATCAATGTGTGCAGATGTCGCCCATATGCTTGTAGGCCATGTCCCACGGATTGAGTAGTCGACCCCAAGTGCACGGCTTAGTGCAGGGGGCTTCTGTGTCTGTCCTGTCCACCAACGGTGTTGCCAATGCATGCACTCAACATGTCTTTATTTCCCCCCCCCTTTTTTTGTGGTCTTCCTGTTCATGTGTGCATTAGCATCATCAGGCGGAGGAGGAGTGGCATCGGAGCACGAGGGAGCTGCATCCCACATGGCCATGGAGGGCCATGCAACGGACTCGGAATTCACCAGTGGGACGGAGGGCGAGGGGAGTTCCACAGCGGGGACTCGTGCAGATATCAGTGACAGCGACTCGTCCTCTGAAGAGAGCTCCCTTGTGGTGGCGGCAACATCTGTGCCCCCCGCAGCAACAGGTACAGCGCCACCCAGCGCACCAGCACCACCCTCCCAGCAGCCCCTCAGCGTTTGCCCCATGCCCGCTCACCCAGGAAGGTGGGCATCTCCTTCGCCCCAGGCACCTCAGGCCCTGCCCCAGTCACCCCTGCTGCCCTCAGTGAGGAGGTCATTGACCTCCTGAGGATGCTCACTGTTGGGCAGTCTACCATTTTGAATGCCATCCAGGGTGTTGAAAGAGAGGTGCACCAGAGTAATGCGTACCTGGAGGGCATTCATTCTGGTCAGGCTGCCCTTCAGCGATCGTTCAACACTCTGGCCTCAGCACTGATGGCAGCCATTGTCTCTAGCCTCCCCCCTCCAACTTCCTCCACCCATACCCTATCACCTGTACCTCTGCCTATCCCAGACACACCATCAGACCAGCCTGCACACACCTCAACACCCAAGGGAAGCTCAGCCAGACATAAGCACCACACATCACACAGGCATTCACACAAGCAACATCCACATACAGACATACCAACACCCACTGCCTCCACTGTGTCCCCCTCCTCCTCGTCTCTCTCCTCCCTCCCTGTCACGTCTCCACTCACACCTGCATGCACAACATCTTCAGCCACTACCTCCATCACCAGCACACACACCAGAACCCCCCGCACATGTGCAGTCACCACCCCCACTACCATTTACACATCCCCTGTGTCCTCTCCCAGTGTGTCTGTCACCCCCTCTTCCAAGATACACAAACGCAGGCAGCCACCCACCCAACAGCCATCCACCTCATGACAGCTTCCAGCCCAAGCACCTGCACCCAAAGACACCAGACTTAAAACTCCTACAACCACAACCTCTTCCTCCACTCCCATACCCACTACACCTACCCATCCCACTGTTCCTAAAATGCTTTTCCTGTCCAAACTTAACCTATTTCCAACAACTCCCCCACCCCGTCCATGTCATAGGACTCCAGTCAGCACCTCAGCCACCACAAAACCGGGACCTGTCATGACAGTCTGCCATGGACTGTGGAGTCCCCCACCCTCAAGGGCAGCCAGTTCAGTATGGAGCCAAAGCACGGCCAGCCCACCCCCGGAGAAACATCCGAAGATAGGCAGTGGCCGGCGCGAGAGGGTGAAAACACCAGGGACTAAAACCCCTACCATGGCTCCGGCAGGAAGTGTTGAGCCAGCTGGCACACCGCCCAAAGTGGTGAAGGGCCACAGGCGATCAGGGAAGGCTGGGAAGGGCAGCACGCCCGACAAGACCGCCATCAGCCCAGCTGGCCAGGAGGGCCCCACCAGCCCCATCCCAGGTGGGCAGGAGGACACCAACAGGCCCGGTACTGCAGCCCAGGAGGGCCCCGCCAGCCCCATCCCAGGTGGGCAGGACACCAACTGGCCCGGTACTGCAGCCCAGGAGGGCCCCGCCAGCCACACGACAGATGGGCAGGAAAGCCCCGCCAGACACAGCTCAGGTGACAAATGACCTCCACGCCATGGCCGGAGCCGCTGAACTGGGCCCTTCATCTCAAGCACCGCTGAACTGGGCCCTTCATCTCAAGCACCGCTGAACTGGGCCCTTCATCTCAAGCACCGCTGAACTGGGCCCTTCATCTCAAGCACCGCTGAACTGGGCACCGCCGTCTCAAGCACAGCTGAACTGGGCCCTTCATCTCAATCACCGCTGAACTGGGCACCGCCGTCTCAAGCACCGCTGAACTGGGCCCTTCATCTCAAGCACCGCTGAATGGGCTCTTCATCTCAAGCACTGCTGAACTGGGCCCTTCATCTCAAGCACCGCTGAACTGGGCACCGCCGTCTCAAGTATCGCTGCACTGGGCACCGCCGTCTCAAGTACCGCTGAACTGGGCCCTTCATCTCAAGCACCGCTGAACTGGGCCCTTCATCTCAAGCACCGCTGAACTGGCCACCGGCGTCTCAAGCACCGCTGAACTGGGCCCTTCATCTCAAGCACCGCTGAACTGGGCACCGCCGTCTCAAGCACCGCTGAACTGGGCCCTTCATCTCAAGCACCGCTGAACTGGGCACCGCCGTCTCAAGTACCGCTGGCCCATTAGCGGCAGGGGCAGGCCCGCATCTGTGTCGGGCAGGGCTGCACGAAGCACTCTGGGCACCAGTCCCCCTCCAGAACCAGTGGAGAACAGCATCCACTCCGTCTGTCCTTAACAGGATGAAGCACTCTGGGCACCAGTCCCCCTCCAGAACCAGTGGAGACTGTTATCCACTTGAGAGACTGTGGCTTTGCACTCCCCAGGATTGAACAGTGGGCAAGCCACCCACTGTAGAGACTTGAGAGACTGTGGCTTTGCACTCCCCAGGATGGTACAGTGGGCAACCCACCCACTGTAGAGACTTGAGAGACTGTGACTTTGCACTCCCCAGGATGGTACAGTGGGCAACCCACCCACTGTAGAGACTTGAGAGACTGTGGCTTTGCACTCCCCAGGATGGTACAGTGGGCAAGCCACCCACTGTAGAGGCTTGTGAGACTGTGGCTTTGCACTCCCCAGGATGGTACAGTGGGCAACCCACCCACTGTAGAGACTTGAGAGACTGTGGCTTTGCACTCCCCAGGATGTAACAGTGGGCAACCCACCCACTGTAGAGACTTGTGAGACTGTGGCTTTGCACTCCCCAGGATGGAACAGTGGCCATGGAGGCCCCTCGTGGATCTGGCGTCGTGGACTCATCTGGCTGAGGTGCCCCCCCTTCCCTTCCCCCTGAGGTGCCTGTAGTTTTGCTATCTGATGCCCCTGCAGTGTTCTCTCCGTTGGAGTCAGGTATCCTGTGTGGGCTTTGCCCATGTGATTTGGGCCCAGTGGTCCACGGACAATGCCTGCTGCAATGATCGGACTTGTACATTTATATATATAAAAGTTTTTGATGTGTTATATATTT
This sequence comes from Pleurodeles waltl, assembly GCF_031143425.1. Lineage (NCBI taxonomy): Eukaryota > Metazoa > Chordata > Amphibia > Caudata > Salamandridae > Pleurodeles > Pleurodeles waltl. Next base: position 15,185,481 of record NC_090438.1, on the reverse strand, counting down.
TTAAGCCAGTAATACAATATTTTCAAATGTTTAGAATCATTTCCTTTTGTCTTTGCATTCTTCCAGGGGGTTTGGGGGGGGTAACTGTGATGTATTACTGTGCATTGATGTGTGTGTTGTAGTGGCTGAGGGTGGGGGTGGGTGTGTGGCGTATGTGTGTCCCCGTATTTTCTTTCTCTCTCCCCTCCCCTGTGTCGTAGGTGCAGTACTCACCGTTGTCTTCTGCGCCGGCGTTCGTGCTCCTGGTAGAGGAGCAGGAAGACTATCGCTGGGAGGATGTGGAGTTCGGGTTCCATGCTGTCCTGATTCCTCGTGGGGTGTATAGAGGTGAGCGTTTTCCATTCGAAATGGCTGTTTCCGCCGTGTTTTTATCGGCGGGGCTACTGCCCCGGAAAAGGTGGCGGATTGGTAGGTTGTGATAGGGTGGGCGGTACATTGACTCCCGCCTGTCTGTTGGCGGTGACCGCCGCGCTGTTTGTTTGTCCCGCCGTGGCGGGCGGTGTGTTGATGTGGCGGTCTTTGTTGGCGGTTTAGCCGCCGCTTTAACACCGACCGCCAGGGTTGTAATGACCCCCATAGTCTTAACTTTTGACCAAGTCATTTCTCTTTTACTTAGGTTAAACACTCATTTAGAATGACCTGTAACTAGCTGTAAATGTGTTTCATCAATGCAGGCCACATTGCCTGTGCCACAATACTGTCATATGTTTGTGTCATACGACCAGATGTCTTGGAATTGGATTATGATGTCCCTGTGATCAGGGACTGTTGTACTGCCATCTGTCTGTATTATGGATTATGTGATGCTGGATTACTCTGGTGTTGTATGTGATAAGGCTCAAGCTGCTGACATCAACCACTTTAATGCTTGCCTATTCTACAGGACAATGTCTGACAAATCCCTTCCTTCTATGGTCTGTGGGTCTGTACCTTGGAATACGTTACTTTTCTCACTATGAGTCACTCATTCTTGTTTCCAAAAGTCCAGACAAATTGACATCCTGGGGCATATTTATACTCCGTTTGCGCCAAATTTGCGTCGTTTTTTTCGACGCAAATTTGGCGCAAAACTAACGCCATATTTATACTTTGGCGTTAGACGCGTCTAGCGCCAAAGTATGAGTAAAGAGCGTAATTTTTCTGCGTGAACGCCTTCCTTGCGTTAATGAGATGCAAGGTAGGCGTTCCCGTCCAAAAAAATGACTGCGACGCAAATGCGTCGTATTTATACTCCCGGGCAAAAATCACGCCCGGGAGTGGGCGGGGCAAAAAAACCTGCATTTGCGCCTCTTTTTAACGCCTGGGTCAGGGCAGGCGTTAAGGGACCTGAGGGCTCAAAATGAGCCCACAGCTGCCCTCCCATGCCCCTAGGGACCCCCCCTGCCACCCTTGCCCACCCCAGGAGGACACCCAAGGATGGAGGGACCCATCCCAGGGACATTCAGGTAAGTTCAGGTAAGTATAATTTTTTTTTTTTTAATTTTTTTTTGGCATAGGGGGGCCTGATTTGTGCCCCCCTACATGCCACAATGCCCAATGACGATGCCCAGGGGACAGAAGTCCCCTGGGCATGGCCATTGGGCAAGGGGGCATGACTCCTGTCTTTACTAAGACAGGAGTCATGTAAATGGCGTCTGGGCATCGTTAAAAATGGCGCAAATCGGGTGGAGGCGATTTTTTTGCCTCAACCTGACTTGCCCCATTTTTAAGACGCCCTAACGCCATTTTTCCCTACGCCGGCGCTGCCTGGTGTACGTGGTTTTTTTCCACGCACACCAGGCAGCGCCGGTCTGCTAGCGCCGGCTAACGGCATTCAATAAATACGGCGCCCGCATGGCGCTTCAGAATGGCGTTAGCCGGCGCAAAACTTTTTGATGCTAAACTGTGTTAGCGCAGTTTAGCGTCAAAAAGTATAAATACGGGCCCCTATGTGAGGAACATAAAATGTTTGGTTTGACAAGACACTTGTACTAATGTGTTGGTGTGTAATGGTTGTAATCTTGAGCTGGGCACTGTGTACCTATAATATATCCCTACTTGCACAAGTAGCTTGTATCTTCATCATATGGCTCACGTGGTCTTACATCTCTACATAGTTAAATGTGAAAAGTTAGCGAGCAGACAATGAGTTTGTGATGGGTGAATTTATACAAGACTAATACAGGAAATACATTTTAGACAGAAAGAAACAAAAATGTAAAGTGAAGGGGTCAATCATGGTGAATGACATCATTGGAGTATATGCTACACCACTAGAAGTATGAAGTCCAGAGTACTTCTCCCATTGGAACTGCTAGGTGGTTGAGGATCAGTCAACTGGGTGACTGTTTTGCACACAAAGGAGGACCTTTAGGACGAGGTTACTTGCTGGCAGTGGTGGGTGTCTTGCCATCCCTACCTCCTGGATTCTTTTCTGGATTTCCCCTCTGGTATGGGGGGGGGGATTTGCTGCTACAAAGGCAGGGGTGTCTGGGACTGGTTGCTGAAAAGCCCTGCTCAGGGTGAGTGACTGTCCCTCAGCAACCCCCTAGGGAGTCCATGTTGTGATTGTGGGCCTCCATATGTTCCTGCATGTTTCTGTGCACGTCCTTCCGTAGCTGCTTGATCTCCTGAAGTTCGATCAACACCTGGCCCATCACGCATTGGGACTCCTGATAGACCCCCAGGACGTGGCTGATGGTGTCCTTGCTGACACATTTCCTTTAGTAGTTGCCCTTCCATAATAAGCATTAGAGTAATATTTCCTACATTTCCAATTTTGCAAATGTACTTCTTATATGTTCTTGTTGCTCTGTGTGTGTTCATTTTTCTGGCACTTTTGAGACCCTGAAGATTCTGTTTCTTTTAATTAGTCTACAAAAAGGAAAAAGGGAACAGACTGTGGGGGTCATTACAACATTGGCGGTATAAGGCGCTTACCGCCATGCAGAAGTCCGCCAACACACTGCGTCGGCGGCGGCGGGAGCCCGCCACAGCTATTATGACACACATAGTTGAATCCGCCGAAATTCAGACACCCACACAATACCGCCACACCAAAGGTCAGCGATAAACATGCGGAAACAAATCCTCCACCTCCACGCCAACAGAAACACGCCCATGCTATTACGACCCACGAATCCACGCAGCGGTCTTTCAACCACGGTATTCCATTGGCGGTACACACCACCGCTCTCAAAATACACACACAGCTCCAAAACACCGCCACATTGGACAATTCCAAATACACACACCTGATACACATACAAACAACACTCCCACACACCCAACTCAATATAAAACACACACCCACATCACCCACAAACCCCTACGACCCAAAATTAGAGAGAAGGCCAGAGAGATACAGCACAGAATAGAGAACCCCATCACACAGGGGCACACTACACCATCACCCACACAACAAGTTGCAGGAGACCCTGCGTCTGCAGGAGGAGCTCAGGACCATTGGCTCCGCCCTGGGCACCATTGTAGGGGTGCTGACGGACATTCAAAAGACCTTGAGGGACACCGTTTCACTCCAAGGGGCCCAGTGGCACTCCAAGGGGCCCCTGACACTAGCCAGGATGATGAAATGCCCACCACCTCCGCCGGCGCTAGTGGACAGGACACCCGCCACAGGACCAACACACCAGCACCCCACCCCCTGCAGACGGACAACCACCACGAAAGCGGTCCCTGAGATCCAGGAACAGGACAGAGCAAGATGGCAAGACCCCCGCCAGGAAATAAGACCACCCTGATTGTCCCCCTACTGTACCACTTTGTTACCCTGTCCAAATCGGAACTGCCCCAGCTCCACTTCCAATGGCCAGATGTGCAATGTACCTGTGAGACTAATAGACTGGACTCTGCCATGGACATTCTTCCACCATAACCCATCCCCATTTCACAACCCCCCTTCATTGTTATGCACTTAAATAAACACCCTTGAAACACAAATAAAACTGGAGTCAGTCAATGATTTTGAACTTTGTATTGTCAATTACAGTGTCAAAAATGGTTACCCATTGGAAGGCCAACATACCAATGTCACACATCACAAGCCTTTCAAGGGCCTTTCAAGGGTGCAAGCTGTTGACACGTAGGTTACCACATTTGTGAAACTGAAATGGAAGGGGACAACTCAGTTAACAAATAGTGAATGAAATGTAGGTACAGGATAGAGGTAGACGTGTGAAAGTTAATGTTATGTTAAAAATGAAAATGTACTCACCTGTATCTCACTGGAAATATTGCTGTATGACTGACTCCCTGTTGTCGTTTTCTTCTTCATCAGCTTCATCCTCATCACTGTCCATAGGCTCCACTGCTGCTAGAACACCATCATCTGGATCATCCTCCTGCAGAAAAGGCACCTGGCGTTGCAATGCCAAATTATGGAGCATGGAGCAGGCGATGATGATGTCGCACACCTTCTTCGGTGAGTAGAATAGGGACCCACCTGTCATATGTAGGCACCTGAACCTGGCCTTCAGGAGGCCGAAGGTGCGTTCGATCACCCTCCTAGTCCGCCCATGGGCCTCATTGTACCGTTCCTCTGCCCTGGTCCTGGGATTCCTCACTGGGGTCAATAGCCAGGACAGGTTGGGGTAACCAGAATCCCCCAATAGCCATACACGGTGCCTCTGGAGTTGACCCATCATATCAGGGATGCTGCTATTCCGCAGGATGTAGACGTCATGCACTGAGCCAGGGAGCATAGCATTTACTTCGAGATGTACTGGTCTGCCAAACAGACCATCTGGACATTCATCGAATGATAACTCTTCCTGTTCCTGTACACCTGTTCACTCCTGTGGGGGGGACCAGAGCTACATGGGTCCCATCAATGGCACCTATGTCGTTCGGGATATGTCCAAGGGCATAGAAGTCACCTTTCACTGTAGGGAAATCCTCCACCTCAGGGAAAATGATGTATCTCCTTACGTGTTTCAGCAGGGCAGACAACACTCTGGACAACACGTTGGAAAACATAGGCTGGGACATCCCTGATGCCATGGCCACAGTAGTCTGAAATGACCCACTTGCAAGGAAATGGAGCACTGACAGCACCTGAACGTCAGGGGGGATTCCAGTCGGATGGCGGATTGGTGACATCAGGTCTGGCTCCAACTGTGTACATAGTTCCTGGATTGTAGCACGGTCGAACCAGTAGGTCACGATCAAATGTCTCTCTTCCAACTGACGGTGCCTAAGAAGGACAACGGTGAAGAAACTGTCACCATTCCTCCAGGTATGTACCCATAGTCACACACAAGACTACAACAGACAATTAACCCATCCGGGAAATGTTTTGAGTGTAGGCCTCGGTATGTGTGACGCAGTAGTAAATGAAGCCATGTGGGCCCCTGAAATGGTGGCTGCCTGACCTCTAAACTGGGACAATGGAATTGTGGGGTAACTGCGCTGGCGTTGGACACCGTCGCGGTAGGCGGTCGTAGAGCGCGGCGTAATGCTGCATTGGTTAACATTGAACCCTATGGGTCCCAGGAGCCAATGAACAGGTGCGCTGGCGGTGATGAAGCGCCCCGCCGCAGACGTCACCGCCGCGGACGTCACCACCATTTTCTATCTCTTCAATCACTAGATACCTGACCTTCGACAGGAGAGGACCTACACTGCTAGTGCTGCTGTGACCTCGGTCTGGAAGCGACGATGGCTGCTGCGTCTGGGGAAAGGGCCCCTGCCTTCACTGCACAGGAGTTGGAGAAACTTGTGGATGGGGTCCTCCCCCAGTACAAGCTACTCTATGGTCCTCCAGACCAACAGGTTAGTACACAGGGAGCACATTGGATGGGCTAGGCCTGAGTGGACAGGGCTGGGTGGGAGAGGAAAGGGGGCAGAGTTATTACAACAGAAATGCATGGGGATGAATGGGCCACATAGACAGAGTTGGGAGGGGGCCACTCACACTGACGATGCAGTAGGTAATGACTGTTCCTCTTTCCTTGTGCATGTCATGTAGGTCAGCACCCACCAGAAGAGGGACATTTGGCTTGCCATCGCCAAGGAATTCCGGACCCTGGGGGCCACCAGAGATGGGGCACCCACTGCCGTAAGAGATGGGAGGACATTCACCGCTGCAGCAAGAAGATGGCAGAGGCTCAGCTGGGGATGCCCTCCCAACGTGGGAGGGGTGCCCGTCGCACCATAACGCCCCTGATGTTCCAGATCCTGGCGGTGGCCTATCCGGAGTTGGATGGGCGCTTAAGGACATCACAGCAGACACAAGGGGGTGAATACAACCTCATTCTGTGGACTTTGCGTGCAGTGGAGGTGTCTGGTTGGGGGAGGTGGGCTGTGGGTGTCCCTAGGCCACGGCGAGTTAGGTAGGCAAGGCCCCTCCGTAATGTAGGCCATGTGGGACTCTACCCCAGCTCAGAAAAGAGGCAAGTTGATGTATAGTTGCCCCTTTGCCATCCATGTGCGCAGATTTCGACCATTGCCATGTAGGCCATATCCCAGAAATTGCATGTGCAGAGGGCAGGAGCACGGCGTAATGCATGGGGCTGCTGCGTCTGTCTTGTCCGCCAACAGTAGCGGTATGCCATGCACTAAAACTCTCTTTCTTCTGTCTCCCCCCCTTTTCCTGCTCTCCCTGTGCTTTTGTGCATCAGCATCATCAGGCAGAGGTACAGTGGCACCGGAGCACGAGGGAGCTGCCTCCCTCATGGCCATGGAGGGCCACACCACAGACTCTGAATGCACCAGTGGGACGGAGGGCGAGGGGAGCTACACGTCGGCCACAGGATCACCAACCAGCGACACGGACTCGACCCAGGAGGGTGGGCATCACCTTCGCCCCAGGCACCTCAGGCCCTGCCCCAGTCACCCCTGCTGCCCTCAGTGAGGAGGCCATTGACCTCCTCAGGTCACTCACTGTTGGGCAGTCTACCATTGTGAATGCCATCCAGGGTGTAGAACGAGAGTTGAAACACGGTAATGCATTCCTGGAAGGCATTCATTCTGGTCAGGGTGTCCTTCCGCGAACCCTGCAATCTCTGGCCTCAGCACTGATGGCAGCCATTGTCCCTGTGTCCAGCCTCCCCCCTCCAACTTCCTCCACCCAGACCCAATCCCCTGTACCCCAGCCCATCCCAAGCACACCTACAGACCAGCCTGCACACAAGTCAACACCCAAAAGTAGCTCAAACAAACATAGGCACCACACACACCACAGGCACTCACATAAGCATCACACCCATACAGACACAGCAACATCCACTGTCTCCACTGTGTCCCCCTCCTCCTCTTCTCCCTCCTCCCTCCCAGTCTCGTCTACACACACACCTGCATGCACCACATCTACAGGTACTAGGACTCGCACCAGGACACCCAGCACCACAAGCCGCTCACCTGCACTCACCACCTCCACTGCAATTTACACATCCCCTGTGTCCTCTCCCAGTGTGTCTGTGACGCCCCCTCCCAAAGTACCCAAACGCCGGCAATCACTCACCCAACATCCATCCACCTCACGACAGCCTCCAGTACCTGCACTTGCACCCAAAACACCTAAAGTGACACCTCCTACAACCACCTCCTCTACCTCCACTCCCAGACCCCCTCCAGCTACCCATCCCAGTGTTCGTCAGAAACTGTCCCTCTGTCAAATTGACCTTTTTGCCCCCACCCCTCCCTCCAATTCATCAGTCCCGTCGTAGCGCCTCAGCCAAAAAGCCTCCAGTACCAGTGGTGCGTGTTCCAGGTTTTTGGAGTGCACCGTCCACCAGGGCAGGCAGTAGGACCCGGAGCCAAGGCACTGGCAGCCCACCCCCTGTGAAGGCTCTTAAAATGGAGAGTGGACGACGGGACCGTCTTAAGACCCCTGGTGGGACAACAAGTGACATGGGATCGAAGGGGATTGGTGAGTCATCTGTAACTCCAACAAAGGTGGGGAAGGTCCAGAGGAAGTCTGCCCAGCCTGTTGTGAGTGTCACGGCAGAGAAGTGCGCCATCATGTCCGCCGGTCCAGACACAACCGCCAGCACCTTCGTCACTGGTCAGGAGACCACCGCCGGAGTCACAGCCCAGGAGTGCAGGAAAGTACCATCTTGCCTGGCATGTTACCCCCATTTTTCACTGTATATATGTTGTTTTAGTTGTATGTGTCACTGGGACCCTGCCAGCCAGGGCCCCAGTGCTCATAAGTGTGCCCTGAATGTGTTACCTGTGTTATGACTAACTGTCTCACTGAGGCTCTGCTAACCAGAACCTCAGTGGTTATGCTCTCTCATTTCTTTCCAAATTGTTACTAACAGGCTAGTGACCAATTTTACCAATTTACATTGGCTTACTGGAACACCCTTATAATTTCCTAGTATATGGTACTGAGGTACCCAGGGTATTGGGGTTCCAGGAGATCCCTATGGGCTGCAGCATTTCTTTTGCCACCCATAGGGAGCTCTGACAATTCTTACACAGGCCTGCCACTGCAGCCTGAGTGAAATAACGCACACGTTATTTCACAGCCATTTTACATTGCACTTAAGTAACTTATAAGTCACCTATATGTCTAACCTTTACCTGGTAAAGGTTAGGTACAAAGTTACTTAGTGTGAGGGCACCCTGGCACTAGCCAAGGTGCCCCCACATTGTTCAGGGCCAATTCCCCGGACTTTGTGAGTGCGGGGACACCATTACACGCGTGCACTACATATAGGTCACTACCTATATGTAGCTTCACAATGGTAACTCCGAATATGGCCATGTAACATGTCTATGATCATGGAATTGCCCCCTCTATGCCATCCTGGCATAGTTGGCACAATCCCATGATCCCAGTGGTCTGTAGCACAGACCCTGGTTCTGCCAAACTGCCTTTCCTGGGGTTTCACTGCAGCTACTGCTGCTGCCAACCCCTCAGACAGGTTTCTGCCCTCCTGGGGTCAAGCCGGGCTTGTCCCAGGATGGCAGAACAAAGGACTTCCTCTGAGAGAGGGTGTTACACCCTCTCCCTTTGGAAAATGGTGTGAAGGCAGGGGAGGAGTAGCCTCCCCCAGCCTCTGGAAATGCTTTCATGGGCACTTTTGGTGCCCATTTCTGCATAAGCCATTGCTGTGTTTATTAGTTCTTCTGCTTTTACAACGCTATTATGGTATTCAACAGAGTTTCCAGGCGTTCACTAGGGCAGAGGTTTGCTGGTTTTGTAGCCGCTGAATGGAAACAGTGTATGTTGAATAACTCTGAAGTATCTTGAAGTATGGAGGAGCTTGTTCTGTGCTCTGATGCAGGTTGATCTGAGAATCGAGGTGCAGGGAGATGAGTTGTTTTTGATGGTTCCTTCACCTTCTTGTCTGCCACCCTTTCCGCAAAGTTTGCAGTGGCTGTTTTTTTAGCTTTGTTTTTAGCCTTTTTTATTCTTTTCTTTGTATCTTTTAGAGAGAACCCTTGAACACGGGTTACCTACTTGATTTGTAAAACCTTTGGTGCAACATGGTGTAGTTTTTTTTCATTATTGCTGGTCTTGGCACTATGAGAATTTTGGAGACTGCCTTGTGGGCATCCTCTCTGGAGGTTATGGGAGCGCTTGCTGGTGGATCCTCTGTTGACACTTCCAGGAATGGCTGGGTGATTATCTCTATGCTTGCCAGGTCTTCTTGTGCTTTTAACGGATTGAGTGTGGTGTCTGATGGCAAAAATGCAGTTTTAAATAACATTTAATTTGGCAGTTGAAGGCAAGCTTCCAATCCAAGATCATTGGGTTTAAGACCTCCAAGAGAGTGCACAGGTTTTCTGCTATTGGATGAAAAGCACATGCTGTGTTTTCTATTGCTGAAGAACATATGCTGTCCACTATTTGCTCCAGGGTTTTTGAGTTTTGCCTCATCTTGGCGACTGACATTGCTAAGGTGTGGACCAAATCAATTTGCAGATATATCTTGCCTGTCTGCCAGATCAAGGCATTTATCATTGCAACCAGGGTCGCATTAATTGAGTCCAGTAAGTTGCTCTGCTCGCTGTAGATATGAGAGATGGGCTGGGCTGTCCTTTTGTATTTACTAGAGCTACCTGTTAACTGTAGTCTTGTGGCTTTATTGATTGCACATTTGGCTTCGGGTAGCTTCATCACTTCGTTCACAGTTGTGGCCTACTCTTCACTGTGTGGTACTATGCAAGGCTTTGCTAAAATCAGGTGCTGCCCGCATACACTCTGGTGTTGTGCATCTGTGTTATAGTTCTGATTCATGTTGCCAGGGCAACAGGAGACCCTTGGTGCAGGGATACTTCATTAGGAGACTCAGGAGCTGTGGGTGCAGGAGGTGCAGATGACTCTCTCACCCTTTTCTTGCGCAGTTAGAGGTAGCCAACCCTCCACTTTTGCTGTGAAATTTAGCTCCATTAGCACACTATCAGAGAGCTGGCGGAAGGATAAATTAGGTCTACAATTTTTGCCTTGAAAAAGGTGTTGTGAGAGGCTTTGAGAGTGATGGTATGTTTGAGATGTCCATAAGATCCACATGGTCTCGAGCTCGATCTGGGCTTTCAGTCAGTGTTTTTTTTTTCTTTAAAAAAACCTCTATTGATGTTTGTTACCTTTGATGTGTTTTTGAGTTTCCTTTCTTCCAGAGACTCTGATAAAAGAAACGTGTTTTATTCCAGTGAAATCGGTTACTGCCTAGCCGTTAGTTTGACTGTTACTCATTTTGTTTGTGTGTTCAGTTACCGTGATCTGCTCAAGTCAATCAATCTGACATCAGTGTCAGATTGCCTGTTTGCCTTACTAGCAGTACTTTCGGATTGAATTCTGAGTAACCTAGGCGATCTGCTCTGGGGCCCTCTTAAGGGTGCTGTGGTAGCTATTGCTGGCTGCATGTTTTATTGAGGTCCTCTCCTTTTGGCTTGAATATGCTGCTGGTAGAAAAGCCTATGGGACCGTTTCTGCCCAAGGAGGAATGGATTTTCTTGGTCCTCTGGTTATCCTTTGTGTTAAGTGGCTCTCTGCTTGGCCCACGGCACTGCAACAGACATCCATAGGTGAATATTAGATCTGTTGCTGTACTTGTGCTAACCGGTGTAGACTGGGTTATGCAAGGAGGTCACCATCTGTGCCCTTCAAAGCATTTCCAGAGGCTTGGGGAGGCTACTCCTCCCCAGCCCTTAACACCAATTTCCAAAGGGAGAGGGTGCAACAACCTCTCTCAGAGGAAATCCTTTGTTCTGCCTTCCTGGGCTTGAGCTGCTCAAGTGACAGGAGGGCAGAAACCTGTCTGAGAGGTGGCAGCAGATGGATATGCCTGGAAAACCTCAGAAGGATGGAATGGCAATACCAGGGGTCCTCTAAGGAGCCCCCAGAGTGCTTGAAATTATACAACCAATGCTTACAAAAGCATTGGGGTATGATACCAACATATTTGACACCAGACATCCCTATGTTTGGAGTTATCATTATGTAGCTGGACATCAATAGTGACATATGTCCAGTACACGTGTAAAATGGCATCCCCGCACTCACGAAGTCTGGGAAAATGGTCCTGGAGGTCGTGGGGGCACCTCTTCTAGTGCAGTGGTGCCCTCACACACAGGTACTCTGCACCATGCCCCTATAGGGGCAACTTCTAAGTGACCAGGTGCAATGTAAGTTGCAGTGAAAGGGCGCATGTACCCTTTCATGCAGTCTGCAATGGCAGTCCTGTAGAAGCCTTTGCATGGGCTCCCTATGGGTGACAAAAGAAATGCTGCAGCCCACAGGGATCCCCTGGAACCACAATGCCCTGAGTACCTAGGTACCATATAGTAGGGACTTCTAAGCAGGCACCAGATTGCCAATTTTGGGTGAAATACTGGGTTACCAGTATGCAGTGACAACATTTAGAGGAGGGTGCATAATCACTGGGGTCCTGGTTAGAAGGATCCCAGTGAACACAGTCAAGCATACTAACATCAGGCAGAAAATGGGGGAACAATGGCAAAAATAGGGTACTTTCATACAGCCACACACTGGTGTCGAGCCATCCTGGAGCTGCGTCGGACTTGCAGGGAACACCGAGGGAACAGTGGCAGAGTCAGCACAAGCGCAAGTGCGAGTGTATCCTGGAAGACGGTAGGAGAAGAGGAGAAGGCGACTGAAGGAGGCTGGCCTGGCTTGTAGTGGGTACCAGAGGTACTTACACCTTGTGCCAGGTCCAGTTATCCCTTATAAGTGTAGAAGAGGTGTTTCTAGCAGCTTAGGCTGATAGAAGGTAGCTATGGCAAAGCAGCTTAGGCTGAACTAGGAGACATGTAAAGCTCCTACTATACCACTGGTGTCATATGCACAATATCATAAGATAGCACAATTCACAGAAGTACTAAAAATAAAGGTACTTTATTTTTATGACAATATGCCAAAAGTATCTCAGTGAGTACCCTCAGTATGAGGATAAGTTATAGACACAAGATATATGTACACAAACCAAAATTAGGCAGGTAATAGCAAAAGGAAGTAATGCAAGCAATGTAAAGTTACAATAGATTGCAATAGGAGCACATAGGTATAGGGGCAACACAAACCATATACTCCAAAAGTGGAATGCAAACCACGAATGGACCCCAAACCTATGTGAGCTTGTAGAGGGTCGCTGGGACTGTAAGGAAGCAGTGAGGGTTAGAAAAATAGCCCACCCCAAGACCCTGAAAGGTAGGTGTAAATTGCACCTACTACCCCCAGAGAGCACAGAAGTCGTGATAGGGGGTTTCTGCAAGAGGAACAAACACCAGCAATGCAACAACAGTGGATTTCCGGACCTACGTACCTGTAAGAGAAGGGGACCAAGTCCAAGAGTCGCGACAGTGTCGAGAGTGGGCAGGAGCCCAGGAAATGCCAGGTGAGGGTGAAAGGAAGCTGCCACCTGTTAGAAGAAGCTTGGAGTTCTGCAAGAACGAAGAGGACTAGGAACTTTCTCTTTGGAGGATGGATGTCCGACGTCGTGAAGAAGCATGCAGAGGTGTTCCCACGCAGAAAGACCACAAGCAAGCCTTGCTAGCTGCAAGGGTCGCGGTTAGGGTTTTTGGACGCTGCTGTGGCCCAGGAGGGACCAGGATGTTGCCACTTGGATGAGGAGACAGTGGGGGTACCCAGCAAGTCAGGGAGCCCTCACACAAGCAGGCAGCACCTGCAGAAGTACCTCAACAGGCACTTGCAAGAAGAGTACACCGGAGTCCATGCAAAGTCACAAAAGGGAGTCCCACAACGCTGGAGGACAACTCAGAAGGTTGTGCACTTCAGGGTAGAGTGTCGGGGACCCAGGCTTGGCTGTGCATGAAGGAAATCCTGGAAGAGTGCACAGGAGCCGGAGCAGCTGCAAATCACGTGGTACCCAGCAATGCAGTCTAGCGTGTGGAGGCAAGGACTTACCTCCACCAAACTTGGACTGAAGAGTCACTGGACTGTGGAAGTCACTTGGACAGAGTTGCTGAGTTCCAGGGACCACGCTCATCATGCTTAGAGGGGACCCAGAGGACCAGTGATGCAGTCTTTTGTTGCCTGCGGTTGCAGGGGGAAGATTCCGTCGACCCACGGGAGATTTCTTCAGAGCGCCTGGTGCAGAGAGGAGGCAGGCTACCCCCAGAGCATGCACCACCTGGAAAAAGTTGAGAAAGCCAGCAGGATGAAGCGATACAAGGTTGCTAGCAGTCGTCTTGCTACTTTGTTGCGGTTTTGCAGGCGTCCTGAGCAGTCAACGGTCGATCCTTTGGCAGAAGGTGAAGAGGGAGATGCATAGGAACTCTGATGAGCTCTTGCATTTGTTTTCTGGTGAGATCCCCAAAGCAGAGACCCTAAATAGCCAGAAAATGAGGTTTGGCTACCTAGGAAGGAGGATTGGCTACCAATAGAGGTAAGAGCCTATCAGAAGGAGCCTCTGACGTCACCTGCTGGCACTGCCCACTCAGAGCAGTCCAGTGTGCCACAAACACCTCTATTTTCTGTGCCCATCAAAGAATTTCCAGAGGCTAGGGGTGGCTACTCCTCCCCAGCCCTCACACCTATTTCCAAAGGGAGAGGGTGTTACACCCTCTCTCAGAGGAAATCCTTTTTTCTGCCTTCCTGGGCCAGGGCTGTCTGGACCCCAGGAGGGCAGAAACCTGTCTGAGGGGTTGGCAGCAGCACCAGCTGCAGTGGAGACCACGGAAAGGCAGTTTGGCAGTACCCGGGTTCTGTGCTAGAGACCCTGGGGATCATGGAATTGTCCCCCCAATGCCAGAATGGCATTGGGGGGACAATTCCATGATCTTAGACATGTTACATGGCCATGTTTGGCGTTACCATTGTGACGCTGTACATAGGTAGTGACCTAGTGGTATGTACAGTGCACGCGTGTAATGGTGTCCCCGCACTCACAAAGTCCGGGGAATTTGCCCTGAACGATGTGGGGTCGCCTTGGCTAGTGCCAGGGTGCCCACACACTAAGTAACTTTGCACCTAACCTTTACCAGGTAAAGGTTAGACATATAGGTGACTTATAAGTTACTTAAGTGCAGTGGTAAATGGCTGTGAAATAACGTGGACGTTATTTCACTCAGGCTGCACTGGCAGGCCTGTGTAAGAATTGTCAGAGCTCCCTATGGGTTGCAAAAGAAATGCTGCAGCCCATAGGGATCTCCTGGAACCCCAATACCCTGGGTACCTCAGTACCATATACTAGGGAATTATATGGGTGTACCAGTATGCCAATGTGAATTGGTAAATTTAGTCACTAGCCTGTTAGTGACAAATTTGGAAAGCAGAGAGAGCATAACCACTGAGGTTCTGGTTAGCAGAACCTCAGTGAGACAGTTAGACATCACACAGGGAACACATACAGGGCACATACTTATTAGCTCTGGGGCCCTGCCTGGCAGGGTCCCAGTGACACATAGACTAAAGCAATATATATACAGTGAAATATGGGGGTAACATGCCAGGCAAGATGGTACTTTCCCACAGCGACGAATGTAGCAGAGGTGGCCATGGGGACGGTAAAGCATTGAGAAGTGGGGGTCATGGCTCAGCCCCCAGAACAGAGGAAGGAGGTGGATATGGAAAGGTAGGAAGCCATCTTAAATGGAGGTTAGAGGAAAGAACTGAGTTAACAAAGGAATATTTGCCAAGAAGCAATAAGGGGCAAATAAGGCAATTGCCAGCTAGAGGTGAAGGGGATAACAAGAGTAAATCCTGTAAAGTAAACAAAAAACAGAGAAGAAGCCCTTTCACTAAACCTAAAATTAATCTGTTGTTGAGGTCTTATTACAAGGTAAGACCATTAGTAATGGATACGTCCCCCAGGTTAATGGCGAAAGAGCAAGTAGCAAGGGTCCTTATCTAACAAGGCATGGAGGGCAAGAAGGAGATAGGGGAGAGTGAAGTAGGGGGAAGTCTGCAAACACTCTAGGTAAAATCAGGTGGTTCCATGGAACAGAGTGGGGGCAGTGAGGGCACCACTCCCAAACAGCTGATTAGTGTACGCTCCTTCTATAGGAACCTTCTCAGGGTACCAGAGTCATCAGCCCCCGACCAGGCCACAGAACTGACTCTAGTTCTGCCTTAAATGTCTTGATGGAGATGATGATCCTTGCTCTTTCCAACAACATTAAAAGGCGCTTTGAAACCTCTGAAACAAATAAAGGGGAGATATGAGAAGCTTGTGAGGTACTGTTAAAGAAGTTCGACCTCTTAACAGTTAGAACCCAGGACCTTGAAGAGTCTGTAGGAGCATTGAAGGAGGAACTAAGGTTACATAAAGAAGAAATCCAACTATTGAAAGGGAACAAGCAGGACCTACAAAATAAACTGGAACAGCTAGAGAATAGCTCGAGGAGAATTTGAGAATTTTAAATGTACCTTAAGGAGCGTAAATCATATCAAATCATATGTGGTCTCTCTCATTAAGTCAGCAGAAAAATCGTGTTACATTTTCAAACATTTGTGAAAAAAATATTGACAAAGGTGTTAAAATTGAAAACTATCAGAGGTGAAGATTTCTCTTTCGAGATCAGGTCGGATTTGTCCATGGTAACCATAAATAAACAATGGGAGTTAGGAAGACATCTGGAAGAATTAAAAAAGCTAGGCGTTTCAGCGTAACTTACATTTCCGGCCGCCCTACAAATAATATACATTAATAGGATGTACAGTATAAGAGACATTAAAGCAGCAGATGAGCTGCTGGAGGGTATCAAGAGTGGGGATGTTGAGAAAAACTAAACGGTTAGACTGTGTAAGGATGGATACACCCGGAAAACTCATAGGTGCTCTAAAATTGAACTAACGCCAGTCCACTATGCAAGGGGTGTTCTCCAAGGGAAGGGAACGGGGGCTCACGATGCTGGAGGAAGGGGGGTCACTGGGAGGAGAGCATGTGGGGGAAAAGAAAAAAAAAACTCATACACCTCAGCTAGTTTCTTATTATTCATAACGGATGCATAATATCAGTGGGTGCCGGGGGCTAGGAGTAGAGCAATCCAAATTATGTTATGGAATGTTAATGGTCTGAGAAAAGGGATAAGTGATAAGATCCTACAATACTTGAGGGACTCTCCATCGCAACTATTAATCCTGCAAGAAAATCACCTAACTAGAGCTGAATGTATGGAGTTGTTTAAGACACAAAAGTGGGTTCAATTTTGTGTTTGCACTGAGCATAACTTTATTACTAAGGGAGTGGTAATCCTGATCAAACAACAGGTCAATGAAGTGGTATTGGAGGTAAAGACAGATACAGCAGGAAGATGGATTATAGTTAAGTTACAGATAAGTGGTAGGAGGACTACATGGTAGGGTTTTATGGCTCAAACTCTGATGATATAGAGCCACTCAGAAGGATGTTCTCTCAGGCGAGAGACTTTAACATGGTTTTAGATAATAAATTAGACAGATCAATGAAATGTAGATCCATAAATACGCCAAAATCTCAGCGATATCTGAGGGGCGTGATGAGGGAATTCAGGCTGTGTGATCTGTGGAGACAGAGAGCCGGTGTGAAACAGAGTTTCTCCTATAGCATTAAAAAGTATGGTCATGCATCTTGGATTGACTATTTCCTAGTAGATCGGGTATTGTGTGACTCAGTGGAGGATATAGCCTACTTCGCAGCTCATTTATCGGACCACTTGGCTGTAGTACTAAGAATATGTCTCTCTCAGGATACAGGAATCAGGAGATGGACATTAGACATCATGCTATTGTTAGCTAATGAGGTCTACATGTGGAGGCAGAGGAGTTTTTTCAGATCAATCTGGGCTCTGCCCCTATGTGGTATGGGACACATTCAAAGCGGTCAGACAATGAAACATCATGAGCCTTGACAGCTATAGAAATAAACAATATAGAAATGAAATAAGCCACTTAGAACAAGATATGTTCAATCAATCAATCAATCAGTTTTTGTAAAGCGTGGCTACTCACCCATGAGGGTCTCAAGGCGCTGGGGGGCAGAGTGCGTCATCCAAAGAGCCACATCTTGAGGTTCTTCCTGAAGATGGTGAGCGATGGGCTTTGTCTGAGGTGCATGGGGAGGTTGCTCCAGCTCTTTGCTGCGATGTAGGTGAAGGATCATCCTCCGAAGGTGGTTATACGAATGCGAGGAATGGTGGCCAGGGCCAGATGGGTGAACCAGAGGGATCTGGCGGGTGTAGAAGGAGATGTTATTGGGTCAGGTAGGCTGGTCCTGCGTTGTGTATGGCCTTGTACATGTGGGTGAGTAGCTTGAAGGTGATTCGTTTCTCGACCAGGAGCCAGTGGAGGGTCCTCAGGTGTTGGGAGATATGTTCTCGGCATGGGAGGTCCAGGATTAGTCTGGTGTGGCATTCTGGATCAGTTGTAGTTTTTTAATGTTTCTAGTCGAAACTTAGAGGGTGTTGCCGTAGTGCAGCTTGCCTGTGACTATGGGTGATTGTCCTGCGGCAGTCTGCTTCGAACCATCTAAAGATTTTCTGAAGTTTGCAGAGTGTGTGCCAGCAGGAGGAGGCAACTGAGTTTACCTGGCGGGTCATGGATAGGGAGGAGTCAAGGATGATGCCTAGGTTGCGGGCATGATCAGTCAGTGAAGTTGAACAGCGTTAGACTCAGGGAGGATCCTTGGGGGACTCCACAGTTGAGTCCTGTGGGTCTGAATGTGTAGGGCGGAGTCTGACCCTCTGAGTCCTCCCAGAGAGGAAGGAGTGGATCCATTCCATGGCTCTTCCGCTCATTCCTATGTCATGGAGTCTGGTGCGTAGAGTGCTGTGGGAGACCATGTCAAAGGCTGCTGAGAGGTCGAGGAGTATGAGTGCTGCAGTGTGGCTGCAGTTTAGGAGTGATTGGATGTCATTGGTGGCTGCCAGGAGGTCTGTCTCCATGCTGTGGTTGTTGTGGAAACCAGACTGGGAGCTGGCCAGGGAGTTGTTGGCCTCGATGAAATTCTGTAGTTGTGCGTTGATTGCTTTCCCCAGTACTTTGGCGGGGAAGAGTAGCAGTGAGATGGGCTGGAAATTCTGTAGTTCTGAAGGGTCAGCCAAGGGTTTCTTCAGGAGAGGGCGTATTTCAGCATGTTTCCCATCCTTGCAAAAAGGTTCCAGTGTTGATGGAGCAGTTCATCGTGTTTTGGAGCTCGGGGTGGTGGATGTGCTGGCTCTGATGTATATGTGGTGCGGGCAGGGTCTATGTGGGCTCCAGAGTGGGTGCTGTTCATGATGCTGACTGTTCCACCGTAGTGAGCGTGGATGAGCTGAGGATGGTCTGGGTGGGTTCTGCGGGGTGGGTTGGTTGCAGGTTCCGAAGCCAGGTTTTTCTGAGAGGAAACTGTTGTAGATGTCCTAGACCTTATGGTGGAAAAAGGTGGCGAGTTTGTCACAGAGGTCCTATAATCTCAATGCTGGTGGCTTCGGAGGGGGGATTTTTGAACTCGTTGATGTCTGAAAGAGTTCCTTTGAGTTGTGTGTGGAGGAGTTGATGAGATCCCGGAATGCGTCCTTCCTTACGTTCTTGATGTTTCAGCAGTGGGTGGCGGTTGCAGCTCTAAAGGAGGCGAGGTTTTCGTTGGTTTGGCTATTCTTCCATTTTTTCTCCAAGTGTCTGTTGGTGAATTATGAGTCCTGGAGTTTGGTGGTGAACAAGCTGGCTTTCTTAGGTACGCATTTGGCTAATGTCAACCGGAGGGAGGATAGAGTGTCGGCGCATTTGGGGATCCATGCATTGAGATTGTGCGCTGCTGTGTTGGCGTCTTTGGAGGGAGGAATTTAGCGAGAGATGAGGTGAGTTGCTCATTGGTGATTTTGTTCCATTTCCCGTGTGAGGGTCTGATGGCGCGGGTGCAGCTGCTGGGTGCAGCTGCTGGGTAAAATGTATGCATCAGTGGTCGGTCCAGTCTGGGGTGGAGATGGTCTAGATGGTGATCTGGTTGCTGTTAAGATGCAAGAATCAACTAACGATGAGTACAGATGGGGAGAAAAATAACAATTTGACCAATAGATTGAGTCATTTAAGGCAGCAGCTTGAAGATGTATTACAAGCTAGAATCACACAAAGATGGAAGGCGAGTAAACTGGCGCAGGGAAATTGTTCACTTGTAAGAGCAAGAGGGACCAAGTGCAGAATTATACAAAAAAAATTGAGCTTGACTAGTCGGGGAAAAGGACTACAAGCAGCAAGGGAATAGAGAATGCTTTTCAAAAGTTCTTTACACAACTCTATACAGAAGGGTCAGAAGGGGGGGAGGAAGATGTAGGAGCTTGGTTAGGGAAGGACACACTGCCAAGTCTTACACAAGAGGAGCAGATCTTTTTTAATAAACCAATTTCTCCAGGGGAAATAAGAGCACCTTTGAAAGGAAGTACGGGAGGAAAAGCAGCAGGTCCAGATGGCATCCTAGTGGAGCTTCATAAGGTCCTGGGTGGCGATAGTACCAGCCATGTCAGAATTGTTTGTAGGGATCCTTGGGAACTTGGCCCCTCTACCGACCTCTTGGAATGAGACAATCATCTCATTGATTTTGAAGCCAAGCAAACTTCCGGTTAAGTGCGAATCATATAGGCCTATATCATTGTTAAACAGTGATTCTAAGTTATTTCCTAAAATATGGTGGATAGATTAAATGGAGTGGTGAACGGTTTGATACATCCAGACCAGAAAGGTTTAATTAGAGGCAGATTCTTACATGAATTGACCTTCAACTTGGTTGGCGCAATAGATTTGGCCACAACTCATGAAGACCTTCTAGCTATTATAACTTTGGACACAATAAAGGCCTTTGATAGAGTCAAATGGCAGTATTTAAATACGATTCTCCGATTCTGCAATTTAGGTGAAAAATTCTGTAGGGCTATTGTTAGATTTATCATGCTCCCTTGGTATTGGTGAATGGGAACTTTACAAAGCCCTTTAGGATAACCAGAGGTACTAGAGAAGGCTGTTTCCTATCTCCTCTACTGTTTAATTTGTATATAGAACCTTTTGCTAGGAAAATAAGGCAGGATCCCACAATATCCCGTTTTAGGTGCAACGGATAGGAGAAAAAGGTAGCCCTGCATGTGGATGACCTTTTGGTTTATTCTGCTGATCTATCAACAGCTCTTCCCATATCATTGGGAATAGCAGAGAACTTCGGCAGAGTGTCTGGATATTAAGTGAATGGTGGGAAGACAGAGATAATGTCCGCGAATCAGAAGAATGAACAAAGGCAAGGAAAAGGTGAAATGAGATACCTAACTATGACCCTTACACAACCCTTACACAGGATATTGAACAACTCTCAGCCTGTTCAAGATGGCCTAAGTTGAATTTCTTACACAACTCCATCCCACTCCAAATGAGCAAAGGGTGCTTAAATAAATTACAACAAGCTATACATTAATTCGCGCGGGCATATAAGGGCCCCAGGATTTCCTGGAAAAAGCTGCTTGGGAGCAGAAAGAAGGGAGGCTTGGCGCTACTGGATTTGCAATACTATGCATGGGCATTTCGACTTAAAAACTTCAAGATGCTCTTCTCCTCCCCGGACTCTAAAGCAGTTGGTGGTATGTTTAAGGCTATGGTAGGCACTGTGAAAGGGGCAGCAAAGCACGTTCTATACAAATTTTGAGATCCAAAATTCTTTAAAAAGGTAAAACTGAAGATCTCGCTAAGAGTTGGTATCAGTTAAGATCAGCAGCGAAGGGTATGTACTACAGTCAAAATGCCCCCATCTGGAATGGCCGGGCACTCCAGAGTGTTTAAATGATGTATTAGCTGTGCCAATCAGGAATGCTGGCATAGAATACTGGGGGTACCTTTTCAGGGAAGGATCCCTGCTCTCCTGGGAAGAGCTAAAGGACAAAACAGGGGGGGGGGTGCTATCCAGGCTGAACACTCAAGTGAATTGGGGCTCAGCAAATCATATGGAAGATAAATTACTCAGAGAATCCTCCAGTCCAAAGATAGTATTGGTTTGGTACTGGGAAATCTTATCAGTATTAGACAGTGATTTTAAGTTTGCAGAAGGCCTTTGGGGAGACAATATGCCTCAGGAGCGGGTACAAGAGTAGTGGCAAGCAGCAATGTGCACTCTTGTTGACGTAGTAAAGCGCGCTCCGTCGCTCCATTAAGGAAAAACCATCTATTTTCTATACATAGAGCTTATTTGTCTTTGGACAAGCTTTCCAGAATGAAGAAAGGAGGAGTGGTAGAATTCAGAGCTAATATATTGAGGCGAGAAATCATGGTAAGTCTCTCCTTGATCATCTTTGGACAATTACAGGAATCCGAAGTGAGGAGTAGAGAAAGGAGGAACCTGCTTTTTTACTCTATTCTTCTGGCTAAAAGAGAAATCTGTTGAAAATGGGTAGCAGTGTCCCCTCGCTTGCACACGGAGTGGTGTAATGCTCTTTTCCTCCTGGACCTCTTGGCTGCTTTTGATACAGTCTGCCACCATACCCTACGCACATGCCTCCATGATGCATGGATTTGCAACAAAGCCTTGGACTGGATCACCACTTTCCTCACCGGCAGAACCCAGAGAGTCCACCTCCCACCCTTCCGATCTGAAGCCACCAAGACCATCTGCGGTGTACCCCAAGGATCCTCCCTCAGCCCGACCCTCTTCAACATCTACATGGCTCCGCTTGCCAAAA
Organism: Pleurodeles waltl; assembly: GCF_031143425.1. Taxonomy (NCBI): domain Eukaryota; kingdom Metazoa; phylum Chordata; class Amphibia; order Caudata; family Salamandridae; genus Pleurodeles; species Pleurodeles waltl. Next base: position 15,163,440 of record NC_090438.1, on the reverse strand, counting down.
TCGTCCGATCTCACAACCTCAACATCGTCTCTTACGCCGATGACACCCAGCTGATCCTCTCCCTCACCAAGGACCCTGCCACCGCCAAAACCAACCTCTATGAAGGAATGAAGGCCGTCGCCAACTGGATGGAGAACAGTCACCTTAAACTGAACTCGAACAAGACAGAGGTCCTCATCCTTGGTCCCACCCCTCCGCCTGGGATGACTCCTGGTGGCCGACCACACTGGGAGCCATACCAACGCCCACCAACCACGCACACAATCTGGGTTTCATCCTAGACACATCGCTCTCCATGACCCAACAAGTCAACGCCATCTCATCCTCCTGCTTCAATACCCTCCACAAGATCTACAGGTGGATCCCCAGGGAAACAAGAAGGACGGTCACCCAGACCCTCGTCAGCAGCAGTCTGGACTAGGGCAACGCTCTCTATGCGGAAACCCTGCCAACCTCCAGAAAAGACTGCAACGCATACAGAATGCCTCTGCACGCCTCATCCGCGACATCCCCCGCCACAGCCACATCACATCCCACCTGAGAGACCTACACTGGCTCCCCGTCAACAAGAGGATCACCTTCAAGCTCCTCACCCATGCCCGCAAAGCACTCCACAACACCGGACCAGCATACCTCAATGAATGACTTACCTTCTACACCCGAACCAACAGCTCCGTTCCACCAACCTCGCCCTCGCCACCATTCCACGCATCCACAAGACAACAGCAGGCGGCAGATCATTCTCCTACCTCGCCGCCAAGACCTGGAACACCATCCCCATCCACTTACGGCAGACCAAGGACCTGCTGACCTTCAGGAGACACCTCAAGACCGAGCTGTTCGAGCAGTAGCAGCTCCCGTTTCCCCCCCTCAAGCACCTTGAGACCCTCACGGGTGAGTAGTGCGCTCTACAAATGCATTAATTGATTGATTGATTGATTTTCCACATGTCAAAAATGAAAATAGATGTGGGAGGGTCAAAAAAGAAAAAGGAGAAACTGTGGGCACCTCTGGTGAAGTGGTGAGGAAATCAAGGGTGTCAGTAGGGACCAGATTTGGGTGAAAGACGAAGTCGCATGATTATACACCTTTCCCACTCTACAGCCACATTGGTCTTCCTACAGAAGGCTAAGTAAGGGGCATAGGTCATCTCCGCTTGCAGAGGGCACGAAAGGTCAAGGTATGGAGTTGGCTTGGAGTCTGAGGTAAATGAGGACAAGAAAAATAAATGTTTCAAACAAGATGTGAAATTAAACATAAAAATTGGTAATGAAATCACCCCGGATAGAAACCATACTGCTGAAGGTATATCAGATACAGTGAAAGGCACATTTTCTAATTTCTGGGTGTTTACCATTGTAAACATAGCACCCTCCTTTGCCATTAGTTGCTTTTTGCGTGTTAAATTTAAAAGCAAGAACAAGTCACTAGCATTCAAATTACGCCATGGCATACAGTGTGATATAAAACCTGATATTACAATGTGCACTGAGGTAAGCTCTCTTCTTATCCTTATTTAGCGCCAGAACGTGGAGGGACATGTGCTTATTTGCAAGTCATGGGGCTGCCACAATGTGTTTTGATCTGTTTCAACCACTTCTCTGCTTGCCCTACAGGTCCAGGTGCAAGTGGGGCAGAGAACTAGACCCCAAAAGGGTCCAGAAATGTCAGCTGGCGAGCTGGAGATAGATTTGGCATCCCCTAGTGATAGGAATTGTTTTATGCAGGCAGGAACACCTTCTTGTAGAAAAACAATCCTAAAGACATTTTTGTCTTTATATGCTGTCTGCAAAGAGGAGAAATAAACATATTTGTGCTTGTCATGTCTACTTCAGGGAGGTTCCGCTTTTTGGCACATTCTCAGGTTTAGAAGTCTCTGTAAATCTGGGAATACACTAAAACCTATGGGAGAATGTATGGGAACACCCATTTTCCACCCATGGAAAGGATTTTGCATCTGGGTTAAGACATAAAAGTGACTCAAGCCAGACACAAAACCTTTGCAAATGTTGCAAACAATCAATCAAGGATTTGTAAAGTGTGGCTAATCACCCATAGGGTCTCAAGGCACTGAATATAGGCGTGCTGCTCAATCAAAGAGACAGGTCTTGAGGTCCTTCCTGATCTGCTTCAGTGATGCGGTCTGCATGAGCTTGAGGGGAAGTGTGTTCCATGTCCGGGCCACTAGGTAGGAGAAGTTTCTTCCTCTTGCTGTACTTTTCTGGCTCTTGGGGATGGCTGCAAGGGTTGAGCTGGGAGGTACGGAGACATTTGTTGGGTACGTAGAAGGTGATGCAGTGGTTGAGGTATGCTGGTCCTATGTTGTGCAGAGCCTGGAAGGTGTGGATCAGGAGTTTTTATGTGATGCACTTGTTGACTGGGAGCCAGTGTAGGTCTCTAAGGTGGGAGAAGATTTGGCTGTGTTAGGGGCTGTCCAGGATGCTGGCTGCTGCTTTCTGGACTCATTATTGTCTTGATTAGAGTTCTTGGTAATGCCGGCATATAGTGCATTGCCATAGTCCAGTTTGCTGCTGATGAGTGTGTGGGGGGATCTATTTGAAAATCTTCCGCAGGAGATGGAGGGTGTGAAAGCTTGATGAGGAGATGGCTTTAACTTGGCAGGTGATCGATAGAGTGGAGTCCAGGATAATGCCCAGATTGCATGCATGAACTGTGGGGGAAGGGGCGTTACCCAGATCGGTGGGCCACCAGGAGTCGCTTCAGGCAGAAGGGGCGGAGCCAATCATTAGGATCTCTGTCTTATCCGATTTGAGCTTGAGGCAGCTGGCCTCCATTCAGGTGGCAACTGCTCTCATCACGTTGTGGAAATTCCTCTTGGCTTGCCCAGAGTCCTCAGACAGGGAAAGGATCAGTTGGCTGTTGTCAGCGTAGGAGACTATGTTTAGCTTGTGTTGTCTGGTGATCTTAGCGAGCGGGCCATGTAGACGTTGAAAAGTGTTGGGCTGAGTGAGGACCCTTGGGGCACTCCCCAGCAAGTGTCTTTAGGTTCTGATGTGAACTGTGATAGTTTGACCCCCTGTGTTGTTCCGGTGAGGAAGGACCTGATCCAGATCAGGGCTTTGTCTCAGATGCCAGCATCCTTCAGTCAGTTGTAGAGGGTGGAGTGGGAGATGGTGTCCAATGCAGCAGAGAGGTCAACAAGGATGAGTACAGCAATGCCTCCGAGGTCCAGTATGATGCGTATGTCATCAGTGCCTGCTAAGAGTGCAGTTTTGATGCTGTGGTTGCTTCTGAAACCGGACTGGGAAGGGTCAGGGATGTGGTGTGTTTTGAGGAACTCAGTTAGATGCTGGTTGATGGCCTTCTCTGTTACCTTGGCTGGGAAAGGAAGCAGACAGATGGGTCTGTAGTTATTCAGCTCCCTAGGATTGGTGGTGGGTTTCTAGAATAACATGCTGATTTTGGCATGTTTCCAGTCTGAGGAGAATGTTGCAGTCTTGAAGGATAGGTTGAGCTCCGGTGCTACTATAAGGGCTTAGAGCCCGACCACAAAAATCCAAGCTGGAAAACATTGTTTCTGGTACAATCATTACTTTCAATACCATCAGACCACCCCACAAACAAACACATCTCACCTCCACATCTACCTGTCTGAAATCTGTTACAGAACATCCCCATTTTACAGCCTTAACTGCACAGTCAACAAACTTGAAAGCTTACTACTCTGCCTAGCTCTCCACCTATCTCACTTTAAATCTTGAAATGGAAGACTGTAGCCTCAACAGCCCTTTTCCTCCAGTGTTCAAGGAAAATGTAATGCATGTTGCATCCGGCCACTGTTAAGAAATGTTCACCTTCTGAAAATATTTTAGTCAGTCTTCTAAACACTGCAACTAACTTGGATAAGATCGCTCAGCTCACCAATAAGAAGCTGAACTCATCAAAGTCAAACTCAATAAATGGTTCTCCAAAGAACCTTTTTTCTTGAAAAGAAAAGACAGAACTTTAAGCAGAAGATGGAAAACGAATTTTTCTCTCCAATAAAAGAGCTTGCCACATTAATGACAGATTCTAATAAGCTGCTACAATCAGAGCAGAAATGGCACACTTCCAGTTTCATACTGTATTCTGAGTATACCGTTTTATGTATGCCTTTGTATGCGTGGGTCAGCATCTTGAACTGGCTCCTCTTCTGGATTGGAAGCCCGTATAGTGGTCAAGGATGAGTCTTGCCATTGAGTTTTGTATTCTCTGGAATTTCTTCAGGAGGCATGCAACGATTCAGCAATTCCTACTAAAAGAGAATTACCATAGTCCAACATGTTGGTGATGAGGGCTTGAATGTCGGTCCTTCTGGTGTCAATTTGGAGCCATCTGAAATTTTATGGAGCATGTGTAGGGTGTGGAAGAAGGCAGAGGAGACGAGAAGACTGTGTTTCCCTGTTTCTACATAGATAACTTGCTGTCCAGAGTGATGCCATCTATGGAAGTTGATTCTAGTGGAGGGGTCTTTTGAAAGCAAGAGGATGGACCGGCGTGTCTTTGGCATATGAAATTACGTTGGGTCCATGAGATCTGACGGTGTTGGCGGGTGGGGTCATGTACATGTTAACAAAGGTAGGGCTGAGGTACAATCCTTGTGGGATACGACAGATGATCTCCTTGGGTTCCAAGGGCAATGGTGGGAGACAGTTCTTTGGGTACAATTCATTGTGTTAATAGAATGTTATTAATATAAATGTGAGAGTCAGATTCTCACTTACAATCACTACAGTGAATATAAACTATTTTTGAAAAGTACTATTTGTAAAGAGCTCATGTCTGGATGTCACCATGCATCTATATTGCACCTACGCCACAAAAATACTTTATTCTAGACCTCTCCAGCTACATCAAGGAGCAATTTCTAAAATATCATTTGGGGCTGCCACCTTGCACTCTGCACCTTTCCCAATGGTTGAGAGAAGTCACAATGAAGGCCTGCCACCTGTGTGGTAAAGATATGGATGATCTGCTGCACTTGCGATGTACCTGCACAAAGCCGTCGGAAGAAAGGAGACAACCGTTACAGCTTCTCTTTAACCAAAGTGTGATCTATTTGAGGAGACAGACAGTGTTGGCCTGCTTCATCCCTGAAGATACACAGCTGAGCTGCAGATTTGTAAAACTCTTAGCATTGTTGCACAAGAAAGTGCAAAAGGGAGAGGTATAAGTAGTTGGTCTACTTTTGGCATTTTCTACTCTCTTTAATCTTGCAACTGGCATATTCTGTGCTCGAACTTTGAGTCTGGTTTTGAGGTGGAGGCTTCTGGCTTTCAGCCTATGAAAGGCAGCTCCAAGCTATGCTCTTGGCACTTTTTTGTTTTTTGGGAACCTTTTGTGGCACAATGGTTAGAGCGGCAGACCTGATGCAGAGATCTGGTCCGGAACCAGGGTTCAATTCCCGCTGAGGCGGGTCTTGGGCTCAATTCCCTTGGGCTAGATATTCGCCTCAGTGCCTAATCTAATTGATGGGTCCCACTCTGTAACTCTGGGCAATAGCTTGCTTAATCTCCACAATGGCCCTAACAGCGCTTAGATGCCTGGCTTCACCCTGTGGGTTGCCCAGGAGTGGGCGCCTCACAGGGAAAAGCCAGGAGGGGTTCCACAGCAGTATGCGTTCAGCGCCTTGAGACCCTTACGAGTGGGTAGTGCGCTATACAAGTGCGAACTTTATGTTTTTGCGCATGTCACTTTCAGCACTTAGAAATGGGCTGTTAGGCAGGGGCTTTTGCTTCTCGGCTCACAGTGCCTAATGATGCTCTCAAGTGTATAACTTCGCACTTGGCTCAGAGACAAAACATGCTTTGTAGATTTGCCCCAGCGGAAGGAGCACATGCATATTGTTTTACTGACTGTTTGAATTTTGCAATGGTGTTTAGAAATTATGGTAATTAAATAAACTTGGACTTATAATGCACATTGGAATTTTGGTGCAAGCATTCATCATGATAATGTACACTTACATAAAAAAATACAATTGATATGTTAATGTTTAGTTGTTAAAACCGGTGTGTTTCATTTACATTCTTAAACAACAATATTATACATATATGCATTTCACAAGTAATAATAATTTGCATGTAGGACATTTTTGGAAATGAATGGGTCCAGAGGAAATTTAAAGAGGCAATTCAACAGTAAACAAGAAAAAAGAAAAATTCACCTTCGATTCCGGTGACAACGGGGTTGCTTTGCTTCCTGGTCAAATAATAGCTGCATAGGAAGGGTTTGGACGACCGGGTTAATAATGAAAACCAAAGTGCAGAATGGAAAAAAGGTAGGTTTTGACCTTATATCCCTTTGAATCAGGTGTGGAGTATGTTAGCTGTAAGACACATTGTGATTAGCCCAGCGGACAAACTGGGTGTACTCTCTCCAAAAGCTGTTTTTGCCTATGACTCCTTCAAAACAGATGGAAAAATCTGACCCACCATCTAAATACAGCGGGCAGACTGACTAGTATGCAGTGTGGTGAATCATTTTAGTTCCCCCCTGGGCTCAGGAGTCAATTTAGTCATTGTCTTGAAGGCCTGTTGCCCTTTTTAGCTACTAACCTTTTACCTACTTAGCATGCTCTGTTTTATCCCATTTATTTCATTATTACTTTTAGCACTTCACAGTTGCTTACATCCCATCCCGAGGGTAATTCTGCTGTGGAGAGGAGGAATCAAGATCTATAACAGTCCTGAAAAGCTCGAGTATTATGTCCAGGCTGCAGTTGGCTTCATCACGTTTATGGGGTCTAGAGAGCACTGACTATTCTGCCTATCCTTGGGAGGATGCACTCCTTATGAGATACTCTTTGGAATATCTATGAATGTCCCAGATCTAAATGGCCCTGGTATGGTGACAGCAGACACACCATTTGACATAAAAGAACGTTCCACTGTATTACAGGAGCTTCAACAATTTTGTGATTACAATTCATCTGCCAGCGCCGCCACCTTGGGAATAAGGTACTTATCAACAACATCCACTGGCTGGATTCCTAAAGTATGTGTTCTGGTTCGTGAGAAGATTGCTGTGAAAATGAATTCAGTCCAACCTACAGAGCTGCCAGGCTCCAAAGGAATCAGATTTGTCTCCATTGACAACATCAACTTGCACCATGTGGCTTATCCTGCACAGGGTTGTTCCCGCTCCCCTATCACTACCCAACAGCATATATCTCTTCAAAGATGGAAAAATGCGTCTGAATATAAAGGCATGCGCAACAATGCTACAACTGCCCACTCGAGCATTGGGAGGGTAATGAAATAAAATTAAATGTGCATTTATATAGCGCAGCTTATCACCCAGGTCTATAGGCACGGGGAGATTACTGGATTGGTCCAGAATCACAGGACATTGCACCCATGCCGAGAGTTGAACCCGGATCTCCAGCTCCGGTCACTTTGACCACTGCGCTACATGAGAATAAGCTTCTGATGATTTCGGTCACCATCTCACTGACAAGAACTGTCCAAGATGTGGCTGTTTATTAATCCAATGCAACATAAACTGATGACACCATCTAGTATGAATCTCCACAAGAAATGGATCCATCCACCAGTGCTGCACAAGCTCCAGTGTTTGCGCAGACTGCTTCTGGTTACTTCATCGACCTAGATGACTTTGCTTCATCCTCATCTACATCTTCAACTGACCCTGTTCCCAAGACACGTACGCGGTACACATGGCTAACACATAACTATCTGGTGTATCCATGGTATTATCTGTGTATTTTACTGACCTTGCTTGCTTTTCTGTTATGGATTGGTTTTGTGACTGTTTTCTTTCTCCTGATACATGGTCATCATCTTCCTGAATGCTCTTCTGTTGAGCCAGTGAATGCAGTTTTAAGACAACATCCCTCCTTGCATAAGGTCCGAAGAGACTTGTCCCTTGTGAACATTTCAGCAGTACCAATTCCAGATGGGATTGTTTGGGATAAAGGGCCATATGTATGAAAACATGAGCTTGCGAATCGCAAATAGCGATTTTTAAGAAATCGCTATTTCTGAGTCGCAATTGGCCATGCAATAAAATTGCGATTCGGAATTAGCGATTTCTTAAAAATTGCTATTTGTGGTTTGTGAGGCCCATTTACCGAATCGCAATTTGCATTCTCTCAATTTGCGATTTTTTTGCGATTTGGTAAAAAATCGCAAATTGCGAGAAAGTTCGAGAATGCACACCTGGAGGAGCCTGATGACATCACCAGCAGGAAATGAGTCATCCCAGGCAGTTTCAGGTGCCACACCCAAACCAGCATCCTGAGAGAGAGCAGCCCAGCACACAGAGCAGCACTCAGCAGGAGCAGAAACACCTGAGCCAGGATGGAGACCCCAGGACCATCACAGGAGAAGGCAGAAAGAAAGCGCAAGCTTAAATTTAGTGAACAGGAGCTTGAGGTCCTGACTGAAGAGGTGGTGAGGAGACATGACCGCCTGTTCAGGAAATCTTCACTCCAGGTTCCTGAGAGCGAAAAAAGAAGATTGTGGCTGGACATTCAAGCAAAAATCTGCGCCATTGGAGTGGCACAGCGCACCAAAGAGGAGATAAAAAAAAGGTGGTAAAACCTGCGGTCCCGTGCAAAGGAGAGGGTGGCAAGGAGACTTGCGGAGGCCAGGGGTACAGGTGGCGGACCACCAACCGAAGCACCATCTACACCATTGGAGGACCTGGTGGAATCCACACTCCTCCCTGAAGCTGTGACAGGGGTCACAGACATCGACACCTCCGGTACACCGAGTACCAGCCAAGGTAAGTGCAATGTTGTTTGTGAACCCGATATGTGTATGCACAAAAGGCCCTTAGGAATTAGCATGTAATGTGAAGCAGTGTGTTAAGTCCACATATTAGAAGCAGCACAACAATGCATTATGGGAGTTGCGGTCCACAAACTAGTACAGACAGTAGAATAACAATGTAATTAAGTATAGTGACACCCAAAGTAACACAACACATACAACACCGTGTAGAGCAGTACCTGTACCTTTATTGCCATTTTCAGACAGATAATGTAACATACAGAACTGACATGTTGCATATTGTTGTTGCAGGTGGGCCAGGCCCAGCAGCCACACACAGTCCATGTGTAGGGGAGACGGACACCCATCAGCCCTCGGACACCAACACCAGTGGGTCCCTCCACATCTCCACTGTCCGCCGCAGGCCCAGGGCACTACCACTGCCAGAGTTAAGCGGCGACTCGGATATGCAGCAGGAAGGGCCAAGCACACCGTCTGCACCAGACAGGAGCAGCCAGATTCTGGAGGGCAGGGGTCAGCCAGCACCACGCAGGAGTGCAACAGAGTCCCAGCAGCAACCTCATGAGGCAGGTGAGGGTCTGTCCTTGTTTGGGAGCCTTGAGGCTGCTATGTTGCAGCAGCAGCGCCTGCAAAACAAGCGCATACTTAGTTTGGACCGGAACCAGCGACTGCACAACCGACACATGACGGGCCTGCATCGGCAACTTGACGCACTAAATAACAACATTTCACAGCTGCGTGAGGGACAGGTGCAGGCTTCTGAGGACACTAGGGACCTAACTAGTGCAGTCCGTGACCTCTGCCAGGAGCTGCGCCATTGTAGGAGGCTGGACTGGCTTGTAGTGAGTACCAAGGGGTACTTACACCTTGCACCAGGCCCAGGTATCCCTTATTAGTGTATAGGGTGTCTAGCAGCTTAGGCTGATAGATAATGGTAGCTTAGCAGAGCAGCTTAGGCTGAACTAGGAGACGAGTGAAGCTCCTACAGTACCACTAGTGTCATATGCACAATATCATAAGAAAACACAATACACAGATATACTAAAAATAAAGGTACTTTATTTTTATGACAATATGCCAAAGTATCTCAGAGTGTACCCTCAGTGAGAGGATAGAAAATATACACAAGATATATATACACAATACCAAAAATATGCAGTATAGTCTTAGAAAACAGTGCAAACAATGTATAGTTACAATAGGATGCAATGGAGACACATAGGAACTGCTACAGACCACTGGGATCATGGGATTGTGCCACCAATGCCAGGATGGCATAGAGGGGGCAATTCCATGATCATAGACATGTTACATGGCCATATTCGGAGTTACCATTGTGAAGCTACACATAGGTAGTGACCTATGTGTTGTGCACGCGTGTAATGGTGTCCCCGCACTCACAAAGTCTGGGGAATTTGCCCTGAACAATGTGGGGGCACCTTGGCTAGTGCCAGGGTGCCCACACACTAAGTAACTTTGCACCTAACCTTTACCAGGTAAAGGTTAGACATATAGGTGACTTATAAGTTACTTAAGTGCAGTGGTAAATGGCTGTGAAATAACGTGGACGTTATTTCACTCAGGCTGCAGTGGCAGGCCTGTGTAAGAATTGTCAGAGCTCCCTATGGGTGGCAAAAGAAATGCTGCAGCCCATAGGGATCTCCTGGAACCCCAATACCCTGGGTACCTCAGTACCATATACTAGGGAATTATAAGGGTGTTCCAGTATGCCAATGTAAATTGGTGAAATTGGTCACTAGCCTGTTAGTGACAATTTGGAAAGAAATGAGAGAGCATAACCACTGAGGTTCTGATTAGCAGAGCCTCAGTGAGACAGTTAGTCATAACACAGGTAACACATACAGGGCACACTTATGAGCACTGGGGGCCTGGCTGGCAGGGTCCCAATGACACATACAACTAAAACAACATATATACAGTGAAATATGGGGGTAACATGCCAGGCAAAATGGTACTTTCCTACAGCCATGAAAGGGTTAGCCGGCGCAGACAGGAACACAGATTCCGGACAATGTTTGGCAGCTACTGCAGGTCCTCCAACAGGATGGGGAACTCAACAGCACTAATCGCCCATCGCGCAGTGGCGGCACAAGTGGAGGCTGCACATACCAGCAGGGACGTTGTCCAGGGACTTGTGCACATCACATATGTGATTGAACAGGTAATGGGACAGAGATCTGCCACTCCCAGTGAGGCAGCCTTGGGGGACACTGAGGACAGTTCAAGCCTCAGTAGTGTTGCCGTACCAGCAGCAGACACCAGACGGCGCAGTGCCAGGCGCAGCACTGCCACTGAAGGTGACAATCAAGGTGCCAGTGACTTAACTGGGCACTCGAGTGGTGTGCGTGGGAGGAGAAAGTGACTCTTGCCGCCATTACACTGCTGATGCCACAATGACGGAATAGTGCGAGACTCAATTCATTTGTTCATTTGCGTTTCTAACATCACCTGTTTACTTTATTTATCACTCATTCATTACCTGACGTATGGTAATAAATTTATATCACTACAGGTACAGTTGTCAGTGGATTTTTGTCATTTATACTCACGTCTGAAATGGTTGTGTGTGATGTCGGCACGCCTTTGCCTTCCCTCTGCTGCACTGGTCCTGTCTGCTGGCTGTAGAGGTGGTATGGGATCGTCATCCTCATCTAATTCAGTGTCACTGATTTCTTTAGGTATGCCCCTGGTTGTAGCTAGATTGTGCAAGATTGCACAAGTAGCCACTATTCTACATGTGGTTTCTGGGCTGTACAGTAGTGCCCCTTCACTTTTGTGGAGGCAACGGAACCGATTCTTCAGCAGTCCAAATGTGCGCTCAACCACGTTGCGGGTTGCCCTGTGTGCTGCATTGTATCTCCGTTCTGCTGGTGTTGTGGGATTGAGGTTGGGCGTCATCATGTAGGTGCACACTGCGTAGGCACTGTCTCCTGGAAGGGACAGAAGGTGTGATGAGTAACTGAGCCATCTGACATGGGTTCGCCATCTATGCACCTGTGTACAGCGTGACATTACCTAGTAGATATCCTTCACCAAACTCCCCAGCTAGCAGTCTTGTGTGAGTGCCGCTGTGGCGAAAGATGTATGAATCATGTGTGCTCCCTGGGTACCTGGCCACGAGATCAGTTATGATATAGGAGGCATTGCATATCACCTGGATATTCATGGAATGTTGGTGTTTTCGGTTTTGGTACACATACTCTGTGGCCGATGGTGGACAGATTGCCACATGTGTGCCATCTATGGCACCTAGGACGTGGGGGAACTGTGCTATCTGGTAAAACTCTATTTTTGTCTGCTGAATTTCCTGTGGGGTGTGGGGGAATCTGATGTACTGTTGGAGTTTGCTTAGCATGGCGTTGATAAATGCATTGAAAAATCTGGAGAGGGTACTCTGTGAAACCCCCCCAGCCGCTGCTATGACCCCTTGATAGCTCACTGACGCAAGTAGGTGTAGGGAGCATAATACCTGCACATGGGTGGGTATGCTGTGAGTCCTTAGTGTTCTGCGCTGCAGTATGAGTTGTAGCTCAGCTATCAGATCAAGTATCATGGCTGAGTTCAACCTACACCTCTCAAATATTTCCTCCTCTGTCAGGTCAAATAGTGCAATGCGCACTCTGAAAATGCGCTCCTGTCTCCTCCTCCCGCTCCTCAAACTTGCCAAGATCCTCATCCTACTCGCCATGACGTAGAGTGCAGCCATTGTGGAAAAGAGTCTGAGGCATTCTGGGCCTCTTTATATAGGTTGCACCTGGTTACCACCTGCTTTCACTTAGTGGTATTTTGCATGTGCAAAATGCCATTCTGCGAAAATTCGCAAATTGCGATTTTTTGATGCATCGATTTGCGACTTGGAATTTGCGAATCACATTTTGTGCCTCGTAATTTCCTACTGGAAATACTGAATCGCAAAATGCGACTTGCAAAACCCGGTCGCAATGCAAAAAGTCGCAATTTTTGTGATTTCTTATTTTTGGTCTGCGAATGCCTTTCATACATCTGGCCCAAAGTTCCTTTTGATATTTACAGGCCTACTGAGGTTATCTAAATTCCATATGCATTTAAGATTTCTATGACCGATATATTTACACCGTGTATTGTTTCTGAAGACTGGGATGTTGATTCTATGCTGTCTGAGCTTCAGGATTATACTAAATTTGGAAGTGAAGATGTGTCCATGAACACAGCGAATTATGGGGGGAATGTTCTGTTTTCATCATTCCTTTCTGCACTGAGCTAATAGACCTAGATCAGTATTGAATTACACATAATGGGAACATTGTTCAACTCAACCTGTGGAAGTTCCAAAACATATATAGATACATTTACACATTTCTCTAGGCATGACACTACAAATGCAGGGTCATATTATTTTAAATTTCCACCTTCCAAAATGAGGAAACTTTTGCTAACCAACACCAAATTAATCTATACAAATTCCTTTGTTTCTTGGCTTGCTGTTGAAGGTTTTAAATACTGCAAGAGCACTATTGGTGTGAAAAGTGTATGGGGAAAACAAGATTAGCAAATTCAGGGTAGGGAAGCTTTGATTAGAGCATGCCTTATTCCTGTACAAATGATCTTTTTAAATTAAATAATTCAACAGACATCCTGTATAGGGTTAGCAAAAATAAAAGACATGAACGAGACCAACTTCCCAAAACCAGCTAAATTCCCTCATTGCAAAAATACCTAAATGTCTCCTAAGAAGAACTAAATGCTTGGGTTCAGAACAATACCATTAATTCTACACTTTCAAGTCCTGGTCTGTGGTTATTGTGGCCAATAGACACGAGTGGGTATCAGCATGTTCGCCTAACTCCTAAAGGGGTTTCAAGATTAGCCGGCCAGACGCTCGCTATGTCGCAGGTCAAGACTCTGGTATAGTTATGACATACAGAATAGTAAAACTGTGACAACATTGACATCTTAGCAGTAGTTAAAGAACTCCTATCTGAGGAAGTAGAGTTGCAAGATTTATTTCTAGGTCCAAAAAAACCCAGTTCCAAACATTTCCTGCATGCCATATACAATGAGATCTGGAATCCTTCTTAAATGGAAGGAGCTGAAATTTTAAGGCAGATAGATAAAGAAAATATTGAAAAAGGCTTTAGCTGTTGTAAATAATGGCAGGAACACTCTGTTCAACAGAATATATACACACACACACACACATATATATATATATACATATATATATATATATATATACACACATACGCTTAATATTATCATGCTATCTGAAATTGACATAATTCAGAATGACATGTACCTTTTGCAACATGTGCAGTTGGATTGGACATTGCAGATTCTGAAGAATGGTTGCATTCCATGAAAACATAATAACAGTAATGACTTGTTTGCTGCATTTAATTTGTCCAGGGAGAAACAGATAATGGCTAAAAAGGAAGCAAGTTACACTATGATTAACACTGAAAAGTTAGAAAAGCTACCTTTCACTGTAGCAGACTCCATCAACAGTATCGTTAGTACATGGCGGTACATCTGCCAATTTCCATATTTCACTTTACAAATGTTTTAAAACAATGTGCTGTGGCAGATGTGATTGGCTAGGAGATCGTTATATTAAAAAAGAGTGGAGGTCTTTCTGAGTGGAAGCGAATGTGGGACTACTGTTAGTCATTCAATGATTTGCAAGCAGGTGTCCCTTCACGGCAATCAGCAGGTTGCGAACGTGGCATGCTTTCTTAAGGGTGCTCCCATCCATTTGATTTGTTCAGCACTTCATATACTTTCAAATTAAACTTATGTGGTTCTGAGCGATCAAAGCTGATGCGGCATGAAGCCTGGATGTGATTTCAGTTTCTAAAATGTTAACTTGTTGCCCGCATGTTTTATTTCCCCCACACAAGAGATAAGGGTAGCAGACATGTAGCCTTACATTTCTACTGCTAATGTACATTTTGACAAGCTGAGCAGACTAAAAGCGCCATTGTTTCAAAAACAAGTGCCATCGACGTCAGATATGCTTTGGAGAGCTAGTCTGTAGAATATTCAATGCCTGTCCACAGATGGAGCTATGATCATTTTATCTTTCAGAGACTAAAGTTCACTCAAAAGGTCAAAAATTCATAACTCCGATGGTACTGATTGGATAGTTGTAATTTTGGTGTAAAAAAATCTGTTTGAATTTTCTATATTGTTCTTATGTGGTTTGAGATTCTTCTTGTTTTTGTTTTTCCACTTTATTACTGTTTTTGTACTGCCTAAGTACTTTTCACAGTGCCTTTGTGGCTGATGCTTCACGAGGGCTCAACCCCAGGCAACCAGCAACCCAATTTATTATAATTTTAATGCGTTAGCAGTGAACATATCATCTAAATTTCAACTCCCAAATGAGGATTTATATGAGACACACATTGCAGACAACTATGATGAAACCATAAAGAATAATATAGATGAGGTGCTCATGTCAAGATTCGACTCCAGAAATGCTCTATCCACGGGCATTCAAAAGTTACAGCAAGACCTATTCCAGGCGTGAAACACTCTTGTGGCCACTATGGTACAAAAGTAAAAGAAACAACTCTCAATCATTTTTGGTTCATCCTCCCAAAGCTGGAACCAGATTCTCCCTGCATCATGCACAAACCTCTTTATTAAGTCTTTCAAAAATTATGTGAAACTCCTGGATGCTTTACAGGATTTTTGTATCCCACTTTATTTTTGTGGTCAGCTCTGGCACACTTTAACTATTAACATAAAGTTTTTTGGGGATTGCATGGTGCTGAGTGGCTTCATGAATCTTGAATCTTGACTAAAGCAATGGAGCTTGTATTGCTGCATTAAGTTGCTCTGAAATGGGAGATGTTACGTGGCTGTTGCATGGGTTCCATGGCTTTGTATGCATTTCCAGATTTAATAGAATTTAATTGAAGTGGGCCAAGAACCTACGCCTGCCTAGATGAGGTGTAACAAGGAGATTTATATGTATTTCTCCTTTTTCTCCTCTTATTATGCATTTTGTGGAACAAATAGAAAGAGGAAAAAGACCCTAGATGTGTGCTTTGTGCAGGAAGGTGCCCCTTCCTCCAAAAAAACAATACTACATACAACTGAGGCACCCTGGCACCATGGTGCAAGGGGGCCCGTATTGGTGCTAGGCAGCCCATTGAGCACCAATGCTGGGTAAAGGACAGAGTTGCACTGTATTGAGATACAATTAGGGGCATATTTATGAGCCACTAGTGCCACTTTGCTCCACATTAGCAGCATAATTTTTTATCCTAATGTGGCCCACCAAGGCCAAAATCCCTTGCCATATTTACAGAGTAGCTTTTAAAGGGGACACACCATTGTTTACAATGGGCCCCTATGTACTCTGCAGGAGTAGCACCAAAATTTGGGCATTACTCCTGCAGAGTACATCAATAGCATCATAAAAGATTACACTATTCCCCCCTACCCTGCGCCATGGTGCACCATATTTCAAATGCGGCCCTCAGTGCATTCCTGCCTTTCACTGTTATGCAGCGCAGCAAGGTAAGTTGCTGCGTTGCAGCACTTGGCTATAAATATGGCTCGAAATGTTTAGCTACTCGTTGTAGTGTACTTACTTTGAAGAGGCTACAGTGGGATACTGCATCTCTTGGAGCAAGTGATAAAAGCCCCATGACATCAGGACATTTTCCTAAAATAATCTTGATGGAATTTGGTTAATTTGACAGTCTGACAGATCATAGCGGTCCCTCCATGGACCTGCTTGGGTGACAGCAATAGATGTTCAGTCCTTAATTTTGTGCTATTTCAAACAGGACTTTGTCCCTTTCCTTGGAGCACCAGGGACGCATTCCCTTCACCCTCAAAGGATACTCACTTGTCTCATTTGAAATCTCACCAGCAGAGCAGGGTACACAGTCAAAGCAGCACACAGGCCATCCTTTCCTCACAGACTGTCTAAAGCCAGGGAGGCAACTCTCACTGCAGAAGGAAGTAGGTGTCTGGGGAAACAAACAGATACAATATGCAGAACTAAAACCATAACTCATGTGATAAAAAACACTGTATCAATTCTACCAGAAATATAACCAAAAGTTTGGCAAGGGGTCTTACATTCAGAGTTAACATGAGCCGATGAAAGAGACCACACAAAGATGAATTAATCCTTCTTCTTATAGACCCTCACAATCTTGATTAGTATAATGCTTCCTCATCCATAAACCAGGATGGACATAAACATATTCCATGTTCCAGGGCACACTTTTCCTTTCAGGGTCGTTGTTGCCCCCAGGCACTCCTTTAATGAAAGGAGTCAGTGGTAGAGATAACACAGTGATTGTGTGCCTTTGGGATGTAGTGACCCAACACCTTACCTGCTGTAGACATGTTTAAGCTTATTTCTAGAAGACAATCTGCATTCTTGTCCCCAGTATCCCTATTATGTGTGGACATTTAAAACACAGCATGAAGCATGCACAGGGTGTACTTTTCTATGTCTGCCTTCCTTTTCCTGAACATGTTTTAATGCTATTCTCATTCACTTTTTATTTCATTTGCTTGCAAACTCACAACACAGCAATCTAGCACAAACTTAAATATATTGTTATATCCATCGAGGATTGTAAAAGCATCATAATGATATAACTGTGAAGTCACTTTCTGGTATTTCACTGCAAAAAGCACAAAACATTGTGGTTAATGTTCATTAAGATATGTTATTGGGATGGTTCTGTACAACATAAGAAGTGTGAGCCATACCGTAGTTTCAAAACAAACCATGTCAAAGGAAACGGCACAGCTGCACCAGCAAGAGTTAGAGGCTCAGCAGGTTCACCCCCCCCCCCATCCTTTGATGTAATGGCATCCAACACAATGTGAAGCTTATGCCAGATTTAGAAAGGGTTAATGTTGCCCTTGCATCTTGCAAGGTGATGCAAGGCAGCCCAAGCCTTTTAGTGGGATTTACTGAGCAATGAAAAATACCTTGTGTGGTCCTGGGTGGCTTAGTAAACCCAGACAAATACTAGACAGAGCAAATTGCTGCCTTGCATGACCTTGCATTATTGGAAATGAGTTCCTTGGGTGGTGCATGGATGTTTCATGCCATGTTTGGTGGCATGCTTCATCATTGGGTTTCCTCCTGTACTGCTGCAGAATGAGGCGTGCTGCGAACGGCGGAATACATGGGAGCACTGTTGGTTTCAATGATGTGAATGCTAGTAAAGGATAGGATGATATTACTAATTTAATACTCTGTCAGCTGTGAGTCTTGCCCCCCCCCAAATGGTGCCAGCGCAGTCATGGATCTTTGGAAGTCGGCCTGAAGGTGCTCTGCCAGCCCAATGGTAATGCCAGCAGCACAATGCAGCATGATGCATCACTTTGCAAGTTCTACATCAGAACCACTGTGTGAAGAATCCCCAAGGCAGGACTTTGCATAGCAGCCCAGCAACTCATCGAACCCACGGCTCTGAAGTGGATCTCTGACCCAGGACCTCACTTTGCAGCCTCTAGATCCTCTGAACCTCCACTGCATGGCACATCTGGATGCAGGAACTCACATCACTGCTGCAGCCCCTCAGACTTGCTGTTGACTGATGCATCATGTATCAGGACTTCACATTGCCTTCCACAGCCCATCAGAATGGCCACTGCATGATGCATCTCCGGTGCAATGCCTTACATCACCTCTACTGCGCAACCCATCCTTGACACAAGCCTTTGCATTTCTCGGCAACCAGGATTCATGACACTTTGTATGATAAGTTGGTCGCTGTATCCAGACCACACTCCATTGTAGTCAGACTTTATCTCAGTCTGGCCCAACCAGACAACCACAGTGTTTGGGCTCATTTGGTGCTATTTTCACCTCTTTAAAATTACACATCTCTGGCTTTACTGATTGGATATTTGGTATTCTGCTCTTAAGTCATTTATTACATTTTACTTATTTTCAAAAATGGTGTGGGATTTTTCTTGTATTATACCTAACTTTATTAGTGTTCGAAGTACTAAATAAATACTTTACACATTGCTTCTAAGTTAAGCCTGACTGCTCTCTGACAGGGATTTTTAGCTTGAGTGGAGTTTTACCCCCCCACCAAGTAACTCAATGTCTTACATTTGTGCTCAACTCTGAGAATTTGGACTGCGTTTGCGCAGTGTCAGGCAGTGATTCGCATTGTACAGGAAGAACTCAGATAAGCAGTGTGAGACCAATTCAAGCCTTTTTCAATTCTCCCTGGTTTCTAGTTGGCTACTTTTCCTTTTTCTGAATTTAAGTTACCTTCCTCCTTTCTTTCTTCATGAAGGTGGAGCTGCTCAGTGTTGATACAATCAGCAGGGCAATATGGAGGTCAGGCCTCAAACTGGCAATGTAAAGGTGAAGGAGAAAGAAGATTAAGGATCAAAAAACACATTGAAAGCCCTCCTAAGCACATTGTTACCTCTTTTTGGGTCATGTTGTTCACTTTATCTTCTATGTTCTTGTTCACAGCAGTGACACCTATATTGCCTCCGGCTAATTTCACAGCTTAAGACGTTTTAAAACTTTAAGGAACATTTCATTGAGAAATGTATTTGATGAATTAAACCAATAAATGCACCCTATTTCTCCCCTTGGATTTAATATCATAATGTTGGAAGGTGGTTTAATAATAGGGGTTGGTGGGTACCCACCACTAGTACTAAGGCCACAAGATAAGGGTAAGTCAGAGTCTCAGTAAATTAATCCTTTGCTCAACCCCCGGCAGCTGGCAATGAGCATGCAGGCTTAACTTAGGAGACAGGTGTGCAAAGCATTTAAAAACACCAACACATTAAATAAGTAAGACACACCGCACAATAAAAATACATCACCAATTTATAATCATAGGAGATAGTTCTCAGAATAAAATGACACCAAAATAACAAAACTCCTCTAGTGCCTAAAAGCCGAAAGCGCCACTCAAAAGTCAAAAGCGCCACTTGGGATATCTGGTCGCTTTTGACCAGGACAAAGTCAAAGCTTCAGGCTGACAGAGATAGAGCATGGATCGGATATATTTAGCGGTAGGTCCCTGTCAAGTTTTTACCTTCTGACTTACTCTTTTTTCTGGAGCTATTTCTCTCATTGTCGGGTGAGGCGTTCCATCAGGCCGGAGTACAATGTGACGGCAGCAGCTTGGCTCAGCGCAAGCTCCTGGTCAACTCCTGGAGGTCTCATCGATGAAGAAAAGCTCCAGAGCTTCAGTGGGATGAACCTGGAATTCAGACCGGGTCACGGTTCAATGTTAGCAGCTTCTCTCTCGTCGACATGTTAGTCATCTTATA
This sequence comes from Pleurodeles waltl, assembly GCF_031143425.1. NCBI lineage: Eukaryota > Metazoa > Chordata > Amphibia > Caudata > Salamandridae > Pleurodeles > Pleurodeles waltl. Next base: position 15,143,389 of record NC_090438.1, on the reverse strand, counting down.
GGGCTTTTTTCCGAAGTCGATGCAAACTTCTCCAAACGTCTAGATCTTCTTCCAGAAGTCTTTCTTTGGGTCTCCAGTGCGCCACAACACCAATCCAAAGGTGATATGGTACTTCACCTGTTGGGACTATATTTCCCAGAATGCAAAATCCTTAAAAGTCCAGTTGAAGATGGTCAGCTGTGTTCTTCTTGGTGAGGATGACACAGGTGAAACTCTTTTAATCTGTTGCTTCTAGGGAGTCCACTTCTTCATTAGAGCTGTAGCTTCTAAGTGCGCAGCAGGTGCAGTCATCATAAGTGCATTATGTAGGGCTGCAGACCAGTGTTCCAGCACACCAGCCCATCTTCTCCTTGTAGTTTCAGGCATATTTATCCAGTGTTTCTGGGCGACAAGCAGGGGGCACATTTGTCCAAGTGAGGGTGACACCCAGAAGTGTAACAACTTCCTCCAAAGTTCTCCTGGAGTTCATGATCTGGCTAAGCCTTCCCACTGATGTAGCTTGGTTTCCTTAAAACCCACCCTCCAGCCCCATCCATTAATCTAATTACCGGGGCTCCCTTCTAGCTGGGGTGGCATGAACGGGGGGTGAGCCTGTGTCCTGTCCTATCATTCCCCCTTTGAAGGCCAGTTTGGCTACCCAGCCTGTCTATCACTCTGCACCAGATGTCCCGTTGTCTCAATGCCGGCCACTCCACACCTCATTATACAGCTTTGGTCAGCCTGGTAGAGGCTGGCCAATCATAGACGAGCTGCTGGAAGGCTGGTTCTTGGCTCATCAGAAAATCCAATTCTATAATTTGTTTTCTATGATAGCTATAATACATCTAACAGTGGCAAGTTGTTGGATTTATTCTAACTATTGTTTTAAGTCCCGGAATGTCCTTTGTCATAGCAATAGTTATACTTTAATAAAGTATTCCCATGTTAGCTAACGCAATACAATGGGGAAAAACAAAATCACCAGACTTTCCCTCACCAGGGAATATAAAACATCTTTATTAGTGTCCCTTATTGTAGTTACAAGTTGCCCTACCCATGGGGCACCTAGGGGGGTCTTCAGGGTGACTTACATGTAAAAATAAGTTAGTTTAAGACCTTGAAAGTACCTTCAATTCCAAAGTCGAATTTGCATATAAATGTAATTTAAAAGTAGTCTGCAAGGCAGGGCTGGCTTTTAAATTGACAGCAGGCATCACAGCAGTGCATATGCAAGTGCAATAAACCTACATGCCCTATCATGTGCTAGGGACTTACAGGTAGGGTATCAGTATCAATTGCAATTACACCTAATTGACATATACTATTAATCAGAGCACAGGCCCTGGATCTCATTAGCTGAGCCCAGGGCACTAAAGGAGTCAGAAAACCAGCACCTTGTAGTCAAAAATGTGGGTAAAAAGATGGGGAACACTGAAAAATGACCTGGTTTTTCACAATTATAATTTGCATTGATCTCATACTAATGTCAGGCCATAGTACCTGCCCCTTTTCATGAAGGAATCAACAAGGATTCTCACCTGGTTGTCTTCTGTGTTCCACATCAAGGTATCATCCTGTATTGTGATTTGCTTCCATTCAGGGGAGTTGAAGTCATAGGTTGCCACTTTCACCAGTTCCATGGTGCCTTCAGAGGAGATCTGGATGCTTACAAAATCAAACACTGCTGGCACATCACCATGTTCATCAAAGAAGACTTCTTCTCCGCAGTTGGTGTTAAAGTGAACACTCCTCACATAGTGCAGCATCTGAAATTAGAAACAGCAGGAATTTTGTGAATTTATTAAACACAGTCATTTATTTCATCTTCGCTATCAAGAACATCCTTATTTATAGCACACTTGTTAGATAAAGGTTGTGAAAATGATACAATAGCCAATGAAATCCAGAAAAATGGTGAACACTAGTTCATGCATGTGGTGCTGGGGAAACATTTGGTCCATGCACAAGATGTGTTACCCTGATATTCTCCTAATATGGAAAGGGATGAAATTCCACTCACTCCTCTGCCTAGTAAGTCATTTGTTTTCACAATCCTGAGCTCTCTGCACAGCGTGTCTCATCGTTGAACTTCAACCAAACTCTATACACCATATCCTGACAGACCAGAGGTTTAATCCCTGTCTGCCCATCATAGGGACAGAAAAGCCTGATGGACACCAACATATATTCAGTGGAACCATTGCAATACCACCCAGCAATGTTTTTACTAATGATTTCTCAAAATCTCTTGGCCAGATTTACATAGAAATAAGCAAGGGCAGTAAGTTGAGCTTACAATGACTTCACAAAATATATACAAATAAGTACTAATTATTATACAATTATTAAATAACAAGACAGTAAAACTAGTTCTGGTTCAGTCCCATTCAGCCTGAAACAAGATTACCATACCACAGTGTGCAAGTGATATACTTGACAGCCTCCTTGTAAATCAAGCAGATAATTTTCCAAACCATTTGCCTCACCCGCAAAATTATCCATGTCTGAGCTCTCAATTACCTGTCAAACTTTTTTGCCTCATATATTCTCTCCCGTTCTATTCTATTCTTTTCATTTCTGTGACTTGTTACAAAAAATGTAGAAGTGTAACTCATCCCTCTAATGCTCTTTACCACTTTCTTACAAATGGAGTCTTCTATTCTCATATTCATAAAATCACTCATGCCCATTTCTTCAAGCAGACTTCTAGACAGCCAGGGTCTGTGTTAAAATGGCCCTTAAGTACTGTGTTGGGTTGGAAATCATGGATTTAGTTAGTTTCATGGCCTACACCATTAACATATGCATATACTTTTATTCATTTTCACTTATTGAGCCTGTTTAAGTTCATTGTTTGAAATTTTTAATCAGCTGCCTCCTTCTAGGAAGATGGAGCTCGTACTGCACATTTGATCAGCCTTTTGCTCAACATGCACTCTGTGACTTTTTGAAGGCTGTTACGTTCTGTACATGATATACTGGCTTGGATTGCTGGCCCAGGAGCCGGTTCCTTTCCTCCAGATGCATCATGACATGAGGCCTACTTCCACGAGCTGCGTATGAGTTATTGCTGTCCTGGGATGCACATAATTCCATTGACAGCTTTGCTGATCCTGGCATGGACTGACTCCTCAGCTTCCCAAGAGGATTGTCATTTTGACAACAGGCAAACCCTTCCCATCCTATTCAAGTATGGGATTGGGTTTACTCCCTTTGATCCAGACAGGTGGATGGCTTATTACCATTATGCTCTCAGACAAAGACACGTATTAGGCAGGAATCACTAGACTTTCTAGATCCGTACAATATGATGGGGTTTTTCATCCTCTTTACACTACTTATAATGATGATATACATTTCTTTCAGTTGTATATAGACAATGTATTTATGTATGAGATTGATGAAAATACTAATTTGTATGCAAAACAGTATTTGAGGGACAACATTGTCAGACTTAAGTCCCGCTCCAGAGCTACCCGGTAGACTCCCATAAATCTGGATGAGTTGAAGGAGTTCTTGGATTTAACATTTGTGAGGGGCTTGATAAAGAGGCTGTCATGTTTTCATATTGGTCTACGAGTCCCTTGATGGCAACATGCATATTTACTGCAGTCATGAAGCGTGATTAGTATTTGTTTCAGCTTAGGATGCTGCATTTTTTTCATAATACTTCAGTGTTGCCATAAGATCACGCTGATTGTGACCATCTCTTTAAGATTTGGCCTGTCCTTGATCACTTTATAGATTGGTTTTCTGATATCTATGTTCCAGGGAAAGAAATAGCTGTGGATGAGTCTTCGGCCCTGTTGTTTGGTTTTTAGGCAATACATTCCAAGCAAGAGGGCACCTTATGGAATTAACATGTACATACCTTCTGAAAGTAATACCGGATATGTCTATAATTTCAGTGTGTACAGTTAGGGATTACACTATTGACCTCCACCGATTGTCCGTACACTTTTTCAGTTAGTGAGAAAATTGGGTGTGAACTTGGTAGAGGTCATCATTATACATAGATAACTTTTACACTGGGTTGCAAATGTTCAGGAAATTGCTCAAGGAGGACACTGTTGCTTGTGGGACAGCCCGCTATAACATTAAAGGTTATCCGAAATAACTTGGTTGCAAAAAACTTGAGAGGGGTCAGCGCAATGCCTTGCGTAGTGAGGAACTGCTAGGTGTGAAATTTGTCTACATGCTGACTACCATTCATGATGAAAGTACTTCACCTGTGACTGTTTGGGGTCTGGTTGCTGAAGTGTGCAAACCTATGTGCATTTTAGACCACGATAAGCACATGGGTGGTATACTTAGAGTAGATCAGAGGTTGGAACCTAACACTTCTGTTTGTATGGCTTACATTTGGTATAAGAAGTTGGCTATCCATTTGTTTAATCTTGCAACATTCAGGGCCTCTGTTGTATTCAAGAATAATCTCCAGAGTCAAACATGACATTTGTTCAGTTTCAGCAGTCTGTGATAGACAGCCTGGTAGTTAGATTGGAAGATCACCACATTCCTGATTACATTTCTCCCATGCCCCCCAAAAAATCCCTGTAAGAGATGTAGAGTCTGTATGCAAAGAGATGTGCAGAATGAGAGTCATATGCACTGCCTCAAGTGTCCTTCTAAACCTGGGCCGTGTGTGCCTGCACATTTCAAATCACATGCTAGAAAGCTTTTGGGAGCAACCATGAGAGTAAAAGTGAACTGACTTGTCTGTATTGTTTTATATCTTTTGTTAAGTTTCACATTAGTGATGTATTTAGTTAAAGATTTTGTGTTTGTAGTTTTGTATTTACTACCAATTGGTTGGTTTTTTTCTTTTTGTTAAAGAACATGCAATGGTGGTGTGCGTGGACTGGCTCTTGGTTGGTGGTGTTTATGTGAGCTAGCTCCTACCTGGCGGTGTGTGTGAGCTGGTATTTGGCTAGTGGTGTGTGGTTAGTGACTTGCTGGTGCCAAGCACCAGTCTACACATTCTTTCAGCCACCAGTGGGTGTGATTGCTGTGTCAGTCATGTGGGCCTATGAAAGTGATGGGCACTTGAATGGCGCTGTCTATTGTAATGTGCTGGGCCCGTAGCTGGTGGTGTGAATGCTCTTGTGTGTGTCATATATGAAAGGTGTGCGAATGGACTGTAAACTGGTTGGTGCCCAGACACGGCTTTACAGCTCACGATCTGTGTCATTGGTTAATTTTTTTAACCTTTCAATTATTAACAGTGTATTTCATTTTTGTGAAATCTCTCCGTAGTAACATTTTATAAATTGAACCATTGCTCACCCTCATGCCTAATCCAACCACTATGTGTGTGTGCTTGATGAAAAGATGGTTGTGCAGTAATATTTGTCTTTTCTGTCATTCTCTGCAAGGGTGTACCTTGTCTCTACATTGTCTATTGATGTGAGTGTGGTAATGTGGTGAGCCTGTGGAGGGTGGTCAGAATGGGCTTGTGTGTTTCACACAGCTTTTTTAACCTTTAAATTATTAACAGTGCATTTCATTTTTGTGAAATCTAATAAAATTTTATATTTTGAGCCATTAATAACCCTCATGTCAAATCCAGTCATCATGTATGTGTACTGTAGAAATAGATGGCTGTGAAGTATTATTTCTTTTTTTTTTATCTGCTCGGTGTACATTGTCTCAAGTGAAATTCTACCAAGTCTAGATTTTTGTGTTAACTAAACACCTAAGGGAGTACAGTGTGGTGTGCCTCTCATTCTTCCCAACATGTTTTCTTACCCGCAATGCCCTGCAAACCTCAAAATGTGCCTAAAGTTACACATTTTCCTTGCATTTTGGTGCCATATTCTTGCAGAATCAGAAGGAAACCACAAAAGTCCTTCCAACCAGCGTTTCCCCATTTGTCCGAACAAAAATGTGCCCCACATGTGTGGCTGGTTTAGTGCCCGTGACAGGAAGGCTTTACAAGGGAACACTCCTTGATTTGCTTTGTTCTGGTGTGAGCACTAGTGAGCACTAGTTCCAGCTTTACAAGTGAGATACCATTTTTATCAGGAGACTTGGAGGAATGCTGGGTGGAAGCAGGTTTGAGGCTCCCTACGGATTATAGAACTTTCCATCACAGAAATGTGATGGAAAGAGCCACGCAAGTCAGCCCACCCTGGATACCTCTGGATGTCTAGTTTTGAAAAATATGCAGGTTGGCTAGCTTTCCCTAGGTGGTAGCTGAGCTAGGGTCCAAAATCCAGAGTTACCCATACTGAGAAAAGGGGGTCAGCTTTGGGTAGATAAATGTGCAGCGTCCATGTGGCATACTGGGCTGTTTCCTGTCGAGGACACTATGTTTATCCACACAAATGAGGTACCATTTCTATTGGGAGACTTGGAGAATGCCAGATGGAAGGAAGTTTGCGCCTCACCATGGAGACTAGAACTTTTAATCACAGAAATGTGAGGAAAACATATTTTTAGTCAATGTTTCAGGTTTTTAAGCAATTCTGGGTAACAAAACATGGTGTGAGCCACGCAAGTCAGCCAACCGTGGATACTCTTAGGGGTCTAGTTTTAAAAAATGCATAGGTTGGCTAGGTTTTCCTAGGGTCCAAAATCTAGAGCTACCCATATTGGGAAAAGAGGGTCAGTTTGGGGTGGAAAAATGCACAGCATCCATGTTGCGTTTTAGGCCATTTCCTGTTGCGGGCACTAGGTGTACCCACACTAGTAAGGTACCATTTTTATTGGGAGACTTAAGGGAGCATAGCATAGTAGAACATTTGCTATTCCCAGTTATCAAATATAAACTAGTGTATAAGAAAGATGACATTTTGAAAAATACACTCCAAATCATACACTAAACTTTATGTCTTGTGCCCATTTCAGACATGCATACGTTTTCTTGATTTCCATATATGACCCCTTGCTGAATTTGGAATGTTGCCTACTCTTTGGAAATGTATAGCTTTTCTGAATAACCCATGTGTTTTTTCCACCACAAACTCAAAGTAGGTTGAAAGCACAAAAAATAGGGAAAATAGGGTATCTCTTAGACAAATGACAACACTGTGGTACAAAATTATGTTTTTTGAATCAGCTTTGCATGTTCCTGAAAGCTGGTAAGATGGTGACTTCAGTGCAGTAAACCACTCATGGATGCCATTTTTAGGAAATAGAAGGCAAACTTGTATCTGGAACACTTTTCCCCTTTTTGTTTTCAGAAAAACTCAATGTTTTGCCTTACTTTCTCAGGCCCCCCTAGAGGAAAACAGAAACACTGGGTATTTTAAGATTCCCCAGGATGTTAGAAAAAAGGATGCAAATTTGGCATGGTTACCTTATGGAGAAAATAAGTTATGGAGCCCTAAGCACAAACTATCCCATACTGCAATGAAATGGACCAGCACTGAGGTAGGAAGGTCTAGCCGCAAAGGGGTTCCATATCTATGCAGTAGAATAACAGAAATAAAGTAAAAACGTACAACAAGAAAAATCCCAAACAATTTAGAAAAATAGGGAAAATGGTATTGAATTATTTGACACTGAATCAACAAAAATCCAATCAGTACAACCAGAATAATGAATTTTTAAAGATTCAAGTAAAAACTGCACCAAAAAGCACAAAGCACCACTCTGAATTATCTGGTCATCCAAGACTGAGTGAAAGTAATTTTAGGCTGGCTGTAATGAAGTGATGGACAAATAGAGATATTAGGTTAGTCCTGGTGAAATACCTACCTTCTTAGTCCATTGCAAAGAGTTTTGTTTGCAGTGCAGGGAGCGGCAAGGAGCAGGGAAAATGTCACAAACAGACTTTGGTGTAGTGCAAAGATCCTATCAGCATCATGGATTGTTGTGGCCAAAGCTTTGCATTGGTGGTCCACAGACGCAGTTGATGCTGTAGAGGGAAGAGTTGATTCACCGGAACTGCACGTTGGCAGGCAGTGCAAACAGCAAGAACTAGCACATACACATTATTAAAGAGTGCTTCACTGAGGTCACACCATGTTTTCAGGATCTGAGGGACACCACTGGGGAGTGAGGAGTTTACTGCCTCAAGATCTAGTTTTTGGTTTAAAGTGTTTGAACAGGGGCCAGCAGACTAGCCCTTGTAGTCATTCTGGTACTCCTGGGTTCAGTTGCAGGTCCACCCCTCTGGCTCCGACAGGAGGGGAGCAGGGCAGCAATCCAGCACAGCAGTCTTCACAGGCCCAAAGGTAGAGTTTGTGTTTGAGGCCCAATAATTATACCTGGTTCTGCCTTTGAAGTGGGAGATGCTTCTAGAGAATTCCTCTTAAAGTGCTCCCCTGACCTTGCTCCAGCCGACTACAGGTCACATGTAGCCCTTTCTATAAAGGCAGGACACAGCCTATTCAGTTACAAGTGGAGCAGAGCCCAGCTCTTTCCCCTTATCCTGCCCATTATTGGCCCATCCAGGCACATCTTAGTGCCCAATTGTGTGTGTCTGTCAGATAGGAATCCGCAAAGACAAGCTGCCAACTCCACCCACTCATGTGACCTAGGACAGGTTGCAGGCACTAAATGACTAAGGCATAAAAAGGTCAGCTTTATAAAAGTGCCATTTTCAAATTGTTATCAAAAACCCAACTTTACCATTAATAAAGAATTCTCATGTCAATTCCAAAAAACAAAACATGAACTGATCAGCACTAATTGTAGGAGGCTGGCATGGTTTGTAGTGAGTACCAAAGGTACTTACACCTTATACCAGGTCCAGTTATCCCTTACTAGTGAAATGTAGTCAGTGTCTAGATGCCAGGCTGTCTAGAGGAAGCTGTAGCTGAGCAGCCAAGGCTTATCTAGGAGACATGCAAAGCCCATGCAATACCACTGAGGTCACACAGTACTCACACACATTAAATAAAACACTCAGTGTTACAAAAATAAAGGTACTTTATTTTTTGTGACACTATACCAAAAATACCTTAGAGACTATACTCCCTTAGGAGGTAAGTAATATATACAGTATATACACTAGAATGCAGAAATAGCTGTAAAAACAGTTTGAAAACAACGCAAATAGTGACAATCACAATAGGTTGCAATGGACCTAGGGGTAACACAAACCATATACTAAAATAGTGGAATGTGAAAGTCGGTTTCCCACCTGGGCAACTGTAGTGTGTAGATGTGCGCCTGGGGTGTAAGAAAACACCAAAGGTACCCCAGAGCCCAGGAAAACAGGAGTGAATCACAGTAAGTTTCCTGAAACATACAAGAAGTTGTGATAGAAGATTATGCAAGAACAAGAAGAGACTGCAAGACACCAATGATGGATTCCTGGACCTGAAGACCTGTGGAAGAAGGAGACCAAGTCCAAGAAGCACTGAAGAGTCCAGGGAGAACAGGAGCCCCTGCTAACACAGATGAAGGTGAAAAAGAAGAAAAACCAATGAGAAGACAAAGGCCCTCATTACAACCCTGGCGGTCGGTGTTAAAGCGGCAGTAATACCGCCAACAGGCCGGCGGTAAAACAAATTGGGATTTGGACCATGGGGGTTACCGCCATCCAAAACCGCCGCTTTAACACACCGACCGCCAGGGTGGTAACAGCCGCTGGGCAGGAGACTTCAGTCTCCAGCCTGGCGGCTGTCACAATCCCACCCTCGGGATTACGACCTGGCCTGGCGGTGCTGCTGTCAGCAGCGCGGTCTTACCGCCGACCGCCCCCATGGCGGTAGGCAATGTTCCGTCAGATTTCTGGCGGTATACTGCCGGTGGTCATAATACGCGTTGCCGACTGGTAGCCACAGCGGCGGTATGTTGGCGGCCGTCGCGGTAGGCGGTCATTACTGCCAATCTTGTAATGAGGGCTAAAGTCGGTTATGCATCCAAGAAGACAGATGCAGGTTCCTGGGTAATGCAGAAGATGGCCTACACCAGATGGATGATTGCAGTCTGGTTTGCATCTCTGGATTCCACCAACAAGCCTTGGAACAAGCAAAGCTCTTGGTTAGCAGAACATGGTGCTGCCCGGGACCAGGAGGGACCTGGTGTCCTCTACCCAGGAAAGAGAGACAGAAGGGGCTCTCAGCAACTCAGAGAGCCCTCAGAAAACCAGGCAGCACACACAGAAGTCCCAGAGCACGGGGACAAATAAGGTGCAAATGGAGGCCCATGCAGCATGACACAAAGGGAACCCACGCTGCTGGAACACCACTCAGGAAGCTATGCATTGCAGGACGGAGTGCTCGGGGCCTAAGCTGTGCTGTGCACAGAGAACCTCTTGGAAGGTTGCACACAAGCCTTGGCAACTGCAAGTCACACTGTGCATGGAGGTACTGTCTTGCATGGGGAGACAAGCTCTTACCTCCACCAAAGTAGGACAGCTGGACCTTGGGACTGTCGGGGTCACCTTAGTCTACCATCCATGTTGCCGGATCCACGCTCGTCATCTGGAGAGAAGACCCACGACCACCGGTCGTCGCTGCAAAGGGATGCTCTGACATCACCTGCTGGCACTGGCCACTCAGATGTTCCCAGAGTGCCCCACCACCATGGAATCCAAGATGGCAAAACCCAGGGACACTCAGGAGGAGCTCTGGGTACCACCCCTGGGGTGGTGATGGACAGGGGAGTGGACACTCCCCTTTCCTTTGTCCAGTTGCATGCTGGAGCAGGGACTGGGGGTCCCTGAACTGGTGTAGACTCGATTATGGAAAGAAGGCACCATCTGTGCCTTTCAAAGCATTTCCAGAGGCTCTGGGAGGCTACCCCTCCCATGCCTGTATGACCTATTTCCAAAGGGAGAGGGTGTAACACCCCTCTCCCAAAGGGAATCCTATGTTCTGCCTTCCTGGGCTTGAGCTGCTCAAGCAACAGGAGGGCAGAAACCTGTCTGTGAGGTGGCAGCAGCTGGGGCTGCCTGGAAAACCTGATAAGTCTGGTATGGCAGTACTGGGGGTCCACTGTGGAGGCCCCAGAGTGCATGGAATTGTTAAACCAATGCTAGAATCCATATTGGGGTACAATTCTCAGATGTTAGACACCTTACATGGCCATATTCAAAGTTATCATTGTGAAGCTGGACATAGGTATTGATCTATGTCCAGTGCTCGCATTAAATGGTGTCCCCGCAATCACGAAGTCTGGGAAATTGGTCCTGGATGATGTGGGAGGACCTCTGCTACTGCAGGAGTGCCCTCACACACAGTTACTTTGCACCCAGCCTTCAGGGTTGGAAGGCCTGGCATATTGGTGACTTATAAGTGACCTGGTGCAGTGTAAATGGTTGTGAAATGGTGCATGCACCATTTCATGCAGGCTTCAATGGCATTCCTGTAGAAGCCTTTGAATGGGCTCCCTATGGGTGTCAAAAGTAATGCTGCAGCCCATAGGGATATTGTGGAAACCCAATGCCCAGGGTACCTAAGTACCATATACTAGGGACTTATAAGGAGGCACTAGTATGCCAATTTGGGGTGAAATACTGGGTTACCAGTATGTAGTGACAAATTTGAGAGGTGAGAGAGCATAAGCACTGGGGTCCTGGTTAGCAGGACTTCAGTGACACAAACACACTGATATCAGGCAGAAATTGGGGGTAACATGCCAAAAAGAGGGAACTTTCCTACACTTAATACATTTAATCCCAATATTATCTTGTGGGAGAGATGGGCCTCACAGTAGTAAGAAATGATTGTAAGAGTATTTCACCACCTCGGCTGGTACAAGTTAAAAGTTCATACCCACCATTTTAGTTACAATACACCCTGCCCAATAGTCAACCTAGAGCCTACAACTGCATTCAAGCCACAATGGCAGGCCTAGGACATATTGTATGGGGTTACCTAAGTGGTTAGCACAATAAGTACTGCATGTTGACTGATAGCATTTAAGATACCCTCACTGGGCACATGAAGTAACACTTTAATAGGGACTTATAAGTAAATGAAATATGCCAACCAGGTATAGGCCAATTGTATCCTGTTTAGTGGAGAGAGCACAAGCCATTTAGCACTGGTTAGCGGTAAAGTTTATAGAGTCCTAAGGCCAAGGAAAATGAATTCCAGCAAAATAGTTGGGGGGAGGCAAAGGCAAAAGGTTTGAAAGAAGACCACTGTAAGACTGAGAATAATGTATTCAATATTATTAATATTAAATAGTTTAGTTATGCAGGTTTGCATTTTAGTTAAGGTTCATTGGTTATTGTGTAGCTAGACTGTGTTTCTATGATAGGGGTTTTTGCTATTGATTCTAAGTAGTGTACTCCTTTATTGTTAATAAAGAGTTTTACTTTTGTAGCATGATGTAAATTTCATTGTTAAGTTTTTTAATTGTAGGTTTTAAATGGGTTACTGATTACTCTTAGTTGTTGGTAGCTTTGTTCTTTTTGTAAGGATTCTATGAACTTATAGAGTGTAGGTTGGATTCTCCCTAGTTTGGAAGGCATTGACCATCCTTCTACAGCATTGTTGGTTTTGGCTTCTTGAGACTTGGTGCTGTTATAGACATTCCCCATGGTATTTGGAATTTGGTTTGACATCTGTGTCCAGAGCAGTGCAATCAACCAACCCAAGTGTCTTCAAAGTAGTCTCTTAGGGGTATTAAGGTCTGACTTAGAGTCTAAGGGGCTGAATTAGGAAAAGTGCAGTACCACCTTCCATGCCCACCCTAGCACCCCCCACCACCATCATGTGTACATATTTAAAATACAACGCACCATGGCGAAGGGTAGGGGGCAATAGCGTCAGAATTACTGACAGTATTGATGTACTCTGCAGGAGTAGTGCCAACATGTTGGCTCTACTCCTGCAGAGTACATAGAGGCCCATTGTATTCAATGACATGCCCCCTTTTAAGGCCTGCTCTGAGCAGGAGTTAAAGGTGCAGAAAAAAATGGTGCAAAGAAATCTCATAGATTTCTGTGAGTCATTGTTCCCCTCCGCCCCCCCCCCCCAATGGGGGAACGCTCTCCGTGCACACATTGGGGGTCATTCCTACCCTGGCGGTCCGAGACCGCCAGGGTAGGGGACGGAGGAAGCACCGCCAACAGGCTGGCGGTGCTTCTGGGGCAATTCTGACCGCGACTGGTTTCCCGCCGGTTTCCCGCTGCCCCAGGGAATCCTCCACGGCGGTGCTGCAAGCAGCGCCGCCATGGGGATTCCGACCCCCTTCCCGCCATCCTGTTTCTGGCGGTTTTCACCGCCAGAAACAGGATGGCGGGAACGGGTGTTGTGGGGCCCCTGGGGGCCCCTGCAGTGCCCATACCACTGGCATGGGCACTGCAGGGGCCCCCTAACAGGGCCCCATTGAGATTTTCAGTGTCTGCTTTGCAGACACTGAAAATCGCGATGGGTGCAACTGGACCCGTCGCACACCAGCAACTCCACTGGCTCCATTCGGAGCCGGCTTCCTCATTGCTGGTGCTTTCCCGCTGGGCGGGCGGGCGGCCTTTTGGCGGTCGCCGGCCAGCCCAGCGGGAAATTCAGAATGACCGCCACGGTCTTTTGACTGCGGTACGGTCTTCTGGCGGTTCCCGGCAGGCCGGCGGCTTCCGCCGCCGGCGGGGGTCAGAATGACCCCCATTATGGCTAGCGCAGGAATAATGTGGCGCAAGGGTTTACAAAGTGGCACAAAGCATGCATTGTGCCACTTTGTAAATATGACACTTGTAAAAAGCCAGTTTAGCGCCACCTTAGCGTAAAAAAATGAGGCTATGGCGGCTCTAAGGTGGCGCTAGGGCCTCTTAAATCAGGCCCTAAATGAGGCAAGAAGTATGTAGAGAAATATGTATTAATGAGTTATTTTGTTCTTGCACCATGCAATGGGGAGCAATAGCGACACAACTCTTAAGTTAGATTTACCAAGCCATGCAAGGCCACTTTGGCTTGATAAATCTAGAGTAACATAAAGCATTGCAAATCATTGCGTTGTGTTACTCTATTCTGAGAAGGTGTTTCATGGGGGGAACATGGTTGTTCCCATGCATCCACAAATGGAATTTGGCTCATTTCCTTATTTACCATTACTGGCGGACCTGGGATGCTACTCCTCTCCAGGTAAGTCATATCACTGAGAAATACCCTTATTTCTCCTCTTTACTTCCTCCTTCTCTGTGAACTACATTCTGCAGCACACATAGAAAGAGGAAAGTTGTCAGATGATTGTCTGTGTGCAGGAAGGGTCCATTCTTGAATCCTGCATACAATGCAGACACCCCTAAAACATGGTTCAAGGGTTCCTGCATTGGTGGTAGGCAGCACATTATGGGGGTCATTCTGACCCTGGCGGTCATGGACCGCCAGGGCCAACGACCGCGGAAGCACCGCCAACAGGCTGGCGGTGCTTCTGGGGCCATTCTGACCGCGGCGGTAAAGCCGCGGTCAGAAAAAGGAAACCGGTGGTTTCCCGCCGGTTTCCCGCTGGCCCAGGGAATTCTCCACGGCGGTGCTGCAAGCAGCGCCGCCATGGGGATTCCGACCCCCTTCCCGCCACCCTGTTTCTGGCGGTTTTCACCGCCAGAAACAGGATGGTGGGAACGGGTGTCGTGGGGCCCCTGGGGGCCCCTGCAGTGCCCATGCCACTGGCATGGGCACTGCAGGGGCCTAACAGGGCCCCATTAAGATTTTCAGTGTCTGCTTGGCAGACACTGAAAATCGCGACGGGTGCAACTGCACCCGTCGCACACCAGCAACTCCGCCGGCTCCATTCGGAGCCGGCTTCATCGTTGCTGGTGCTTTCCCGCTGGGCGGGAGGGCGGCCGGGGGGCCTTTTGGCGGTCGCCCGCCAGCCCAGCGGGAAAGTCAGAATGACCGCCGCGGTTTTCTGGCGGTGACCGCATGGCGGGCGGCGACCGCCGCCCGCCGCCCGCCGCGGTCAGAATGACCGCCTATGTGCCAGCACAGGGAAAAGACAGGAAGGTGCTGTTTTATGTTAAATATGTTCATTCCAACTCTTTCCCAATCGCGCAGTATAGCAAGGTGACTTGTTGTGCTGCGCTGTGTGATTTAGTTATATATATGCCCCATGATACGTAGTCTGTGTTAGCCAGAAGTGACGTCATTTATAGCTCATATTCTAGCCATCTGTGGGAGCAGCAACAGCCTTAGGAAGTTTAAGGAACTGATTTTGAGTTTCATGGAAATTGAACATCCTCTAATTTGTGGAGGAAACTCAGAATATGGAGGAGAACCAAAGCGATATGATTAGGCCAAAAGATGATAAACCAATACGTCTCTGGAACTGCTGTAGGCTTTAGAATCCATTCTCATTAGCCTTCAATCATTATACTTTTATGATGCATTTAAAGAACATAAAATAAAACATTTGCCTCAACATCACCCCCCTATAATTTGTAAATAAGACATTAGTGTTCACTTTTATTTATGGTCTACAACCCTGTTCATTACTTTACATGGTTTTTATATATTGATATCACATGACGCCTTTCATATGTGACACTAACGTGTAGATTATAGACAGCGACCCTCCTGTTTTTCTATTAATGTTTTTATATTATAAAATGACCATTCCCTTGCTTCATGTAATTGGAAACTTGCCATTATGTAACTCGGTCTCTCATACACTGGGCCCAGTGTAAATAAATAAATAACCAAAAAAATAAAAAAATTGCCAGATGCTGTGTGAGGTTGGGGCTCATCTGCTGCCGCCCTCCTTCTGTGACCCAGCCTGGGTGAATGCTGTCTGTGTGCATGGCTGTACAAAAGGAAGAGCTGGGTATTATAATGTCATAGGCAGTCATTATGAACAAGACCGCCATGTCAGCGGTGAACAGAATCCCGTCGTTGGCGGTGAATGGAAACCCGCCATATAATGATCAAAAATCCCAACACTGCCAAAAAGTCCCACACCACCCCTTCCCGCCAGGACACTGTCGGCGGGAATCCCGGCCCACCCCACCCCGCCACTGCCAAGCACACCCACATCCCACCCTCCAAATAATGATGCAGAAATCACCTCAGCGGACAGTGGAGGCTGGACGACCATTGGCAGCTGCGACCGCCACAGGTGGCAAGTGACTCAACAGCAACAAGTGCACACATTGGATAGGCGTATCACCCACACACCTGACATACATCCAGAACCCCATAAAACACCCCCAGACACACCCCACAATCCCTTGCAACGAAACTAGGACAAGAAGAAGGAGAGCACCAGAGACAGCAAACTGCAGCATACAGGAGACGCACATCGACCCACAGAGGAGCACCCTTACCCCGTCCCCAGTCCAGATGCCATCCACCACACTCACCATGTCCCCCCCAAAAAATCCACGCTTCACCGAAAGGGAGCTGAGGACCATGGTGGACAAGATCCTGAAGGTGGAACCACAAATATTTGGGGCGAGGTGTAGCACACACCCATCATCCGGAAATTGGAGCTGTGGCACACCATTGTCAACAGGGCGAATACAGTGGGACACCATCCACGCACCAGGGACGACATCCGGAAGAGATGGAACGACCTGCGGGGGGAGGTCAGGGCCATGACATCTAGGCACCACATTGCAGTGCAGAAGACTGGGGGAGGGCCGCCACCAACACAACCGGACTACACCGACTGGGAGGAGAAAGTCCTCGCCATCCTGCACCCAGAGGGACTCACTGGACTCACTGGAGGAATGGCCTCCGGTAAGTCATCTACAATTACCCCATATACACCACAACTGCAATGCATGCACCACCCCACCCCACCCACACCCACCTGGACCTCCACCCCACCCAGCCATTACCCACCACATCCACCACCCTGCATTACCCACAACCCACTAACCGGCCCACATCACTCCCGCTGTGCACAGCCACCCACTCCTGCCCCCGCCCACAATAGAACAATACCCCCCACCACAATGCAACCCCACCACTGGCGCTAAATGCTTTGTCAACCTCACAAAGGCACCCTGGAAGGCCATTGAAATTAACACCAGCACAAAATAGCACAGTCCTATACACCTCAAACCTACATGCATATGTAACAGACATGTGTATGTCCCCCAACGCACCACCACCCATGCAACCCTAACGGACGGGACAAGGAGTGCCACAGCCCTCCAGGGAGACAGAGCCACCTCACAAGACCTTGGCGAAGGATCCTTGGACACTGATGAGCAGGCAGGCCCCTCACACAGTCCTGTATTCTCACCATGCAGCAGCCCCACCCAGGAAACCACTGTCACCCCTAACACCCAGTCAAGACCAGCAGGTCAGGGGAGGCGTACCCACACCAGTGTACCCAGGGCACAGACTGGTGTAACACAGCTACAGAGGCCACAGACTCCCACTCCCAACATGCAGGAAGGCGGGCCCCAGTATAAGTGGCACATCAAGACCTGCTCATGGGATACAGGCACAGGGGGCTAGGGCAAGTTCAAGTGTCCCAGTGGGCCAGGGGAGAGGACACAGGATGGATGCAGCAGCCCAGGACGTTATCGCACAGGTATTGGGGGCCTGCCAAGATGCCCAAGACAGGTTAGCACAGATTGTGTCCACCCTGGAGCAAAGTCAGAGGATGCAGCAGCAACAACACCAACAGGCCATGGAGCAGTGGAAAGAGCACAATGCCACAATGGCCACCATTGCAGGAGCACTGCTGCAGTTGGTAAAAAAACAGTCTGACACCCACCCCGGACAAGAGGCCCCCACAACAGCCCTGGACAACCAGCATCTGATGACCCAAGCAGCAGAAACATCACATGAAATACCCTCCCAGGAAACACAAGGGCCAACCATGCCACCCCAAGAAGCTCCACAGCAGGCGCCCCAACGCCCAAGATATGGCACTGGAAACCCAGCTAAGAACAAGGCCCCCTCCAACAATTGACTCTGCTACTAATGCAAAGGAACCATCACACACATTCACCAACAACACTTAGCTGAGGGCAATTTGAAGTACTATTCGACAAAATGGACCCATCTAAAACATCCAGCAGGGCTGCCACCAAGTTGGTTTTGAGGACACCCATCCCTCACGACTCCCATCACTGTATATAGCACAATTCACTCAATTCTACCACTAAAACACATTTCACACCTGTAACACTGTCCCCTGTCTTAAATTGTGAACAAAGTGGAGTATGGATGTAACTAGCAGAGAAAAACTTTATTGTCAATTTTTGCTTGATGGTGGTACTGTGTGCCCAAATGGTGGCCAGGAGGGAATACATATATTTTCTGTCAGTACTATGCAGAAGTGGTCCATGTAATGCCTATCATGACCAATCCCCCCTATATGACAGAGCACACTGACAGTATTAGTGACCAACCCCAATGACAGGCTTAAGTCCCACACAGTTATTGGAAGTAGAGTTGTATCAGTTGGTTCCTGGACTGGACATCTTCCCCTTCCTCATCCTCACCATCACTCTCCTCACCTCTCTGAGGTAGCTGATCAGGACCTATAGCATCCTCCACCTCCAAGAGGGGGATTGCATGTCTCACTGCCACGTTGTGCAGCATGCAGCTTGCCACCACTATTCTACACATCTTATCAGAGCCATAGGCTAGGGAACCCCAGATATATGTAGACACTGGGATCTAGCCTTTAGGAGGCCTGTATTACGCTCTATTACCCTCCTAGTACGTCCAAGGGCCTAATTCTATTTCCTCTCTGCATCTGTCCTGGGATTCCTCACTGGTGTCAGGAGCCAACGCAAGTTTGGATAGCCAGAATCACCTACAAAATGGTTCAATACAGACTCGTCATTGTTATGTCCCTTAGTCAGACAGGCTGGTTTTCAGCAATGTGTCAGCTATTGACAGGCAAACATACCTATGATCCACCCTCTGTCCTCTTGTACATGTTCCATCTTCTGTGGCACACTACTGTTCCTCAACACAAATGAATCATGGTCTGAACCTGGAAACATGGCATTCACATGGGAAATGTACTGGTCTGCAGTACACACCAATTAGATGTTCATGGAGTGAAAGTTCTTCCTGTTTCTGTACACCTGTTCACTCACTCTTGGGGGGATGATGGGTATGTGGGTGCCATCAATGGCACCTATGACATGGGGAATGTTTGTAAAGGCATAGGAAGTCAGACTTGATGGCAGGGAGGTCAGTACTTTGGGGAAACTGCACATAAGATTGCAGATGTTGTACAAATGCATTCAGAAATCTTGTCAGTACCTGGCTGAACATTGGCTGTGAGAAACCAGCACCCATGCCCACTATCACTTGAAATGAGCCTGTGGCCAGGAAATGGAGTGCGGAGAGCACCTGCACCTCAGTTGGAATGGCATGCTGATTACGATTTCCCAGAGTTAGTGCAGGATCCAGTAATGCACAAAGGTCCTGAATAGTTGCATGTGTGAGTCTGTAAGTGATTATGATCTGACGCTCCACCATGGTCCCCAGATCTACAAGTGGTCTGTACACCGATGGTGCCCTTCCTCGCCACAAGGGTCGGTACCTACGAGGGGTTACAAAAAGGAGTGATGTACACATATACATAGGCACACTTCTCAACATTTCTGCACTGCATTGTTCATTGCAGTGTCTCTACAATAACTGCTAAATGACAGATATATATGTACATCCCTGGGAGGAAACAGAATAATTTATGTGTGCTACTATACGGAATGGATAGAGGCCTAGGTGCTTTATGTGGCTAGTAGGCCCTTCATTGTGAGTAGCAGGAAATTCAAGATGCGTAGGTGATGGCAAAATGTCTACCCACTGTAGATCTGCCCCTTCGTTGTGGAAGTGACCTCATACCGCTAGGGGTCGACTTCACAGCATAAGGCGGTGTTGACCGCTGTTTGCACCCTCGTTGGCTAACATGGATGCCAAGGGGGAACCCTGGCATATCATGATCGCCGCCGGCGGTGACAGTGCATACCGACGCTGAACGTACGCTCATTCGTCATCGTTTGATCACTTGACTCCCTGATCTTGTGCGGAGAGGTACTCTACTCTGTGTACTGCTGTGGCCTGCCTCTGGCTATGGATGTGCCACGTGGTGCAGGTGAAAGGGCCCCGGCCTTCACCCAGGAAGAACTGGAGAAGCTAGTGGACGGGGTACTGCCCCTGTACGGCAAACTCTACGGACAGCCAGAGATACAGGTGAGTCTGGAGGGCACTGTGTGTGTAATGGATGGTGTGGATTGGACATATGTGTGCTCCTCTGAGCCTGCATGGGCCATAAGGCATGGAATGCTGTGAGCGACTGTCCTGTGTTTATGAGAGTACTGTCCGTCACATGTTGGACAATTTGCCAGCTGTTCCTATAGTGCATGTGCCAGACGTCCGTTTTCCATTTCTGTGTCGCCCTTCTAGGTCAGCGCCCACCAGAAGAGGGCACATTGGCATGCCATCGCCAAGGAGGTGTGGACCCTAGGGGTCTACAACCGGCGTAGCACCCACTGTCAAAAGAGGTGGGAGGACCTGCGATGCTGGGCGTGAAAGATCAGTGAGGCCCAGCTGGGGAAGTCCTCCCAACGTGGAAGGGGTGCCCGTCGGGCACTGACCCCCCTCATGCAAAGGATCCTGGCTGTGGCGTACCCAGATCTGGATGGGTGCTTGAAGGCTGCACAGCAGTCACAAGGGGGTGAGTACTCATTGATCATACTTCAGTCTGGAAGGATGTCTGGGTGTGCAATAGGGCACATGCTGCCCAGAGCAGGGAATTTGACTGGTGTCCATCTACTATATGTTCCACAAAGGGTGTAGAGGTGTCCTTTTCAGGTTTCACCTACCTCAGCTCCAAAAGTAATTCAGGGGATGGGTGTATAGCAGTATTCTGGTCAGTAGTCAGGGGCATGGCCATGGGCATAGTGTACGGTGCTGCCCGTTGGGTGTGTTTGCTGGGTGGGTGTATGTCTGGCCATTCTGTATCTGCATTCAGCTATTTACAAGTGTCTCTCCTGCTTTGTCTCCCCATCCCTGTTCTCTTGTGTAGGTTTGGTACAGCATCAACATCAGGCAAGGGAGCAGAGGCACCGGCAAGTGGGGAGGCAGCAGCCCACGGATCCTCTGAGGCAGAGACAACAGATGCCCAGGGGACCAGTGGGTGGGAGGGCGAGGGTACTTCCACGGTTGAGGCTACCACCACAGGAGGTAGTGACTCTGAGACCTCATCCGATGGGGGTCCCCCGGCAGTTGTGGACCCTAGTGCACACACCACTACCGTGAGATCTTCCGCCACCCCCATACCATCACCGCCCTCCCTTCTGCTCCCCACCGAGTTGTCTGTGCCCACCCACCCAGAAAGGTGGGCGACTCCTTCGCCACAGGCACCTCCTCCCCTGCCCCAGTCAGCCCTGCTGCCCTCACAGAGGAGGCTATTGACCTCATGAGAACCATCTCTGTAGGACTGACAACCATCGTCAATGCCATCCAAGCATCAGTGGTGCAGAAGACCAATGCTTATCTGGATGGCATTCACGGTGCCGTGTCTGCCCTACAGAGATCTTTTCAGGCTCTGGCCTCCTCTCGGACGGCAGACAGTTTCCTTGGCCGTTCCGTCCCCCCTCCAACCTCCTCTACAGCCATACATGCACCCCATACACCACACCTGCACTCACCACCTCTACTGTAGTTGACACATGCAGCACACTCACCAAACTTGGAGACACCCACACAACATGCATCCACACTAGCTGTCTGTCTTCTCCCACTGTGTCCACCCCCCACCTCCCAAGACACACAAACGCACCAAGACACCCACCCATCAGACATCCACCAAACGACAGCATACTGAACAGTCACCTGCACCTACTACACGCACCCCTACACCCCATACATCCACTCCCTCTGCCTCCACTCCCACGCCCTCATCCACGCCCACCCCAATTGCTCGCAAGAAACTTTTCCTCTCCCATGCTGACCTCTTCCAACCCACTGGCCCATCCTGTCTTGTCCCCAAACGTGCCTTCCTCCTTGCCCTTTCCTCCACCCTTCACATTCCTGTGCCCATTCCCCAGAGAAGAAGAAGGCCCGGTCTGAGCCTAGGCAATTCAGCTCCAACCGAGCCAAATAGCCCCCACCCCCTTCAAAATATCCACCACCACCACCCCCTGCCCCCTTGTGATGCTATTGATAATGTTTGACCAATGACTTTGTGTTAGAAAACAGGGCTGATTGGAGAGGCCCCATAACTTTTTGCCCCCATTTTCCACTTTATGCTGGTGTTTTCCTGACTCTGATGGTGCCCTGGGTACTGCTAACCAGTCCCAGGGCCTGTGCTCTGTGTAAAATGGATATGCAAATTAGGCTAATTATAATTGGCCAAGTTAACCTACCTATAAGTCCCTAGTATATGGTAGGGCATGTAGGTTTAGGGACCACAGCATAGGTGATGCACACCTAGGTGCATTGCTGAGGTGCCCAGTGTCATTTTAAAAGCAAGCCTGCCTTGCTGGCTGCTTTTAAATTAAAGTTATATGCAAATTCGACTTTGGAATTAAAGGTACTTCCAAAGTCTTAAACTACCTTATTTTTACATATAAGTCACCCCTAAGGTGTGCCCTATGTGCCCCTAGGGCTGGGTGCCATGTAACTATAAGCAGGGACTTTATAAAAATAGATTTATAAGCCCTGGTGAGGTAAAAACAGCCAAATTCGTTTTTCCCTCATTGATGTAAATGGCCTTCATAGGCTAGAATGGGCAGACTTTATTTTAAATTTTAAAGTCTCCTTAAATGTTACATACCAAGAATTTGGTATCAAATTGATTGTTGTAATAAATCCCACAACTTCCAGTTGTTGGATTTAATATAACTTGTCCAGGTAAAAAGTTTAGACTTTACCTAAAAAGTTGCCAATTTCAGCTCTGCATTGTTTTTGCTGCTGTGCTCTTATTGGCCAGCCTGCAGCAGCTTCTGCCAGGCTACCTTGATGAGGTGTGAAGTGGCCTGACTTCACACAAAGGAATTTGCTTGGGGGAGAGAATCTCCCCTCAGCAGATGGTGAGGCAGGAAGGGGGAGGGCTGCCAAACTGGTCTTCAAAGGCAGAGAAGGACATTTGCAGCACCCAGCAACACCCCCACATCCTGCAACCCCAGACAACTAGGTGCCCCCTTGATTAGATTAGGAGAGGGCAGGAGAGGGGTGTGTTTATGATTTTTAGCCACACCAGTGGGTGGGCTCAGCCAGATGTAACCTCCAAAAATCAGATTCAGCCATGTTGGATTTTTGGAGACTGTTGCCTTTTGGGATGGATTTTTGCCACACTTCCCAGGAAGTGGTCATCACAGGGGGACGACCCTGTACCTGATTGGAGGACCAGGACCCCCCTGCTTTTCACCCAGGAGCAAGGATAAAACTGGCAGACCTGCACCCACGCCTCAGATCCCCTCCAGAATTCAACAAGAAAGGAACTAAAGAAGAAGAAGGACTGCCCTGCTGGACCCCTGGCCTGCACCTGGACCCTGCACTCAGAAGGACTGCACCAGCTGCACACTTGGGCTTCACCACAAGAAGGACTTTGCCTGGCTTCAACTGGTTCAAGGAGGGACAGGTGAAAAATTGCTAAACCAGAGTCCCCTGCACCAACTCCTGAAGAAAGCGACCAGCTGACCACTGTCCAGTGGCCAAAAAGGAGTTTGTGCCAGGTGCATTCTGGGAGTTGAAGTCCGCACTTCCCAAGGACCATCACAGAACTTCTGGACCCTTGGGGTGAGCTGTGGACCCCAAAAGAACCTTAAAAGAACATCTGGGTGAAGCCCCAGAAGTTAGGAAAAGATTGGAGAATTTTTGAAAAAAAGCTCCATAAAGTGACCGACCCGACGCGGAAATTCTAGCCGGCTTGCCTCAACCGCGACCCGGCCTGACTTCGTGGTTCGTCCCGGTAAAGAAAAACATCCAAAAAAGAGACTAAGTCCGAACGTAAAAAGTTGACCGGGACCTCCCAGCCATCGTATCCGAGAAGGGCTCCATGGACGTCGGATCAAGATCCAGGTTTACCCCGGTCGAAGGATTTTCATCTCGAAAAAACGACTAAGTCCGAAGGTAAAAATCACCACCGAGGAAACCGACTTCGCGTATCAGGACAAGGGCTCCAGGAGGTCGGATTCAACTGGCAGGTTCGTCCCGGTGAAGAAAAACTTCAAAAAATGAGACTAAGTCAGAAGGTAACTTTTTAACCGAGGCCTCCCGCGACTTGTAGCCGAGCAGGGCTCCATCGCGGTCGGCCTGAAACTTTGACTTTGCCCCGGTCCTGGTGCAACCAGATGACCCGATTGGCGCTTTTTGTTTCTAAGCGCTAGAAAATAATAATACTTTAAAAATTCATATCTCTGGTTCCCCTGAACCGATTTTATTCGTTTTTGTGTCATTTTAAAGAAAAAAATATAAGCTATTTTTATAAATTGGTTTTGGATTTTTAAACTGTTTCCTGTGTTTTATTTAATTACTGTTTTGTGATATTTGAATGCTTTACACTTTGTCTCCTAAGTTAAGCCTTGACGCTCGATGCCAAGCTACCAAGGGTAGAGCTGGGATTAATTTACTGAGACCTAACTGTACCTATGTGGAGGTTGGTGGCTTGTTGCTAGGTGTAGGTACCTACCTGCCCTACCAATAACCCATTTTCCAACATAATTGGAAGCAGCGACGGGATCTTGTACTTGTGTTCAATATCACGTTACAGTTTTAGGTAAAACAAATTAAAAATCCTTTAAATTGTCCTAGTGCAAAAATTGTTTTTAATTTTTAATTTGGATTAATTTCAATTATTGAATTTGTGTAATTTTTCTAAATTCTTGTTTCCAATTTTTGCAAAAAGTTTTTGTTGACACAAAACTAGAGAACCATGGAGCTTGATCTGGCTAGCCTACCCACACTGACAGTAGTCCAGCTTAGGGGGTTGTGTATTGAAAGAGGGTTGCCTGCAACCACTGATCTCAGGAAGCAAATCCTGATCACATCCCTGACAGCATGGGCTGAGGCCCAAGAGGTAGAGTCAGAAGAAGCTCCAGAGGAGGGAGAAAGTAGGGAGGATGCAAGCTCTAACCACTCAGGGGAGGGAAGGCATCTGAGCCTAAGTGAGGATGAGGAAGAACGGTCCTCAGTAGATACAGTCACTAGGGGCAGGCCCAAAGCTAGTGGTGGGAAGGGGGTCCTTTCAGGAGGAGAGAACCCATCCATCAGAGAAAGAGAGCAGGAGGCCCAGCTAGCATACATAGCTTTGGAAGCAGAGAAGCTGGCCCTAGAAAAGAAAAAGTGGGCATACAAAGATAAAAGAGATGGAAGCAGCGATAAAGAAGCTGAGGTGTCCATGGGTGGGGGAGTTTGCCCCAGATTACCCAAGGGGGTAGTTCCTGCTTATGTAGAGGGGGATGACATAGATAAGTGGCTAGGGGCCTTTGAGAGGGCACTCCAAATGAGAAGGGTTAGGCCTCAATACTGGGGTTCCCTTTTGTGGGAGTTGGTCCCCAACTCAGGGAGGGATAGGCTTCTGACCTTAAGGGGGGAGGAGGCAGATTCATACCCTAGTATGAAGAGGTGCTTAGCCAAGAAGTTTGGTCTGACCCCAGAGCAATATAGAATGAAGTTCAGGGACACCCAGAAGGTCAGTACCCAGTCTTGGGTTGACTTTGTGGACATTTCACTAAAGGCACTAGAGGGCTGGATTATTGGTAACAAAGTAGATACTTATGAGGGGTTATGCAATCTGATCATGAGAGAGCACATCTTGACCAATTGTATCCAAGAAAGGTTACGCCAGCATCTAGTGGACTCTAAGCAGACCAACCCTAGAGAGCTAGGGGAGGCAGCTGATGAGTGGTTGAGAACCAGGGTGGTTGTCAAGTCCCAGGGGGGAGACTCCAAGAAGGGGGGGACAGGTCCCCAAAAACCTAAGGAGGGAGGTGGTAAGCCCACCACAGAGACTCCCTCTGTACCCCAGAACCCTAAGAAGGAGGAGAGTAAATCCCACTCCCACTCTGACAAGCAGAGACAGGGAGACCCAGGGTTAAAAAAACTCTTGGACAGTAGGGCTTGCTTTGACTGTCAGCAGACAGGTCACTTCAGAGGAGATGCAGCCTGTCCAAGGAAGGTGGTTAGCACTGGGCTGTCCAGTGTAGCCATAGAGGAGGATTCCTCAGATGATGAAGTCCTCCTAGCATTGTGCTGGGAGACAGGACCAGATGGTAAGCTGGTGATCCCTGAGGGTGGGAGTAGGCACTTCCACCACATTCAAGTGAATGGGATCCCTACCACTGGCCTGAGAGACACCTGTGCCAGTCACACTATAGTGAGTGACCGGTTAGTGACCCCAGACATGTATGTCCCAGGAAAGACAAAGAAAGTCAGGATAGCCACAGGGGAGGTCACCTCCAAACCTGTAGCCATAGTGCCCCTAGAGAGGGAGGGTATCCTTGACTGGATTAGGGTGGTAGTCAGTGCTGACCTTCCCCTAGATTGTATCCTGGGCAATGACCTCCCAGAGGTGAGTCTGGTCACAGATGGGGTGGTCGCCCAGGGCGCCCCCCCAACCCAAAGTCCTGGGGAGTCAGTCCCTACAGTTAGGAGACAGGGGTCCCCAAGAAAAGGAAAGAAGAAAAGGAAGGGTAGGCCACTCTTAAAGAGAGTTCCAGGGAGCCAAAGGCCTTCTGCCCCAGTAGGGGGGGAGCCCAGAGTTGGCACTGGTGAGGCCTCCCCTGACCCCAAGGAAGTCCTGAGTAGTCAGGCAGCTGTCCAGATGCAGGGTGTTGCCCCTGCACTGACAGAAGGGAGAGTGGAAGGAGGGTGTCTGCTACAGGAAGTGGTAGCCCCCCACTCTAGACAGCAAGAGGGGTGCCAGGACCTCACAATTGCCCCTAAAGCAGCTCAGCCACCTGTCAGTGGAGAGATTAGGGTGTGGTTCTGGGTACTGACAGCTGTCAGTAGCCTCTGCTGGGTGCTAGCCTTCCTGGCAGCACTGTACTTGGCCTGGGAGGCAGACCCCAGGGCCAATAGCAAAGTAGGCCCCCTGACCCTATTGGTCATGGTGAGGTTGCTCAAGTGTTGGGTGACCTCTTTGGGTAAGCTAGGTGTTGCCCTAGCAAAGTTAGGAGTAGGGGAGGTGGGCACCTCACTACCCAAGTTGGCAGAGAGAGAGGGGGAAGACCCCCCTAGAGGGAAGTTTCAGTTTGAGTTGGGTCCTTTTACTGTTGGGATGGCTTCACTACCCAGAGGGAGTGACCCTGACAGGAGGATATAAGGCAGAGTAGGCCCTGCAAAGGGACAGCCAGTTTTCTTCACTGTCTTCCTCGCCTAACAAGCCAGGAAGACTCTCCCAGGGTTGGGCTGAGTCTCCTGGGCGTGTGGGCTGGGGGGGGGGGGTTGTGTGAGAAAACAGGGCTGATTGCAGAGGCCCCATAACTTTTTGCCCCCATTTTCCACTTTATGCTGGTGTTTTCCTGACTCTGATGGTGCCCTGGGTACTGCTAACCAGTCCCAGGGCCTGTGCTCTGTGTAAAATGGATATGCAAATTAGGCTAATTATAATTGGCCAAGTTAACCTACCTATAAGTCCCTAGTATATGGTAGGGCATGTAGGTTTAGGGACCACAGCATAGGTGGTGCACACCTAGGTGCATTGCTGAGGTGCCCAGTGTCATTTTAAAAGCAAGCCTGCCTTGCTGGCTGCTTTTAAATTAAAGTTATATGCAAATTCGACTTTGGAATTAAAGGTACTTCCAAAGTCTTAAACTACCTTATTTTTACATATAAGTCACCCCTAAGGTGTGCCCTATGTGCCCCTAGGGCTGGGTGCCATGTAACTATAAGCAGGGACTTTATAAAAATAGATTTATAAGCCCTGGTGAGGTAAAAACAGCCAAATTCGTTTTTCCCTCATTGAAGTAAATGGCCTTCAAAGGCTAGAATGGGCAGACTTTATTTTAAATTTTAAAGTCTCCTTAAATGTTACATACCAAGAATTTGGTATCAAATTGATTGTTGTAATAAATCCCACAACTTCCAGTTGTGGGATTTAATATAACTTGTCCAGGTAAAAAGTTTAGACTTTACCTAAAAAGTTGCCAATTTCAGCTCTGCATTGTTTTTGCTGCTGTGCTCTGATTGGCCAGCCTGCAGCAGCTTCTGCCAGGCTACCTTGATGAGGTGTGAAGTGGCCTGACTTCACACAAAGGAATGTGCTTGGGGGAGAGAATCTCCCCTCAGCAGATGGGGAGGCAGGAAGGGGGAGGGCTGCCAAACTGGTCTTCAAAGGCAGAGAAGGACATTTGCAGCACCCAGCAACACCCCCACATCCTGCAACCCCAGACAACTAGGTGCCCCCTTGATTAGATTAGGAGAGGGCAGGAGAGGGGTGTGTTTATGATTTTTAGCCACACCAGTGGGTGGGCTCAGCCAGATGTAACCTCCAAAAATCAGATTCAGCCATGTTGGATTTTTGGAGACTGTTGCCTTTTGGGATGGATTTTTGCCACACTTCCCAGGAAGTGGTCATCACAGGGGGACGACCCTGTACCTGATTGGAGGACCAGGACCCCCCTGCTTTTCACCCAGGAGCAAGGATAAAACTGGCAGACCTGCACCCACGCCTCAGATCCCCTCCAGAATTCAACAAGAAAGGAACTAAAGAAGAAGAAGGACTGCCCTGCTGGACCCCTGGCCTGCACCTGGACCCTGCACTCAGAAGGACTGCACCAGCTGCACACTTGGGCTTCACCACAAGAAGGACTTTGCCTGGCTTCAACTGGTTCAAGGAGGGACTCCCTGTTTGCTACAGGTGAAAAATTGCTAAACCAGAGTCCCCTGCACCAACTCCTGAAGAAAGCGACCAGCTGACCACTGTCCAGTGGCCAAAAAGGAGTTTGCGCCAGGTGCATTCTGGGAGTTGAAGTCCGCACTTCCCAAGGACCATCACAGAACTTCTGGACCCTTGGGGTGAGCTGTGGACCCCAAAAGAACCTTAAAAGAACATCTGGGTGAAGCCCCAGAAGTTTGGAAAAGATTGGAGAACTTTTGAAAAAAAGCTCCATAAAGTGACCGACCCGAGGCAGAAATTCTAGCCGGCTTGCCTCAACCGCGACCCGGCCTGACTTCGTGGTTCGTCCCGGTAAAGAAAAACATCCAAAAAAGAGACTAAGTCCGAACGTAAAAAGTTGACCGGGACCTCCCAGCCATCGTATCCGAGAAGGGCTCCATGGACGTCGGATCAAGATCCAGGTTTACCCCGGTCGAAGGATTTTCATCTCGAAAAAACGACTAAGTCCGAAGGTAAAAATCACCACCGAGGAAACCGACTTCGCGTATCCGGACAAGGGCTCCAGGAGGTCGGATTCAACTGGCAGGTTCGTCCCGGTGAAGAAAAACTTCAAAAAATGAGACTAAGTCAGAAGGTAACTTTTTAACCGAGGCCTCCCGCGACTTGTAGCCGAGCAGGGCTCCATCGCGGTCGGCCTGAAACTTTGACTTTGCCCCGGTCCTGGTGCAACCAGATGACCCGATTGGCGCTTTTTGTTCCTAAGCTCTAGAAAATAATAATACTTTAAAAATTCATATCTCCGGTTCCCCTGAACCGATTTTATTCGTTTTTGTGTCATTTTAAAGATAAAAATATAAGCTATTTTTATAAATTGGTTTTGGATTTTTAAACTGTTTCCTGTGTTTTATTTAATTACTGTTTTGTGATATTTGAATGCTTTACACTTTGTCTCCTAAGTTAAGCCTTGACGCTCGATGCCAAGCTACCAAGGGTAGAGCTGGGATTAATTTACTGAGACCTAACTGTACCTATGTGGAGGTTGGTGGCTTGTTGCTAGGTGTAGGTACCTACCTGCCCTACCAATAACCCATTTTCCAACATAATTGGAAGCAGCGACGGGATCTTGTACTTGTGTTCAATATCACGTTACAGTTTTAGGTAAAACAAATTAAAAATCCTTTAAATTGTCCTAGTGCAAAAATTGTTTTTAATTTTTAATTTGGATTAATTTCAATTATTGAATTTTTGTAATTTTTCTAAATTCTTGTTTCCAATTTTTGCAAAAAGTTTTTGTTGACACAAAACTAGGGAACCATGGAGCTTGATCTGGCTAGCCTACCCACACTGACAGTAGTCCAGCTTAGGGGGTTGTGTATTGAAAGAGGGTTGCCTGCAACCACTGATCTCAGGAAGCAAATCCTGATCACATCCCTGACAGCATGGGCTGAGGCCCAAGAGGTAGAGTCAGAAGAAGCTCCAGAGGAGGGAGAAAGTAGGGAGGATGCAAGCTCTAACCACTCAGGGGAGGGAAGGCATCTGAGCCTAAGTGAGGATGAGGAAGAACGGTCCTCAGTAGATACAGTCACTAGGGGCAGGCCCAAAGCTAGTGGTGGGAAGGGGGTCCTTTCAGGAGGAGAGAACCCATCCATCAGAGAAAGAGAGCAGGAGGCCCAGCTAGCATACATAGCTTTGGAAGCAGAGAAGCTGGCCCTAGAAAAGAAAAAGTGGGCATACAAAGATAAAAGAGATGGAAGCAGCGATAAAGAAGCTGAGGTGTCCATGGGTGGGGGAGTTTGCCCCAGATTACCCAAGGGGGTAGTTCCTGCTTATGTAGAGGGGGATGACATAGATAAGTGGCTAGGGGCCTTTGAGAGGGCACTCCAAATGAGAAGGGTTAGGCCTCAATACTGGGGTTCCCTTTTGTGGGAGTTGGTCCCCAACTCAGGGAGGGATAGGCTTCTGACCTTAAGGGGGGAGGAGGCAGATTCATACCCTAGTATGAAGAGGTGCTTAGCCAAGAAGTTTGGTCTGACCCCAGAGCAATATAGAATGAAGTTCAGGGACACCCAGAAGGTCAGTACCCAGTCTTGGGTTGACTTTGTGGACATTTCACTAAAGGCACTAGAGGGCTGGATTATTGGTAACAAAGTAGATACTTATGAGGGGTTATGCAATCTGATCATGAGAGAGCACATCTTGACCAATTGTATCCAAGAAAGGTTACGCCAGCATCTAGTGGACTCTAAGCAGACCAACCCTAGAGAACTAGGGGAGGCAGCTGATGAGTGGTTGAGAACCAGGGTGGTTGTCAAGTCCCAGGGGGGAGACTCCAAGAAGGGGGGGACAGGTCCCCAAAAACCTAAGTAGGGAGGTGGTAAGCCCACCACAGAGACTCCCTCTGTACCCCAGAACCCTAAGAAGGAGGAGAGTAAATCCCACTCCCACTCTGACAAGCAGAGACAGGGAGACCCAGGGTTAAAAAAACTCTTGGACAGTAGGGCTTGCTTTGACTGTCAGCAGACAGGTCACTTCAGAGGAGATGCAGCCTGTCCAAGGAAGGTGGTTAGCACTGGGCTGTCCAGTGTAGCCATAGAGGAGGATTCCTCAGATGATGAAGTCCTCCTATCATTGTGCTGGGAGACAGGACCAGATGGTAAGCTGGTGATCCCTGAGGGTGGGAGTAGGCACTTCCACCACATTCAAGTGAATGGGATCCCTACCACTGGCCTGAGAGACACCTGTGCCAGTCACACTATAGTGAGTGACCGGTTAGTGACCCCAGACATGTATGTCCCAGGAAAGACAAAGAAAGTCAGGATAGCCACAGGGGAGGTCACCTCCAAACCTGTAGCCATAGTGCCCCTAGAGAGGGAGGGTATCCTTGACTGGATTAGGGTGGTAGTCAGTGCTGACCTTCCCCTAGATTGTATCCTGGGCAATGACCTCCCAGAGGTGAGTCTGGTCACAGATGGGGTGGTCGCCCAGGGCGCCCCCCCAACCCAAAGTCCTGGGGAGTCAGTCCCTACAGTTAGGAGACAGGGGTCCCCAAGAAAAGGAAAGACTAAAAGGAAGGGTAGGCCACTCTTTAAGAGAGTTCCAGGGAGCCAAAGGCCTTCTGCCCCAGTAGGGGGGGAGCCCAGAGTTGGCACTGGTGAGGCCTCCCCTGACCCCAAGGAAGTCCTGAGTAGTCAGGCAGCTGTCCAGATGCAGGGTGTTGCCCCTGCACTGACAGAAGGGAGAGTGGAAGGAGGGTGTCTGCCACAGGAAGTGGTAGCCCCCCACTCTAGACAGCAAGAGGGGTGCCAGGACCTCACAATTGCCCCTAAAGCAGCTCAGCCACCTGTCAGTGGAGAGATTAGGGTGTGGTTCTGGGTACTGACAGCTGTCAGTAGCCTCTGCTGGGTGCTAGCCTTCCTGGCAGCACTGTACTTGGCCTGGGAGGCAGACCCGAGGGCCAATAGCAAAGTAGGCCCCCTGACCCTATTGGTCATGGTGAGGTTGCTCAAGTGTTGGGTGACCTCTTTGGGTAAGCTAGGTGTTGCCCTAGCAAAGTTAGGAGTAGGGGAGGTGGGCACCTCACTACCCAAGTTGGCAGAGAGAGAGGGGGAAGACGCCCCTAGAGGGAAGTTTCAGTTTGAGTTGGGTCCTTTTACTGTTGGGATGGCTTCACTACCCAGAGGGAGTGACCCTGACAGGAGCATATAAGGCAGAGTAGGCCCTGCAAAGGGACAGCCAGTTTTCTTCACTGTCTTCCTCGCCTAACAAGCCAGGAAGACTCTCCCAGGGTTGGGCTGAGTCTCCTGGGCGTGTGGGCTGGGGGGGGGGTTGTGTGAGAAAACAGGGCTGATTGCAGAGGCCCCATAACTTTTTGCCCCCATTTTCCACTTTATGCTGGTGTTTTCCTGACTCTGATGGTGCCCTGGGTACTGCTAACCAGTCCCAGGGCCTGTGCTCTGTGTAAAATGGATATGCAAATTAGGCTAATTATAATTGGCCAAGTTAACCTACCTATAAGTCCCTAGTATATGGTAGGGCATGTAGGTTTAGGGACCACAGCATAGGTGGTGCACACCTAGGTGCATTGCTGAGGTGCCCAGTGTCATTTTAAAAGCAAGCCTGCCTTGCTGGCTGCTTTTAAATTAAAGTTATATGCAAATTCGACTTTGGAATTAAAGGTACTTCCAAAGTCTTAAACTACCTTATTTTTACATATAAGTCACCCCTAAGGTGTGCCCTATGTGCCCCTAGGGCTGGGTGCCATGTAACTATAAGCAGGGACTTTATAAAAATAGATTTATAAGCCCTGGTGAGGTAAAAACAGCCAAATTCGTTTTTCCCTCATTGAAGTAAATGGCCTTCAAAGGCTAGAATGGGCAGACTTTATTTTACATTTTAAAGTCTCCTTAAATGTTACATACCAAGAATTTGGTATCAAATTGATTGTTGTAATAAATCCCACAACTTCCAGTTGTGGGATTTAATATAACTTGTCCAGGTAAAAAGTTTAGACTTTACCTAAAAAGTTGCCAATTTCAGCTCTGCATTGTTTTTGCTGCTGTGCTCTGATTGGCCAGCCTGCAGCAGCTTCTGCCAGGCTACCTTGATGAGGTGTGAAGTGGCCTGACTTCACACAAAGGAATGTGCTTGGGGGAGAGAATCTCCCCTCAGCAGATGGTGAGGCAGGAAGGGGGAGGGCTGCCAAACTGGTCTTCAAAGGCAGAGAAGGACATTTGCAGCACCCAGCAACACCCCCACATCCTGCAACCCCAGACAACTAGGTGCCCCCTTGATTAGATTAGGAGAGGGCAGGAGAGGGGTGTGTTTATGATTTTTAGCCACACCAGTGGGTGGGCTCAGCCAGATGTAACCTCCAAAAATCAGATTCAGCCATGTTGGATTTTTGGAGACTGTTGCCTTTTGGGATGGATTTTTGCCACACTTCCCAGGAAGTGGTCATCACAGGGGGACGACCCTGTACCTGATTGGAGGACCAGGACCCCCCTGCTTTTCACCCAGGAGCAAGGATAAAACTGGCAGACCTGCACCCACGCCTCAGATCCACTCCAGAATTCAACAAGAAAGGAACTAAAGAAGAAGAAGGACTGCCCTGCTGGACCCCTGGCCTGCACCTGGACCCTGCACTCAGAAGGACTGCACCAGCTGCACACTTGG
The DNA here is from genome assembly GCF_031143425.1 of Pleurodeles waltl. Taxonomy (NCBI): domain Eukaryota; kingdom Metazoa; phylum Chordata; class Amphibia; order Caudata; family Salamandridae; genus Pleurodeles; species Pleurodeles waltl. The sequence goes on along the minus strand of NC_090438.1, from coordinate 15,109,633 downwards.
GCTTCACCACAAGAAGGACTTTGCCTGGCTTCAACTGGTTCAAGGAGGGACTCCCTGTTTGCTACAGGTGAAAAATTGCTAAACCAGAGTCCCCTGCACCAACTCCTGAAGAAAGCGACCAGCTGACCACTGTCCAGTGGCCAAAAAGGAGTTTGCGCCAGGTGCATTCTGGGAGTTGAAGTCCGCACTTCCCAAGGACCATCACAGAACTTCTGGACCCTTGGGGTGAGCTGTGGACCCCAAAAGAACCTTAAAAGAACATCTGGGTGAAGCCCCAGAAGTTTGGAAAAGATTGGAGAATTTTTGAAAAAAAGCTCCATAAAGTGACCGACCCGACGCGGAAATTCTAGCCGGCTTGCCTCAACCGCGACCCGGCCTGACTTCGTGGTTCGTCCCGGTAAAGAAAAACATCCAAAAAAGAGACTAAGTCCGAACGTAAAAAGTTGACCGGGACCTCCCAGCCATCGTATCCGAGAAGGGCTCCATGGACGTCGGATCAAGATCCAGGTTTACCCCGGTCGAAGGATTTTCATCTCGAAAAAACGACTAAGTCCGAAGGTAAAAATCACCACCGAGGAAACCGACTTCGCGTATCCGGACAAGGGCTCCAGGAGGTCGGATTCAACTGGCAGGTTCGTCCCGGTGAAGAAAAACTTCAAAAAATGAGACTAAGTCAGAAGGTAACTTTTTAACCGAGGCCTCCCGCGACTTGTAGCCGAGCAGGGCTCCATCGCGGTCGGCCTGAAACTTTGACTTTGCCCCGGTCCTGGTGCAACCAGATGACCCGATTGGCGCTTTTTGTTTCTAAGCGCTAGAAAATAATAATACTTTAAAAATTCATATCTCCGGTTCCCCTGAACCGATTTTATTCGTTTTTGTGTCATTTTAAAGAAAAAAATATAAGCTATTTTTATAAATTGGTTTTGGATTTTTAAACTGTTTCCTGTGTTTTATTTAATTACTGTTTTGTGATATTTGAATGCTTTACACTTTGTCTCCTAAGTTAAGCCTTGACGCTCGATGCCAAGCTACCAAGGGTAGAGCTGGGATTAATTTACTGAGACCTAACTGTACCTATGTGGAGGTTGGTGGCTTGTTGCTAGGTGTAGGTACCTACCTGCCCTACCAATAACCCATTTTCCAACATAATTGGAAGCAGCGACGGGATCTTGTACTTGTGTTCAATATCACGTTACAGTTTTAGGTAAAACAAATTAAAAATCCTTTAAATTGTCCTAGTGCAAAAATTGTTTTTAATTTTTAATTTGGATTAATTTCAATTATTGAATTTTTGTAATTTTTCTAAATTCTTGTTTCCAATTTTTGCAAAAAGTTTTTGTTGACACAAAACTAGGGAACCATGGAGCTTGATCTGGCTAGCCTACCCACACTGACAGTAGTCCAGCTTAGGGGGTTGTGTATTGAAAGAGGGTTGCCTGCAACCACTGATCTCAGGAAGCAAATCCTGATCACATCCCTGACAGCATGGGCTGAGGCCCAAGAGGTAGAGTCAGAAGAAGCTCCAGAGGAGGGAGAAAGTAGGGAGGATGCAAGCTCTAACCACTCAGGGGAGGGAAGGCATCTGAGCCTAAGTGAGGATGAGGAAGAACGGTCCTCAGTAGATACAGTCACTAGGGGCAGGCCCAAAGCTAGTGGTGGGAAGGGGGTCCTTTCAGGAGGAGAGAACCCATCCATCAGAGAAAGAGAGCAGGAGGCCCAGCTAGCATACATAGCTTTGGAAGCAGAGAAGCTGGCCCTAGAAAAGAAAAAGTGGGCATACAAAGATAAAAGAGATGGAAGCAGCGATAAAGAAGCTGAGGTGTCCATGGGTGGGGGAGTTTGCCCCAGATTACCCAAGGGGGTAGTTCCTGCTTATGTAGAGGGGGATGACATAGATAAGTGGCTAGGGGCCTTTGAGAGGGCACTCCAAATGAGAAGGGTTAGGCCTCAATACTGGGGTTCCCTTTTGTGGGAGTTGGTCCCCAACTCAGGGAGGGATAGGCTTCTGACCTTAAGGGGGGAGGAGGCAGATTCATACCCTAGTATGAAGAGGTGCTTAGCCAAGAAGTTTGGTCTGACCCCAGAGCAATATAGAATGAAGTTCAGGGACACCCAGAAGGTCAGTACCCAGTCTTGGGTTGACTTTGTGGACATTTCACTAAAGGCACTAGAGGGCTGGATTATTGGTAACAAAGTAGATACTTATGAGGGGTTATGCAATCTGATCATGAGAGAGCACATCTTGACCAATTGTATCCAAGAAAGGTTACGCCAGCATCTAGTGGACTCTAAGCAGACCAACCCTAGAGAGCTAGGGGAGGCAGCTGATGAGTGGTTGAGAACCAGGGTGGTTGTCAAGTCCCAGGGGGGAGACTCCAAGAAGGGGGGGACAGGTCCCCAAAAACCTAAGGAGGGAGGTGGTAAGCCCACCACAGAGACTCCCTCTGTACCCCAGAACCCTAAGAAGGAGGAGAGTAAATCCCACTCCCACTCTGACAAGCAGAGACAGGGAGACCCAGGGTTAAAAAAACTCTTGGACAGTAGGGCTTGCTTTGACTGTCAGCAGACAGGTCACTTCAGAGGAGATGCAGCCTGTCCAAGGAAGGTGGTTAGCACTGGGCTGTCCAGTGTAGCCATAGAGGAGGATTCCTCAGATGATGAAGTCCTCCTAGCATTGTGCTGGGAGACAGGACCAGATGGTAAGCTGGTGATCCCTGAGGGTGGGAGTAGGCACTTCCACCACATTCAAGTGAATGGGATCCCTACCACTGGCCTGAGAGACACCTGTGCCAGTCACACTATAGTGAGTGACCGGTTAGTGACCCCAGACATGTATGTCCCAGGAAAGACAAAGAAAGTCAGGATAGCCACAGGGGAGGTCACCTCCAAACCTGTAGCCATAGTGCCCCTAGAGAGGGAGGGTATCCTTGACTGGATTAGGGTGGTAGTCAGTGCTGACCTTCCCCTAGATTGTATCCTGGGCAATGACCTCCCAGAGGTGAGTCTGGTCACAGATGGGGTGGTCGCCCAGGGCGCCCCCCCAACCCAAAGTCCTGGGGAGTCAGTCCCTACAGTTAGGAGACAGGGGTCCCCAAGAAAAGGAAAGAAGAAAAGGAAGGGTAGGCCACTCTTAAAGAGAGTTCCAGGGAGCCAAAGGCCTTCTGCCCCAGTAGGGGGGGAGCCCAGAGTTGGCACTGGTGAGGCCTCCCCTGACCCCAAGGAAGTCCTGAGTAGTCAGGCAGCTGTCCAGATGCAGGGTGTTGCCCCTGCACTGACAGAAGGGAGAGTGGAAGGAGGGTGTCTGCTACAGGAAGTGGTAGCCCCCCACTCTAGACAGCAAGAGGGGTGCCAGGACCTCACAATTGCCCCTAAAGCAGCTCAGCCACCTGTCAGTGGAGAGATTAGGGTGTGGTTCTGGGTACTGACAGCTGTCAGTAGCCTCTGCTGGGTGCTAGCCTTCCTGGCAGCACTGTACTTGGCCTGGGAGGCAGACCCCAGGGCCAATAGCAAAGTAGGCCCCCTGACCCTATTGGTCATGGTGAGGTTGCTCAAGTGTTGGGTGACCTCTTTGGGTAAGCTAGGTGTTGCCCTAGCAAAGTTAGGAGTAGGGGAGGTGGGCACCTCACTACCCAAGTTGGCAGAGAGAGAGGGGGAAGACCCCCCTAGAGGGAAGTTTCAGTTTGAGTTGGGTCCTTTTACTGTTGGGATGGCTTCACTACCCAGAGGGAGTGACCCTGACAGGAGGATATAAGGCAGAGTAGGCCCTGCAAAGGGACAGCCAGTTTTCTTCACTGTCTTCCTCGCCTAACAAGCCAGGAAGACTCTCCCAGGGTTGGGCTGAGTCTCCTGGGCGTGTGGGCTGGGGGGGGGGGGTTGTGTGAGAAAACAGGGCTGATTGCAGAGGCCCCATAACTTTTTGCCCCCATTTTCCACTTTATGCTGGTGTTTTCCTGACTCTGATGGTGCCCTGGGTACTGCTAACCAGTCCCAGGGCCTGTGCTCTGTGTAAAATGGATATGCAAATTAGGCTAATTATAATTGGCCAAGTTAACCTACCTATAAGTCCCTAGTATATGGTAGGGCATGTAGGTTTAGGGACCACAGCATAGGTGGTGCACACCTAGGTGCATTGCTGAGGTGCCCAGTGTCATTTTAAAAGCAAGCCTACCTTGCTGGCTGCTTTTAAATTAAAGTTATATGCAAATTCGACTTTGGAATTAAAGGTACTTCCAAAGTCTTAAACTACCTTATTTTTACATATAAGTCACCCCTAAGGTGTGCCCTATGTGCCCCTAGGGCTGGGTGCCATGTAACTATAAGCAGGGACTTTATAAAAATAGATTTATAAGCCCTGGTGAGGTAAAAACAGCCAAATTCGTTTTTCCCTCATTGAAGTAAATGGCCTTCAAAGGCTAGAATGGGCAGACTTTATTTTAAATTTTAAAGTCTCCTTAAATGTTACATACCAAGAATTTGGTATCAAATTGATTGTTGTAATAAATCCCACAACTTCCAGTTGTGGGATTTAATATAACTTGTCCAGGTAAAAAGTTTAGACTTTACCTAAAAAGTTGCCAATTTCAGCTCTGCATTGTTTTTGCTGCTGTGCTCTGATTGGCCAGCCTGCAGCAGCTTCTGCCAGGCTACCTTGATGAGGTGTGAAGTGGCCTGACTTCACACAAAGGAATGTGCTTGGGGGAGAGAATCTCCCCTCAGCAGATGGTGAGGCAGGAAGGGGGAGGGCTGCCAAACTGGTCTTCAAAGGCAGAGAAGGACATTTGCAGCACCCAGCAACACCCCCACATCCTGCAACCCCAGACAACTAGGTGCCCCCTTGATTAGATTAGGAGAGGGCAGGAGAGGGGTGTGTTTATGATTTTTAGCCACACCAGTGGGTGGGCTCAGCCAGATGTAACCTCCAAAAATCAGATTCAGCCATGTTGGATTTTTGGAGACTGTTGCCTTTTGGGATGGATTTTTGCCACACTTCCCAGGAAGTGGTCATCACAGGGGGACGACCCTGTACCTGATTGGAGGACCAGGACCCCCCTGCTTTTCACCCAGGAGCAAGGATAAAACTGGCAGACCTGCACCCACGCCTCAGATCCCCTCCAGAATTCAACAAGAAAGGAACTAAAGAAGAAGAAGGACTGCCCTGCTGGACCCCTGGCCTGCACCTGGACCCTGCACTCAGAAGGACTGCACCAGCTGCACACTTGGGCTTCACCACAAGAAGGACTTTGCCTGGCTTCAACTGGTTCAAGGAGGGACTCCCTGTTTGCTACAGGTGAAAAATTGCTAAACCAGAGTCCCCTGCACCAACTCCTGAAGAAAGCGACCAGCTGACCACTGTCCAGTGGCCAAAAAGGAGTTTGCGCCAGGTGCATTCTGGGAGTTGAAGTCCGCACTTCCCAAGGACCATCACAGAACTTCTGGACCCTTGGGGTGAGCTGTGGACCCCAAAAGAACCTTAAAAGAACATCTGGGTGAAGCCCCAGAAGTTTGGAAAAGATTGGAGAACTTTTGAAAAAAAGCTCCATAAAGTGACCGACCCGAGGCAGAAATTCTAGCCGGCTTGCCTCAACCGCGACCCGGCCTGACTTCGTGGTTCGTCCCGGTAAAGAAAAACATCCAAAAAAGAGACTAAGTCCGAACGTAAAAAGTTGACCGGGACCTCCCAGCCATCGTATCCGAGAAGGGCTCCATGGACGTCGGATCAAGATCCAGGTTTACCCCGGTCGAAGGATTTTCATCTCGAAAAAACGACTAAGTCCGAAGGTAAAAATCACCACCGAGGAAACCGACTTCGCGTATCCGGACAAGGGCTCCAGGAGGTCGGATTCAACTGGCAGGTTCGTCCCGGTGAAGAAAAACTTCAAAAAATGAGACTAAGTCAGAAGGTAACTTTTTAACCGAGGCCTCCCGCGACTTGTAGCCGAGCAGGGCTCCATCGCGGTCGGCCTGAAACTTTGACTTTGCCCCGGTCCTGGTGCAACCAGATGACCCGATTGGCGCTTTTTGTTTCTAAGCGCTAGAAAATAATAATACTTTAAAAATTCATATCTCCGGTTCCCCTGAACCGATTTTATTCGTTTTTGTGTCATTTTAAAGAAAAAAATATAAGCTATTTTTATAAATTGGTTTTGGATTTTTAAACTGTTTCCTGTGTTTTATTTAATTACTGTTTTGTGATATTTGAATGCTTTACACTTTGTCTCCTAAGTTAAGCCTTGACGCTCGATGCCAAGCTACCAAGGGTAGAGCTGGGATTAATTTACTGAGACCTAACTGTACCTATGTGGAGGTTGGTGGCTTGTTGCTAGGTGTAGGTACCTACCTGCCCTACCAATAACCCATTTTCCAACATAATTGGAAGCAGCGACGGGATCTTGTACTTGTGTTCAATATCACGTTACAGTTTTAGGTAAAACAAATTAAAAATCCTTTAAATTGTCCTAGTGCAAAAATTGTTTTTAATTTTTAATTTGGATTAATTTCAATTATTGAATTTTTGTAATTTTTCTAAATTCTTGTTTCCAATTTTTGCAAAAAGTTTTTGTTGACACAAAACTAGGGAACCATGGAGCTTGATCTGGCTAGCCTACCCACACTGACAGTAGTCCAGCTTAGGGGGTTGTGTATTGAAAGAGGGTTGCCTGCAACCACTGATCTCAGGAAGCAAATCCTGATCACATCCCTGACAGCATGGGCTGAGGCCCAAGAGGTAGAGTCAGAAGAAGCTCCAGAGGAGGGAGAAAGTAGGGAGGATGCAAGCTCTAACCACTCAGGGGAGGGAAGGCATCTGAGCCTAAGTGAGGATGAGGAAGAACGGTCCTCAGTAGATACAGTCACTAGGGGCAGGCCCAAAGCTAGTGGTGGGAAGGGGGTCCTTTCAGGAGGAGAGAACCCATCCATCAGAGAAAGAGAGCAGGAGGCCCAGCTAGCATACATAGCTTTGGAAGCAGAGAAGCTGGCCCTAGAAAAGAAAAAGTGGGCATACAAAGATAAAAGAGATGGAAGCAGCGATAAAGAAGCTGAGGTGTCCATGGGTGGGGGAGTTTGCCCCAGATTACCCAAGGGGGTAGTTCCTGCTTATGTAGAGGGGGATGACATAGATAAGTGGCTAGGGGCCTTTGAGAGGGCACTCCAAATGAGAAGGGTTAGGCCTCAATACTGGGGTTCCCTTTTGTGGGAGTTGGTCCCCAACTCAGGGAGGGATAGGCTTCTGACCTTAAGGGGGGAGGAGGCAGATTCATACCCTAGTATGAAGAGGTGCTTAGCCAAGAAGTTTGGTCTGACCCCAGAGCAATATAGAATGAAGTTCAGGGACACCCAGAAGGTCAGTACCCAGTCTTGGGTTGACTTTGTGGACATTTCACTAAAGGCACTAGAGGGCTGGATTATTGGTAACAAAGTAGATACTTATGAGGGGTTATGCAATCTGATCATGAGAGAGCACATCTTGACCAATTGTATCCAAGAAAGGTTACGCCAGCATCTAGTGGACTCTAAGCAGACCAACCCTAGAGAGCTAGGGGAGGCAGCTGATGAGTGGTTGAGAACCAGGGTGGTTGTCAAGTCCCAGGGGGGAGACTCCAAGAAGGGGGGGACAGGTCCCCAAAAACCTAAGGAGGGAGGTGGTAAGCCCACCACAGAGACTCCCTCTGTACCCCAGAACCCTAAGAAGGAGGAGAGTAAATCCCACTCCCACTCTGACAAGCAGAGACAGGGAGACCCAGGGTTAAAAAAACTCTTGGACAGTAGGGCTTGCTTTGACTGTCAGCAGACAGGTCACTTCAGAGGAGATGCAGCCTGTCCAAGGAAGGTGGTTAGCACTGGGCTGTCCAGTGTAGCCATAGAGGAGGATTCCTCAGATGATGAAGTCCTCCTAGCATTGTGCTGGGAGACAGGACCAGATGGTAAGCTGGTGATCCCTGAGGGTGGGAGTAGGCACTTCCACCACATTCAAGTGAATGGGATCCCTACCACTGGCCTGAGAGACACCTGTGCCAGTCACACTATAGTGAGTGACCGGTTAGTGACCCCAGACATGTATGTCCCAGGAAAGACAAAGAAAGTCAGGATAGCCACAGGGGAGGTCACCTCCAAACCTGTAGCCATAGTGCCCCTAGAGAGGGAGGGTATCCTTGACTGGATTAGGGTGGTAGTCAGTGCTGACCTTCCCCTAGATTGTATCCTGGGCAATGACCTCCCAGAGGTGAGTCTGGTCACAGATGGGGTGGTCGCCCAGGGCGCCCCCCCAACCCAAAGTCCTGGGGAGTCAGTCCCTACAGTTAGGAGACAGGGGTCCCCAAGAAAAGGAAAGAAGAAAAGGAAGGGTAGGCCACTCTTAAAGAGAGTTCCAGGGAGCCAAAGGCCTTCTGCCCCAGTAGGGGGGGAGCCCAGAGTTGACACTGGTGAGGCCTCCCCTGACCCCAAGGAAGTCCTGAGTAGTCAGGCAGCTGTCCAGATGCAGGGTGTTGCCCCTGCACTGACAGAAGGGAGAGTGGAAGGAGGGTGTCTGCTACAGGAAGTGGTAGCCCCCCACTCTAGACAGCAAGAGGGGTGCCAGGACCTCACAATTGCCCCTAAAGCAGCTCAGCCACCTGTCAGTGGAGAGATTAGGGTGTGGTTCTGGGTACTGACAGCTGTCAGTAGCCTCTGCTGGGTGCTAGCCTTCCTGGCAGCACTGTACTTGGCCTGGGAGGCAGACCCCAGGGCCAATAGCAAAGTAGGCCCCCTGACCCTATTGGTCATGGTGAGGTTGCTCAAGTGTTGGGTGACCTCTTTGGGTAAGCTAGGTGTTGCCCTAGCAAAGTTAGGAGTAGGGGAGGTGGGCACCTCACTACCCAAGTTGGCAGAGAGAGAGGGGGAAGACCCCCCTAGAGGGAAGTTTCAGTTTGAGTTGGGTCCTTTTACTGTTGGGATGGCTTCACTACCCAGAGGGAGTGACCCTGACAGGAGGATATAAGGCAGAGTAGGCCCTGCAAAGGGACAGCCAGTTTTCTTCACTGTCTTCCTCGCCTAACAAGCCAGGAAGACTCTCCCAGGGTTGGGCTGAGTCTCCTGGGCGTGTGGGCTGGGGGGGGGGGGTTGTGTGAGAAAACAGGGCTGATTGCAGAGGCCCCATAACTTTTTGCCCCCATTTTCCACTTTATGCTGGTGTTTTCCTGACTCTGATGGTGCCCTGGGTACTGCTAACCAGTCCCAGGGCCTGTGCTCTGTGTAAAATGGATATGCAAATTAGGCTAATTATAATTGGCCAAGTTAACCTACCTATAAGTCCCTAGTATATGGTAGGGCATGTAGGTTTAGGGACCACAGCATAGGTGGTGCACACCTAGGTGCATTGCTGAGGTGCCCAGTGTCATTTTAAAAGCAAACCTGCCTTGCTGGCTGCTTTTAAATTAAAGTTATATGCAAATTCGACTTTGGAATTAAAGGTACTTCCAAAGTCTTAAACTACCTTATTTTTACATATAAGTCACCCCTAAGGTGTGCCCTATGTGCCCCTAGGGCTGGGTGCCATGTAACTATAAGCAGGGACTTTATAAAAATAGATTTATAAGCCCTGGTGAGGTAAAAACAGCCAAATTCGTTTTTCCCTCATTGAAGTAAATGGCCTTCAAAGGCTAGAATGGGCAGACTTTATTTTAAATTTTAAAGTCTCCTTAAATGTTACATACCAAGAATTTGGTATCAAATTGATTGTTGTAATAAATCCCACAACTTCCAGTTGTGGGATTTAATATAACTTGTCCAGGTAAAAAGTTTAGACTTTACCTAAAAAGTTGCCAATTTCAGCTCTGCATTGTTTTTGCTGCTGTGCTCTGATTGGCCAGCCTGCAGCAGCTTCTGCCAGGCTACCTTGATGAGGTGTGAAGTGGCCTGACTTCACACAAAGGAATGTGCTTGGGGGAGAGAATCTCCCCTCAGCAGATGGTGAGGCAGGAAGGGGGAGGGCTGCCAAACTGGTCTTCAAAGGCAGAGAAGGACATTTGCAGCACCCAGCAACACCCCCACATCCTGCAACCCCAGACAACTAGGTGCCCCCTTGATTAGATTAGGAGAGGGCAGGAGAGGGGTGTGTTTATGATTTTTAGCCACACCAGTGGGTGGGCTCAGCCAGATGTAACCTCCAAAAATCAGATTCAGCCATGTTGGATTTTTGGAGACTGTTGCCTTTTGGGATGGATTTTTGCCACACTTCCCAGGAAGTGGTCATCACAGGGGGACGACCCTGTACCTGATTGGAGGACCAGGACCCCCCTGCTTTTCACCCAGGAGCAAGGATAAAACTGGCAGACCTGCACCCACGCCTCAGATCCCCTCCAGAATTCAACAAGAAAGGAACTAAAGAAGAAGAAGGACTGCCCTGCTGGACCCCTGGCCTGCACCTGGACCCTGCACTCAGAAGGACTGCACCAGCTGCACACTTGGGCTTCACCACAAGAAGGACTTTGCCTGGCTTCAACTGGTTCAAGGAGGGACTCCCTGTTTGCTACAGGTGAAAAATTGCTAAACCAGAGTCCCCTGCACCAACTCCTGAAGAAAGCGACCAGCTGACCACTGTCCAGTGGCCAAAAAGGAGTTTACGCCAGGTGCATTCTGGGAGTTGAAGTCCGCACTTCCCAAGGACCATCACAGAACTTCTGGACCCTTGGGGTGAGCTGTGGACCCCAAAAGAACCTTAAAAGAACATCTGGGTGAAGCCCCAGAAGTTTGGAAAAGATTGGAGAACTTTTGAAAAAAAGCTCCATAAAGTGACCGACCCGAGGCAGAAATTCTAGCCGGCTTGCCTCAACCGCGACCCGGCCTGACTTCGTGGTTCGTCCCGGTAAAGAAAAACATCCAAAAAAGAGACTAAGTCCGAACGTAAAAAGTTGACCGGGACCTCCCAGCCATCGTATCCGAGAAGGGCTCCATGGACGTCGGATCAAGATCCAGGTTTACCCCGGTCGAAGGATTTTCATCTCGAAAAAACGACTAAGTCCGAAGGTAAAAATCACCACCGAGGAAACCGACTTCGCGTATCCGGACAAGGGCTCCAGGAGGTCGGATTCAACTGGCAGGTTCGTCCCGGTGAAGAAAAACTTCAAAAAATGAGACTAAGTCAGAAGGTAACTTTTTAACCGAGGCCTCCCGCGACTTGTAGCCGAGCAGGGCTCCATCGCGGTCGGCCTGAAACTTTGACTTTGCCCCGGTCCTGGTGCAACCAGATGACCCGATTGGCGCTTTTTGTTTCTAAGCGCTAGAAAATAATAATACTTTAAAAATTCATATCTCCGGTTCCCCTGAACCGATTTTATTCGTTTTTGTGTCATTTTAAAGATAAAAATATAAGCTATTTTTATAAATTGGTTTTGGATTTTTAAACTGTTTCCTGTGTTTTATTTAATTACTGTTTTTTGATATTTGAATGCTTTACACTTTGTCTCCTAAGTTAAGCCTTGACGCTCGATGCCAAGCTACCAAGGGTAGAGCTGGGATTAATTTACTGAGACCTAACTGTACCTATGTGGAGGTTGGTGGCTTGTTGCTAGGTGTAGGTACCTACCTGCCCTACCAATAACCCATTTTCCAACATAATTGGAAGCAGCGACGGGATCTTGTACTTGTGTTCAATATCACGTTACAGTTTTAGGTAAAACAAATTAAAAATCCTTTAAATTGTCCTAGTGCAAAAATTGTTTTTAATTTTTAATTTGGATTAATTTCAATTATTGAATTTTTGTAATTTTTCTAAATTCTTGTTTCCAATTTTTGCAAAAAGTTTTTGTTGACACAAAACTAGGGAACCATGGAGCTTGATCTGGCTAGCCTACCCACACTGACAGTAGTCCAGCTTAGGGGGTTGTGTATTGAAAGAGGGTTGCCTGCAACCACTGATCTCAGGAAGCAAATCCTGATCACATCCCTGACAGCATGGGCTGAGGCCCAAGAGGTAGAGTCAGAAGAAGCTCCAGAGGAGGGAGAAAGTAGGGAGGATGCAAGCTCTAACCACTCAGGGGAGGGAAGGCATCTGAGCCTAAGTGAGGATGAGGAAGAACGGTCCTCAGTAGATACAGTCACTAGGGGCAGGCCCAAAGCTAGTGGTGGGAAGGGGGTCCTTTCAGGATGAGAGAACCCATCCATCAGAGAAAGAGAGCAGGAGGCCCAGCTAGCATACATAGCTTTGGAAGCAGAGAAGCTGGCCCTAGAAAAGAAAAAGTGGGCATACAAAGATAAAAGAGATGGAAGCAGCGATAAAGAAGCTGAGGTGTCCATGGGTGGGGGAGTTTGCCCCAGATTACCCAAGGGGGTAGTTCCTGCTTATGTAGAGGGGGATGACATAGATAAGTGGCTAGGGGCCTTTGAGAGGGCACTCCAAATGAGAAGGGTTAGGCCTCAATACTGGGGTTCCCTTTTGTGGGAGTTGGTCCCCAACTCAGGGAGGGATAGGCTTCTGACCTTAAGGGGGGAGGAGGCAGATTCATACCCTAGTATGAAGAGGTGCTTAGCCAAGAAGTTTGGTCTGACCCCAGAGCAATATAGAATGAAGTTCAGGGACACCCAGAAGGTCAGTACCCAGTCTTGGGTTGACTTTGTGGACATTTCACTAAAGGCACTAGAGGGCTGGATTATTGGTAACAAAGTAGATACTTATGAGGGGTTATGCAATCTGATCATGAGAGAGCACATCTTGACCAATTGTATCCAAGAAAGGTTACGCCAGCATCTAGTGGACTCTAAGCAGACCAACCCTAGAGAGCTAGGGGAGGCAGCTGATGAGTGGTTGAGAACCAGGGTGGTTGTCAAGTCCCAGGGGGGAGACTCCAAGAAGGGGGGGACAGGTCCCCAAAAACCTAAGGAGGGAGGTGGTAAGCCCACCACAGAGACTCCCTCTGTACCCCAGAACCCTAAGAAGGAGGAGAGTAAATCCCACTCCCACTCTGACAAGCAGAGACAGGGAGACCCAGGGTTAAAAAAACTCTTGGACAGTAGGGCTTGCTTTGACTGTCAGCAGACAGGTCACTTCAGAGGAGATGCAGCCTGTCCAAGGAAGGTGGTTAGCACTGGGCTGTCCAGTGTAGCCATAGAGGAGGATTCCTCAGATGATGAAGTCCTCCTAGCATTGTGCTGGGAGACAGGACCAGATGGTAAGCTGGTGATCCCTGAGGGTGGGAGTAGGCACTTCCACCACATTCAAGTGAATGGGATCCCTACCACTGGCCTGAGAGACACCTGTGCCAGTCACACTATAGTGAGTGACCGGTTAGTGACCCCAGACATGTATGTCCCAGGAAAGACAAAGAAAGTCAGGATAGCCACAGGGGAGGTCACCTCCAAACCTGTAGCCATAGTGCCCCTAGAGAGGGAGGGTATCCTTGACTGGATTAGGGTGGTAGTCAGTGCTGACCTTCCCCTAGATTGTATCCTGGGCAATGACCTCCCAGAGGTGAGTCTGGTCACAGATGGGGTGGTCGCCCAGGGCGCCCCCCCAACCCAAAGTCCTGGGGAGTCAGTCCCTACAGTTAGGAGACAGGGGTCCCCAAGAAAAGGAAAGAAGAAAAGGAAGGGTAGGCCACTCTTTAAGAGAGTTCCAGGGAGCCAAAGGCCTTCTGCCCCAGTAGGGGGGGAGCCCAGAGTTGGCACTGGTGAGGCCTCCCCTGACCCCAAGGAAGTCCTGAGTAGTCAGGCAGCTGTCCAGATGTAGGGTGTTGCCCCTGCACTGACAGAAGGGAGAGTGGAAGGAGGGTGTCTGCCACAGGAAGTGGTAGCCCCCCACTCTAGACAGCAAGAGGGGTGCCAGGACCTCACAATTGCCCCTAAAGCAGCTCAGCCACCTGTCAGTGGAGAGATTAGGGTGTGGTTCTGGGTACTGACAGCTGTCAGTAGCCTCTGCTGGGTGCTAGCCTTCCTGGCAGCACTGTACTTGGCCTGGGAGGCAGACCCCAGGGCCAATGCAAAGTAGGCCCCCTGACCCTATTGGTCATGGTGAGGTTGCTCAAGTGTTGGGTGACCTCTTTGGGTAAGCTAGGTGTTGCCCTAGCAAAGTTAGGAGTAGGGGAGGTGGGCACCTCACTACCCAAGTTGGCAGAGAGAGAGGAGGAAGACGCCCCTAGAGGGAAGTTTCAGTTTGAGTTGGGTCCTTTTACTGTTGGGATGGCTTCACTACCCAGAGGGAGTGACCCTGACAGGAGCATATAAGGCAGAGTAGGCCCTGCAAAGGGACAGCCAGTTTTCTTCACTGTCTTCCTCGCCTAACAAGCCAGGAAGACTCTCCCAGGGTTGGGCTGAGTCTCCTGGGCGTGTGGGCTGGGGGGGGGGTTGTGTGAGAAAACAGGGCTGATTGCAGAGGCCCCATAACTTTTTGCCCCCATTTTCCACTTTATGCTGGTGTTTTCCTGACTCTGATGGTGCCATGGGTACTGCTAACCAGTCCCAGGGCCTGTGCTCTGTGTAAAATGGATATGCAAATTAGGCTAATTATAATTGGCCAAGTTAACCTACCTATAAGTCCCTAGTATATGGTAGGGCATGTAGGTTTAGGGACCACAGCATAGGTGGTGCACACCTAGGTGCATTGCTGAGGTGCCCAGTGTCATTTTAAAAGCAAGCCTGCCTTGCTGGCTGCTTTTAAATTAAAGTTATATGCAAATTCGACTTTGGAATTAAAGGTACTTCCAAAGTCTTAAACTACCTTATTTTTACATATAAGTCACCCCTAAGGTGTGCCCTATGTGCCCCTAGGGCTGGGTGCCATGTACCTATAAGCAGGGACTTTATAAAAATAGATTTATAAGCCCTGGTGAGGTAAAAACAGCCAAATTCGTTTTTCCCTCATTGAAGTAAATGGCCTTCAAAGGCTAGAATGGGCAGACTTTATTTTAAATTTTAAAGTCTCCTTAAATGTTACATACCAAGAATTTGGTATCAAATTGATTGTTGTAATAAATCCCACAACTTCCAGTTGTGGGATTTAATATAACTTGTCCAGGTAAAAAGTTTAGACTTTACCTAAAAAGTTGCCAATTTCAGCTCTGCATTGTTTTTGCTGCTGTGCTCTGATTGGCCAGCCTGCAGCAGCTTCTGCCAGGCTACCTTGATGAGGTGTGAAGTGGCCTGACTTCACACAAAGGAATGTGCTTGGGGGAGAGAATCTCCCCTCAGCAGATGGTGAGGCAGGAAGGGGGAGGGCTGCCAAACTGGTCTTCAAAGGCAGAGAAGGACATTTGCAGCACCCAGCAACACCCCCACATCCTGCAACCCCAGACAACTAGGTGCCCCCTTGATTAGATTAGGAGAGGGCAGGAGAGGGGTGTGTTTATGATTTTTAGCCACACCAGTGGGTGGGCTCAGCCAGATGTAACCTCCAAAAATCAGATTCAGCCATGTTGGATTTTTGGAGACTGTTGCCTTTTGGGATGGATTTTTGCCACACTTCCCAGGAAGTGGTCATCACAGGGGGACGACCCTGTACCTGATTGGAGGACCAGGACCCCCCTGCTTTTCACCCAGGAGCAAGGATAAAACTGGCAGACCTGCACCCACGCCTCAGATCCACTCCAGAATTCAACAAGAAAGGAACTAAAGAAGAAGAAGGACTGCCCTGCTGGACCCCTGGCCTGCACCTGGACCCTGCACTCAGAAGGACTGCACCAGCTGCACACTTGGGCTTCACCACAAGAAGGACTTTGCCTGGCTTCAACTGATTCAAGGAGGGACTCCCTGTTTGCTACAGGTGAAAAATTGCTAAACCAGAGTCCCCTGCACCAACTCCTGAAGAAAGCGACCAGCTGACCACTGTCCAGTGGCCAAAAAGGAGTTTGCGCCAGGTGCATTCTGGGAGTTGAAGTCCGCACTTCCCAAGGACCATCACAGAACTTCTGGACCCTTGGGGTGAGCTGTGGACCCCAAAAGAACCTTAAAAGAACATCTGGGTGAAGCCCCAGAAGTTTGGAAAAGATTGGAGAATTTTTGAAAAAAAGCTCCATAAAGTGACCGACCCGACGCGGAAATTCTAGCCGGCTTGCCTCAACCGCGACCCGGCCTGACTTCGTGGTTCGTCCCGGTAAAGAAAAACATCCAAAAAAGAGACTAAGTCCGAACGTAAAAAGTTGACCGGGACCTCCCAGCCATCGTATCCGAGAAGGGCTCCATGGACGTCGGATCAAGATCCAGGTTTACCCCGGTCGAAGGATTTTCATCTCGAAAAAACGACTAAGTCCGAAGGTAAAAATCACCACCGAGGAAACCGACTTCGCGTATCCGGACAAGGGCTCCAGGAGGTCGGATTCAACTGGCAGGTTCGTCCCGGTGAAGAAAAACTTCAAAAAATGAGACTAAGTCAGAAGGTAACTTTTTAACCGAGGCCTCCCGCGACTTGTAGCCGAGCAGGGCTCCATCGCGGTCGGCCTGAAACTTTGACTTTGCCCCGGTCCTGGTGCAACCAGATGACCCGATTGGCGCTTTTTGTTTCTAAGCGCTAGAAAATAATAATACTTTAAAAATTCATATCTCCGGTTCCCCTGAACCGATTTTATTCGTTTTTGTGTCATTTTAAAGAAAAAAATATAAGCTATTTTTATAAATTGGTTTTGGATTTTTAAACTGTTTCCTGTGTTTTATTTAATTACTGTTTTGTGATATTTGAATGCTTTACACTTTGTCTCCTAAGTTAAGCCTTGACGCTCGATGCCAAGCTACCAAGGGTAGAGCTGGGATTAATTTACTGAGACCTAACTGTACCTATGTGGAGGTTGGTGGCTTGTTGCTAGGTGTAGGTACCTACCTGCCCTACCAATAACCCATTTTCCAACATAATTGGAAGCAGCGACGGGATCTTGTACTTGTGTTCAATATCACGTTACAGTTTTAGGTAAAACAAATTAAAAATCCTTTAAATTGTCCTAGTGCAAAAATTGTTTTTAATTTTTAATTTGGATTAATTTCAATTATTGAATTTTTGTAATTTTTCTAAATTCTTGTTTCCAATTTTTGCAAAAAGTTTTTGTTGACACAAAACTAGGGAACCATGGAGCTTGATCTGGCTAGCCTACCCACACTGACAGTAGTCCAGCTTAGGGGGTTGTGTATTGAAAGAGGGTTGCCTGCAACCACTGATCTCAGGAAGCAAATCCTGATCACATCCCTGACAGCATGGGCTGAGGCCCAAGAGGTAGAGTCAGAAGAAGCTCCAGAGGAGGGAGAAAGTAGGGAGGATGCAAGCTCTAACCACTCAGGGGAGGGAAGGCATCTGAGCCTAAGTGAGGATGAGGAAGAACGGTCCTCAGTAGATACAGTCACTAGGGGCAGGCCCAAAGCTAGTGGTGGGAAGGGGGTCCTTTCAGGAGGAGAGAACCCATCCATCAGAGAAAGAGAGCAGGAGGCCCAGCTAGCATACATAGCTTTGGAAGCAGAGAAGCTGGCCCTAGAAAAGAAAAAGTGGGCATACAAAGATAAAAGAGATGGAAGCAGCGATAAAGAAGCTGAGGTGTCCATGGGTGGGGGAGTTTGCCCCAGATTACCCAAGGGGGTAGTTCCTGCTTATGTAGAGGGGGATGACATAGATAAGTGGCTAGGGGCCTTTGAGAGGGCACTCCAAATGAGAAGGGTTAGGCCTCAATACTGGGGTTCCCTTTTGTGGGAGTTGGTCCCCAACTCAGGGAGGGATAGGCTTCTGACCTTAAGGGGGGAGGAGGCAGATTCATACCCTAGTATGAAGAGGTGCTTAGCCAAGAAGTTTGGTCTGACCCCAGAGCAATATAGAATGAAGTTCAGGGACACCCAGAAGGTCAGTACCCAGTCTTGGGTTGACTTTGTGGACATTTCATTAAAGGCACTAGAGGGCTGGATTATTGGTAACAAAGTAGATACTTATGAGGGGTTATGCAATCTGATCATGAGAGAGCACATCTTGACCAATTGTATCCAAGAAAGGTTACGCCAGCATCTAGTGGACTCTAAGCAGACCAACCCTAGAGAGCTAGGGGAGGCAGCTGATGAGTGGTTGAGAACCAGGGTGGTTGTCAAGTCCCAGGGGGGAGACTCCAAGAAGGGGGGGACAGGTCCCCAAAAACCTAAGGAGGGAGGTGGTAAGCCCACCACAGAGACTCCCTCTGTACCCCAGAACCCTAAGAAGGAGGAGAGTAAATCCCACTCCCACTCTGACAAGCAGAGACAGGGAGACCCAGGGTTAAAAAAACTCTTGGACAGTAGGGCTTGCTTTGACTGTCAGCAGACAGGTCACTTCAGAGGAGATGCAGCCTGTCCAAGGAAGGTGGTTAGCACTGGGCTGTCCAGTGTAGCCATAGAGGAGGATTCCTCAGATGATGAAGTCCTCCTAGCATTGTGCTGGGAGACAGGACCAGATGGTAAGCTGGTGATCCCTGAGGGTGGGAGTAGGCACTTCCACCACATTCAAGTGAATGGGATCCCTACCACTGGCCTGAGAGACACCTGTGCCAGTCACACTATAGTGAGTGACCGGTTAGTGACCCCAGACATGTATGTCCCAGGAAAGACAAAGAAAGTCAGGATAGCCACAGGGGAGGTCACCTCCAAACCTGTAGCCATAGTGCCCCTAGAGAGGGAGGGTATCCTTGACTGGATTAGGGTGGTAGTCAGTGCTGACCTTCCCCTAGATTGTATCCTGGGCAATGAGCTCCCAGAGGTGAGTCTGGTCACAGATGGGGTGGTCGCCCAGGGCGCCCCCCCAACCCAAAGTCCTGGGGAGTCAGTCCCTACAGTTAGGAGACAGGGGTCCCCAAGAAAAGGAAAGAAGAAAAGGAAGGGTAGTCCACTCTTAAAGAGAGTTCCAGGGAGCCAAAGGCCTTCTGCCCCAGTAGGGGGGGAGCCCAGAGTTGGCACTGGTGAGGCCTCCCCTGACCCCAAGGAAGTCCTGAGTAGTCAGGCAGCTGTCCAGATGCAGGGTGTTGCCCCTGCACTGACAGAAGGGAGAGTGGAAGGAGGGTGTCTGCTACAGGAAGTGGTAGCCCCCACTCTAGACAGCAAGAGGGGTGCCAGGACCTCACAATTGCCCCTAAAGCAGCTCAGCCACCTGTCAGTGGAGAGATTAGGGTGTGGTTCTGGGTACTGACAGCTGTCAGTAGCCTCTGCTGGGTGCTAGCCTTCCTGGCAGCACTGTACTTGGCCTGGGAGGCAGACCCCAGGGCCAATAGCAAAGTAGGCCCCCTGACCCTATTGGTCATGGTGAGGTTGCTCAAGTGTTGGGTGACCTCTTTGGGTAAGCTAGGTGTTGCCCTAGCAAAGTTAGGAGTAGGGGAGGTGGGCACCTCACTACCCAAGTTGGCAGAGAGAGAGGAGGAAGACCCCCCTAGAGGGAAGTTTCAGTTTGAGTTGGGTCCTTTTACTGTTGGGATGGCTCCACTACCCAGAGGGAGTGACCCTGACAGGAGGATATAAGGCAGAGTAGGCCCTGCAAAGGGACAGCCAGTTTTCTTCACTGTCTTCCTCGCCTAACAAGCCAGGAAGACTCTCCCAGGGTTGGGCTGAGTCTTCTGGGCGTGTGGGCTGGGGGGGGGGGGGTTGTGTGAGAAAACAGGGCTGATTGCAGAGGCCCCATAACTTTTTGCCCCCATTTTCCACTTTATGCTGGTGTTTTCCTGACTCTGATGGTGCCCTGGGTACTGCTAACCAGTCCCAGGGCCTGTGCTCTGTGTAAAATGGATATGCAAATTAGGCTAATTATAATTGGCCAAGTTAACCTACCTATAAGTCCCTAGTATATGGTAGGGCATGTAGGTTTAGGGACCACAGCATAGGTGGTGCACACCTAGGTGCATTGCTGAGGTGCCCAGTGTCATTTTAAAAGCAAGCCTGCCTTGCTGGCTGCTTTTAAATTAAAGTTATATGCAAATTCGACTTTGGAATTAAAGGTACTTCCAAAGTCTTAAACTACCTTATTTTTACATATAAGTCACCCCTAAGGTGTGCCCTATGTGCCCCTAGGGCTGGGTGCCATGTAACTATAAGCAGGGACTTTATAAAAATAGATTTATAAGCCCTGGTGAGGTAAAAACAGCCAAATTCGTTTTTCCCTCATTGAAGTAAATGGCCTTCAAAGGCTAGAATGGGCAGACTTTATTTTAAATTTTAAAGTCTCCTTAAATGTTACATACCAAGAATTTGGTATCAAATTGATTGTTGTAATAAATCCCACAACTTCCAGTTGTGGGATTTAATATAACTTGTCCAGGTAAAAAGTTTAGACTTTACCTAAAAAGTTGCCAATTTCAGCTCTGCATTGTTTTTGCTGCTGTGCTCTGATTGGCCAGCCTGCAGCAGCTTCTGCCAGGCTACCTTGATGAGGTGTGAAGTGGCCTGACTTCACACAAAGGAATGTGCTTGGGGGAGAGAATCTCCCCTCAGCAGATGGTGAGGCAGGAAGGGGGAGGGCTGCCAAACTGGTCTTCAAAGGCAGAGAAGGACATTTGCAGCACCCAGCAACACCCCCACATCCTGCAACCCCAGACAACTAGGTGCCCCCTTGATTAGATTAGGAGAGGGCAGGAGAGGGGTGTGTTTATGATTTTTAGCCACACCAGTGGGTGGGCTCAGCCAGATGTAACCTCCAAAAATCAGATTCAGCCATGTTGGATTTTTGGAGACTGTTGCCTTTTGGGATGGATTTTTGCCACACTTCCCAGGAAGTGGTCATCACAGGGGGACGACCCTGTACCTGATTGGAGGACCAGGACCCCCCTGCTTTTCACCCAGGAGCAAGGATAAAACTGGCAGACCTGCACCCACGCCTCAGATCCCCTCCAGAATTCAACAAGAAAGGAACTAAAGAAGAAGAAGGACTGCCCTGCTGGACCCCTGGCCTGCACCTGGACCCTGCACTCAGAAGGACTGCACCAGCTGCACACTTGGGCTTCACCACAAGAAGGACTTTGCCTGGCTTCAACTGGTTCAAGGAGGGACTCCCTGTTTGCTACAGGTGAAAAATTGCTAAACCAGAGTCCCCTGCACAAACTCCTGAAGAAAGCGACCAGCTGACCACTGTCCAGTGGCCAAAAAGGAGTTTGCGCCAGGTGCATTCTGGGAGTGGAAGTCCGCACTTCCCAAGGACCATCACAGAACTTCTGGACCCTTGGGGTGAGCTGTGGACCCCAAAAGAACCTTAAAAGAACATCTGGGTGAAGCCCCAGAAGTTTGGAAAAGATTGGAGAATTTTTGAAAAAAAGCTCCATAAAGTGACCGACCCGACGCGGAAATTCTAGCCGGCTTGCCTCAACCGCGACCCGGCCTGACTTCGTGGTTCGTCCCGGTAAAGAAAAACATCAAAAAAAGAGACTAAGTCCGAACGTAAAAAGTTGACCGGGACCTCCCAGCCATCGTATCCGAGAAGGGCTCCATGGACGTCGGATCAAGATCCAGGTTTACCCCGGTCGAAGGATTTTCATCTCGAAAAAACGACTAAGTCCGAAGGTAAAAATCACCACCGAGGAAACCGACTTCGCGTATCCGGACAAGGGCTCCAGGAGGTCGGATTCAACTGGCAGGTTCGTCCCGGTGAAGAAAAACTTCAAAAAATGAGACTAAGTCAGAAGGTAACTTTTTGACCGAGGCCTCCCGCGACTTGTAGCCGAGCAGGGCTCCATCGCGGTCGGCCTGAAACTTTGACTTTGCCCCGGTCCTGGTGCAACCAGATGACCCGATTGGCGCTTTTTGTTTCTAAGCGCTAGAAAATAATAATACTTTAAAAATTCATATCTCCGGTTCCCCTGAACCGATTTTATTCGTTTTTGTGTCATTTTAAAGAAAAAAATATAAGCTATTTTTATAAATTGGTTTTGGATTTTTAAACTGTTTCCTGTGTTTTATTTAATTACTGTTTTGTGATATTTGAATGCTTTACACTTTGTCTCCTAAGTTAAGCCTTGACGCTCGATGCCAAGCTACCAAGGGTAGAGCTGGGATTAATTTACTGAGACCTAACTGTACCTATGTGGAGGTTGGTGGCTTGTTGCTAGGTGTAGGTACCTACCTGCCCTACCAATAACCCATTTTCCAACATAATTGGAAGCAGCGACGGGATCTTGTACTTGTGTTCAATATCACGTTACAGTTTTAGGTAAAACAAATTAAAAATCCTTTAAATTGTCCTAGTGCAAAAATTGTTTTTAATTTTTAATTTGGATTAATTTCAATTATTGAATTTTTGTAATTTTTCTAAATTCTTGTTTCCAATTTTTGCAAAAAGTTTTTGTTGACACAAAACTAGGGAACCATGGAGCTTGATCTGGCTAGCCTACCCACACTGACAGTAGTCCAGCTTAGGGGGTTGTGTATTGAAAGAGGGTTGCCTGCAACCACTGATCTCAGGAAGCAAATCCTGATCACATCCCTGACAGCATGGGCTGAGGCCCAAGAGGTAGAGTCAGAAGAAGCTCCAGAGGAGGGAGAAAGTAGGGAGGATGCAAGCTCTAACCACTCAGGGGAGGGAAGGCATCTGAGCCTAAGTGAGGATGAGGAAGAACGGTCCTCAGTAGATACAGTCACTAGGGGCAGGCCCAAAGCTAGTGGTGGGAAGGGGGTCCTTTCAGGAGGAGAGAAACCATCCATCAGAGAAAGAGAGCAGGAGGCCCAGCTAGCATACATAGCTTTGGAAGCAGAGAAGCTGGCCCTAGAAAAGAAAAAGTGGGCATACAAAGATAAAAGAGATGGAAGCAGCGATAAAGAAGCTGAGGTGTCCATGGGTGGGGGAGTATGCCCCAGATTACCCAAGGGGGTAGTTCCTGCTTATGTAGAGGGGGATGACATAGATAAGTGGCTAGGGGCCTTTGAGAGGGCACTCCAAATGAGAAGGGTTAGGCCTCAATACTGGGGTTCCCTTTTGTGGGAGTTGGTCCCCAACTCAGGGAGGGATAGGCTTCTGACCTTAAGGGGGGAGGAGGCAGATTCATACCCTAGTATGAAGAGGTGCTTAGCCAAGAAGTTTGGTCTGACCCCAGAGCAATATAGAATGAAGTTCAGGGACACCCAGAAGGTCAGTACCCAGTCTTGGGTTGACTTTGTGGACATTTCACTAAAGGCACTAGAGGGCTGGATTATTGGTAACAAAGTAGATACTTATGAGGGGTTATGCAATCTGATCATGAGAGAGCACATCTTGACCAATTGTATCCAAGAAAGGTTACGCCAGCATCTAGTGGACTCTAAGCAGACCAACCCTAGAGAGCTAGGGGAGGCAGCTGATGAGTGGTTGAGAACCAGGGTGGTTGTCAAGTCCCAGGGGGGAGACTCCAAGAAGGGGGGGACAGGTCCCCAAAAACCTAAGGAGGGAGGTGGTAAGCCCACCACAGAGACTCCCTCTGTACCCCAGAACCCTAAGAAGGAGGAGAGTAAATCCCACTCCCACTCTGACAAGCAGAGACAGGGAGACCCAGGGTTAAAAAAACTCTTGGACAGTAGGGCTTGCTTTGACTGTCAGCAGACAGGTCACTTCAGAGGAGATGCAGCCTGTCCAAGGAAGGTGGTTAGCACTGGGCTGTCCAGTGTAGCCATAGAGGAGGATTCCTCAGATGATGAAGTCCTCCTAGCATTTTGCTGGGAGACAGGACCAGATGGTAAGCTGGTGATCCCTGAGGGTGGGAGTAGGCACTTCCACCACATTCAAATGAATGGGATCCCTACCACTGGCCTGAGAGACACCTGTGCCAGTCACACTATAGTGAGTGACCGGTTAGTGACCCCAGACATGTATGTCCCAGGAAAGACAAAGAAAGTCAGGATAGCCACAGGGGAGGTCACCTCCAAACCTGTAGCCATAGTGCCCCTAGAGAGGGAGGGTATCCTTGACTGGATTAGGGTGGTAGTCAGTGCTGACCTTCCCCTAGATTGTATCCTGGGCAATGAGCTCCCAGAGGTGAGTCTGGTCACAGATGGGGTGGTCGCCCAGGGCGCCCCCCCAACCCAAAGTCCTGGGGAGTCAGTCCCTACAGTTAGGAGACAGGGGTCCCCAAGAAAAGGAAAGAAGAAAAGGAAGGGTAGGCCACTCTTAAAGAGAGTTCCAGGGAGCCAAAGGCCTTCTGCCCCAGTAGGGGGGGAGCCCAGAGTTGGCACTGGTGAGGCCTCCCCTGACCCCAAGGAAGTCCTGAGTAGTCAGGCAGCTGTCCAGATGCAGGGTGTTGCCCCTGCACTGACAGAAGGGAGAGTGGAAGGAGGGTGTCTGCCACAGGAAGTGGTAGCCCCCCACTCTAGACAGCAAGAGGGGTGCCAGGACCTCACAATTGCCCCTAAAGCAGCTCAGCCACCTGTCAGTGGAGAGATTAGGGTGTGGTTCTGGGTACTGACAGCTGTCAGTAGCCTCTGCTGGGTACTAGCCTTCCTGGCAGCACTGTACTTGGCCTGGGAGGCAGACCCCAGGGCCAATAGCAAAGTAGGCCCCCTGACCCTATTGGTCATGGTGAGGTTGCTCAAGTGTTGGGTGACCTCTTTGGGTAAGCTAGGTGTTGCCCTAGCAAAGTTAGGAGTAGGGGAGGTGGGCACCTCACTACCCAAGTTGGCAGAGAGAGAGGGGGAAGACCCCCCTAGAGGGAAGTTTCAGTTTGAGTTGGGTCCTTTTACTGTTGGGATGGCTTCACTACCCAGAGGGAGTGACCCTGACAGGAGGATATAAGGCAGAGTAGGCCCTGCAAAGGGACAGCCAGTTTTCTTCACTGTCTTCCTCGCCTAACAAGCCAGGAAGACTCTCCCAGGGTTGGGCTGAGTCTCCTGGGCGTGTGGGCTGGGGGGGGGGGTTGTGTGAGAAAACAGGGCTGATTGCAGAGGCCCCATAACTTTTTGCCCCCATTTTCCACTTTATGCTGGTGTTTTCCTAACTCTGATGGTGCCCTGGGTACTGCTAACCAGTCCCAGGGCCTGTGCTCTGTGTAAAATGGATATGCAAATTAGGCTAATTATAATTGGCCAAGTTAACCTACCTATAAGTCCCTAGTATATGGTAGGGCATGTAGGTTTAGGGACCACAGCATAGGTGGTGCACACCTAGGTGCATTGCTGAGGTGCCCAGTGTCATTTTAAAAGCAAGCCTGCCTTGCTGGCTGCTTTTAAATTAAAGTTATATGCAAATTCGACTTTGGAATTAAAGGTACTTCCAAAGTCTTAAACTACCTTATTTTTACATATAAGTCACCCCTAAGGTGTGCCCTATGTGCCCCTAGGGCTGGGTGCCATGTAATTATAAGCAGGGACTTTATAAAAATAGATTTATAAGCCCTGGTGAGGTAAAAACAGCCAAATTCGTTTTTCCCTCATTGAAGTAAATGGCCTTCAAAGGCTAGAATGGGCAGACTTTATTTTAAATTTTAAAGTCTCCTTAAATGTTACATACCAAGAATTTGGTATCAAATTGATTGTTGTAATAAATCCCACAACTTCCAGTTGTGGGATTTAATATAACTTGTCCAGGTAAAAAGTTTAGACTTTACCTAAAAAGTTGCCAATTTCAGCTCTGCATTGTTTTTGCTGCTGTGCTCTGATTGGCCAGCCTGCAGCAGCTTCTGCCAGGCTACCTTGATGAGGTGTGAAGTGGCCTGACTTCACACAAAGGAATGTGCTTGGGGGAGAGAATCTCCCCTCAGCAGATGGTGAGGCAGGAAGGGGGAGGGCTGCCAAACTGGTCTTCAAAGGCAGAGAAGGACATTTGCAGCACCCAGCAACACCCCCACATCCTGCAACCCCAGACAACTAGGTGCCCCCTTGATTAGATTAGGAGAGGGCAGGAGAGGGGTGTGTTTATGATTTTTAGCCACACCAGTGGGTGGGCTCAGCCAGATGTAACCTCCAAAAATCAGATTCAGCCATGTTGGATTTTTGGAGACTGTTGCCTTTTGGGATGGATTTTTGCCACACTTCCCAGGAAGTGGTCATCACAGGGGGACGACCCTGTACCTGATTGGAGGACCAGGACCCCCCTGCTTTTCACCCAGGAGCAAGGATAAAACTGGCAGACCTGCACCCACGCCTCAGATCCCCTCCAGAATTCAACAAGAAAGGAACTAAAGAAGAAGAAGGACTGCCCTGCTGGACCCCTGGCCTGCACCTGGACCCTGCACTCAGAAGGACTGCACCAGCTGCACACTTGGGCTTCACCACAAGAAGGACTTTGCCTGGCTTCAACTGGTTCAAGGAGGGACTCCCTGTTTGCTACAGGTGAAAAATTGCTAAACCAGAGTCCCCTGCACCAACTCCTGAAGAAAGCGACCAGCTGACCACTGTCCAGTGGCCAAAAATGAGTTTGCGCCAGGTGCATTCTGGGAGTTGAAGTCCGCACTTCCCAAGGACCATCACAGAACTTCTGGACCCTTGGGGTGAGCTGTGGACCCCAAAAGAACCTTAAAAGAACATCTGGGTGAAGCCCCAGAAGTTTGGAAAAGATTGGAGAATTTTTGAAAAAAAGCTCCATAAAGTGACCGACCCGACGCGGAAATTCTAGCCGGCTTGCCTCAACCGCGACCCGGCCTGACTTCGTGGTTCGTCCCGGTAAAGAAAAACATCCAAAAAAGAGACTAAGTCCGAACGTAAAAAGTTGACCTGGACCTCCCAGCCATCGTATCCGAGAAGGGCTCCATGGACGTCGGATCAAGATCCAGGTTTACCCCGGTCGAAGGATTTTCATCTCGAAAAAACGACTAAGTCCGAAGGTAAAAATCACCACCGAGGAAACCGACTTCGCGTATCCGGACAAGGGCTCCAGCAGGTCGGATTCAACTGGCAGGTTCGTCCCGGTGAAGAAAAACTTCAAAAAATGAGACTAAGTCAGAAGGTAACTTTTTAACCGAGGCCTCCCGCGACTTGTAGCCGAGCAGGGCTCCATCGCGGTCGGCCTGAAACTTTGACTTTGCCCCGGTCCTGGTGCAACCAGATGACCCGATTGGCGCTTTTTGTTTCTAAGCGCTAGAAAATAATAATACTTTAAAAATTCATATCTCCGGTTCCCCTGAACCGATTTTATTCGTTTTTGTGTCATTTTAAAGAAAAAAATATAAGCTATTTTTATAAATTGGTTTTGGATTTTTAAACTGTTTCCTGTGTTTTATTTAATTACTGTTTTGTGATATTTGAATGCTTTACACTTTGTCTCCTAAGTTAAGCCTTGACGCTCAATGCCAAGCTACCAAGGGTAGAGCTGGGATTAATTTACTGAGACCTAACTGTACCTATGTGGAGGTTGGTGGCTTGTTGCTAGGTGTAGGTACCTACCTGCCCTACCAATAACCCATTTTCCAACATAATTGGAAGCAGCGACGGGATCTTGTACTTGTGTTCAATATCACGTTACAGTTTTAGGTAAAACAAATTAAAAATCCTTTAAATTGTCCTAGTGCAAAAATTGTTTTTAATTTTTAATTTGGATTAATTTCAATTATTGAATTTTTGTAATTTTTCTAAATTCTTGTTTCCAATTTTTGCAAAAAATTTTTGTTGACACAAAACTAGGGAACCATGGAGCTTGATCTGGCTAGCCTACCCACACTGACAGTAGTCCAGCTTAGGGGGTTGTGTATTGAAAGAGGGTTGCCTGCAACCACTGATCTCAGGAAGCAAATCCTGATCACATCCCTGACAGCATGGGCTGAGGCCCAAGAGGTAGAGTCAGAAGAAGCTCCAGAGGAGGGAGAAAGTAGGGAGGATGCAAGCTCTAACCACTCAGGGGAGGGAAGGCATCTGAGCCTAAGTGAGGATGAGGAAGAACGGTCCTCAGTAGATACAGTCACTAGGGGCAGGCCCAAAGCTAGTGGTGCGAAGGGGGTCCTTTCAGGAGGAGAGAACCCATCCATCAGAGAAAGAGAGCAGGAGGCCCAGCTAGCATACATAGCTTTGGAAGCAGAGAAGCTGGCCCTAGAAAAGAAAAAGTGGGCATACAAAGATAAAAGAGATGGAAGCAGCGATAAAGAAGCTGAGGTGTCCATGGGTGGGGGAGTTTGCCCCAGATTACCCAAGGGGGTAGTTCCTGCTTATGTAGAGGGGGATGACATAGATAAGTGGCTAGGGGCCTTTGAGAGGGCACTCCAAATGAGAAGGGTTAGGCCTCAATACTGGGGTTCCCTTTTGTGGGAGTTGGTCCCCAACTCAGGGAGGGATAGGCTTCTGACCTTAAGGGGGGAGGAGGCAGATTCATACCCTAGTATGAAGAGGTGCTTAGCCAAGAAGTTTGGTCTGACCCCAGAGCAATATAGAATGAAGTTCAGGGACACCCAGAAGGTCAGTACCCAGTCTTGGGTTGACTTTGTGGACATTTCACTAAAGGCACTAGAGGGCTGGATTATTGGTAACAAAGTAGATACTTATGAGGGGTTATGCAATCTGATCATGAGAGAGCACATCTTGACCAATTGTATCCAAGAAAGGTTACGCCAGCATCTAGTGGACTCTAAGCAGACCAACCCTAGAGAGCTAGGGGAGGCAGCTGATGAGTGGTTGAGAACCAGGGTGGTTGTCAAGTCCCAGGGGGGAGACTCCAAGAAGGGGGGGACAGGTCCCCAAAAACCTAAGGAGGGAGGTGGTAAGCCCACCACAGAGACTCCCTCTGTACCCCAGAACCCTAAGAAGGAGGAGAGTAAATCCCACTCCCACTCTGACAAGCAGAGACAGGGAGACCCAGGTTAAAAAATCTCTTGGACAGTAGGGCTTGCTTTGACTGTCAGCAGACAGGTCACTTCAGAGGAGATGCAGCCTGTCCAAGGAAGGTGGTTAGCACTGGGCTGTCCAGTGTAGCCATAGAGGAGGATTCCTCAGATGATGAAGTCCTCCTAGCATTGTGCTGGGAGACAGGACCAGATGGTAAGCTGGTGATCCCTGAGGGTGGGAGTAGGCACTTCCACCACATTCAAGTGAATGGGATCCCTACCACTGGCCTGAGAGACACCTGTGCCAGTCACACTATAGTGAGTGACCGGTTAGTGACCCCAGACATGTATGTCCCAGGAAAGACAAAGAAAGTCAGGATAGCCACAGGGGAGGTCACCTCCAAACCTGTAGCCATAGTGCCCCTAGAGAGGGAGGGTATCCTTGACTGGATTAGGGTGGTAGTCAGTGCTGACCTTCCCCTAGATTGTATCCTGGGCAATGAGCTCCCAGAGGTGAGTCTGGTCACAGATGGGGTGGTCGCCCAGGGCGCCCCCCCAACCCAAAGTCCTGGGGAGTCAGTCCCTACAGTTAGGAGACAGGGGTCCCCAAGAAAAGGAAAGAAGAAAAGGAAGGGTAGGCCACTCTTAAAGAGAGTTCCAGGGAGCCAAAGGCCTTCTGCCCCAGTAGGGGGGGAGCCCAGAGTTGGCACTGGTGAGGCCTCCCCTGACCCCAAGGAAGTCCTGAGTAGTCAGGCAGCTGTCCAGATGCAGGGTGTTGCCCCTGCACTGACAGAAGGGAGAGTGGAAGGAGGGTGTCTGCCACAGGAAGTGGTAGCCCCCCACTCTAGACAGCAAGAGGGGTGCCAGGACCTCACAATTGCCCCTAAAGCAGCTCAGCAACCTGTCAGTGGAGAGATTAGGGTGTGGTTCTGGGTACTGACAGCTGTCAGTAGCCTCTGCTGGGTGCTAGCCTTCCTGGCAGCACTGTACTTGGCCTGGGAGGCAGACCCCAGGGCCAATAGCAAAGTAGGCCCCCTGACCCTATTGGTCATGGTGAGGTTGCTCAAGTGTTGGGTGACCTCTTTGGGTAAGCTAGGTGTTGCCCTAGCAAAGTTAGGAGTAGGGGAGGTGGGCACCTCACTACCCAAGTTGGCAGAGAGAGAGGGGGAAGACCCCCCTAGAGGGAAGTTTCAGTTTGAGTTGGGTCCTTTTACTGTTGGGATGGCTTCACTACCCAGAGGGAGTGACCCTGACAGGAGGATATAAGGCAGAGTAGGCCCTGCAAAGGGACAGCCAGTTTTCTTCACTGTCTTCCTCGCCTAACAAGCCAGGAAGACTCTCCCAGGGTTGGGCTGAGTCTCCTGGGCGTGTGGGCTGGGGGGGGGGTTGTGTGAGAAAACAGGGCTGATTGCAGAGGCCCCATAACTTTTTGCCCCCATTTTCCACTTTAAGCTGGTGTTTTCCTGACTCTGATGGTGCCCTGGGTACTGCTAACCAGTCCCAGGGCCTGTGCTCTGTGTAAAATGGATATGCAAATTAGGCTAATTATAATTGGCCAAGTTAACCTACCTATAAGTCCCTAGTATATGGTGGGGCATGTAGGTTTAGGGACCACAGCATAGGTGTTGCATACCTAGGTGCATTGCTGAGGTGCCCAGTGTCATTTTAAAAGCAAGCCTGCCTTGCTGGCTGCTTTTAAATTAAAGTTATATGCAAATTCGACTTTGGAATTAAAGGTACTTCCAAAGTCTTAAACTACCTTATTTTTACATATAAGTCACCCCTAAGGTGTGCCCTATGTGCCCCTAGGGCTGGGTGCCATGTAACTATAAGCAGGGACTTTATAAAAATAGATTTATAAGCCCTGGTGAGGTAAAAACAGCCAAATTCGTTTTTCCCTCATTGAAGTAAATGGCCTTCAAAGGCTAGAATGGGCAGACTTTATTTTAAATTTTAAAGTCTCCTTAAATGTTACATACCAAGAATTTGGTATCAAATTGATTGTTGTAATAAATCCCACAACTTCCAGTTGTGGGATTTAATATAACTTGTCCAGGTAAAAGGTTTAGACTTTACCTAAAAAGTTGCCAATTTCAGCTCTGCATTGTTTTTGCTGCTGTGCTCTGATTGGCCAGCCTGCAGCAGCTTCTGCCAGGCTACCTTGATGAGGTGTGAAGTGGCCTGACTTCACACAAAGGAATGTGCTTGGGGGAGAGAATCTCCCCTCAGCAGATGGTGAGGCAGGAAGGGGGAGGGCTGCCAAACTGGTCTTCAAAGGCAGAGAAGGACATTTGCAGCACCCAGCAACACCCCCACATCCTGCAACCCCAGACAACTAGGTGCCCCCTTGATTAGATTAGGAGAGGGCAGGAGAGGGGTGTGTTTATGATTTTTAGCCACACCAGTGGGTGGGCTCAGCCAGATGTAACCTCCAAAAATCAGATTCAGCCATGTTGGATTTTTGGAGACTGTTGCCTTTTGGGATGGATTTTTGCCACACTTCCCAGGAAGTGGTCATCACAGGGGGACGACCCTGTACCTGATTGGAGGACCAGGACCCCCCTGCTTTTCACCCAGGAGCAAGGATAAAACTGGCAGACCTGCACCCACGCCTCAGATCCCCTCCAGAATTCAACAAGAAAGGAACTAAAGAAGAAGAAGGACTGCCCTGCTGGACCCCTGGCCTGCACCTGGACACTGCACTCAGAAGGACTGCACCAGCTGCACACTTGGGCTTCACCACAAGAAGGACTTTGCCTGGCTTCAACTGGTTCAAGGAGGGACTCCCTGTTTGCTACAGGTGAAAAATTGCTAAACCAGAGTCCCCTGCACCAACTCCTGAAGAAAGCGACCAGCTGACCACTGTCCAGTGGCCAAAAAGGAGTTTGCGCCAGGTGCATTCTGGGAGTTAAAGTCCGCACTTCCCAAGGACCATCACAGAACTTCTGGACCCTTGGGGTGAGCTGTGGACCCCAAAAGAACCTTAAAAGAACATCTGGGTGAAGCCCCAGAAGTTTGGAAAAGATTGGAGAATTTTTGAAAAAAAGCTCCATAAAGTGACCGACCCGACGCGGAAATTCTAGCCGGCTTGCCTCAACCGCGACCCGGCCTGACTTCGTGGTTCGTCCCGGTAAAGAAAAACATCCAAAAAAGAGACTAAGTCCGAACGTAAAAAGTTGACCGGGACCTCCCAGCCATCGTATCCGAGAAGGGCTCCATGGACGTCGGATCAAGATCCAGGTTTACCCCGGTCGAAGGATTTTCATCTCGAAAAAACGACTAAGTCCGAAGGTAAAAATCACCACCGAGGAAACCGACTTCGCGTATCCGGACAAGGGCTCCAGGAGGTCGGATTCAACTGGCAGGTTCGTCCCGGTGAAGAAAAACTTCAAAAAATGAGACTAAGTCAGAAGGTAACTTTTTAACCGAGGCCTCCCGCGACTTGTAGCCGAGCAGGGCTCCATCGCGGTCGGCCTGAAACTTTGACTTTGCCCCGGTCCTGGTGCAACCAGATGACCCGATTGGCGCTTTTTGTTTCTAAGCGCTAGAAAATAATAATACTTTAAAAATTCATATCTCCGGTTCCCCTGAACCGATTTTATTCGTTTTTGTGTCATTTTAAAGAAAAAAATATAAGCTATTTTTATAAATTGGTTTTGGATTTTTAAACTGTTTCCTGTGTTTTATTTAATTACTGTTTTGTGATATTTGAATGCTTTACACTTTGTCTCCTAAGTTAAGCCTTGACGCTCGATGCCAAGCTACCAAGGGTAGAGCTGGGATTAATTTACTGAGACCTAACTGTACCTATGTGGAGGTTGGTGGCTTGTTGCTAGGTGTAGGTACCTACCTGCCCTACCAATAACCCATTTTCCAACATAATTGGAAGCAGCGACGGGATCTTGTACTTGTGTTCAATATCACGTTACAGTTTTAGGTAAAACAAATTAAAAATCCTTTAAATTGTCCTAGTGCAAAAATTGTTTTTAATTTTTAATTTGGATTAATTTCAATTATTGAATTTTTGTAATTTTTCTAAATTCTTGTTTCCAATTTTTGCAAAAAGTTTTTGTTGACACAAAACTAGGGAACCATGGAGCTTGATCTGGCTAGCCTACCCACACTGACAGTAGTCCAGCTTAGGGGGTTGTGTATTGAAAGAGGGTTGCCTGCAACCACTGATCTCAGGAAGCAAATCCTGATCACATCCCTGACAGCATGGGCTGAGGCCCAAGAGGTAGAGTCAGAAGAAGCTCCAGAGGAGGGAGAAAGTAGGGAGGATGCAAGCTCTAACCACTCAGGGGAGGGAAGGCATCTGAGCCTAAGTGAGGATGAGGAAGAACGGTCCTCAGTAGATACAGTCACTAGGGGCAGGCCCAAAGCTAGTGGTGGGAAGGGGGTCCTTTCAGGAGGAGAGAACCCATCCATAAGAGAAAGAGAGCAGGAGGCCCAGCTAGCATACATAGCTTTGGAAGCAGAGAAGCTGGCCCTAGAAAAGAAAAAGTGGGCATACAAAGATAAAAGAGATGGAAGCAGCGATAAAGAAGCTGAGGTGTCCATGGGTGGGGGAGTTTGCCCCAGATTACCCAAGGGGGTAGTTCCTGCTTATGTAGAGGGGGATGACATAGATAAGTGGCTAGGGGACTTTGAGAGGGCACTCCAAATGAGAAGGGTTAGGCCTCAATACTGGGGTTCCCTTTTGTGGGAGTTGGTCCCCAACTCAGGGAGGGATAGGCTTCTGACCTTAAGGGGGGAGGAGGCAGATTCATACCCTAGTATGAAGAGGTGCTTAGCCAAGAAGTTTGGTCTGACCCCAGAGCAATATAGAATGAAGTTCAGGGACACCCAGAAGGTCAGTACCCAGTCTTGGGTTGACTTTGTGGACATTTCACTAAAGGCACTAGAGGGCTGGATTATTGGTAACAAAGTAGATACTTATGAGGGGTTATGCAATCTGATCATGAGAGAGCACATCTTGACCAATTGTATCCAAGAAAGGTTACGCCAGCATCTAGTGGACTCTAAGCAGACCAACCCTAGAGAGCTAGGGGAGGCAGCTGATGAGTGGTTGAGAACCAGGGTGGTTGTCAAGTCCCAGGGGGGAGACTCCAAGAAGGGGGGGACAGGTCCCCAAAAACCTAAGGAGGGAGGTGGTAAGCCCACCACAGAGACTCCCTCTGTACCCCAGAACCCTAAGAAGGAGGAGAGTAAATCCCACTCCCACTCTGACAAGCAGAGACAGGGAGACCCAGGGTTAAAAAAACTCTTGGACAGTAGGGCTTGCTTTGACTGTCAGCAGACAGGTCACTTCAGAGGAGATGCAGCCTGTCCAAGGAAGGTGGTTAGCACTGGGCTGTCCAGTGTAGCCATAGAGGAGGATTCCTCAGATGATGAAGTCCTCCTAGCATTGTGCTGGGAGACAGGACCAGATGGTAAGCTGGTGATCCCTGAGGGTGGGAGTAGGCACTTCCACCACATTCAAGTGAATGGGATCCCTACCACTGGCCTGAGAGACACCTGTGCCAGTCACACTATAGTGAGTGACCGGTTAGTGACCCCAGACATGTATGTCCCAGGAAAGACAAAGAAAGTCAGGATAGCCACAGGGGAGGTCACCTCCAAACCTGTAGCCATAGTGCCCCTAGAGAGGGAGGGTATCCTTGACTGGATTAGGGTGGTAGTCAGTGCTGACCTTCCCCTAGATTGAATCCTGGGCAATGACCTCCCAGAGGTGAGTCTGGTCACAGATGGGGTGGTCGCCCAGGGCGCCCCCCCAACCCAAAGTCCTGGGGAGTCAGTCCCTACAGTTAGGAGACAGGGGTCCCCAAGAAAAGGAAAGAAGAAAAGGAAGGGTAGGCCACTCTTAAAGAGAGTTCCAGGGAGCCAAAGGCCTTCTGCCCCAGTAGGGGGGGAGCCCAGAGTTGGCACTGGTGAGGCCTCCCCTGACCCCAAGGAAGTCCTGAGTAGTCAGGCAGCTGTCCAGATGCAGGGTGTTGCCCCTGCACTGACAGAAGGGAGAGTGGAAGGAGGGTGTCTGCTACAGGAAGTGGTAGCCCCCCACTCTAGACAGCAAGAGGGGTGCCAGGACCTCACAATTGCCCCTAAAGCAGCTCAGCCACCTGTCAGTGGAGAGATTAGGGTGTGGTTCTGGGTACTGACAGCTGTCAGTAGCCTCTGCTGGGTGCTAGCCTTCCTGGCAGCACTGTACTTGGCCTGGGAGGCAGACCCCAGGGCCAATAGCAAAGTAGGCCCCCTGACCCTATTGGTCATGGTGAGGTTGCTCAAGTGTTGGGTGACCTCTTTGGGTAAGCTAGGTGTTGCCCTAGCAAAGTTAGGAGTAGGGGAGGTGGGCACCTCACTACCCAAGTTGGCAGAGAGAGAGGGGGAAGACCCCCCTAGAGGGAAGTTTCAGTTTGAGTTGGGTCCTTTTACTGTTGGGATGGCTTCACTACCCAGAGGGAGTGACCCTGACAGGAGGATATAAGGCAGAGTAGGCCCTGCAAAGGGACAGCCAGTTTTCTTCACTGTCTTCCTCGCCTAACAAGCCAGGAAGACTCTCCCAGGGTTGGGCTGAGTCTCCTGGGCGTGTGGGCTGGGGGGGGGGGGTTGTGTGAGAAAACAGGGCTGATTGCAGAGGCCCCATAACTTTTTGCCCCCATTTTCCACTTTATGCTGGTGTTTTCCTGACTCTGATGGTGCCCTGGGTACTGCTAACCAGTCCCAGGGCCTGTGCTCTGTGTAAAATGGATATGCAAATTAGGCTAATTATAATTGGCCAAGTTAACCTACCTATAAGTCCCTAGTATATGGTAGGGCATGTAGGTTTAGGGACCACAGCATAGGTGGTGCACACCTAGGTGCATTGCTGAGGTGCCCAGTGTCATTTTAAAAGCAAGCCTGCCTTGCTGGCTGCTTTTAAATTAAAGTTATATGCAAATTCGACTTTGGAATTAAAGGTACTTCCAAAGTCTTAAACTACCTTATTTTTACATATAAGTCACCCCTAAGGTGTGCCCTATGTGCCCCTAGGGCTGGGTGCCATGTAACTATAAGCAGGGACTTTATAAAAATAGATTTATAAGCCCTGGTGAGGTAAAAACAGCCAAATTCGTTTTTCCCTCATTGAAGTAAATGGCCTTCAAAGGCTAGAATGGGCAGACTTTATTTTAAATTTTAAAGTCTCCTTAAATGTTACATACCAAGAATTTGGTATCAAATTGATTGTTGTAATAAATCCCACAACTTCCAGTTGTGGGATTTAATATAACTTGTCCAGGTAAAAAGTTTAGACTTTACCTAAAAAGTTGCCAATTTCAGCTCTGCATTGTTTTTGCTGCTGTGCTCTGATTGGCCAGCCTGCAGCAGATTCTGCCAGGCTACCTTGATGAGGTGTGAAGTGGCCTGACTTCACACAAAGGAATGTGCTTGGGGGAGAGAATCTCCCCTCAGCAGATGGTGAGGCAGGAAGGGGGAGGGCTGCCAAACTGGTCTTCAAAGGCAGAGAAGGACATTTGCAGCACCCAGCAACACCCCCACATCCTGCAACCCCAGACAACTAGGTGCCCCCTTGATTAGATTAGGAGAGGGCAGGAGAGGGGTGTGTTTATGATTTTTAGCCACACCAGTGGGTGGGCTCAGCCAGATGTAACCTCCAAAAATCAGATTCAGCCATGTTGGATTTTTGGAGACTGTTGCCTTTTGGGATGGATTTTTGCCACACTTCCCAGGAAGTGGTCATCACAGGGGGACGACCCTGTACCTGATTGGAGGACCAGGACCCCCCTGCTTTTCACCCAGGAGCAAGGATAAAACTGGCAGACCTGCACCCACGCCTCAGATCCCCTCCAGAATTCAACAAGAAAGGAACTAAAGAAGAAGAAGGACTGCCCTGCTGGACCCCTGGCCTGCACCTGGACCCTGCACTCAGAAGGACTGCACCAGCTGCACACTTGGGCTTCACCACAAGAAGGACTTTGCCTGGCTTCAACTGGTTCAAGGAGGGACTCCCTGTTT
The DNA here is from genome assembly GCF_031143425.1 of Pleurodeles waltl. NCBI lineage: Eukaryota > Metazoa > Chordata > Amphibia > Caudata > Salamandridae > Pleurodeles > Pleurodeles waltl. Next base: position 15,073,040 of record NC_090438.1, on the reverse strand, counting down.
GCTACAGGTGAAAAATTGCTAAACCAGAGTCCCCTGCACCAACTCCTGAAGAAAGCGACCAGCTGACCACTGTCCAGTGGCCAAAAAGGAGTTTGCGCCAGGTGCATTCTGGGAGTTGAAGTCCGCACTTCCCAAGGACCATCACAGAACTTCTGGACCCTTGGGGTGAGCTGTGGACCCCAAAAGAACCTTAAAAGAACATCTGGGTGAAGCCCCAGAAGTTTGGAAAAGATTGGAGAACTTTTGAAAAAAAGCTCCATAAAGTGACCGACCCGAGGCAGAAATTCTAGCCGGCTTGCCTCAACCGCGACCCGGCCTGACTTCGTGGTTCGTCCCGGTAAAGAAAAACATCCAAAAAAGAGACTAAGTCCGAACGTAAAAAGTTGACCGGGACCTCCCAGCCATCGTATCCGAGAAGGGCTCCATGGACGTCGGATCAAGATCCAGGTTTACCCCGGTCGAAGGATTTTCATCTCGAAAAAACGACTAAGTCCGAAGGTAAAAATCACCACCGAGGAAACCGACTTCGCGTATCCGGACAAGGGCTCCAGGAGGTCGGATTCAACTGGCAGGTTCGTCCCGGTGAAGAAAAACTTCAAAAAATGAGACTAAGTCAGAAGGTAACTTTTTAACCGAGGCCTCCCGCGACTTGTAGCCGAGCAGGGCTCCATCGCGGTCGGCCTGAAACTTTGACTTTGCCCCGGTCCTGGTGCAACCAGATGACCCGATTGGCGCTTTTTGTTTCTAAGCGCTAGAAAATAATAATACTTTAAAAATTCATATCTCCGGTTCCCCTGAACCGATTTTATTCGTTTTTGTGTCATTTTAAAGAAAAAAATATAAGCTATTTTTATAAATTGGTTTTGGATTTTTAAACTGTTTCCTGTGTTTTATTTAATTACTGTTTTGTGATATTTGAATGCTTTACACTTTGTCTCCTAAGTTAAGCCTTGACGCTCGATGCCAAGCTACCAAGGGTAGAGCTGGGATTAATTTACTGAGACCTAACTGTACCTATGTGGAGGTTGGTGGCTTGTTGCTAGGTGTAGGTACCTACCTGCCCTACCAATAACCCATTTTCCAACATAATTGGAAGCAGCGACGGGATCTTGTACTTGTGTTCAATATCACGTTACAGTTTTAGGTAAAACAAATTAAAAATCCTTTAAATTGTCCTAGTGCAAAAATTGTTTTTAATTTTTAATTTGGATTAATTTCAATTATTGAATTTTTGTAATTTTTCTAAATTCTTGTTTCCAATTTTTGCAAAAAGTTTTTGTTGACACAAAACTAGGGAACCATGGAGCTTGATCTGGCTAGCCTACCCACACTGACAGTAGTCCAGCTTAGGGGGTTGTGTATTGAAAGAGGGTTGCCTGCAACCACTGATCTCAGGAAGCAAATCCTGATCACATCCCTGACAGCATGGGCTGAGGCCCAAGAGGTAGAGTCAGAAGAAGCTCCAGAGGAGGGAGAAAGTAGGGAGGATGCAAGCTCTAACCACTCAGGGGAGGGAAGGCATCTTAGCCTAAGTGAGGATGAGGAAGAACGGTCCTCAGTAGATACAGTCACTAGGGGCAGGCTCAAAGCTAGTGGTGGGAAGGGGGTCCTTTCAGGAGGAGAGAACCCATCCATCAGAGAAAGAGAGCAGGAGGCCCAGCTAGCATACATAGCTTTGGAAGCAGAGAAGCTGGCCCTAGAAAAGAAAAAGTGGGCATACAAAGATAAAAGAGATGGAAGCAGCGATAAAGAAGCTGAGGTGTCCATGGGTGGGGGAGTTTGCCCCAGATTACCCAAGGGGGTAGTTCCTGCTTATGTAGAGGGGGATGACATAGATAAGTGGCTAGGGGCCTTTGAGAGGGCACTCCAAATGAGAAGGGTTAGGCCTCAATACTGGGGTTCCCTTTTGTGGGAGTTGGTCCCCAACTCAGGGAGGGATAGGCTTCTGACCTTAAGGGGGGAGGAGGCAGATTCATACCCTAGTATGAAGAGGTGCTTAGCCAAGAAGTTTGGTCTGACCCCAGAGCAATATAGAATGAAGTTCAGGGACACCCAGAAGGTCAGTACCCAGTCTTGGGTTGACTTTGTGGACATTTCACTAAAGGCACTAGAGGGCTGGATTATTGGTAACAAAGTAGATACTTATGAGGGGTTATGCAATCTGATCATGAGAGAGCACATCTTGACCAATTGTATCCAAGAAAGGTTACGCCAGCATCTAGTGGACTCTAAGCAGACCAACCCTAGAGAGCTAGGGGAGGCAGCTGATGAGTGGTTGAGAACCAGGGTGGTTGTCAAGTCCCAGGGGGGAGACTCCAAGAAGGGGGGGACAGGTCCCCAAAAACCTAAGGAGGGAGGTGGTAAGCCCACCACAGAGACTCCCTCTGTACCCCAGAACCCTAAGAAGGAGGAGAGTAAATCCCACTCCCACTCTGACAAGCAGAGACAGGGAGACCCAGGTTAAAAAATCTCTTGGACAGTAGGGCTTGCTTTGACTGTCAGCAGACAGGTCACTTCAGAGGAGATGCAGCCTGTCCAAGGAAGGTGGTTAGCACTGGGCTGTCCAGTGTAGCCATAGAGGAGGATTCCTCAGATGATGAAGTCCTCCTAGCATTGTGCTGGGAGACAGGACCAGATGGTAAGCTGGTGATCCCTGAGGGTGGGAGTAGGCACTTCCACCACATTCAAGTGAATGGGATCCCTACCACTGGCCTGAGAGACACCTGTGCCAGTCACACTATAGTGAGTGACCGGTTAGTGACCCCAGACATGTATGTCCCAGGAAAGACAAAGAAAGTCAGGATAGCCACAGGGGAGGTCACCTCCAAACCTGTAGCCATAGTGCCCCTAGAGAGGGAGGGTATCCTTGACTGGATTAGGGTGGTAGTCAGTGCTGACCTTCCCCTAGATTGTATCCTGGGCAATGAGCTCCTAGAGGTGAGTCTGGTCACAGATGGGGTGGTCGCCCAGGGCGCCCCCCCAACCCAAAGTCCTGGGGAGTCAGTCCCTACAGTTAGGAGACAGGGGTCCCCAAGAAAAGGAAAGAAGAAAAGGAAGGGTAGGCCACTCTTAAAGAGAGTTCCAGGGAGCCAAAGGCCTTCTGCCCCAGTAGGGGGGGAGCCCAGAGTTGGCACTGGTGAGGCCTCCCCTGACCCCAAGGAAGTCCTGAGTAGTCAGGCAGCTGTCCAGATGCAGGGTGTTGCCCCTGCACTGACAGAAGGGAGAGTGGAAGGAGGGTGTCTGCCACAGGAAGTGGTAGCCCCCCACTCTAGACAGCAAGAGGGGTGCCAGGACCTCACAATTGCCCCTAAAGCAGCTCAGCAACCTGTCAGTGGAGAGATTAGGGTGTGGTTCTGGGTACTGACAGCTGTCAGTAGCCTCTGCTGGGTGCTAGCCTTCCTGGCAGCACTGTACTTGGCCTGGGAGGCAGACCCCAGGGCCAATAGCAAAGTAGGCCCCCTGACCCTATTGGTCATGGTGAGGTTGCTCAAGTGTTGGGTGACCTCTTTGGGTAAGCTAGGTGTTGCCCTAGCAAAGTTAGGAGTAGGGGAGGTGGGCACCTCACTACCCAAGTTGGCAGAGAGAGAGGGGGAAGACCCCCCTAGAGGGAAGTTTCAGTTTGAGTTGGGTCCTTTTACTGTTGGGATGGCTTCACTACCCAGAGGGAGTGACCCTGACAGGAGGATATAAGGCAGAGTAGGCCCTGCAAAGGGACAGCCAGTTTTCTTCACTGTCTTCCTCGCCTAACAAGCCAGGAAGACTCTCCCAGGGTTGGGCTGAGTCTCCTGGGCGTGTGGGCTGGGGGGGGGGTTGTGTGAGAAAACAGGGCTGATTGCAGAGGCCCCATAACTTTTTGCCCCCATTTTCCACTTTATGCTGGTGTTTTCCTGACTCTGATGGTGCCCTGGGTACTGCTAACCAGTCCCAGGGCCTGTGCTCTGTGTAAAATGGATATGCAAATTAGGCTAATTATAATTGGCCAAGTTAACCTACCTATAAGTCCCTAGTATATGGTGGGGCATGTAGGTTTAGGGACCACAGCATAGGTGTTGCATACCTAGGTGCATTGCTGAGGTGCCCAGTGTCATTTTAAAAGCAAGCCTGCCTTGCTGGCTGCTTTTAAATTAAAGTTATATGCAAATTCGACTTTGGAATTAAAGGTACTTCCAAAGTCTTAAACTACCTTATTTTTACATATAAGTCACCCCTAAGGTGTGCCCTATGTGCCCCTAGGGCTGGGTGCCATGTAACTATAAGCAGGGACTTTATAAAAATAGATTTATAAGCCCTGGTGAGGTAAAAACAGCCAAATTCGTTTTTCCCTCATTGAAGTAAATGGCCTTCAAAGGCTAGAATGGGCAGACTTTATTTTAAATTTTAAAGTCTCCTTAAATGTTACATACCAAGAATTTGGTATCAAATTGATTGTTGTAATAAATCCCACAACTTCCAGTTGTGGGATTTAATATAACTTGTCCAGGTAAAAGGTTTAGACTTTACCTAAAAAGTTGCCAATTTCAGCTCTGCATTGTTTTTGCTGCTGTGCTCTGATTGGCCAGCCTGCAGCAGCTTCTGCCAGGCTACCTTGATGAGGTGTGAAGTGGCCTGACTTCACACAAAGGAATGTGCTTGGGGGAGAGAATCTCCCCTCAGCAGATGGTGAGGCAGGAAGGGGGAGGGCTGCCAAACTGGTCTTCAAAGGCAGAGAAGGACATTTGCAGCACCCAGCAACACCCCCACATCCTGCAACCCCAGACAACTAGGTGCCCCCTTGATTAGATTAGGAGAGGGCAGGAGAGGGGTGTGTTTATGATTTTTAGCCACACCAGTGGGTGGGCTCAGCCAGATGTAACCTCCAAAAATCAGATTCAGCCATGTTGGATTTTTGGAGACTGTTGCCTTTTGGGATGGATTTTTGCCACACTTCCCAGGAAGTGGTCATCACAGGGGGACGACCCTGTACCTGATTGGAGGACCAGGACCCCCCTGCTTTTCACCCAGGAGCAAGGATAAAACTGGCAGACCTGCACCCACGCCTCAGATCCCCTCCAGAATTCAACAAGAAAGGAACTAAAGAAGAAGAAGGACTGCCCTGCTGGACCCCTGGCCTGCACCTGGACACTGCACTCAGAAGGACTGCACCAGCTGCACACTTGGGCTTCACCACAAGAAGGACTTTGCCTGGCTTCAACTGGTTCAAGGAGGGACTCCCTGTTTGCTACAGGTGAAAAATTGCTAAACCAGAGTCCCCTGCACCAACTCCTGAAGAAAGCGACCAGCTGACCACTGTCCAGTGGCCAAAAAGGAGTTTGCGCCAGGTGCATTCTGGGAGTTAAAGTCCGCACTTCCCAAGGACCATCACAGAACTTCTGGACCCTTGGGGTGAGCTGTGGACCCCAAAAGAACCTTAAAAGAACATCTGGGTGAAGCCCCAGAAGTTTGGAAAAGATTGGAGAATTTTTGAAAAAAAGCTCCATAAAGTGACCGACCCGACGCGGAAATTCTAGCCGGCTTGCCTCAACCGCGACCCGGCCTGACTTCGTGGTTCGTCCCGGTAAAGAAAAACATCCAAAAAAGAGACTAAGTCCGAACGTAAAAAGTTGACCGGGACCTCCCAGCCATCGTATCCGAGAAGGGCTCCATGGACGTCGGATCAAGATCCAGGTTTACCCCGGTCGAAGGATTTTCATCTCGAAAAAACGACTAAGTCCGAAGGTAAAAATCACCACCGAGGAAACCGACTTCGCGTATCCGGACAAGGGCTCCAGGAGGTCGGATTCAACTGGCAGGTTCGTCCCGGTGAAGAAAAACTTCAAAAAATGAGACTAAGTCAGAAGGTAACTTTTTAACCGAGGCCTCCCGCGACTTGTAGCCGAGCAGGGCTCCATCGCGGTCGGCCTGAAACTTTGACTTTGCCCCGGTCCTGGTGCAACCAGATGACCCGATTGGCGCTTTTTGTTTCTAAGCGCTAGAAAATAATAATACTTTAAAAATTCATATCTCCGGTTCCCCTGAACCGATTTTATTCGTTTTTGTGTCATTTTAAAGAAAAAAATATAAGCTATTTTTATAAATTGGTTTTGGATTTTTAAACTGTTTCCTGTGTTTTATTTAATTACTGTTTTGTGATATTTGAATGCTTTACACTTTGTCTCCTAAGTTAAGCCTTGACGCTCGATGCCAAGCTACCAAGGGTAGAGCTGGGATTAATTTACTGAGACCTAACTGTACCTATGTGGAGGTTGGTGGCTTGTTGCTAGGTGTAGGTACCTACCTGCCCTACCAATAACCCATTTTCCAACATAATTGGAAGCAGCGACGGGATCTTGTACTTGTGTTCAATATCACGTTACAGTTTTAGGTAAAACAAATTAAAAATCCTTTAAATTGTCCTAGTGCAAAAATTGTTTTTAATTTTTAATTTGGATTAATTTCAATTATTGAATTTTTGTAATTTTTCTAAATTCTTGTTTCCAATTTTTGCAAAAAGTTTTTGTTGACACAAAACTAGGGAACCATGGAGCTTGATCTGGCTAGCCTACCCACACTGACAGTAGTCCAGCTTAGGGGGTTGTGTATTGAAAGAGGGTTGCCTGCAACCACTGATCTCAGGAAGCAAATCCTGATCACATCCCTGACAGCATGGGCTGAGGCCCAAGAGGTAGAGTCAGAAGAAGCTCCAGAGGAGGGAGAAAGTAGGGAGGATGCAAGCTCTAACCACTCAGGGGAGGGAAGGCATCTGAGCCTAAGTGAGGATGAGGAAGAACGGTCCTCAGTAGATACAGTCACTAGGGGCAGGCCCAAAGCTAGTGGTGGGAAGGGGGTCCTTTCAGGAGGAGAGAACCCATCCATAAGAGAAAGAGAGCAGGAGGCCCAGCTAGCATACATAGCTTTGGAAGCAGAGAAGCTGGCCCTAGAAAAGAAAAAGTGGGCATACAAAGATAAAAGAGATGGAAGCAGCGATAAAGAAGCTGAGGTGTCCATGGGTGGGGGAGTTTGCCCCAGATTACCCAAGGGGGTAGTTCCTGCTTATGTAGAGGGGGATGACATAGATAAGTGGCTAGGGGCCTTTGAGAGGGCACTCCAAATGAGAAGGGTTAGGCCTCAATACTGGGGTTCCCTTTTGTGGGAGTTGGTCCCCAACTCAGGGAGGGATAGGCTTCTGACCTTAAGGGGGGAGGAGGCAGATTCATACCCTAGTATGAAGAGGTGCTTAGCCAAGAAGTTTGGTCTGACCCCAGAGCAATATAGAATGAAGTTCAGGGACACCCAGAAGGTCAGTACCCAGTCTTGGGTTGACTTTGTGGACATTTCACTAAAGGCACTAGAGGGCTGGATTATTGGTAACAAAGTAGATACTTATGAGGGGTTATGCAATCTGATCATGAGAGAGCACATCTTGACCAATTGTATCCAAGAAAGGTTACGCCAGCATCTAGTGGACTCTAAGCAGACCAACCCTAGAGAGCTAGGGGAGGCAGCTGATGAGTGGTTGAGAACCAGGGTGGTTGTCAAGTCCCAGGGGGGAGACTCCAAGAAGGGGGGGACAGGTCCCCAAAAACCTAAGGAGGGAGGTGGTAAGCCCACCACAGAGACTCCCTCTGTACCCCAGAACCCTAAGAAGGAGGAGAGTAAATCCCACTCCCACTCTGACAAGCAGAGACAGGGAGACCCAGGGTTAAAAAAACTCTTGGACAGTAGGGCTTGCTTTGACTGTCAGCAGACAGGTCACTTCAGAGGAGATGCAGCCTGTCCAAGGAAGGTGGTTAGCACTGGGCTGTCCAGTGTAGCCATAGAGGAGGATTCCTCAGATGATGAAGTCCTCCTAGCATTGTGCTGGGAGACAGGACCAGATGGTAAGCTGGTGATCCCTGAGGGTGGGAGTAGGCACTTCCACCACATTCAAGTGAATGGGATCCCTACCACTGGCCTGAGAGACACCTGTGCCAGTCACACTATAGTGAGTGACCGGTTAGTGACCCCAGACATGTATGTCCCAGGAAAGACAAAGAAAGTCAGGATAGCCACAGGGGAGGTCACCTCCAAACCTGTAGCCATAGTGCCCCTAGAGAGGGAGGGTATCCTTGACTGGATTAGGGTGGTAGTCAGTGCTGACCTTCCCCTAGATTGTATCCTGGGCAATGACCTCCCAGAGGTGAGTCTGGTCACAGATGGGGTGGTCGCCCAGGGCGCCCCCCCAACCCAAAGTCCTGGGGAGTCAGTCCCTACAGTTAGGAGACAGGGGTCCCCAAGAAAAGGAAAGAAGAAAAGGAAGGGTAGGCCACTCTTAAAGAGAGTTCCAGGGAGCCAAAGGCCTTCTGCCCCAGTAGGGGGGGAGCCCAGAGTTGGCACTGGTGAGGCCTCCCCTGACCCCAAGGAAGTCCTGAGTAGTCAGGCAGCTGTCCAGATGCAGGGTGTTGCCCCTGCACTGACAGAAGGGAGAGTGGAAGGAGGGTGTCTGCTACAGGAAGTGGTAGCCCCCCACTCTAGACAGCAAGAGGGGTGCCAGGACCTCACAATTGCCCCTAAAGCAGCTCAGCCACCTGTCAGTGGAGAGATTAGGGTGTGGTTCTGGGTACTGACAGCTGTCAGTAGCCTCTGCTGGGTGCTAGCCTTCCTGGCAGCACTGTACTTGGCCTGGGAGGCAGACCCCAGGGCCAATAGCAAAGTAGGCCCCCTGACCCTATTGGTCATGGTGAGGTTGCTCAAGTGTTGGGTGACCTCTTTGGGTAAGCTAGGTGTTGCCCTAGCAAAGTTAGGAGTAGGGGAGGTGGGCACCTCACTACCCAAGTTGGCAGAGAGAGAGGGGGAAGACCCCCCTAGAGGGAAGTTTCAGTTTGAGTTGGGTCCTTTTACTGTTGGGATGGCTTCACTACCCAGAGGGAGTGACCCTGACAGGAGGATATAAGGCAGAGTAGGCCCTGCAAAGGGACAGCCAGTTTTCTTCACTGTCTTCCTCGCCTAACAAGCCAGGAAGACTCTCCCAGGGTTGGGCTGAGTCTCCTGGGCGTGTGGGCTGGGGGGGGGGGGTTGTGTGAGAAAACAGGGCTGATTGCAGAGGCCCCATAACTTTTTGCCCCCATTTTCCACTTTATGCTGGTGTTTTCCTGACTCTGATGGTGCCCTGGGTACTGCTAACCAGTCCCAGGGCCTGTGCTCTGTGTAAAATGGATATGCAAATTAGGCTAATTATAATTGGCCAAGTTAACCTACCTATAAGTCCCTAGTATATGGTAGGGCATGTAGGTTTAGGGACCACAGCATAGGTGGTGCACACCTAGGTGCATTGCTGAGGTGCCCAGTGTCATTTTAAAAGCAAGCCTGCCTTGCTGGCTGCTTTTAAATTAAAGTTATATGCAAATTCGACTTTGGAATTAAAGGTACTTCCAAAGTCTTAAACTACCTTATTTTTACATATAAGTCACCCCTAAGGTGTGCCCTATGTGCCCCTAGGGCTGGGTGCCATGTAACTATAAGCAGGGACTTTATAAAAATAGATTTATAAGCCCTGGTGAGGTAAAAACAGCCAAATTCGTTTTTCCCTCATTGAAGTAAATGGCCTTCAAAGGCTAGAATGGGCAGACTTTATTTTAAATTTTAAAGTCTCCTTAAATGTTACATACCAAGAATTTGGTATCAAATTGATTGTTGTAATAAATCCCACAACTTCCAGTTGTGGGATTTAATATAACTTGTCCAGGTAAAAAGTTTAGACTTTACCTAAAAAGTTGCCAATTTCAGCTCTGCATTGTTTTTGCTGCTGTGCTCTGATTGGCCAGCCTGCAGCAGCTTCTGCCAGGCTACCTTGATGAGGTGTGAAGTGGCCTGACTTCACACAAAGGAATGTGCTTGGGGGAGAGAATCTCCCCTCAGCAGATGGTGAGGCAGGAAGGGGGAGGGCTGCCAAACTGGTCTTCAAAGGCAGAGAAGGACATTTGCAGCACCCAGCAACACCCCCACATCCTGCAACCCCAGACAACTAGGTGCCCCCTTGATTAGATTAGGAGAGGGCAGGAGAGGGGTGTGTTTATGATTTTTAGCCACACCAGTGGGTGGGCTCAGCCAGATGTAACCTCCAAAAATCAGATTCAGCCATGTTGGATTTTTGGAGACTGTTGCCTTTTGGGATGGATTTTTGCCACACTTCCCAGGAAGTGGTCATCACAGGGGGACGACCCTGTACCTGATTGGAGGACCAGGACCCCCCTGCTTTTCACCCAGGAGCAAGGATAAAACTGGCAGACCTGCACCCACGCCTCAGATCCCCTCCAGAATTCAACAAGAAAGGAACTAAAGAAGAAGAAGGACTGCCCTGCTGGACCCCTGGCCTGCACCTGGACCCTGCACTCAGAAGGACTGCACCAGCTGCACACTTGGGCTTCACCACAAGAAGGACTTTGCCTGGCTTCAACTGGTTCAAGGAGGGACTCCCTGTTTGCTACAGGTGAAAAATTGCTAAACCAGAGTCCCCTGCACCAACTCCTGAAGAAAGCGACCAGCTGACCACTGTCCAGTGGCCAAAAAGGAGTTTGCGCCAGGTGCATTCTGGGAGTTGAAGTCCGCACTTCCCAAGGACCATCACAGAACTTCTGGACCCTTGGGGTGAGCTGTGGACCCCAAAAGAACCTTAAAAGAACATCTGGGTGAAGCCCCAGAAGTTTGGAAAAGATTGGAGAACTTTTGAAAAAAAGCTCCATAAAGTGACCGACCCGAGGCAGAAATTCTAGCCGGCTTGCCTCAACCGCGACCCGGCCTGACTTCGTGGTTCGTCCCGGTAAAGAAAAACATCCAAAAAAGAGACTAAGTCCGAACGTAAAAAGTTGACCGGGACCTCCCAGCCATCGTATCCGAGAAGGGCTCCATGGACGTCGGATCAAGATCCAGGTTTACCCCGGTCGAAGGATTTTCATCTCGAAAAAACGACTAAGTCCGAAGGTAAAAATCACCACCGAGGAAACCGACTTCGCGTATCCGGACAAGGGCTCCAGGAGGTCGGATTCAACTGGCAGGTTCGTCCCGGTGAAGAAAAACTTCAAAAAATGAGACTAAGTCAGAAGGTAACTTTTTAACCGAGGCCTCCCGCGACTTGTAGCCGAGCAGGGCTCCATCGCGGTCGGCCTGAAACTTTGACTTTGCCCCGGTCCTGGTGCAACCAGATGACCCGATTGGCGCTTTTTGTTTCTAAGCGCTAGAAAATAATAATACTTTAAAAATTCATATCTCCGGTTCCCCTGAACCGATTTTATTCGTTTTTGTGTCATTTTAAAGAAAAAAATATAAGCTATTTTTATAAATTGGTTTTGGATTTTTAAACTGTTTCCTGTGTTTTATTTAATTACTGTTTTGTGATATTTGAATGCTTTACACTTTGTCTCCTAAGTTAAGCCTTGACGCTCGATGCCAAGCTACCAAGGGTAGAGCTGGGATTAATTTACTGAGACCTAACTGTACCTATGTGGAGGTTGGTGGCTTGTTGCTAGGTGTAGGTACCTACCTGCCCTACCAATAACCCATTTTCCAACATAATTGGAAGCAGCGACGGGATCTTGTACTTGTGTTCAATATCACGTTACAGTTTTAGGTAAAACAAATTAAAAATCCTTTAAATTGTCCTAGTGCAAAAATTGTTTTTAATTTTTAATTTGGATTAATTTCAATTATTGAATTTTTGTAATTTTTCTAAATTCTTGTTTCCAATTTTTGCAAAAAGTTTTTGTTGACACAAAACTAGGGAACCATGGAGCTTGATCTGGCTAGCCTACCCACACTGACAGTAGTCCAGCTTAGGGGGTTGTGTATTGAAAGAGGGTTGCCTGCAACCACTGATCTCAGGAAGCAAATCCTGATCACATCCCTGACAGCATGGGCTGAGGCCCAAGAGGTAGAGTCAGAAGAAGCTCCAGAGGAGGGAGAAAGTAGGGAGGATGCAAGCTCTAACCACTCAGGGGAGGGAAGGCATCTGAGCCTAAGTGAGGATGAGGAAGAACGGTCCTCAGTAGATACAGTCACTAGGGGCAGGCTCAAAGCTAGTGGTGGGAAGGGGGTCCTTTCAGGAGGAGAGAACCCATCCATCAGAGAAAGAGAGCAGGAGGCCCAGCTAGCATACATAGCTTTGGAAGCAGAGAAGCTGGCCCTAGAAAAGAAAAAGTGGGCATACAAAGATAAAAGAGATGGAAGCAGCGATAAAGAAGCTGAGGTGTCCATGGGTGGGGGAGTTTGCCCCAGATTACCCAAGGGGGTAGTTCCTGCTTATGTAGAGGGGGATGACATAGATAAGTGGCTAGGGGCCTTTGAGAGGGCACTCCAAATGAGAAGGGTTAGGCCTCAATACTGGGGTTCCCTTTTGTGGGAGTTGGTCCCCAACTCAGGGAGGGATAGGCTTCTGACCTTAAGGGGGGAGGAGGCAGATTCATACCCTAGTATGAAGAGGTGCTTAGCCAAGAAGTTTGGTCTGACCCCAGAGCAATATAGAATGAAGTTCAGGGACACCCAGAAGGTCAGTACCCAGTCTTGGGTTGACTTTGTGGACATTTCACTAAAGGCACTAGAGGGCTGGATTATTGGTAACAAAGTAGATACTTATGAGGGGTTATGCAATCTGATCATGAGAGAGCACATCTTGACCAATTGTATCCAAGAAAGGTTACGCCAGCATCTAGTGGACTCTAAGCAGACCAACCCTAGAGAGCTAGGGGAGGCAGCTGATGAGTGGTTGAGAACCAGGGTGGTTGTCAAGTCCCAGGGGGGAGACTCCAAGAAGGGGGGGACAGGTCCCCAAAAACCTAAGGAGGGAGGTGGTAAGCCCACCACAGAGACTCCCTCTGTACCCCAGAACCCTAAGAAGGAGGAGAGTAAATCCCACTCCCACTCTGACAAGCAGAGACAGGGAGACCCAGGTTAAAAAATCTCTTGGACAGTAGGGCTTGCTTTGACTGTCAGCAGACAGGTCACTTCAGAGGAGATGCAGCCTGTCCAAAGAAGGTGGTTAGCACTGGGCTGTCCAGTGTAGCCATAGAGGAGGATTCCTCAGATGATGAAGTCCTCCTAGCATTGTGCTGGGAGACAGGACCAGATGGTAAGCTGGTGATCCCTGAGGGTGGGAGTAGGCACTTCCACCACATTCAAGTGAATGGGATCCCTACCACTGGCCTGAGAGACACCTGTGCCAGTCACACTATAGTGAGTGACCGGTTAGTGACCCCAGACATGTATGTCCCAGGAAAGACAAAGAAAGTCAGGATAGCCACAGGGGAGGTCACCTCCAAACCTGTAGCCATAGTGCCCCTAGAGAGGGAGGGTATCCTTGACTGGATTAGGGTGGTAGTCAGTGCTGACCTTCCCCTAGATTGTATCCTGGGCAATGAGCTCCCAGAGGTGAGTCTGGTCACAGATGGGGTGGTCGCCCAGGGCGCCCCCCCAACCCAAAGTCCTGGGGAGTCAGTCCCTACAGTTAGGAGACAGGGGTCCCCAAGAAAAGGAAAGAAGAAAAGGAAGGGTAGGCCACTCTTAAAGAGAGTTCCAGGGAGCCAAAGGCCTTCTGCCCCAGTAGGGGGGGAGCCCAGAGTTGGCACTGGTGAGGCCTCCCCTGACCCCAAGGAAGTCCTGAGTAGTCAGGCAGCTGTCCAGATGCAGGGTGTTGCCCCTGCACTGACAGAAGGGAGAGTGGAAGGAGGGTGTCTGCCACAGGAAGTGGTAGCCCCCCACTCTAGACAGCAAGAGGGGTGCCAGGACCTCACAATTGCCCCTAAAGCAGCTCAGCAACCTGTCAGTGGAGAGATTAGGGTGTGGTTCTGGGTACTGACAGCTGTCAGTAGCCTCTGCTGGGTGCTAGCCTTCCTGGCAGCACTGTACTTGGCCTGGGAGGCAGACCCCAGGGCCAATAGCAAAGTAGGCCCCCTGACCCTATTGGTCATGGTGAGGTTGCTCAAGTGTTGGGTGACCTCTTTGGGTAAGCTAGGTGTTGCCCTAGCAAAGTTAGGAGTAGGGGAGGTGGGCACCTCACTACCCAAGTTGGCAGAGAGAGAGGGGGAAGACCCCCCTAGAGGGAAGTTTCAGTTTGAGTTGGGTCCTTTTACTGTTGGGATGGCTTCACTACCCAGAGGGAGTGACCCTGACAGGAGGATATAAGGCAGAGTAGGCCCTGCAAAGGGACAGCCAGTTTTCTTCACTGTCTTCCTCGCCTAACAAGCCAGGAAGACTCTCCCAGGGTTGGGCTGAGTCTCCTGGGCGTGTGGGCTGGGGGGGGGGGGGTTGTGTGAGAAAACAGGGCTGATTGCAGAGGCCCCATAACTTTTTGCCCCCATTTTCCACTTTATGCTGGTGTTTTCCTGACTCTGATGGTGCCCTGGGTACTGCTAACCAGTCCCAGGGCCTGTGCTCTGTGTAAAATGGATATGCAAATTAGGCTAATTATAATTGGCCAAGTTAACCTACCTATAAGTCCCTAGTATATGGTGGGGCATGTAGGTTTAGGGACCACAGCATAGGTGTTGCATACCTAGGTGCATTGCTGAGGTGCCCAGTGTCATTTTAAAAGCAAGCCTGCCTTGCTGGCTGCTTTTAAATTAAAGTTATATGCAAATTCGACTTTGGAATTAAAGGTACTTCCAAAGTCTTAAACTACCTTATTTTTACATATAAGTCACCCCTAAGGTGTGCCCTATGTGCCCCTAGGGCTGGGTGCCATGTAACTATAAGCAGGGACTTTATAAAAATAGATTTATAAGCCCTGGTGAGGTAAAAACAGCCAAATTCGTTTTTCCCTCATTGAAGTAAATGGCCTTCAAAGGCTAGAATGGGCAGACTTTATTTTAAATTTTAAAGTCTCCTTAAATGTTACATACCAAGAATTTGGTATCAAATTGATTGTTGTAATAAATCCCACAACTTCCAGTTGTGGGATTTAATATAACTTGTCCAGGTAAAAGGTTTAGACTTTACCTAAAAAGTTGCCAATTTCAGCTCTGCATTGTTTTTGCTGCTGTGCTCTGATTGGCCAGCCTGCAGCAGCTTCTGCCAGGCTACCTTGATGAGGTGTGAAGTGGCCTGACTTCACACAAAGGAATGTGCTTGGGGGAGAGAATCTCCCCTCAGCAGATGGTGAGGCAGGAAGGGGGAGGGCTGCCAAACTGGTCTTCAAAGGCAGAGAAGGACATTTGCAGCACCCAGCAACACCCCCACATCCTGCAACCCCAGACAACTAGGTGCCCCCTTGATTAGATTAGGAGAGGGCAGGAGAGGGGTGTGTTTATGATTTTTAGCCACACCAGTGGGTGGGCTCAGCCAGATGTAACCTCCAAAAATCAGATTCAGCCATGTTGGATTTTTGGAGACTGTTGCCTTTTGGGATGGATTTTTGCCACACTTCCCAGGAAGTGGTCATCACAGGGGGACGACCCTGTACCTGATTGGAGGACCAGGACCCCCCTGCTTTTCACCCAGGAGCAAGGATAAAACTGGCAGACCTGCACCCACGCCTCAGATCCCCTCCAGAATTCAACAAGAAAGGAACTAAAGAAGAAGAAGGACTGCCCTGCTGGACCCCTGGCCTGCACCTGGACCCTGCACTCAGAAGGACTGCACCAGCTGCACACTTGGGCTTCACCACAAGAAGGACTTTGCCTGGCTTCAACTGGTTCAAGGAGGGACTCCCTGTTTGCTTCAGGTGAAAAATTGCTAAACCAGTGTCCCCTGCACCAACTCCTGAAGAAAGCGACCAGCTGACCACTGTCCAGTGGCCAAAAAGGAGTTTGCACCAGGTGCATTCTGGGAGTTGAAGTCCGCACTTCCCAAGGACCATCACAGAACTTCTGGACCCTTGGGGTGAGCTGTGGACCCCAAAAGAACCTTAAAAGAACATCTGGGTGAAGCCCCAGAAGTTTGGAAAAGATTGGAGAATTTTTGAAAAAAAGCTCCATAAAGTGACCGACCCGACGCGGAAATTCTAGCCGGCTTGCCTCAACCGCGACCCGGCCTGACTTCGTGGTTCGTCCCGGTAAAGAAAAACATCCAAAAAAGAGACTAAGTCCGAACGTAAAAAGTTGACCGGGACCTCCCAGCCATCGTATCCGAGAAGGGCTCCATGGACGTCGGATCAAGATCCAGGTTTACCCCGGTCGAAGGATTTTCATCTCGAAAAAACGACTAAGTCCGAAGGTAAAAATCACCACCGAGGAAACCGACTTCGCGTATCCGGACAAGGGCTCCAGGAGGTCGGATTCAACTGGCAGGTTCGTCCCGGTGAAGAAAAACTTCAAAAAATGAGACTAAGTCAGAAGGTAACTTTTTAACCGAGGCCTCCCGCGACTTGTAGCCGAGCAGGGCTCCATCGCGGTCGGCCTGAAACTTTGACTTTGCCCCGGTCCTGGTGCAACCAGATGACCCGATTGGCGCTTTTTGTTTCTAAGCGCTAGAAAATAATAATACTTTAAAAATTCATATCTCCGGTTCCCCTGAACCGATTTTATTCGTTTTTGTGTCATTTTAAAGAAAAAAATATAAGCTATTTTTATAAATTGGTTTTGGATTTTTAAACTGTTTCCTGTGTTTTATTTAATTACTGTTTTGTGATATTTGAATGCTTTACACTTTGTCTCCTAAGTTAAGCCTTGACGCTCGATGCCAAGCTACCAAGGGTAGAGCTGGGATTAATTTACTGAGACCTAACTGTACCTATGTGGAGGTTGGTGGCTTGTTGCTAGGTGTAGGTACCTACCTGCCCTACCAATAACCCATTTTCCAACATAATTGGAAGCAGCGACGGGATCTTGTACTTGTGTTCAATATCACGTTACAGTTTTAGGTAAAACAAATTAAAAATCCTTTAAATTGTCCTAGTGCAAAAATTGTTTTTAATTTTTAATTTGGATTAATTTCAATTATTGAATTTTTGTAATTTTTCTAAATTCTTGTTTCCAATTTTTGCAAAAAGTTTTTGTTGACACAAAACTAGGGAACCATGGAGCTTGATCTGGCTAGCCTACCCACACTGACAGTAGTCCAGCTTAGGGGGTTGTGTATTGAAAGAGGGTTGCCTGCAACCACTGATCTCAGGAAGCAAATCCTGATCACATCCCTGACAGCATGGGCTGAGGCCCAAGAGGTAGAGTCAGAAGAAGCTCCAGAGGAGGGAGAAAGTAGGGAGGATGCAAGCTCTAACCACTCAGGGGAGGGAAGGCATCTGAGCCTAAGTGAGGATGAGGAAGAACGGTCCTCAGTAGATACAGTCACTAGGGGCAGGCCCAAAGCTAGTGGTGGGAAGGGGGTCCTTTCAGGAGGAGAGAATCCATCCATCAGAGAAAGAGAGCAGGAGGCCCAGCTAGCATACATAGCTTTGGAAGCAGAGAAGCTGGCCCTAGAAAAGAAAAAGTGGGCATACAAAGATAAAAGAGATGGAAGCAGCGATAAAGAAGCTGAGGTGTCCATGGGTGGGGGAGTTTGCCCCAGATTACCCAAGGGGGTAGTTCCTGCTTATGTAGAGGGGGATGACATAGATAAGTGGCTAGGGGCCTTTGAGAGGGCACTCCAAATGAGAAGGGTTAGGCCTCAATACTGGGGTTCCCTTTTGTGGGAGTTGGTCCCCAACTCAGGGAGGGATAGGCTTCTGACCTTAAGGGGGGAGGAGGCAGATTCATACCCTAGTATGAAGAGGTGCTTAGCCAAGAAGTTTGGTCTGACCCCAGAGCAATATAGAATGAAGTTCAGGGACACCCAGAAGGTCAGTACCCAGTCTTGGATTGACTTTGTGGACATTTCACTAAAGGCACTAGAGGGCTGGATTATTGGTAACAAAGTAGATACTTATGAGGGGTTATGCAATCTGATCATGAGAGAGCACATCTTGACCAATTGTATCCAAGAAAGGTTACGCCAGCATCTAGTGGACTCTAAGCAGACCAACCCTAGAGAGCTAGGGGAGGCAGCTGATGAGTGGTTGAGAACCAGGGTGGTTGTCAAGTCCCAGGGGGGAGACTCCAAGAAGGGGGGGACAGGTCCCCAAAAACCTAAGGAGGGAGGTGGTAAGCCCACCACAGAGACTCCCTCTGTACCCCAGAACCCTAAGAAGGAGGAGAGTAAATCCCACTCCCACTCTGACAAGCAGAGACAGGGAGACCCAGGGTTAAAAAAAACTCTTGGACAGTAGGGCTTGCTTTGACTGTCAGCAGACAGGTCACTTCAGAGGAGATGCAGCCTGTCCAAGGAAGGTGGTTAGCACTGGGCTGTCCAGTGTAGCCATAGAGGAGGATTCCTCAGATGATGAAGTCCTCCTAGCATTGTGCTGGGAGACAGGACCAGATGGTAAGCTGGTGATCCCTGAGGGTGGGAGTAGGCACTTCCACCACATTCAAGTGAATGGGATCCCTACCACTGGCCTGAGAGACACCTGTGCCAGTCACACTATAGTGAGTGACCGGTTAGTGACCCCAGACATGTATGTCCCAGGAAAGACAAAGAAAGTCAGGATAGCCACAGGGGAGGTCACCTCCAAACCTGTAGCCATAGTGCCCCTAGAGAGGGAGGGTATCCTTGACTGGATTAGGGTGGGAGTCAGTGCTGACCTTCCCCTAGATTGTATCCTGGGCAATGACCTCCCAGAGGTGAGTCTGGTCACAGATGGGGTGGTCGCCCAGGGCGCCCCCCCAACCCAAAGTCCTGGGGAGTCAGTCCCTACAGTTAGGAGACAGGGGTCCCCAAGAAAAGGAAAGAAGAAAAGGAAGGGTAGGCCACTCTTAAAGAGAGTTCCAGGGAGCCAAAGGCCTTCTGCCCCAGTAGGGGGGGAGCCCAGAGTTGGCACTGGTGAGGCCTCCCCTGACCCCAAGGAAGTCCTGAGTAGTCAGGCAGCTGTCCAGATGCAGGGTGTTGCCCCTGCACTGACAGAAGGGAGAGTGGAAGGAGGGTGTCTGCCACAGGAAGTGGTAGCCCCCCACTCTAGACAGCAAGAGGGGTGCCAGGACCTCACAATTGCCCCTAAAGCAGCTCAGCAACCTGTCAGTGGAGAGATTAGGGTGTGGTTCTGGGTACTGACAGCTGTCAGTAGCCTCTGCTGGGTGCTAGCCTTCCTGGCAGCACTGTACTTGGCCTGGGAGGCAGACCCCAGGGCCAATAGCAAAGTAGGCCCCCTGACCCTATTGGTCATGGTGAGGTTGCTCAAGTGTTGGGTGACCTCTTTGGGTAAGCTAGGTGTTGCCCTAGCAAAGTTAGGAGTAGGGGAGGTGGGCACCTCACTACCCAAGTTGGCAGAGAGAGAGGGGGAAGACCCCCCTAGAGGGAAGTTTCAGTTTGAGTTGGGTCCTTTTACTGTTGGGATGGCTTCACTACCCAGAGGGAGTGACCCTGACAGGAGGATATAAGGCAGAGTAGGCCCTGCAAAGGGACAGCCAGTTTTCTTCACTGTCTTCCTCGCCTAACAAGCCAGGAAGACTCTCCCAGGGTTGGGCTGAGTCTCCTGGGCGTGTGGGCTGGGGGGGGGGGTTGTGTGAGAAAACAGGGCTGATTGCAGAGGCCCCATAACTTTTTGCCCCCATTTTCCACTTTATGCTGGTGTTTTCCTGACTCTGATGGTGCCCTGGGTACTGCTAACCAGTCCCAGGGCCTGTGCTCTGTGTAAAATGGATATGCAAATTAGGCTAATTATAATTGGCCAAGTTAACCTACCTATAAGTCCCTAGTATATGGTGGGGCATGTAGGTTTAGGGACCACAGCATAGGTGTTGCATACCTAGGTGCATTGCTGAGGTGCCCAGTGTCATTTTAAAAGCAAGCCTGCCTTGCTGGCTGCTTTTAAATTAAAGTTATATGCAAATTCGACTTTGGAATTAAAGGTACTTCCAAAGTCTTAAACTACCTTATTTTTACATATAAGTCACCCCTAAGGTGTGCCCTATGTGCCCCTAGGGCTGGGTGCCATGTAACTATAAGCAGGGACTTTATAAAAATAGATTTATAAGCCCTGGTGAGGTAAAAACAGCCAAATTCGTTTTTCCCTCATTGAAGTAAATGGCCTTCAAAGGCTAGAATGGGCAGACTTTATTTTAAATTTTAAAGTCTCCTTAAATGTTACATACCAAGAATTTGGTATCAAATTGATTGTTGTAATAAATCCCACAACTTCCAGTTGTGGGATTTAATATAACTTGTCCAGGTAAAAGGTTTAGACTTTACCTAAAAAGTTGCCAATTTCAGCTCTGCATTGTTTTTGCTGCTGTGCTCTGATTGGCCAGCCTGCAGCAGCTTCTGCCAGGCTACCTTGATGAGGTGTGAAGTGGCCTGACTTCACACAAAGGAATGTGCTTGGGGGAGAGAATCTCCCCTCAGCAGATGGTGAGGCAGGAAGGGGGAGGGCTGCCAAACTGGTCTTCAAAGGCAGAGAAGGACATTTGCAGCACCCAGCAACACCCCCACATCCTGCAACCCCAGACAACTAGGTGCCCCCTTGATTAGATTAGGAGAGGGCAGGAGAGGGGTGTGTTTATGATTTTTAGCCACACCAGTGGGTGGGCTCAGCCAGATGTAACCTCCAAAAATCAGATTCAGCCATGTTGGATTTTTGGAGACTGTTGCCTTTTGGGATGGATTTTTGCCACACTTCCCAGGAAGTGGTCATCACAGGGGGACGACCCTGTACCTGATTGGAGGACCAGGACCCCCCTGCTTTTCACCCAGGAGCAAGGATAAAACTGGCAGACCTGCACCCACGCCTCAGATCCCCTCCAGAATTCAACAAGAAAGGAACTAAAGAAGAAGAAGGACTGCCCTGCTGGACCCCTGGCCTGCACCTGGACCCTGCACTCAGAAGGACTGCACCAGCTGCACACTTGGGCTTCACCACAAGAAGGACTTTGCCTGGCTTCAACTGGTTCAAGGAGGGACTCCCTGTTTGCTTCAGGTGAAAAATTGCTAAACCAGTGTCCCCTGCACCAACTCCTGAAGAAAGCGACCAGCTGACCACTGTCCAGTGGCCAAAAAGGAGTTTGCACCAGGTGCATTCTGGGAGTTGAAGTCCGCACTTCCCAAGGACCATCACAGAACTTCTGGACCCTTGGGGTGAGCTGTGGACCCCAAAAGAACCTTAAAAGAACATCTGGGTGAAGCCCCAGAAGTTTGGAAAAGATTGGAGAATTTTTGAAAAAAAGCTCCATAAAGTGACCGACCCGACGCGGAAATTCTAGCCGGCTTGCCTCAACCGCGACCCGGCCTGACTTCGTGGTTCGTCCCGGTAAAGAAAAACATCCAAAAAAGAGACTAAGTCCGAACGTAAAAAGTTGACCGGGACCTCCCAGCCATCGTATCCGAGAAGGGCTCCATGGACGTCGGATCAAGATCCAGGTTTACCCCGGTCGAAGGATTTTCATCTCGAAAAAACGACTAAGTCCGAAGGTAAAAATCACCACCGAGGAAACCGACTTCGCGTATCCGGACAAGGGCTCCAGGAGGTCGGATTCAACTGGCAGGTTCGTCCCGGTGAAGAAAAACTTCAAAAAATGAGACTAAGTCAGAAGGTAACTTTTTAACCGAGGCCTCCCGCGACTTGTAGCCGAGCAGGGCTCCATCGCGGTCGGCCTGAAACTTTGACTTTGCCCCGGTCCTGGTGCAACCAGATGACCCGATTGGCGCTTTTTGTTTCTAAGCGCTAGAAAATAATAATACTTTAAAAATTCATATCTCCGGTTC
The DNA here is from genome assembly GCF_031143425.1 of Pleurodeles waltl. Taxonomy (NCBI): domain Eukaryota; kingdom Metazoa; phylum Chordata; class Amphibia; order Caudata; family Salamandridae; genus Pleurodeles; species Pleurodeles waltl. Next base: position 15,051,371 of record NC_090438.1, on the reverse strand, counting down.
CCCTGAACCGATTTTATTCGTTTGTGTGTCATTTTAAAGAAAAAAATATAAGCTATTTTTATAAATTGGTTTTGGATTTTTAAACTGTTTCCTGTGTTTTATTTAATTACTGTTTTGTGATATTTGAATGCTTTACACTTTGTCTCCTAAGTTAAGCCTTGACGCTCGATGCCAAGCTACCAAGGGTAGAGCTGGGATTAATTTACTGAGACCTAACTGTACCTATGTGGAGGTTGGTGGCTTGTTGCTAGGTGTAGGTACCTACCTGCCCTACCAATAACCCATTTTCCAACATAATTGGAAGCAGCGACGGGATCTTGTACTTGTGTTCAATATCACGTTACAGTTTTAGGTAAAACAAATTAAAAATCCTTTAAATTGTCCTAGTGCAAAAATTGTTTTTAATTTTTAATTTGGATTAATTTCAATTATTGAATTTTTGTAATTTTTCTAAATTCTTGTTTCCAATTTTTGCAAAAAGTTTTTGTTGACACAAAACTAGGGAACCATGGAGCTTGATCTGGCTAGCCTACCCACACTGACAGTAGTCCAGCTTAGGGGGTTGTGTATTGAAAGAGGGTTGCCTGCAACCACTGATCTCAGGAAGCAAATCCTGATCACATCCCTGACAGCATGGGCTGAGGCCCAAGAGGTAGAGTCAGAAGAAGCTCCAGAGGAGGGAGAAAGTAGGGAGGATGCAAGCTCTAACCACTCAGGGGAGGGAAGGCATCTGAGCCTAAGTGAGGATGAGGAAGAACGGTCCTCAGTAGATACAGTCACTAGGGGCAGGCCCAAAGCTAGTGGTGGGAAGGGGGTCCTTTCAGGAGGAGAGAATCCATCCATCAGAGAAAGAGAGCAGGAGGCCCAGCTAGCATACATAGCTTTGGAAGCAGAGAAGCTGGCCCTAGAAAAGAAAAAGTGGGCATACAAAGATAAAAGAGATGGAAGCAGCGATAAAGAAGCTGAGGTGTCCATGGGTGGGGGAGTTTGCCCCAGATTACCCAAGGGGGTAGTTCCTGCTTATGTAGAGGGGGATGACATAGATAAGTGGCTAGGGGCCTTTGAGAGGGCACTCCAAATGAGAAGGGTTAGGCCTCAATACTGGGGTTCCCTTTTGTGGGAGTTGGTCCCCAACTCAGGGAGGGATAGGCTTCTGACCTTAAGGGGGGAGGAGGCAGATTCATACCCTAGTATGAAGAGGTGCTTAGCCAAGAAGTTTGGTCTGACCCCAGAGCAATATAGAATGAAGTTCAGGGACACCCAGAAGGTCAGTACCCAGTCTTGGATTGACTTTGTGGACATTTCACTAAAGGCACTAGAGGGCTGGATTATTGGTAACAAAGTAGATACTTATGAGGGGTTATGCAATCTGATCATGAGAGAGCACATCTTGACCAATTGTATCCAAGAAAGGTTACGCCAGCATCTAGTGGACTCTAAGCAGACCAACCCTAGAGAGCTAGGGGAGGCAGCTGATGAGTGGTTGAGAACCAGGGTGGTTGTCAAGTCCCAGGGGGGAGACTCCAAGAAGGGGGGGACAGGTCCCCAAAAACCTAAGGAGGGAGGTGGTAAGCCCACCACAGAGACTCCCTCTGTACCCCAGAACCCTAAGAAGGAGGAGAGTAAATCCCACTCCCACTCTGACAAGCAGAGACAGGGAGACCCAGGGTTAAAAAAAACTCTTGGACAGTAGGGCTTGCTTTGACTGTCAGCAGACAGGTCACTTCAGAGGAGATGCAGCCTGTCCAAGGAAGGTGGTTAGCACTGGGCTGTCCAGTGTAGCCATAGAGGAGGATTCCTCAGATGATGAAGTCCTCCTAGCATTGTGCTGGGAGACAGGACCAGATGGTAAGCTGGTGATCCCTGAGGGTGGGAGTAGGCACTTCCACCACATTCAAGTGAATGGGATCCCTACCACTGGCCTGAGAGACACCTGTGCCAGTCACACTATAGTGAGTGACCGGTTAGTGACCCCAGACATGTATGTCCCAGGAAAGACAAAGAAAGTCAGGATAGCCACAGGGGAGGTCACCTCCAAACCTGTAGCCATAGTGCCCCTAGAGAGGGAGGGTATCCTTGACTGGATTAGGGTGGGAGTCAGTGCTGACCTTCCCCTAGATTGTATCCTGGGCAATGACCTCCCAGAGGTGAGTCTGGTCACAGATGGGGTGGTCGCCCAGGGCGCCCCCCCAACCCAAAGTCCTGGGGAGTCAGTCCCTACAGTTAGGAGACAGGGGTCCCCAAGAAAAGGAAAGAAGAAAAGGAAGGGTAGGCCACTCTTAAAGAGAGTTCCAGGGAGCCAAAGGCCTTCTGCCCCAGTAGGGGGGGAGCCCAGAGTTGGCACTGGTGAGGCCTCCCCTGACCCCAAGGAAGTCCTGAGTAGTCAGGCAGCTGTCCAGATGCAGGGTGTTGCCCCTGCACTGACAGAAGGGAGAGTGGAAGGAGGGTGTCTGCTACAGGAAGTGGTAGCCCCCCACTCTAGACAGCAAGAGGGGTGCCAGGACCTCACAATTGCCCCTAAAGCAGCTCAGCCACCTGTCAGTGGAGAGATTAGGGTGTGGTTCTGGGTACTGACAGCTGTCAGTAGCCTCTGCTGGGTGCTAGCCTTCCTGGCAGCACTGTACTTGGCCTGGGAGGCAGACCCCAGGGCCAATAGCAAAGTAGGCCCCCTGACCCTATTGTTCATGGTGAGGTTGCTCAAGTGTTGGGTGACCTCTTTGGGTAAGCTAGGTGTTGCCCTAGCAAAGTTAGGAGTAGGGGAGGTGGGCACCTCACTACCCAAGTTGGCAGAGAGAGAGGAGGAAGACCCCCCTAGAGGGAAGTTTCAGTTTGAGTTGGGTCCTTTTACTGTTGGGATGGCTTCACTACCCAGAGGGAGTGACCCTGACAGGAGGATATAAGGCAGAGTAGGCCCTGCAAAGGGACAGCCAGTTTTCTTCACTGTCTTCCTCGCCTAACAAGCCAGGAAGACTCTCCCAGGGTTGGGCTGAGTCTCCTGGGCGTGTGGGCTGGGGGGGGGGGGTTGTGTGAGAAAACAGGGCTGATTGCAGAGGCCCCATAACTTTTTGCCCCCATTTTCCACTTTATGCTGGTGTTTTCCTGACTCTGATGGTGCCCTGGGTACTGCTAACCAGTCCCAGGGCCTGTGCTCTGTGTAAAATGGATATGCAAATTAGGCTAATTATAATTGGCCAAGTTAACCTACCTATAAGTCCCTAGTATATGGTGGGGCATGTAGGTTTAGGGACCACAGCATAGGTGTTGCATACCTAGGTGCATTGCTGAGGTGCCCAGTGTCATTTTAAAAGCAAGCCTGCCTTGCTGGCTGCTTTTAAATTAAAGTTATATGCAAATTCGACTTTGGAATTAAAGGTACTTCCAAAGTCTTAAACTACCTTATTTTTACATATAAGTCACCCCTAAGGTGTGCCCTATGTGCCCCTAGGGCTGGGTGCCATGTAACTATAAGCAGGGACTTTATAAAAATAGATTTATAAGCCCTGGTGAGGTAAAAACAGCCAAATTCGTTTTTCCCTCATTGAAGTAAATGGCCTTCAAAGGCTAGAATGGGCAGACTTTATTTTAAATTTTAAAGTCTCCTTAAATGTTACATACCAAGAATTTGGTATCAAATTGATTGTTGTAATAAATCCCACAACTTCCAGTTGTGGGATTTAATATAACTTGTCCAGGTAAAAGGTTTAGACTTTACCTAAAAAGTTGCCAATTTCAGCTCTGCATTGTTTTTGCTGCTGTGCTCTGATTGGCCAGCCTGCAGCAGCTTCTGCCAGGCTACCTTGATGAGGTGTGAAGTGGCCTGACTTCACACAAAGGAATGTGCTTGGGGGAGAGAATCTCCCCTCAGCAGATGGTGAGGCAGGAAGGGGGAGGGCTGCCAAACTGGTCTTCAAAGGCAGAGAAGGACATTTGCAGCACCCAGCAACACCCCCACATCCTGCAACCCCAGACAACTAGGTGCCCCCTTGATTAGATTAGGAGAGGGCAGGAGAGGGGTGTGTTTATGATTTTTAGCCACACCAGTGGGTGGGCTCAGCCAGATGTAACCTCCAAAAATCAGATTCAGCCATGTTGGATTTTTGGAGACTGTTGCCTTTTGGGATGGATTTTTGCCACACTTCCCAGGAAGTGGTCATCACAGGGGGACGACCCTGTACCTGATTGGAGGACCAGGACCCCCCTGCTTTTCACCCAGGAGCAAGGATAAAACTGGCAGACCTGCACCCACGCCTCAGATCCCCTCCAGAATTCAACAAGAAAGGAACTAAAGAAGAAGAAGGACTGCCCTGCTGGACCCCTGGCCTGCACCTGGACCCTGCACTCAGAAGGACTGCACCAGCTGCACACTTGGGCTTCACCACAAGAAGGACTTTGCCTGGCTTCAACTGGTTCAAGGAGGGACTCCCTGTTTGCTTCAGGTGAAAAATTGCTAAACCAGTGTCCCCTGCACCAACTCCTGAAGAAAGCGACCAGCTGACCACTGTCCAGTGGCCAAAAAGGAGTTTGCACCAGGTGCATTCTGGGAGTTGAAGTCCGCACTTCCCAAGGACCATCACAGAACTTCTGGACCCTTGGGGTGAGCTGTGGACCCCAAAAGAACCTTAAAAGAACATCTGGGTGAAGCCCCAGAAGTTTGGAAAAGATTGGAGAATTTTTGAAAAAAAGCTCCATAAAGTGACCGACCCGACACGGAAATTCTAGCCGGCTTGCCTCAACCGCGACCCGGCCTGACTTCGTGGTTCGTCCCGGTAAAGAAAAACATCCAAAAAAGAGACTAAGTCCGAACGTAAAAAGTTGACCGGGACCTCCCAGCCATCGTATCCGAGAAGGGCTCCATGGACGTCGGATCAAGATCCAGGTTTACCCCGGTCGAAGGATTTTCATCTCGAAAAAACGACTAAGTCCGAAGGTAAAAATCACCACCGAGGAAACCGACTTCGCGTATCTGGACAAGGGCTCCAGGAGGTCGGATTCAACTGGCAGGTTCGTCCCGGTGAAGAAAAACTTCAAAAAATGAGACTAAGTCAGAAGGTAACTTTTTAACCGAGGCCTCCCGCGACTTGTAGCCGAGCAGGGCTCCATCGCGGTCGGCCTGAAACTTTGACTTTGCCCCGGTCCTGGTGCAACCAGATGACCCGATTGGCGCTTTTTGTTTCTAAGCGCTAGAAAATAATAATACTTTAAAAATTCATATCTCCGGTTCCCCTGAACCGATTTTATTCGTTTTTGTGTCATTTTAAAGAAAAAAATATAAGCTATTTTTATAAATTGGTTTTGGATTTTTAAACTGTTTCCTGTGTTTTATTTAATTACTGTTTTGTGATATTTGAATGCTTTACACTTTGTCTCCTAAGTTAAGCCTTGACGCTCGATGCCAAGCTACCAAGGGTAGAGCTGGGATTAATTTACTGAGACCTAACTGTACCTATGTGGAGGTTGGTGGCTTGTTGCTAGGTGTAGGTACCTACCTGCCCTACCAATAACCCATTTTCCAACATAATTGGAAGCAGCGACGGGATCTTGTACTTGTGTTCAATATCACGTTACAGTTTTAGGTAAAACAAATTAAAAATCCTTTAAATTGTCCTAGTGCAAAAATTGTTTTTAATTTTTAATTTGGATTAATTTCAATTATTGAATTTTTGTAATTTTTCTAAATTCTTGTTTCCAATTTTTGCAAAAAGTTTTTGTTGACACAAAACTAGGGAACCATGGAGCTTGATCTGGCTAGCCTACCCACACTGACAGTAGTCCAGCTTAGGGGGTTGTGTATTGAAAGAGGGTTGCCTGCAACCACTGATCTCAGGAAGCAAATCCTGATCACATCCCTGACAGCATGGGCTGAGGCCCAAGAGGTAGAGTCAGAAGAAGCTCCAGAGGAGGGAGAAAGTAGGGAGGATGCAAGCTCTAACCACTCAGGGGAGGGAAGGCATCTGAGCCTAAGTGAGGATGAGGAAGAACGGTCCTCAGTAGATACAGTCACTAGGGGCAGGCCCAAAGCTAGTGGTGGGAAGGGGGTCCTTTCAGGAGGAGAGAATCCATCCATCAGAGAAAGAGAGCAGGAGGCCCAGCTAGCATACATAGCTTTGGAAGCAGAGAAGCTGGCCCTAGAAAAGAAAAAGTGGGCATACAAAGATAAAAGAGATGGAAGCAGCGATAAAGAAGCTGAGGTGTCCATGGGTGGGGGAGTTTGCCCCAGATTACCCAAGGGGGTAGTTCCTGCTTATGTAGAGGGGGATGACATAGATAAGTGGCTAGGGGCCTTTGAGAGGGCACTCCAAATGAGAAGGGTTAGGCCTCAATACTGGGGTTCCCTTTTGTGGGAGTTGGTCCCCAACTCAGGGAGGGATAGGCTTCTGACCTTAAGGGGGGAGGAGGCAGATTCATACCCTAGTATGAAGAGGTGCTTAGCCAAGAAGTTTGGTCTGACCCCAGAGCAATATAGAATGAAGTTCAGGGACACCCAGAAGGTCAGTACCCAGTCTTGGGTTGACTTTGTGGACATTTCACTAAAGGCACTAGAGGGCTGGATTATTGGTAACAAAGTAGATACTTATGAGGGGTTATGCAATCTGATCATGAGAGAGCACATCTTGACCAATTGTATCCAAGAAAGGTTACGCCAGCATCTAGTGGACTCTAAGCAGACCAACCCTAGAGAGCTAGGGGAGGCAGCTGATGAGTGGTTGAGAACCAGGGTGGTTGTCAAGTCCCAGGGGGGAGACTCCAAGAAGGGGGGGACAGGTCCCCAAAAACCTAAGGAGGGAGGTGGTAAGCCCACCACAGAGACTCCCTCTGTACCCCAGAACCCTAAGAAGGAGGAGAGTAAATCCCACTCCCACTCTGACAAGCAGAGACAGGGAGACCCAGGTTAAAAAATCTCTTGGACAGTAGGGCTTGCTTTGACTGTCAGCAGACAGGTCACTTCAGAGGAGATGCAGCCTGTCCAAGGAAGGTGGTTAGCACTGGGCTGTCCAGTGTAGCCATAGAGGAGGATTCCTCAGATGATGAAGTCCTCCTAGCATTGTGCTGGGAGACAGGACCAGATGGTAAGCTGGTGATCCCTGAGGGTGGGAGTAGGCACTTCCACCACATTCAAGTGAATGGGATCCCTACCACTGGCCTGAGAGACACCTGTGCCAGTCACACTATAGTGAGTGACCGGTTAGTGACCCCAGACATGTATGTCCCAGGAAAGACAAAGAAAGTCAGGATAGCCACAGGGGAGGTCACCTCCAAACCTGTAGCCATAGTGCCCCTAGAGAGGGAGGGTATCCTTGACTGGATTAGGGTGGTAGTCAGTGCTGACCTTCCCCTAGATTGTATCCTGGGCAATGAGCTCCCAGAGGTGAGTCTGGTCACAGATGGGGTGGTCGCCCAGGGCGCCCCCCCAACCCAAAGTCCTGGGGAGTCAGTCCCTACAGTTAGGAGACAGGGGTCCCCAAGAAAAGGAAAGAAGAAAAGGAAGGGTAGGCCACTCTTAAAGAGAGTTCCAGGGAGCCAAAGGCCTTCTGCCCCAGTAGGGGGGGAGCCCAGAGTTGGCACTGGTGAGGCCTCCCCTGACCCCAAGGAAGTCCTGAGTAGTCAGGCAGCTGTCCAGATGCAGGGTGTTGCCCCTGCACTGACAGAAGGGAGAGTGGAAGGAGGGTGTCTGCCACAGGAAGTGGTAGCCCCCCACTCTAGACAGCAAGAGGGGTGCCAGGACCTCACAATTGCCCCTAAAGCAGCTCAGCAACCTGTCAGTGGAGAGATTAGGGTGTGGTTCTGGGTACTGACAGCTGTCAGTAGCCTCTGCTGGGTGCTAGCCTTCCTGGCAGCACTGTACTTGGCCTGGGAGGCAGACCCCAGGGCCAATAGCAAAGTAGGCCCCCTGACCCTATTGGTCATGGTGAGGTTGCTCAAGTGTTGGGTGACCTCTTTGGGTAAGCTAGGTGTTGCCCTAGCAAAGTTAGGAGTAGGGGAGGTGGGCACCTCACTACCCAAGTTGGCAGAGAGAGAGGGGGAAGACCCCCCTAGAGGGAAGTTTCAGTTTGAGTTGGGTCCTTTTACTGTTGGGATGGCTTCACTACCCAGAGGGAGTGACCCTGACAGGAGGATATAAGGCAGAGTAGGCCCTGCAAAGGGACAGCCAGTTTTCTTCACTGTCTTCCTCGCCTAACAAGCCAGGAAGACTCTCCCAGGGTTGGGCTGAGTCTCCTGGGCGTGTGGGCTGGGGGGGGGGGTTGTGTGAGAAAACAGGGCTGATTGCAGAGGCCCCATAACTTTTTGCCCCCATTTTCCACTTTATGCTGGTGTTTTCCTGACTCTGATGGTGCCCTGGGTACTGCTAACCAGTCCCAGGGCCTGTGCTCTGTGTAAAATGGATATGCAAATTAGGCTAATTATAATTGGCCAAGTTAACCTACCTATAAGTCCCTAGTATATGGTGGGGCATGTAGGTTTAGGGACCACAGCATAGGTGTTGCATACCTAGGTGCATTGCTGAGGTGCCCAGTGTCATTTTAAAAGCAAGCCTGCCTTGCTGGCTGCTTTTAAATTAAAGTTATATGCAAATTCGACTTTGGAATTAAAGGTACTTCCAAAGTCTTAAACTACCTTATTTTTACATATAAGTCACCCCTAAGGTGTGCCCTATGTGCCCCTAGGGCTGGGTGCCATGTAACTATAAGCAGGGACTTTATAAAAATAGATTTATAAGCCCTGGTGAGGTAAAAACAGCCAAATTCGTTTTTCCCTCATTGAAGTAAATGGCCTTCAAAGGCTAGAATGGGCAGACTTTATTTTAAATTTTAAAGTCTCCTTAAATGTTACATACCAAGAATTTGGTATCAAATTGATTGTTGTAATAAATCCCACAACTTCCAGTTGTGGGATTTAATATAACTTGTCCAGGTAAAAGGTTTAGACTTTACCTAAAAAGTTGCCAATTTCAGCTCTGCATTGTTTTTGCTGCTGTGCTCTGATTGGCCAGCCTGCAGCAGCTTCTGCCAGGCTACCTTGATGAGGTGTGAAGTGGCCTGACTTCACACAAAGGAATGTGCTTGGGGGAGAGAATCTCCCCTCAGCAGATGGTGAGGCAGGAAGGGGGAGGGCTGCCAAACTGGTCTTCAAAGGCAGAGAAGGACATTTGCAGCACCCAGCAACACCCCCACATCCTGCAACCCCAGACAACTAGGTGCCCCCTTGATTAGATTAGGAGAGGGCAGGAGAGGGGTGTGTTTATGATTTTTAGCCACACCAGTGGGTGGGCTCAGCCAGATGTAACCTCCAAAAATCAGATTCAGCCATGTTGGATTTTTGGAGACTGTTGCCTTTTGGGATGGATTTTTGCCACACTTCCCAGGAAGTGGTCATCACAGGGGGACGACCCTGTACCTGATTGGAGGACCAGGACCCCCCTGCTTTTCACCCAGGAGCAAGGATAAAACTGGCAGACCTGCACCCACGCCTCAGATCCCCTCCAGAATTCAACAAGAAAGGAACTAAAGAAGAAGAAGGACTGCCCTGCTGGACCCCTGGCCTGCACCTGGACCCTGCACTCAGAAGGACTGCACCAGCTGCACACTTGGGCTTCACCACAAGAAGGACTTTGCCTGGCTTCAACTGGTTCAAGGAGGGACTCCCTGTTTGCTTCAGGTGAAAAATTGCTAAACCAGTGTCCCCTGCACCAACTCCTGAAGAAAGCGACCAGCTGACCACTGTCCAGTGGCCAAAAAGGAGTTTGCACCAGGTGCATTCTGGGAGTTGAAGTCCGCACTTCCCAAGGACCATCACAGAACTTCTGGACCCTTGGGGTGAGCTGTGGACCCCAAAAGAACCTTAAAAGAACATCTGGGTGAAGCCCCAGAAGTTTGGAAAAGATTGGAGAATTTTTGAAAAAAAGCTCCATAAAGTGACCGACCCGACGCGGAAATTCTAGCCGGCTTGCCTCAACCGCGACCCGGCCTGACTTCGTGGTTCGTCCCGGTAAAGAAAAACATCCAAAAAAGAGACTAAGTCCGAACGTAAAAAGTTGACCGGGACCTCCCAGCCATCGTATCCGAGAAGGGCTCCATGGACGTCGGATCAAGATCCAGGTTTACCCCGGTCGAAGGATTTTCATCTCGAAAAAACGACTAAGTCCGAAGGTAAAAATCACCACCGAGGAAACCGACTTCGCGTATCCGGACAAGGGCTCCAGGAGGTCGGATTCAACTGGCAGGTTCGTCCCGGTGAAGAAAAACTTCAAAAAATGAGACTAAGTCAGAAGGTAACTTTTTAACCGAGGCCTCCCGCGACTTGTAGCCGAGCAGGGCTCCATCGCGGTCGGCCTGAAACTTTGACTTTGCCCCGGTCCTGGTGCAACCAGATGACCCGATTGGCGCTTTTTGTTTCTAAGCGCTAGAAAATAATAATACTTTAAAAATTCATATCTCCGGTTCCCCTGAACCGATTTTATTCGTTTTTGTGTCATTTTAAAGAAAAAAATATAAGCTATTTTTATAAATTGGTTTTGGATTTTTAAACTGTTTCCTGTGTTTTATTTAATTACTGTTTTGTGATATTTGAATGCTTTACACTTTGTCTCCTAAGTTAAGCCTTGACGCTCGATGCCAAGCTACCAAGGGTAGAGCTGGGATTAATTTACTGAGACCTAACTGTACCTATGTGGAGGTTGGTGGCTTGTTGCTAGGTGTAGGTACCTACCTGCCCTACCAATAACCCATTTTCCAACATAATTGGAAGCAGCGACGGGATCTTGTACTTGTGTTCAATATCACGTTACAGTTTTAGGTAAAACAAATTAAAAATCCTTTAAATTGTCCTAGTGCAAAAATTGTTTTTAATTTTTAATTTGGATTAATTTCAATTATTGAATTTTTGTAATTTTTCTAAATTCTTGTTTCCAATTTTTGCAAAAAGTTTTTGTTGACACAAAACTAGGGAACCATGGAGCTTGATCTGGCTAGCCTACCCACACTGACAGTAGTCCAGCTTAGGGGGTTGTGTATTGAAAGAGGGTTGCCTGCAACCACTGATCTCAGGAAGCAAATCCTGATCACATCCCTGACAGCATGGGCTGAGGCCCAAGAGGTAGAGTCAGAAGAAGCTCCAGAGGAGGGAGAAAGTAGGGAGGATGCAAGCTCTAACCACTCAGGGGAGGGAAGGCATCTGAGCCTAAGTGAGGATGAGGAAGAACGGTCCTCAGTAGATACAGTCACTAGGGGCAGGCCCAAAGCTAGTGGTGGGAAGGGGGTCCTTTCAGGAGGAGAGAATCCATCCATCAGAGAAAGAGAGCAGGAGGCCCAGCTAGCATACATAGCTTTGGAAGCAGAGAAGCTGGCCCTAGAAAAGAAAAAGTGGGCATACAAAGATAAAAGAGATGGAAGCAGCGATAAAGAAGCTGAGGTGTCCATGGGTGGGGGAGTTTGCCCCAGATTACCCAAGGGGGTAGTTCCTGCTTATGTAGAGGGGGATGACATAGATAAGTGGCTAGGGGCCTTTGAGAGGGCACTCCAAATGAGAAGGGTTAGGCCTCAATACTGGGGTTCCCTTTTGTGGGAGTTGGTCCCCAACTCAGGGAGGGATAGGCTTCTGACCTTAAGGGGGGAGGAGGCAGATTCATACCCTAGTATGAAGAGGTGCTTAGCCAAGAAGTTTGGTCTGACCCCAGAGCAATATAGAATGAAGTTCAGGGACACCCAGAAGGTCAGTACCCAGTCTTGGATTGACTTTGTGGACATTTCACTAAAGGCACTAGAGGGCTGGATTATTGGTAACAAAGTAGATACTTATGAGGGGTTATGCAATCTGATCATGAGAGAGCACATCTTGACCAATTGTATCCAAGAAAGGTTACGCCAGCATCTAGTGGACTCTAAGCAGACCAACCCTAGAGAGCTAGGGGAGGCAGCTGATGAGTGGTTGAGAACCAGGGTGGTTGTCAAGTCCCAGGGGGGAGACTCCAAGAAGGGGGGGACAGGTCCCCAAAAACCTAAGGAGGGAGGTGGTAAGCCCACCACAGAGACTCCCTCTGTACCCCAGAACCCTAAGAAGGAGGAGAGTAAATCCCACTCCCACTCTGACAAGCAGAGACAGGGAGACCCAGGGTTAAAAAAAACTCTTGGACAGTAGGGCTTGCTTTGACTGTCAGCAGACAGGTCACTTCAGAGGAGATGCAGCCTGTCCAAGGAAGGTGGTTAGCACTGGGCTGTCCAGTGTAGCCATAGAGGAGGATTCCTCAGATGATGAAGTCCTCCTAGCATTGTGCTGGGAGACAGGACCAGATGGTAAGCTGGTGATCCCTGAGGGTGGGAGTAGGCACTTCCACCACATTCAAGTGAATGGGATCCCTACCACTGGCCTGAGAGACACCTGTGCCAGTCACACTATAGTGAGTGACCGGTTAGTGACCCCAGACATGTATGTCCCAGGAAAGACAAAGAAAGTCAGGATAGCCACAGGGGAGGTCACCTCCAAACCTGTAGCCATAGTGCCCCTAGAGAGGGAGGGTATCCTTGACTGGATTAGGGTGGGAGTCAGTGCTGACCTTCCCCTAGATTGTATCCTGGGCAATGACCTCCCAGAGGTGAGTCTGGTCACAGATGGGGTGGTCGCCCAGGGCGCCCCCCCAACCCAAAGTCCTGGGGAGTCAGTCCCTACAGTTAGGAGACAGGGGTCCCCAAGAAAAGGAAAGAAGAAAAGGAAGGGTAGGCCACTCTTAAAGAGAGTTCCAGGGAGCCAAAGGCCTTCTGCCCCAGTAGGGGGGGAGCCCAGAGTTGGCACTGGTGAGGCCTCCCCTGACCCCAAGGAAGTCCTGAGTAGTCAGGCAGCTGTCCAGATGCAGGGTGTTGCCCCTGCACTGACAGAAGGGAGAGTGGAAGGAGGGTGTCTGCCACAGGAAGTGGTAGCCCCCCACTCTAGACAGCAAGAGGGGTGCCAGGACCTCACAATTGCCCCTAAAGCAGCTCAGCCACCTGTCAGTGGAGAGATTAGGGTGTGGTTCTGGGTACTGACAGCTGTCAGTAGCCTCTGCTGGGTGCTAGCCTTCCTGGCAGCACTGTACTTGGCCTGGGAGGCAGACCCCAGGGCCAATAGCAAAGTAGGCCCCCTGACCCTATTGGTCATGGTGAGGTTGCTCAAGTGTTGGGTGACCTCTTTGGGTAAGCTAGGTGTTGCCCTAGCAAAGTTAGGAGTAGGGGAGGTGGGCACCTCACTACCCAAGTTGGCAGAGAGAGAGGGGGAAGACCCCCCTAGAGGGAAGTTTCAGTTTGAGTTGGGTCCTTTTACTGTTGGGATGGCTTCACTACCCAGAGGGAGTGACCCTGACAGGAGGATATAAGGCAGAGTAGGCCCTGCAAAGGGACAGCCAGTTTTCTTCACTGTCTTCCTCGCCTAACAAACCAGGAAGACTCTCCCAGGGTTGGGCTGAGTCTCCTGGGCGTGTGGGCTGGGGGGGGGGGGTTGTGTGAGAAAACAGGGCTGATTGCAGAGGCCCCATAACTTTTTGCCCCCATTTTCCACTTTATGCTGGTGTTTTCCTGACTCTGATGGTGCCCTGGGTACTGCTAACCAGTCCCAGGGCCTGTGCTCTGTGTAAAATGGATATGCAAATTAGGCTAATTATAATTGGCCAAGTTAACCTACCTATAAGTCCCTAGTATATGGTGGGGCATGTAGGTTTAGGGACCACAGCATAGGTGTTGCATACCTAGGTGCATTGCTGAGGTGCCCAGTGTCATTTTAAAAGCAAGCCTGCCTTGCTGGCTGCTTTTAAATTAAAGTTATATGCAAATTCGACTTTGGAATTAAAGGTACTTCCAAAGTCTTAAACTACCTTATTTTTACATATAAGTCACCCCTAAGGTGTGCCCTATGTGCCCCTAGGGCTGGGTGCCATGTAACTATAAGCAGGGACTTTATAAAAATAGATTTATAAGCCCTGGTGAGGTAAAAACAGCCAAATTCGTTTTTCCCTCATTGAAGTAAATGGCCTTCAAAGGCTAGAATGGGCAGACTTTATTTTAAATTTTAAAGTCTCCTTAAATGTTACATACCAAGAATTTGGTATCAAATTGATTGTTGTAATAAATCCCACAACTTCCAGTTGTGGGATTTAATATAACTTGTCCAGGTAAAAGGTTTAGACTTTACCTAAAAAGTTGCCAATTTCAGCTCTGCATTGTTTTTGCTGCTGTGCTCTGATTGGCCAGCCTGCAGCAGCTTCTGCCAGGCTACCTTGATGAGGTGTGAAGTGGCCTGACTTCACACAAAGGAATGTGCTTGGGGGAGAGAATCTCCCCTCAGCAGATGGTGAGGCAGGAAGGGGGAGGGCTGCCAAACTGGTCTTCAAAGGCAGAGAAGGACATTTGCAGCACCCAGCAACACCCCCACATCCTGCAACCCCAGACAACTAGGTGCCCCCTTGATTAGATTAGGAGAGGGCAGGAGAGGGGTGTGTTTATGATTTTTAGCCACACCAGTGGGTGGGCTCAGCCAGATGTAACCTCCAAAAATCAGATTCAGCCATGTTGGATTTTTGGAGACTGTTGCCTTTTGGGATGGATTTTTGCCACACTTCCCAGGAAGTGGTCATCACAGGGGGACGACCCTGTACCTGATTGGAGGACCAGGACCCCCCTGCTTTTCACCCAGGAGCAAGGATAAAACTGGCAGACCTGCACCCACGCCTCAGATCCCCTCCAGAATTCAACAAGAAAGGAACTAAAGAAGAAGAAGGACTGCCCTGCTGGACCCCTGGCCTGCACCTGGACCCTGCACTCAGAAGGACTGCACCAGCTGCACACTTGGGCTTCACCACAAGAAGGACTTTGCCTGGCTTCAACTGGTTCAAGGAGGGACTCCCTGTTTGCTTCAGGTGAAAAATTGCTAAACCAGTGTCCCCTGCACCAACTCCTGAAGAAAGCGACCAGCTGACCACTGTCCAGTGGCCAAAAAGGAGTTTGCACCAGGTGCATTCTGGGAGTTGAAGTCCGCACTTCCCAAGGACCATCACAGAACTTCTGGACCCTTGGGGTGAGCTGTGGACCCCAAAAGAACCTTAAAAGAACATCTGGGTGAAGCCCCAGAAGTTTGGAAAAGATTGGAGAATTTTTGAAAAAAAGCTCCATAAAGTGACCGACCCGACACGGAAATTCTAGCCGGCTTGCCTCAACCGCGACCCGGCCTGACTTCGTGGTTCGTCCCGGTAAAGAAAAACATCCAAAAAAGAGACTAAGTCCGAACGTAAAAAGTTGACCGGGACCTCCCAGCCATCGTATCCGAGAAGGGCTCCATGGACGTCGGATCAAGATCCAGGTTTACCCCGGTCGAAGGATTTTCATCTCGAAAAAACGACTAAGTCCGAAGGTAAAAATCACCACCGAGGAAACCGACTTCGCGTATCCGGACAAGGGCTCCAGGAGGTCGGATTCAACTGGCAGGTTCGTCCCGGTGAAGAAAAACTTCAAAAAATGAGACTAAGTCAGAAGGTAACTTTTTAACCGAGGCCTCCCGCGACTTGTAGCCGAGCAGGGCTCCATCGCGGTCGGCCTGAAACTTTGACTTTGCCCCGGTCCTGGTGCAACCAGATGACCCGATTGGCGCTTTTTGTTTCTAAGCGCTAGAAAATAATAATACTTTAAAAATTCATATCTCCGGTTCCCCTGAACCGATTTTATTCGTTTTTGTGTCATTTTAAAGAAAAAAATATAAGCTATTTTTATAAATTGGTTTTGGATTTTTAAACTGTTTCCTGTGTTTTATTTAATTACTGTTTTGTGATATTTGAATGCTTTACACTTTGTCTCCTAAGTTAAGCCTTGACGCTCGATGCCAAGCTACCAAGGGTAGAGCTGGGATTAATTTACTGAGACCTAACTGTACCTATGTGGAGGTTGGTGGCTTGTTGCTAGGTGTAGGTACCTACCTGCCCTACCAATAACCCATTTTCCAACATAATTGGAAGCAGCGACGGGATCTTGTACTTGTGTTCAATATCACGTTACAGTTTTAGGTAAAACAAATTAAAAATCCTTTAAATTGTCCTAGTGCAAAAATTGTTTTTAATTTTTAATTTGGATTAATTTCAATTATTGAATTTTTGTAATTTTTCTAAATTCTTGTTTCCAATTTTTGCAAAAAGTTTTTGTTGACACAAAACTAGGGAACCATGGAGCTTGATCTGGCTAGCCTACCCACACTGACAGTAGTCCAGCTTAGGGGGTTGTGTATTGAAAGAGGGTTGCCTGCAACCACTGATCTCAGGAAGCAAATCCTGATCACATCCCTGACAGCATGGGCTGAGGCCCAAGAGGTAGAGTCAGAAGAAGCTCCAGAGGAGGGAGAAAGTAGGGAGGATGCAAGCTCTAACCACTCAGGGGAGGGAAGGCATCTGAGCCTAAGTGAGGATGAGGAAGAACGGTCCTCAGTAGATACAGTCACTAGGGGCAGGCCCAAAGCTAGTGGTGGGAAGGGGGTCCTTTCAGGAGGAGAGAATCCATCCATCAGAGAAAGAGAGCAGGAGGCCCAGCTAGCATACATAGCTTTGGAAGCAGAGAAGCTGGCCCTAGAAAAGAAAAAGTGGGCATACAAAGATAAAAGAGATGGAAGCAGCGATAAAGAAGCTGAGGTGTCCATGGGTGGGGGAGTTTGCCCCAGATTACCCAAGGGGGTAGTTCCTGCTTATGTAGAGGGGGATGACATAGATAAGTGGCTAGGGGCCTTTGAGAGGGCACTCCAAATGAGAAGGGTTAGGCCTCAATACTGGGGTTCCCTTTTGTGGGAGTTGGTCCCCAACTCAGGGAGGGATAGGCTTCTGACCTTAAGGGGGGAGGAGGCAGATTCATACCCTAGTATGAAGAGGTGCTTAGCCAAGAAGTTTGGTCTGACCCCAGAGCAATATAGAATGAAGTTCAGGGACACCCAGAAGGTCAGTACCCAGTCTTGGGTTGACTTTGTGGACATTTCACTAAAGGCACTAGAGGGCTGGATTATTGGTAACAAAGTAGATACTTATGAGGGGTTATGCAATCTGATCATGAGAGAGCACATCTTGACCAATTGTATCCAAGAAAGGTTACGCCAGCATCTAGTGGACTCTAAGCAGACCAACCCTAGAGAGCTAGGGGAGGCAGCTGATGAGTGGTTGAGAACCAGGGTGGTTGTCAAGTCCCAGGGGGGAGACTCCAAGAAGGGGGGGACAGGTCCCCAAAAACCTAAGGAGGGAGGTGGTAAGCCCACCACAGAGACTCCCTCTGTACCCCAGAACCCTAAGAAGGAGGAGAGTAAATCCCACTCCCACTCTGACAAGCAGAGACAGGGAGACCCAGGGTTAAAAAAACTCTTGGACAGTAGGGCTTGCTTTGACTGTCAGCAGACAGGTCACTTCAGAGGAGATGCAGCCTGTCCAAGGAAGGTGGTTAGCACTGGGCTGTCCAGTGTAGCCATAGAGGAGGATTCCTCAGATGATGAAGTCCTCCTAGCATTGTGCTGAGAGACAGGACCAGATGGTAAGCTGGTGATCCCTGAGGGTGGGAGTAGGCACTTCCACCACATTCAAGTGAATGGGATCCCTACCACTGGCCTGAGAGACACCTGTGCCAGTCACACTATAGTGAGTGACCGGTTAGTGACCCCAGACATGTATGTCCCAGGAAAGACAAAGAAAGTCAGGATAGCCACAGGGGAGGTCACCTCCAAACCTGTAGCCATAGTGCCCCTAGAGAGGGAGGGTATCCTTGACTGGATTAGGGTGGGAGTCAGTGCTGACCTTCCCCTAGATTGTATCCTGGGCAATGACCTCCCAGAGGTGAGTCTGGTCACAGATGGGGTGGTCACCCAGGGCGCCCCCCCAACCCAAAGTCCTGGGGAGTCAGTCCCTACAGTTAGGAGACAGGGGTCCCCAAGAAAAGGAAAGAAGAAAAGGAAGGGTAGGCCACTCTTAAAGAGAGTTCCAGGGAGCCAAAGGCCTTCTGCCCCAGTAGGGGGGGAGCCCAGAGTTGGCACTGGTGAGGCCTCCCCTGACCCCAAGGAAGTCCTGAGTAGTCAGGCAGCTGTCCAGATGCAGGGTGTTGCCCCTGCACTGACAGAAGGGAGAGTGGAAGGAGGGTGTCTGCCACAGGAAGTGGTAGCCCCCCACTCTAGACAGCAAGAGGGGTGCCAGGACCTCACAATTGCCCCTAAAGCAGCTCAGCCACCTGTCAGTGGAGAGATTAGGGTGTGGTTCTGGGTACTGACAGCTGTCAGTAGCCTCTGCTGGGTGCTAGCCTTCCTGGCAGCACTGTACTTGGCCTGGGAGGCAGACCCCAGGGCCAATAGCAAAGTAGGCCCCCTGACCCTATTGGTCATGGTGAGGTTGCTCAAGTGTTGGGTGACCTCTTTGGGTAAGCTAGGTGTTGCCCTAGCAAAGTTAGGAGTAGGGGAGGTGGGCACCTCACTACCCAAGTTGGCAGAGAGAGAGGGGGAAGACCCCCCTAGAGGGAAGTTTCAGTTTGAGTTGGGTCCTTTTACTGTTGGGATGGCTTCACTACCCAGAGGGATTGACCCTGACAGGAGGATATAAGGCAGAGTAGGCCCTGCAAAGGGACAGCCAGTTTTCTTCACTGTCTTCCTCGCCTAACAAGCCAGGAAGACTCTCCCAGGGTTGGGCTGAGTCTCCTGGGCGTGTGGGCTGGGGGGGGGGGGGTTGTGTGAGAAAACAGGGCTGATTGCAGAGGCCCCATAACTTTTTGCCCCCATTTTCCACTTTATGCTGGTGTTTTCCTGACTCTGATGGTGCCCTGGGTACTGCTAACCAGTCCCAGGGCCTGTGCTCTGTGTAAAATGGATATGCAAATTAGGCTAATTATAATTGGCCAAGTTAACCTACCTATAAGTCCCTGGTATATGGTAGGGCATGTAGGTTTAGGGACCACAGCATAGGTGGTGCACACCTAGGTGCATTGCTGAGGTGCCCAGTGTCATTTTAAAAGCAAGCCTGCCTTGCTGGCTGCTTTTAAATTAAAGTTATATGCAAATTAGATTTTGGAATTAAAGGTACTTCCAAAGTCTTAAACTACCTTATTTTTACATATAAGTCACCCCTAAGGTGTGCCCTATGTGCCCCTAGGGCTGGGTGCCATGTAACTATAAGCAGGGACTTTATAAAAATAGATTTATAAGCCCTGGTGAGGTAAAAACAGCCAAATTCGTTTTTCCCTCATTGAAGTAAATGGCCTTCAAAGGCTAGAATGGGCAGACTTTATTTTAAATTTTAAAGTCTCCTTAAATGTTACATACCAAGAATTTGGTATCAAATTGATTGTTGTAATAAATCCCACAACTTCCAGTTGTGGGATTTAATATAACTTGTCCAGGTAAAAGGTTTAGACTTTACCTAAAAAGTTGCCAATTTCAGCTCTGCATTGTTTTTGCTGCTGTGCTCTGATTGGCCAGCCTGCAGCAGCTTCTGCCAGGCTACCTTGATGAGGTGTGAAGTGGCCTGACTTCACACAAAGGAATGTGCTTGGGGGAGAGAATCTCCCCTCAGCAGATGGTGAGGCAGGAAGGGGGAGGGCTGCCAAACTGGTCTTCAAAGGCAGAGAAGGACATTTGCAGCACCCAGCAACACCCCCACATCCTGCAACCCCAGACAACTAGGTGCCCCCTTGATTAGATTAGGAGAGGGCAGGAGAGGGGTGTGTTTATGATTTTTAGCCACACCAGTGGGTGGGCTCAGCCAGATGTAACCTCCAAAAATCAGATTCAGCCATGTTGGATTTTTGGAGACTGTTGCCTTTTGGGATGGATTTTTGCCACACTTCCCAGGAAGTGGTCATCACAGGGGGACGACCCTGTACCTGATTGGAGGACCAGGACCCCCCTGCTTTTCACCCAGGAGCAAGGATAAAACTGGCAGACCTGCACCCACGCCTCAGATCCCCTCCAGAATTCAACAAGAAAGGAACTAAAGAAGAAGAAGGACTGCCCTGCTGGACCCCTGGCCTGCACCTGGACCCTGCACTCAGAAGGACTGCACCAGCTGCACACTTGGGCTTCACCACAAGAAGGACTTTGCCTGGCTTCAACTGGTTCAAGGAGGGACTCCCTGTTTGCTACAGGTGAAAAATTGCTAAACCAGAGTCCCCTGCACCAACTCCTGAAGAAAGCGACCAGCTGACCACTGTCCAGTGGCCAAAAAGGAGTTTGCGCCAGGTGCATTCTGGGAGTTGAAGTCCGCACTTCCCAAGGACCATCACAGAACTTCTGGACCCTTGGGGTGAGCTGTGGACCCCAAAAGAACCTTAAAAGAACATCTGGGTGAAGCCCCAGAAGTTTGGAAAAGATTGGAGAATTTTTGAAAAAAAGCTCCATAAAGTGACCGACCCGACGCGGAAATTCTAGCCGGCTTGCCTCAACCGCGACCCAGCCTGACTTCGTGGTTCGTCCCGGTAAAGAAAAACATCCAAAAAAGAGACTAAGTCCGAACGTAAAAAGTTGACCGGGACCTCCCAGCCATCGTATCCGAGAAGGGCTCCATGGACGTCGGATCAAGATCCAGGTTTACCCCGGTCGAAGGATTTTCATCTCGAAAAAACGACTAAGTCCGAAGGTAAAAATCACCACCGAGGAAACCGACTTCGCGTATCCGGACAAGGGCTCCAGGAGGTCGGATTCAACTGGCATGTTCGTCCCGGTGAAGAAAAACTTCAAAAAATGAGACTAAGTCAGAAGGTAACTTTTTAACCGAGGCCTCCCGCGACTTGTAGCCGAGCAGGGCTCCATCGCGGTCGGCCTGAAACTTTGACTTTGCCCCGGTCCTGGTGCAACCAGATGACCCGATTGGCGCTTTTTGTTTCTAAGCGCTAGAAAATAATAATACTTTAAAAATTCATATCTCCGGTTCCCCTGAACCGATTTTATTCGTTTTTGTGTCATTTTAAAGAAAAAAATATAAGCTATTTTTATAAATTGGTTTTGGATTTTTAAACTGTTTCCTGTGTTTTATTTAATTACTGTTTTGTGATATTTGAATGCTTTACACTTTGTCTCCTAAGTTAAGCCTTGACGCTCGATGCCAAGCTACCAAGGGTAGAGCTGGGATTAATTTACTGAGACCTAACTGTACCTATGTGGAGGTTGGTGGCTTGTTGCTAGGTGTAGGTACCTACCTGCCCTACCAATAACCCATTTTCCAACATAATTGGAAGCAGCGACGGGATCTTGTACTTGTGTTCAATATCACGTTACAGTTTTAGGTAAAACAAATTAAAAATCCTTTAAATTGTCCTAGTGCAAAAATTGTTTTTAATTTTTAATTTGGATTAATTTCAATTATTGAATTTTTGTAATTTTTCTAAATTCTTGTTTCCAATTTTTGCAAAAAGTTTTTGTTGACACAAAACTAGGGAACCATGGAGCTTGATCTGGCTAGCCTACCCACACTGACAGTAGTCCAGCTTAGGGGGTTGTGTATTGAAAGAGGGTTGCCTGCAACCACTGATCTCAGGAAGCAAATCCTGATCACATCCCTGACAGCATGGGCTGAGGCCTAAGAGGTAGAGTCAGAAGAAGCTCCAGAGGAGGGAGAAAGTAGGGAGGATGCAAGCTCTAACCACTCAGGGGAGGGAAGGCATCTGAGCCTAAGTGAGGATGAGGAAGAACGGTCCTCAGTAGATACAGTCACTAGGGGCAGGCCCAAAGCTAGTGGTGGGAAGGGGGTCCTTTCAGGAGGAGAGAACCCATCCATCAGAGAAAGAGAGCAGAAGGCCCAGCTAGCATACATAGCTTTGGAAGCAGAGAAGCTGGCCCTAGAAAAGAAAAAGTGGGCATACAAAGATAAAAGAGATGAAAGCAGCGATAAAGAAGCTGAGGTGTCCATGGGTGGGGGAGTTTGCCCCAGATTACCCAAGGGGGTAGTTCCTGCTTATGTAGAGGGGGATGACATAGATAAGTGGCTAGGGGCCTTTGAGAGGGCACTCCAAATGAGAAGGGTTAGGCCTCAATACTGGGGTTCCCTTTTGTGGGAGTTGGTCCCCAACTCAGGGAGGGATAGGCTTCTGACCTTAAGGGGGGAGAAGGCAGATTCATACCCTAGTATGAAGAGGTGCTTAGCCAAGAAGTTTGGTCTGACCCCAGAGCAATATAGAATGAAGTTCAGGGACACCCAGAAGGTCAGTACCCAGTCTTGGGTTGACTTTGTGGACATTTCACTAAAGGCACTAGAGGGCTGGATTATTGGTAACAAAGTAGATACTTATGAGGGGTTATGCAATCTGATCATGAGAGAGCACATCTTGACCAATTGTATCCAAGAAAGGTTACGCCAGCATCTAGTGGACTCTAAGCAGACCAACCCTAGAGAGCTAGGGGAGGCAGCTGATGAGTGGTTGAGAACCAGGGTGGTTGTCAAGTCCCAGGGGGGAGACTCCAAGAAGGGGGGGACAGGTCCCCAAAAACCTAAGGAGGGAGGTGGTAAGCCCACCACAGAGACTCCCTCTGTACCCCAGAACCCTAAGAAGGAGGAGAGTAAATCCCACTCCCACTCTGACAAGCAGAGACAGGGAGACCCAGGGTTAAAAAAACTCTTGGACAGTAGGGCTTGCTTTGACTGTAAGCAGACAGGTCACTTCAGAGGAGATGCAGCCTGTCCAAGGAAGGTGGTTAGCACTGGGCTGTCCAGTGTAGCCATAGAGGAGGATTCCTCAGATGATGAAGTCCTCCTAGCATTGTGCTGGGAGACAGGACCAGATGGTAAGCTGGTGATCCCTGAGGGTGGGAGTAGGCACTTCCACCACATTCAAGTGAATGGGATCCCTACCACTGGCCTGAGAGACACCTGTGCCAGTCACACTATAGTGAGTGACCGGTTAGTGACCCCAGACA
The DNA here is from genome assembly GCF_031143425.1 of Pleurodeles waltl. NCBI lineage: Eukaryota > Metazoa > Chordata > Amphibia > Caudata > Salamandridae > Pleurodeles > Pleurodeles waltl. The sequence goes on along the minus strand of NC_090438.1, from coordinate 15,028,511 downwards.
TGTATGTCCCAGGAAAGACAAAGAAAGTCAGGATAGCCACAGGGGAGGTCACCTCCAAACCTGTAGCCATAGTGCCCCTAGAGAGGGAGGGTATCCTTGACTGGATTAGGGTGGTAGTCAGTGCTGACCTTCCCCTAGATTGTATCCTGGGCAATGACCTCCCAGAGGTGAGTCTGGTCACAGATGGGGTGGTCGCCCAGGGCGCCCCCCAACCCAAAGTCCTGGGGAGTCAGTCCCTACAGTTAGGAGACAGGGGTCCCCAAGAAAAGGAAAGAAGAAAAGGAAGGGTAGGCCACTCTTAAAGAGAGTTCCAGGGAGCCAAAGGCCTTCTGCCCCAGTAGGGGGGGAGCCCAGAGTTGGCACTGGTGAGGCCTCCCCTGACCCCAAGGAAGTCCTGAGTAGTCAGGCAGCTGTCCAGATGCAGGGTGTTGCCCCTGCACTGACAGAAGGGAGAGTGGAAGGAGGGTGTCTGCCACAGGAAGTGGTAGCCCCCCACTCTAGACAGCAAGAGGGGTGCCAGGACCTCACAATTGCCCCTAAAGCAGCTCAGCCACCTGTCAGTGGAGAGATTAGGGTGTGGTTCTGGGTACTGACAGCTGTCAGTAGCCTCTGCTGGGTGCTAGCCTTCCTGGCAGCACTGTACTTGGCCTGGGAGGCAGACCCCAGGGCCAATAGCAAAGTAGGCCCCCTGACCCTATTGGTCATGGTGAGGTTGCTCAAGTGTTGGGTGACCTCTTTGGGTAAGCTAGGTGTTGCCCTAGCAAAGTTAGGAGTAGGGGAGGTGGGCACCTCACTACCCAAGTTGGCAGAGAGAGAGGGGGAAGACCCCCCTAGAGGGAAGTTTCAGTTTGAGTTGGGTCCTTTTACTGTTGGGATGGCTTCACTACCCAGAGGGAGTGACCCTGACAGGAGGATATAAGGCAGAGTAGGCCCTGCAAAGGGACAGCCAGTTTTCTTCACTGTCTTCCTCGCCTAACAAGCCAGGAAGACTCTCCCAGGGTTGGGCTGAGTCTCCTGGGCGTGTGGGCTGGGGGGGGGGGGGTTGTGTGAGAAAACAGGGCTGATTGCAGAGGCCCCATAACTTTTTGCCACCATTTTCCACTTTATGCTGGTGTTTTCCTGACTCTGATGGTGCCCTGGGTACTGCTAACCAGTCCCAGGGCCTGTGCTCTGTGTAAAATGGATATGCAAATTAGGCTAATTATAATTGGCCAAGTTAACCTACCTATAAGTCCCTAGTATATGGTAGGGCATGTAGGTTTAGGGAACACAGCATAGGTGGTGCACACTTAGGTGCATTGCTGAGGTGCCCAGTGTCATTTTAAAAGCAAGCCTGCCTTGCTGGCTGCTTTTAAATTAAAGTTATATGCAAATTCGACTTTGGAATTAAAGGTACTTCCAAAGTCTTAAACTACCTTATTTTTACATATAAGTCACCCCTAAGGTGTGCCCTATGTGCCCCTAGGGCTGGGTGCCATGTAACTATAAGCAGGGACTTTATAAAAATAGATTTATAAGCCCTGGTGAGGTAAAAACAGCCAAATTCGTTTTTCCCTCATTGAAGTAAATGGCCTTCAAAGGCTAGAATGGGCAGACTTTATTTTAAATTTTAAAGTCTCCTTAAATGTTACATACCAAGAATTTGGTATCAAATTGATTGTTGTAATAAATCCCACAACTTCCAGTTGTGGGATTTAATATAACTTGTCCAGGTAAAAAGTTTAGACTTTACCTAAAAAGTTGCCAATTTCAGCTCTGCATTGTTTTTGCTGCTGTGCTCTGATTGGCCAGCCTGCAGCAGCTTCTGCCAGGCTACCTTGATGAGGTGTGAAGTGGCCTGACTTCACACAAAGGAATGTGCTTGGGGGAGAGAATCTCCCCTCAGCAGATGGTGAGGCAGGAAGGGGGAGGGCTGCCAAACTGGTCTTCAAAGGCAGAGAAGGACATTTGCAGCACCCAGCAACACCCCCACATCCTGCAACCCCAGACAACTAGGTGCCCCCTTGATTAGATTAGGAGAGGGCAGGAGAGGGGTGTGTTTATGATTTTTAGCCACACCAGTGGGTGGGCTCAGCCAGATGTAACCTCCAAAAATCAGATTCAGCCATGTTGGATTTTTGGAGACTGTTGCCTTTTGGGATGGATTTTTGCCACACTTCCCAGGAAGTGGTCATCACAGGGGGACGACCCTGTACCTGATTGGAGGACCAGGACCCCCCTGCTTTTCACCCAGGAGCAAGGATAAAACTGGCAGACCTGCACCCACGCCTCAGATCCCCTCCAGAATTCAACAAGAAAGGAACTAAAGAATAAGAAGGACTGCCCTGCTGGACCCCTGGCCTGCACCTGGACCCTGCACTCAGAAGGACTGCACCAGCTGCACACTTGGGCTTCACCACAAGAAGGACTTTGCCTGGCTTCAACTGGTTCAAGGAGGGACTCCCTGTTTGCTACAGGTGAAAAATTGCTAAACCAGAGTCCCCTGCACCAACTCCTGAAGAAAGCGACCAGCTGACCACTGTCCAGTGGCCAAAAAGGAGTTTGCGCCAGGTGCATTCTGGGAGTTGAAGTCCGCACTTCCCAAGGACCATCACAGAACTTCTGGACCCTTGGGGTGAGCTGTGGACCCCAAAAGAACCTTAAAAGAACATCTGGGTGAAGCCCCAGAAGTTTGGAAAAGATTGGAGAATTTTTGAAAAAAAGCTCCATAAAGTGACCGACCCGACGCGGAAATTCTAGCCGGCTTGCCTCAACCGCGACCCAGCCTGACTTCGTGGTTCGTCCCGGTAAAGAAAAACATCCAAAAAAGAGACTAAGTCCGAACGTAAAAAGTTGACCGGGACCTCCCAGCCATCGTATCCGAGAAGGGCTCCATGGACGTCGGATCAAGATCCAGGTTTACCCCGGTCGAAGGATTTTCATCTCGAAAAAACGACTAAGTCCGAAGGTAAAAATCACCACCGAGGAAACCGACTTCGCGTATCCGGACAAGGGCTCCAGGAGGTCGGATTCAACTGGCAGGTTCGTCCCGGTGAAGAAAAACTTCAAAAAATAAGACTAAGTCAGAAGGTAACTTTTTAACCGAGGCCTCCCGCGACTTGTAGCCGAGCAGGGCTCCATCGCGGTCGGCCTGAAACTTTGACTTTGCCCCGGTCCTGGTGCAACCAGATGACCCGATTGGCGCTTTTTGTTTCTAAGCGCTAGAAAATAATAATACTTTAAAAATTCATATCTCCGGTTCCCCTGAACCGATTTTATTCGTTTTTGTGTCATTTTAAAGAAAAAAATATAAGCTATTTTTATAAATTGGTTTTGGATTTTTAAACTGTTTCCTGTGTTTTATTTAATTACTGTTTTGTGATATTTGAATGCTTTACACTTTGTCTCCTAAGTTAAGCCTTGACGCTCGATGCCAAGCTACCAAGGGTAGAGCTGGGATTAATTTACTGAGACCTAACTGTACCTATGTGGAGGTTGGTGGCTTGTTGCTAGGTGTAGGTACCTACCTGCCCTACCAATAACCCATTTTCCAACATAATTGGAAGCAGCGACGGGATCTTGTACTTGTGTTCAATATCACGTTACAGTTTTAGGTAAAACAAATTAAAAATCCTTTAAATTGTCCTAGTGCAAAAATTGTTTTTAATTTTTAATTTGGATTAATTTCAGTTATTGAATTTTTGTAATTTTTCTAAATTCTTGTTTCCAATTTTTGCAAAAAGTTTTTGTTGACACAAAACTAGGGAACCATGGAGCTTGATCTGGCTAGCCTACCCACACTGACAGTAGTCCAGCTTAGGGGGTTGTGTATTGAAAGAGGGTTGCCTGCAACCACTGATCTCAGGAAGCAAATCCTGATCACATCCCTGACAGCATGGGCTGAGGCCCAAGAGGTAGAGTCAGAAGAAGCTCCAGAGGAGGGAGAAAGTAGGGAGGATGCAAGCTCTAACCACTCAGGGGAGGGAAGGCATCTGAGCCTAAGTGAGGATGAGGAAGAACGGTCCTCAGTAGATACAGTCACTAGGGGCAGGCCCAAAGCTAGTGGTGGGAAGGGGGTCCTTTCAGGAGGAGAGAAACCATCCATCAGAGAAAGAGAGCAGGAGGCCCAGCTAGCATACATAGCTTTGGAAGCAGAGAAGCTGGCCCTAGAAAAGAAAAAGTGGGCATACAAAGATAAAAGAGATGGAAGCAGCGATAAAGAAGCTGAGGTGTCCATGGGTGGGGGAGTTTGCCCCAGATTACCCAAGGGGGTAGTTCCTGCTTATGTAGAGGGGGATGACATAGATAAGTGGCTAGGGGCCTTTGAGAGGGCACTCCAAATGAGAAGGGTTAGGCCTCAATACTGGGGTTCCCTTTTGTGGGAGTTGGTCCCCAACTCAGGGAGGGATAGGCTTCTGACCTTAAGGGGGGAGGAGGCAGATTCATACCCTAGTATGAAGAGGTGCTTAGCCAAGAAGTTTGGTCTGACCCCAGAGCAATATAGAATGAAGTTCAGGGACACCCAGAAGGTCAGTACCCAGTCTTGGGTTGACTTTGTGGACATTTCACTAAAGGCACTAGAGGGCTGGATTATTGGTAACAAAGTAGATACTTATGAGGGGTTATGCAATCTGATCATGAGAGAGCACATCTTGACCAATTGTATCCAAGAAAGGTTACGCCAGCATCTAGTGGACTCTAAGCAGACCAACCCTAGAGAGCTAGGGGAGGCAGCTGATGAGTGGTTGAGAACCAGGGTGGTTGTCAAGTCCCAGGGGGGAGACTCCAAGAAGGGGGGGACAGGTCCCCAAAAACCTAAGGAGGGAGGTGGTAAGCCCACCACAGAGACTCCCTCTGTACCCCAGAACCCTAAGAAGGAGGAGAGTAAATCCCACTCCCACTCTGACAAGCAGAGACAGGGAGACCCAGGGTTAAAAAAACTCTTGGACAGTAGGGCTTGCTTTGACTGTCAGCAGACAGGTCACTTCAGAGGAGATGCAGCCTGTCCAAGGAAGGTGGTTAGCACTGGGCTGTCCAGTGTAGCCATAGAGGAGGATTCCTCAGATGATGAAGTCCTCCTAGCATTGTGCTGGGAGACAGGACCAGATGGTAAGCTGGTGATCCCTGAGGGTGGGAGTAGGCACTTCCACCACATTCAAGTGAATGGGATCCCTACCACTGGCCTGAGAGACACCTGTGCCAGTCACACTATAGTGAGTGACCGGTTAGTGACCCCAGACATGTATGTCCCAGGAAAGACAAAGAAAGTCAGGATAGCCACAGGGGAGGTCACCTCCAAACCTGTAGCCATAGTGCCCCTAGAGAGGGAGGGTATCCTTGACTGGATTAGGGTGGTAGTCAGTGCTGACCTTCCCCTAGATTGTATCCTGGGCAATGACCTCCCAGATGTGAGTCTGGTCACAGATGGGGTGGTCGCCCAGGGCGCCCCCCCAACCCAAAGTCCTGGGGAGTCAGTCCCTATAGTTAGGAGACAGGGGTCCCCAAGAAAAGGAAAGAAGAAAAGGAAGGGTAGGCCACTCTTAAAGAGAGTTCCAGGGAGCCAAAGGCCTTCTGCCCCAGTAGGGGGGGAGCCCAGAGTTGGCACTGGTGAGGCCTCCCCTGACCCCAAGGAAGTCCTGAGTAGTCAGGCAGCTGTCCAGATGCAGGGTGTTGCCCCTGCACTGACAGAAGGGAGAGTGGAAGGAGGGTGTCTGCCACAGGAAGTGGTAGCCCCCCACTCTAGACAGCAAGAGGGGTGCCAGGACCTCACAATTGCCCCTAAAGCAGCTCAGCCACCTGTCAGTGGAGAGATTAGGGTGTGGTTCTGGGTACTGACAGCTGTCAGTAGCCTCTGCTGGGTGCTAGCCTTCCTGGCAGCACTGTACTTGGCCTGGGAGGCAGACCCCAGGGCCAATAGCAAAGTAGGCCCCCTGACCCTATTGGTCATGGTGAGGTTGCTCAAGTGTTGGGTGACCTCTTTGGGTAAGCTAGGTGTTGCCCTAGCAAAGTTAGGAGTAGGGGAGGTGGGCACCTCACTACCCAAGTTGGCAGAGAGAGAGGGGGAAGACCCCCCTAGAGGGAAGTTTCAGTTTGAGTTGGGTCCTTTTACTGTTGGGATGGCTTCACTACCCAGAGGGAGTGACCCTGACAGGAGGATATAAGGCAGAGTAGGCCCTGCAAAGGGACAGCCAGTTTTCTTCACTGTCTTCCTCGCCTAACAAGCCAGGAAGACTCTCCCAGGGTTGGGCTGAGTCTCCTGGGCGTGTGGGCTGGGGGGGGGGGTTGTGTGAGAAAACAGGGCTGATTGCAGAGGCCCCATAACTTTTTGCCCCCATTTTCCACTTTATGCTGGTGTTTTCCTGACTCTGATGGTGCCCTGGGTACTGCTAACCAGTCCCAGGGCCTGTGCTCTGTGTAAAATGGATATGCAAATTAGGCTAATTATAATTGGCCAAGTTAACCTACCTATAAGTCCCTAGTATATGGTAGGGCATGTAGGTTTAGGGACCACAGCATAGGTGGTGCACACCTAGGTGCATTGCTGAGGTGCCCAGTGTCATTTTAAAAGCAAGCCTGCCTTGCTGGCTGCTTTTAAATTAAAGTTATATGCAAATTCGACTTTGGAATTAAAGGTACTTCCAAAGTCTTAAACTACCTTATTTTTACATATAAGTCACCCCTAAGGTGTGCCCTATGTGCCCCTAGGGCTGGGTGCCATGTAACTATAAGCAGGGACTTTATAAAAATAGATTTATAAGCCCTGGTGAGGTAAAAACAGCCAAATTCGTTTTTCCCTCATTGAAGTAAATGGCCTTCAAAGGCTAGAATGGGCAGACTTTATTTTAAATTTTAAAGTCTCCTTAAATGTTACATACCAAGAATTTGGTATCAAATTGATTGTTGTAATAAATCCCACAACTTCCAGTTGTGGGATTTAATATAACTTGTCCAGGTAAAAGGTTTAGACTTTACCTAAAACGTTGCCAATTTCAGCTCTGCATTGTTTTTGCTGCTGTGCTCTGATTGGCCAGCCTGCAGCAGCTTCTGCCAGGCTACCTTGATGAGGTGTGAAGTGGCCTGACTTCACACAAAGGAATGTGCTTGGGGGAGAGAATCTCCCCTCAGCAGATGGTGAGGCAGGAAGGGGGAGGGCTGCCAAACTGGTCTTCAAAGGCAGAGAAGGACATTTGCAGCACCCAGCAACACCCCCACATCCTGCAACCCCAGACAACTAGGTGCCCCCTTGATTAGATTAGGAGAGGGCAGGAGAGGGGTGTGTTTATGATTTTTAGCCACACCAGTGGGTGGGCTCAGCCAGATGTAACCTCCAAAAATCAGATTCAGCCATGTTGGATTTTTGGAGACTGTTGCCTTTTGGGATGGATTTTTGCCACACTTCCCAGGAAGTGGTCATCACAGGGGGACGACCCTGTACCTGATTGGAGGACCAGGACCCCCCTGCTTTTCACCCAGGAGCAAGGATAAAACTGGCAGACCTGCACCCACGCCTCAGATCCCCTCCAGAATTCAACAAGAAAGGAACTAAAGAAGAAGAAGGACTGCCCTGCTGGACCCCTGGCCTGCACCTGGACCCTGCACTCAGAAGGACTGCACCAGCTGCACACTTGGGCTTCACCACAAGAAGGACTTTGCCTGGCTTCAACTGGTTCAAGGAGGGACTCCCTGTTTGCTACAGGTGAAAAATTGCTAAACCAGAGTCCCCTGCACCAACTCCTGAAGAAAGCGACCAGCTGACCACTGTCCAGTGGCCAAAAAGGAGTTTGCGCCAGGTGCATTCTGGGAGTTGAAGTCCGCACTTCCCAAGGACCATCACAGAACTTCTGGACCCTTGGGGTGAGCTGTGGACCCCAAAAGAACCATAAAAGAACATCTGGGTGAAGCCCCAGAAGTTTGGAAAAGATTGGAGAATTTTTGAAAAAAAGCTCCATAAAGTGACCGACCCGACGCGGAAATTCTAGCCGGCTTGCCTCAACCGCGACCCGGCCTGACTTCGTGGTTCGTCCCAGTAAAGAAAAACATCCAAAAAAGAGACTAAGTCCGAACGTAAAAAGTTGACCGGGACCTCCCAGCCATCGTATCCGAGAAGGGCTCCATGGACGTCGGATCAAGATCCAGGTTTACCCCGGTCGAAGGATTTTCATCTCGAAAAAATGACTAAGTCCGAAGGTAAAAATCACCACCGAGGAAACCGACTTCGCGTATCCGGACAAGGGCTCCAGGAGGTCGGGTTCAACTGGCAGGTTCGTCCCGGTGAAGAAAAACTTCAAAAAATGAGACTAAGTCAGAAGGTAACTTTTTAACCGAGGCCTCCCGCGACTTGTAGCCGAGCAGGGCTCCATCGCGGTCGGCCTGAAACTTTGACTTTGCCCCGGTCCTGGTGCAACCAGATGACCCGATTGGCGCTTTTTGTATCTAAGCGCTAGAAAATAATAATACTTTAAAAATTCATATCTCCGGTTCCCCTGAACCGATTTTATTCGTTTTTGTGTCATTTTAAAGATAAAAATATAAGCTATTTTTATAAATTGGTTTTGGATTTTTAAACTGTTTCCTGTGTTTTATTTAATTACTGTTTTGTGATATTTGAATGCTTTACACTTGGTCTCCTAAGTTAAGCCTTGACGCTCGATGCCAAGCTACCAAGGGTAGAGCTGGGATTAATTTACTGAGACCTAACTGTACCTATGTGGAGGTTGGTGGCTTGTTGCTAGGTGTAGGTACCTACCTGCCCTACCAATAACCCATTTTCCAACATAATTGGAAGCAGCGACGGGATCTTGTACTTGTGTTCAATATCACGTTACAGTTTTAGGTAAAACAAATTAAAAATCCTTTAAATTGTCCTAGTGCAAAAATTGTTTTTAATTTTTAATTTGGATTAATTTCAATTATTGAATTTTTGTAATTTTTCTAAATTCTTGTTTCCAATTTTTGCAAAAAGTTTTTGTTGACACAAAACTAGGGAACCATGGAGCTTGATCTGGCTAGCCTACCCACACTGACAGTAGTCCAGCTTAGGGGGTTGTGTATTGAAAGAGGGTTGCCTGCAACCACTGATCTCAGGAAGCAAATCCTGATCACATCCCTGACAGCATGGGCTGAGGCCCAAGAGGTAGAGTCAGAAGAAGCTCCAGAGGAGGGAGAAAGTAGGGAGGATGCAAGCTCTAACCACTCAGGGGAGGGAAGGCATCTGAGCCTAAGTGAGGATGAGGAAGAACGGTCCTCAGTAGATACAGTCACTAGGGGCAGGCCCAAAGCTAGTGGTGGGAAGGGGGTCCTTTCAGGAGGAGAGAACCCATCCATCAGAGAAAGAGAGCAGGAGGCCCAGCTAGCATACATAGCTTTGGAAGCAGAGAAGCTGGCCCTAGAAAAGAAAAAGTAGGCATACAAAGATAAAAGAGATGGAAGCAGCGATAAAGAAGCTGAGGTGTCCATGGGTGGGGGAGTTTGCCCCAGATTACCCAAGGGGTTGTTCCTGCTTATGTAGAGGGGGATGACATAGATAAGTGGCTAGGGGCCTTTGAGAGGGCACTCCAAATGAGAAGGGTTAGGCCTCAATACTGGGGTTCCCTTTTGTGGGAGTTGGTCCCCAACTCAGGGAGGGATAGGCTTCTGACCTTAAGGGGGGAGGAGGCAGATTCATACCCTAGTATGAAGAGGTGCTTAGCCAAGAAGTTTGGTCTGACCCCAGAGCAATATAGAATGAAGTTCAGGGACACCCAGAAGGTCAGTACCCAGTCTTGGGTTGACTTTGTGGACATTTCACTAAAGGCACTAGAGGGCTGGATTATTGGTAACAAAGTAGATACTTATGAGGGGTTATGCAATCTGATCATGAGAGAGCACATCTTGACCAATTGTATCCAAGAAAGGTTACGCCAGCATCTAGTGGACTCTAAGCAGACCAACCCTAGAGAGCTAGGGGAGGCAGCTGATGAGTGGTTGAGAACCAGGGTGGTTGTCAAGTCCCAGGGGGGAGACTCCAAGAAGGGGGGGACAGGTCCCCAAAAACCTAAGGAGGGAGGTGGTAAGCCCACCACAGAGACTCCCTCTGTACCCCAGAACCCTAAGAAGGAGGAGAGTAAATCCCACTCCCACTCTGACAAGCAGAGACAGGGAGACCCAGGGTTAAAAAAACTCTTGGACAGTAGGGCTTGCTTTGACTGTCAGCAGACAGGTCACTTCAGAGGAGATGCAGCCTGTCCAAGGAAGGTGGTTAGCACTGGGCTGTCCAGTGTAGCCATAGAGGAGGATTCCTCAGATGATGAAGTCCTCCTAGCATTGTGCTGGGAGACAGGACCAGATGGTAAGCTGGTGATCCCTGAGGGTGGGAGTAGGCACTTCCACCACATTCAAGTGAATGGGATCCCTACCACTGGCCTGAGAGACACCTGTGCCAGTCACACTATAGTGAGTGACCGGTTAGTGACCCCAGACATGTATGTCCCAGGAAAGACAAAGAAAGTCAGGATAGCCACAGGGGAGGTCACCTCCAAACCTGTAGCCATAGTGCCCCTAGAGAGGGAGGGTATCCTTGACTAGATTAGGGTGGTAGTCAGTGCTGACCTTCCCCTAGATTGTATCCTGGGCAATGACCTCCCAGAGGTGAGTCTGGTCACAGATGGGGTGGTCGCCCAGGGCGCCCCCCCAACCCAAAGTCCTGGGGAGTCAGTCCCTACAGTTAGGAGACAGGGGTCCCCAAGAAAAGGAAAGAAGAAAAGGAAGGGTAGGCCACTCTTAAAGAGAGTTCCAGGGAGCCAAAGGCCTTCTGCCCCAGTAGGGGGGGAGCCCAGAGTTGGCACTGGTGAGGCCTCCCCTGACCCCAAGGAAGTCCTGAGTAGTCAGGCAGCTGTCCAGATGCAGGGTGTTGCCCCTACACTGACAGAAGGGAGAGTGGAAGGAGGGTGTCTGCCACAGGAAGTGGTAGCCCCCCACTCTAGACAGCAAGAGGGGTGCCAGGACCTCACAATTGCCCCTAAAGCAGCTCAGCCACCTGTCAGTGGAGAGATTAGGGTGTGGTTCTGGGTACTGACAGCTGTCAGTAGCCTCTGCTGGGTGCTAGCCTTCCTGGCAGCACTGTACTTGGCCTGGGAGGCAGACCCCAGGGCCAATAGCAAATTAGGCCCCCTGACCCTATTGGTCATGGTGAGGTTGCTCAAGTGTTGGGTGACCTCTTTGGGTAAGCTAGGTGTTGCCCTAGCAAAGTTAGGAGTAGGGGAGGTGGGCACCTCACTACCCAAGTTGGCAGAGAGAGAGGGGGAAGACCCCACTAGAGGGAAGTTTCAGTTTGAGTTGGGTCCTTTTACTGTTGGGATGGCTTCACTACCCAGAGGGAGTGACCCTGACAGGAGGATATAAGGCAGAGTAGGCCCTGCAAAGGGACAGCCAGTTTTCTTCACTGTCTTCCTCGCCTAACAAGCCAGGAAGACTCTCCCAGGGTTGGGCTGAGTCTCCTGGGCGTGTGGGCTGGGGGGGGGCGTTGTGTGAGAAAACAGGGCTGATTGCAGAGGCCCCATAACTTTTTGCCCCCATTTTCCACTTTATGCTGGTGTTTTCCTGACTCTGATGGTGCCCTGGGTACTGCTAACCAGTCCCAGGGCCTGTGCTCTGTGTAAAATGGATATGCAAATTAGGCTAATTATAATTGGCCAAGTTAACCTACCTATAAGTCCCTAGTATATGGTAGGGCATGTAGGTTTAGGGACCACAGCATAGGTGGTGCACACCTAGGTGCATTGCTGAGGTGCCCAGTGTCATTTTAAAAGCAAGCCTGCCTTGCTGGCTGCTTTTAAATTAAAGTTATATGCAAATTCGACTTTGGAATTAAAGGTACTTCCAAAGTCTTAAACTACCTTATTTTTACATATAAGTCACCCCTAAGGTGTGCCCTATGTGCCCCTAGGGCTGGGTGCCATGTAACTATAAGCAGGGACTTTATAAAAATAGATTTATAAGCCCTGGTGAGGTAAAAACAGCCAAATTCGTTTTTCCCTCATTGAAGTAAATGGCCTTCAAAGGCTAGAATGGGCAGACTTTATTTTAAATTTTAAAGTCTCCTTAAATGTTACATACCAAGAATTTGGTATCAAATTGATTGTTGTAATAAATCCCACAACTTCCAGTTGTGGGATTTAATATAACTTGTCCAGGTAAAAAGTTTAGACTTTACCTAAAAAGTTGCCAATTTCAGCTCTGCATTGTTTTTGCTGCTGTGCTCTGATTGGCCAGCCTGCAGCAGCTTCTGCCAGGCTACCTTGATGAGGTGTGAAGTGGCCTGACTTCACACAAAGGAATGTGCTTGGGGGAGAGAATCTCCCCTCAGCAGATGGTGAGGCAGGAAGGGGGAGGGCTGCCAAACTGGTCTTCAAAGGCAGAGAAGGACATTTGCAGCACCCAGCAACACCCCCACATCCTGCAACCCCAGACAACTAGGTGCCCCCTTGATTAGATTAGGAGAGGGCAGGAGAGGGGTGTGTTTATGATTTTTAGCCACACCAGTGGGTGGGCTCAGCCAGATGTAACCTCCAAAAATCAGATTCAGCCATGTTGGATTTTTGGAGACTGTTGCCTTTTGGGATGGATTTTTGCCACACTTCCCAGGAAGTGGTCATCACAGGGGGACGACCCTGTACCTGATTGGAGGACCAGGACCCCCCTGCTTTTCACCCAGGAGCAAGGATAAAACTGGCAGACCTGCACCCACGCCTCAGATCCCCTCCAGAATTCAACAAGAAAGGAACTAAAGAAGAAGAAGGACTGCCCTGCTGGACCCCTGGCCTGCACCTGGACCCTGCACTCAGAAGGACTGCACCAGCTGCACACTTGGGCTTCACCACAAGAAGGACTTTGCCTGGCTTCATCTGGTTCAAGGAGGGACTCCCTGTTTGCTACAGGTGAAAAATTGCTAAACTAGAGTCCCCTGCACCAACTCCTGAAGAAAGCGACCAGCTGACCACTGTCCAGTGGCCAAAAAGGAGTTTGCGCCAGGTGCATTCTGGGAGTTGAAGTCCGCACTTCCCAAGGACCATCACAGAACTTCTGGACCCTTGGGGTGAGCTGTGGACCCCAAAAGAACCTTAAAAGAACATCTGGGTGAAGCCCCAGAAGTTTGGAAAAGATTGGAGAACTTTTGAAAAAAAGCTCCATAAAGTGACCGACCCGAGGCAGAAATTCTAGCCGGCTTGCCTCAACCGCGACCCGGCCTGACTTCGTGGTTCGTCCCGGTAAAGAAAAACATCCAAAAAAGAGACTAAGTCCGAACGTAAAAAGTTGACCGGGACCTCCCAGCCATCGTATCCGAGAAGGGCTCCATGGACGTCGGATCAAGATCCAGGTTTACCCCGGTCGAAGGATTTTCATCTCGAAAAAACGACTAAGTCCGAAGGTAAAAATCACCACCGAGGAAACCGACTTCGCGTATCCGGACAAGGGCTCCAGGAGGTCGGATTCAACTGGCAGGTTCGTCCCGGTGAAGAAAAACTTCAAAAAATGAGACTAAGTCAGAAGGTAACTTTTTAACCGAGGCCTCCCGCGACTTGTAGCCGAGCAGGGCTCCATCGCGGTCGGCCTGAAACTTTGACTTTGCCCCGGTCCTGGTGCAACCAGATGACCCGATTGGCGCTTTTTGTTTCTAAGCGCTAGAAAATAATAATAATTTAAAAATTCATATCTCCGGTTCCCCTGAACCGATTTTATTCGTTTTTGTGTCATTTTAAAGATAAAAATATAAGCTATTTTTATAAATTGGTTTTGGATTTTTAAACTGTTTCCTGTGTTTTATTTAATTACTGTTTTGTGATATTTGAATGCTTTACACTTTGTCTCCTAAGTTAAGCCTTGACGCTCGATGCCAAGCTACCAAGGGTAGAGCTGGGATTAATTTACTGAGACCTAACTGTACCTATGTGGAGGTTGGTGGCTTGTTGCTAGGTGTAGGTACCTACCTGCCCTACCAATAACCCATTTTCCAACATAATTGGAAGCAGCGACGGGATCTTGTACTTGTGTTCAATATCACGTTACAGTTTTAGGTAAAACAAATTAAAAATCCTTTAAATTGTCCTAGTGCAAAAATTGTTTTTAATTTTTAATTTGGATTAATTTAAATTATTGAATTTTTGTAATTTTTCTAAATTCTTGTTTCCAATTTTTGCAAAAAGTTTTTGTTGACACAAAACTAGGGAACCATGGAGCTTGATCTGGCTAGCCTACCCACACTGACAGTAGTCCAGCTTAGGGGGTTGTGTATTGAAAGAGGGTTGCCTGCAACCACTGATCTCAGGAAGCAAATCCTGATCACATCCCTGACAGCATGGGCTGAGGCCCAAGAGGTAGAGTCAGAAGAAGCTCCAGAGGAGGGAGAAAGTAGGGAGGATGCAAGCTCTAACCACTCAGGGGAGGGAAGGCATCTGAGCCTAAGTGAGGATGAGGAAGAACGGTCCTCAGTAGATACAGTCACTAGGGGCAGGCCCAAAGCTAGTGGTGGGAAGGGGGTCCTTTCAGGATGAGAGAACCCATCCATCAGAGAAAGAGAGCAGGAGGCCCAGCTAGCATACATAGCTTTGGAAGCAGAGAAGCTGGCCCTAGAAAAGAAAAAGTGGGCATACAAAGATAAAAGAGATGGAAGCAGCGATAAAGAAGCTGAGGTGTCCATGGGTGGGGGAGTTTGCCCCAGATTACCCAAGGGGGTAGTTCCTGCTTATGTAGAGGGGGATGACATAGATAAGTGGCTAGGGGCCTTTGAGAGGGCACTCCAAATGAGAAGGGTTAGGCCTCAATACTGGGGTTCCCTTTTGTGGGAGTTGGTCCCCAACTCAGGGAGGGATAGGCTTCTGACCTTAAGGGGGGAGGAGGCAGATTCATACCCTAGTATGAAGAGGTGCTTAGCCAAGAAGTTTGGTCTGACCCCAGAGCAATATAGAATGAAGTTCAGGGACACCCAGAAGGTCAGTACCCAGTCTTGGGTTGACTTTGTGGACATTTCACTAAAGGCACTAGAGGGCTGGATTATTGGTAACAAAGTAGATACTTATGAGGGGTTATGCAATCTGATCATGAGAGAGCACATCTTGACCAATTGTATCCAAGAAAGGTTACGCCAGCATCTAGTGGACTCTAAGCAGACCAACCCTAGAGAGCTAGGGGAGGCAGCTGGTGAGTGGTTGAGAACCAGGGTGGTTGTCAAGTCCCAGGGGGGAGACTCCAAGAAGGGGGGGACAGGTCCCCAAAAACCTAAGGAGGGAGGTGGTAAGCCCACCACAGAGACTCCCTCTGTACCCCAGAACCCTAAGAAGGAGGAGAGTAAATCCCACTCCCACTCTGACAAGCAGAGACAGGGAGACCCAGGGTTAAAAAAACTCTTGGACAGTAGGGCTTGCTTTGACTGTCAGCAGACAGGTCACTTCAGAGGAGATGCAGCCTGTCCAAGGAAGGTGGTTAGCACTGGGCTGTCCAGTGTAGCCATAGAGGAGGATTCCTCAGATGATGAAGTCCTCCTAGCATTGTGCTGGGAGACAGGACCAGATGGTAAGCTGGTGATCCCTGAGGGTGGGAGTAGGCACTTCCACCACATTCAAGTGAATGGGATCCCTACCACTGGCCTGAGAGACACCTGTGCCAGTCACACTATGGTGAGTGACCGGTTAGTGACCCCAGACATGTATGTCCCAGGAAAGACAAAGAAAGTCAGGATAGCCACAGGGGAGGTCACCTCCAAACCTGTAGCCATAGTGCCCCTAGAGAGGGAGGGTATCCTTGACTGGATTAGGGTGGTAGTCAGTGCTGACCTTCCCCTAGATTGTATCCTGGGCAATGACCTCCCAGAGGTGAGTCTGGTCACAGATGGGGTGGTCGCCCAGGGCGCCCCCCCAACCCAAAGTCCTGGGGAGTCAGTCCCTACAGTTAGGAGACAGGGGTCCCCAAGAAAAGGAAAGAAGAAAAGGAAGGGTAGGCCACTCTTTAAGAGAGTTCCAGGGAGCCAAAGGCCTTCTGCCCCAGTAGGGGGGGAGCCCAGAGTTGGCACTGGTGAGGCCTCCCCTGACCCCAAGGAAGTCCTGAGTAGTCAGGCAGCTGTCCAGATGCAGGGTGTTGCCCCTGCACTGACAGAAGGGAGAGTGGAAGGAGGGTGTCTGCCACAGGAAGTGGTAGCCCCCCACTCTAGACAGCAAGAGGGGTGCCAGGACCTCACAATTGCCCCTAAAGCAGCTCAGCCACCTGTCAGTGGAGAGATTAGGGTGTGGTTCTGGGTACTGACAGCTGTCAGTAGCCTCTGCTGGGTGCTAGCCTTCCTGGCAGCACTGTACTTGGCCTGGGAGGCAGACCCCAGGGCCAATAGCAAAGTAGGCCCCCTGACCCTATTGGTCATGGTGAGGTTGCTCAAGTGTTGGGTGACCTCTTTGCATAAGCTAGGTGTTGCCCTAGCAAAGTTAGGAGTAGGGGAGGTGGGCACCTCACTACCCAAGTTGGCAGAGAGAGAGGGGGAAGACGCCCCTAGAGGGAAGTTTCAGTTTGAGTTGGGTCCTTTTACTGTTGGGATGGCTTCACTACCCAGAGGGAGTGACCCTGACAGGAGGATATAAGGCAGAGTAGGCCCTGCAAAGGGACAGCCAGTTTTGTTCACTGTCTTCCTCGCCTAACAAGCCAGGAAGACTCTCCCAGGGTTGGGCTGAGTCTCCTGGGCGTGTGGGCTGGGGGGGGGGGTTGTGTGAGAAAACAGGGCTGATTGCAGAGGCCCCATAACTTTTTGCCCCCATTTTCCACTTTATGCTGGTGTTTTCCTGACTCTGATGGTGCCCTGGGTACTGCTAACCAGTCCCAGGGCCTGTGCTCTGTGTAAAATGGATATGCAAATTAGGCTAATTATAATTGGCCAAGTTAACCTACCTATAAGTCCCTAGTATATGGTAGGGCATGTAGGTTTAGGGACCACAGCATAGGTGGTGCACACCTAGGTGCATTGCTGAGGTGCCCAGTGTCATTTTAAAAGCAAGCCTGCCTTGCTGGCTGCTTTTAAATTAAAGTTATATGCAAATTCGACTTTGGAATTAAAGGTACTTCCAAAGTCTTAAACTACCTTATTTTTACATATAAGTCACCCCTAAGGTGTGCCCTATGTGCCCCTAGGGCTGGGTGCCATGTAACTATAAGCAGGGACTTTATAAAAATAGATTTATAAGCCCTGGTGAGGTAAAAACAGCCAAATTCGTTTTTCCCTCATTGAAGTAAATGGCCTTCAAAGGCTAGAATGGGCAGACTTTATTTTAAATTTTAAAGTCTCCTTAAATGTTACATACCAAGAATTTGGTATCAAATTGATTGTTGTAATAAATCCCACAACTTCCAGTTGTGGGATTTAATATAACTTGTCCAGGTAAAAAGTTTAGACTTTACCTAAAAAGTTGCCAATTTCAGCTCTGCATTGTTTTTGCTGCTGTGCTCTGATTGGCCAGCCTGCAGCAGCTTCTGCCAGGCTACCTTGATGAGGTGTGAAGTGGCCTGACTTCACACAAAGGAATGTGCTTGGGGGAGAGAATCTCCCCTCAGCAGATGGTGAGGCAGGAAGGGGGAGGGCTGCCAAACTGGTCTTCAAAGGCAGAGAAGGACATTTGCAGCACCCAGCAACACCCCCACATCCTGCAACCCCAGACAACTAGGTGCCCCCTTGATTAGATTAGGAGAGGGCAGGAGAGGGGTGTGTTTATGATTTTTAGCCACACCAGTGGGTGGGCTCAGCCAGATGTAACCTCCAAAAATCAGATTCAGCCATGTTGGATTTTTGGAGACTGTTGCCTTTTGGGATGGATTTTTGCCACACTTCCCAGGAAGTGGTCATCACAGGGGGACGACCCTGTACCTGATTGGAGGACCAGGACCCCCCTGCTTTTCACCCAGGAGCAAGGATAAAACTGGCAGACCTGCACCCACGCCTCAGATCCACTCCAGAATTCAACAAGAAAGGAACTAAAGAAGAAGAAGGACTGCCCTGCTGGACCCCTGGCCTGCACCTGGACCCTGCACTCAGAAGGACTGCACCAGCTGCACACTTGGGCTTCACCACAAGAAGGACTTTGCCTGGCTTCAACTGGTTCAAGGAGGGACTCCCTGTTTGCTACAGGTGAAAAATTGCTAAACCAGAGTCCCCTGCACCAACTCCTGAAGAAAGCGACCAGCTGACCACTGTCCAGTGGCCAAAAAGGAGTTTGCGCCAGGTGCATTCTGGGAGTTGAAGTCCGCACTTCCCAAGGACCATCACAGAACTTCTGGACCCTTGGGGTGAGCTGTGGACCCCAAAAGAACCTTAAAAGAACATCTGGGTGAAGCCCCAGAAGTTTGGAAAAGATTGGAGAATTTTTGAAAAAAAGCTCCATAAAGTGACCGACCCGAGGCGGAAATTCTAGCCGGCTTGCCTCAACCGCGACCCGGCCTGACTTCGTGGTTCGTCCCGGTAAAGAAAAACATCCAAAAAAGAGACTAAGTCCGAACGTAAAAAGTTGACCGGGACCTCCCAGCCATCGTATCCGAGAAGGGCTCCATGGACGTCGGATCAAGATCCAGGTTTACCCCGGTCGAAGGATTTTCATCTCGAAAAAACGACTAAGTCCGAAGGTAAAAATCACCACCGAGGAAACCGACTTCGCGTATCAGGACAAGGGCTCCAGGAGGTCGGATTCAACTGGCAGGTTCGTCCCGGTGAAGAAAAACTTCAAAAAATGAGACTAAGTCAGAAGGTAACTTTTTAACCGAGGCCTCCCGCGACTTGTAGCCGAGCAGGGCTCCATCGCGGTCGGCCTGAAACTTTGACTTTGCCCCGGTCCTGGTGCAACCAGATGACCCGATTGGCGCTTTTTGTTTCTAAGCGCTAGAAAATAATAATAATTTAAAAATTCATATCTCCGGTTCCCCTGAACCGATTTTATTCATTTTTGTGTCATTTTAAAGAAAAAAATATAAGCTATTTTTATAAATTGGTTTTGGATTTTTAAACTGTTTCCTGTGTTTTATTTAATTACTGTTTTGTGATATTTGAATGCTTTACACTTTGTCTCCTAAGTTAAGCCTTGACGCTCGATGCCAAGCTACCAAGGGTAGAGCTGGGATTAATTTACTGAGACCTAACTGTACCTATGTGGAGGTTGGTGGCTTGTTGCTAGGTGTAGGTACCTACCTGCCCTACCAATAACCCATTTTCCAACATAATTGGAAGCAGCGACGGGATCTTGTACTTGTGTTCAATATCACGTTACAGTTTTAGGTAAAACAAATTAAAAATCCTTTAAATTGTCCTAGTGCAAAAATTGTTTTTAATTTTTAATTTGGATTAATTTCAATTATTGAATTTTTGTAATTTTTCTAAATTCTTGTTTCCAATTTTTGCAAAAAGTTTTTGTTGACACAAAACTAGGGAACCATGGAGCTTGATCTGGCTAGCCTACCCACACTGACAGTAGTCCAGCTTAGGGGGTTGTGTATTGAAAGAGGGTTGCCTGCAACCACTGATCTCAGGAAGCAAATCCTGATCACATCCCTGACAGCATGGGCTGAGGCCCAAGAGGTAGAGTCAGAAGAAGCTCCAGAGGAGGGAGAAAGTAGGGAGGATGCAAGCTCTAACCACTCAGGGGAGGGAAGGCATCTGAGCCTAAGTGAGGATGAGGAAGAACGGTCCTCAGTAGATACAGTCACTAGGGGCAGGCCCAAAGCTAGTGGTGGGAAGGGGGTCCTTTCAGGAGGAGAGAACCCATCCATCAGAGAAAGAGAGCAGGAGGCCCAGCTAGCATACATAGCTTTGGAAGCAGAGAAGCTGGCCCTAGAAAAGAAAAAGTGGGCATACAAAGATAAAAGAGATGGAAGCAGCGATAAAGAAGCTGAGGTGTCCATGGATGGGGGAGTTTGCCCCAGATTACCCAAGGGGGTAGTTCCTGCTTATGTATAGGGGGATGACATAGATAAGTGGCTAGGGGCCTTTGAGAGGGAACTCCAAATGAGAAGGGTTAGGCCTCAATACTGGGGTTCCCTTTTGTGGGAGTTGGTCCCCAACTCAGGGAGGGATAGGCTTCTGACCTTAAGGGGGGAGGAGGCAGATTCATACCCTAGTATGAAGAGGTGCTTAGCCAAGAAGTTTGGTCTGACCCCAGAGCAATATAGAATGAAGTTCAGGGACACCCAGAAGGTCAGTACCCAGTCTTGGGTTGACTTTGTGGACATTTCACTAAAGGCACTAGAGGGCTGGATTATTGGTAACAAAGTAGATACTTATGAGGGGTTATGCAATCTGATCATGAGAGAGCACATCTTGACCAATTGTATCCAAGAAAGGTTACGCCAGCATCTAGTGGACTCTAAGCAGACCAACCCTAGAGAGCTAGGGGAGGCAGCTGATGAGTGGTTGAGAACCAGGGTGGTTGTCAAGTCCCAGGGGGGAGACTCCAAGAAGGGGGGGACAGGTCCCCAAAAACCTAAGGAGGGAGGTGGTAAGCCCACCACAGAGACTCCCTCTGTACCCCAGAACCCTAAGAAGGAGGAGAGTAAATCCCACTCCCACTCTGACAAGCAGAGACAGGGAGACCCAGGGTTAAAAAAACTCTTGGACAGTAGGGCTTGCTTTGACTGTCAGCAGACAGGTCACTTCAGAGGAGATGCAGCCTGTCCAAGGAAGGTGGTTAGCACTGGGCTGTCCAGTGTAGCCATAGAGGAGGATTCCTCAGATGATGAAGTCCTCCTAGCATTGTGCTGGGAGACAGGACCAGATGGTAAGCTGGTGATCCCTGAGGGTGGGAGTAGGCACTTCCACCACATTCAAGTGAATGGGATCCCTACCACTGGCCTGAGAGACACCTGTGCCAGTCACACTATAGTGAGTGACCGGTTAGTGACCCCAGACATGTATGTCCCAGGAAAGACAAAGAAAGTCAGGATAGCCACAGGGGAGGTCACCTCCAAACCTGTAGCCATAGTGCCCCTAGAGAGGGAGGGTATCCTTGACTGGATTAGGGTGGTAGTCAGTGCTGACCTTCCCCTAGATTGTATCCTGGGCAATGACCTCCCAGAGGTGAGTCTGGTCACAGATGGGGTGGTCGCCCAGGGCGCCCCCCCAACCCAAAGTCCTGGGGAGTCAGTCCCTACAGTTAGGAGACAGGGGTCCCCAAGAAAAGGAAAGAAGAAAAGGAAGGGTAGGCCACTCTTAAAGAGAGTTCCAGGGAGCCAAAGGCCTTCTGCCCCAGTAGGGGGGGAGCCCAGAGTTGGCACTGGTGAGGCCTCCCCTGACCCCAAGGAAGTCCTGAGTAGTCAGGCAGCTGTCCAGATGCAGGGTGTTGCCCCTGCACTGACAGAAGGGAGAGTGGAAGGAGGGTGTCTGCCACAGGAAGTTGTAGCCCCCCACTCTAGACAGCAAGAGGGGTGCCAGGACCTCACAATTGCCCCTAAAGCAGCTCAGCCACCTGTCAGTGGAGAGATTAGGGTGTGGTTCTGGGTACTGACAGCTGTCAGTAGCCTCTGCTGGGTGCTAGCCTTCCTGGCAGCACTGTACTTGGCCTGGGAGGCAGACCCCAGGGCCAATAGCAAAGTAGGCCCCCTGACCCTATTGGTCATGGTGAGGTTGCTCAAGTGTTGGGTGACCTCTTTGGGTAAGCTAGGTGTTGCCCTAGCAAAGTTAGGAGTAGGGGAGGTGGGCACCTCACTACCCAAGTTGGCAGAGAGAGAGGGGGAAGACCCCCCTAGAGGGAAGTTTCAGTTTGAGTTGGGTCCTTTTACTGTTGGGATGGCTTCACTACCCAGAGGGAGTGACCCTGACAGGAGGATATAAGGCAGAGTAGGCCCTGCAAAGGGACAGCCAGTTTTCTTCACTGTCTTCCTCGCCTAACAAGCCAGTAAGACTCTCCCAGGGTTGGGCTGAGTCTCCTGGGCGTGTGGGCTGGGGGGGGGGGGTTGTGTGAGAAAACAGGGCTGATTGCAGAGGCCCCATAACTTTTTGCCCCCATTTTCCACTTTATGCTGGTGTTTTCCTGACTCTGATGGTGCCCTGGGTACTGCTAACCAGTCCCAGGGCCTGTGCTCTGTGTAAAATGGATATGCAAATTAGGCTAATTATAATTGGCCAAGTTAACCTACCTATAAGTCCCTGGTATATGGTAGGGCATGTAGGTTTAGGGACCACAGCATAGGTGGTGCACACCTAGGTGCATTGCTGAGGTGCCCAGTGTCATTTTAAAAGCAAGCCTGCCTTGCTGGCTGCTTTTAAATTAAAGTTATATGCAAATTCGACTTTGGAATTAAAGGTACTTCCAAAGTCTTAAACTACCTTATTTTTACATATAAGTCACCCCTAAGGTGTGCCCTATGTGCCCCTAGGGCTGGGTGCCATGTAACTATAAGCAGGGACTTTATAAAAATATATTTATAAGCCCTGGTGAGGTAAAAACAGCCAAATTCGTTTTTCCCTCATTGAAGTAAATGGCCTTCAAAGGCTAGAATGGGCAGACTTTATTTTAAATTTTAAAGTCTCCTTAAATGTTACATACCAAGAATTTGGTATCAAATTGATTGTTGTAATAAATCCCACAACTTCCAGTTGTGGGATTTAATATAACTTGTCCAGGTAAAAAGTTTAGACTTTACCTAAAAAGTTGCCAATTTCAGCTCTGCATTGTTTTTGCTGCTGTGCTCTGATTGGCCAGCCTGCAGCAGCTTCTGCCAGGCTACCTTGATGAGGTGTGAAGTGGCCTGACTTCACACAAAGGAATGTGCTTGGGGGAGAGAATCTCCCCTCAGCAGATGGTGAGGCAGGAAGGGGGAGGGCTGCCAAACTGGTCTTCAAAGGCAGAGAAGGACATTTGCAGCACCCAGCAACACCCCCACATCCTGCAACCCCAGACAACTAGGTGCCCCCTTGATTAGATTAGGAGAGGGCAGGAGAGGGGTGTGTTTATGATTTTTAGCCACACCAGTGGGTGGGCTCAGCCAGATGTAACCTCCAAAAATCAGATTCAGCCATGTTGGATTTTTGGAGACTGTTGCCTTTTGGGATGGATTTTTGCCACACTTCCCAGGAAGTGGTCATCACAGGGGGACGACCCTGTACCTGATTGGAGGACCAGGACCCCCCTGCTTTTCACCCAGGAGCAAGGATAAAACTGGCAGACCTGCACCCACGCCTCAGATCCCCTCCAGAATTCAACAAGAAAGGAACTAAAGAAGAAGAAGGACTGCCCTGCTGGACCCCTGGCCTGCACCTGGACCCTGCACTCAGAAGGACTGCACCAGCTGCACACTTGGGCTTCACCACAAGAAGGACTTTGCCTGGCTTCAACTGGTTCAAGGAGGGACTCCCTGTTTGCTACAGGTGAAAAATTGCTAAACCAGAGTCCCCTGCACCAACTCCTGAAGAAAGCGACCAGCTGACCACTGTCCAGTGGCCAAAAAGGAGTTTGCGCCAGGTGCATTCTGGGAGTTGAAGTCCGCACTTCCCAAGGACCATCACAGAAATTCTGGACCCTTGGGGTGAGCTGTGGACCCCAAAAGAACCTTAAAAGAACATTTGGGTGAAGCCCCAGAAGTTTGGAAAAGATTGGAGAATTTTTGAAAAAAAGCTCCATAAAGTGACCGACCCGACGCGGAAATTCTAGCCGACTTGCCTCAACCGCGACCCGGCCTGACTTCGTGGTTCGTCCCGGTAAAGAAAAAGATCCAAAAAAGAGACTAAGTCCGAACGTAAAAAGTTGACCGGGACCTCCCAGCCATCGTATCCGAGAAGGGCTCCATGGACGTCGGACAAAGATCCAGGTTTACCCCGGTCGAAGGATTTTCATCTCGAAAAAACGACTAAGTCCGAAGGTAAAAATCACCACCGAGGAAACCGACTTCGCGTATCCGGACAAGGGCTCCAGGAGGTCGGGTTCAACTGGCAGGTTCGTCCCGGTGAAGAAAAACTTCAAAAAATGAGACTAAGTCAGAAGGTAACTTTTTAACCGAGGCCTCCCGCGACTTGTAGCCGAGCAGGGCTCCATCGCGGTCGGCCTGAAACTTTGACTTTGCCCCGGTCCTGGTGCAACCAGATGACCCGATTGGCGCTTTTTGTTTCTAAGCGCTAGAAAATAATAATACTTTAAAAATTCATATCTCCGGTTCCCCTGAACCGATTTTATTCGTTTTTGTGTCATTTTAAAGATAAAAATATAAGCTATTTTTATAAATTGGTTTCGGATTTTTAAACTGTTTCCTATGTTTTATTTAATTACTGTTTTGTGATATTTGAATGCTTTACACTTGGTCTCCTAAGTTAAGCCTTGACGCTCGATGCCAAGCTACCAAGGGTAGAGCTGGGATTAATTTACTGAGACCTAACTGTACCTATGTGGAGGTTGGTGGCTTGTTGCTAGGTGTAGGTACCTACCTGCCCTACCAATAACCCATTTTCCAACATAATTGGAAGCAGCGACGGGATCTTGTACTTGTGTTCAATATCACGTTACAGTTTTAGGTAAAACAAATTAAAAATCCTTTAAATTGTCCTAGTGCAAAAATTGTTTTTAATTTTTAATTTGGATTAATTTCAATTATTGAATTTTTGTAATTTTTCTAAATTCTTGTTTCCAATTTTTGCAAAAAGTTTTTGTTGACACAAAACTAGGGAACCATGGAGCTTGATCTGGCTAGCCTACCCACACTGACAGTAGTCCAGCTTAGGGGGTTGTGTATTGAAAGAGGGTTGCCTGCAACCACTGATCTCAGGAAGCAAATCCTGATCACATCCCTGACAGCATGGGCTGAGGCCCAAGAGGTAGAGTCAGAAGAAGCTCCAGAGGAGGGAGAAAGTAGGGAGGATGCAAGCTCTAACCACTCAGGGGAGGGAAGGCATCTGAGCCTAAGTGAGGATGAGGAAGAACGGTCCTCAGTAGATACAGTCACTAGGGGCAGGCCCAAAGCTAGTGGTGGGAAGGGGGTCCTTTCAGGAGGAGAGAACCCATCCATCAGAGAAAGAGAGCAGGAGGCCCAGCTAGCATACATAGCTTTGGAAGCAGAGAAGCTGGCCCTAGAAAAGAAAAAGTGGGCATACAAAGATAAAAGAGATGGAAGCAGCGATAAAGAAGCTGAGGTGTCCATGGGTGGGGGAGTTTGCCCCAGATTACCCAAGGGGGTAGTTCCTGCTTATGTAGAGGGGGATGACATAGATAAGTGGCTAGGGGCCTTTGAGAGGGCACTCCAAATGAGAAGGGTTAGGCCTCAATACTGGGGTTCCCTTTTGTGGGAGTTGGTCCCCAACTCAGGGAGGGATAGGCTTCTGACCTTAAGGGGGGAGGAGGCAGATTCATACCCTAGTATGAAGAGGTGCTTAGCCAAGAAGTTTGGTCTGACCCCAGAGCAATATAGAATGAAGTTCAGGGACACCCAGAAGGTCAGTACCCAGTCTTGGGTTGACTTTGTGGACATTTCACTAAAGGCACTAGAGGGCTGGATTATTGGTAACAAAGTAGATACTTATGAGGGGTTATGCAATCTGATCATGAGAGAGCACATCTTGACCAATTGTATCCAAGAAAGGTTATGCCAGCATCTAGTGGACTCTAAGCAGACCAACCCTAGAGAGCTAGGGGAGGCAGCTGATGAGTGGTTGAGAACCAGGGTGGTTGTCAAGTCCCAGGGGGGAGACTCCAAGAAGGGGGGGACAGGTCCCCAAAAACCTAAGGAGGGAGGTGGTAAGCCCACCACAGAGACTCCCTCTGTACCCCAGAACCCTAAGAAGGAGGAGAGTAAATCCCACTCCCACTCTGACAAGCAGAGACAGGGAGACCCAGGGTTAAAAAAACTCTTGGACAGTAGGGCTTGCTTTGACTGTCAGCAGACAGGTCACTTCAGAGGAGATGCAGCCTGTCCAAGGAAGGTGGTTAGCACTGGGCTGTCCAGTGTAGCCATAGAGGAGGATTCCTCAGATGATGAAGTCCTCCTAGCATTGTGCTGGGAGACAGGACCAGATGGTAAGCTGGTGATCCCTGAGGGTGGGAGTAGGCACTTCCACCACATTCAAGTGAATGGGATCCCTACCACTGGCCTGAGAGACACCTGTGCCAGTCACACTATAGTGAGTGACCGGTTAGTGACCCCAGACATGTATGTCCCAGGAAAGACAAAGAAAGTCAGGATAGCCACAGGGGAGGTCACCTCCAAACCTGTAGCCATAGTGCCCCTAGAGAGGGAGGGTATCCTTGACTGGATTAGGGTGGTAGTCAGTGCTGACCTTCCCCTAGATTGTATCCTGGGCAATGACCTCCCAGAGGTGAGTCTGGTCACAGATGGGGTGGTCGCCCAGGGCGCCCCCCCAACCCAAAGTCCTGGGGAGTCAGTCCCTATAGTTAGGAGACAGGGGTCCCCAAGAAAAGGAAAGAAGAAAAGGAAGGGTAGGCCACTCTTTAAGAGAGTTCCAGGGAGCCAAAGGCCTTCTGCCCCAGTAGGGGGGGAGCCCAGAGTTGGCACTGGTGAGGCCTCCCCTGACCCCAAGGAAGTCCTGAGTAGTCAGGCAGCTGTCCAGATGCAGGGTGTTGCCCCTGCACTGACAGAAGGGAGAGTGGAAGGAGGGTGTCTGCCACAGGAAGTGGTAGCCCCCACTCTAGACAGCAAGAGGGGTGCCAGGACCTCACAATTGCCCCTAAAGCAGCTCAGCCACCTGTCAGTGGAGAGATTAGGGTGTGGTTCTGGGTACTGACAGCTGTCAGTAGCCTCTGCTGGGTGCTAGCCTTCCTGGCAGCACTGTACTTGGCCTGGGAGGCAGACCCCAGGGCCAATAGCAAAGTAGGCCCCCTGACCCTATTGGTCATGGTGAGGTTGCTCAAGTGTTGGGTGACCTCTTTGTGTAAGCTAGGTGTTGCCCTAGCAAAGTTAAGAGTAGGGGAGGTGGGCACCTCACTACCCAAGTTGGCAGAGAGAGAGGGGGAAGACCCCCCTAGAGGGAAGTTTCAGTTTGAGTTGGGTCCTTTTACTGTTGGGATGGCTTCACTACCCAGAGGGAGTGACCCTGACAGGAGGATATAAGGCAGAGTAGGCCCTGCAAAGGGACAGCCAGTTTTCTTCACTGTCTTCCTCGCCTAACAAGCCAGGAAGACTCTCCCAGGGTTGGGCTGAGTCTCCTGGGCGTGTGGGCTGGGGGGGGGGGTTGTGTGAGAAAACAGGGCTGATTGCAGAGGCTCCATAACTTTTTGCCCCCATTTTCCACTTTATGCTGGTGTTTTCCTGACTCTGATGGTGCCCTGGGTACTGCTAACCAGTCCCAGGGCCTGTGCTCTGTGTAAAATGGATATGCAAATTAGGCTAATTATAATTGGCCAAGTTAACCTACCTATAAGTCCCTAGTATATGGTAGGGCATGTAGGTTTAGGGACCACAGCATAGGTGGTGCACACCTAGGTGCATTGCTGAGGTGCCCAGTGTCATTTTAAAAGCAAGCCTGCCTTGCTGGCTGCTTTTAAATTAAAGTTATATGCAAATTCGACTTTGGAATTAAAGGTACTTCCAAAGTCTTAAACTACCTTATTTTTACATATAAGTCACCCCTAAGGTGTGCCCTATGTGCCCCTAGGGCTGGGTGCCATGTAACTATAAGCAGGGACTTTATAAAAATAGATTTATAAGCCCTGGTGAGGTAAAAACAGCCAAATTCGTTTTTCCCTCATTGAAGTAAATGGCCTTCAAAGGCTAGAATGGGCAGACTTTATTTTAAATTTTAAAGTCTCCTTAAATGTTACATACCAAGAATTTGGTATCAAATTGATTGTTGCAATAAATCCCACAACTTCCAGTTGTGGGATTTAATATAACTTGTCCAGGTAAAAAGTTTAGACTTTACCTAAAAAGTTGCCAATTTCAGCTCTGCATTGTTTTTGCTGCTGTGCTCTGATTGGCCAGCCTGCAGCAGCTTCTGCCAGGCTACCTTGATGAGGTGTGAAGTGGCCTGACTTCACACAAAGGAATGTGCTTGGGGGAGAGAATCTCCCCTCAGCAGATGGTGAGGCAGGAAGGGGGAGGGCTGCCAAACTGGTCTTCAAAGGCAGAGAAGGACATTTGCAGCACCCAGCAACACCCCCACATCCTGCAACCCCAGACAACTAGGTGCCCCCTTGATTAGATTAGGGGAGGGCAGGAGAGGGGTGTGTTTATGATTTTTAGCCACACCAGTGGGTGGGCTCAGCCAGATGTAACCTCCAAAAATCAGATTCAGCCATGTTGGATTTTTGGAGACTGTTGCCTTTTGGGATGGATTTTTGCCACACTTCCCAGGAAGTGGTCATCACAGGGGGACGACCCTGTACCTGATTGGAGGACCAGGACCCCCCTGCTTTTCACCCAGGAGCAAGGATAAAACTGGCAGACCTGCACCCACGCCTCAGATCCCCTCCAGAATTCAACAAGAAAGGAACTAAAGAAGAAGAAGGACTGCCCTGCTGGACCCCTGGCCTGCACCTGGACCCTGCACTCAGAAGGACTGCACCAGCTGCACACTTGGGCTTCACCACAAGAAGGACTTTGCCTGGCTTCAACTGGTTCAAGGAGGGACTCCCTGTTTGCTACAGGTGAAAAATTGCTAAACCAGAGTCCCCTGCACCAACTCCTGAAGAAAGCGACCAGCTGACCACTGTCCAGTGGCCAAAAAGGAGTTTGCGCCAGGTGCATTCTGGGAGTTGAAGTCCGCACTTCCCAAGGACCATCACAGAACTTCTGGACCCTTGGGGTGAGCTGTGGACCCCAAAAGAACCTTAAAAGAACATCTGGGTGAAGCCCCAGAAGTTTGGAAAAGATTGGAGAACTTTTGAAAAAAAGCTCCATAAAGTGACCGACCCGAGGCAGAAATTCTAGCCGGCTTGCCTCAACCGCGACCGGGCCTGACTTCGTGGTTCGTCCCGGTAAAGAAAAAGATCCAAAAAAGAGACTAAGTCCGAACGTAAAAAGTTGACCGGGACCTCCCAGCCATCGTATCCGAGAAGGGCTCCATGGACGTCGGATCAAGATCCAGGTTTACCCCGGTCGAAGGATTTTCATCTTGAAAAAACGACTAAGTCCGAAGGTAAAAATCACCACCGAGGAAACCGACTTCGCGTATCCGGACAAGGGCTCCAGGAGGTCGGATTCAACTGGCAGGTTCGTCCCGGTGAAGAAAAACTTCAAAAAATGAGACTAAGTCAGAAGGTAACTTTTTAACCGAGGCCTCTCGCGACTTGTAGCCGAGCAGGGCTCCATCGCGGTCGGCCTGAAACTTTGACTTTGCCCCGGTCCTGGTGCAACCAGATGACCCGATTGGCGCTTTTTGTTTCTAAGCGCTAGAAAATAATAATACTTTAAAAATTCATATCTCCGGTTCCCCTGAACCGATTTTATTCGTTTTTGTGTCATTTTAAAGATAAAAATATAAGCTATTTTTATAAATTGGTTTTGGATTTTTAAACTGTTTCCTGTGTTTTATTTAATTACTGTTTTGTGATATTTGAATGCTTTACACTTTGTCTCCTAATTTAAGCCTTGACGCTCGATGCCAAGGTACCAAGGGTAGAGCTGGGATTAATTTACTGAGACCTAACTGTACCTATGTGGAGGTTGGTGGCTTGTTGCTAGGTGTAGGTACCTACCTGCCCTACCAATAACCCATTTTCCAACATAATTGGAAGCAGCGACGGGATCTTGTACTTGTGTTCAATATCACGTTACAGTTTTAGGTAAAACAAATTAAAAATCCTTTAAATTGTCCTAGTGCAAAAATTGTTTTTAATTTTTAATTTGGATTAATTTCAATTATTGAATTTTTGTAATTTTTCTAAATTCTTGTTTCCAATTTTTGCAAAAAGTTTTTGTTGACACAAAACTAGGGAACCATGGAGCTTGATCTGGCTAGCCTACCCACACTGACAGTAGTCCAGCTTAGGGGGTTGTGTATTGAAAGAGGGTTGCCTGCAACCACTGATCTCAGGAAGCAAATCCTGATCACATCCCTGACAGCATGGGCTGAGGCCCAAGAGGTAGAGTCAGAAGAAGCTCCAGAGGAGGGAGAAAGTAGGGAGGATGCAAGCTCTAACCACTCAGGGGAGGGAAGGCATCAGAGCCTAAGTGAGGATGAGGAAGAACGGTCCTCAGTAGATACAGTCACTAGGGGCAGGCCCAAAGCTAGTGGTGGGAAGGGGGTCCTTTCAGGATGAGAGAACCCATCCATCAGAGAAAGAGAGCAGGAGGCCCAGCTAGCATACATAGCTTTGGAAGCAGAGAAGCTGGCCCTAGAAAAGAAAAAATGGGCATACAAAGATAAAAGAGATGGAAGCAGCGATAAAGAAGCTGAGGTGTCCATGGGTGGGGGAGTTTGCCCCAGATTACCCAAGGGGGTAGTTCCTGCTTATGTAGAGGGGGATGACATAGATAAGTGGCTAGGGGCCTTTGAGAGGGCACTCCAAATGAGAAGGGTTAGGCCTCAATACTGGGGTTCCCTTTTGTGGGAGTTGGTCCCCAACTCAGGGAGGGATAGGCTTCTGACCTTAAGGGGGGAGGAGGCAGATTCATACCCTAGTATGAAGAGGTGCTTAGCCAAGAAGTTTGGTCTGACCCCAGAGCAATATAGAATGAAGTTCAGGGACACCCAGAAGGTCAGTACCCAGTCTTGGGTTGACTTTGTGGACATTTCACTAAAGGCACTAGAGGGCTGGATTATTGGTAACAAAGTAGATACTTATGAGGGGTTATGCAATCTGATCATGAGAGAGCACATCTTGACCAATTGTATCCAAGAAAGGTTACGCCAGCATCTAGTGGACTCTAAGCAGACCAACCCTAGAGAGCTAGGGGAGGCAGCTGATGAGTGGTTGAGAACCAGGGTGGTTGTCAAGTCCCAGGGGGGAGACTCCAAGAAGGGGGGGACAGGTCCCCAAAAACCTAAGGAGGGAGGTGGTACGCCCACCACAGAGACTCCCTCTGTACCCCAGAACCCTAAGAAGGAGGAGAGTAAATCCCACTCCCACTCTGACAAGCAGAGACAGGGAGACCCAGGGTTAAAAAAACTCTTGGACAGTAGGGCTTGCTTTGACTGTCAGCAGACAGGTCACTTCAGAGGAGATGCAGCCTGTCCAAGGAAGGTGGTTAGCACTGGGCTGTCTAGTGTAGCCATAGAGGAGGATTCCTCAGATGATGAAGTCCTCCTAGCATTGTGCTGGGAGACAGGACCAGATGGTAAGCTGGTGATCCCTGAGGGTGGGAGTAGGCACTTCCACCACATTCAAGTGAATGGGATCCCTACCACTGGCCTGAGAGACACCTGTGCCAGTCACACTATAGTGAGTGACCGGTTAGTGACCCCAGACATGTATGTCCCAGGAAAGACAAAGAAAGTCAGGATAGCCACAGGGGAGGTCACCTCCAAACCTGTAGCCATAGTGCCCCTAGAGAGGGAGGGTATCCTTGACTGGATTAGGGTGGTAGTCAGTGCTGACCTTCCCCTAGATTGTATCCTGGGCAATGACCTCCCAGAGGTGAGTCTGGTCACAGATGGGGTGGTCGCCCAGGGCGCCCCCCCAACCCAAAGTCCTGGGGAGTCAGTCCCTATAGTTAGGAGACAGGGGTCCCCAAGAAAAGGAAAGAAGAAAAGGAAGGGTAGGCCACTCTTTAAGAGAGTTCCAGGGAGCCAAAGGCCTTCTGCCCCAGTAGGGGGGGAGCCCAGAGTTGGCACTGGTGAGGCCTCCCCTGACCCCAAGGAAGTCCTGAGTAGTCAGGCAGCTGTCCAGATGCAGGGTGTTGCCCCTGCACTGACAGAAGGGAGAGTGGAAGGAGGGTGTCTGCCACAGGAAGTGGTAGCCCCCCACTCTAGACAGCAAGAGGGGTGCCAGGACCTCACAATTGCCCCTAAAGCAGCTCAGCCACCTGTCAGTGGAGAGATTAGGGTGTGGTTCTGGGTACTGACAGCTGTCAGTAGCCTCTGCTGGGTGCTAGCCTTCCTGGCAGCACTGTACTTGGCCTGGGAGGCAGACCCCAGGGCCAATAGCAAAGTAGGCCCCCTGACCCTATTGGTCATGGTGAGGTTGCTCAAGTGTTGGGTGACCTCTTTGTGTAAGCTAGGTGTTGCCCTAGCAAAGTTAGGAGTAGGGGAGGTGGGCACCTCACTACCCAAGTTGGCAGAGAGAGAGGGGGAAGACCCCCCTAGAGGGAAGTTTCAGTTTGAGTTGGGTCCTTTTACTGTTGGGATGGCTTCACTACCCAGAGGGAGTGACCCTGACAGGAGGACATAAGGCAGAGTAGGCCCTGCAAAGGGACAGCCAGTTTTCTTCACTGTCTTCCTCGCCTAACAAGCCAGGAAGACTCTCCCAGGGTTGGGCTGAGTCTCCTGGGCGTGTGGGCTGGGGGGGGGGGGGTTGTGTGAGAAAACAGGGCTGATTGCAGAGGCCCCATAACTTTTTGCCCCCATTTTCCACTTTATGCTGGTGTTTTCCTGACTCTGATGGTGCCCTGGGTACTGCTAACCAGTCCCAGGGCCTGTGCTCTGTGTAAAATGGATATGCAAATTATGCTAATTATAATTGGCCAAGTTAACCTACCTATAAGTCCCTAGTATATGGTAGGGCATGTAGGTTTAGGGACCACAGCATAGGTGGTGCACACCTAGGTGCATTGCTGAGGTGCCCAGTGTCATTTTAAAAGCAAGCCTGCCTTGCTGGCTGCTTTTAAATTAAAGTTATATGCAAATTCGACTTTGGAATTAAAGGTACTTCCAAAGTCTTAAACTACCTTATTTTTACATATAAGTCACCCCTAAGGTGTGCCCTATGTGCCCCTAGGGCTGGGTGCCATGTAACTATAAGCAGGGACTTTATAAAAATAGATTTATAAGCCCTGGTGAGGTAAAAACAGCCAAATTCGTTTTTCCCTCATTGAAGTAAATGGCCTTCAAAGGCTAGAATGGGCAGACTTTATTTTAAATTTTAAAGTCTCCTTAAATGTTACATACCAAGAATTTGGTATCAAATTGATTGTTGTAATAAATCCCACAACTTCCAGTTGTGGGATTTAATATAACTTGTCCAGGTAAAAGGTTTAGACTTTACCTAAAAAGTTGCCAATTTCAGCTCTGCATTGTTTTTGCTGCTGTGCTCTGATTGGCCAGCCTGCAGCAGCTTCTGCCAGGCTACCTTGATGAGGTGTGAAGTGGCCTGACTTCACACAAAGGAATGTGCTTGGGGGAGAGAATCTCCCCTCAGCAGATGGTGAGGCAGGAAGGGGGAGGGCTGCCAAACTGGTCTTCAAAGGCAGAGAAGGACATTTGCAGCACCCAGCAACACCCCCACATCCTGCAACCCCAGACAACTAGGTGCCCCCTTGATTAGATTAGGAGAGGGCAGGAGAGGGGTGTGTTTATGATTTTTAGCCACACCAGTGGGTGGGCTCAGCCAGATGTAACCTCCAAAAATCAGATTCAGCCATGTTGGATTTTTGGAGACTGTTGCCTTTTGGGATGGATTTTTGCCACACTTCCCAGGAAGTGGTCATCACAGGGGGACGACCCTGTACCTGATTGGAGGACCAGGACCCCCCTGCTTTTCACCCAGGAGCAAGGATAAAACTGGCAGACCTGCACCCACGCCTCAGATCCCCTCCAGAATTCAACAAGAAAGGAACTAAAGAAGAAGAAGGACTGCCCTGCTGGACCCCTGGCCTGCACCTGGACCCTGCACTCAGAAGGACTGCACCAGCTGCACACTTGGGCTTCACCACAAGAAGGACTTTGCCTGGCTTCAACTGGTTCAAGGAGGGACTCCCTGTTTGCTACAGGTGAAAAATTGCTAAACCAGAGTCCCCTGCACCAACTCCTGAAGAAAGCGACCAGCTGACCACTGTCCAGTGGCCAAAAAGGAGTTTGCGCCAGGTGCATTCTGGGAGTTGAAGTCCGCACTTCCCAAGGACCATCACAGAACTTCTGGACCCTTGGGGTGAGCTGTGGACCCCAAAAGAACCTTAAAAGAACATCTGGGTGAAGCCCCAGAAGTTTGGAAAAGATTGGAGAATTTTTGAAAAAAAGCTCCATAAAGTGACCGACCCGAGGCGGAAATTCTAGCCGGCTTGCCTCAACCGCGACCCGGCCTGACTTCGTGGTTCGTCCCGGTAAAGAAAAACATCCAAAAAAGAGACTAAGTCCGAACGTAAAAAGTTGACCGGGACCTCCCAGCCATCGTATCCGAGAAGGGCTCCATGGACGTCGGATCAAGATCCAGGTTTACCCCGGTCGAAGGATTTTCATCTTGAAAAAACGACTAAGTCCGAAGGTAAAAATCACCACCGAGGAAACCGACTTCGCGTATCCGGACAAGGGCTCCAGGAGGTCGGATTCAACTGGCAGGTTCGTCCCGGTGAAGAAAAACTTCAAAAAATGAGACTAAGTCAGAAGGTAACTTTTTAACCGAGGCCTCCCGCGACTTGTAGCCGAGCAGGGCTCCATCGCGGTCGGCCTGAAACTTTGACTTTGCCCCGGTCCTGGTGCAACCAGATGACCCGATTGGCGCTTTTTGTTTCTAAGCGCTAGAAAATAATAATACTTTAAAAATTCATATCTCCGGTTCCCCTGAACCGATTCTATTTGTTTTTGTGTCATTTTAAAGATAAAAATATAAGCTATTTTTATAAATTGGTTTTGGATTTTTAAACTGTTTCCTGTGTTTTATTTAATTACTGTTTTGTGATATTTGAATGCTTTACACTTGGGGGGTCATTCTGACTCCCGCCGGGCGCGGTCACCGCGCGCCCGGCGGGAGCCGCCAAAATACCGTACCGCGGTCGGAAGACCGCGGCGGGTATTTTGAGTTTTCCCCTGGGCTGGCGGGCGGCCTTCAAAAGGCCACCCGCCAGCCCAGGGGAAAACGACCTTCCCACCATGAATCCGGCTCGTAATCGAGCCGGCGGAGTGGGAAGGTGCGACGGGTGCTACTGCACCCGTCGCGTATTTCACTGTCTGCTATGCAGACAGTGAAATACAAGCGGGGCCCTCTTACCGGGGCCCCTGCAGTGCCCATGCCATTGGCATGGGCACTGCAGGGGCCCCCAGGGGCCCCGCGACACCCCCTACCGCCATCCTGTTCCTGGCGGGCGAACCGCCAGGAACAGGATGGCGGTAGGGGGTGTCAGAATCCCCAAGGCGGCGCAGCATGTTGCGCCGCCTTGGAGGATTCTGACGGGCAGCGGAAAACCGGCGGGAGACCGCCGGTTTTCCTGCACTGACCGCGGCCAAAGCGCAGCGGTCAGAATGCCCTGCGGGGCCCCGCCGGTCTGTCGGCGGTGCTCCCGCCGACCCTGGCCCCGGAATGACCCCCTTTGTCTACCAAGGGTAGAGCTGGGATTAATTTACTGAGACCTAACTGTACCTATGTGGAGGTTGGTGGCTTGTTGCTAGGTGTAGGTACCTACCTGCCCTACCAATAACCCATTTTCCAACACTTTGGGCCTCATTATGACCCTGGCGGGCGGCGGAGGCCGCCCGCCAGGATGCCGCCCTCCATAATACCGCTCCGCGGTCAGAAGACCGCGGAGGGTATTATGAGTTTTTCCCTGGGCTGGCGGGCGGTCTCCAAAAGACCGCCCGCCAGCCCAGGGAAAAACTCCCTTCCCACGAGGATGCCGGCTCGTAATCGAGCCGGCGGAGTGGGAAGGTGCGACGGGTGCTACTGCACCTGTCGCGAATTTCACTGTCTGCTAAGCAGACAGTGAAATACTAGCGGGGCCCTCTTATGGGGGCCCCTGCAGTGCCCATGCCATTGGCATGGGCACTGCAGGGGCCCCCAGGGGCCCCACGACAATCCTTACCGCCATCCTGTTCCTGGCGGGCGAGCCGCCAGGAACAGGATGGTGGTAAGGATTGTCAGAATCCCCTCGGCGGCGCAGCGAGCTGCGCCGCCTTGGAGGATTCTTAGGGGCAGTGGAAAACCGGCGGGAGACCGCCGGTTTTCCCGTTCTGACCGCGGCCAAAGCGCCGCGGTCAGAATGACCAAGGGAGCACCGCCAGCCTGTCGGCGGTGCTCCCGCCCCCGTTGGCCCTGGCGGTTCTGTACCGCCAGGGTCATAATGAGGCCCTTTGTGTTTCACCACTGCGCATATTAGTTGCTCAATGTTCACCAGTAGCACATTATATGTTTTGTTCAGTTTAGCCGCCTATTGGCTTTGACATGATATTAGACATTGCATTTTGTATTCAGTTCAGCTGCCTATTGGCTTTGACATGATATTAGACATTGCATTTTGTATTCAGCTCAGCTGCCTATTGGCTTTGACACGACACTAGACATTATATTTGATATTTAGGTTAGCTGCCTATTGCCTTTAACGTGGAGTTAGACATTGCAGTTGAGAATCCAAACTGTATTTTTCCAAGCTGTGTTTTTGCCACAAGATGAACCAAACTGTTTTTCTCACACTAGACTAGACCTGATAAGAGAGAGTACATTTGGTGTTTACCTTCTTGCTCGGGCTTGGGAAGAGGAGGAGCCTAGGAGATCTGGCCAGTCTCCAAAGGCTTGCGTAGTCTTCCCAGGTCTGAGAGGAGGGGGCACGCTTTTGTAACGGATGACACGGGCTTTAGAGAATTAGATTCAAATCTGCCTGACTTCGGACTGGAACTTGGCGCCAGTTGCCAGTCTCCCGTGTGGGTAGATTATCTCTTTCTCGCAGTTGACTGGAGTCATCAACTTGCAGACCCTAGAAAGATGAAGCTGTAAATAGTTTCTCACACGGTGAAGTATTTGTTTTGCTTTGCATTCAATATCTTATAAATATAACCTGCTGTGTACATTGCAAATATATTTTGTTTTCATTGAACTTGTGCTTGAAATCTATTAATTCGTCTCTCACGAACTTGTGGTTTTAGAAGAATTAACAACAATAAAAGTCTTCTTTGAACTCAGAAGTGCATTCTTGATATGTTCTGTAAGCTCTGAAAACGAGATAAGAAGGAAAGCAGAACACCCCTTCTGTGAGGTGCCTGGATCCCCATATGGTGCACCGTTCTGTGGAGTACCCAGCACTTGTGGGAGTCAGGTGTGGGCCGTTGTGGCCCATGACAATTGCGAATTTACGGACTGGCCATTGGCCTTGTTTGCACTGTTTGGCTCAGTGATCTTCTTATTAAAGTTTATGTGTGGCCTGTGTTTGGGCTGCACGCAGTTACACCCTGGTGTTTGTTAATTTTTTTATGGGTGTGGGGCTTTTGTTACTACTTGGGTCAAGTTGCATTTGTCTTCGGTCGGGTACGTTCCTCTTGGTGTGGGGTGTATGACTTGTGCTGCTGGGAAGGGTTGTGGGGGCGTTGCCTGATGGGTGGAGTGGGTGGGTATGTAACTGTGCCCTTTCCTCCCTTGTTTCGTAGGTTGCAGTACTTACCGTTGTCGTCTTCGTCGGTGGTCTAGGTTGTGTAGGTATATGGCAAGGAGCAGGACTGGCATGATCTGTAGCTCTCTATCCATGGCTGCCACTGCACGTTCTGTGGGACTCCGGTATGTGGTTCCTTATATTTGGTTCATTTCCGTCTGGCTTTGTGTGGCGGTGGTTCCCGCCCCGGAACTGGCGGCGGAATGGTGGTTCATAATTTGATGGGCGGGTT
Source organism: Pleurodeles waltl (assembly GCF_031143425.1). Taxonomy (NCBI): domain Eukaryota; kingdom Metazoa; phylum Chordata; class Amphibia; order Caudata; family Salamandridae; genus Pleurodeles; species Pleurodeles waltl. The sequence goes on along the minus strand of NC_090438.1, from coordinate 14,990,929 downwards.
AGGCCTTTCCGACGGCCTGTGGGCGGACTCTGCCTTCGTCGGCGGGACTCCTCTCCTGGCAGTGGGTGATTCGCGGGATGCATGTGTTTCGTTTGGATTATTATTTGACAGTCGGGACTGCTCCTCTGTTGGCGGTTTCAACCGCCACCGCCTGCGTAGCGGAACGGATCGCCATGTTCATAATGAGGGCCACAGATAGGAGCACCAAATAAACTATAAACAAACAACAGGCTTACTGCTCTCAAGAAGGATGTGGATCTAACAAGCATGAGACAACATGGAAACCAGCTGAGCAATCCAGGACAGTGCTGACAACACACCGGCCTAACTATGAGGAGTAAATTAGGAGAGATGAGGCACAGCACCAGATAAAGGACTAACAAGAGGTCAGAGACTAGGAACACCGGGGACACTGACCAGGAAGAAAGCAACAAAAATTGGGGAAGGGAGTAAGGGTGTGGACTACGCATCAGATAAGAGCTGATTCAACTAATGATTCATTACCAGGCATAGGTCTTATGTGGGGCTCTGCTACCTATGATCTTGAACTGACCTCAGACCCATAAGTGAGTAGAGCAGGGATCTACAGTTAGATTCTTCTAAGTTTCCACTAGCCCATCTTTTACATCCTCCAGTGCCCTTGAGTACCTAGAGTTGTGTTTCTGCCCCAAGCCTTAATTCTGAAAGGTGACTACTTCCTCTAGAAGAAGTGCAGTGTCCTAATGTCTTGTACGTCTCCTGTGCACATATGATAAGATGCTGTGAGGCTACAATATAATGTTCACTGCCACACTCTACCCATGCCTACTTTCTGACCATGGCACTAATTTTTATATTTCTTCTCAATCTAACACTTTTTTGAGACACTTATTAACCAAGATCTTCACACATAAGCAAACAATACCGTGAATGATGAATGTTTAGAGATTAGACTTCAGGCAGCCCATACTAGTTTTGAATACAATATAAAAACACAAATAAATAAATCAATATCATTTACCTGCCAGGGCTTTAGATGTTGTACGTTGGCACAACTGCTGTTCTGTAAGGGTCCCATCCCAGGTGTGCATGCGTTCAGGTCCTGCAGGGCATGTGCCAGGGCATACACTGCCAGATAAATGTGATAAGTATAACTCATATCAGACAATACAAACATTGACTCAAGATCTTCAAGCACCTCTGTGCCAGTGCACTGAAGGTCCAAATCCTTAGCGCCCATTGGCCCTGATCCTGAAGTGCTGGTATTGTTTGACCACTTACACCCAAAGGCTGCCTCCCAGAAGCAATGGATGAACATGTCTTCAGGAAACCTGTTAGGGTGAAGGCATTCTAAGAACTGTTCAAATCCAGGCAGGTCTGGGGCATGGAGCACTAATGCCAGAGAACCATTCAGTAGTCTCAAAGACGACCTTGGAAAAAAATGTGGAGTTATTGTTAAACCTGGGAAAATCCATACTTTATCATTTACGTTTAGGTCACTCAGCTCCAGCAGAAGAGTTTTAAGTTCCATTTCAATACAATTGCAGATGATTACCCTGGCAGAGGAGCTCCTTATCCTCTCAGCGATGCTCCTCATCTTTTCCTTTGAGTACTTGACATGAATTTTCTCCCAGTATGACACACAGATTCCCACACTCTTCAGATCCTCCTTCAGATCCTTAATCCACATGTAGAAGATGTCATTATCTTCAGATACAAGCCCTATCCAAGTCCAACCAAAGTAATTCAATAAAAATGCAAATGCCGTAGCCTGAGGTCTCATGGGTGGCACGGTGTGTAGGAATGATGGGAACTGGGTTTTGTCACTCAGCACATCATGGACTGCTGAATAACTGACCTAAAAAAGAAACAATAACCTGTATCCTATTAGGATTTCTCTGCTCATTCAAGGCATGTAGACATTTTAATTTCCAGGATTTGATGGGGTATCACAAGATAAAACATGCAAATAGTTAAAAAGTATACCTTTTGTAAGTGATACCTATGTATCAGAGATATGCTTTACAAACAAATCCATCAAATGTTCTCTTCTTTTAATTCAGTGCTGAAAATAAATGAATGTATTTGTTTTGAAAAGGTGAGGGGAGAAAACAATGTATAGGTAAATGTTGCCTGAACATAACTACATTTCTTGACATCTAATGCAGTCACTTCCAAATACAACCCCAATACAAACACCCCCTATGACACGCACACACACACATACCCCACACACATACATATATAACCCCCACACACTGATACTCAGTTTTAATTAGATGTTGATGCACTGAGTCAATCAGCTGATCCCTCTGCAGCGCTATAGACATGGATGCTGATGACAGCCTTTGCATCACTAGCTCACTGTTATCTTTGTCCCTAGTGCACAATCATATGCAGTGTATTTGAGCTTGTAAGATACATCATTGAGAATTGCCCTCTCTGCAGAGTCACCCCAAACATTTTAACTGTTCTCTTCAACTTTTTACTGAATTTGTTTTTGTTCACCTTGGGACACTGTGCACTTTACTACTGTTGAAAAATGCTAATTTACATATGGTCTCTCCCAAAAACAATGTCTGATTGGTATATACCTAATTGGCATATTTAATGTATTTATAAGTCCCTACTGCATGTTCCCAGGGCCAGAAGATTACATGATACCAGTGGGCCTGCAGCACTGCTTGTGCCACCCACTTAAGTAGCACATATCTTCGGCCCCAACAAAACCACATGGGATGACTCCTGGTGGCCCACCGCCCTAGGCCCCGCACCCACTCCCGCAAACCACGCACGAAACCTCGGCATCATCCTGGACCCCTCACTCTCCATGACACAGAAAATCAATGCTCTAACCTCCTCCTGCTTCCACACACTCAGCACTCTAAAAAAATCCTTCAAATGGATTCCCCCAGAGACCAGGAAGACAGTCACCCATGCATTCATCAGCAGCAGACTAGACTACTGTAACGCCCTCTACGCCGGCACCACACTCAAACTGAAACGCGAACTCCAGAGAATCCAGAACACAGCCGCACGCCTCATCCTTGGCCTCCCCCGCCACGAACGAATCTCACCACACCTCAAATCCCTTCACTGGCTCCCCATAGACAAGAGAATCACATTCAAGATCCTCATCCACGCACACAAATCCCTCCACAACACCGGCCCAACCTACCTCAACGAAAGAGTGAACTTCCACACTCCCACACACAACCTCCGATCAGCCGACCTCATCCTAGCCACAGTCCCCCGCATCCAACGCACCACCACAGGAGGCAGGTCTTTCTCCTACCTCACCCTCAAAACCTGGAACTCCCTCCTCACTAACCTTCGCAAAACCAAAGACCTCCTGCTCTTCAGAAAGAACCTCAAGACATGGTTGTTCGAACAGTGACCCTCCTTGTCACCCCCTGATCCCCCTCGATCCTCCCCCAAGCACCTTGAGACCCTCACAGGTGAGCAGCGCGCTCTATAAATCTTTTTGATTGATTGATTGATTGATTGACATAAAAACAGGTCCCAGCCATTGCAGTCTCAATGCAGAATTACACTCAACTTGGCATTTAAAACCTCCTGCAAAGCTGTAAACTTCCCTTTTATTATATATGTCACCCCTAAGGTACGCCTTTGGTAGCCCCCCATAGGGTAGGTTGCTATTTATTTAAAAGACAGCGCATATACTTTTAAGTTTTACATGTCCTGTTAGTGAAAAAAAACAAAATTAATTTTTAACTACTGTGAGTCCTACCCTTCTCACAGGATAACACTGGGGATTCCTTATTACATTTAATAAGCTGTAATTTCTCATTGAGAATGAGTAGATATATCATGTTTAGTACCTATGGGATTGTAATAATACATTCTCGCTACTGGTAATATTGGATTTATTGTTGCACATTTGAAAATGTCACTTTTAGAAAGTTGTAATTTTCCTGCTCTTAGACCTGTTGCCTGCAGCATGTCTCCAATGCAAGTTTGGGCTGGGTGACAGCTGGAATCTGTGTATTCCCTCTAGACAGCCACACACAAAGAGAGCTTAGATGTGACTGATGGGCCATCAATATTCAGATCGGCTACCCTGGGCAGGATGGGAAGGAGGAAAAGACACTTACACCTGAATAGGCAGTGTCTTGTTCCAACACAAGGTCTGTATACTCCCTGTAGGGAGCATGGAGTCAGGACATGAAGACAGGACCTCTGTGCACTTCAACGACCGTTTTTTTAAGCCACCCCCACTTCAAAAGGCACAGCTAGATATAAGTACATATCCTCTGGCGCTACCAAATTGTTACACTACTTTACCTGTAAAGAACTCTCCGAGGAAGAAAGACTGCTGTGCTACTACAAGGACTGCCACTCTGGAGGATCTCCTTCTCTGCTGTACTGCCCTGCTGACTGTTGTCATCTGCCCTGCTGAGGAAGGACTAGACCCATCTTGATTTGAAAAATGTTATTTTGGCCACTGGGCCATAAAAGCACATAACATACAAACAAATAAATTTGAATATAAAATATAAAATAATTACAGTACATTTATATAATTGAGCCTAAAATCCTTAATACGCATCATAAAACATCATCCAGTGCATATAAACTGTTCGAACAAATGCAAGTGGAGAAAAAGGCCCTCATTATGATCTCGGTGGTAAAAACCGCCGAGATCAGCGCTGGCGGTCAACAGAAGACCACCAGCGTGACTACCCCCCTGCCGGCTGTATAATGTTTTCCCTGCTGGGCCGGCGGGCGGGAACAGTTTTTCCGCCCACTGGCCCAGCAGGGAAAAGGGCCGCAACATTGACAGTGGCTCCAAATGGAGCCGCCGCCAATATAGGTGTGCGGCGGGTGCAGTGGCACCTGTCTCGCAGATCACTTGACCTGCGTGATGGGGCACTGCACGGGGGCCCCTGCACTGCCCATGCCAAGTGCATGGGCAGTGCAGGGTTTGCCAGGGGGGCCCCGGAGCACCCCTTCCTCCAGCCTTTACCTGGTGGGGGAACCCGCCAGGGAATGGCTGGTGGAAAAAGGGATCATTATCCGAAGGGCAGCACTGCTTGCAGTGCTGCCCTGTCGTAAAATGATTTCATCCACCGTCATGCTGCCTGGCGGTGGAAGCCTGGTGGTGGAGGAGGGCCGCTCACGGTGCAGATTATATGGCTTGCAGACCGCCGTGCCAGTGGCGGTCTTTGCCACCGGCGTGGCGGTCTGAACCACCAGGGTTCATAATGACCCCCACAGTCTTTGTTCTAAGAATCCACATGGCTCCAAGAAACTTAGCAACAGCGGTGACCAGAACCAGGTGGGTATCTGATCTGAAAATTCGAAGTGAAACAGAGTTTCTAAGAACACCCAGCCACCTACAAGCAGGGGCAAGCATTTACTATGAGGTCTTACATAAGCAGGGCAATCAAATAAAACTTGATGCAGGTATTCATTAGGGGTGTTATAGGCTGGGCAAGTTATTACCCCCTCTGATGACCAGTGGCTGGTAAACGATCTGAGTAGTAGACTTCCTGCACGAAACTGGAAATAAAACTTCCTATCTTTAGGAACTGAAATTGCATCCCATAATACCTTGTAGTGTAGCCATTTTTTAATTTTTTATGTAGCTTCATGCACGTTAGGTTAACATATTAGGTCTCTGTGCACTTTGCCCTAGATACATTTTATTTAGCCTTGCACTGTTATTTTACAATAACCAGTTTTACGGTCTTTTTTTTTTATTTATATCACACTGTTTAGCTTAGTTCAGCACTGTGTTCTCAAACAGTGCATTCTTGCTCACCCTGTGCTTCAGTCAAGGCTACAGTCTGGTACATTGCCGGTAAACGTGATAGAAGTTTAGTCTCCAGTGTTCGTAGAAAACACGCATTCTTACGATTACAGCCCTTTGCTCAGGTATGAGGGTTGATGTCCTCCCTGGGTAACCTGAAAGGCAGGCTTAGAGCTTTACATGCTGTGCTCAGAATATAACTTAGAGAGAACCTAATCTAGTTGCACTATGATAGCCTTATTCTTGTGCTTCACTCTCATCGTTACTATTTTAATCCTACTGTGTTGTGTAGTTCTTGTTATTGCAGCTCACTCTTAGCTATCTAAAATGCAGTCGTTTTATTAAACCAATCTTTAAAACTTAAACTGCCTTTGTCATTTCTATATGAGACCGTACTGTGTATGAGAGAACCGGTTGTGACCTGAGTGACCACGACTTCCCTGGGAAGTACTAAGATGTCATGCGCTCGGCTGCCCAATTGTCACTTCCCTTCGGGAGAGATGAGGCACTGCTGGTTAGCCAGAGCAAAACCCGGATTTGGGGTGACAAGGGTCCTTCGCCGTGGGTCAGACTTAGTCCCCCACACTGAGAACGATCTTGCCGCCCAAAAATCCAGTAGTCTCATTAGGATAATGAGAGCCTACGTGACATGGCGCCACCAACGTTTGGTCTGGCTCTAATTTCGGGTCCACCGGTTTATCTCGGTCTCATATAATATAATGATCCCTCAGTTCCTTCTGCGGAGACGTTCGTGTCACTGAGGATTTCCGCCACCACGGTATAGGTAATCCTAATTACAGTGGATGGTTGTTCAAGCTTGAACCTTAAAAGGATAACGAACCCATCTTGGTGTGCCTTCTCTGAACTCTTAGTGCTTTTATATTGTTGAATCCCCAGGTTGTACAAATAGCTCTTAACATGAGACAACCGCTCACGGCACATTTGCTAGCACACAGCCTCACGGCCCAGGGTGGTCCGGTCACGTTTGTGGTGGACGTCCACGCAGCCTATAGAACAGAACTTTTTTACTCTTCGGTCACATTTCCAGAAGTTGATGGGAATACAAATACATTCCATACATATACAGTAGCGAACGCGCCTGGACAATACAGGGCGTATGCATACTTAGAGATACCTCTATCTTATCAAGAACATAATAATTGGCTTGATGACGCCCTACCCCATACAATATTACCTGTAAGGTTAGGTCCACTAAGTAATGATGGTCCTACCTGGCCTTTATTGGCCACATATACACCACATCCTGCGGCTGCAAATATGGCAGTTGCTGAGGTTCGACACTTATATACTGACTTAACGGCAATATATAGACGCTTAGTACAATTTGTGATGCAGACACTAAATACCAACCCAGCGCGTGCTGCTCCAGCACAACCACACGCAGTAACACCAGGTATAAACCCGGTGACTGTACACTCCATTATGGGTAAAGTCCCAGCAAAACGGGAGGAGACTCCATTTTGGCTGGCGCAAAAAATTAATACACTGGAGGCAGTATTTCCCCACAAGGGACCTCAGGACAAACATAGAATACCAACTATGTGTTTACCCTTTGGGATGGTTCCCACAGTGGAACATTGTAATACATGGGGCACACTGTTTGCTGCTCTCTATACAACGGCACACGGTACACCGACATTAGCCAACCTACCGGAAGTGCTTAGACAAATTCAGGATGAATAAGGGGCAGCCCCGGCCTTAGATTTAGGAATGCAACTGATGGGCAACTATGCCACGGTTTCTTCGATAATCCTAAGCAATCTTAAAGGGGAAGCAGTTGCACTTGCAGTGCGCATGCGTCTTCGTGACATCCTGCAACAAGATCAGGAGCGGGAACTGCCTAAAATAATAGCGGAAACATATTCCAGTATCGGTCGAGATAGCCTGGGGGCTAGACCGCAAAAACCTCAATTTCAGGGAAAAAATTCTAAAAATAATACTAAACAGCAACCTCAGGGTAATAAGAAGCGATGGGAGAAAAAACGACAAACACCCAAAAAAGAAAGGGGAGAATCTCCACGTGCGGAGACCCCGCAGAATAGGTAGAAATAGAGATAATATAAAAACGCCTGATAGATATCAATATACTGATACACGCCAATCTCGTTCCTTTCAGGACTCATCGGAAAAGAGAAATGAGAGAGGTGGGCGGTCAGAGCGGAGAACAGAGTACGTGAAAACGAGACAGGAATCACAACGCTCTTCAGAGGTTTCTGTCAAGAAGGAAGAGAAAGTGATACAATAAAAACAACAGTTTAAAAAGAAAAAGGTGGCATCAGTCTCAGTTAGACATGCCACTCAGGAAGAGGGTTCTCTTGAAGAACAAGACATGGGCTCTAGCACTGCTAGACAGCGCAGCAGAGGTCACAATAGTTTGCCGGAATCTTATAGAGCATCTGGAGGTGAAAGCAACTGATGACTTCATACAAGTAGAAATAGCAGATATGTGTGTCTCCGAAACCGTATACAGTGACTTTACAATTGGAAGGAGACATTGAACGCACTATATACGCAATCTTTTGGGATCGTGTAGTTAAGATATATGACATTTTGCTGGCCGAACAAGATTGGCCGCCTGATTTTGTCCGCACCTGCCCAGCTGGGGAGGAGGTTATTAAACCTTCCTTCTCGCCCCTTGTTCCAGAGGAACTCGCTGAGTCCTGTTCTATAAAATGGGCTCTCGCACAGGCACCTGCGTTATATAGAAATCACGTAGGGTGGGATAGGGATTCTCCATATCATACAATTCCTATTAAAGGTGAGCCTCAGCCACAACCGCAGTATCCCATAAAACATGAAGCAAGGGCACCGGTGAGAGAAATACTTACACAATTAGAATACCAGGGGGTAATTGAACCCTGTGTCTCACAGATGAATAATCCCTTATTCCCTGTAGCTAAACCGGACCATTCATATAGAATAGTCTTAGACTACAGACATTTGAACTGACATACACGTACATATGCTATACAAAATTCACATTGCGCTGCACTAATGAGCAACATTGTGCAGAAAAAATATAAAACGACTTTGGATATCTCAAATGGATTCTTCTGCCAGAATATAGCACCTGAAAGCCGAGATTTAACAAGCTTTAGCGCGCTAGGCTCCCAGAAAAAATTCTGTAGTTTGCCGCAAGGGTATAAGAACAGCCCGGGACTGTTTGCAGCTCGTGTGACTGCTATTTTACACGAGTTAGACCCTGAAGCGTTGCCATATGTGGATGATATATATCTCACGGATGATGAGTTGCTACAACATTTAAGACGGGTAGCCCGCATTGTTGTAGGGCTTGCCGAAGTCGGCTACAAATTTAACTTCAAAAAATCGAAAATTGCCTTTCTCAGCGTCACATTCCTGGGATATGAGCTGTCGAATGAAGGTAAGAGCCTAGCGCCACAATTCTTAGAAAGGTGTGCACAATTGCAACCACCAAGTACGATTAAGAAACTCCAATCATTGTTGGGCTTTCTAAATTTTGGCAGAACATACATTCCTGATTATGCTACACGCATAAAACCTTTATACGAATGAATAAGTCCTTATTTTTCAAGCAAATTGTGGACAATTGAACATACACATACTCTTCGGGAGTTACAAGCACATATGCTAGCAGCGAAACATCTACACACACGGGACAATAAGACGCATTTGGTCATCAGGGTGATGGCTGGGGCCCTGGGTTTAATTATTTCATATTTAATGAGGGTGAGACAGTCCCGATTGGATAAAAGTCACACTTGTATTCTCCTGCTGAACAACGATTTGCACCCACAGAGAAAATACTCACTGCTGTACAGATGGCTGTTATTAAAGAGAGACCTCTTGCCCAGGGAAAACGCATTATTGTTGTTTCTCCTAACCGGCTCTTGAGGCTGTTACAAAAGCTAGCGTCCCGAATGCAAAAGCACTTCACCTGCGATGGATACAATGGGCTACGTCTTTAACAGCCACTGATGTAGACTACATTTTTGACCAAAAGTTACAAACTCAGGAATTTCTACAATATGAAGTTGAATATCCAGTTCCCGCTGACACGTTGCCTATTGATCAATATCAAGTAGTCATGTACACGGATGGCTCTGCGCAACCAGCGATTGGAACAAAACACCAATATTCTGCTGCATGTGCGGTAGTGAGCGGCTATATGTAGGGGGAGAAATTATGCCCCCAACATACTTATACACAGACCTTGGGGATTGTACAGCACAATTGGCTGAGCTAAAAGCTCCACTAATGGCACTAGAACATACATATCGGACGCAGTTCACACTGATTGTTTGTGATTCGTATTATTGTGTCCAGTCTTTTAACGAATACCTACATTACTGGCGCTTGAATGGGTTCAGAGATTCAAAAGGCAACACCATAAAACACAGACTACTGTGGGGGAAGGTAGCAGACCTGAATGAGACGCTACCCAAAGTCCATGTTGTGCATACACTTGGACACCAGCGTGTTGGAATACACGTTGCTGGAAATACTTTGGCTGATGAAGACGCAAAGTCTGCAGTGGCAGTTGCCACTGTAGCTGCAGTGACTCATTCGAGTTCCAAACCAGACACAGAGATTATGGCTGCCATAAAAGCTACGGTTGATGGCACGCCTTATCCAAAAGGATTTCCAAATAAATATCAATACTTCATGGGAAGTATGCTGAACGCTGAAGTTAAAATTCCTAGCATAGGCGTACGCGACATCCCCAATAAAGATGTAAGACCAAAATTGATTAAAGCAGCGCATGAGGGAGTGGCATCTGCACATGCTGGTGTGGCAGCTACAATTTCGCTATTGCAGGCCTGTTACTGGTGGCCTGGTCTCTATAAAGAGACTAAGCAGTATGTCCTTTGTTGTGACATCTGTCAACAAATTAAAGTTTCAACAGCTAAGCGCCCGCCCCAGACACCCCTCTTAATATCCAACAGACCATTACAATATGTGTACTTGGATCATTGCGGTCCACTAACACCGGATAGTGCATACAAATTTATACTAGTCGCTGTAGATTCTTGCTCCAGATTTGTGTGGGTGTGGCCACAACACTTGGCTGACGCTCGGACTGTTATTAAAAATTTGCGAGTCTTTGTCGGTACATATGCAGTTGCGGCATTCCATTCGGACCAGGGCCCTGCTTTTGCCTCAAGGGAATTCAGGGACACCATGGCTTCGTTGGGGGTCCAGCTCCAGTACTCGTCTCCATTTCATCCCGAGGGAAATTCTGTCGTGGAATGATTAAACCGCCATTTAAAGCAATCCTTAACGGCCACAGTCTTAGGTACGGGTCGTAGTTGGCTAACTCACCTGTATGGAGTTCAGAGAGCACTAAATAACCTGCCTAGAAAGTGCCTGGAGGGTCGTACTTCATATGAGTGCCTGTTCGGAACACAAATGTTTGTTCTGGATCTTGATGGTCCTGGTGTGGAGGCGGCGGAAACACCTTTTGACATAAATGATCGTGTTACTGTTTTACAGGAACTACAGCAGTTCCGTGAAGATAATCTCTTCTAAAAGTGCCGCCTCCACAGGAATTAAGGATGTGCCAGTAACACCTACTGGCTGGATTCCCAGGGTTGGGGATCTTGTGCTTGAAAAGGTCGCAGTGAAAAAATAATTTGGCCCTTCTTATCGTGCACCAGTCCCTGTGTTGGGGATACACAAAATGAGAACTGTTATTCTACCCCCGTTGCCAGGTGCCAAAGATAATCGATTTGTTTCTATTGACAATGTCAAGTTACAACATGTGGCCGATTCTACACAGTAGACCAAGAGGAACGCCCAGTAGTTCCCGAATCCCTCTCACTACTGGAGAAGAAGTTCCGCTTCAAGTTGTCTATACCAACACTGTTGACTCTCCGAGCTTGGGGAGGGTTGAAGATGATCTTGCATTAGTTCCACTAACAATAACCAACTTAGAAACATATGATCAAGTCACCATGTCTACTAACTTGACGGATGGTGCTGTCTACAGTGTACCACTGCGGGAAACGCCAACTCCTCCATTGATTACGGCGACGCCTTTTGCACAAACTGCCTCTGGTTACTTTGCCGACAACAACGATGGTCTATCGGACTCGTTTGCCTCTTCGACTACTGACCTGTCAGGTCCACGTAAGCTGATGCGTTGGCTTAAAGATACGTATTTTGTTTTTCCATGGAACTATCTGTGGCTTTTATGGACTATGCTAGCATTTTGTCTTTGGATTGGGTTTGTCATTACCTTTTTTCTGTTGATACATGGTAATTTTCTTCTTGAGAGATCAGGGGTTGAACAGGTGGAGGAGGTGTTGAAACCACATTTTTCATCACATAGGGTTCGAAGAGACTTGTCCTTTGTGAACATTTCTGCAGTGCCAATTCCAGATGGGATTGTGGGGATAAAGTGATGTTTGATGTATACGGTCCCACTGAAATAATTCAAATACCGTATGTGCTGAAGTTATCTATGAATGATATAGTAATACCAGGCATTGTATCTGATGATTGCGATGGGAAGACAGTTGACTCAATAATGACAGAATTACAATATTATACTGTCTATGAAAATGAAGATGTTTACCAGTTTAAAGACAATTATGGTGACATGTTTTCCAATAATTATTATGGGCACCACTTCATACATAAAGCAAGTAGTCCAAAAACAATATTTGACTATATGCAATGGGAACATTGCCCAACTCCCCCGCAAGGGAGTTCTAAAACTTATTTTGACAAATTTAAGTATTTTTCTATGCATCATCAAATGAATGCTAAGTCATATTATTTTAGGTTAACTCCGACTAAAGACAAACAAATGTTGTTGACCCACACGAAATGTATATATTCGGACTCCTTTGTTTCACGGATATCAATTGAAGGTTATGAATATTGGTAAAAAAATGTGGATTTGAAAAGTGTTTGGGGAACAAAAAATTGGCAAACCAAGGGTAGAGAAACATTGTTTAGAGCATGTCTCATTCCTGTTCAAATGATTTTTTTAAATGAAATAGTACAACAGACAAGCTGCTTAGGTTTAGTTACATTCAGAGAATTTAACATGCCTAGTATACCTGCCCCTGCAAAATTTGATGACTGGCCAAAGTACACAAATGCAACTTTTACTGAGCTTACTGAATGGGTCCAGAATGGTACATTTAATGCTTCACAGACACGCCCAGGCGGGTGGATATTGTGGCCAATAGATACCAACGGGTGTCATCAACGTTGTGTCACCTCCTCAGGGGGTTTCCGAACGAGTAGGTCAGACCCTCGCTATATATCACCAGAACATGCTGAAATAATTATAACATATAGTGTGGGAAAATTGAGCCAGCAATGGCTAAAGTCACCCTCGCTAGATGCAGTTAAGACACATCTCACTCTCCTGTCTAATAACACTGACTTACAAGATTTTTTGTCAGGCCCGAAGACGCCACGTAGGAAGCATTTCTTGTATGAAGTGTACAATGAAATATGGAAACTTTCCCAACAAGAGGCTGCAGCCCGGTTAAGGCAGATAGATCAGGTAAATCTGAAAAAAGCATTAGCTGTTGTGGATAATGGAATTCACACCTTGTCCGACCGGATATATACAATTAACAAAATTGTTTCTTCTGCTATAGACATTATACGATCTGATATGTCTTCTTTATATCATGGACAGAGTCATACCAGGTCCATTATGCAGTTGGGTTGGACGCTTCAGTCATTGAAGGCGGGTCGCGTTCCGTGGCAGCACATCAGTGCCAGGGAAATATATTTTTCCTTTAATTTAACACGACAACAACAACTAATGGCTAAGAAGGAGGCGACTTAAGTCATGCTCAACATTGAAAAGTTAGAAAGATTGCCTTTTACCGTGGCCGAGATTCCCTCTGCAGAGTGGTTGATAAACGGGGCTATTAATCTGCCTATTTCTACATTACAATTCACTTCTTGTTTGAAACATGTTCCGGTAGGCAGATATAAAAAGTTGGGAGATAGTTGCATCTATGAGGTGTGGGAGCTTCCCTTCTTGTACAAATGCCTCAATGGCATGAAAGAGGTCTTTCTTAGCAGTAGAGAATGCGAGACTTCAGTCAGCCATTCGATGTTTTGTAAGCAGCTGTCCTTGCATGGGGCGTGTAATGCCTTGGTGGCGAACTTGGCTTGCTATCTGAAGGGAGTTCCTGTCCCCTTGATTAAACGCACGTTCCAGGTGCTTTTAAACTGCAGCTACGTCCTCCTCAATAGTGAAGACTGTTGTGGTATGCTGGCCGGAATAGTTTACATTGTTTCAGTCGCTTGCTGCGGGAGTGTGTTCTTTCCCCCCAATAAAATTAGGGAGGTAGCGGATATTTGGCCTCACATTGCTACTTCCAAGGTGAATTTCGACAAGTTAAGTAGACTGAAGGCTTTATTGTTTCAGAAGCATGTGGCCCTTACATCTGCATGTGAGACCTATGCACTTCAGGTGGCAAGGTCATCGGCAGAAATACAGTTCCTGTTAAATACCAACTTTCCGAGCCACTTTGGTGAACTCGTGGGACGTATATTTAATGCTTCCAGAACGGCTGGATTAGCACATTTTTTCAAAGCCGTTGGTGTTGGTTTTGTTCACACCTTCTCTTCCATATTCGGTTTAATACCTTGCAGCGCTGCCCTGGTGGATTATCACCACCGGGGCTAAAACGGCGGGAAACCGCGGCCCCGGCGGTGCGACCGCAGCGCTACCGCCGCGGTCGTAATAAGGGCCTCCGTACCGCCAGCCTGTTGGCTGTACGGACGCTACATTACCCCTGGCGGTCGTAATGACCCCCAATGTCATTAATATATATATATAATGAAAACAGAGTTGGAGAAGGACATACCCTTGGCATATTCCCCTTGACACTGGGATTTTATCAGTAAGCTGTCTCTGGTCGCCCCAACTGATGCGTGCATAGTTGCCCTCATGAAGCCATTCTAGTAAGGAAAGGATCTGGGAGGGCATTGCCATCTCAGAGAGGACTTCCCACAACTTATTGCAAGGCACTACATCAAACGCAGATTTCAAATCAACAAAGGCAACATACAAATTCCCCTTGCCAATGAAAACCATCTTTCAAAATAAAAGCAAAAACCTGAGAGCTTGGTCAAAAGTAGAAATTTTCCTGCGAAAACCACCTTGCAATGAGCTAAGAATATCATGCTCAGACATCCAATCCTGGATCTTCCCCAAAAGGCAATGGCAGAAGACTTTCTGTACAAAGTTCAGCAAGCTAAAGACCCTGGAATTACAGGTTAGAGATCTATCACCTTTTTCATAGATAGGTACTACAACAACACCCATCTATGACTCAGGAATTGGTACCCCCGCTGGTATTGCATTGGATATAATAAAAATATATCTTGTCCAGACTTTAACATCAGTTAAAAACAAATCTGCATGCACATGGTCTGGACCAGATGCCATGCCACGCTTAAGCATGCCTAATGAGTGCACGATACCAGAGAGAGTAAATAATTGAGAAGATGAAGGGTTAAGAGTTTCATCAATGGTGGTAGGAAAAAAACCTCTCTTGGATGCTGTACCACCACCCTATCAGAAGGGACGCTGCTGCAAAGGGAACTCCAAGCCCCAGGAAATGCCAAGGAGACCAAAAGGGTAGGGCCAGGCATCACTGCGCGCTTGAAAGCGCTGTCGGATTCCCCACGCCGCAGGAAGAGACGCTGCTGCCAAGGGGACTCCAAGCCCCAGGAAACGCAGAGGAGACCAGGGGGCGGGCCAGGCATTACAGCATGCTTGAAAGCGCTGTCCGATTCCCCGTGCCTAGGCCAAGGGAGGGCCAGTCCTTCGCCCGTCAGCGACCACAAGAGCCTGAGAATTGTTTTTTGGGGAGACGAGAGGTAAGCTGAACAAGTGGAGCAGGTCTCTAACGTTCAAGTCAGAAACGAGTGGCACGAAGACAGTGCCTGACAGATCTCTGTCAGTTTCTCGACGACCCTAATCATCTGTCTAGCTCTCGGGTGGCCCCCCTTTCCATCTTTTTACTCTAGGGAAGGGAGTAACCGCCCAGTTATATATAGGACCTTCAGGGTGTGTGAATTATCACCCATAATGGGTAAAAGGAAAATTAGCATGCAAAAGGGGGAGGGTGCCCAGGGCCCTTTAACCCAACCAACAATTACCAGTCACTTATATTCTGTTATTGGGGCCATAGAATCTGAAATAGTGCAGGTTGAAGAAAACATTTGGGCTGCCCAAAAATCTATACAGAGAACACCTCTTGAGCCAAATGTTCTTGTTGAGTCCAGACAATGGGATCAGGGTCCTCTAACCCTGATATATCTCAGCCTGGAATGAGAGTTTCTTATACGCAAACCTCAAGTGAACGTAAAGAACTTAATATCGATTGTTCCTCCGTGGTTTCCCCACCACTGAAAAAGAGAAAAGCAGGAGGCCATTCTAAAATTACAAAACGAAACCCTGGGGCTAAGAGGAAAACTCATACACACTTAGAATACCATGTTTGTCAAATGGCAGCCCCTGAAATGTCATCTGATAACCTCATAACTGATAACAGAGAGAAGGGAGCTTTATGGGATGATTCTACACACATAATTGATTCTATATTTAAACCATTCTGTGTAGCCTTGGAGGAGAAACTTGTTACCTTGATAACTAAAAAACTGGAACGCTTTCATACTAATATGATTAGGATAATCTCTCAAACAGCTATAAGATCACCTAACTCGGGTAATCTCCATATGCAGGAGGCAGTGCCTGAAAACAGAGAGGTACTACAAAGTCCTCCACCTAACGAAAATGGTTCATCCCTGGCTCAACCCTCAGCTAGACATGGACCTTTACTTACAGAGTTTAAGCCTCCCTTCGGAGATTAGAAAAGGAGCCCATTCAGGTTGTTCACCAGCCCTTCACATTAACCCCATTAATACCCGAGAAGAGCCATTGCAACTTCCACCTGATTGTATGCCGTATGTTTTGGTTCTAGCAAATGTGCCTCCTTTAGATCTTTGTCATTACGAAGACACCCAGGCATTAATGAGGAAATGTGTTCATCGGTTAAGGTCTAAATCTACTTACCAAGGAGATTTAAATAACAAGATTCTCATGGCACGTAGAGTGAATTGGGTTGGCTTATCAGAGAAAGCACATGAGGGTGACTGTGTTGTGATTAACTTTGCTAATCCTTGCTTAGTTAAATGTTTGTTGGCTGACCTGTTTTATTGAGCCAGGAATGAAGAAGGGATTCAAATTTACCCACTAAGCTATTTTTATGACCTAACCCTCTTACCTGCTTGCCCTAAAGTAGCTCAATGCGATTTCAATGCAGGGTTGGCTATAACACAAGCCCGGTCAAATATTTCTACTATTAGCCATCGTCAGGACCTGATTCCTCTAGATGAGAATGATTGACATGCGGATAAGGATAGGCTCATAAAAGGTGTTCTGGAGGGGCCAGTGGAGGGCGATGGGCATCATATTTCTTTATCACATAAAGGGCTTGATGAGACAGATATTCCCTCCTATGCCATAGCAGTTGCTACGATTGGTGAGGAAATGGTCGTAGGGCCAAGCTCTAAATCTTTACCATTAATTAGTTGGAACATTGCGGGGCTTCGGTCAAAGGTAAAAAACCCGGATTGGCTGGAATTTATATCTACATATGATGTTAACTGTCTGCAGGAGACCTGGTCAAGGGACCCTTTCCAATTGTATGGTTACTTTTCCGTATATTAACCAGCAATTCCCTCCATAGTGGGAAGGGCAAGTGGGGATCTTCTGGTTCTCGTTTCATTACAACTCCCTAAAATGGAGGCATCCTTAATCTGGTCTTCATCAAAGTTCATGGTTGTCTTACTACTGATTGAGGGGAGTAAGGGTCTACTGTTAATACATTTTTATAACAATATTCTGTGTGATCTTCTGAAGGAAAGTCTTGAGGAGGTAAGAGGTTTCCTTTGATAAGCTCCAGGATAATGAGTTAGTTATTATATCAGTAGGAGATGTTAATATGCCACCATGTAACCAGGAAGCTTCACATATGTGCAGTACCTCCATAGAGGGTAGAGAGATGTCAACTCACTTTGTTCACACAAACCAAGGTGAAGTTTTAAATACTTTTATCTATAAATTTGATCTTGTATATGTAAGGGAGAAGGCTGCCACATATATCCAAAAAAGATTCACGGGAAATTCTAAGGGGAGTATTAATGATTTTATTCTTATTAGTTCCTCTGACCTTCATTTAATTATTGGTTTCAAGATAATACCACATTGTGCCAGGGATTGCAATCCCCTATGCATTAGTCTAGCTTTTAACAGCAAACCACCTTCAATCAACAGAGAACCTAGAGGAAAATTTGTCTTCAATAAAAATTGTGGCCTACACATGAAATGGGAAAGGGTAGACCCAAAGATATTAAATCAGAAAATGATTGAACAAAAATTGGATTCCATTAATTTATGCCTGTCGCAACAACCAACTCATGATTGTTTAGTATCGGAATTTGAACAATTAAGCTATGCTATTTCTGAGGCATTGGTGAGTGACAGGCCTCCCTGGGGCCCTGCGGCCCGCCGATGGTTTAATTCCGCTTGTACAGCTGCCCATAAAGATCTAAAAAAGCTCTTCGATCTATTCCCTTTTCCCGTGATCTAGTTAGAATGGCAAGGGGACAATATAAGGCAGTTCTGGCAGAGAGAAAAATGGAAATTAGAACAAGAGCATAGGAAGAGCTGAACTGAAGGACACAACACAGTGTTGGCGCGTGATAAATCACCCTTACTTCATGGAACATGACAATAAGAGGACGATTGTCTGATACCAGAAGCGGTCTGGGTGAATCACTTTACACAGGTTTTTCAGCCGGATGGGGTCCCTGTTGATCTTTCCAAGTCTACACCTGGATTTTATTGATTTATCAAGTGTTTTTGATCTGGTGAACAGAGGGAAGCTCTGGCAAATCATGGAATCCTTGGGGGTTGATTGGAACCTGTTGGAGCTAACTAAACGTTTATAAACTGATCTAACAGTTTCAGTGCAGTATGGTTTGCACGGCGAGAGGTCTTCCCCCTTTCCATCAATGCGAGGAGTCAGACAGGGCTGTATTTTAGAATTTTTTTATTTTTGTTTTATATTAATAGAGTTTATGGATTTTTAGTAAAAAACAGAAAGATTTTCGTTACTTAGGTTTGCATGTAAGCTCTTCCATGTCATGGAATTTTCACCTTACTATTAAGACCCAACAAATGGTGAGGAACCTAGAAGCGATATTTCACTTCGCCCGCAAACTAGGCCACAGACCAGTTCACCAGATTATTATGGATTATAATTTAAAATGTGTATCAGCAGCCACTTATGGGGTGGGTTTGTGGGGTCAGACCAAAGTAGACTCTCTCTAACGTGTCAAGAACAAATTTGTGCATGCATTATTTCTGGTACCCAAGAACGTAGCAAACATCATCTGCCATGAGGAACTGGGATTACGGCACATTGAGTATTTGATTGGTGTCGCCCCACTCTTGCTGTGGTTGAAATCCTGGTCAAATTCTGAGCTAGTTTGGTGCAAGATTGTATGACCAACTAATACAATTCGGTGGCTCACATTTTTACAAACCTCTTTCCGGAATTTAGGGCTGGAGAATATGTTTACTCACCCAGAGTCCTTGCCTACAAATACAAAGGAATTGGTTAAAAAATGATATACTGGGTATATTTTGAATCTTAGATTCCAGGGGGCCCTGAATTTGAAAACCTTTGACCGATATGCCCAGATTTCAACCACGATTTCAATGGAACCCTATTTAGTCTGGTTCCCGAGTTCTTCATCATACTTCCTCCTTGCCTTATTCAGACTAAATTTGATACATTTCAGAGTGGCCATCCCAAAGCAATGTAACTGGCAAAAAGTGCTCCCAAATTGTCCCTGTGATACTTTCTCTAAGCAAAGCATGTGTCACTTTTTTCTATTTTGTTCACTTTATTCTGCTCCCAGTCATATTTTTATATTGCCTCTTTTATGTAAATTATGAATTATTTTTCATAAGGATGCATTGATCAGTGTTCAAAAATTGTCATCAATACAAATTTGTTACTCCGTTTTAAATTCCATCAGATCTGCTATTGCTATTAGGAAACAATACGAACTGGTGGAAGCAGTCGTGTATTAATTCAAGTCGGAATAGTATAAGATTTTAAATTGATGTTGCGACACTTGTTATATGCAACTTATTGTATTTTTTATTTGCTGTTTATTTATGGTGGCCTTACATACTATTCTGGTTCTGCTACTGTTGTTAGGTATTTTTATGGAAACGTGGATATAAGTAATCGTAATTAGTTTTGTACTTTGGTTATGTGAAAAATGTTTTGTTATTATTGCCTCATATTTCTTGCACTGTATTCTAACTATTTTAAATTTACGTATAATGAATCTGTGCTTTCATGGCACTTTGCCGAATAAAGAAATTTGACTGACTGACTGACACATTCCATACTAAGATGGTCGGCAGGATACGATTGGCTAAAATGGTCTACCCACTCTGCTGCAGCGATATTAGTTGTTACATTCAATACACCATTATCAGGGGCATGCGCAGCCAAAGACCAGAATTTTATACAGTTCTTCTCACATGATGCATCAGTTAGTGCAACCACCACATTTCGTCCTGCACACGTTTGGCTTCACAAATGGTGGACTTCTTGGCTATACAGATATCAACTACATCCTTAGATTTAACGGCCTTTATCGATAGTTTGTTTAAAGCCCAACATTCCTTATTGAACCAGGGGTGTTTTCCTTTGGGCCTTCCACCACCAGATTCACTTCCTAACATAAAATGGGCCACAATACTCTCAAAACATAAAGCATGGGATGTAATCAATTGCATGCCATTGGTTGCAAGACCCGCCTCTCAGTACCCCAATAAAGACCTCAGAACAACATTCAGAGTAACTTAGAATATGTGGCTGGGCTACTCCCCGATGCCACTTTAACTGGTATTTATCATTGGTCATAGTAATATCTGTTAGTGGTATAACAGGGATGCTAGTCATAGACATTTAATTACACAAGGCAAGCGTTTGGATTGAGAACGGATTGTGATCACTCTCTGTTCTCTCGATAACTATTATATCAATGCCTGAAGGCCACAGTCTTAAATCAACTAAACAATAGTGGATTCTGCTTGTATGGTTAACCTTATTAAAAGTATGACAACCCTTTGCATCTGATTTGGTCGTACCATTGAATGCTCTAAGTCCAAATTCGATACTCAAGGCTTTTAGCTGTACAGCTACTTGTGACCACCTTATAATAGGAGGAATGTCCAGAGAAGGAACAGAGCATACCCGGTCCTCTTTATAGTGAACCCAAGATCTTCCCAGTCAAGAGGCTCAAAAGTGACATTGAGATCACCTGCCACAATAATTTTGCAATGTTGAGGGCATTGCCTTAGACACCACCCAGTCCCCTTACATAGATATTAAAAATGATCACTCCTACGTTTGCCCCAGATAGTAACCGGATGACTAATAGGTCAGGGGAATCAATGGATAACTGAGATATACGGAAGATTAATGATGTTCTAGCCAAAATAATTAAACCTCCAGACGGTCTGCCCCTTTTACTAGGAAGTGCTGGTATATAAAAGTTCAAATAACCAGACCGGAAGAGTGAATAGTATGTCCATGTTTATTGGAAAAGAGAGATGTCACGGTCCTCAACGAATGAACTAAAGATGATAAGGAGACAACAGATCTGAGACCTGCCACATTCTAGGAAACGAGGTGCAGCCAAACATTTTGAGGAGCTAATTGGAACATAGATGTAGTATTAGCACAATTAGCTAGTTGTTCCTGAGTTGATTGACAAGACCTGTCAAAAGAAAAGGAGCTAGTAGACTCAGAAACCAGAATGGAAAAAATACCAGTACCCGGGCTAATTGCATCATACAGGGTGGAAGGCAGGGAAGGTAAAACTGAGCAAGTCTTAGATGGTACTCTAAGTCAGTCATTCTCATTTAGACCAGATAAACTACACCCCAGATTAGTGCTAAAATGAGCTTTGTGATGTAAGAGAAGCCTAGGGTATTTAAACTGGATGCAGTAATGCCTAGGTCCCCTTTCCTGGCATGTAGGGCCACCAAGTTGTCTATCAAACTCTTGTTTCTAAATGTTAATTCAATCGTGCTGTCGTGTGTAACAGGATCTGGCCTCCTCACTGCCTCAATTATAGCCTCACAAATCACAGAATAACAGGCTCTCACATGAGGAATCCGATGATTCACCTTATTTCTGATGGATTCTCTCCCTTCCCTAGGTGCCGCTAGGTGTAACTTGGGCACATTGACCATCAAGAAGGTATTGATAGATTTGAGCATGTCAGCAACAGAATGTATAATACGATTGGAAACATTGGCCCTCATCAAGACATTGGCGGTAAATCCCACTTAACGCCGTGGTGATGGCCTCCAACATAGTGTCGCGGAGGTGAACATCCATTCGCCATATTATGACACACACACAGTAAACTGACAGAATACTGCCAGAAACACATATCCGCCACACCAAAGGTCAGTGTTAAACTGTCGGTATGAACACCCATACTGTTACGCCAACAAAATAACGCTTTCCACAAATCACCACAGCAGACATTCAACAGCAGTAAATCATTGGCGGTATACACTGGCACTGTCAGAATGGCCACCCAAATATAAGACAACACAAACTAAAAATATACACCTGACACTGGTACACACACCACACCCACCGACAGCACTAAAAAAAACACACTCACATTACCCACAACCCTTTATGAACACGGAAAATAGCCAAAAGATAGCCACACAAATCATAGACACAACTACACACACACCACAAACATCCATTCATCCGTCACACACCCCACACAGCACCAAATTACTCAACACCCACTGCACAACACACACTGCACAACACCCATGTCCCCACAAAGGCATCCCCGTTTCACTGATGTGGAGTTGCGGGTCATGGTGGAGGAAATAGTCAGGGTAAAGCCACAGCTGTTTGGAGCACAGGTACAGCACATCTCCATTGCAAGGGAGATGGAGCTATGGGTAGAATTGTGGATAGGGTGAATGCTGTGGTACAGCATCCAAGAACAAGGGACGGCATCAGGAAGAGGTGGAATGACCTATGGGGCAAGGCACTAGCTCGCCATCTAGAGCACTGGCTGTGGACACCCACCTCCTCCCCCACAGCTGACAGCATGGGAGGAACAATTCTTGGCAATACCGCATCCTGAGGGACTCACGGGAGTTGCCGGAGGACTGGACACTGGGCGAGTCAATTTTAACTACCTATCCCCCCACACAACTGCATGCCACCACCACACCTCACCCTGACACCCATCACTCTACTCCATTCCCCCCCACAGTGCACCACCACAATATACTAACCTAAATGCCAAGCCCTGAATGCCATACCCACTGCATGAACATCCCTTCCAGCCCTGGATGTACACCCCCACCAATACATGCACAACATGGTGAACTAACAATCCCACAATAAATCACCATGCACAAACAAAGGTGGCAGGGCAACAGTAACAATATAGGGGAAGCTAGGGATGTAGAAAATGTCACAGACATGTAGCATAATACACCACTTACACCCCCACAGGTGCCCCAGCCAATCCCAGCGGCAAGGAGGTTCACGCTAACCAGTCCCCCACCAGAAGATGCCCCCAGTGATGACAGTAACTCCGGACCTCTGGATCTGGATGAACTCCCTGGTCCATCAGGGACTACTGGTCAGTCGGATCCCCCAGCCCACACCCAGTCCACCACAGAGCTTCCCCTCACTGTATCTAACACCACAGCAGCCACCCAACGTCCCCACATCTCTGTCCCTAGGACACGTCAATTAGCGGTGTGCCCACCTGTAAAGGGACCCCAGTCCATACCTCACAGCCAAGGCAATCAGGGTCCTGAGGTCAGTGGCAGTGGGGCACACCGTTCAGGGGACACAGGCACAGGGGGACAGGGACACTCTGAGGACAGCTGTGAGCTTGGGGGAGGACAGGCCAAGGGAACCGACTGTCAAGAAGGCACTCACTAATATCCTGGGGGCTTACCAACAATCCCAGGACAAGATGGGTCAGGTGATAGACATCATGCAGGAGAACCAGAGCTGCAGGAGGAACACCACCAGTAGATCAGGAAAGAATTGCAGGCCCTCAACACCACAATGGTCTCCATAGCAGGGGTGCTGGGTGATATGGCCAACATCATGAGGGAGTACACATCACACCAGCGGGCCCCTTCCACCAGCCATTCAACTGAACAGCGCTCCACATTTGCTGCAGCTAGTGGAGAGGTGGCCGGGCCACTAGCACCCCCCTATAGAAGGTGAACCACCCCGCAAACGTTCCCTGCATCCCACAGATGCCAGAAACAGTTGACAAGACCAATGACCCCCTTGTGTCCCCTGTGTCACCTAATCCACTTTGAAATGCCATTGCTCCCCTTCCTACAGCCCCCTGGACACTGGACCCGTGCTACAAACAGACTGGACCAATACCCTGGACTTTCCTCTACCATCACCCCATTCCATTGTACGATTCCTTCTATATTTTTCACTTCAATAAACACCCTTCAACACAACTTAAGTGATAGTGTTTTATGTGACAAAAATGTGCAATAATTTTAACTGTTTCATCTTGTGCAATTGTCCTAAACTTTGTGATTCCATAGAAAACATGGCTTGTAGCTGTCTGTAGTCAACACATCAGTACACAGTTGTAACCACACCAACATCTGCAAAATGGGAAGGCTTAGGTGAGAGTCAGTTGGGATGCTAAGGAAGTGACTGCCATCATTCTACTGCCACACATAAATGATAAATAATCAGAGGAATGGTCAGTTCCAGTGTCCTGTTGTCCACATCCTCATACTCTGCCTCCTCATCGTCACTGTCCTCAGGGTCCACTGCTGCTACAGGAGCATATCCATCCTCCTCTTCCTGCAGATAGGGCACTTGTCGTCTGATGGCCAGGTAGTGCAACATGCAGCATACAACAACTATCTGGCAGACCTTCTCATGGGCATAGTAGAGGGATCCACCTATCATATGGAGGCATCTGAACCTGGCCTTCAGGAGGCCGAAGGTCCTCTCAATTATTCTCCTGGTTCGCTCATGAGCATCATTATACCTATTCTCAGCCCCTATCCTGGCATTCTTTACAGGGGTCAAGAGCCACAGCAGGTTTGGGTAGTGTAGGAGGCTGGCCTGGCTTATAGTGGGTGCCTTGTGGTACTTACACCCTGTGCCAAGTCCAGTTATCCCTTATTAGTAGAATAGAGGTGTTTCTAGCAGCTTAGGCTGATAGAAGGTAGCTATGGCTAAGCAGTTTAGGCTGAACTAGGAGACATGCAAAGCTCCTACTATACCACTTATATCATATAGCACAATATCATAAGAAAACACAATACTCAGAGTTACTAAAAATAAAGGTACTTTATTTTTATGACAATATGCCACAGGTATCTCAGTGAGTACCCTCAGTAAGAAGGTAAGTAAAATACACAAATTATATGTACACAAACCCAACACAGGTAAGTAATAGTAAGAAAAGTAATGAAAACAGTGTACAATTACAATAGGATGCAATAGGTGAACATAGGTCTAGGGGCAACACAAACCATATACTCCAAAAGTGGAATGCGAATCACGAATGGACCCCAGACCTATGGGAGCTTGTAGAGGGTTGCTGGGACTGTAAGAAAACAAGATACCCCACCCCAAGACCCTGAAAAGTAGGAGTAAAGTGCCCCTACTACCCCAATAGGACACAATGGTCGTGATAGGGGGATTCTGCAAAAACCACAAACACCAGCAAAGCACTGAGGATGGATTTCTGGACCTGAGGACCTGCAAGGCAAGGGGACTACGTCCAAGAGTCACGATAGTGTCCAGGGGGGGCAGGAGCCCAGGAAACCCCGGATGAAGGTGCAAGAAGGTTGCCTATGGGTGGAAGAAGCCAAGGATTCTGCAACAATGAAAAAGGCTAGGAACTTCTCCTTTTGACGGAAGATGTCCCACGGCGTGCTGGATATTGCAGAAATGTTTCCACGCAGAAATACCGCAAACAAGCCTTGCTAGCTGCAAGGGTTGCAGTAAAGGTTTTTGGGTGCTGCCTGGGACCAGGAAGGATCAGGATGTTGTCCCTTGGAGGAGGAGACAGAGGGGGCACTCTGCAACTCAGAGAGCCCCCACAGAAGCAGGCAGCACCCGCAGAAGTACCAGAGCAGGCACTCAGAAGTTTTGTGAACTGGAGCTGGCTCAGAGTCACAAAGGAGGGTCCCACGACGTCAGAGTCCAACTCAGAGGGTTGAGCACTGCAGGATGGAGTGCTGGGGAACCAGGCTAGGCTGTGCATGAAGGAATCCTTGGAGAAGTGCACAGAAGCTGGAGCAGCTGCAAATCATGCAGTACACAGGTTTGCAGTCTAGCGTGGGGAGGCAAGGACTTACCTTTACCAAACTTGGACTGAAGGACCACTGGACTGTGGGACTCACTTTGATATAGCTCCTGTGTTCCAGGGACCAAGCTCATCGAGATGAGAGGGGACCCAGAGAACTGGTGATGCAGAAGTTTGGTGCCTACGTTAGCAGGGGGAAGACTCCGTCAACCCATGGAGATTTCTTCGGGATTTCCAGTGCAGGGTGAAGGCAGACAGCCCTCAGAGCATGCACCACCAGGAAGCAGTCGAGAAAGCCAGCAGGATTAGGCGCTGCAAGGTTGCTGGTAGTCGTCTTGCTACTTTGTTGCGGTTTTGCAGGCGTCCTGGAGCAGTCAGCGGTCGATCCTTGGCAGAAGTCGAAGAGGGTAGTGCAGAGGAACTCTGGTGAGCTCTTGCATTCGTTATCTGAAGAACACCCCAGAGGAGAGACCTTAAATAGCCAGAAAAGGAGGTTTGGCTACCAAGAAAGGAGGATTGGCTACCAAGAGAGGTAAGAGCCTATCAGAGGGGGTCTCTGATGTCACCTGCTGGCACTGGCCACTCAGAGCAGTCCAGTGTGCCTCCAACACCTCTGTTTCCAAGATGGTAGAAGTCTGGGACACACTGGAGGAGCTCTGGGCACCTCCCCTTGGAGGTACTGGTCAGGGGAGTGGTCACTCCCCTTTCCTTTGTCCAGTTTCACACCAGAGCAGGGCTGGCGGATCCCTGAAGCGGTGCAGACTGGCTTATGCAGAGATGGGCACCATCTGTGCCCATCAAAGCATTTCCAGAGGCTGGGGGAGGCTACTCCTCCCCAGCCCTTCACACCTATTTCCAAAGGGAGAGGGTGTAACACCCTCTCTCAGATGAAATCCTTTGTTCTGCCTTCCTGGGCCAGGGCTGCCCAGACCCCAGGAGGGCAGAATCCTGTCTGAGAGGTTGGCAGCAGCAGCAGGTGCAGTGGAAACCCCGGAAAGGCAGTTTGGCAGTACCCGGGTTCTGTGCTGGTGACCCGGGAGATCATGGAATTGTCCCCCCAGTACCAGAATGGTATTGGGGTGACAATTCCATGATCTTAGACATGTGACATGGCCATGTTCGGATTTACCATTGTGACGCTATACATAGGTAGTGACCTATGTATAGTGCACGCGTGTAATGGTGTCCACGCACTCAAAAAATCCGGGGAATTTTCCCTGAACAATGTGGGGGCACCTTGGCTAGTGCCAGGGTGCCCACACACTAAGTAACTTGGCACCCAACCTTCTCCAAGTGAGGGTTAGACATATAGGTGACTTATAAGTTGCTTATGTGCAGTGAAAAATGGCTGTGAAATAACGTGGACGTTACTTCACTCAGGCTGCAGTGGCAGGCCTGTGTAAGAATTGCTGAGCTCCCTATGGGTGGCAAAAGAAATGCTGCAGCCCATAGGGATCTCCTGGAACCCCAATACCCTGGGTACCTAAGTACCATTTACAAGGGAATTATATGGGTGTACCAGTGTGCCAATGAGAATTGGTAAATTTAGTCACTAGCCTAAGAAAGCAGAGAGCATAAACACTGAGGTTCTGGTTAGCAGAGCCTCAGTGAGACAGTTAGGCATCACACAGGGAACACATACAGGCCACAAACGTATGAGCACTGGGGCCCTGGTTAGCAGGATCCCAGTGACACATATCAAACACCCTGACAACATAGGGTTTTCACCATGAGCACTGGGCCCTGGCTAGCAGGATCCCAGTGAGACAGTAAAAACACCCTGACATATACTCACAAACAGGCCAAAAGTGGAGGGAACAAGGCTAGAAAGAGGCTACCTTCCTACAGGTAGCCAGAGTCACCTGCAAGAAGTGCGGGACAAACATTAGGCTTGCACAGTGGTATGGGGGATGATTCCTGAAACCATACACTGACATGCATTGGGTGGGGACTCAGGCTCACCTATTAGCCTGTGCCTCTGTAGTTATGCCATCACATGTGGGATGCTGCTATTCCTCAAGATGAAGGCGTCATGCACCGTCCCAGGATACTTGACAGTGACGTGGGATGTGTACTGGTCCGCCAGTCACACCATTTGCACATTGAGTGAGTGGAAACTCTTCCGATTCCTGAACACCTGTTCATTGAGGGACAAATGCCTCAATAACATTTGCAATATGCCCCATTGCATAGAAACATTGGCCAAATCATCCACTTGGGGGAAAGCGATATAGCTGCACATGTCTTTGATCAGGGCAGCCCACACCCTTGCTAGCACTATTGAGAACATTTGCTGTGACATTCCTGCAGACAAGCCCACTGTCACCTGGAAAGAGCCAGTTGCCAGGAAATGGAGCACTAATAGGACCTGCACAAGAGGGGAGATCCCAGTGGGTTGATGGATATCAGATATCAGATTAGGCTCCAATTGTGCACACAGTTCTGTGATTGTGGCCCTGTCCAGTCTCTAGGTGAGTAAAATGTGCATGTCCTCCAGTGTAGCCAAGTCCACAAGGGGTCTGTACACAGGGGCTTGCCTCCTCCTCCTATTCCTCCACAGCGGTAGGCACCTAAAGGACACGAGTGAGAAGGAGTGACAAACTGAACAATGGAACCACCACTTAAGTGTACATTGAGCTTGTTTGTAACTGAACTATGTATATGGCAATGTATATACAATTGACAGCAATGATGCAGTTTTCAATTTCTGAATGTTGACCTGCACCATAAAATGGCAACCGTCTGTTTTGTATATAGGGACAGGTGGAAGTGATGTAACTCCGACAGCGTTGGGTGTCATGGCAGAAGGCGGTTTTGCACCTCTGTGCTATTTCTCATTGGCTTACATGGGGCTCTATGGAGTACAGTGTCCAATGAGGATCACTGGCAGCGGTGACGGTGTACAGAGCCGCGGACATGACCACCATATTCTGACTAGAACCTCATTTGGTTCCTGACTTTCCATAGGACAACACATCCACTGCGTGTGCTGCTGTGACATGAGTCTGGAACCTGCCATGGCCTATGTGACAGGGGAAAGGGCCCCTGCCTTCACTTCAGAGGAGTTGGAGCACCTGGTAGATTGGGTCCTACCCATGTATGGACAGCTGTATGGGCCTCCAGACCAACAGATGTTTACACGATGTGGACGATGCATGCAACAAGGTTGCATGGAGATGTGTGTGTGCTGACAGTGTGTCATTTGGGTGGGGGGTATGGCTGGTGGTAGTGTACATGCAGGTCTCCGGGTGATGTGTGTGCCATTTGAGGGGATATGGTATTTGTGGACCCTATGTGTGACAGACTGGATTGTATGGTTACTGGTGTCCTCCTGTCTGTGTTTCCTCTGCAGGTCAGCTCCCATCAGAAGAAAGGATTGTGGCATGCCATCGCCAAAGATGTGTAGACCCTGGGGGTCTACAGCAGACAGAGAACCCACTACAGGAAACGGTAGGAGGACCTGAGACGCTGGGCCCGGAAGACCGCAGAGGCCCAGCTGGGGATGGCCTTCCAACGAGGGAGGGGTGCCCGATGGAACCTGAACCCCCTGATGGCCCGCAAACTGGCGGTGGCCTACCCAGAGCTGGATGGTCGCTTGAGGGCAGCACAACAGCCACAAGGGGGTAAGTACAGTGTGTGTAACACCATCTTTGTTGCCTGGCATGGATGCTGGTGGTGTCTTAAAGTAAGTGGGTGCCCATTCATGCCAGCTCATACATTGTTGCGTGGTCCAGCTCAGGGTGCATGGGTGAATGGCAAAATCTTGTTTGCTAGCTATGTGGCATTCCATGTCAGACAGGGCTTAGTAGGTCCCAGGAGGGGTGCAGATGGCGGTAGTTGGCTCTCATCTTGCTGTGGTACCTAGCCGATGGAATGCCACTGCAGTGCATGGTGCTCAATCTTGATCGCTGTGTGTGAGGGTAATGTGTATGCCATCTGTGGTGTTGGTGCTGTAATTGACCCAGTGCTCCCTTTCTCTCTCTCCCACCTATTTTCTTCTGTCACCCTGTCCATGTGTGCATTAGCATCATCTGGCGGAGGAGCAGGGGCACTGGTGAGTGAGGGAGCTGCAGCCCATGGGACGCAGGAGGCAGAGTCCAACGCCGAGGGGACCAGTGGGCCGGAGGGCCAGGGGAGCACCACGGCAGGGACAGAAGGTGACAGCACTGACTCTAATTCCTCCTCTGATGGGAGCTCCCTGGTCGTGGCAAACACCTCTACAATACCACCCCAGACACAGGTAGAGCCGCCACTCCCCTACCAGCACCGCCCTCCTAGTAGCCCCCCACCGAGTTGGCCATGCCTGCTCACCTAGGAAGGTGTGCATCTCCTTTGTCCCATGCACCTCAGGCCAGGCCCCAGTGGGCCCTGCTGCCCTCAGTGAGGAGGCTATTGACCTCCGGAGATCTCTATAGGGCAGTCAACCATAGTGAATGCCTTCTAGGGACTGGCATCCCAGATGCAGCAATGCATTGCCTACCTGGAGGACATCCATGGTAGGGTGGCGGCCCTTTAGAGATAATTTCAGATTCTGGCCTCCTCTCTGATGGCAGCCAGTGTCCCTGTGTCAACATCTGGGCAGTGCGCGCTCTACGGGCGACTGGAATGCAAAAACCCAGCACGCATGAGATGATGTAATTCATGCATTATGTAGATATGTTGTTTAACCTTTTGCATTGCAGAGTTCAATCCTGAAGACTTATTTTTAAGGCGCTTATAAATACTGTTCATTTGCAAAGTATTGCTGCAGGCTTTCAGAGTGTGTCAGGGTGTGGTTCCTTTCCAGGGCCTTCTAGAAGCTTTCCCTGCAGAATGCCTGGGTGTGGTTGTGGGCTGGGCCAAGACTCTTTAAAAGGGAGCCAGCCCAGCTCCACATGCTCACTATTCAGAGGTCCCGGTGCAGAGCAGCAGCAACTTCCTGAGCTCCTGTTCCGGTGACCTACTTTGATCTTCCAGGCCTCTGCCCTTCATACTACATTGGTGATCCTTAATCAGGGTGGTAAGACGGAGGCTGGGCTGGGCCCCCGACCCCGTTATCGAGGACGCTCGAATTCTTGGGCCTAATTATTGCATGATAAACAAATTACCCATGCGTGTGTGAATGTGTGCTTGGGCGTTTTTGTGGCATTTGCATGCTGTTACTATAATCGGACACGCGATTCTTTCTCCGTGTTTAATTCATGTTATTCATTGTGCGCTACCATTTCTTGACAGTTACATGGTGGCCTTCGAATCGGCAGGACGCAAGATTCGTTTTCTCGTGCTTAACCCTAGATATTCATTGTGCGCTACCATTTCTTGACAGTTACATGGTGGCCTTCGAATTGGCAAGTTGCGTGATTTGTTTTCTTGTGCTTTAACTCTTGATATTCATTGTGCGCAACCATTTTCTGACATTTACAAGGTTGCATTCGAATCGTCAAGACGCACGATTCTTTACTTGTGTACAAATCAAGATATTCATTGTGCGCAACCATTTTCTGACATCTACAAGGTTGCATTCGAATCGGAAAGACGCGCGATTCTTTACTTGTGTACAAATCAAGATATTCATTGTGAGCAACCATTTTCTGACATTTACAAGGTTGTATTTGAATCGGCAAGACACGCAATTCTTTACTCGTGTACAAATCAAGATATTCATTATGCGCATCCATTTTCTGGCATTTACAAAGTAGCCTTCAAATCGGTAAGACGCGCGATTTGTTTCCTGTGCTTAATTCATGTTATTCATTGTGCGCTACTATTTCATTACATTTTACAAAACTCTTCTGGAAATCCGCGATGTGCGCAATTTATGTTCTGGCATTCTAAAGATCTAATGTGCTAGAATTCTGGATGTTATATTCTATGTGCATGTAGGGTCTCTAGTACAATTCCTATTATTTTCCAAGGAATGTTGGGACAGCCTTATCCTCATGTAATGAGGCTGTGTTTGTTCTGGGACATTATTCCGGAAGGTTCTAGTGTTCCTAGAACAGTATGTTTTCAATTCATGAAAATTCCATATGAAACATTGTACTAACCATTTTTTATTCTTTTCCAGGTACCTAGATTTAGTAAGGTCTAATTAGAGTCTAGTTCTAGACCATTCATGTTTCCTTAGTTTTAGGTGTTATTTCATGTTTCAAGTATCACTGAACTCTAGACTCAACAGAGAGTTATTTCATGTTCCGAGCATCACTGAACTCTAGGCTCAACAGTGTATTTATTTCATGTTTCAAGTATCACTGAACTTTAGGTTCAGCAGAGTGTTATTTCATGTTCCAAGTGTCATAGAATTCTGGATTCAATAGAGTATTGTTTTATGTTCCAAGTATCATTGAACCATAGATGCAACTGAGAGTTTTTATGAATCTAAATGTGGTTTTGAATCTGATGTTGTGTTGTTTAATCTTTTGCTTCCCAAAGGTCTCCTTGCCAGCTGTCCCCTTCCTAATCCCCTCTTCCCCTCTTGAACTCTCTTAGCCTCTGTGATTTATCTATCAGAGTCTTGGAGCTGTTCAGTGGTGGACGTGTTGGGAACATGCGCAGACCCCGAGGATCTGGTGACTCTGACACCCTGGTCCCACAATTCCCCCTCTAACTACCACTTCCCAGTCCCTGTCTCCTCAACTCCAACCCATCCCATGCACCCATACACACAAGCATGCACACAAACCATCACACAAGAGTGGCACAGACAAACACAGGCAGCAAACCTCAAGCCACAAGCACTCACACAAACAACAGACAGTTGCACACACAACAACATCCACTGCCTCCACTGTCTCCCCCTCCTCCTCCTCCCTCACAGTCACATCCACACTCACACCTGCATGCACTGCAACAACAGCCACCACCACCATCACCACATCATGCAGCACATCCACCTCACTTGCTGACACCTCCACACCATACATCCACACGTCATGTTTGTCCTCTCCCGCCCTGTCGCCCCCCCCTAAGAGACACAAACACTCGCACTCAGACATCCAACAGCCATCCACCTCACACATGCACACAGTCAATGCACCTGCACCCAAGTCCAGCAGATGTATACCTCCTCAAACCACTCCCTCTACCTCCACTCCCATCCCTCCTCCCACCCCAAGATCCCTAAGAAGCTTTTCCTTGCCCATCTTGACCTCTTCCCTCCCCCTACCCTTCCTTCCCACCTGTAAGAGCAGGGTCCCAACAACCCAGCCCGGCACCTCAGTAAAACAGCCTGCCACTGCTCCCACCAAAAATTCAGCTGCTGGCACAAAGGGGTCCCTGAGTGTGAGAGCAGCCACTTCTAGTAAGTCCACACCTCTGCCTCAGAAAGGGAGGACTAGGGTGGTGAAACCTAAGGGACAGAGGACAGGGTCAGTGGAGGCACCTCTGAGACCTGGAGGCAAGGACACAAGTCACATGACAAAGGCCAAGGGGGCCCATCACAAGAGGGAACACAAGGATCCCCCTCCACCACCAAAGAAAGCCAAGAAGCCCCTTCCATCAGCAGAGGGCAAGGAACCCCTTCCACTATCAGAGGGCGAAGAGCCTCCTCCACCAGCAGAGTGCAATGAGCCCCCTCAATCACCAGAGGGCTAGGAGCCTCTACAACCAGCAGA
This sequence comes from Pleurodeles waltl, assembly GCF_031143425.1. Classification (NCBI taxonomy): domain Eukaryota; kingdom Metazoa; phylum Chordata; class Amphibia; order Caudata; family Salamandridae; genus Pleurodeles; species Pleurodeles waltl. Next base: position 14,957,143 of record NC_090438.1, on the reverse strand, counting down.
GGAGCCCAGGGAGCCCACTCAACCAGCAGAGGGCAAGGAGCCTCAACAACCAGCAGTGGAAGCCAAAGAGCCCCCTCCAACAGCAGTGGAACCCAAAGAACCCCCTCCCCAGCTGAGGGCATGTAGTCCATCCTCCAGAGACTGTTGGGCAACGGGCCCCCTGCAGAACCAGTGGGCATGTTACCCGCTCCATAGACTGTGGCCTTTCACTCCCCTATAGAGACTGGTGGGCAAGGAGCCCCCTCCAGAACCAGTGGGCATGTTACCTACTCAAGCTTAGGTGCCCCCCCACCCCTTCTACCTGACGTGTCTGCCCATTTCTAACTTTGGACTGGCCATTGGCCCAATCTGGACACTGATGCCTGCATGTTCATGTCATGATTCATTATGGTGGCTGTTGGCAGCAAATTACAGTGTTCGTACTTCAGAATTGTTGTCCTTGCATTATTTGCTAGTGGGTCTGTGTACGGTGTGTGTGTGAATGGTGTGTGTTATGCGTGTGTGCTGATGAGCGCGAGCCAGTGTTGGTGTGCAGGTGCACCTGGGACCGCCTCTTGGGGTCCTGTGACTTCTGGGACCTGCAGTCTCCCCTGGATCTGGTGCTTGTGGCATTCCACGCAGTGAGAAAATGAAATCGCTTATCGCAAGACAGTGCTGGTGTGCAGGTGGGAGTGGGACCGCCTCCTGCGGACATGTGCCTTCCAGGACCTAAGGTCTTCCCTGGATCTGGTGCGTATAGCGTCCCGCACTGCGGGAGAATGAAAGCATGAGTCAGTGCCTGTGGCCCTGTGCCTTCTGGGACCTGCTCTCTCCCCTGGATCTGGTTGTTGTAGCGTCCCCAATCTCTCTTGAACCCAGAGTGACTCCAAGGGCTTGCATGCTTGCCTCCTGCTCTTCTGAAGTCTCAGGGACACATACGATTCCAACTCATCATCAACAGCGCCTTGACTTTGCTTGCTGCAAATCTTGCCCTGCCAAGTGGAGCCAATCCAGTCATGGGCCCTTTTAAGTGGGTATTAATTGCTGGAAATGCCACAACCTGCACATCAAGGCTATTGCCCCAATCAGAACTGGTGTATCTCCATCAAAACTGATGCTCCGACCACTTCTGCGATGATTAAGGACATCGCATTGACTTCGGCACTAGTGCATCACCGTTGCTGGAGGACCAAGGGTATCCAATTGTCGACTATGTGACACATCACCTCCATTCCGCATGCATCTCTGACTTTGCACGGCTGAGAGCTGAAACATCACCTACATCTTCGGAATAGACACCAAAGAATCTCCTCCCTTGTTCCTTGCATCTTATTCTCAATGTTGATGCATCACTGAGCCAAGGTACTGTTTTAGTGGACCAAGTCTAGTCCCTGTATCCAACCCGCGCTCAATTACAGTCAGCCTGACTTTTCAGATTTCACCAGGTCTTGCATTTCCAGATCACCGCGGTTGGTGCCTTATGCTTCTAAACACTACAACTAAGTTGTTTCTTTAACAATTCATATCTGAACTTCTACTTATTGGATGTTAGTTTTTTTGGTCTTGTATTCTATGGGGGTCATTCTGACCCTGGCGGCCGGTGACCGCCAGGGTCACCGACCACGGGAGCACCGCCAACAGGCTGGCGGTGCTCCCTCGAGCATTCTGACCGCGGTGGTTCAGCCGCGGTCAGAAACGGAAAGTCGGCGGTCTCCCACCGACTTTACGCTGCTCGGGTGAATCCTCCATGGCTGCGGAGCGCGCTCCGCAGCCATGGGGATTCTGACACCCCCTACCGCCATCCTGATCCTGGCGGGTCTCCCGCCAGGAACAGGATGGCGGTAGGGGGTGCTGCGGGGCCCCTGGGGGCCCCTGCAGTGCCCATGCCCATGGCATGGGCACTGCAGGGGCCCCGTAAGAGGGCCCCACTGTGTATTTCAGTGTCTGCAAAGCAGACACTGAAATACGCAACGGGTGCAACTGCACCCGTCGCACCTTCCCACTACGCCGGCTCCATTCAGAGCCGGCGTCCTCGTGGGAAGGTAGATTTGCCCTGGGCTGGCGGGCGGCCTTTTGGCGGCCGCCCGCCAGCCCAGGGCAAATTTCAAAATACCCTCAGCGGTCTTGCGACCGCGGAGCGGTATTTTGACGGGGGAACATTGGCGGGCGGCCTCCGCCGCCCGCCAATGTTAGAATCACCCCCTATGTTTGTAACTTGGTGTGGAGCATTTTTGTGTAGTGTTTTGTGTTGTTTTCACTGTGTTACCGTTTGAAGTATTTCACAAATACTTTCCACATTGCCTCTTAAACTAAGCCTGACTGCTCTGTGCCAAGCTGCCAGAGGGAGAGCACATGTTAATATAGAGTGTGTATCTGACCAACCCTGACTAGGATTAGGGTTCCTGCTTATACAGGGTGCATACCTCTGGCAACCATAAACCCAATTTCCAACAGACATGCAAGGTGTAGAAGTCACAGTTGGGTTGTCAAGTCATCAAGGATCAGAAGAAACATATTCACATAACCCCCATCCTAACAGAACTCCATTGGCTCCTGTTGACTACACACACCAGCTTCAAAACCATATGCATCATTTACAAAGTAATTCCAACCAGCACCCCACTTATGTTGAAGATGAACTCCCACCATCTATTCACCCAGGATATGGAACAATGTCCCAGGACGAATCGCCACATCACAATGCATTATAAAACACCACCCAGCTTTCCTCCCCTATTATTTGTTGGTTTTATGCTTGTCTTAGACTTTTATCTAGGTTTGAGTTCTGGGAGCACTAAATACATAAATACGTACATTTAAAAAACATAAACCTAGTTGAAAGGACACAAAGCAGGGTATGGGGTCCCAGGGAAGAAGGCAGTCAACATGATGGGGCTGGCTGGTCGATAAGAGCAAAAGTAGACTGTTACTGCACCATAAAGAGTGTTTTGTCAAGTGGTGAGTCTTCAGCTCTTTCCTAAATTGGAGCGGGGATGGAGGATTCCTGATGGATATGTAATTTCATATCCTGGACATGTCATTTCATATCCTGGGTTCAAAGGTGTAGAAAGCCTGTTACCTTTTTCCTTTCTTTTTGCACTTATTTGTCTCTAGTCTGCTGGTATCTTGAAGGGAGGCATGCTGAGGTTCGCTGGATGTAGCTCGAACTTAGGCTAGGTAGACAGGGATGCCCATAGGAATGAGTCTGCAGATGAAGCAGCTGGTTTTGATGATTGTGCAGACCGGAAAATGGAGTCAAGGGTGTCCCATCAAGATGAGGTGTCATATTTCTTCTAGCCCTAATGAGTCATGACGTAGAATGTAGGATGCTCTTAAAGGGCCAGTATGGGGTTTAGGAGGCTTCAGACGAGGGCATTCCATAATCCAGATATGGGATTAAGAAGACTTTCTGGTTGGAATGATTTTACGTTTTTGTAAGTAAGAGATGTTTCAAACATAGCTGTGTGTTGTCAGAGTCTACTTTTGGAGTTTGGCATTGTTATCTTATAATCAAGTCCTAAGAAGCTCTATGAAGAGGTTGAAGATGACTTGTGAAAAGATGTAACCCCAAGGGATTTCACAGGTGATTAGGATCTTCTGGCTCCTGGAGGTACCAATGTGAATAAATGGAAACAGTGTGGTTAAGTAGGAGGACAACGAGTGAAGGATGTTTTGAGGGAATTCTATTTGAGATTTCAAGGTAGATTGAAGGGCTGACAATGACACAGATAGCTAAGAGGTCCAGACATATCAAGAGTCAGGGGTTATCTTAATCTGTAACCAGAGAGACATCATTTATGATTTAAAAGACAGTTGTCTTCTTGCAACAATGTGGTCTGAAGCAAGATTGATCATTATATAGGAAATGTATTGCTTTGATGCTATCATGAAGCTCTGAATTCACTGCTTTTTTGAGAACTGAGATGGGTGATCCAATGGTAGTTTGCAAGGGCATCAGAGTCTAGTGTGTGTTTATTCAGGAGTGGAAAGATCTTGTCTGCTAATGGTGAGAAGGGATGATAGAGTATGTCGAGAGAGAACTTTGATAAAGGATAAAGTCACAATATCACCCTTGTAGGTGGCCACCTTGAGGCATTAGGAGTTTTATCTGAGTCTTTGAGAGACAGCGGTTTGAAGAATGACCAGTGTACGATGCAGCATGGGGGAGTGGGTGTCAGAAGACAAGTAAGTTGTCAAAAAATATTTCTGCATTCTTCATTGAAGAAATGGTTGATGGCATTTTCACTTGCCCTTGGAGTGGGAAGGGTAGGGTCAGGCAGGGTGTCATCTAGTTCTTGTTACAAATAATTCTATCCTTCTTACTGGTAGCCTTGTTGATGTTGCAGGTATTGTACTTGGCTTTAGTTGATTTTATGTGTTGTCTGCCCAATACACAGAGGGGTTTCAGCAGTGTGAGCTCATCAGTTGTTCCATTGCTGTTTTTATTCCATTTTCCTTCCTTTCTGTGGATTGAGCTTTTGTTGTCACCCAGGTATTTTGAGTACCAGGATGGTGCACGGTGAGGCTTTCACTTTTGTGTTTGAGCAGGAGCATGGGTGGTCACATGATTTTATACAAATGTTTGGAATGGTTTAGAAATACATTTATCTTAGACATGAAGGTGCCAGGGTGAAAACATAATTTAACCTTCAGTTTATGAATATTAATTGGTCTGTTTTGATTTGACAGCGATGTGTAGGTTAAACAGCTGAGCTGTGTGATGCTGGTGACAAAGTTGTTGGCCCATTCTAAGGATATGACAAGCTTGCTTTGGATAGTTGATAATATTGATTAAATGTTTTTTTTTATAATTTGGCATTTGGAGTGTGTTGACTGGGTGGCATGGTATTCTACATTGAGTGTGCTGATGTTGTTGAAAGTGGTGTATCCTGTTTTTTCATGTTTGAGCTGCCCACTGAATATGTTGGAGTGGGTAGGCCCTATAGAAGAAGGTGGTGAGGAGATATGATAGTTTGGCAAAGAACTCGTTGTAGGAGGCTGTACTGGCTTGTAGTGAGTACCTAGGGGTACTTGCACCTTGCACCAGGCCCAGTTATCCCTTATTAGTGTATAGGGTGTCTAGCAGCATAGGCTGATAGATAATGGTAGCTTAGCAGAGCAGCTTAGGCTGAACTAGGAGACGAGTGAAGCTCCTACAGTACCACTTAGTGTCATATGCACAATATCATAAGAAAACACAATACACAGTTATACTAAAAATAAGGTACTTTATTTTTATGACAATATGCCAAAGTATCTCAGAGTGTACCCTCAGTGAGAGGATAGGAAAAATACACAAGATATATATACACAATACCAAAATATGCAGTAATAACAGTGCAAACAATGTATAGTTACAATGGGATGCAATGGAGACACATAGGGATAGGGGCAACACAAACCATATACTCCAAAAGTGGAATGCGAACCACGAATGGACCCCAAACCTATGTGACCTTGTAGAGGGTCGCTGGGACTATTAGAAAATAGTAAGGGTGTAGGAGGCTGGACTGGCTTGTAGTGAGTACCAAGGGGTACTTGCACCTTGCACCAGGCCCAGTTATCCCTTATTAGTGTATAGGGTGTCTAGCAGCTTAGGCTGATAGATAATGGTAGCTTAGCAGAGCAGCTTAGGCTGAACTAGGAGACGTGTGAAGCTACTACTGTACCACTTAGTGTCATATGCACAATATCATAAGAAAACACAATACACAGTTATACTAAAAATAAAGGTACTTTATTTTTATGACAATATGCCAAAGTATCTTAGAGTGTACCCTCAGTGAGAGGATAGGAAATATACACAAGATATATATACACAATAGCAAAAATATGCAGTATAGTCTTAGAAAACAGTGCAAACAATGTATAGTTACAATAGGATGCAATGGGGAAACATAGGGATAGGGGCAACACAAACCATATACTCCAAAAGTGGAATGCGAACCACGAATGGACCCCAAACTTATGTGACCTTGTAGAGGGTCGCTGGGACTATTAGAAAATAGTGAGAGTTAGAAAAATAACCCTCCCCAAGACCCTGAAAAGTGAGTGCAAAGTGCACTAAAGTTCCCCTAAGGACAAAATAGTCGTGTTAGAGGAATAATGTAGGAAAGACACAAACCTGCAATGCAACAACTGTGGCTTTCCAATCTAGGGTACCTGTGGAACAAGGGGACCAAGTCCAAAAGTCACAAGCAAGTCGGAGATGGGCAGATGCCCAGGAAATGCCAGCTGCGGGTGCAAAGAAGCTTCGACTGGACAAAAGAAGCTGAGGTTTCTGCAGGAACGAAAAGGGCTAGAGACTTCCCCTTTGGAGGACAGATCCCTCTTGCCTTTGAGAGTCGTGCAGAAGTGTTTTTCCGCCGGAAGGACGCCAACAAGCCTTGCTACACGCAAAACGTGCGTTTAGCGTTTTTGGATGCTGCTGGGGCGCAGGAAGGACCAGGAGGTCGCAAATTGGACCTGCTGAGAGAGGGAACGTCGAGCAAAACAAAGAGCCCTCACTGAAGCAGGTAGCACCCGGAAAAGTGCCGGAAACAGGCACTACAAGGATGCGTGAAACAGTGCTCGCCGAAGTTGCACAAAGGAGTCCCACGTCGCCGGAGACCAACTTAGAAAGTCGTGCAATGCAGGTTAGAGTGCCGTGGACCCAGGCTTGGCTGTGCACGAAGGATTTCTGCCGGAAGTGCACAGGGGCCGGAGTAGCTGCAAAGTCGCGGTTCCCAGCAATGCAGCCCAGCGAGGTGAGGCAAGGACTTACCTCCACCAAACTTGGGCTGAAGAGTCACTGGACTGTGGGGGTCACTTGGACAGTATCGCTGGATTCGAGGGACCTCGCTCGTCGTGCTGAGAGGAGACCCAAGGGACCGGTAATGCAGCTTTTTGGTGCCTGCGGTTGCAGGGGGAAGATTCCGTCAACCCACGGGAGATTTCTTCGGAGCTTCTGGTGCAGAGAGGAGGCAGACTACCCCCACAGCATGCACAAGCAGGAAAACAGTCGAGAAGGCGGCAGGATCAGCGTTACAGAGTTGCAGTAGTCGTCTTTGCTACTATGTTGCAGGTTTGCAGGCTTCCAGCGCGGTCAGCGGTCGTTTCCTTATCAGAAGGTGAAGAGAGAGATGCAGAGGAACTCGGCTGAGCTCATGCATTCGTTATCTAAAGTTTCCCCAGAGACAGAGACCCTAAATAGCCAGAAAAGAGGGTTTGGCTACCTAGGAGAGAGGAAAGGCTACTAACACCTGAAGGAGCCTATCAGCAGGAGTCTCTGACGTCCCCTGGTGGCACTGGCCACTCAGAGCAGTCCAGTGTGCCAGCAGCACCTCTGTTTCCAAGATGGCAGAGGTCTGGAGCACACTGGAGGAGCTCTGGACACCTCCCAGGGGAGGTGCAGGTCAGGGGAGTGGTCACTCCCCTTTCCTTTGTCCAGTTTCGCGCCAGAGCAGGGGCAAAGGGGTCCCTGAACCGGTGTAGACTGGCTTATGCAGAATTGGGCACATCTGTGCCCAACAAAGCATTTCCAGAGGCTGGGGGAGGCTAATCCTCCCCTGCCTTCACACCATTGTCCAAAGGGAGAGGGTGTCACACCCTCTCTCAGAGGAAGTTCTTTGTTCTGCCATCCTGGGCCAGGCCTGGCTGGACCCCAGGAGGGCATCTGCCTGTCTGAGGGGTTGGCAGCAGCAGCAGCTGCAGTGAAACCCCAGGAAGGGCAGTCTGGCAGTACCAGGGTCTGTGCTACAGACCACTGGGATCATGGAATTGTACCAACAATGCCAGGATGGCATAGAGGGGGCATTTCATAGACATGTTACATGGCCATATTCGGAGTTACCATGGTGAAGCTACATATAGGTAGTGACCTATATGTAGTGCACGCGTGTAATGGTGTCCCCGCACTCACAAAGTTCAGTGAATTGGCTCTGAACAATGGGGGGGCACCTTGGCTAGTGCCAGGGTGCCCTCACACTAAGTAACTTTGCACCTAACCTTTACCAGGTAAAGGTTAGACATATAGGTGACTTATAAGTTACTTAAGTGCAGTGTAAAATGGCTGTGAAATAACGTGGACGTTATTTCACTCAGGCTGCAGTGGCAGGCCTGTGTAAGAATTGTCAGAGCTCCCTATGGGTGGCAAAAGAAATGCTGCAGCCCATAGGGATCTCCTGGAACCCCAATACCCTGGGTACCTCAGTACCATATACTAGGGAATTATAAGGGTGTTCCAGTAAGCCAATGTAAATTGGTAAAAATGGTCACTAGCCTGTCAGTGACAATTTGGAAAGAAATGAGAGAGCATAACCACTGAGGTTCTGATTAGCAGAGCCTCAGTGAGACAGTTAGTCACTACACAGGTAACACATTCAGGCACACTTATGAGCACTGGGGCCCTGGGTTACCAGGGTCCCAGTGACACATACAACTAAAACAACATATATACAGTGAAAAATGGGGGTAACATGCCAGACAAGATGGTACTTTCCTACACAACCCCCCCCCCAAACGAAGGACAATAAGACTAGCCATTACCTGATGAGTCTTCATTGTCTAAGTGGAAATATCTGGAGAGTCCATCTGCATTGGAGTGGCTACTCCCAGGTCTATGTTCCACTGTATAGTCCATTCCCTGTAGGGATATGGACCACCTCAACAATTTAGGATTTTCACCTTTCATTTGTTTTAGCCAAAGTAGAGGTTTGTGGTCTGTCTGAACAATGAAGTGAGTGCCAAACAGGTATGGCCTCAACTTCTTCAGAGCCCAGACCACAGCAAAGGCCTCCCTCTCAATGGCAGACCAACGCTTTTCTCTAGGGGTCAACCTCCTACTAATAAAAGCAACAGGTTGATCCTGGCCCTCAGAATTAAGTTGTGATAGGACTGCCCCTACTGCTAATTCAGATGCATCAGTTTGGACATAGAATTTTTTAGAGTAACAAGGGCTTTTCAGGACAGGTGCAGAGCACATGGCCTGCTTCAGCTCCTCAAAAGCTTTCTGACAGCTTGCTATCCACAATACCTTTTTAGGCATTTTCTTGGATGTGAGTTCATTAAGAGGGGCTGCAATGGAGCCATAGTTCTTAATGAACCTCCTGTAATACCCAGTGAGGCCTAGGAAGGCTCTCACCTGAGTCTGAGTGGTAGGGGGAACCCAATCAATAATAGTTTGGATTTTCCCCTGAAGTGGTGCAATCTGTTCTCCACCAACAAGGTGTCCCAGATAAACCACCTTACCCTGCCCTATCTGGCACTTTGAAGCCTTGATAGTGAGGCCTGCCTTTTGCAGAGCCTCCAAAACTTTCCAAAGGTGGACCAGGTGATCATCCCAGCTGGAGCTAAAGACAGCTATATCATCCAAATATGCTGCACTGAAAGCTTCCAGCCCTTGCAGGACTGTGTTCACCAACCTCTGAAAAGTGGCAGGTGCATTCTTCAAACCAAAAGGCATTACAGTAAACTGGTAATGTCCTCCAATGGTAGAAAATGCAGTCTTAGGTTTAGCATCTTCTGACAATTTGATCTGCCAATACCCTGCAGTCAAATCAAAAGTGCTTAGATACTTGGCAGATGCCAGTGTATCTATGAGCTCATCTGCCCTGGGTATAGGGTGAGCATCAGTTTTGGTTACCAAGTTGAGACCTCTATAGTCTACACAAAACCTCATTTCCTTCATTCCATCTTTAGAATTGGGTTTTGGTACCAGTACCACAGGAGAAGCCCATGGACTGTCAGAGTGCTCAACCACTCCTAGTTCCAACATTTTCTGAACTTCTTGCTTTATGCAGTCCCTGACATGGTCAGGCTGCCTATAGATCTTACTTTTGACAGGTAAACTGTCTCCAGTATCTATAGTGTGCTCACACCAAGAATTGGTGCCTGGCACAATAGAGAAGAGTTCTGAAAATTGTCCTAGGAGATTTATGCAATTATCTTTCTGCTCAGCAGTAAGACAATCAGCCAAAACTACACCTTCCACAAGAGCATCTTGTTCTGTGGAAGAGAAGAGATCAGGTAGAGGATCACTGTCTTCTTCCTGTCCCTCATCAGTTGCCATGAGCAGGGTGAGATCAGCCCTGTCATAGTAGGGTTTCAGGCGGTTGACATGGAGCACCCTAAGGGGACTCCTGGCAGTGCCTAAGTCAACCAAGTAGGTGACTTCACCCTTCTTTTCAACAATTGTGTGGGGTCCACTCCATTTATCTTGGAGTGCTCTTGGGGCCACAGGCTCCAAGACCCACACTTTCTGCCCTGGTTGGTACTGAACCAAAACAGCCTTCTGATCATGCCATTGCTTCTGGAGCTCTTGGCTGGCCTGAAGGTTTTTACTGGCCTTTTTCATGTACTCAGCCATCCTTGATCTGAGGCCAAGTACATAGTCCACAATATCCTGCTTAGGAGCTTTTAAAGGTTGTTCCCAACCCTCCTTTACAAGTGTGAGTGGACCCCTAACAGGGTGTCCAAAAAGAAGTTCAAAGGGGCTGAAGCCCACTCCTTTCTGGGGTACCTCCCTGTAGGCAAAAAGGAGGCATGGTAGAAGGATATCCCATCTCCTGCGGAGTTTTTCAGGGAGTCCCATAATCATGCCTTTGAGAGTTTTATTAAATCTCTCCACCAGTCCATTTGTTTGTGGATGATAGGGTGTTGTGAACTTGTAAGTTACACCACACTCCTTCCACATGGCCTTTAAGTATGCAGACATGAAATTGCTTCCTCTGTCTGATACTACTTCCTTTGGGAAGCCCACCCTGGAAAATATTCCCAGGAGGGCCTTTGCCACTGCAGGAGCTGTAGTGGTCCTTAAAGGAATAGCTTCAGGATATCTTGTGGCATGGTCCACCACCACCAAGATAAACCTATTGCCTGAAGCAGTAGGAGGGTCAAGGGGGCCAACTATGTCAACCCCTACCCTTTCAAAGGGAACCCCAACCACAGGCAGTGGGATAAGGGGTGCCTTTGGGGTGCCACCTGTCTTCCCACTGGCTTGACAGGTTTCACAGGACTTGCAAAATTCTTTTGTGTCCTCAGACATCCTAGGCCAATGAAACAGGGGAACCAATCTGTCCCAAGTTTTCATTTGACCCAGGTGCCCAGCTAGGGGAATGTCATGTGCCAGTGTTAGGAGGAACTTTCTGTACTCCTGAGGAATCACTAATCTCCTGGCAGCTCCAGGTTTAGGATCCCTATGCTCAGTGTACAAGAGGTTGTCCTCCCAGTAAACTCTGTGAGAGTCACTGACATCCCCATTAGCCTGTTTGACAGCTTGCTGTCTGAGACCCTCTAATGTGGGACAGGTTTGCTGTGCCACACTCAGCTCCTCACTGGCAGGCCCCCCTTCACCCAAAAGCTCAGCAGTGTCTGCTTCCAGCTCCTCTGGTGTAGGTTCTGCACAGGGAGGGAATTCTTCTTCCTCAGAAGTAGAATCCACTGTAGAGGGAGGGATAGTAGGAAGTGGTTTGCTTCTACTAGCCCTAGCTTTAGGGAGCACTTGGTCCATTGTTCCAGGATCCAAGCTTCCCTGTCCTTTTTGCTTTTTGGCCTGAGCCCTTGTCAAAGCAAAAATATGCCCTGGAATGCCCAGCATTGCTGCATGGGCTTCCAACTCCACATCTGACCAAGCTGATGTCTCCAAATCATTCCCTAATAGACAGTCTACAGGTAAATCTGAAGCTACCACAACTTTCTTTGGACCAGTTACCCCCCCCCCCCAGTTGAGATTTACAACAGCCATGGGGTGGCTTTGTGTTATGTTGTGAGCATCGGTTACTTGGTACTGGTGTCCAAGTATGTGTTGTTCAGGGTGCACCAGTTTCTCAATCACCATTGTGACACTGGCACCTGTGTCCCTGTAGGCCTGGACCTCAACACCATTTATTAGGGTTAGTTGCTTGTACTTCTCCAAGTTATGGGGGCAAGCAACCAAAGTGGCTAAATCAATAGCCCCTTCAGAGACTAAAGTAGCCTCTGTGGTCTCCCTAATCAGACCAACCCCAACTAAATTACCAAAAGTGAGCCCAGCTACTCCCTTGGATTGGCTATTAGTAGGTTTGCTCCCACCACCACTGCTATTAGTAGGGACACTAGGTGTAGCAGTAGGGGTTGTAGTGGTAGGAGCTGTGGTGCCTTTCTTTGGACAACTGGGATCTGTTGTCCAATGGCCTTTTATTTTACATAAATAGCAACATGGTTTCTTTTCCTTGTTCTGATTAAAGGAGGATTTGGACCCACCACCCCCACCAGAGTGTTTTGTGGGCCTGATGAAGACTCATTTTTAGATTTGTCCCCACCCTTGTCAGAAGACTTACCATCCTTCTTTTTGTTGCCACCTTTGTCACCCCCTGTATGAACTTTTTTGTTCACTCTTGTTCTGACCCATTTGTCTGCCTTCTTTCCCAATTCTTGGGGAGAGGTCAGATCAGAGTCCACCAAGTACTGGTGCAACAAATCAGACACACAATTATTAAGAATATGCTCTCTCAGGATTAAGTTATACAGGCTGTCATAATCAGTAACTTTACTGCCATGTAACCACCCCTCCAAGGCCTTCACTGCCTGGTCAATGAAATCAACCCAGTCTTGTGAAGACTCCTTTTTGGTCTCTCTGAACTTTATCCTGTACTGTTCAGTGGTTAAGCCATAACCATCCAGGAGTGCATTCTTAAGAACTTGGAAATTATTAGCATCATTTTCTTTTACAGTAAGGAGCCTATCCCTACCTTTTCCAGTAAATGATAGCCATAGGATAGCAGCCCACTGCTTTTGAGGGACATCCTGTACAGCACAGGCCCTCTCAAGTGCAGCAAACCACTTGTTAATGTCATCCCCCTCCTTATAAGGGGGAACTATCTTGTGCAGATTCCTGGAATCATGCTCTTTTGCAGGATGACTATGGGGAATACTGCTGCTGCCACCATGGGTATCTAAACCCAACTTCTGTCTTTCCCTCTCTATTTCTAAAGACTGTCTATCCAAATCCAGCTGTTGCTTCTTGAGCTTCAGTCTGGTTTGTTCCACTCTCAATCTATTGAGCTCCCTTTCCAACAATCTGTCATCAGGGTGGGTGGGAGGGACATTTCTAGATACAGAGGTATGATGGGAATGAACAGAAGGAGACCTGTCCCTTACAGAGGGCACCCTAACAGCTTGGCTACCAGTATAATGTGAGAGCACACCATCAGTATGGTGTGATTCAACCTCTGTACCAACTATGCTAGACTGTCTAGTAATGGGCAGGCTGAGAAGTTTCTTTCCTGAACCTTTTCCTGGGGGAGTCCCTAGATCAGATTGAGAACCATTAGCTACTTTTTCACCAGATTGGGCACTTATGGCCTTATCCTGTACTCTAAGCATATTAATTAACAGTTCTAAGGAAGGATTCTTCCCTACACTCAAACCTCTCTCTATGCAGAGACTCCTTGCTCCTTTCCAGCTAAGGTGATCATATGCAAGTTTGGTCAGTTCAACATTTTTGCCTGTGCCAGACATTTTTTTGAGAGAGTTAAAGTGATAGAAAAAGAAAAAAAAAATTCAGAACTTTTTGGAAAGACAGAAAAAACTTTTTAAACTTTTAAGAACTTTTTGAAAGTTTTAGAAGTACTTTTCAGCACTTAGAAAAGAGTGAAAAGAGGAAATGCAAAACTTTTTGGCTATGTGTATATACACTGACCTTGTTTTGTATATTTTTCTCTTATGAAAAGTACAATGACAAGAGTGGTAAGTAGTCTCAAGCACTTATCCCACCACTGCACAACCAATGTAGGAGGCTGGACTGGCTTGTAGTGAGTACCAAGGGGTACTTGCACCTTGCACCAGGCCCAGTTATCCCTTATTAGTGTATAGGGTGTCTAGCAGCTTAGGCTGATAGATAATGGTAGCTTAGCAGAGCAGCTTAGGCTGAACTAGGAGACGTGTGAAGCTACTACAGTACCACTTAGTGTCATATGCACAATATCATAAGAAAACACAATACACAGTTATACTAAAAATAAAGGTACTTTATTTTTATGACAATATGCCAAAGTATCTTAGAGTGTACCCTCAGTGAGAGGATAGGAAATATACACAAGATATATATACACAATAGCAAAAATATGCAGTATAGTCTTAGAAAACAGTGCAAACAATGTATAGTTACAATAGGATGCAATGGGGAAACATAGGGATAGGGGCAACACAAACCATATACTCCAAAAGTGGAATGCGAACCACGAATGGACCCCAAACCTATGTGACCTTGTAGAGGGTCGCTGGGACTATTAGAAAATAGTGAGAGTTAGAAAAATAACCCTCCCCAAGACCCTGAAAAGTGAGTGCAAAGTGCACTAAAGTTCCCCTAAGGACAAAATAGTCGTGTTAGAGGAATAATGTAGGAAAGACACAAACCAGCAATGCAACAACTGTGGATTTCCAATCTAGGGTACCTGTGGAACAAGGGGACCAAGTCCAAACGTCACAAGCAAGTCGGAGATGGGCAGATGCCCAGGAAATGCCAGCTGCGGGTGCAAAGAAGCTTTGACTGGACAGAAGAAGCTGAGGTTTCTGCAAAAACGAAAAGGGCTAGAGACTTCCCCTTTGGTGGAGGGATCCCTCTCGCCTTGGAGAGTCGTGCAGAAGTGTTTTCCCGCCGAAAGGACGCCAACAAGCCTTGCTACACGCAAAACGTGCGTTTGGTGTTTTTGGACGCTGCTGGGGCCCAGGAGGGACCAGGAGGTCGCAAATTGGACTTGAAGAGAGAGGGGACGTCGAGCAAGACAAAGAGCCCTCACTGAAGCAGGTAGCACCCGGAGAAGTGCCAGAAACACGCACTACGAGGATGCGTGAAACGGTGCTCACCGAAGTTGCACAAAGGAGTCCCACGTCGCCGGAGACCAACTTAGAAAGTCGTGCAATGCAGGTTAGAGTGCCGTGGACCCAGGCTTGGCTGTGCACGAAGGATTTCCGCCGGAAGTGCACAGGGGCCGGAGTAGCTGCAAAGTCGCGGTTCCCAGCAATGCAGCCCAGCGAGGTGAGGCAAGGACTTACCTCCACCAAACTTGGGCTGAAGAGTCACTGGACTGTGGGGGTCACTTGGATAGCATCGCTGGATTCAAGGGACCTCGCTCGTCGTGCTGAGAGGAGACCCAAGGGACCGGTAATGCAGCTTTTTGGTGCCTGCGGTTGCAGGGGGAAGATTCCGTCGACCCACGGGAGATTTCTTCGGAGCTTCTGGTGCAGAGAGGAGGCAGACTACCCCCACAGCATGCACAAGCAGGAAAACAGTCAAGAAGGCGGCAGGATCAGCGTTACAGAGTTGCAGTAGTCGTCTTTGCTACTATGTTGCAGGTTTGCAGGCTTCCAGCGCGGTCAGCGGTCGTTTCCTTATCAGAAGGTGAAGAGAGAGATGCAGAGGAACTCGGCTGAGCTCATGCATTTGTTATCTAAAGTTTCCCCAGAGACAGAGACCCTAAATAGCCAGAAAAGAGGGTTTGGCTACCTAGGAGAGAGGAAAGGCTACTAACACCTGAAGGAGCCTATCAGCAGGAGTCTCTGACGTCACCTGGTGGCACTGGCCACTCAGAGCAGTCCAGTGTGCCAGCAGCACCTCTGTTTCCAAGATGGCAGAGGTCTGGAGCACACTGGAGGAGCTCTGGACACCTCCCAGGGGAGGTGCAGGTCAGGGGAGTGGTCACTCCCCTTTCCTTTGTCCAGTTTCGCGCCAGAGCAGGGGGTAAGGGGTCCCTGAACCGGTGTAGACTGGCTTATGCAGAATTGGGCACATCTGTGCCCAACAAAGCATTTCCAGAGGCTGGGGGAGGCTACTCCTCCCCTGCCTTCACACCATTTTCCAAAGGGAGAGGGTGTCACACCCTCTCTCAGAGGAAGTTCTTTGTTCTGCCATCCTGGGCCAGGCCTGGCTGGACCCCAGGAGGGCAGCTGCCTGTCTGAGGGGTTGGCAGCAGCAGCAGCTGCAGTGAAACCCCAGGAAGGGCAGTCTGGCAGTACCAGGGTCTGTGCTACAGACCACTGGGATCATGGAATTGTACCAACAATGCCAGGATGGCATAGAGGGGGCAATTCCATGATCATAGACATGTTACATGGCCATATTCGGAGTTACCATGGTGAAGCTACATATAGGTAGTGACCTATATGTAGTGCACGCGTGTAATGGTGTCCCCGCACTCACAAAGTTCAGTGAATTGGCTCTGAACAATGTGGGGGCACCTTGGCTAGTGCCAGGGTGCCCTCACACTAAGTAACTTTGCACCTAACCTTTACCAGGTAAAGGTTAGACATATAGGTGACTTATAAGTTACTTAAGTGCAGTGTAAAATGGCTGTGAAATAACGTGGACATTATTTCACTCAGGCTGCAGTGGCAGGCCTGTGTAAGAATTGTCAGAGCTCCCTATGGGTGGCAAAAGAAATGCTGCAGCCCATAGGGATCTCCTGGAACCCCAATACCCTGGGTTCCTCAGTACCATATACTAGGGAATTATAAGGGTGTTCCAGTAAGCCAATGTAAATTGGTAAAAATGGTCACTAGCCTGTCAGTGACAATTTGGAAAGAAATGAGAGAGCATAACCACTGAGGTTCTGATTAGCAGAGCCTCAGTGAGACAGTTAGTCACTACACAGGTAACACATTCAGGCACACTTATGAGCACTGGGGCCCTGGGTTACCAGGGTCCCAGTGACACATACAACTAAAACAACATATATACAGTGAAAAATGGGGGTAACATGCCAGGCAAGATGGTACTTTCCTACAAAGGGTTAGAAAAATAGCCCACCCCAAGACCCTGAAAAGTGAGTGCAAAGTGCACTAAAGTTCCCCAAAGGACATAGAAGTTGTGATAGGGGAATTCTGCAGGAAACATACAAACCAGCAATGCAACAACGATGGATTTCCAGTCAAGGGTACCTGTGGAACAAGGGGACCAAGTCCAAAAATCACAAGCAAGTCGGAGATGGGCAGATGCCCAGGAAATGCCAGCTGCGGGTGCAAAGAAGCTGCTACTGGACTGTAGAAGCTTAGGTTTCTGCAGGAACAACAAGGGCTAGAGACTTTGCCTTTGGAGGATGGTTCCCTCACGCCGTGGAGAGTCGTGCAGAAGTGTTTTTTTTGCCAAAAGACCACCAACAAGCATTGCTAGCTGCAAATCGTGCGGTAAGGGTTTTTGGATGCTGCTGTGGCCCAGGAGGGACCAGGATGTTGCAAATTGTGTCAGGAGACAGAGATGACGTCGAGCAAGACATGGAGCCCTCTCAGTAGCAGGTAGGACCCGGAGAAGTGCCAGAAACAGGCACTACGAGGATGCGTGAAACGGTGCTCACCCGAAGTCGCACAAAGGAGTCCCACGTCGCCGGAGAACAACTTAGGAGGTCGTGTAATGCAGGTTAGAATGCCGTGGACCCAGGCTGGACTGTGCACAAAGGATTTCCGCCGGAAGTGCACGGAGGCCGGAGTAGCTGCAAAAGTTGCGGTTCCCAGCAATGCAGTCTGGCGTGGGGAGGCAAGGACTTACCTCCACCAAACTTGGACTGAAGAGTCACTGGACTGTGGGAGTCACTTGGACAGAGTTGCTGGATTCAAGGGACCTCGCTCGTCGTGATGAAAGGAGACCCAGGGGACCGGTGATGCAGTTCTTTGGTGCCTGTGGTTGCAGGGGGACGATTCCGTCGACCCACGGGAGATTTCTTCAGAGCTTCTAGTGCAGAGAGGAGGCAGACTACCCCCACAGCATGCACCACCAGGAAAACAGTCGAGAAGGCGGCAGGATCAGCGTTACAGTGTTGCAGTAGTCATCTTAGCTACTATGTTGCAGTTTTGCAGGCTTCCAGCGCGGTCAGCAGTCGATTCCTTGGCAGAAGGTGAAGAGAGAGATGCAGAGGAACTCGGCTGAGCTCTTGCATTCGTTATCTACAGATTCCCCAGAGACAGAGACCCTAAATAGCCAGAAAAGAGGGTTTGGCTATCTAGGAGAGAGGATAGGCTAGCAACACCTGAAGGAGCCTATCAGAAGGAGTCTCTGATGTCACCTTGTGGCACTGGCCACTCAGAGCAGTCCAGTGTGGCAGCAGCACCTCTGTTTCCAAGATGGCAGAGGTCTGGAGCACACTGGAGGAGCTCTGGACACCTCCCAGGGGAGGTGCAGGTCAGGGGAGTGGTCACTCCCCTTTCCTTTGTCCAGTTTCGCGCCAGAGTAGGGCTAAGGGGTCCCTGAACCGGTGTAGACTGGCTTATGCAGAAATGGGCACCAAATGTGCCCATGAAAGCATTTCCAGAGGCTGGGGGAGGCTACTCCTCCCCTGCCTTCACACCATTTTCCAAAGGGAGAGGGTGTAACACCCTCTCTCAGAGGAAGTCCTTTGTTCTGCCATCCTGGGACAAGCCTGGCTTGACCCCAGGAGGGCAGAAACCTGTCTGAGGGGTTGGCAGCAGCAGCAGCTGCAGTGAAACCCCAGGAAAGGCAGTTTGGCAGTACCAGGGTCTGTGCTACAGACCACTGGGATCATGGGATTGTGCCAACTATGCCAGGATGGCATAGAGGGGGCAATTCCATGATCATAGACATGTTACATGGCCATATTCGGAGTTACCATTGTGAAGCTACATATAGGTAGTGACCTATATGTAGTGCACGCGTGTAATGGTGTCCCCGCACTCACAAAGTCCAGGGAATTGGCCCTGAACAATGTGGGGGCACCTTGGTTAGTGCCAGGGTGCCCTCACACTAAGTAACTTTGCACCTAACCTTTACCAGGTAAAGTTTAGACATATAGGTGACTTATAAGTTACTTAAGTGCAGTGTAAAATGGCTGTGAAATAACGTGGACGTTATTTCACTCAGGCTGCAGTGGCAGGCCTGTGTAAGAATTGTCAGTGCTCCCTATGGGTGACAAAAGAAATGCTGCAGCCCATAGGGATCTCCTGGAACCCCAATACCCTGGGTACCTCAGTACCATATACTAGGGAATTATAAGGGTGTTCCAGTAAGCCAATGTAAATTGGTAAAATTGGTCACTAGCCTGTTAGTGATAATTTGAAAGAAATGAGAGAGCATAACCACTGAGGTTCTGGATAGCAGAGCCTCAGTGAGACAGTTAGGCATCACACAGGGAACACATACATATAGGCCACAAACTTATGAGCACTGGGGTCCTGGCAAGCAGGGTCCCAGTGACACATAACAAACATACTGAAAACATAGGGTTTTCACTATGAGCACTGGGCCCTGGCTAGCAGGATCCCAGTGAGACAGTAAAAACACCCTGACATACACTCACAAACAGGCCAAAAGTGGGGGTAACAAGGCTAGAAAGAGGCTACTTTCTCACAGTTGTTATATGAAAAAGGCATATAGGTGACGTGGAATGTGATCGGCTGGGTTGCATAGCGAGAAAAGTGGAGTATGAGAAGCTATATGGAGTTGCATGAGGCTTTCTTGCCTAGGATGCAGACCCAACTCGACATATAGTTGACCATTAGTACTCTTCTCTTTTTATAAGCATGGTCCATATGGACACCTTAACCTTTAAGAAGAGGGACATCTAGGATGTGCTAGGATATAGGGGTGGGCAATTCTTCTGTGATGCATCAGGTTTAGTGTTATGTGATAGTGTCTGTGATGTCTGGAATGTGGAGTACTACAGAGCTTGCATTTATGAACATTAGATGCAGCTTGCATTCTGTAGTTTGAGAGTTTAGTGTGCTTAGTGAGAAATGCATGTATTTGTTCTATGTGTTGTGAAGATATACTGTCTGTGGTTGTGTGTGATACATCTGCATGTTGTTATAAGAAGAGGCAGGTTGGTGTGTTGTGTGAGGCAAATGATCAGCTATTCGAGAGATTGCAGTAGAGTATGATCAGTATGATCAAAATTTGGTGGGAGGATTGCACTTGTCTTGGCAGGTATAAAGTACTCTGCCATGGTGAAGCCATCCGCCAAAGTATAAACTAGGCCCTTGGTCCTCTCCTCTTTATAAGCAACTAACCACGGTTGAAAAAATAATATTGTAAAATCTCAATATATTAAAATCAACATATGAAGTAATTGAGAAAATGAAAACGGAGGGCTTCATTTACAAGTGCCACTGGAGCGGCAGGGGAGGGGTGTTGGGTGCCGGGGGGTGCAGATGTGTGGGTTGTGGTGGATTAGGGAGTGATGGGTTGTGAGGACGCATGCTGGGCAGGAGTGCTTGGTGCCTGGAGGATGTTGTCGACTTACCAGAGTCGAGCCCTCCGATGATTCCCATCAGGCCCTCTGGATGCATGTTGTCCAAAACCTTCTCCGCCCAGGATGTTAACTCAAGGGAGGAGGTGGGGGACTACCACCAGTTTTTTTCAGGGCGATCTAGTGCCTGGATGCCATGGAACACACCTTCCCCTGTAGATCTTTCAACCTCTTCCTGATGTCCTCTCTTGTGTGTGGATGTGTGCCAACTGAGTTGACCCTGTCAACAATCCTCTACCATAACTACGTTTTCCTTGCCAACAATGTTTGTTGGACCTGGGCTCCGAAAAGGTGTGGCTCTACCCTGACAATTTAATCTACCATGGCCCTCAACTCATTGTCAGAGAAACGTAGGTGTTTTTGATGTGCCATGTTGTGTGTGGGGGGTGTAGTGTGTGTAGGGTGCAGTGTGGGGTGGTTGGTGGGGTGGGGGTGTTTGGATGTGGGTGTAGGTGGGTTGTGGTGCTGGTGCGTGCGTGTGATGTGTGCCTAGTGCTAAACTTGCAGCTGTGTCGTGTGTGCTGAGTGTGCAGTGTCAAGGTGCCTTTGGTTTATGGGATATGTGTGAATGGGTCATCGATATGTGTGCTGTTCGTAAAATTCGCAAGGGATTGTGGGTGTGTGTGGGGTGTGATATATGGTGCCATCTTCAGGTGTGTGTGGTTTGTGTCTGTGTCTCAGGTGGGGGGTATTAAAACAGTCCAATGTGGTGTTGTCTACAATTGGTGGTACCTTTTTGAACCACAGCAGTATGCCCCGCCAATCGTGTTCTGCCGTGCATGGGCTGCTGAGCAGGAAACTGACACGTAATGCGTGGCATAAAATAGGTCCATGAGTGTTCCTGGGGTCTGCTAGGTGGCAGGCAGAGGATCTTCTGGGGTTGAGGGCACGTAGAGTGTTGGCATCTAACCGACGAATTGAGCAAGGACCAGAGTCCATGGCGCTGGGCACTGCCCATGCATGGAGGGGCACAGATGTTCTTGCCTTTAGTGCACCAACGGCACAGGCCTACAGCAGCCACCATTAAGAAGTGGAGGGAGGCAGGGGTTCCGGTCAGCTGGGAAATGGGATGGTGGGAAAAGCACTTCACAGGGAGGGAAAGGGGCAGGGCCGCAGGGGCAGCAGAAGCACAGGGAAAACAAGGCGAGAGAAAGAGACAAGAAGGAAAAAATTGAATAAAAGACAGAAAATAAAACAGAAGTAAAATTAGATGTAAAGGCATAAGTAAAAGTAGGAGTAAAAAGAGACAGAAGATGCAGATGGCCATTAGTCCACCAGGAATGAGGCTCAGGTGGGAGCCTGCGGGTAGAGGTGGGCCTCGAACTGAGAGTCAGGCAGGATCTCAGTTTTCTCAAGGCAGAGTCAGCTGCAGCAACAGGTGGAGCTGCATAGAAGAGGGCAACAGGCACTAACCAGGATGGAGGGTCTGGCCAGCTGGGAAGCGAGAGGGCTGGAAAACCACTTCGCTGGGAGGGAGGGAGGGGGCGGGGTCACAGGGTCAGCAGCGGTGCTAGGAAAATGCGGGGAGATTGAAAGGAGAGAGAAAGAGACAAGAAGGAAACCATGGAATAAAAAGACAGATAATAAAACAGAAGTAAGAACAGAAGTAAAGGCAGACGTAAAAGCAGGAGTAAAGAGAGACAGAATATACTTACATGCAGATGGCCACTAGGCCACCAGGGATGTGCCGCAGGCAGGAGTCTGCGGGTGGAGGTGGGCCTTGAAGTGAGAGTTAGACAGGCTCTCAGTTCGATCCAAAGGCAGAGGCAGCAGCAGCAGGAGGAGCTGGGAAGGGCAACAGATTCTTACCAGGAGGTAAGATTATCATAAAACTTGCAGAAAAAAACAAAATACAGACACTTGAGGAGAAAATTCAACAGTTATGGAGGAAGCAAAAGGAATAAGTAAAGAGAAATAATATAAGGAACAAAAGAAGCAAACTAGGAACAATTATAAAAAGGTCTGCCCAGGGGCTGCACCTGGCTGTAGAATAAAAGGCAGACAAGGGAGTTAAACAACACAATGCAGGGCTGAGAGAAATCTCTGGCTGAAGTGAGGCAGGGCTGAAGACACACTTAACAATTTCATTGCATCTGTGTAAGCCTTTAAGGTGAACATTAGACTGAAATTTGTGGACTCCTCCAGTGGCATTCATACACTGTAAATCTTTTATAACAGTCGTAGCATCTGGAGATATTTTGGCCTCTACCCATACAAACCTAGAACATGAATCAACCACGACTAAAAATATTTCTAAATCAGTAATCAGATTGCAAGGGACCACAAAATCTGAAATGTTTGGAGCTCCTTAGTGGATTAGCTCTGGCAAATATTACATTGTGTCACATATGCTCTAGTTTTCTTAGGTAATTCGGGCCACCAGTAGTGCTGCTGGACCAAGGAAACCGTGGCACCCAATCTAGCACGTACAGAAACTAAACCTGCTTTCATGAATTCTAATCCAGGCAGCCTCTTCAGTATTACTTGATCTCTCTCTAGGTAGGCTCATCATCAGAGTATGTTCTGGACTAAGGGTGCAGAAATATCTATGAGAGAAATACTTCACCCTTTGAGATTGGGCCACAACAGCTATTTTTACAGTATAAACAGTTGCCTTTGGCTGCAGAGTCAGCTGCAGAGTGAAACCCATCCTACAGCTTTTCTTACTAATACCTCCCATCGACTGATGGACTCAGACCTCTGATGGTGGAACCTTTACACAGAGCTGTCAATTTGTACTTGATTTCTATTTTGAGTCTTTAGTAATTCCAACCTTGTAAGCTTTCACAGAGAAAGAAGAGTCACCCACTAGTATGGACATTAGGGCAATAACTCATTTATTTCTGCAATCTGCGGAGGCAGATATTTATTTTGTTTTAAGAACCGGCTGTGCTCAAGCAACAGTATAGATCAAACTGTTACAGTATTAAAAGGGTAACATTTCTAGAGTCATAGGCAGCCTTTGCTTGTACAGGAGAAATTGTGTTGTGTTCTTAGTGAATGATCATACTGAAATTGCACATCTGATACATTTAAGAATTATGCCCATTAAATTAATCTAGGGTGTTGTGCTTGAGCATTTGGGATGCTGGCTTAGGTGTCAGCCTCAAGGGCAGGTAGGGCAGAAACAACGTCAGCGTCAAAGGAGCGTCTCACAGGAGGCTAGGAGCTGCGAGTGAAACAGCTCGAGAGAAGCTGCTCGACTCATTGCAGCGCCGATGTGCTCCGGTATTGTGGTGCTGCATCAGCAAGCTCCGGTAAGCGAACTAACCGGAGTTAACCGGAGGGAAGCCACCGCAGCAGATGCCAGCATGTGGGGGCGTGATGTAAGGAAGAGGAAATTAAGCAAAGGGATCAAAAACATGCCCTAAGGCAAAGGAGGCTTTGGGTGAACATCAGTTTAAAGGCTATCGTTTGGAAATCAAGAAGAAGAAGGAAGTGGAGGAAAGGTACTTCAGCCGTCGGGACTGGAGGACACTCAGAGAGATAATAGAGACAATAGGGACAACTGTGAAAGACCCTCAGGGACCCCACTTGCAGTATCAATTAGAGAATTTGTGGGGAAATATTTTAAAAAGACTCATCACACATTGCAGATGTTAGAGGGGAACAAAATGTTTGACACTAATCAGACCGAAATTGATTGATCTACAAGGAATCAGTCCCTGACTTCAGACTTACTACAGATGGAAGACTTGTTCTGGGGGGAGGTCATACGGGGCAACTGGGCGTAAGGGTTTGCTGGAGCCTAAACAATCTTCATCCCCATGCCCCCGCCTCAAGTAAGGCTTGGAAAGGAGGGAGGGTTTTATAGGGGTGTTAGGGGGGGAGTGTTTTAGAGGGTATAATTCCGGATAAACTTTTGCCGTCTTCCTATTGGGTAGAGAATCTGCATTTGCCTTGGATACTACTGCCGTACCTGCTGAGTCACTACTTGATGTAATGTTCCTAATGCAAAAGACTCTGCAGGCAATTTTAGAAGTGCTGACAGCAAATAATAGTTTGGGGAAGGTACATAAAAATCAATTGCAAGGGATACCAGAGGAGTTGAAATTTATTAATTCTAGTATGCCAGAGCTAGTACGACCTCTACCAGGAAAAAAGGATCAAGAAAAAGATACCCTCAAACAAAATAGAGAAGGAGGGGAAACAGTCTTAAAGAGATAAAGAGGAATCGCAGATGGGGGAAAAGGGATACAAACTCCAATGTAGGAAGTGAAGTAAGCTGGGAAATGTTAGGAGTAGAACATCAGTAGTGAGCGAGGGAGAGATAGTTCAGGCAGTCCAGGCTAACAACTTAAGGACAGACCAAGGCCTAGGATGGGAAGTAGTGGCCCCAGAGTGAGGTGCCATGTCACAAAACGCTCCTAGCATACCCTATGGAGACGTTAGCCAGCGACGAAAAAGATAGAAGGGTACGCAAGGAGTGGTAATGGGAGAAAGGGAAGATAGAAGGGAAGTAGTGGGCTAGAGGGAGAGAACAACACTAAGAAATTAGTAAGAAGTAGGGGAAGTAGAGAATTAGATAAACCAGTTTGCCCAGTGAAGAGTGGGGTTTTGCTTTCACCTAACGGCCCTGGGAAAAAGAAGGAGTAGGGTAGTCCCAGTAGAAGTAAATGTAGGTGTATATATTTGGAACCCTGGTGAAGAGAGATTGGGAGGAAACGGCAAAGGAAGTTAAAACTCTTGAATCGGACACAGGTTTTGGAAGTTATGGCCTTGTGTCCAAGCTTATGTGAGATTGAGTCAGAAGATTTAAAGCAAATAGGATTTATACTAAACTCAGAGGGGGAAGAGGTGACCAAAGTACTCTTCTACTCTGAATGTATTAGACGATTGGTACTGCAAGCAGAGGCAAAGCTAATGAAGGAGGGTATAAGATTAATGCAACAAAGTGAGATAGAGGGTGAGGAACTAAATAGTAGAGGCCTTAGGTGGCATGCAGGCCTGTGCCCAAATCAAGTGCAGTGTAATTTGTTACGTAATAAAAATCAAATAAGGTGTGTGGATGGAAATAATGGTAGTCTAAGCGTAACTGTAGTTACTGAGTATAATGAATCACAGTGGAGGAATCGCTCTGAGACCCTTGATAATTATAGTGGGGGAGAATTGAGTGATGCAGACTAGGAATTAAGTCCTGCACACAGCCATTTGATTTTTTCCTGGAATTTGGGAGGTTATAAAAAACATTTAAAACAAGACCTATTTAAAGGACAGTTAGAAAAGTATGATATAATGTGTCTCCAGGAAACTTGGTTGTGCGAGGAACCTGAACCAGTAGATGGTTTTATGAGACTTTTTAGGGGAGCAACACGGCAAGGGTTAGGCCGCCCATCCGGGGGCCTAATAACTTTACCCTCAGCTAGAATAGTGAACAAGTTCACAGAAAAAAATACAAATGTTACTGGTTATTGGCAGGCCATGTAGATCTTTACAATATAATAGGAGGTTTGAAACAGCTTATGATATTTAATGTGTATATACAACCGGGGTTGTTTGAGGAAGATTTGGAAGTACTGTGTATTGGTAAAGCAGGATATTTGACTCTAATGCTGGGAGATTTTATTCACAAACTTGATCCCAAAAGTAGTGATAAATTGTGCAAGGAGCTACTGGTAGCTACACAAATCCCAAATAGCATTTTTCCAAACGTAGAATGTTCTGACCGCGATTTGTCCTTAGTAAAAATCTTAGGATCACTAGGTATGTTCTGTTTAAATGGACGTATGAATACGGATTACCCGGCAAAACAGACCTTTCGTATAGGCAATCAGGCATGCCGTATTGATTATGCTTTCATAAATACCTGTTTTTTTGGAGAAGTGTTGGACTTCGGAGTTGAGTATATAGAGGGTAGCAACCATTGGCCACTCCGTTTAACAATTCGGTCAGCCGATAAAAACCAAAAAGAAAGAGAAAAGGTGCTGATAGCGCAGGTTTAATACCCTAGTAGGATAACAACCCGAATTACAGAAAGTAATTACAGAAAGTAGTTTGAAAGCGCTTAACGAACTGATAGTAAATTATCCAAATTTTAGAATGGAAGAAGATCCAAAAGATATTTTCATAGGTTATAATAGGGGTATTGCACTAATGGTTGACTGCTTGAAAACCAATTTAAAAATATTGCAAGAGGGAAAGACGAAGGGAGAAGCATATAAGATTAATCATAGCAATAGATGGTTTAATTGGGAGTGCCGGTGCAAAAAGCGAAAGGTGCAAAGATTAGAAAGGGAATATAAGAAAAGACCTTCTGTGGATATAGAAGAGAAGCTTTGCCAGGCAGGAGACTAGGAGGGTGATCGAGCGAACCTTTGGCCTCCTGAAGGCCAGGTTCAGGTGCCTCCATATGACAGGTGGGTCCCTAATGTACTCACCAAAGAAGGTGTGCCAGATCATCGTGGCCTGCTGTATGCTTCAAAACCTGGCTTTGCGCCGCCAGGTGCCTTTTCTGCAGGAGGATGGTCCAGATGGTGGTGTTGTAGCAGCTGTGGAGCCTGTGGAGAGTGAAGAGGAGGAAGCCGAAGAGGATGACATAGAGAACAGGAACACAGTAATACAGCAGTATTTTCAGTGACACACAGGTAAGAGTAGACACCGGCATATTACATTTACTTAATGACTCCTACCTCTCTACTGTCTGATTTTTTCCACCAGTGTATGGTAACTGTGTTGTGACTTTCCCTTCCGTTTTCAGAGCTGTGGGCCCCACTGCGTGACATCTGCTTTGTTTCCTCATGGACTAAAGCTGTGTGACAGCGGTTTGTTACCATCACAATGTGAATGAACATTTTGGCACGGTCATGTCTAATACATTTGTTCTAAATCACAGCCAGACTCCAGATTGTTTTGTGCAATAAGTGTTTTTATTCAAGTGCTCTAAATTGGATGGGTGTTTGCAAATCGGTGAGGGGTGATGGTGGAGGATTGTCCATGGCAGAGTCCAGACTATCAGTTTCACAGGTGCATTGTCCAAATGCCTGTGGGAAGTGGAGCAGGGGCAGTTTAAGGTTGGACAGGGTGACAATGTGGGACAGTGGGTTGACAATCAGGGCGGTATCCTTTGTTGGCGGGGGTCTTGACATCTTACTCTGTCTTCTTCCTGGATCTCAGGGCCCGCTTGTGGGGTGGTTCTCCTTCTGCAGGGGGTGGGGTTCTGGTGGCCTGTTGGTCTTGTGTCGGGGCCTCCTGTCCACTAGCGCCGGCGGAGGTGGTAGGCAGTTCTTGGTGCATGCTAGTGTCAGGGGCCCTTTGAGGTGCCACAGTGTTCCGCAATGTGGTGACTACCTCATTCAGGGCCACTACGATGGTACCC
This sequence comes from Pleurodeles waltl, assembly GCF_031143425.1. Taxonomy (NCBI): domain Eukaryota; kingdom Metazoa; phylum Chordata; class Amphibia; order Caudata; family Salamandridae; genus Pleurodeles; species Pleurodeles waltl. The sequence continues at coordinate 14,929,642 of NC_090438.1, read as the reverse complement.
ATGGCAGAACTGATGTTTCTTAGTTCCTCCCTGAACCCCATATACTGTTCCTCCTGCAGAAGCTGGATCTCCTGAAACCTAGCCAGGACCGTGGCCATCGTCTCCTGGGAGCGGTGGTATGCTCCCATGATGGAGGAGAGGGCCTCGTGGCGAGTGGGTTCCCTGGGCCTGTCCCCCCCCTGTCGCACAGCAGCCCTCCCAGTTCCCCTGTTTCCCTGGGCTTCAGTCCCCTGGACTGTGTGCCCACTAACACTGCCCCCTGGTCCCTGTTGTTGTTGGGGTGGTGGGTTAGCCTGGGTTCCCTGTAGTGGTGGACACACCGCTGATTGACGTGTCCTGGGGACAGAGGTATGGGCCCGCTGGGTGGGTGCTGTGCTGGTGTTCCCAGAGGGGGGAAGATCTACTGTGGCCTGTGGCTGTCTGAGGGGAACCGACTGTCCTGAGGTCCCCGATGGACCGGCTGGTCATCTAGATCCAGGGAGACAGAGCTGCTGTCCTCACTGTGGGCCTCTTCTGGGGGTGGAGGGGACATTTGTGGACCCTCCTGCGCGGTAATGTGGCGTTCGGGTCCTGCAGGGGTATAAAAGCATGGTTATTGCTTCTGTGTGTGTCATAGCGTGCAATGGGTGGGTGCCCGTGTACCCCAGTGCTGGCATTCCTTTGTGGGGGCTGTTGTGACGGTGGTTGGGGGGGGGTTTGTATGTGTATGTGCAGTGGGCATGCTTAGGTGATGTGTGTCCATGCTTTGTGGACGCATGCAGGGCTAGGTGTTGGGATGGGTGGGTTGTGATGGTGAGACAGTTGCAAGGAGTAGGATGTGATGGGGGTGAGGGTGAGGGTGGGGGTATGAGTTGGCATGCAGGTGGGGTGGGGGGGAGAAGTATTTAAGATTTGCCTTACCAGAGTCCATTCCTCCGCCTACTCCTGCGAGGCCCTCAGGATGCAGGATGTTCAAGACTTGCTCCTCCCATGTTGTAAATTCTGGGGGAGGAGGTGGGGGTCCGCCGCCAGTCTTCTGCACCGCGATGTTGTGCCTGGATACCATGGAACACACCTTCCCCCGTAGGTCGTGCCACCTCTTCCTGATGTCGTCCCGATTTCTTGGGTGCTGTCCCACAGCGTTGACCCTGTCGACTATTCTGCTCCATAGCTCCATCTTCCTGGCAATGGTGGTGTGCTGCACCTGTGCCCCGAACAGCTGTGTCTCTACTCGTACAATTTCCTCCACCATGACCCTGAGTTCATCATCAGAGAACCTGGGGTGTCTTTGCGGTGCCATGGGGTGGTGTGGGTGATGTGTGGGGTGGATTGTGTGGTGCTAAGTGTGGTGATGTGTATTGTTGTGTTGTGGAAGTGCGTGCAAATATTGCTGGGTGACAGTGAATTGGGCGTCTGGGTGCTCGGATGTCTTTTCTCGGTGCGTGTTCACGACTCTCTAGGAGTGGAGGTTTGTGGGTGATGTGGGTGTGTGTTTTATATTTAATTGGGTGTGTGGGAGTGGTGTGTGTATGTGTTTCAGGTGTGTGTATTTTGAATTGTCCAATGTGGCGGTGTTTTGGAGATGTGTGTGTATTTTGAGCGCGGCGGTGTGTACCGCCAATGGAATACCACGGTTCTAAGACCGCCGCGTGGATTAGTGGGTCGTAATAGCATGGGCGTGTTTCCGTTGGCGTGATGGTGGAGGTTTTGTTTTCGCCAGTTTATCACTGACCTTTGGTGTGGCGGAGTTGTGTGGGTGTCTGAATTTCGGCGGATTCCGATATGTGGGTCATAATAGCTGTGGCGGGATTCCGCGGCCGCGGCGGTGTGTTGGCAGTCTTCTGCACGGCAGTAAGCGGCTTTTACCGCCAATGTTGTAATGACCCTCTTAAATCCTTATAGTTTCATAAAGTGCAATTTTCAATATGAATTGTTCTGTATTTTACTTCACGCCTCGCTATAACGTGGCAAATTTTCTACGTTAACATCAACCAATATAATTTTAAAATTATCAATTTATAACAATTTAAACTCTTCCTTCACCTTTACTTCCTATATTTTACCGGGCCCTATAAGTCCAGTTAAAACCCTCTCAATCCACTTAAAAATTGGCCTAGGGCACAAATTACATTCAGAAATCTCATGTCTACTAGTAACTTGAACGCTTGATCCCGATTAAAAATATTATACTCCTTAAGAATTGGTCTTAAAAACTTCTTACGCACTTCTAAAAACCAATAACAATCCAAAAGTAGATGTTACGTGCTACATTTCAGTAGTAAGTACAAAGGCCCTGGGTATTCTTAAGAAATGCTTTTACTTTGGGATCCCTATAACCTGGGTTTAACCCAATTCTGAACTGTAACACCGAGTCCCTTAATGTTGGGTTAGGTAGAGCCTCTATATAGGGGAAATTTTCCAGATTCCTCCATCCACCCACCATAGCCTGGGTTGAGATTTTACAATCCAGGTACTTCAGATCTATTTCTCTTGCCCTTTCCTTCACCATTATTCGTAGGTTTTGTTTCGGAATTTGTTCTCTACACCACTGGTTGCCGGATAAGCCTAAGAAGACACACATCTTTTCTAACCATCCTCTCACTTGTTACACCCAGTATAACTCGCTTATTATTATTCCTTTTTTACACATTCTCTCAATCTTACAAATCCCCTTATCTCTTATGCTTAGCCAAAACTTCAGCGCAGCTTGCAGTCCCCGTTAAGTCCTTGCCGTCATTTGACATTCTGCTCTTATAGCTTGTAGCATACTTGAAGGAGGCTGCAATAGCATACGCTTTATGCAAATGCCTTTTTCTGTCCCACAATTTAGTTTCCCCAAGAATGTTAAAACTTCTACCCCATATTGAAACTGGGGACGTACCATAGCATTAAAAGCAGCGATAACCGGCTGGAGGAAAGGTCCCCCATATTTACTACTAAATCCAAACCTATGAAAGTGCTTTATTTTTTAGGGCTTCAATATGATCTTTCCATTTCAAATTTTAGTCGAACCGCATTCCTAAATATTTATATTTTTTTTACCTTCTTTATTTTGTGTCCTCCTAGAAGGTAAGTAAATACACTCTTTTCTTTCCCTATCAAATCAACAAAACAGCAAAACAGGCGTCCTCGCATTTCAATTGATTTTTTTGCTAATGACCACAGACTAAAGCAGTGGTCAATTGTCGAGTGCCCTTCTTTAAACCCGCCTTGTTCTACTGGTATCAGATCATTTTCCTCTGACCATTCTTTAATTAACCCCGGATGCATCTTTGTAAATACCTTTTCACCTACATCTAATAGGCTTATCAGACGGTAATTTTTTGGTTGTGTAGGGTCCTCCTTTTTGTGAATCGGTCTTATCATAGCACCCTTCCAATTCTCTGGGAAACAACCGTAATCAAGGATTTTATAAAATGTATTATGAAAACATTAAGCCCACCAATCAATGTTTTTTAAAATTATTATTGCTGGGAGATTGTCTGGGCCTGCTGCTTTGGTTAGTTTAAGTGCTACAATAGTTTCTTTTATCTTTTGTGGGACAAAAGCTAATCTTGATTCCTCACCAATCTTCCTAGTAGCTCCATATTCTTCCTCAGCGTAGATACCTTTACATACAGTAGACAAATATTTCTACCAATTCTCTTCTCCAACCAAACACCGCATAGTTCCTGACATTTTCCCCTCCCTTACCAACTGCCAAAAGCCCCTGATATTCCGTGTGCTTATCACCACAATCACTGTATCCCAATTCTTATTTATATATGCCAGTTTCCTCTGTTTTATGATTATTTTATAACTTTGTTTTCGCCGAGGTTGGAATGACCCCATTAGTTTGGCAGTACCCGGGCTCTATGCTGGAGCCCCAGGGATGCATGGAATTGTCCCCCAAATACCAGAATGGTATTGGGGTGACAATTCCATGATCTTAGACATGTTGCATGGCCATGTTCGGAGTTACCATGGTGACGCTACATATAGGTATTGACCTATATGTAGTTCACGCGTGTAATGGTGTCCCCGCACTCACAAAGTCAGGGGAATTTGCCCTGAACAATGTGGGGGCACCTTGGCTAGTGCCAGGGTGCCCTCACACTAAGTAACCTTGCACCTAACCTTCACTACCTGAGGGTTAGACATATAGGTGACTTATAAGTTACTTAAGTGCAGTGTAAAATGGCTGTGAAATAATGTGGGCATTATTTCAATCAGGCTTCAGTGGCAGTCCTGTGTAAGAATTGTCTGAGCTCCCTGTGGGTGACAAAAGAAATGCTGCAGCCCATAGGGATCTCCTGGAACCCCAATGCCCTGGGCACCTAGGTACCATATACTAGGTAATTATAAGGGTGTTCCAGTGTGCCAATCAGAATTGGTAAAATTAGTCACTAGCCTGCAGTGACAATTTTAAAAGCAGAGAGAGCATAAACACTGAGGTTCTGGTTAGCAGAGCCTCAGTGATACAGTTAGGCACCACACAGGGAACACATACAGGGCATACTTTATGAGCACTGGTGTCCTGGCTAGCAGGATCTCAGTGACACAGGCAAAAACATACATACAGTAAAAATGGGGGTAAGATGCCTGCCAGGCAAGATGGTACTTTCCTACAGGCTGCAGCGGTGATATGGGCCACACAGAAAGCACTTTAAACAACAAACTAGGTACACAGGAGTCCTGGGATGCGGCGGTGAACTTGGCAGTCAGGAAGTGCCAAGAGGTCACACAGGAGCGCTCTCCGAGCGCTAAGCCATCAAAGCAGCACTCCTCATGCTGAAGTAAGTTACAGGGGTCAGGGGCCACAACACCCTGCCTCTGGTGATCAAAATGAAGATGGGGCACAGGGCTGGCGAACCCAGCTACAGGCCAGCGCAAAAAGTGGATGCAAGCAGGTCACAGGTCAGCACAGCAGTAGCAGTCCAAGGTGGGTCCTGGAGAGTCCATTCAGCAGCGCCCAGTGTCCAGCTTCAGGTAAGCTTCTTTAAGGTTCAAGAATGTCTAAACTGTGGGGAAATTCCCCTGTACTTATACTTAGTTTGCAGTGTCTCTTACAATGCGAAGGAGAGGGGGTTCCAACAAGTTCCAACTTGATCTGGGAGTGCCCCTTCACTCCTCCAGCACAGGCTCCAAACATCATTGCTAGGTAAACGACCCCATTGTGCGAGGCCAGGGCACAGCCTTCACAAATGCAGGTGTGCATTGCCTCTCCCTTCTCTCAGCCCAGGAAGTCTATACCATATGTAGATGCACCTCTGTGACACCTCCACCCTCACTGTATACAGGCTGTCTGAAAAGTATGCACAAAGCCCCAACTTTCAGTTTGCCCAGAAGTGGATTGGAGTCAAACTTTCTAGAAGTAGCATTTCTGTAATAGTAATAAAAAATACACATACACCAGTAAGCAGCATTTCTTGTCACTATCACAACCATACCAAACATGTCTACGCTACCCCTCATAAATCAGACAATACTCCTTGCACATAAGGCAGGGCATTTCTAATGCAATCCTATGAGAAGGCAGCTCTCACAGCAGAGAGACACCAAGTTAGGCTATTTGTCACTACCAGGGCAGGCCACGCAACCTGGCACATGTCCTGCCTTCTACATACATGGCACCCTGCCCATAGGGCTAGCTAGGGTGTACCTTAGGGGTGACTTACATGTAGTAAAAGGGGAGTTCTGGGCCTGGCAAATGAATTTAGATGCCAGGTCCCTGTGGCAGAAAACTGCGCACACAGGTCCTGCGCTATCAGGCCTGAGATAGGTTTGAAAGGCTATTTCAGTGGGTGGCGCATCAGCGCTGCAAGCCCACTAGTAGCATTTAATTTACAGGTCCTGGGTATAGGGATACCACTTTACAAGGGACTTATAAGAAAATGTAATATGCCAATTAGGTATACGCCGATCATACCAATTTTACGAGGGAGATCACATGCACTTTGGTACTGGTTAACAGTGAAAAACTGCTCAGAGTCATAACGTCAGCCAATAAAGGTCAGAAAAATAAGGAGGCAAAAGGCAAAAAGTCTGGGGAATGACCCTGTAAAAGGGCCAGGTCCAACAGAAATCTATTCGGCCTTCCTTGGGTGCAGGGGGCTTCTCTAACAAAAGGTGACTAGATCTGTGTAAAGAGGGCCATACAGGACTCTTTTGTGGGCTGCGGTACGTATCATTGCCACCAGCCATCCCTCCAGGGACAGGGGTGTGGGGGATCTCCAATGTCGCAGGATACAAGCTTTAGCTGTCTCAAGGGCTCTGTGTAGGAGTTGCCGTTGGGGTCACAATGGTTCTGGTGTGTCACCTGTGTCATGAAGGAAGACGAGCACAAGTGTCAATAGCGTTCAAATAGGCATGGTCTTTCTCAGTGTGTTGCCAACTTCCTCCCAGAAGGTCTCAACAGAGGGGCAGTCCCAGAGTATGTGTATGATGTCACATTGGTCATCCGGACATCTCCAGCAGTTCGCGTGCGGTACCACTCCTGCCCTTTGTAACTTGACGGGTGTCCAATGCCAATCATGTAAGGTCTTAAATAGACAACATTTTAGCCTCGATTCTCGCACCCCTTTGTCCAGTGCCTCTAGTAGGTGCGGCCATCCTTCCTCCTCTATGTCTGCGTTTGGTCGTGTGGAACATTTGGTTTGTAGATTGGCTAGGAGTGGTTTCGAGAAGACACAGTTGGTAAGGACTTCATAGAGACCTGACATCACCCCCCTAGATCGTCCCTAGGTCGTGAGGTAGGACACCACTGGGGTAGCGGCGTAGACAGCACTATAGCTGTAGGTATCGCCATTGTTGTTGGGGAGGAAGGCCGTATGTCTCTCTGACGTGTTCAAAGGACACAATTCCTTTCTCTGTTATTACTTGGTCAAGGGTTAATATAGCTGCTGCTTCCTACTGCGGCCATCTGAAGGACAACCCACTGATTCGGAGAGCGGCATTGCCCAAAAGTGGAGCCTGTTGGTGCAGGCGATGTTGTACCCCCAATAGTTTGTGCACCCTGTTCCAAGCCATCTGCTTTGCCTGGATCACAGGATTAGAAGATAGAGATTGGGTTGGTTGGTCCTGGTACCGCAAAGTTAGCCCCTTGCCCGTCGAGTGGTCAATCAGGTACTTTTCAGTCGTTGCCCACTGAGGTGGGTCTGGTATTCCGGAAGCAGAAACGCCAATTGTGATATTTGTAAGGCTAAGACATAATGTTCCACTGATGGGAATCCTAGGCCTCCAGTGGTCCATCGTGCCATGAGTTTAGCGGAGGTCAATTGGGAATGGGAGGCACTCCATACAAAGCTGTGGATCTCCTTATCCACCAGTCGGAGAGTCAGCAAAGGCACTCGTACTGGTAGCATGCCCAGGACATAGGTGAATCATGGGAGTATCACCATTCGTACGGCTTGCATTCTGCCCCAAAGGGTGAGCTGGAGCTGCGACCATTTGGCAAAATCTAATCGCATACATGTGAGAAGTGGGTCTAGGTTGTCCACTACCATGATATCAAGACCTCTGTTTATCAGAGCCCCCAGTATTTCAGACGTGAAGGCATCCATCGAAATGGAAAACCATGAACTGCTGCTTTGGTAGTAGAGCTGGAGAGGGGCAGTGCCTCCCTTTTGTTCCAATTGACATTGTAGTCAGAGAGGAGTGCAAAGACATCTATAAACTCCAGTTAGGCTGGGAGGGATCGGGATAGGTCCGTGAGTGTCAGCAGTACATCATCTGCATATAGATAAATTCTTGACTCCTCCCACCAGGACTGGGATCCCCGTAAGGAGCGGTGATTGTCAGATTGTAGGAAAGTACCATCTTGCCTGGCATGTTACCCCCATTTTCACTGTATGTATTTATGTTTTAGCCCCTGTGTCACTGGGATCCTGCTAGGCAGGACCCCAGTGCTCATAGTATGTGCCCTGTATGTGTTCCCTGTGTGGTGCCTAACTGTATCACTGAGGCTCTGCGAACCAGAACCTCAGTGTTTATGCTCTCTCTGCTTTCTAAATTTTTCACTGCAGGCTAGTGACTAAATTTACCAATTCTCATTGGCACACTGGTACACCCATATAATTCCCTTGTATATGGTACTTAGGTACCCAGGGTATTGGGGTTCCAGGAGATCCCTATGGGCTGCAGCATTTCTTTTGCCACCCATAGGGAGCTCAGATAATTCACTGCAGCCTGAGTGAAATAACGTCCACGTTATTTCACAGCCATTTTTCACTGCGCATAAGTAACTTATAAGTCACCTATATGTCTAACCTCCACCTGGTGAAGGTTGGGTGCCAAGTTACTTAGTGTGTGGGCACCCTGGCACTAGCCAAGGTGCCCCCACATCATTCAGGGCAAATTCCCCGGACTTTGTGAGTGCGGGGACACCATTACATGCGTGCACTATACATAGGTCACTACCTATATGTAGCTTCACAATGGTAACTCCGAACATGGTCATGTAACATGTCTAAGATCATGGAATTGTTACTCCAATACCATTCTGGTATTGGGGGGACAATTCCATGATCCGCCGGGTCTCTAGCACAGAACCCGGGTACTGCCAAACTGCCTTTCTGGGGTTTCCACTGCAGCTGCTGCTGCTGCCTCCCCTCTGACAGGATTCTGCGCTCCTGGGGTCCAGGCAGCCCTGGCCCAGGAAGGAAGAACAAAGGATTTCCTCTGAGAGAGGGTGTTACACCCTCTACCTTTGGAAATAGGTGTGAAGGGCTGGGGAGGAGTAGCCTCCCCCAGCCTCTGGAAATGCTTTGATGGGCACAGATGGTGCCCATCTCTGCATAAGCAAGTCTACACCGGTTCAGGGATCCCCCAGCCCTGCTCTGGTGCGAGACTGGACAAAGGAAAGGGGAGTGACCACTCCCCTGACCAGTACCTCCCATGGGAGGTGCCCAGAGCTCCTCCAGTGTGTCCCAGACCTCTGCCATCTTGGAAACAGAGGTTTTGGGGGCACACTGGACTGCTCTGAGTGGCCAGTGCCAGCAGGTGATGTCAGAGACCCCCTCTGATAGGCTCTTACCTTTCTTGGTAGCCAATCCTCCTTTCTTGGTAGCCAAACCTCCTTTTCTGGCTATTTAGGGTCGCTCCTCTGGGAAATTCTTCAGATAACGAATGCAAGAGCTCACCAGAATTCCTCTGCACTTGCCTCTTCGACTTCTGCCAAGGATCGACTGCTGACTGCTCTAGGACGCCTGCAAAACCGCAACAAAGTAGCAAGACGACTACCAGCAACATTGTAGCGCCTCATCCTCCCTGCTTTCTGGACTGTTTCCTGGTGGTGCATACTCTGAGGGTCATCTGCCTTCACCCTGCACTGGAAGCCAATACGAAATCTCCTGTTGGTCGACGGAATCTTCCCCCTGCTAATGCAGGCACCTAAAGACTGCATCACCGGTCCTCTGGGTTCCCTCTCATCCTGACGAGCATGGTCCCTGGAACACAGGAACTCTATCCAAGTGACTCCCACAGTCCAGTGGCCCTTCAGTCCAAGTTTGGTGGAGGTAAGTCCTTGCCTCCCCACGCAAGACTGCAAACCTGTGTGCTGCTTGATTTGCAACTGCTCCAGCTCCTGTGCACTCTTCCAGGATTTCCTTCATGCACAGCCTAGCCTGGGTCCCCAGCACTCCATCCTGCAGTGCTCAACTCTCTGAGTTGGCTTCCGACGTCGTGGGACCCTCCTTTGTGACTCTGAGCCAGCTCTGGTTCACAAATCTTCTAAGTGCGTGTTTGGGTACTTCTGCGGGTGCTGCCTGCTTCTGTGGGGGCTTTCTGAGTTGCTGAGCACCCCCTCTCTCTCCTCTTCCAAGGGGCGACATCCTGGTCCTTCCTGGTCACCAGCAGCACCCAAAAACCTCTACTGCCACCCTTGCAGCTAGCAAGGCTTGTTTGTGGTATTTCTGTGTGGGAACACTTCTGAAACCTTCAGCACACCGTGGGACATCTTCCATCCAAAGGAGAAGTTCCTAGCTCTCTTTGTTGCTGCAGAATCCTAAGCTTCTTCCATCCAGAGACAGCTTCCTTGCACATTCATCTGGGGTTTCCTGGGCTCCTGCCCCCCTGGACACTATTGCAACTCTTGGACTTTGTCCCCTTGCCTTACAGGTCCTCAGGTCCAGGAATCCGTCTTCATTGCTTTGCTGGTGTTTGTGGTTCTTGCAGAATCCCCCTATCACGACTATTGTGTCCTTTTGGGGTAGTAGGTGTACTTTACTCCTACTTTTCAGGGTTTTGGGGTGGGGTATCTTGGACACCCTGACTGCTTTCTTACAGTCCTAGCGACCCTCTACAAGCTTCCATAGGTCTGGGGTCCATTTGTGATTTGCATTCCACTTTTGGAGTATATGTTTTGTGTTGCCCCCAGACCTATGTTTGCCTATTGCATCCTATTGTAATTCTACACTGTTTGCATTACTTTTCTGACTCTTACTTACCTGTTTTGGGTTTGTGTACATATAACTTGTGTATATTACTTAACTTCTTACTGAGGGTACTCACTGAGATACTTGTGGCATATTGTCATAAAAATAAAGTACCTTTATTTTTAGTAACTCTGAGTATTGTGTTTTCTCATGATATTGTGCATATGATATAAGTGGTATAGTAGGAGCTGTGCATGTCTTCTAGTTCAGTCTATGCTTTGCCATAGTTACCTTCTATCAGCCTAAGCTGCTAGAAACACCTCTATTCTACTAATAAGGGATAACTGGACCTGGCACAGGGTGTAAGTACCACAAGGTACCCACTATAAGCCAGGCCAGCCTCCTACACAGAGCATAGCTGCTAGGGGTTCTAAAGCGAATAGGAAGAGGAGAGGTGAGAGTGGGTAACCTTGCCTCATCCCTCTTCGTATCGGAAAGGGGGTCAGAGAGGAAACCACCACAGTTTACTTGCGCCATCATTTGTTTGTATAGAAGACATAGCATTGCTGTAAATTGGTCCCCCAACCCAAATTTCTGCAGGACATTAGCCAAATAATTCCATTCAGTGCGTATTCTGCTTTTGTTGCATATAGTTCATTCAGGGATGAGTGTGCTTATTCTTGCATATGGCGCATGGGTGTTGTGGGGCCAGTTGCATAAAGACAGGTAAGAGATGAGATCTGATTCTCGAGTTCTCGCTGTCGGTTCATTGCCAGTTTGTTCACCTGAGCTAAGTCCCTCATCATGCATTCCTTAATGGTAGCCTTTTCCGCTGTCCAGAGTATTCTCTGGGAGGAAACAGAGCCTTTGTTGTCTTGTATATATTCAGAGACATGGGATTGGAGTTGTTCCTTACCCTGTGGTGTGTAGCTAGTCGCCAGGGTTTGCAGCCCGGGGATGTGAGGCCTAGAGTCACTGACAGTATGACCGGGGCATGATCCGAGAGAGCCGTCTCCAGGATCCGCAATTCCACCACTGTGGCTATCAGTGATTGTGAGGTGAGGAAGTAGTCCAGTCGGGACTGGGTACCATGGATCGGGGATAAATAAGTATATTCCTTGTCTGTAGGATGTGTAAGTCTCCAATGGTCAACCAGTCCGTGGTCCAATATGATTTCCCTCAATAGTGCCCTGTCGGAGTTGTTGCAAGTGTCTGTGTGTCCAGTCCTGTCTAGGATGGCGTCAGGAGCTAGGTTCCAGTCTCCTCCTATGACATACCATGAGGCCCTGATCTCTAAAAGGAGCTGGTTGAGGTGTAGCAAGAATGGACACTTAGGACCCGTTGGGCCATAGATGATACCAACACATAGTGAGTTGTCCCCTATCTTTAGTTTCACAAAGGCGTACCGTCCCTCCAGGTCAGACCATGTCCGGACTTGAGTTATGGGCAGTGTTTTTTGCAGAAATAGCGCCACTCCACATTTTTTGATTGTCTCGGTTTTCAACTGAGAGAGGTTGGGGTAGCTACTGTATATGACTTTCCCCACCCAATTGCGTTGCAGCTTTTCGGATTCAAGGTCATTCCTGAAGGAGTGTCACATCAACATGTTTCGACAGGAGATAAGAGAGCACTTATTTGCGCTTTACATAATGGGTGAGCCCATGTACATTCCATGTCATAATTTTGAGTGGGTGGGCAGTGCAGGATATGGGGTGGGGGCATTCATGTCTGGGCTTTGACCGTGGGGGAGGCATAGGGCTATGATTTTTTAATTTAGGGAGATGATATGTGTGTGGCGGGAGAATCAAGGCCGAGGATATTTGCAATGTGGGGGAATATGTGCGAGAGTGGCGTCCTACTGGATACTGTTGAGGGGATATTGGTGGGAATGCCCCCACAAGGCACAGAAGGAGTGGGCCGGTGTCTAACCTGAGGTGTAGTTAGTGGTATAGAAGGACAAGGTTGAGGGTGCTACCAGAGGGGAGGGAAGTAGGAATGGGAAGTTCGACACTAGTCGAAGTCTGGCCCCTAGGGCTCAGCTCTGTAGTCCTCTCATCTAAACTTGGAGAGCACCGGTATCGCCGTCCGTTCCCACCCAGTGAGGATGGCACCCCAAGAGTGTTTATTGCCTGAATTTGGTGTTTCAGAGGGATTGGGGGGAGCGAGTGGGAGGGGGACAGGAGTGCCCGGGTGATGAGGATAAGGATGAGGATGAGAGTGGGAATGGGGGTTAGGAGTAAGGAATAAGGAGGGAGGGAGAGGCACAGGGTAACAGTTGCCTTACAATAAAGAGAACCGTAAACATTTAAACAACAAATACTAGATGCCAACAGATCCGCAAAAGATGTTAACATGCATAGTGTCCTCATTGAAGTATCCCCGGAAGTCAATCTGATATGACTATTCCTCAGAGAAGGCCATTGTCTTGAATGCGGTATGTGACATCAAACGCTCTATAGGGTGCCGGTTGTATCCCCTTGGGACACCGTTTAGTGGTATAGATCTCGTCAGAAGTGTTTTCTAAGTCATGAGCAGTACCCATAGAGTTCCCTATATGGTGGGTCTGCCTTGTAGCTCTATTTTAGGGGAGACATGTCTGCCCTTCATTCTGACCCCACAGTGTCCGGATAACTTGTGGGTAATAGTGGTTTATGTTCTGATGTTCTGATTACAACCTTGTTCTCGGCCAGCCCTTTCATAGCATTTCCACCACCATGAAAAGGCTGGTGGAGAACAAGTGCAGGCTGCCACAGGGGGACCCCTGCACTGCCATGCATGTGGCATGGGTCCCCCTGCCAGGTAGCCTCTAAATGTACCATGTCTGCTGTGCAGACAGTGCGCTTTTCAAGGGTGCTGCACCTATCCCACTGGACTGACGGATGGGAACCTTGGTTCCCACCCGTCAGCCCAGTGGGAAAGTTGTAATAGTACTGATGGGGAGGTCGCCGGTATGACAGCGGCCACCCAGTCGGGAGTTTGGCGGACTGCTGTTCCCATTTGCCAAATTCATAATTGGCACCTAGATCAGGCGTAATTTGTGTAACAGTAAACTGCAGTTTGCAATTAATAAAAATGAACTGCACTAGTCTTTGTTCCCCTCTGAACAGGTAGACTATGTCTACACAGCAATGATTTATTCTAACAATGAAGAAAAATTGTTACCTTTATTAAATTGTTTTGAAACACATGGTTTCACCATCTAAAGAGGCTGTGTTGTAGAAGAGTTCCAATGTTACAGATTGAGTGGCAGAACTGCTACTTGGGCTGTTTACAGGGTGGAGCAGAAATCAATAATCCTTTGGAAGGTTGGAATAACTCTTTGGTTCTCTAAGAACTCACCGAAGTTTCTATCATTTTCTGGAACTTTTAATACAGGTTTTAGGTGCCCAGGAAATACAATGAGTAGCATGTACTTTTCAAGCCAGAAATGAGGAAATATTAAATAAATGTTTGAAAATCCCCCTTCAGTTTGGCATGTTAGGAGGTGCAGGCCACCTAAAATATTGTTTTCTTTCTATATAATTAATGTCACACTAGTATTTTCATTACTCTCCTGTATTGCCCTTTTATCAAACAGATTCTCAAAAGAATAACCCTTTTACATCCTTATCTTATTTCTCTGTTTTTCTAAAAAAATAAAATTCCTTCCTGAAGATATCCTATTGCTTTAAATAAAAGTGACTTTTTTCTTAAATAATTTCGATCACCTCGATTCCACTTCTATTCTAGAGTTAACCAACTAGCAGTTGCAAAATTCAAAGCACAATCATCCAAAACCCAAAAAGGAATGTCAAACCATACTGACTAAAAGAATGCTCCAGAAAAACCATTAAAATTGTAATGCAGCATACAGCTGTTCTGTTTTTTTAAAACAAAAAACTTCATCAATTTATTTGACATAAAACGTATTAAATAAAAGGGAAAATCTGTGCCAGGTAGGCACTTTCTCCAAGAACATGCGTAGGAAATCTTTTTTAAACCTGCGAAAATACAAAAACTATCATTACCTAAAAGGACCTCTCTAACACCTTCCCTACCAGACGTTTGTTACAACTCTAGTAACAATAAAAAAAAAAAAATCTTACTACTCTGACCTGGTTCCATCTCCAGAACCATGACTGTGACTTACCACTGACTGAAGAAACAGAAGTGGCAACCAGAACATGTCAAAAATATGGTATGAGTAAAAAGAAAAATAAGGAGATACACATCCCTGTCACAAATTAAATCTATTTGATGCAAAGCTGTCCTGGGACCAGAAATGTCTTTCTGTAGGTTTATATGGTGCAGGAGTCTGGGGGTATTTGTCACCAAAACACCTCCAGGCAACAGGAAACAGGTTCTTGAACAGACTGCTAGAGGTCCCCAGATCGACTTTGAGTTTTATTTCTCATTGTGAAGTGGGATTGGAGTTCCTGGAAGATAGGGTGGGCCTGGCACCAATTGTGTTATGGATTAAGGTCTCTCTGGAGCAGATTTTCATCCATAAAATCTTGGAGGACTGCCTGAGGCAAAGCAAGCCCCTGGCCGCCCCACTGATCTCTTATGTAAAGAACACATTGCGGGATACAAGCCTGAACCAGTTGTTTGAGACCCTGGAGAGCATCAGCTTGAGCACCAAGGCCCAAGTTAAGGGACTTTATCAAGGAGGAGGAAATATATATGATGCTTTAAGAGGGGGGTTGGTGAATTTAACCCTGCAATTACTACTTAATGTTCTATGTTCCTGATATATTAATTTTATTTGTCTTAAATGTTGAGCTTTCATGGTCACGTAGGAGACCAAATTAAGTTTACTTGATTGATTGATTGATAAATATACAACTAATTTAAATAATAGCGCTATATATTTTTACAAAAATGAAAAATATGTTTAAACATCCAATAAAATGATTATGTTATATTTTTATAATAATACAAATTGTAAAATACGATTGTTGTTAGTTGCTGTAATGTGTTTGGCAGTGGCCTGTTTCTGCACCAGGGTTACCAAGTAAATTACTCCGTCAGCCTGACAGGGATGCTGCCCGCTGAATGGAGAAATGACCCCCAAGGGGAGTCAATTTCGAAGCATTGTTAAAACTAACATCACTAAACCTGGCTGAGCCTTGACTGAGCCTTGGAAAAGACTGTTTTATAAATATAAATGACTCACCTCCCATAGTGACAGGGTATTTTATAATCTGTCCCCTACCACCAACCAGTGATGGGCAGGCAGCGAGGAACTTTAAAGAAAAAGACTGTATATCCACCCATCCTAATTAGGTGAATAGACATAATCAATTCTCCAATGCTCAGAGCAGGTGTTAAAAGCGGGCACACCATTGTATACATAGAGACTCAAAGGGCTTTGCAACATTTGCACATGGGCTTTTAAACATTTTGACTCTAATCCTGCAAAGTTCTGAACTGGGGGCAAAAATGTTGACCCTAGTTCCTGTAACTACCGCTATGATGCGTAGATACATCTCACACGTGGTGGCGTCAGGTTACTATTTTAGCTTCACATAAGCATCATAACTCCACATCTTCCCCATTACAATTATAGGTGTCACCTATATAAGTATATAAGTATAAGAAATCTAGACTTACCTACCTGTCAACATTATTTTTATAATATGTCCTCGATATTTAATCGCCTTGATATTCTGAGTCCGATATTTTGTATGTTCACCCTGCACACAGACATATTATGGGAGAAAAAGTGTGGTTGCTCACGAAGAATATATATTTGAATAAAACCCAAAATTCATTGGTTAATTTCCTTTTGAAAAGAATATGTATGAATATAGTTACTGTTGAAATTGCCTCTGTGCATGAAAATGTATCTAATCTAGTGTCAGTTCAGGGGATCATTGAATAAGTCTTGGAAGCAAGAGAGTAGGGGTCTTTTTCAGCTGGAAAAGTATGTACATTTTTAGTCGGAAGAAGAATTATTGTTTCCTTGAAAAGTGACTGATACGTTAGCAGCATAGCGCGAATCAATAAAAATGTGGTCAAACACAAGTACATTCATTCAAACTAAGGCCCAGATTTATTAAGGATTTGCATCACCCTTGTTTGAGCATTATTTTACTGTATCCCTTTCCATTATTTTGCTACCTTTTAATCCCTTTCTTAATTTTCTTTTCTTTACCTTCTTTCCTGACACTGTTGACTTTTGAGATAGTAATTTCAACATTTGGGTTGATAACCACCCTCTTCCCAGGATACTCAGCATTGTTGGCGAAGGTAACTCTTTCACAGTCCTAGATCTATCAACCCAGCATCAGGTTTAAGTATACGCCAATTCTAGATCCTCACGTCTTTCATTACTCAATTCAGTGCAAATAAGTTCAACAGCATGCCAGTCTGGTTGGTATCTATTGGTAAGTAAAGAGAGGCCTTGCATCTCTTCAAGTTCAATGAGTGATCCTACATCACTGCAGCCGCAAATAGTATAAATGAGAGGTCCTGCGTCACTGCAGCCACAACCAGTATAAATGAGAGGCCCTGCATGGCTGCAGCCACAACCAGTAAAAATGAGAGGCCATGAGTCACTGCAGCCGCAACCAGTATAAATGAGAGGCCATGCATCACTGCAGCCGCAACCAGTATAAATGAGAGGCCCTGCATGGCTGCAGCCACAACCTGTATAAATGAGAGGCCATGCATGGCTGCAGCCACAACCAGTATACATGAGAAACCCTGCATCACTGCAGCCACAAACAGTATAAATGAGAGGCCCTGCATGGCTGCAGCCACAACCAGTAAAAATGAGAGGCCATGAGTCACTGCAGCCGCAACCAGTATAAATGAGAGGCCCTGCATGGCTGCAGCCACAACCAGTATACATGAGAAACCCTGCATCACTGCAGCCACAAACAGTATAAATGAGAGGCCATGCATCATTTCAGCCACAACCAGTATAAATAAGAGGCCCTGCATGGCTGCAGCCATAAACAGTATAAATGAGAGGCCCTGCATAGCTGCAGCCACAACCAGTATAAATGAGAGGCCCTGCATGGCTGCAGCCACAAACAGTATAAATGAGAGGCCCTGCATCATTGCAGCCACAAAGAGTATAAATGAGATGTCCTGCATTGCTGTAGCTGCAACCAGTATAAATGAGAGGTCCTGCGTCACTGCAGCCACAAACAGTATAAATGAGAGGCCCTGCGTCGCTGCAGTCACAAACAGTATGCATGAGAGGCCCTGCATCACTGCAGCCAGAAACAGTATAAATGAGAGGCCCTGCATGGCTACAGCCACAAACAATATAAATGAGAGGCCCTGCATCATTGCAGCCACAAACAGTATAAATGAGAAGTCCTGCGTCACAGCAGTCATGAACAGTATAAATGAGAGGCCGTGCGTCACTGCAGCCACAAACAGTAAAAATGAGAGGCCCTGCATGGCTGCAGCCACAAACAGTATAAATGAGAGGCCCTGCATCACTGCAGCCACAAACAATATAAATGAGAGGCCCTGCATCACTGCAGCCACAAACAGTATAAATGAGAGGCCCTGCATGGCTGCAGCCACAAACAGTATAAATGTGAGGCCCTGCATCACTGCAGCCACAAACAGTATAAATGAAAGGCCCTGCATCATTTCAGCCGCAACCAGTATAAATAAGAGGCCCTGCATGGCTGCAGCCACAACCAGTATAAATGAGAGGCCCTGCATCACTGCAGCCACAAACAGTATAAATGAGAGGCCCTGCATCATTGCAGCCACAAAGAGTATAAATGAGATGTCCTGCATTGCTGTAGCTGCAACCAGTATAAATGAGAGGTCCTGCGTCACTGCAGCCACAAACAGTATAAATGAGAGGCCCTGCGTCACTGCAGTCACAAACAGTATGCATGAGAGGCCCTGCATCACTGCAGCCAGAAACAGTATAAATGAGAGGCCCTGCATGGCTACAGCCACAAACAATATAAATGAGAGGCCCTGCATCATTGCAGCCACAAACAGTATAAATGAGAAGTCCTGCGTCACAGCAGTCATGAACAGTATAAATGAGAGGCCCTGCGTCACTGCAGTCACAAACAGTATGCATGAGAGGCCCTGCATCACTGCAGCCAGAAACAGTATAAATGAGAGGCCCTGCATGGCTACAGCCACAAACAATATAAATGAGAGGCCCTGCATCACTGCAGCCACAAACAGTATAAATGAGAGGCCCTGCATGGCTGCAGCCACAAACAGTATAAATGAGAGGCCGTGCGTCACTGCAGCCACAAACAGTATAAATGAGAGGCCCTGCATGGCTGCAGCCACAAACAGTATAAATGAGAGGCCGTGCGTCACTGCAGCCACAAACAGTATAAATGAGAGGCCCTGCGTCACTGCAGCCACAAACAGTATAAATGTGAGACCCTGTACAATGCAATCAGTTTAAATGGAACCCTGCATTGTTGTTGTCACTGTGATTATACACTGCATCACTGTAACCACTCTCTGCATACCAGTGACTGTCATAATTAATCAAAGCAAATTGTAGTGACCGGTTCATTGCAGTCATTTCTGGTTTGAATGGCCGGCCCTGCATCACTGCTTGTTTTATTTAAAAGGTTTGTGACTCTGCAGTCACGCCTTCTGTTAATGCATAGCCTGTATTAATATGACCAGCCCATGTCACTCCCTGTATGAGTAAAACACCCTGCATCACTCCCTGCATTAATACGTCTCCCTGTGTCACTCTTGTATTACTACTACTCCTGTGTCACTGTCAGCATAAACGGGAGGCCCTGGGCCACTGAGATCACTGCATGCTGAGTATTGTTTCTGCTGTTCGTGGAGACATTGCACAATTATTTCTGAGCAGCTTTTACTTATTGCACTTGTGCCTGTTCTACTGTTCCCAGTGCTAAATGCTACCCTGGTCCAAAACAAAAGAAATATCGTGAGTAGACATTGCACACTGAAATATAGAACTAAACGGCACATTTACATTTTGAACAATTTTGCTGAGTAATTAGGATAAAGTAAATGAGATTGCACCTAAATGGGCTTTGTACCCTTACAGGACTTCCAAATCTTGTGCTGTTCCCCTATTGTAGGAAAGTACCATCTTGCCTGGCATGTTACCCCCATTTTCACTGTGTGTATGTTTGTTTTTGCCTATGTGTCACTGGGACCCTGCCAGACAGGGCCCCAGTGCTCATAATGTATGCCCTGTATGTGTTCCCTGTGTGGTGCCTAACTGTATCACTGAGGCTCTGCTAACCCGAACCTCAGTGCTTATGCCTCTCTTTGCTTTTACAATTGTCACTGCAGGCTAGTGACCATTTTAACCAATTCTCATTGGCACACTGGAACACCCTTATAATTTCCTAATATATGGTACCTAGGTACCCAGGGAATTGGGGTTCCAGGAGATCCCTATGGGTTGCAGCATTTCTTTTGCCACCCATAGGGAGCTCAGACAATTCTTACACAGGCCTGCCACTGCAGCCTGCGTTAAATAACATCCATGTTGTTTCACAGCCATTTTCACTGCACTTAAGTAACTTATAAGTCATGTATATGTCTAACCCTCACTTGGTGATGGTTAGGTGCAAAGTTACTAAGTGTGAGAGCACCCTGGCACTAGCCAAGGTACCCCCACATCGTTCAGGGCAATTTCCCCAGACTTTGTGAGTGCGGGGACACCATTACATGCGTGCACTACATAAAGGTTAATACCTATTTGTAGCATTACAATGGTAGTTCCGAACATGGCCATGTGACATATCTAGGATCATGAAATTGTCCCCCCAATACCAACATGGTATTGGGGGGACAATCCCATGCTTCCCCAGGGCTCTAGCATAGAACCCGGGTGCTGCCAAACTAACTCTCTTGGGTTTTCCTAGCAGCTACAGCTGCTGCCAACCCTCAGACAGGTGGGCAGCCCAGTCCCAGGAAGGCAGAACAAAGGCTTTCCTCTGAGAGAGAGTGTTACACTCTCTTCCTTTGGAAATAGGTGTTAAGGGCCTTAGAGGAGTAGCCTCTCCTGGCCTCGGCAAAATTCTTTGAAGGACACAGATGGCGCCCTCCTTGCATAAGCCAGACTACATTGGTTCAGGGATCGCCCCAGCCCTGCTCTGGCACAAAACTGGACAAAGGAAAGGGGAGTGACCACTCCTCTGACCAGCACCTCCCCAGGGGAGGTGCCCAGAGCTCCTCCAGTGTGTCACAGACCTCTGCCATCTTAGATGCAGAGGTGTGAGGGTACAAGAGAGACCTCTGAGTGGCCAGTGCCAGCAGGTAACGTCAGAGACCCCTCCTGATAGGTGCTTACCTCTCTCTGTAGCCAATCCTCCTCTGAGGGATATTTACGGTCTCTCCTGTGGGTTTCTCTTCAGATAATGAATGCAAGAGCTCACCAGAGTTCCTCTGCACTTCTCTCTTCGACTTCTGCCAAGGATCAACCGCTGACGGCTCCAGGATGCCTGCTTAACTGCAACAAAGTAGCAAGAAGACTACCGGCAACATTGTAGCGCCTAATCCTGACGGCTTTCTCGACAGCTTCCTAGTGGTGCATGCTCTGAGGGCTGTCTGCCTTCACCCTGCACTGGAAATCCCGAAGAAATCTCCTGGGGGTTGACAGAGTCTTCCCCCTTCTACCGCAGGCACTAAACTTCTGCTTCACCGGTCCTCTGGGTCCCCTCTCATCTTGACAAGCGTGGTCCCTGGAACACAGGAGCTGGATCCAAGTGACCCCCACAGTCCAGTGGTCCTTCTGTCCAAATTTGGTGGAGGTAAGTCCTTGCCTCCCTACGCCAGACAGTAATCCTTTGTACTGCGTGAACTGCAGCTGCTAGGGCTTCTGTGCACTCTTGCAAGGATTCTCACTGAGTTGACCTCCGGCTTTTGTGTTTCTGAGTTGACCGTCATGCTCAGATTTCTTAAATGCCTGTTCAAGTGCTTCTGCTGGTGCTGCCTGCTTCTGCATGGGCTCCCCGTGTTGCTGGATGCCCCCTCTGTCTCCTCTTCCAAGTGGCGACCTCCTGGTCCTTCCTGGACCCAGACAGCACCCTTTATCCTCAACTGTAACTCTTGCAGCTAGCAAGGCTTGTTTCCAGTCTTTCTGCGTGGAAACAACTCTGCATCCTCCAGCACGCCGTGGGACACCTTCTGACCAAAGGAGAAGTTCCTGGTACCTTCTGTCATTGCAGAATCTTTGGCTTCTTCCACCCAGAGGCAGCCCTTTTGCACCTTCATCTGGGGTTTAGTGGGCTCCTGCCCCCCCCTGGACACTTTTGTGACTATTGGACTTGGTCCCCTTCCTTTACAGGTCCCCAGGTCCAGGAATCCGTCTTCAGTGCTCTGCAGTCCGTTGTTGTCTTTGCAGAATCCCCTATCTCGACTTTACTGTCTTTCTGGGGTAGTAGGGTAACTTTACTCCTACTTTTCAGAGTCTTGGGGTGGGGTATCTTGGACACCCTCAGTATTTTCCTACACTCCCAGTGACCCTCTACACACTACACTAGGCCTGGGGTCTCTTTGTGGTTCGCATTCCACTTTCAGAGTGTATGGTTTGTGTTGCCCCTATACCTATTGTCTCCTATTGCATTCTATTGTGTTCTACAGTGTTTGCACTACTTTTCTAAGTGTTTTACTTACCTGATATTGGTCTGTGTGTATATTTTGTGTATTTTATTTACCTCCTTAGGGAGTATATCCTCTGAGATACTTTTGGCTAATTTTCACTAAAATAAAGTATCTTTATTCTTAGTAACTCTGAGTATTGTGTTTCTTGTGATATAG
The DNA here is from genome assembly GCF_031143425.1 of Pleurodeles waltl. NCBI lineage: Eukaryota > Metazoa > Chordata > Amphibia > Caudata > Salamandridae > Pleurodeles > Pleurodeles waltl. The sequence continues at coordinate 14,907,572 of NC_090438.1, read as the reverse complement.
TGCTATGTGATATAAGTGGCATAGTAGGAGCTTTGCATGTCTCCTAGTTCAGCCTAAGCTGCTAGAACACTTCTAATCTACTGATAAGTGATAAGTGGACCTGGCACAAGATGTAAGCACCACTAGGTACCCACTATAAGCCAGGCCAGCCTCCTACACCTATGACTTGAAGTCTTATGGATGTGAACAGTGGGTTCCTGCAGGAGGACTGGAACCCCTGTCTCCATGATTGGACTAGGACACAAAAAAGACCAGTGAACCAAAATGAAGGTGGTCCTCATAATAAAGGAGATAGCTAAACAAGTGGCCGACTTACAAAGACACTCTGCTTAGATGTTTTGCAAACTGCAGACCCTGCATTCATGTGGGCTTACTGCAATCAATAGTTATGATAATATCAGTGAAATCAACAATAGGAACCAGCTCACCAGACCATAAAACAGGCCCACAAACAAGAAAAAAAGTTGGCTTGCACACCTGCCTGTCAGACCTGCCTACGGTTACTTCTAGATTGCTAAATAGGCCAGTGTGACCCTCATTGTGGCTGCACGGAGGGTCTAGATAGAAGTGTCAGTGGATGCAATTATGTGAACTACATCAAAGGAACCTCAGGAACTGTTAATGGGCAGAGCATCAACTCCCTAGGGCTATGTGGGCTCTAAATAAGGAAAAGCCCTGGGGATTCCACTCACACCGCACTGGGTGGGATGCCAGAATTTGAGGTGTCATCCTTGGACAAGGGGACAATTAGACACGCAGTAGAGGTCACAAGAGTAGCTGAGGCAAATCTTAGCATCTTCTGTAGAAAGTTATTGCTTCTTCCTTGTGTTACCTGGTCTAATCATAAAGCAAAAACTGTGCAGTTAGTATCTGCTTTGTGCTTGCTGTCATCGTAGGTAGTGTTGTAACCCAAAATGATCAGATGCCCAATAGAATGTAAAGAGGGGCCTCTGAGGTGCCCATATCTCATACATATTCAGTGGCCTTGGGGTAAATCAGGGCCCCCTGAATGGTTAAAGGAGCCATGAAAAAGTAGGGGTCCATCTGCATTCCAGGGCTGCAGGGGTCTGTATTACACCCCTAATCATAGAATGTAATATGCTTCAAAATTAGCCTCGTGACTCAAGACATATGCACTAGTTAATTAGACATTACCAATATGACATCTTGTATGGCAGGTGTGCTTCAACCAACTTCAGTCTCACTGATCAATAATGTAGCAGAGTGGCATAGATTATTGGTCAATGGCTGGTTCTCTTGCTCAGCTGTGTTAGACCTGTCAGACTGAGGGTGGTCTCCTCTCTTTTCCTCTCTTTTTCAATATTACTGAAACTCACTTTTGTTAGCCTTAGCACTTTGTGTACTTTTGCTTGTGCTCTCACCCCCAATCATGCTTAAATTGGCTTATACCAGATTGGCATATGTACTTTACTTATAAGTCCAATGTAGAGTGGTATATCATAGACCCAGGGCCTGTAAAGTAAATGTTAACAGTGGGCATGTAACACTAAGGGCCTCATTATGAGTTCGGCAGACATTTTAGACCGAACTTCTGATGGGTAGGTTGCCGTTATAGTGGCTACCTCCTCACCAGGCCCATTAAGAGTTTCCCGCTAGGACAGCGGGCCGAAACCTATGTTTCTGCCCTGTGGCTTAGCGGTAAAACCCTTACAGCATTGTCTCTCACTCATAACCAAACTGATGGGTATGCTGTTGGATGCAGGGTGCAGACCGTGAAGACTGTGATGGTGCTGGCCAGGGGGACCCCTGCACTGCCCATGCCAAGTGCCAAGGGCCCCTCTGGAACCCCCTGCACCTGTTCTCTGGCAGAGGTTTCCTGGCGGTACTACCACCATGAAATTGCTGGCTGAGAACGAGTATGTTATCCCCAGGGCAGCGCTGCTTGTAGCGCTGGCCTGGGGGATTAGAACCACTGCAGCTGCCAGACCACCGGAATCTCTGATCCTGGCGGTGTTGGCAGTCCCACCGTGGCACAACCGGCATAGTTTTACTATGGCACTCAGACTGCCGCATTGGCGGAGGTCGGACCGCCACTGCGAGTCTGGCAGTCTAGTGACCGCCAGACTCGTAATCAGGGCCTTAATTTGCCACTCACTTGAATAGCCCTTTAAAACATACCCAGGCCTGCAATTGCAGCCTGAATACAGTTTTAAACTGCTGTGTCGACTTGGCAAATTAATCCCCTTGACAAACCGTAAACTCCCCTTTTATTCGATGTAAATCCCCACTACAGTGCTCTGGATGTAGTCCACAGGTCAGGGGAATTTTAAATAAATGATTTGACATGCAAAATTAATTTTTCATTCCAGTGAGGCCTGCATCTCCCATAAGGTAAAATTGGATTGTCTCAAATACATACAATAAACACTAACTATTAAATGAGAACATATAACCATCCTTTATTTTGTGCCTTTGGAAATGTAACAAAAAATCCTCTTTAATGGTATAGTCGGATTTTTTATTACAATCAAGCACTTTTCGAAAGTTAGCATTTTCCCGCCTAAGCATCCTGTCCTGGGTCACATGACTGGATGTAGTTGGCAGTTGGACTTTGTTTATTCCTTGCAGACTGCTGCACACAATTGAGGGATTAAGCATGCCTAGATAGGCCATCAACTGGCAGGATGGGGATGAAGCTATCCCCAGCCCCACTTGCAACTGAATAGGTTGAGTCCTTTCTTCACACAAGGTGCTGCATATCCACTTTAGGTAGGGTGGAACCAGGCCGGAAAACATGAGAACTTCAAAAGGAATTCTAAAGAAGCTTCTGCCAATTTAAAGAAGTCACCAGGTATAAATATTGGACCTCAGACACCAACTATACGTTACACTTCTGGACCTGTGGAGACTCTGCAAGGAGAAAGGATTGCTGTGCTACTGAAAGGACTGTCACCCTGCTGTTCTGCTGTTCTGCTGCCTTGCTGCCCACCTGTCTAAGCCAGAAGGACTGGACCTGCAACTGAACCCAGGACAATCTGAGTGACTCCAAAGTCAAAACTCTTTACCTGAACAAGTTATATTATACCCAACAACTGGAAGTTGTGGGATTTATTATAACAATTAATTTGATACCAAACTTCTGGTGTCTGTTACTTAAGTTTAAAATCAAAATAAAGTCTCCCCATTCTAGCCTATGGAGTCCATTCACTACAATGAGGGAAAAACGGATTTGGCTGTGAATTGGCTGTTAAACTATTTTTATAAGGTCCCTGCTTTAGGTACATGGCACCCAGCCCTAGGAGTACATAAGGTCACCTTAGGGGTGACTTATATGTAAAAATAAGGTAGTTTAAGACTTTGGAACTACTTTTAATTCCAAAGTAGAATTTGCATGTTACTTTAATTTGAAAGCAGCTAGAAAGGCAGGCCTGCCTTTAAAATGAAACTGGGCACCTATGGGTGGACTGCCAATGCTAGGGTCCCTAAACCTACATGCCCTACCATATACTAGGGACTTATAGGTAGGTTGACTTAACCAATTATATATAGCCTAATTTGCATATCCACTTTACACTGATCACAGGCCCTGGGACTGGTTAGCAGTACCCAGGGCACCATCAGAGTCAGGAAAACACCAGCAAAAAGTGACAAATGGGGGCAAAAGGTTAGGGGCCTCTGCAATCAGTCCTGTACTCTCACACCAGGTCTATACAAACAGGCCAAGCAGTATGTCCTTTGCTGTGACATCTGCCAACTAATTAAAGTTTCCATGGCTAAACGCCCACCTCAGACACCCCTTTTAATTTCCAACAAACCATTGCACTGTGTGTACTTGGACCAATGTGGTCACCTAACACCGGATAGTGCATACAAATATATTCTAGTCGCTGTTGACTCCTGCTCCAGATTTCAATGGGTTTGGCCACAACGCTCGGCTGATGCTCGGACTGTTATAAAAGATTTGCGAGTCTTTATAGGTACATATGCAGTTGCGGCTTTCCACTCGGACCAGGGCCCTGCTTTCACCTCAAGGGCATTCAGGGATGCCATGGCTTCATTGGGGGTCCAACTCCATTACTTATATCCATTTCATCCTGAGGGAATTAGTGTGGTGGAGCGACTAAACCATGATTTAAAGCAGTCCTTAACAGCCAGAGTTTTAGGTACGGGTCGTAGTTGGCTTAACTACCTGTAAGGAGTCCAGAGAGCACTTAACAATCTGCCTAGAAGGTCCCTGGGGGGGTCGTACTTCATATGAGTGCCTGCTTGGAACTTGAATGTATGTTCCAGATCTTGATGGTCCTGGTGTGTCTTACAGGAAATACAACAGTTCCGTGATGACAACGCTTCTGACTCTAGTGCCTCCACAAGAATTAAGGATTAAGGATGTACCAGTAACACCTACCAGCTGGATTCCAAAACTTGGGGATCTAGTACATGAAAAGGTCACTGTGAAAAAGGAGTTTGGTCCTTTCTATTGTGCACTGATCCCAGTTTTGGGAATAAACGGTACCAGAACTGTCATACTATCACAGTTGGCTGGTGGTAAAGAAAATCGCCTCGTATCTATCGACAATGTCAAGCTACACCATGTGGCCGATCCTGCACAGCAGACCAAGAGGAACAGCCAGTAGTTCCCGAAACCCTCTCACTACTGGTCAAAAATTCCCTCTACAAGTTGTGAGCAGCAACACTGACACCTCTCCGAGTTTGGGGAGGGTGGAAAATGATCTTGCCTGAGTTCCACTAACATCTGTTTCAACAAACAATACAGAAATAAATGATTGATTCCACACAACTTCAACACAGACGGATGGTATCATTTATTCTGAACCACCACAGAAAACACCCACCGGTTCTCCACCTACAGACTTGGCTCCAGCTTTTGCACAAACTGCTTCTGGATACTTTGCCGACATCAATGACACAGTTTTCAGACTCATTCGCCTCGTCTACAGCTGAACTGTCAAAAACATGTAAACTGATAAACTGGCATAAAGCAATCCTCTTTATTCTTCTATGGAACTATCTGTGGCTTTTTATCATACTTTTTATTAATACATGGTCATTTTCTTCCTGAAAGATCAACAGTTTATCTGGTGTATGATGTCCTGAAACCACATTTTTCTTCTCATAAGGTCCGCAGAGACTTGTCTTTTGTGAAAATTTCCCCGATACCAATTCCTGATGGGATTGTTTGGGATAAACTAACATTTGATATATACGGCCCGACAGAGGTCATTCAAATACCATATGTGTTTGAACGTTCAATGACCGATGTAATAATACCCGGAGTTGTTTCCGATGACTGGAATGTGAAAACAGTTGATTCTATGATGACTGAATTGCAGTATTATAATGTATTTGAAAGTGCAGATGTTTATCAATCTAAAGAGAATTATAGTGATATGTTTTGCTATAATTGTTACGGGCATCATTTCATCCACAGAGCAAGTACCACAAATACTATTTTTAATTACCCACAATGGGAACATTGTCCAACTCCACCACATGGGAGCTCTAAAACGTATACCGTAAAGTTTGGATATTTTGCTGGGCACAATGTTAAAAATGCTGAGTCATATTTTTTTTAATTGCCATCAATGGAAAAGTGCACATATTCTTGACAGATAATAGGATTTTAGCTTGTTGAAGAAATGATTCAGTGAGATGGAAAATGATTAATTGAATTGGCTCTTTTGTGATAACTGAATGGATTTTTAATAGGTTTTAAATAACTGCACAATAAATATTACTTACTTAACTCCCTAAATAAAGGGTCCAGGTGAAAAACTGTAACAACAACCTTACTTCATTCATACCCATACACCCCCAGGTCTATATCCACTGAGGTGTGATGAATCTCAGAAAGAACTATAAACGATAGGTAGAATGTTAAACACACTGAAATACACTTCTTTTGGCCTTAACTGATGCCATTAATCTGTATTATATGTGTAGAAATTTATGGCACTGAGATTATTTTCCTATTTCCTCTTCCATATTTCCCATAAAGAACATGCTGCACAGAAAAAACAAATATGCAACAAAAGATGACAACACTTAATTAAATGAAACCTAGGCAATTAGGCTCATACAATAACTCTATAATCAGTACCTCAGGAACCCTGTAGCGTTCCAGTATCGAACCCATTGCAATGGAATTAGGAGATGTGCCACCACCAACAAAGCCAATTATAGTGGGAAGAGGCTGGCATAAAAAGTTTGGTACCGGCTTCTCTATTCCAGTGAGGATGGCAAGAACCCCTTCCACAGCTCTCTTCTCAGACAGACAGGAGTCGTAGACCTTCAATGCCAGGGTGATGTTTGGTAGCAGGTAGGGGTTCTCATTTACCTCAGTTACGGCAAAGATTAACCCCAGCATGTCCCTGTAGTACTGCATCTGAAAGCTAGCAAAGGCTTAAAGTTAGTAGTCAGGCGGGGATGTGAAGATTGTTGAATGAGAGGAAGAGCACATAACCATGTACAAAGAGTCTAATAAGGATATTTGTTCTCAGACAGTACAAATAAACCAAAAGTACAAACATAAATTTAGACTGAGGCAGGAGACATAACATCTAATCACATTTCCATCTCCAAGGAGCAAATATCAGTTAGGACAATGCATGTCATTACATTGTGGTACCTTACAATGCAGTTTTACCAAACATGGCATGCATTTACAATCCATTCTAATGTATCACTATGTATTTTAATATTACAACAAAAATGTTACAATGTATTGCAAAAAATAATTTTGTAATTGCATGGCTTAATAAGATAATCTAATTTTATACATAATTAAAAGCAATTTAATAATGCATATTAACATGATTTACTTCTGCTTAGAAACCCACAAAAATATGAAAGCTCCCTTACCACACATAACATGGTAGACATATTTGTTGATCATTATATAGGTTTCTGTCAAAGAAAAACTTTTGTATTGAAACAAAATCCAATAAATAAAATGATTATCTTGAAATGAGTGAAAACTGACACTAAGCACATATTTCCAGCTGTTTCTTGTTATATGTAAGTTAATACAAAGACAAGAGGAGATAATCAGATGATAAGAATATATTTTTGTTTCCTGAAAAAAACTGAACAACAGAAGTGCTTTAACCCGTTCGTTGCCAGGCCTTTTTCCCCTCAGATTCCAGGCCTTTTTTTGACTATTTGGGGCAGTTCGCGCTTAGGCCCTCATAACTTTTTGTCCACATAAGATATCCACACCAAATTTGTGTCCTTTTTTCCAACATGCTAGGAATTCTAGAGATATCCGGAGTTTGTCGGTTCCCCTGAAGGATACCAAGAAATTAGCCAAAACACATCTAATTCTTTTTTTGTTTTTTTAATTTGGGAAAAAGGACTGCAGAAGCAGGCTTGTGGTTTATTCCCTGAAAATGGCACCAACAATGCTGGATCCCGGGAAGTTAAATATTTATAAAAAGTAGACAAAAGTCTGAATTCAGCAAGGGTTCATTTGTGTAGATCCCACAAGGTTTTTATACAGAAAATAACAGCTAAAATAAAAATAAAATTGAAATTGAGGTGAAACAATTCAGTCATTTCTCTTCATGTTTTACTCTGTAACTTTTTCCTGCCATGTCAGATTTTCAAAAGCAATATACCGTTACATCTGCTGGACTCTTCTGGTTGCGAGGATATATAGGGCTTGTAGGTTCATCAAGATCCCTAGGTACCCAGAGCCAATAAATGACCTGCACCCTGCAATGTGTTTTCATTCTATACCGATTATACAGTAATTCATTTGGTGAAATATAAAGAGTGAAAAATCGGTATCAAGGAAACCTTTGTATTTCCAAAATGAGCACAAGATAAGGTGTTCAGAAGCATTGCTTATTTGCGCATCTCTGAAATTCGGGGTCCCCATACTAGCTTTTGAATTGCAGTGCATTTCTCATACAGACGTCTTTTTTACACACTTTCTTACATTTGGAAGGAAAACATGTAGAGAAAGGCAAGGGGCAATAACAATTGTTTTCTATTCTGTGTTCCCCCAAGTCTCCTGATAAAAATGGTCCCTCACTTGTGTGGGTAGGCCTAATGCCCGCAACAGGAAACGCAACATAGATACATCACATTTTTACATTGAAATCTAACATGTTTTTTGGAAAGTGCCTAGCTGTGGTTTTTGGCCCCTAGCTAAGCCGACACCTAGGAAAACCGACTAAACCAGTGCATTTTTTAAAACTAGACACCTAGGGGAATCTAAGATGGTGTGACCTGTGGGGCTTTCACCAGGTTCTGTTACCCAAATCCTTTGCAAACCTCAAAATTGGGAAAAAAAATACTTTTTCTTCACATTTTGGTGATCGAAAGTTCTGGAACCTGAGAGGAGCCAAAAATGTCCTTCCACCCAGCTTTCCCCCTATTCTCCTGATAAAAATGGTAACTCTCTTGTGTGGGTAGGCCTAGTGCCTGCAACAGGAAATGCCCCAAAACACAACATGGACACATCACATATTCCCGTTGAAAACTGACCTGTTTTTCGCAAAGTGCCTAGCTGTGGATTTTGGCCTTTAGCTCATTTGGCACTTAGGAAAACCTAGCAAACCTGGACATTTCGAAAACTAGACATCAAGGGAAATTCCGAATAGGGTGACTTCTAGCACTCTCACCAGGTTCTGTTACCCAGAATACTTGGCAAACCTCAAAAAAACACTTTTTTCTCACGTTTCGATGCTGCAAAGTTCAGGAATCTGAGGGGAGTCACAATCTTCTTTCTACCCAGCATCCCCCCACATTTCCCAATAAAAATGGTACCTCATTTGTGTGGGTAGGACTAGTGCCCGCAACAGGAAATGCCCCAAAACACTGCGTGGTCACATCAAAATTATCAAGTGCATAACTACCTGTTTTTGCGGGGGCTCCTGCGTTTTTGGTCCTAGGCTCAGCAGCCATGTAGGAAAACCTATCAAACCCAGACAAGTCTGAAAATTAGACACCCGAGGGAGTCCAGTGAGGTGTGACTTGCGTGGATCCCTCTTTGTTTTCTTACCCAGAATCCTCAACAAACCTCAAATTTAGCTAAAAAACTCAAATTTTTCCCACATTTCTGTGTGGGATCACAACACGGGCACACATTTCCTACCACCCAAGGATCCCCTCAGTCTCATGATAAAAATGATACCTCACTTGTGTAGGTGGACCAAGTCCCTATGACAGGGAAGAGCCAAAAAATGTTGAAATTGAGGGGGAACCAAAGCAGGTCCAAAAGGGCAGTTTGGAAAAAAACATTTTTAGGCTGACAAATGGGACATAATTTTTATTGATACAGATGCAACAATGCTGGGTGGCAGGAATTTTGTGGATTCCTGCAGATTCTGGAAGGTTCCATCACTAAAATGTGGGGAAAATGTGTGATTTCAAACAAAGTTGGAGGATTGCAGGGCAATGTGGGAAAGAAACTGGTACGGGGTGCATGTGAAGCACACCACCTTGGACTCACCGAGATATTTAGTTTTCAGATGTGTCTAAGTCTTGTACATTTTTCTACATGGCAGCCTCCCAAAGTCTAAAAAGTGTAGCCCTCACCATTCCAAGTGGGACGATTTTGAGAGTTAGAAAAAGTTCTCATGGCCCAAATGTAAAACCAAAACCCAAAATAATCAAATGTCCTCTTGATTTTCTGTTGGGATATGATCTTTTAGTGTGTGGGGGAGAGCTGAAAGACTGTTACCCCCTTCAGTTGGGGTGGGGGCATAACCATGTCCATACTGGTTGGTAGCCACCACCCCACAATTTATTTTTCAATTCCCTGGCATCTAGTAGGCTTTCTGCCCCCCACACCCTTGGGGTAGTCAATCGGGATAATTGCCCCATCTGCCCACCGATGAGCAGAACAACTTTGGCCCCATTTATTTGGGGTGTGTGTATGGCCAAACACAATCCAGTATAAAATATAATTACAACAAATTAAGTGCACATTTCCAAATAAAAATCACATAATACAATAAAATATAAGCATTCCCACTCAAAACAAATAACATAAACATTACTTGCTGTTCAGTAGCTGCGGATCATCCTCTGTATCAACACACTCAAAAAGTATAAGCCACCAAAAACAGAAAAAATATGATCCAAAAAGCCCCAAAAATACAAAAACAAAGCCAGTTTGTTAGAAATTAGGGGGCTTATTTACTAAAAATTGGTGTAGGGCAGCGCCTCGGGTTGGTTTGAAAGGGCGGGAACACACCATATTTATGAGATGCAGTGCATTCCTGTTCTTTCAGCCAGTGCACAATTTAGTGGCTAGCACAAACATAGGTTCTCTTGCACCATAGTACAAGGGTGTCTGCATTGTTGGCAGGATTGTTTTTGTGAAGGAAGTGACACCTTCCTGCACAGAAAGAATCCATAAAGGTGTTTCCTCTTTATAGGTGTGCTGCAGAATGCAAGGAGAAATAAAGATATGTCTCTTTGTTACACCTCCCCTGTCGAGTCATAATCTTTTGACACATTCCCAGGTTAGCAGAGCTTTGTAAATCTGCAAAAGTGTCAAAACCCACAGGTGATGCATGAGAAAGCCCACTTCAGTGTACACTGAACTCCCCCAATGCAGTGCAAGGCAACACACAGTGGCTGCATTGCCTTACATCATATCTATCAGGCCATAAAAAGCCATGCAAGGCATCTTTGTGTGGCTGTAGGAGGCTGGCCTGGTTTGTGGGGGGTACGTAAGGTACTTAGACCTTATACCACATCCAGTTATTACTTATTACTGAAAGGTAGGCAGTGTTCTAGCAGCTTTGGTTGTCTGGAGGTATCTGTAGCACAGCAGCTTAGGCTGAACTAGGAGACATGCAAAGCTCCTGGAATACCACTATAGTTACACAGTACTTATACACAATAAAAGACAATACTGAGTGTTACCAAATATAAATGTACTTTATTTTAGTGAGACAAGGCCAAAAATATCTTAGAGGCAATAACCCTTCTGGAGGTAAGTATTATACACAATATATATACCAGAGACCCAAATCAGGTAAGTAAATAGTCACAGAATAGTGCAAACAGTAGAAAATACAATAGAATGCTACAGGATGCAATAGGCCTAGGGGCAACACAAACCATATACTAAGAAAGTGGAATGCAAATCACAAATTCCCCCCCAGTCAAGTGTAGTGTGTAGAGGGGCGCTGGGAATGTAAGAAAACTACAAATGTCAGAAAATACCCCACCCCAGAGACCAGCAGAGTAGGAGTAAAATACTGCAAGTTTCCTCAGGACACACTACAAGTTGTGATAAGAGTTATCACAAGAACCAAGCAAGACTGCAAGCAAAAAATGGTAGATTCCTGGACCTGAAGACCTGTGAAGAGAGGAGACCAAGTCCAGAAGTTGCAGAAGATTCCAGGAAGGACAGGAGCCCCTGCCAACCTAGAAGATTTTGCAAAAGAGGATTCTCCGGTTAGAAGAAGTCTTCAGAAGAGCACCAAAGAAGATGGCTGCGGGTTCCTGCATGGTGCAGGAGATGTCCCAATTCAATATGTTGGATGCAGGCAAGTTACAGTGCTGGATTCATCTAACAAGCCTTGGTTCAAGCAAGGGTGCGGTTTGTATTAAAATGGTGTTGCCTGGACCCAGGAGGGATCTGGGGGCCTCAACTCTGACTGAGGAGGCAGAGGGGGCTTCCAACACTGGAGGGAACCCATAGATGACAAGGCAGCGCCCACGTGAGTCCCAGGACACGGGGACAAAGAAGGTGCAAATTGCGGTTGCTGCAACACTATAAAAGAAGGTCCCACCCCACCGGAGAACAACTCAGCAGGTTGTGCGTCACAGGATGGAGTGCTGGGAACCTGGGCCAAGCTGTGCATGAAGGATTATTGCAAATAGTGCACAGAGGCCTCAGGAGCTAGAGCTGACACAGTACACAGGGATACTGTCGCAAACCAGGAAGACAAGCAATAACATCCACCAAATTTGGACAGCTGGACCTTAGGTCGAAGGGGTCCACCACCTGTGTTCCAGGGAGTACGCTCATCACCAGGAGGGGAGTCCCAGAGAACCGGTCCTCATTTTGGAAGGTACCTGCTGGAGCAGGGAAGTGACTCTGTCACTCCACGGGATATTCCTTTGGTTCTTATGGTGCAGGGTGAAGGCAGGGAGTCCTCAGAGCATGCACACCTTGGAAACTGTTGCAGTTGCTGGCTGGAGCTGAAGTTGCAGGGTGACAGTAGCCTTTCTGGATACTTTTTTGCAGTTACAGCTGTTCCTGGAGCAGTCTGCGGTTGAGCCGACGTTCAGAAGCTGAAGCAGAAGTTGCAGGGGATTCCTGAAGGAAACTTGCAAGCAGAATCTGCAGAGAACCCACAGGAGAGACCCTAAATAGCCCTGAGAGGGGGATTGGCTACCTTATCAGGTATGAATCTATCAGAAGGGGTCTCAGACTTCACCTGCTGGCACTGGCCACTCTGAGATCTCCAGAGTGTCCCCACACCTTGGAAAACAAGATGGTTAATGCCAGGGACACACTGGAGGAGCTCTGGGCACCACCCCTGGGGTGGTGATGGATAGGGGAATGGTCACTCCCCTTTTCTTTGTCCATTTATAGTACTTGACCAGCACTACCGGCTTTCAGAGTGCTTCCCACTTGAACTTAGTATGACTGGCGGTTGGTTTGGCCAAGAAACAAATTACTTTGGTTTTATTGTGCTTTAGTTCAAAGAAAAAACCCAGGGACCCTCTGGAGAAGCACTGAGCACCAACCTGGGGTGGTGATGGACAGAGGACTGGTCACTCTCCTTTCCTTTGTCCAGTTTCACATCAGAGCAGGGACTGGGGGGTACCGAACCGGTGTAGACTGGTTTCTGCAAGGAGGGCACCATCGGTGCCCTTCAAAGCATTTCCAGAGGCTAGGGGAGGCTACCCTCCTAAGCCTGTAATACCTATTTCCAAAGGGAGAGGGTGTAACACCCTCCTCCTAAAGGCAATGCTTTGTTCTGCCTTCCTGGGACTGAGCTACTCAGACCCCAGGAGGACAGAACCCTGTCTGTGAGGTGGCAGCAGCTGTAGCTGCACTGAAAACCTCAGAGAGCTGGCTTGGCAGTACTGGGGGTCCATGGTGGAGCCTCCAGGATGCATGGAATTGGCTCCCCAATACCAGATTTGGAATGGGGGACAATTCCATGATCTTAGACACCTTCCATGGCCATATTCGGAGTTACCATTGTGAAGCTATATATAGGTATTGACCTATACGAAGTGCACATGTGTAATGGCGTCCCCATACTCACAAAGTCTGGGAAATTGGCCCTGGGCAGCGTGGGGGCACCTTTGTTAGTGCAAGGTTGCACTCACACTTAGTAACTTTGCACCTACCCTTCAGTAAATGAAGGTTAGACATATAGGTGACTTATAAGTTACTTAAGTGCAGTGAAAATGGCTGTGAAATAGTGTGTGCACTATTTCACGAAGGCTGAAGTGGCAGTCCTGTGAAAGGCTTTGTTGGAGCTCCTTATGGGTGACAAAAGAAATGCTGCAACACATAAGGATCTCCTGGAACCCCAATGCCCTGGGTACCTAGCTACCATATACTAGGGACTCATAAGGGGGGTCCAGTGTGCCAATTGGAATTGGAATATGAAGTCACTAAACTATTGTGACAAATTTGGAAGCAGAGAGAGCATAAGGACCGAGGTTCTGGTTAGCAGAACCTCAGTGACACCGTTAAGCACTACTGACAACATACACATTAGGCCACAAACTATGAGCACTGGGGTCCTGGCTAGCAGGATCCCAGTGAGACAGGCAAAACACACTGACATACAGGGTTTTAACTATGAGCACTGGGGTCCTGGCTAGCTGGATCCCAGTGACACAGTAAAAACACACTGACACACTCACAAACAGGCCAAAAGTGGGAGTAACCATGCTAGAAAGTAGCTACTTTCTCACAGTGGCCTCATAGATATGGATGTGCATTCATTGTCTCCAGAGTGTCACAAAAAGTGCTGCATCAGCAGGCAAGTGGCTTGTAAATATGCCCTTGAGTTTCCGGTTAGCAGAGTTAGGCACATTGTTCAAGCAGGAACCACAATCTTAATTGGTGGAAGTCAGCTACATCCCATAAATTAACCTGTGCTTACCCTCTGGTAGCTTGGCACACAGTAGGAAGGCTTAACTTAAGAGACAATGTGCAGTAAACAGTAAAATAGTGAAAAAGATACCACACTTTTTTAGGAAAATAGAACATAATTTAATGAACACACAAGACCAAAATGACAAAAATCCAATAAGTAGAATTTGAGATATGAATTTTTAAAAATATCTGCAAAAAATGTGCTTGGAAGCATAAAGCACCTATCAGGGCTATCTGGTTACGATTGACTAGGGTAATCCACACGTTCAGGCCGACCACAATGGAACAGTTACAAGGATCAACTTTGTATTGCTAAAACAGCACCTTGCTAGAGGGTTGCATTGACGTCAAGGGGCGAGATGAGGGGAGGGGAGATGCAATGCATAATTTCGGATCCTACAGGATTTGTAGGAGATGAGTCACTCAGGGAAGTGTCATTGTTGAGCAATCCTGGATGTTCATGATTTTTTGTTGTCGAACCACGCAGCCAGTGATGGGAAGTCCCCGTCCTTGACAGCAGCAACAATGCATCAGCATAGAGGGATGATGCATCAGTTTCAAATGGCACAATCGATAATGCAATGTTCTTGTCTGCAGTTCAATGCATTGGCATCAAGAGGAAATGCTTTTAGTTCCGACCGGCTCAGTTGGTAGACTTGCAGCTAGCAAAGTCCAGGTATTGTTCCAGGATGAAGTAAAGCCTTTGATGTCCTGAGACTTCCGAACAGGTGGCAAGTTAGCAAGCCCTTGGAGTCATATTGGGTCTTGGGATGTAGAGACCCAGGTCCAGTCCTTCTCACTCCCAGGCAAGGAGGGCAGTAGGAAGGAGGGCATGCACAGCAGAGCAGGAACGCAGCAAAATAAAGCAGAGTTCGGCAGAGTGACAGTCCCCTTAGCAGCACAGCAGTCCTTCTTCCTGCAGAATGTCCTCAGGTCCAGACGTTTACCAAGTTGGTGTGATCAGAAGTCCAATTCTTATACCCAGTAGTACCTTTGAAGTGGGGGAGACTTCAAAGAAAGGCCTTTGAAGTACACAAAGTCTCGGACCTTCCTTTTCTGCTCCAGACTCACCTTAGTGTGCTGTGTAGCCCTTTGTATGGGATCAGGGTCACAGCCCATTCAGCTGTAAGTGTCCTGCCCAGTATGGGCCATCAGGATGTTGATGGTCCTTCAGTCACACTTAAGCTCTCTTTTTGTGTGACTGTTGGCAGGGAAAGCACAGGAGCCTAGCTGTGACCCACCCAGACATGTATTCAGAGACAGGCAGAAGGCACTAGGTGCCAGATGTACATGGATAATCATTTGCGATTACCAAATACATTTTTTTTGTGATTTGCTATTTGATAAACACAAACACCAATGAACAAATGTATGTTTTATACATTGTGCAATTATTAGTGGGTCACAAATAGACCTACCTCCTGAATATTAATGAGTTAGGACTCAGTTTGCAACCCACTTGGAATCATGACAATCACAAGGATGGTGTCCTGCCGGGATCAACAGACCACCATGTCTGTCATTGCTTTTAAAAAAGAAATATTTTCTTTTCAATGCAGTCCGTTTTCCTTAAAGGAAAATATGATAGGTTTTCTTTTCATATTTTAAGATTAGACAGTGGTCCATGAGATGGCTGCCTGCTCTTAAACATGTTTTTTCAATAATTTTCAAAGGTGAAAGGGTCCCTTGAGGACCCCTTCCCATTTTCGATTGGGTTATCACCAACTTGAAGTTGGTGGTAAAATGTGAATGTTTTGCAACTGCATTTCGGTCATAAAACATTCACATATACCACTGTGAATCAGAATTAGGAAGGGATGCCCCAAACACATCCTGTCCTCATCCTGAACCGCAAACCAAATTGTGATTCTGTAACAGGTTACTATATCGCAATTTGGGCTTGGTACATACAAAAATGCCTTTTTGCACGTGCAAATAGGCCACTTCTGTGAATCGGGCCATTTGAGAAAGTAAAAAGACTTTGTACATTTAGGCTTAGATTATTTAATTTAAGAAAATGACAACTTTTGTGGCATTTTCAGAATTACAATTTAAAATCCAACCTCACCATAAGTTGTGATTTGAAATTGTGATTCCGGATACACCAAACTTGGGTGCCCCATATCTTACCAATTAGAAACTAAACTTAGTAAATATAAGAAAGCAATCCCACTATTAACCTATACAAGAGATCGGCTTCGCAGAAGTGAAAAAAGAATAAAAGTGTTTTTCACTACCTGTACAAGTAAAACTGATGACATACACTGCACCCTGCCCTTGATGATATCCAGTGCCCACCCTAGGGATGATCTGCAATGGCAGACCTCAGTAATGGTGAAATGGCTACTGAAATGGCTGGCACACATTGCACCCTGACCATCTGGCCAGGGCCTACCTTAGGGAATACTTATATGTATAAAAATTGAATGTTTGGGCATGGTAAAAAAGTTATTTTGACAAGTCGACATGGAAGTTTATAACTGCACTCACAGGCATTGTAATGGTGGACCCGAGCCATGGCTAAAGGGCTATGTCAGTGGGTGGCATAATCAGTGCTGCAGGCCCACTAGTGCCATTTAATTTACAGTCCCTGGGCACAGGTAGTACAGTTTACTAGAGACTTATAAGCAAATTATATATGCCAATTTTGGATAAGCCAATGTTACCATGTTTTAAGCAGAGGGCACATGCACTCTACTATAGGTTATCAGTGGTAAAGTGTCAAGAGTCCTTAAGCCAACAAAAACACGGTTAGCAAAACAGGAGGTCAAAAGGCAAAAAAGTTAGGGGAAACCAAACCAAGGATGCTAGGTCTAACACAATCCTAGAGAGATCCATCAAAGCAGTCCAAAGTATCTAAGCACCATGAAAATGGAAAAAAGTGTTTTAACCCGTTAAATGCGGGCGTCGGCCACTGGCCGACGCCCACACTCCCTCCCTGGTGCGGGTCACGACCAGTGGCCGACACCAGGGAGGGGGTTAAAAATCCTCCGGTGCAATGCACCGGAGGATTTTTTTATTTTTTTTTTTCACCGTAGGAGACGCGGAAGAGCTTCCGCGTCTCCATCCCACCCCCCTCCCGCCCCCTTATGACGTCAGCGCGCCGCGAGGCGCGCTGACGTCACATTTTTTCCCCACCGGAGAAGGAGAGACGGAGGTAAGCGTTCTTTCCTTCTCCGGTGGGGAAAAAAAGGCCAAAACGGCCTCCCCAGATGCCAGGGAGGCATCGATGGAAAGGGGAGGCTCTCCCCTTTCCATCGATGCCTCCCTGGCACCGTTTCCTGGCCGTGGATCGCAGCGCGGCTGCGATCCACGGCCAGGAAACACCACTAGGCACCAGGGATCTTCTTTGGGGGGGTCGGCCCCCTCGTAAAAGGGCCACCCCCCCCCCCGGCAATATTTTAATTATTTATACTGTTTTGGGGGGCGATCGCGCCCCCCACAAAAAAAAGAAAGAAAAAAAAGAAAAAAAAAATGGTGGGGTCGGCCCTTGGAACACGGGCCGACCCCAGGGGAAAAAAAAAAAACGTAGTTTTGCCTGGGGAGGCCGATCGCCCCCCCAGGGTAAAAAAAAACAAAAAAAAACAAATTGTTGGTGGTCAGCCCTTAGGGTGACCATCAATGGGGCCATTTTTTTTTTTATACATGTGTGCTTTGCCGAGGGCAAGCACACATGTATAAAAAGAAAAAGATTTGTGACATGAGTCTCATATATATGTGTATATATGTATACACATATATATATCTATATAGATATAGATATATATATATATACATATATATAGATAGATATATATATTTTTTTCAGGACAAGCATTGCAGCGTCCATGTGCTGCTTTTCTGACTTGTTGGTGTGTATCTGGGCTTCTAACAACGCCCACCTCACGCCCATCACTACCACTTTTTTGATGGCATTGGAAAATGATTTACCTTTGTCCCTCCTTGGGGAGGTTTTGCTACCGCCTTGGCCATCGCCCCTGGTACATGGCTAATTGCACTT
Source organism: Pleurodeles waltl (assembly GCF_031143425.1). Classification (NCBI taxonomy): domain Eukaryota; kingdom Metazoa; phylum Chordata; class Amphibia; order Caudata; family Salamandridae; genus Pleurodeles; species Pleurodeles waltl. Next base: position 14,889,501 of record NC_090438.1, on the reverse strand, counting down.
TTGCTGTTACGTTTAACTGCGAGCGAACTTCTTTTCCTTTTGTGTAACTCTTCACATGATGCTCATGGTGGCCATGGCGCTGTGAATCGGCTCTCTTATGTGAAAGAGTTTAACTTTAAATTATCAATTTATGTGGCAAGAAAAGTTGGGTTAGGAGTTTATAACGCTAATAGCTCTAACTCGAGCAGATGCGAGACCCATTGCATTGTAAATGCTTGTTATTCTTGTGTGTGTTGTTTTATAATGGTGAACAATTTCACTGCACTCCACGAGGACCGTGATCAAGACTCCTTGGTGAGTTGAAACACGTTGGTGGTTATTGACTGCAATAAAATACACGTTTATTTGTACTTCATGGAGTGCGGTGAAATTTTTCGGCATTAGATAATTTCTAGATTGGTCTTCCCTGTCACTGGGCACCGGCAGTGAAGTGTGCCGCCCAGCAACCCTTCAACCACTTTGTTTCTAAACATATAAATATATATATATTATTATATATATATATATATATATATATATATATACACACAATATGCATGCATGCATGTCTTTTCTGTAGTGGCAGTTTTGCTGGATAGTACTGAGGGAATTAGAAGAGGAGGTAATGGGAGGCAGAGCACCAAAAATGACTGTTGCACAGGGTGTGTGGTAAGGTGAAGTAATACATTCTTTTTTTGTTTTTTTCAGTGTTTTCAGAGAATCTGCAGAATTGGAGAAGAAGCGAAGGAAAGGTGACGACATTTCCTGTTGTACACAACAAACATACCAACAAGCAATTTTGTGACTATCTGCCTTCTACGTAGGATAGTAATTTAGAGGGACAGTTTAGCCAGTTGCAGAGATGGCGTCTCGTTGGATGACTGCTGATCAAGCCCTAGCTCGGGTTATGGAGGACAGTTCTGATGTAGGCTCAGAGACTGAGACAGCAGACACTGAGACAGCATCTGAGGGAGAGGACAATGGGGCAGATTCTGGGAGTGATTTTTCAGTCGGCGGAGTCCCATCTGACGACACCTCTTCCAGTGAGTCTGAAGGAGACAATGACGACATCCGTGCTGTCCCTTCGCAAGCACATTCTGGGCAGCGGGACCACATTGGGTTAGCCGAACCCAGAGAGCACGTGCTTGCTGCCGCAAGCACAGAACGAGTGCTCTCTTGGCAGCCCCCCTGTTTGGTTCAGCCCCAAATTCCACCTTTTACTGGTGACGCTGGATGTAAAGTCGATACAGCTAACTTTTTGCCAGTCGACTACATCTATCTGTTTTTGGATGTTGACTTTCTTCAGAAAGTTGTGCAGCAAACAAATTTGCGTGCAGACCAATTTCTGAGGGAGCGCGGAGGCACTCTAGGGCCCCGTTCTAGGGCACGCCAGTGGACTCCCACTTCGCTGGCGGAGTTGAAGATATTTTTGGGCCTTACCCTCAAAATTGGGTTAGTACAGAAACCCACCTTGCAGTCCTACTGGACGACTCGCACGGTTTGGGTAACTCCCATCTTCGCACCATACATGAGCAGAGATCGTTTTTTGCTACTGCAGCGCATGCTGCATTTCAATGACAATTCTGCTGCATTGCCCCGGGACCATCCAGATCATGACAGGTTGTTCAAAATTCGGCCTGTCGTGGAACATTTGTCTGCCAGGTTTCCAGAGATCTATACTCCTGGAAAGAATATAGCAGTCGATGAGTCCTTGATCCTGTACAAAGGACGGCTGCTTTTCAGACAGTACATTGCGAGCAAAAGAGCTCGCTATGGCATAAAGCTGTACATGCTGTGTGAGAGCTCTACTGGCTATGTGTACAGCCTGAGAGTGTATACAGGGAAGGATTCTACCCTAAACCCTGTAGGTTGCCCTCCCACGTTAGGGGTCACAGGTAAGATTGTATGGGAACTTGTCCATCCACTTCTTCACAAAGGTTATAACCTTTATGTGGACAATTTCTATACAGGAGTAGAGCTGTTCAGTGAGCTCTACAAAGCTGGCACTGTGGCCTGCGGTACAGTTCGTTGTAACCGCAAAGGATTCCCGCCGGAGCTTGTTTGCAAGAAGCTCCAGAAATCACAGAGTACTGCATTGCGTTCTAACGAACTGCTCGCAGTCAAGTTCCTAGATAGACGTGATGTATACGTGCTCACTACAATTCATGATGAGAGCACTTCTCCCATCACGGTTTGGGGTCAGATGGCCGAAGTCCACAAGCCCATCTGTATACTTGATTACAATAAGTACATGGGTGGAGTGGACAAGAACGACCAGGTTCTTCAACCATACAATGCGTGTCGTAAAACTCGCACTTGGTACAAGAAACTGTTTACCCACCTGATTCAGATGGCAACATATAATGCGTATGTTGTTTACCGTCAGACAACAACAGGAAGACTCATGACTTTCCTTGACTTCCAGTTGTCTGTAATTGAAAGCCTCACTGCTGTTACTGAAGAAGCAGCAGCCTCCACCTCATATGTTCTGGAGGATGTGGCAAGGCTGCAGGAGTGGCACTTTGCTGATCGCATACCTAAAACACCCAAAAAGGATCGCCCATGTCGTCGCTGTAAAGTGTGCTCAAAGCATGGAAAGCGGCAGGAGAGTCGGTATTACTGTCCCCAGTGTCCATCACAACCAGGCCTCTGTATCCCTACTTGCTTTACGTTGTATCATACTAAAGCAAAGTTCTGGGAAATCGACTGAGGTTGAGCTGCTGTTGGGTAATCCTTTCAGTGGCAGTGCATGGATACCAAACGTCCATGGGCCACTGCTTCGTTAGGCAAGGAGCCACAGAATTTTACTTCATCATGGACTTCCTTTTGGCGTGGTCGGTGTTCTGTTCAATTAACATGCATTTTCTTCCCCCTACTGCATATACTAGTAGACAGAACATATGCCACATTGCCACGGAGTACCCTTTCTTCACCTGCATGTCTTCCTTACTTTCAACGGTAGATATGCTCTCTCAGTTCGAGAAATCACTTTGTAGGGCATACTTGGAAGCCCCCAACTTGCTTCCACAAACTAGTATAGGTTCACTTGGCTATTATACAGGATTAGCCAGGACTCTGATGAGAACAGAGACATGGATGGGTAAGGAAAGCTTATGGTAGGAGTGCCTTCACAGGGTTATTGCACAGGTAGAAGGCAGATAGTAAAGGTAGTACAGATGTACATCATCTACACCTATGGATTCAAACCCATTGGTGCCATCCCAGCACTAAAGGAGAATGACTTGTATAGGTCAGTGTTTGACCTGCTTTTCATGTTCATCCTCCATCAGAACTTAGTAGATGTTCAGTTTGCTGTATAAGTGCATTATAGTCACATCACTGCACATAATGTTGGCTGGGACATATGCTACGTTCTCATGGACTCCCCTATGTACCAAACACTACCCTTTTCCATAGCCTATGACCTTCTCTTTAGGGAACATCATGAGAAATCCCCAGCATGTCTCCCTTAGTTTCAAAGGTAGATATGCTCACTCAGTTCGAGGAATCGCTTTGTACGGCATACTCGGACACCCCCAACTTGCATCCACAAACTGGAAGGAGTTGGATTTAGCACAGAGATTGCGCTAAAGGCGCATGAAAAACATGTCTTCCTGAGCCTCAGGTGGCTGTCACAGGAGTCATTAGTAAAGGTTTGTTACGCATGCATTTGGTAATGTTAAGGAAGAAGGATGCAGGTAGCCTATGACCTTCTCTTTAGGTAACAGCATGAGAAATCCCCAGCATGTCTCCCTTAGTTTCAAAGGTAGATATGCTCACTCAGTTCGAGGAATCGCTTTGTACGGCATACTCGGACACCCCCAACTTGCATCCACAAACTGGAAGGAGTTGGATTTAGCACAGAGAGTGCGCTAAAGGCGCATGAAAAACATGTCTTCCTGAGCCTCAGGTGGCTGTCACAGGAGTCATTAGTAAAGGTTTGTTACGCATGCATTTGGTAATGTTAAGGAAGAAGGAGGCAGTTACTTAGGTGGTAAAATGTAGTCAAACTTAATCCGTTCTGTGGCGTGTGAATGTGATGGGCCCTTGTCTGGCAGCGGTAAGTTAATGTGAGTGGAGTGATTGATTGGATTGGGCCCGTGGCTGGCGATATGAAAGGGTTGTTTGTTGTGCGTGAATGGCGTGTGAATGGACCATAAAGAGGTTGGTGCCTGGACGTGGCTTTATGGCCCACCTTCAGAAGGCTTGGTTTCAACATTCAGATACTTTGATAAGTAATCATGCTTTAAAACCATAATTTCTGGAGGTGCTAAAACCAACCAGTGTGAGTGGTGGGTTAACTTTAACAAACTAGTACCAGGGGAGACCAAGGGTGCAGGACTTGCATGGCTTTCACCAGTTTTCCTTCACCCAGAATCCCCTTGAAATTACATTATGTGCTTAAAAAACACATTTTCCTTGCATTCCAATGAGCAGAAGTCCAGGGATCTGCAGGGATCCTCAAAATTCCTACCACCCAGTGTTTCCCCACTTGTCCTGATAAAAACACAACCCCGCTTGTGTGCCTGCGCCTAGTGCCTGCTTCAGGAATGAATCACTCCAGGGTTAACAGTAGACCTCAAGCAAGGACTACCATTGACCCTTGTGTGATCCATTCCTGTCGCGGGCGCTAGGCCTACCCACACAAGTGAGGTATCATTTTTATCGGGAGACTTGGGGGGACGCTGGGTGGAAGGAAATTTGAGGCTCCTCTCAGATTCCAGAACTTTCTGTCATCGAAATGTGAGGAAAACTTGTTTTTTTAGCCACTTTTTGAGGTTTGCAAAGGATTCTGGGTAACAGAACCTGGTCAGAGCCCCGCGAGTCACCCCATATTGGATTCCCCTAGGTCTCTAGTTTTCAAAAATGTACAGGTTTGGTAGGTTTCCCTAGGTGCCGGCTGAGCTAGAGGCCAAAATCTACAGGTAGGCACTTTGCAAAAAACAGCTCTGTTTTCTGTGATGTGTCCACGTTGTGTTTTGGGGCATTTCCTGTCGCGGGCGCTAGGCCTACCCACACAAGTGAGGTATCATTTTTATCGGGAGACTTGGGGGGACGCTGGGTGGAAGGAAATTTGAGGCTCCTCTCAGATTCCAGAACTTTCTGTCATCGAAATGTGAGGAAAACTTGTTTTTTTAGCCACTTTTTGAGGTTTGCAAAGGATTCTGGGTAACAGAACCTGGTCAGAGCCCCGCGAGTCACCCCATCTTGGATTCCCCTAGGTCTCTAGTTTTCAAAAATGTACAGGTTTGGTAGGTTTCCCTAGGTGCCGGCTGAGCTAGAAGCCAAAATCTACAGGTAGGCACTTTGCAAAAAACAGCTCTGTTTTCTGTGATGTGTCCACGTTGTGTTTTGGGGCATTTCCTGTTGCGGGCGCTAGGCCTACCCACACAAGTGAGGTATCATTTTTATCGGGAGACTTGGAGGGACGCTGGGTGGAAGGAAATTTGAGGCTCCTCTCAGATTCCAGAACTTTCTGTCATCGAAATGTGAGGAAAACTTGTTTTTTTAGCCACTTTTTGAGGTTTGCAAAGGATTCTGGGTAACAGAACCTGGTCAGAGCCCCGCGAGTCACCCCATCTTGGATTCCCCTAGGTCTCTAGTTTTCAAAAATGTACAGGTTTGGTAGGTTTCCCTAGGTGCCGGCTGAGCTAGAGGCCAAACTCTACAGGTAGGCACTTTGCAAAAAACAGCTCTGTTTTCTGTGATGTGTCCACGTTGTGTTTTGGGGCATTTCCTGTCGCGGGCGCTAGGCCTACCTACACAAGTGAGGTATCATTTTTATCGGGAGACTTGGGGGGACGCTGGGTGGAAGGAAATTTGAGGCTCCTCTCAGATTCCAGAACTTTCTGTCATCGAAATGTGAGGAAAACTTGTTTTTTTAGCCACTTTTTGAGGTTTGCAAAGGATTCTGGGTAACAGAACCTGGTCAGAGCCCCGCGAGTCACCCCATCTTGGATTCCCCTAGGTCTCTAGTTTTCAAAAATGTACAGGTTTGGTAGGTTTCCCTAGGTGCCGGCTGAGCTAGAGGCCAAAATCTACATGTAGGCACTTTGCAAAAAACAGCTCTGTTTTCTGTGATGTGTCCACGTTGTGTTTTGGGGCATTTCCTGTCGCGGGCGCTAGGCCTACCCACACAAGTGAGGTATCATTTTTATCGGGAGACTTGGGGGGACGCTGGGTGGAAGGAAATTTGAGGCTCCTCTCAGATTCCAGAACTTTCTGTCACCGAAATGTGAGGAAAACTTGTTTTTTTAGCCACTTTTTGAGGTTTGCAAAGGATTCTGGGTAACAGAACCTGGTCAGAGCCCCGCGAGTCACCCCATCTTGGATTCCCCTAGGTCTCTAGTTTTCAAAAATGTACAGGTTTGGTAGGTTTCCCTAGGTGCCGGCTGAGCTAGAGGCCAAAATCTACAGGTAGGCACTTTGCAAAAAACAGCTCTGTTTTCTGTGATGTGTCCACGTTGTGTTTTGGGGCATTTCCTGTCGCGGGCGCTAGGCCTACCCACACAAGTGAGGTATCATTTTTATCGGAAGACTTGGCGGGACGCTGGGTGGAAGGAAATTTGAGGCTCCTCTCAGATTCCAGAACTTTCTGTCACCGAAATGTGAGGAAAACTTGTTTTTTTAGCCACTTTTTGAGGTTTGCAAAGGATTCTGGGTAACAGAACCTGGTCAGAGCCCCGCGAGTCACCCCATCTTGGATTCCCCTAGGTCTCTAGTTTTCAAAAATGTACAGGTTTGGTAGGTTTCCCTATGTGCCGGCTGAGCTAGAGGCCATAATCTACAGGTAGGCACTTTGCAAAAAACAGCTCTGTTTTCTGTGATGTGTCCACGTTGTGTTTTGGGGCATTTCCTGTCGCGGGCGCTAGGCCTACCCACACAAGTGAGGTATCATTTTTATCGGGAGACTTGGGGGGACGCTGGGTGGAAGGAAATATGAGGCTCCTCTCAGATTCCAGAACTTTCTGTCACCGAAATGTGAGGAAAACTTGTTTTTTTAGCCACTTTTTGAGGTTTGCAAAGGATTCTGGGTAACAGAACCTGGTCAGAGCCCCGCGAGTCACCCCATCTTGGATTCCCCTAGGTCTCTAGTTTTCAGAAATGTACAGGTTTGGTAGGTTTCCCTAGGTGCCGGCTGAGCTAGAGGCCAAAATCTACAGGTAGGCACTTTGCAAAAAACAGCTCTGTTTTCTGTGATGTGTCCACGTTGTGTTTTGGGGCAATTCCTGTTGCGGGCGCTAGGCCTACCCACACAAGTGAGGTATCATTTTTATCGGGAGACTTGGGGGGACGCTGGGTGGAAGGAAATTTGAGGCTCCTCTCAGATTCCAGAACTTTCTGTCATCGAAATGTGAGGAAAACTTGTTTTTTTAGCCACTTTTTGAGGTTTGCAAAGGATTCTGGGTAACAGAACCTGGTCAGAACCCCGCGAGTCACCCCATCTTGGATTCCCCTAGGTCTCTAGTTTTCAAAAATGTACAGGTTTGGTAGGTTTCCCTATGTGCCGGCTGAGCTAGAGGCCATAATCTACAGGTAGGCACTTTGCAAAAAACAGCTCTGTATTTTGTCAAAAAATGGGATGTGTCCACGTTGTGTTTTGGGGCATTTCCTGTCGCGGGCGCTAGGCCTACCCACACAAGTGAGGTATCATTTTTATCGGGAGACTTGGGGGAACATAGAATAGCAAAACAAGTGTTATTGCCCCTTATCTTTCTCTACATTTTTTCCTTCCAAATATAAGAGAGTGTGTAAAAAAGACGTCTATTTGAGAAATGCCCTGCAATTCACATGCTAGTATGGGCACCTCGGAATTCAGAGATGTGCAAATAACCACTGCTCCTCAAAACCTTATCTTGATCCCATTTTGGAAATGCAAAGGTTTTCTTGATACCTCTTTTTCACTCTTGATATTTCAGCAAATGAATTGCTGTATACCCAGTATAGAATGAAAACCAACTGCAGGGTGCACCTCATTTATTGGCTCTGGGTACCTAGGGTTCTTGATGAACCTATAAGCCCTTTATATCCCCGCAACCAGAAGAGTCCAGCAGACAAAACGGTATATTGCTTTCAGAAATCTGACATCGCAGGAAGAAGTTACAGAGTAAAACATAAAGAAAAATGGCTGTTGTTTTCAGCTCAATTTCAATATTTTTTTATTCCAGCTGTTATTTTCTGTAGGAAAACCTTGTAGGATCTACACACATGACCCCTTGCTGAATTCAGAATTTTGTCTAGTTTTCAGAAATGTTTAGCTTTCCGGGATCCAGCATTGGTTTCACACCCATTCCTGTCACTAACTGGAAGGAGGTTGAAAGCACCAAAAATAGTAAAAATGGGGTATGTCCCAGTAAAATGCCAAATTTGTGTTGGAAAATGTGGTTTTCCGATTCAAGTCTGCCCGTTCCTGAAAGGTGGGAAGATAGTGATTTCAGCACCAGAAACCCTTTGTTGATGGCATTTTCAGGGAAAAAACCACAAGCCTTCTTCGGCTGCCCTTTTTTCCCATTTTTTTGGAAAAAACGAAATTTTCACTGTATTTTGGCTATTTTCTTGGTCTCCTCCAGGGGAAACCACAAACTCTGGGTACCATTAGAATCCCTAGGATGTTGGAAAAAAAGGACGCAAATTTGGCGTGGTTAGCTCATGTGGACAAAAAGTTATGAAGCCCTAAGCGCGAACTACCCCAAATAGCCAAAAAAGGGCTCAGCACTGGGGGGGAAAAGGCCCAGCAGCTAAGAGGTTAAAAAAGATACGCTCATAGAACCCAAATAAAGGAAATTAAAGTTCAAACTTATTTTTTTATAAACCAAAGAGATTTCTATAAAACAAAAGGTCAACCCCAATTCCCATAGGACACGTACATAGACAAAAGCTGCTAAAGTAAAACAGAAAACCCACCTTCATAACCTTACATTCCCAAAAGTACATAAACATACCACTTCATCATGTAACAAGTAAAATAACAGGATATAAAATAACACAGGTATGATAACCTAAAACTGCTCATTAGTGAAAAACAGTACATTAATACAACTAAAGATACCAAAAACATGCAGACCCTCACAAAACCTCATTGAGATTCCACTGCTTTTGCTGATTTTTAGCACCAGAAGCTTCTTCCGAGCTCTAAAATCACCATGAACGGCAGCAGGCAGAGTGCCAGAGGGGGTTGTGTGATGGGACCACGCATGGCAGAACAGTGCGTGCCTTAACTATGCGGGTGGAGCAGCAACGGTGTCGTTTGTTTCCATGCATGCCTTTACCACACATGCCTTTACAATGGATTTTGTTGTAAAAGCATGCCTAGTAAAGCAATGTGTGGAAACAGCATGGCAAACGGCATGCATGGTTCTTTCCTACAACCCTCCTACCCATCCTGAGGCACAAAACTGCCCCACCCCAATATATAAACTACCCTGACCACCCCACCTTCCCTGAACCCTAAAACAAACCTGTCCCAACCCCCACCCCTGCCCCTAAAAACTAAAGTACCCCAGCTCCCCACCCACCCTGATCCCTAAAAAAAAAAATCCCAACCGCACCACACCCCTAAAAACTAAACTACACATCACCACCCACCTGCCCTGGGCCCTGAAACCTTCCCCCTAATAAGTAAATGGCCCTGAGCCCCCCCACCCTAAGCCCTAAAAAAAACTATTCCTGCCACCCACCCCACCCATAAAAACTAAATTACACCAAACCCAACTGTTAGACCTGACAGCCTTAGGGTGGTCACCCCTAACTTTTTGCCTGCCTCCCTTCACTTTTTAGATACAGTTTTTGCTGGTTTTAGGACTCTGCATACTTTACCACTGATAACCAGTGCTAAAGTGCATATGCTCTGTCCATTTTAACATGACAACATTGGATCATACCCAATTGGATTATTTAATTTACTTATACGTCCCTAGTAAAGTGCACTATATGTGCCCAGGGCCTGTAGATTAAATGCTACTAGTGGGCCTGCAGCACTGATTGTGCCCCCCACTTAAGTAGTTTCTTAACCTTGTCTCAGGCCTGCCATGGCAAGGCCTGTGTGTGCAGTTTCACTGCCAATTCGACTTGGCATTTAAAGGTATTTGCCAAGCCTAAAACTCCCCTTTTTCCACATATAAGTCACCCCTAAGGTATGCCCTAGGTAACCCATAGGGCAGGGTGCTGTGTAGGCAAAAGGCAGGACATGTACCTGTGTAGTATACATGTCCTGGTAGTGTGAAACTCCTAAATTCATTTTTATGCTGCTGTGAGGCCTGTTCCCTTCATAGGCTAACATTGGGGCTACCCTCATATATTGTTTAAGTGCTAGCTGCTTACCTGAAAGTAGTAGAAAGGTCATATTTGGTATGGTCAGAATGGTGATACAAAATCCTACTGACTGGTTAAGTTGGATTTAATATTACTATTTTAGAAATGCAACTTTTAGAAAGGGAGCATTTCTCTGCACTTAAATCCTTCTGTGCCTTACAATCCACGTCTGGCTGGGTTCAGTTGACAGCTCCCTTGTACATTCACTCAGATTAATCCCAAACACAAGATACTCAGCCTCACTTGCATACATCTACATTTTGAATGGGTCTTCCTCGGCTGGGAGGGTGGAGGGCCTGACACTTACATGTCAAAGGACAGTAGCCTGCCCTGACACAAAGGACTGCCACACCCCCTACTGGGACCCTGACAGACAGGATTGAACTGAAAGGGGACCTTGTGCACTTCTAAGCAACTCTTTGAAGTATCCTCCACTTCAAAGGCACATTTGGGTATTCAAACAGGGCCTCTGCCCCTACTAACTCAGACACTTCTGAGGTAGACACTCTACTTCATTAAGACACTTCCGGCAGAAGAGAACCTGAACCAGAACGTACATCCTGCCAAGAAGAACTGCCTGGCTGCCCGAAGGACTCACCTGACTGCTTTCTGTGAAGGACTGCTGCCTTGCTGTTGCCCTGCTGCCTTGCTGCTCTCTGGCTGTGGTGAGAAGTGTTCTCCAAGGGCTTGGATAGAGCTTGCCTCCTGTTCCCTGAAGTCTCAGGACCAAAAAGACTTCGGAGGTTATTACAACTTTGGAGGAGGTGTTAATCCGTCCCAAAAGTGACGGTAAAGTGACGTATATATCACCAGCCGTATTACGAGTCCATTATATCCTATGGAACTCGTAATAGGGCTGGTGGTATATCCGTCACTTTATCGTCACTCTTGGGACGGATTAACACCTCCTCCAAAGTTGTAATAACCCCCTACATCTCTACAAGAAGGACTCCTTGTGCGGCGAAAATCTACACACAGCATGCCAGAAATTACACACGGACTGCACCACAGTGAAAAATTCACCGTACGCCAAATCGGAACGATGCAACCCGACTTCGCAATGAGAAGATTGACGCAGTGCCAGCGTAGCGACCAGAAAGTTGATGCACGAGCCACTGGATCGGCGCAAAGCCGAGCCGGAACGACGCAGGCCGACTTCCAGAGAGGAATCGATGCATCGCCTGCTGCGTGGTCAAAATTTCCACGCTACGCCCACCGGATCGATGCAGCCCCTATGACTTCACCCTGTCAGCGCCAGAAATGCATGCATCCTCCCTGGGGTGTCCGAAAACCCCACAACCCGAAGAGGATCCACAACCGAGTGCAGTAAATCGACGCACAGCCATCCCTGCGTTTAATCTAAATGAAGCATTGCTGTGTGTGGCCTGAGAAATCGATGCACACCTCCCTGTTTTCCACGCATCTCCTCCTCTGTGGTTCTTCGTGGAGATTTTGAACACAAACCAGGTACTTTGTGCTTAAAAGAGACATTTAGGGGGTGATTCCAACCTTGGCGGGCGGCTACCGCCGCCCGCCAGGCGGAAACCGCCATTCGGCCGCCATGCGGGCAAATTTCGACAGACCCCATTCCAACATTCCTGCTGGGCCGGCGGGCGCTAACCAAGTTAGCGCCCGCCGGCCCAGCGGGAATGAGGCCTCAACACAGGAGCCGGCGGTGTTGCGGCCGTGCGACGGATGCAGTTGCACCCGTCGCACTTTTCACTGTCTGCTAGGCAGACAGTGAAAAGCTGGTTGGGGCCCTGTTAGGGGACCCCTGCACTGCCCATGCCAGTGGCATGGGCAGTGCAGGGGCCCCCAGGGGCCCCAAGACACCCCTTACCGCCAGCCTCTTCCTGGCGGTGAAAACCGCCAGAAACAGGCTGGCGGTAAGGGGGTCAGAATCCCCAGGGCAGCGCTGCTTGCAGCGCTGCCCTGGTGGATTCTCCCAGCCGGGGCAAAAACAGCGGAAAACCGCCGGCCGCGGCGGGGCGACCGCGGCAGAACGGGGATTGAAGCACCGCCAGCCTGTTGGCGGTGCTTCCGTCATTCTTGCCCTGGCGGTCCAAGACCGCCAGGGTCAGAATGACCCCCTTATTGTTTTTAAAAGACTAAAGACACTTTGGGGGTCATTACAAGGCTGGCGGACAGTGTTAAAGCTGCGGTAATACTGGAAACAGGCCGGCGGAATAAAAATGGGAATTATGACCGTGGCGGAAACCGCCAACAAAGACAGCCACTTTAACACTCCGACCGCCACGGCGGTACAGACAAGCAGCGTGGCGGTCACTGCCAACAGACAGGCGGATGACAAAGTACTGCCCACAGTATTACAACCCGCCAATCCGCCACCTTTTCCGGGGCGGATTCACCGTGGATAAAAACACGGCGGAAACAGCTTCTGCAATGGGAAAACGCTCACCTTAACACACTCCACGAAGAAGGAGGACACCATGGAGCCCGAACTACAAATACTCCCTGCCCTTGTCTTCCTGCTCGTCTACAAACACCAGCAACGGCGGAGCCGAAGACAACGGTGAGTACTGCACCTACGACATACGGAAGGGGGAGGCAAAAGTCAGGGAACACACGCAAAACCCCCACCACCACCCTTGCACATTACAACACACACACCAATGCATTTCCAAACATCACAGTAACAACCCACAACCCCCCCGAAAGAATGCAAAGACAAAAGGAAATCAGTTCAAACATTGTACTGTATCAAAATCCAGTTACCAAATATATACATAGAGATATACACAATCAACATATTATACATTACAAGAAGTAGCGCAGGTATGCACATATCAATGTCCGTGCACCACTGGGCCCAAAATGCATGGGCGAGGCCCACACTAGATACCTGTCCACAAACGGAGAGAACACTGCATGGGCATCAGATAGAAATACAACAGGCACCTCAGGGGGAAGGGAAGGGGGGGCACCTCAGCCGGATGACAGCACCACGCCAGATCCACGACGGGGCTCCATGCCCATTGATGTATCCTGGGGAGTGCAAAGCCACAGTCTCACAAGTCTCTACAGTGGGTGGTTTGCCTACTGTACCATCCTGGGGAGTGCAAAGCCACAGTCTCTCAAGTCTTTTCAGTGGGTGGTTTGCCCACTGTACCATCCTGGGGAGTGCAAAACCATAGTCTCTCAAGTCTATACAGTGGGTGGGTTGCCCACTGTACCATCCTGGGGAGTGCAAAGCCACAGTCTCTCAAGTCTATACAGTGGTTGGTTTGCCCACTGTACCATCCTGGGGAGTGCAAAGCCACAGTCTCTCAAGTCTTTTCAGTGGGTGGTTTGCCCACTGTTACATCCTGGGGAGTGCAAAGCCACAGTCTCTCAAGTGGATAACAGTCTTTACTGGTTGTGGAGTGGGAATGGTGCTCAGACTGCATCAGGCTCCCTGTGACGGTTACTGTCCCATCACTGTCCCAGCTGCACATGGGATAACAATGCTTGATGTGAAGGTTTTTTCCCTGTCCAGCGGTGCTTTGGCATGTCGGTCTTTGCGCTGTTCAGCGGTGCTTTGCCATGGCGTTCTCTGACCTGTTCAGCAGTGCTTTGCCCTGTTCAGAGTGCTTTGCCCTGTTCAGCTGTGCTTTGCCCTATTCAGCGGTCTTCACCATGGCGGTCTTTTCCCTGTTCAGCGGTGCTTTGCCATGGCGGTCTCTGACCTGTTCAGCGGTGCTTTGCCCTGTTCAGCGGTCTTCACCGTGGCGGTCTTTTCCCTGTTCACCGGTGCTTTGCCATGGCGGTCTCTGACCTGTTCAGCGGTGCTTTGCCCTGTTCAGCGGTCTTCACCATGGTGGTCTTTTCCCTGTTCAGCAGTGCTTTGCCATGGCGGTCTCTGACCTGTGCATTGGTGTGTGGCATGACGGTCCCTCATTTCCTAGCGGGGCTGTGGCTGCCGGGGCCCTCCTGGGCACTGACTCTGGCGGTGGTCTCCTGACCAGTGACGATACTGCTTCCCTCCTGGGCACTGCCTCCAGTGGACTTTTTTTGGCTGCGGTGCTACTACGGGACCTATCAATTGGAGGGGTGGGGGTGGGGTCAAAGAGGTTAACGTTGCTGAGGAAGAGTTGCTGACGAAGACTGGGATGGGTAGCTGGAGGGGGTCTGGGAGTGGAGGAAGAGGAGGTGGTTGTAGAAGGTGTAACTTTAGGTGATTTGGGTGCAGGTAATGGAGGCTGTCGTGTGGTGGATGGATGTTGGGTGTGAGAGTGGCCGCGTTTGTGTACTTTGGGAGGGGGCGTCACAGACACACTGGGAGTGGACACAGGGGACGTGTAAATGGTAGTGGGGGTGGTGAGTACAGGTGAGCGGGGTGTGGTTCTGGGTGTTCTGGTGCAAGTCCTAGTGCCTGTAGATGTAGTGCATGCAGGTGAGAGTGTAGACGACACTGGGAGGGAGGAGGGAGACGACGAGGAGGGGGACACAGTGGATGCAGTGGATGTTGCTGTGTCTGTATGTGGGTGATGCTTATGCGAGTGCCTGTGGGTTGTGTGGTGCTTATGTTTGCCTGAGCTACTTGCGTGTGTTGAGGTGTATGCATGCTTGTCTGATGGTGTGCTTGGGATAGGCTGGGGTACAGGGGATTGGGTCTGGGTGGAGGAAGTTGGAGGGGGGAGGCTAGACACAGGGACAATGGCTGCCATCAGTGCTGAGGCCAGAGATTGCAGGGTTCGATGAAGGGCAGCCTGACCAGAATGAATGCCCTCCAGGAATGCATTACAGTGTTGCAACTCCCATTCTACACCCTGGATGGCATTCACAATGGTAGACTGCCCAACAGTGAGTGACCTGAGGAGGTCAATGGCCTCCTCACTGAGGGCAGCAGGGGTGACGGGGAAGGGGCTGAGGTGCCTGGGGCGAAGGTGATGCCCACCCTCTTGGGTGAGCGGGCACGGGGCGAACGCTGAGGGGCTGCTGGGATGGCGGTGCTGGTAGGGGAGGTTGCGGTTGTACCTGTAGAAGTGGGGGGCACAGATGGTGCCACCACCACAAGGGAGCTCCCATCGGCGGATGAGTCCGTGTCGTTGTTTGGTGATCCTGTGCCCGACGTGAAGCTCCCCTCGCACTCCGTCCCACTGGTTTATTCAGAGTCTGTGGTGTGGCCCTCCATGGCCATGTGGGATGCAGCTCCCTCGTGCTCCGGTGCCACTGAACCTCCGCCTGATGATGCTGATGCACAAAAGAACAGGGAGAGCAGAAAAAGGGGGGGGGACGACAGAAGAAAGAAAGGTTGAGTGCATGGCTTACCGCTACCGTTGGCGGACAATACAGACACAGCAGCCCCCTGCACTACGCCATGCTCTTGGCCTCTACAGATGCAATTCCTGGCATCTGGCCTACATGGCTATGGTGGACATCTGCACACATAGATGCCACAGGGGCATGTATACCTATACTTGGCACTCTACTGAGGTGGGGTGGAGTGACACATGGCCTGCATTATGGAGGGGCCTAGCCTACGTAATTCGCCCTGGCCTAGGGAAACCCACAGCCCTCCTCCCCCACCCAGACCCCTCCACTGCACGCAAAGTCCCCAGAAGGCAAGTGTACTCACCCCCTTGTGTCTGCTGTGATGCCCTCAAGCGCCCATCCAACTCCGGGTAGGCCACCGCCAGGATCCGGAACATCAGGGGGGTCATGGTGCGACGGGCACCCCTCCCACGTTGGGAGGCCATCCCCAGCTGAGCCTCCGCCTTGCTCCAGCGGCGAATGTCCTCCCATCTTTTCCGGCAGTGGGTGCTCCGTCTCTGGTGGACCCCCAGGGTCCGGACGTCCTTGGCGATGGCACGCCAAATGTCCTTCTTCTGGTGGGCTCTGACCTAAATGACATGCACAGAGGAAAAAGAGAAGTCATTACCAATTGCACCGTCGATGTGAGTGGCCCCCATCCCTACCCTTGCCATGTGGCACATGCATTCACACTCCTTGATGTTCCCTGTACTCTGCCCCCTTCCAACTCACATCCAGCCCTCTCCACCCAGGCATAGCCCATACAACGTGCTCCCTGTGTACTTACCTGTTGGTCTGGAGGACCGTAGAGTAGCGTGTACTCTGGGAGGACCCCGTCGACTAGCTTTTCCAACTCCTGAGCAGTGAAGGCAGGGGCCCTTTCCCCAGACGCAGCAGCCATTGTCTCTTCCAGACCGAGGTCACAGCAGCACTTGCAGTGTAGGTCCTCTCCTGTCGAAGATCAGGTATCGAGGGATTGAACAGATATAAAATGGCGGTCACGTCTGCGGCGGTGACGTCCGCGGCGGTGCGTGTCATCACCGCCGGCGCACTTCATCATTGGCTCCTGGGACCCATGTGGTCCAATGTTAACCAATGCAGAATTGCGCCGCGGTCTTTGACCGCCTACGGAGACAGTGTACAACGCCAGCGTAGTTACCTCACATTCCATTGTCCCACTTTAGAGGTCAGGCAGCCGCCATTTCAGAGGCCCACATGCCCTAATTACCAACTGCGTCACACATACCTAGGCCTACACTCAACACACATACAGGAACAGTTTTGTGTTTTGTGTAGTGTTCTGTGTATCTGTAGGTACATACCTGGGAATTTGTTGACTCTGTGGTCGCTGTTGTCCTTACTAGGCACCGTCAGCTGGGACATTTGAGAAGATGGCGGAATCCTCCGGTGTACCGACCGCTGGTGGACCTGTTGACAATGGAGGAGCGACATTTGATCATCACCTACAGGTTTGACCGTGCCACTATCCAGGAACTATGGGCCAGATGTAGCAAAGTATTTGCGCCTCGCAAACAGCGAAAAACACCGTTTGCGAGGCGCAAAAGTCTCTTTGCTATGTAGAAATGCATTTTGCGAGTCGGATCAGACTCGCAAAATGCATTTCCGACTCGCAAATAGGAAGGGGTGTTCCCTACCTATTTGCGACTCGCAATGCGATTCAATTTCATTTTGCGGTCGCAAATGGAATCGCAGTTACCATCCACTTGGTCGCAAACGGGAAGGGGTCCCCATGGGACCCCTTCACCTTTGTGAATGGACAAAAAAAAATAAATTCAGAGCAGGTAGTGGTCATATGGACCACTGCCTGCCCTGAAAAATACCAAAACAAAAGGTTTCGGTTTATTTTCTAAGTGCAGCTCGTTTTCCTTTAAGGAAAACGGGCTGCAGATAGAAAAAAAATTAACTGCTTTATTAAAAAGCAGTCACGGAGATGGTGGTCTGCTGACCCCAGCAGGCCACAATCCCCGTGAGTGCCCATGCTCGCAATGGGGCCACAAAATGCGACCTACCTCATTAATATTAATGAGGTGGGTCTTTGCGACCTCATTGCGAGTTGCAGAAGGTGTCTGAGACACCTTTCTGCATACCAAATTGCGAGTTGCAATTTGCGAGTTGCACGGACTCGCAAATTGCAAGTCGCAATTTGGCTTTTTGCTACATCTGGCCCTTTTTACCCAGTTGGAGCCAGACCTGATGTCACCAATCCGCCATCCCACTGGAATTCCCCCTGACTTGCAGGTGCTGTCAGTGCTCCATTTCCTTGCAAGTGGGTCTTTTCAGACAACAGTGGCCATGGCATCAGGGATGTCCCAGCCTATGTTTTCCAACGTGTTGTCCAGAGTGTTGTCTTCCCTGCTGAAACACGTAAGGAGCTACATCATTTTCCTTCAGGTGGAGGATTTGGCTACAGTCAAAGGTGACTTCTATGCCCTTGGACATATCCCCAACGTAATAGGTGCTCTTGATGGGACCCATGTAGTTCTGGTCCCCCCCCACAGGAGTGAACAGGTGTACAGGAACCGGAATAGTTATCATTCAATGAATGTACAGATGGTATGTTTGGCAGACCAGTACATCTCCAAGGTAAATGCTATGTTCCCTGGCTCTGTGCATGACGCCTACATCCTGCGGAATAGCAGTGTCTGTGTATGTGATGGGTCAACTCCAGAGGCACCGTGTGTGGCTATTAGGGGATTCTGGTTACCCTAACCTGTCATGGCTATTGACCCCAGTGAGGAATCCCAGGACCAGGGCAGAGGAACGCTACAATGAGGCCCATGGGCGGACTAGGAGGGTGATCGAACGAACCTTCGGCCTCCTGAAGGCCAGGTTCAGGTGCCTCCATATGACAGGTAGTTCCCTATTCTACTCACCAAGGAAGGTGTACCAGATCATCATCGCCTGCTCGATGCTTCACAATCTTGCTTTGCGACGCCAGGTGCCTTTTCTGCAGGAGGATGGTCCAGATGGCCGTGTTGTGGCAGCTGTCGAGCCTTTGGAGCCTGTGGACAGTGATGAGGAGGAAGCTGAGGAAGAAGACATAGACAACAGGGAGTCAGTCATACAGCAATATTTCCAGTGACACACAGGTGAGAACATTTTATTTTACTATCACATTCACTTTCACACTTCTACCTCTATCCTGTCTGTCATTTAGTAGCAGTATTCGGTAACTGAGTTGTACCTTTCCATTACAGTTTCACAGGTGTGGTTACCAACGTGTGTCATCTGCTTGCATCCTTCATGGACTTGTGATGTGTGACATAGGTATGTTGGCTTTACAATTGAGAAAGCATTTTGACACTGTCATTGATAATACAAATTTACCAAATCACAGATTGACTCCAGATTGTTTTGTGCTTCAAGGGTGTTTATTTAAGTGCTCAAAAATGGAGGGGGGTTGTAAAATGGTGATGGGGGACGGTGGAGGAATGTCCATGGCAGAGTCCAGTCTATTCGTCACACAGGTGCACTGCCCACATGGGCATAGGAAGTGGAGCTGGGACAGTTTCAGTATGGACAGGGTAACAAAGTGGGACAGTGGGATGACAATCAGGGTGGTCTCATTTCCTGGCAGGGGTCTTGCCATCTTGCTCTGTCCTGTTCCTGGATCTCAGGGACCGCTTGCGGGGTGGTTCTCCATCTGCAGGGGGTGGGGTGGTCCTGTGGCAGGGCGTCCTGTCCACTAGCGCCGGCGGAGGTGGTGGGCAGTTCATCGTCCATGCTAGTGTCAGGGGCCCCTTGGAGTGCCACGGTGTCCCTCATGGTTTATGTATGTCCTTCAGCACCCCTACAATGGTGCCCAGGGCGGAGCTGATGGTTCTGAGCTCCTCCCTGAAGCCCAAATACTGTTCGTCCTGCAGGCGCTGGGTCTCCTGAAACATGCCCAGGACCGTCGCCATTGTTTCCTGGGAGTGGTGGTATGCTCCCATGATGGAGGTGAGGGCCTCGTGGAGGGTGGGTTCCCTTGGCCTGTCCGCCCCCTGTCGCACAGCAGCCCTCCCAGTTCCCCTGTGTTCCTGTGCCTCCGTCCCCTGGACCGTGTGCCCGCTACCACTGCCCCCAGGTCCCTGTTGTTGTGGAGGTGGTGGGTTATCCTGGGTTCCCTGTAGTGGTGGACACACCGCTGATTGGCGTACCCTGGGTACGGAGGTATGGGCCCGCTGGGTGGGTACTGTGCTGGTGTTACCAGAGGGTGGAAGGTCAGTGTTTGGCTGTGCCTGTGCAAGAGGAACCGACTGTCCCGAGGCCCATGATGGTCCGGGCTGGTCATCAGGATTCAGTAGGGCAGAGCTGCTGTCGTCACTGTGGGCCTCTTCTGTGGGTGGAGTGGAGATGTCTGGACCCTCCTGTGTGGTGACGTTCCGTAGTGGTCCTGCAGGGGTATTAGAGCATGATTATTGCATGTGTGTGTGAAATGGTGTGCAATGGGTGGGTGTGTGTGTGTACCCCAGTGCAAGCATTCCTGTGTGTGGGTTTGTGTGATGATGGTTAGGGGGTTGTTATGGGTATGTACAGTGAGCATGCTTCAGTGATGGGTGTCCAGGCTTAGTTGTGTCATGCAGGGCTTGGTGTTGGGATGTGTGGTTTGTGTTATTAGTACATTAGTGAGGAGTTGTAGTGATAGGAGAGGGGGTGAGGGTGGGGATGTGTGATAGCATGCAGGTAGGGTGGGGGATATGATAGTTAAGATTTGACTTACCAGTGTCCATTCCTCCACCGACTCCTCCGAGGCCCTCAGGATGCATGATGGTCAAGACCTGCTCCTCCCATGTTGTTAGTTGTGGGGGAGGAGGTGGGGGTCCGCCGCCAGTCCGCTGTACCGTGATGTTGTGCCTGGAGACCACAGAACGCACCTTCCCCCGTAGGTCGTTCCACCTCTTCCCGATGTCCTCCCGATTTCTTGGATGCTGTCCCACAGCGTTGACCCTGTCCACGATTCTGCGCCATCGCTCCATCTTCCTGGCTATGGAAGTGTGCTGCACCTGTGAGCCAAATAGCTGTGGCTCTACCTGTACGATTTCGTCCACCATGACCTTGAGCTCCTCCTCTTAAAACCTGGGGTGTCTTTGGCGTGACATGGGGTGGTGTGGGTGCTGTGTGGGGTGGTGTAAGTGTTGATGTGTGTGGCGATGTGTAGTGGTGTGTGGTGTTTTGTGCGTGGATTGTTGTGTGGGTGATGGTGTTGTGTGCCTCTGTGTGGTGGAGTTCTCAATTGCAGTGCTCTCTGTCTCTCGGCTTCCTCAAAATTTCTGGTCGTAGGGGTTTGTCGGTGATGTGGGTATGTGTTTTATATTGAATTGGGTGTGTGGGAGTGGTGTTTGTATGTGTCTCAGGTGTGTGTATTTTGAATTGTCCAATGTGGCGGTGTTTTGGAGATGTGTGTGTATTTTGAGCGCAGCGGTGTGTACCGCCAATGGAATACTGCGGTTGAAAGACCGCTGCGTGGATTCGTGGGTCGTAATCGCATGGGCGTGTTTCTGTTGGCGTGACGGTGGAGGAATTGTTTTCGCCAGTTTAACACTGACCTTTGGTGTGGCGGACTTGTGTGGGTGTCTGAATTTCGGCGGATTCCTAGATGTGGGTCATAATAGCTGTGGTGGAATTCCGCAGCCACGGCGGTGTATTGGCGGTCTTCTGCACGGCGGTAAGCCCCTTTTACCGCCAATGTTGTAATGACCCTTTTTATATCACTTTTACAGTGATATCTCAAAATATACTTATTGCATTTTAATTGTTTTGACCTGAACTCCCTCACTCCTGCACCTTAAAAAAATAGTCCGACCTCTCCACCCTAAGTACTAAAAAAAAAAAGAAAAAACCCCACCCCTTAAAAAAAGCTGGCCTGATGAAGGAGAATATTTCACTCACTCCTAATCTAGGCCTCCCCTACATCCCCCTGTAGGAAAGTACTCTCTTTTTTGCATGTTACCTCCTATTGATGCCTGATGTGAGTGTGTTTGACTGTCACTGGAGTCCTGCTAACCAGGACCCCAGTGCTTATGCTCTTTCTCTTCTCAAATTTGTCACTATATACTGGTAACCCAGTATTTCATCCCAAATCAACATCCTGGTGCCCTCTTATAAGTCCCTAGTATATGGTAATTAGGTACCCAGGTCATTGGGGTTCCAGGCGATCCCTATGGATTGCAGCATTACTTTTGCCACCCATAGGGAGCCCATGCAAAGGCTTCTACAGGACTGCCATTGTAGCCTGTGTGAAATCGTGTATGCACCATTTCACAGCCATTGACACTACAACAGGTCACTTATAAGTCACCTACATGTCAGGCCTTCCAACCCTGAAGGCTGGGTGCAAAGTATCTGTGTGTAAGGGCACCCCTATACTAGCAGAGGTGCCCCCACGTTGTCCAAGATCATTTTCCCGGACTTCGTGAGTGTGGGGATTCCATTTTAGGCATGCACTGTACATAGGTCAATAACTATGTCCAGCTTCACAATGGTAACTCTGAATATGACCATGTAAGGTGTCTAACATCTGTAAATTGTTCCTCGATACAGATTCTAGTATTGGTTTTACAATTCCATGCACTATGGGGGCTCCACTGTGGACCCCCAGTAATGCCACACCGGCCTTCTGAGGTTTTCCAGGCAGCCCCGGCTGCTGCCACCCTACAGACAGGTTTCTGCCCTCCGGTTGCTTGAGAAGCTCAAGCCCAGAAAGGAAGAATAAAGCCCTCTCCCTTTGGAAATAGGTGTTCCAGGCATGGGAGGGGTAGCCTCCCACTGCCTCTGGAAATATTTTGAAGGGCACAGATGGTTCCCTCATTACATAATACAGTCTACACCAGTTCAGGGAGCCCCAGACCCTGCTCTGGTGTGAAACTGGATAAAGGAAAAGGGAGTGACCACTCTCCTGTCCATCACCACCCCGGGGGTGGTGCCCAGAGCTCCTCCAGAGTATCCCTAGGTTTTGCCATCCTGGATTCCAAGGTGGTGGGGCGCTCTGGGAGCATCTGATTGGCCAGTGCCAACACGTGATGTCAGAGGCCTCCACTGATAGGTCCTTACCTGTTTAGCTGACCAATTCCCCTTTCAGGGCTGTTTAAGGTCTCTCCTCTGGGTGTTTCCTCAGATTCAGATTGCGAGACTCCAGCAGGAATCCTCTGCTTCCTGTACTTCACCTTCTACCGACGAAACTGCATCTGGACCCTCCAAGAACTCTACAAACTGCAACAAAGAAGCAAAGAAGACTTCTGCA
Source organism: Pleurodeles waltl (assembly GCF_031143425.1). Lineage (NCBI taxonomy): Eukaryota > Metazoa > Chordata > Amphibia > Caudata > Salamandridae > Pleurodeles > Pleurodeles waltl. Next base: position 14,866,715 of record NC_090438.1, on the reverse strand, counting down.
ACATTATATTTTCAGCTCCTGCTTGTAACTGCAACTGTTTCCAGCTCCTGCATCCTCCGAGGACTGCCAGTCTTCAGCTTGCCCCAGAAGAACGGAAGGAATCTCCAGTGGAGTGACGGAGTCACTTCCCTGCTTCAGCAAGCACCTCTCTGCAGGGACAACCAGTGTCTTGGGTCCCCTCTCCAGATGCCGAGCGTGGATCCAGCAACACGGGTGGTGGACTAAAGTGACCCCAACAGTCCCAACGTCCAGCTGTCCATCTTTGGTGGAGGTAAAAGCTTGCCTCCCCACCAAGACCGTTCCACTGTGCACCCGTGACTTGCAGTTGCCAAGGCTTATGTGCGACTTCCAAAAAGTTCTTCATGCACAGCACAGCTGAGGCTCCCAGCACTCGGTCCTGCAAGGCACAGCCTCCTGGGTGGTTCTCCGGCGGTGTGGGATCCCTTTGTGTCTTACTGCTTGAGCCTCCATTTGCACCGTCTTTGTCACCGTGCTGTGGGACTCCTGAGCATGCTGCCTTATCTTCTAAGGGCACTCTGAGTTGCTAATAGCCCCCTCTGTCTCTCCCTCCACGGTAGAGGGCACCAGGTCCCTCCTGGTCCCGAGCAGCACCATTTTCTGATAACTGCATGTTTTGCGTGTGCCAAGGTCTGTTGGCAGAATCCAGTGACGCAAACCAGACTCCAATCATCCATCCGGTGTGGGACATCTTCTGCACCATCCAGGAACCCGCATCTGTCTTCTTGGGTGCATTACTGACTTTGGGGGTCATTACAACATTGGAGGTAAAAGCCGCTTACCGCCGTGCAGAAGACCGCCAATACACCGCGGAGGCGGCGGGAGACCGCCACAGCTATTAAGACACACATCACGGATTCCGCCGAAATTCAGACACCCACACAAGTCCGCCACACCAAAGGTCAGCGATAAATATGCGGAAACAAATCCTCCACCTCCACGCCAACAGAAACACACCCATGCTATTATGACCCACGAATCCACTCGGCGGTCTTTCAAACGCGGTATTCCATTGGCGGTACACACCTCCGCGCTCAAAATACACACACAGCTCCAAAACACCGCCACATTGGACAATTACAAATACACACACCTGATACACATACACACACCACTCCCACACACCCAACACAATATAAAACACACACCCACATCACCCACAAACCCCTACGACCACAATTTCTGAGAGAATGCCAGAGAGCGACAGCACAGAATAGATAACACCATCACACAGAGGCACAATACACCATCACTCACACAACATCCACGCACAAAACACCACATACCACTACACTCACCACACTCATCAACAAATACACCACCCCACACATCACACACACCACCCCATGTCATGCCAAAGACACCCCCGCTTCTCCGAGGAGGAGCTCAGGGTCATGGTCGAGGAAATCATCAGGGTAGAGCCATAGCTATTTGGCTCACAGGTACAGTACACATCCATAGCCAGGAAGATGGAGCTATGGCAAAGAATAGTGGACAGGGTCAACGCTGTGGGACAGCACCCAAGAAATAGGGAGGACATCAGGAAGAGGTGGAACGACCTACGGGGGAAGGTGCGTTCCACGGTATCCAGGCACCACATCGCGGTACAGCGGACTGGCAGCGGACCCCCACCTCCTCCCCCACAACTAACAACATGGGAGGAGCAAGTCTTGTCTATCTTGCATCCTGAGGGCCTCGCAGGAGTCGTTGGAGGAACGGACACTGGTAAGTCAAATCTTCACTATCATATCCCCCACCCTACCTGCATGCTATCACACACCCCCACCCTCACACCCTCCCCTATCACAACAAATCCTCACTAATCTACCCATAACACCAACCACCCATTCCAACCCCAAGACCTGCATGACACAACTAAGCATGGACACCCATCACTAAAGCATGCCCACTGCACAGACCCACAGCACCCCCCAACCATCACCACACAAACCCCCACACAGGAATGCCTACACTGGGGTTCACGCATACCCAACCATTGCACACCATGAAACACACACATGCAATAATCATGTACTTATACCCCTGCAGGAACCCGAAGGAATGTCACCACACCAGTGAAACCCCGGGAAAGGCAGTTTGGCAGTACCCGGGTCTGAGCTAGAGACTCGGGGATCATGGAATTGTCTCCCCAATTCCAGGATGGCATTGGGGTGACAATTCCATGATCTTAGACATGTTACATGGCCATGTTCGGAGTTACCATTGTGACGCTATACATATGTCGTGACATATGCATAGTGCACGCGTGTAATGGTGTCCCCGCACTCACAAAGTTCGGGGAATTTCCCCTGAACAATGTGGGAGCACCTTGGCTAGTGCCAGGGTGCCCACACACTAAGTAACTTAGCACCCAACCTTTACCAGGTAAAGGTTAGACATATAGGTGACTTATAAGTTACTTAAGAGCAGTGGTAAATGGCTGTGAAATAACGTGGAAGTTATTTCACTCAGGCTGCACTGGCAGGCCTGTGTAAGAATTGTCAGATCTCCCTATGGGTGGCACAAGAAATGCTGCAGCCCATAGGGATCTCCTGGAACCCCAATACCCTGGGTACCTCAGTACCATACACTAGGGAATTATAAGGGTGTTCCAGTATGCCAATGTAAATTGGTAAAATGTGTACAGAGAGAGCATAACCACTGAGGTTCTGGTTAGCAGAGCCTAAGTGAGACAGTTAGGCATCACACAGGGAACACATACATATAGGTCACAAACTTATGGGCACTGGGGTCCTGGCTAGCAGGGTCCCAGTGACACATAACAAACATACTGAAAACATAGGGTTTTCACTATGAGCACTGGGCCCTGGCTAGCAGGATCCCAGTGAGACAGTGAAAACACCCTGACATACACTCACAAACAGGCCAAAAGTGGGGTTAACAAGGCTAGAAAGAGGCACTTTCTCACAGTCGCAATGCCAAGTTATGGAGCATGGAGCAGGCGATGATGATGTCGCACACCTTCTTCGGTGAGTAGAATAGGGACCCATCTGTCATATGAAGGCACCTGAACCTGGCCTTCAGGAGGCCGAAGGTCCGCTCGATCACCCTCCTAGTCCGCCCATGGGCCTCATTGTACGGTTCCTCTGCCCTGGGATTCCTCACTGGGGTCAGTAGCCAGGACAGGTTGGGGTAACCAGAGTCCCCCAATAGCCATACACGATGCCGCTGGAGTTCACCCACCATATCAGGGATGCTGCTGATTGGTGACATCAGGTCTGGCTCCAACTGGGTATATAGTTCCTGTATTGTGGCACAGTCAAACCAGTAGGTCACGATGACATGTCGCTCTTCCATTGTCAACAGATGCACCAGCGGTCGGTACACCGGCGGATTCCGCCATCTTCCAATATGTCCCAACTGACGGTGCCTAAGAAGGACAACAGCAAAGAAACTGTCAGCATTCTTCCAGGTATGTACCCACAGTCACACACAAGACTACAACAGACAATTAACCCATCCGGGAAAGGTTTTGAGTGTAGGCCTCGGTATGTGTGACGCAGTAGTAATTGAAGCCATGTGGGCCCCTGAAATGGCGGCTGACTGACCTCTAAACTGGGACAATGGAATTGTGGGGTAACTGCGCTGGCGTTGGACTCCGTCACGGTAGGCGGTCGTAGAGCGCAGCGCAATGCTGCATTGGTTAACATTGGACCCTATAGGTCCCAGGAGCCAATGAACAGGTGAGCTGGCGGTGATGATGCGCACCGCCGCGGACGTCACCGCCGCGGACGTCACCACCATTTTCTATCTCTTCAATCACTAGATACCTGACCTTCGACAGGAGAGGACTTACACTGCTAGTGCTGCTGTGACCTCGGTCTGGAAGCGACGATGGCTGCTGCGTCTGGGGAAAGGGCCCCTGCCTTCACTGCACAGGAGTTGGAGAAACTTGTAAATGGGGTCCTCCCCCAGTATACGCTACTCTACGGTCCTCCAGACCAACAGGTTAGTACACAGGGAGCACGTTGTATGGGCTAGGCCTGGGTGGAGAGGGCTGGGTGGATGAGGGAAGGGAGCAGAGTACATAGAACAGTCATGCATGGGGATGAATGGGCCACAGGGATAGAGTTGGGAGGGGGCCAATTACAACGACGGTGCTGTAGGTAATGACTGTTCCTCTTTCCTTGTGCATGTCATGTAGGTCAGCGCCCACCAGTAGAGGGACATTTGGCGTGCCATCGCCAAGGAAGTCCGGACCCTGTTGGCCTACCCGAGACGTGGCATCCACTGCCGGAAGAGATGGGAGGACATTCGCCGCTGCAGCAAGAAGACGGCGGAGGCGCAGCTGGGGATGGTGGGAAGAGGGGAGCTTCACGTCGGCCACAGGATCACCAAACAGCGACACGGACTCGTCCGCCGATGTGAGCTCCCCTGTGGTGGCGGCACCATCTGTGTGCCCCACTTCTACAGGTACAGCCGCACCTCCCCTACCAGCACCGCCTTCCCAGCAGCCCCTCAGCGTTCGCCCCGTGCCCGCGCACCCAGGAGGGTGGGCATCACCTTCGCCCCAGGCACCTCAGGCCCTGCCCCAGTCACCCCAGCTGCCCTCAGTGAGGAGGCCATTGACCTCCTCAGGTCACTCACTGTTGGGCAGTCTACCATTGTGAATGCCATCCAGGGTGTAGAACGAGAGTTGAAACACAGTAATGCATTCCTGGAAGGCATTCATTCTGGTCAGGCTGTCCTTCAGCGAACCCTGCAATCTCTGGCCTCAGCACTGATAGCAGCCATTGTCCCTCTGTCCAGCCTCCCCCCTCCAACTTCCTCCACCCAGACCCAATCCCCTGTACCCCAGCCCATCCCAAGCACACCTACAGACCAGCATGCACACAAGTCAACACACACAAGTAGCTCAAGCAAACATAGGCACCACACACACCACAGGCACTCACACAAGCATCAGACCCATACAGACACAGCAACATCCACTGTCTCCTCTGTGTCCCCCTCCTCCTCTTCTCCCTCCTCCCTCCCAGTGTCGTCTACACACACACACACCTGCATGCACCACATCGACAGGCACTAGGACTCGCACCAGGACACCCAGCACCACAAGCCGCTCACCTGCACTCACCACCTCCACTGCCATATACACATCCCCTGTGTCCTCTCCCAGTGTGTTTGTGACACCCCCTCCCAAAGTACACAAACGCCGGCAATCACTCACCCAACATCCATCCACCTCACGACAGCCTCCAGTACCTGCACCTGCACCCAAAACAGCTAAGGTGACACCTCCTACAACCACCTCCTCTTCCTCCACTCCCAGAGCCCCTCCAGCTACCCATCCCAGTGTACGTCAGAAACTATCCCTATGTCAAATTGACCTTTTTGCCCCCACCCCCCTCCAATTCATCAGTCCCGTCGTAGTGCCTCAGCCAAAAAGCCTCCAGTACCAGTGGTGCTTGTACCAGGTTTTTGGAGTGCCCCGTCCACCAGGGCAGGTAGTAGGACCCGGAGCCAAGGCACTGTCAGCCCACCCCCTGTAAAGGCTCCGAAATTGGAGAGTGGACGACAGGACCGTGTCAAGACTCCTGGTGTGACAAACAGTGAAATGGGATCCAAGGCGATTGGTGAGTCATCTGTAACTCAAAAGAAGGTGGGGAAGGTCCTGAGGAAGTCTCCCCAACCTGTTGTGAGTGTCACGGCGGAGAAGTGCGCCATCATTTCCGGCGGTCCAGACACAACCGCCAGCACCGTCGTTACTGGTCAGGAGTCCACCGCCAGAGTCATAGCCCAGGAGGGCTCAAGTATCGTTACTGGTCAGGAGACCACCTCCACCGCCGGAGTCACAGCCCATGAGGGTCCAGAATCCCACAGCCCCGCTGGGCAATGATGGAACGTCATGCCACACACCAACGTCCAGTGTGGAGTTCGTCATGCCACACACCAACGCGCAGTGTGGAGTTCGTCATGCCACACACCAATGTCCAGTGTGGAGTTCGTCATGCCACACACCAATATCCGTACCAGAACCGCCATGGCAAAGCACCGCTGAACAAGGCCAAGACCGCTTTGGTGAAGACCGCTGAACAGGGCAAAGACCGCAATGGCTAAGCACCGCTGAACAGTCCGTAGCCAGCCATGGCAAAGCACCGCTGAACAAGGCCAAGACCGCCATGGTGAAGACCGCTGAACAGGGCAAAGACAGCCATGGCTTAGCACCGCTGAACAGTCCATAGCCAGCCATGGCAAAGCACCGCTGAACAAGGCCAAGACCGCTATGGTGAAGACCGCTGAACAGGGCAAAGACTGCCATGGTGAAGACCGCTGAACAGGGCAAAGACTGCCATGGTGAAGACCGCTGAACAGGGCAAAGACTGCCATGGCAAAGCACTGCTGAACAGGGCAAAGACCGTGTGGGTATGAATAGTCCGGCACATCAGGCATCCTTCTCCCATGTGCAGCTGGGACTGTGACAGGACATGTACTTTCACGGGGAGACTCATCCAGTCTGGGCACCAGTCCCACCCAGTACCAGTAGAGAACTGCATCTATTAGCTAAGATGTGTCTTTGCACTCCCCAGGATGGCACAGAGGGCAACCCACCCACTGTAGAGAGTTGAGAGACTGTGGCTTTGCACTCCCCAGGATGTAACAGTGGGCAAGCCACCCACTTGTGAGACTTGAGAGACTGTGGCTTTGCATTCCCCAGGATACATCAATGGGCATGGAGCCCCGTCGTGGATCTGGCTTCGCATTCATCTGGCTGAGGTGCCCCCCCCTTCCCTTCCCCCTGAGGTGCCTGTATTGTTTCTATCTGATGCCCTGGCAGTGTTCTCTCGGATTTTGGTCAGATATCTATTGTGGGCGTCACCCATGCATTTTTGGACTGTTGGTGCACGGGCATTGTTGTGTACATATCTGCACTACTTCTTGTATTGTACAATTATTTTTGACAGATTTCGTGATATATATATCCATATATTTTTTAATGAGTAGTATATTGGCACAATACAAAGTTTGACCGCTATTCGCTTTGTCTTTGCATTCTTCCGGGGGGATTGTGGGTTGTTACTGTGATATTTTTTACTGCATTGGTGCGTATGTTGTGATATGCGAGGGTGGGGGTGTTTGGTGGGTGTCCCCGTAACTTTTGCCTGCCCCCTCCCCCGTGTCGTAGGTGCTGTACTCACCGGTATGTTCTGCGCCTACGTCGCTGTTGGTCGTAGATGAGCAGGAATGCAAGGGCAGAGAGTATTTGTAGTTCCGGCTCCATGGTGTCCTCGTTGCTCGTGGGATGTGTTGAGGTGAGCGTTTTCCCATAGCACAAGCTGTTTCCGCCGTGTTTTTATCCACGGTGAATCCGCGCCGGAAAAGGTGGCAGATTGGTGTGTTGTGATAGTGTGGGCGGTACATTGTCTTCCGCCTGTCTGTTGGCGGTGACCGCCGCGCTGTTTGTCTGTACCGCCGTGGTGGGCGATGTATTAAAGTGGCTGTCTTAGTTGGCGGTTTCCGCCAGGGTCGTAATTTCCTTTTTTTGTCCACCGGCCTGTTTGCGGTATTACCGCGGCTTTAACACCGTCCGCCAGGGTTGTAATGACCATCTTTGTCTTCTCACCATTGGTTCTTCTTTTGCACCTTCATTCGGGTAAGCAGGGGCTCCTGTTCTCCCTGGACTCTTCAGTGCTTCTTGTACCTGATCCTCTACATCCGCAGGTCTTCAAGTCCAGGAATCCATCATTGATGTCTTGCAATCTATTCTGATTCACCCATAATCTTCTATCATAACTTATTGTTTGTTTCAGGAAACTAATTGTGATTTACTCCTGTTTTCCTGGGCTCTAGGGTGCATCCTATTACTTACCTTTGGTGTTTTCTTACACTCCCAGTGCCCCTCTACACACTACACTTGCCTAGGTGGGAAACCGACTTTCACATTCCACTATTTTAGTATATGGTTTGTGTTCCCCCTAGGCCCATTGCAACCTATTGTGATTCTCACTATTTGCACTGTTTTATAACTCTTTACTTACCTGTTTTTGAATTCTAGTGTGAATTCTAGTGTATATACTGTATATATTACCTAAAGGTGTATAGTCTCTAAGGTATTTTTGGCATTTGTGTCACCAAAATAAACTACCTTTATTTTTGTAACACTAAGGCCCTCATGACCGCCAAAGCCAAACCCGCCAGATTACCGCCAGTGCTGGAGGTCAGCAGACTGCCATGTTACGAGTGGTGGCTGCTCTCAGCCATTATTGAGGTGGAAATTGGTCATCCTTCGTTCTGGCGGTCGGCGGTGCAGAGGCTGTTCTCACGCAGGCACAGCTACACCAGCAGGACTCCGCCTACCGTATTACGAGGTGTAATGTGGCTCGAAGGAGTCCTGCTGGTATGGTGGTGGCAGAGAGGGAAGACTGCCAGGACCCATCCCCTCCCAGACATCCTTCTCAACTAAGAAGGTAAGTTGGCATCCGAAAGGGGAGTGGGTCTTTGTGTTTTGGTGCGTGTGTGCGTGTCTGCGGAGAAGGTGGTGAATGTGGGCATGAATGCAAATTAATGTGAATTAGTGTGAATGTGTATGTGCTCGTGTATGGGGGTGTCTGAGTGGATGCATATGAGTGACTGGGGGTGTCTGAGTGGATGCATGCGAGTGACTGGGGGTGTCTGAGAGGATGCATGCAAGCGAGTGGGGCTGTCTGAGTGGATGTATGCGTGTGCTGCTTGTGTGTATGTGAATGCATGCATGCATACGGGGGAATTCGTGAGTGTGTGGATGGGTGGGGGCTATGTGTGCATGTGTTGGGACATATGTGTATGTGTGTGTCAGCGACAGGATTGGAGATTCCTGTCACTGTGTGTGTGACCGCCAGGTTTTTCATGGCGGGTGATCGCCATGGAAAGCCTGGCAGATTGCAACTTCGTAATCCATACGGCAGCCTGAGGCCTGCCGCCAGATTGGAGGAGGTCACCGCCAGCCGCGGTGGTGTGTCCGCACCAGCAGGCCAGACTGAGTTGTGGATGTTTTGCCTCAGCTAGACCCACAACTCGTAATATGGCGGTCTCATGACTGCCAGACTCGTAATAAGGGCCTGAGTATTTTCTTTCATGGGTGTGAGTACTGTGTGACTACAGTGGTATTGCAAGAGCTTTGCATGTCTCCTAGATCAGTCTTGGCTGCTCAGCCACAGCTACCCCCAAACAGCCTGGCTGTTAGACACTGACTACATTTCACTAATAAGGGGTAACGGGACATAGTATAAGGTGTAAGTACCTTTGGTACCCACTACAAATCAGCCCAGCCTCCGACATTGGTGGTACAGCGGAGGGATGAGTACTTGCAATTGCCTTATCACTCTGTCACCTGTGCTTTCCACAGGAAAGTGTACTCTTTACCTAGAGCTATACAAAAGTATACCTAGTGCAGGATCTAGTCTTTTCACTTTCTTTCTAAAAAGACTATGGCCCTCATTATGACCCTGGTGGTGAGTGATAAAGTGGCGGTAATACCGCCAACAGGCTGGCAGTAAGCACCGTCAAATTATGACCATGGCAGTGATTACTCCCATAGAGAAGCCAATGTACCACACCAACCGCGAGGGCAGAAACAACACTCACCACAGCGGTAGCAGTCAAAGGCCAGGCGGAAGACAAAGTACCGCCCACCATATTAAGACAGGTGCAATACCAACGGCATCAAAAGCCTGGCGGAAACAGAGATCAGAAGTGAAAGGACTTACCATCAGAGACTCAGGGAAGAACCACACCACCATGGAACCCGAACTGCAAGTCTTCCCGATGATCTCCTATGTTATGCTCCACCTGGAACACCAACGCCGGCAAAGATGATGACGATGAGTACAGCCGTCTAGCACACAAGGGAGGGAGGGAGGAAAACGAGATTGACACGCACAACACACACCCGACACACACACCATACACACAACCAGCTGTAAACCAATGGCACATGACACACTGCATAATGAAACACGGATCATAATGGTGGATTTATGACAATGTATTAGCATAGCAAAATCCACCACACAAACCAAATATATACAAATGTCCATTAAGGGCCAATGCCCAGTCCAAATTCATGAGGGCACCCAAGGCCACAGAGCACAGTCTGTGCGTGGTTCTTCCCTGTGTCTCCGATGGTGAGTCCCTTCACTTCTGAGCTCTGTTTCTGCCAGACTTTTGATGGCATTCGTACCGCCCCGGAAAAGGTGGCGGTTTCCGGTATCATAGTGTGGTGGGCGGAACTTTGTCTCCCGCCTGGCTGTTGACGGCTACCATCGTGGTGACTGTTGTTTCCACCCTGGCGGTTGGTGTGGTACATTGGCTGTCAATAGGAGTTGTCATCGCCATGGTCATAATTTGGCGGTAATTACCGCCAGGCTGTTGTTGGTATTACCACCACTTTATCACTCACCACCAGGGTCGTAATGAGGGCCTATGTCTACCTCTGAGGCCACCCGTGGATTCATGGGAACTCCCTATGAGAACCTGAGTTTCAATGTTCTAAGGGGGCTTTGCTCAGAGAGAAACTTAGAGGTAGGGAAGAATCCTAATAAGAATTTCCTTTTAAGTCTCCTCCTCCAGGATGACCAGGAACAGTCTGGTAACCAGGAAGAGAGGGAGGGGGATTCTAACACTTTAGATTCACAGGATAAGCCTGACGATTCAGGGGAGGGCTCTTCACAAAATCTTTCCCATAGCAAACCATCTAGACTAGCTGGCAGTGGGAGAGGTTCACATACAGGTAGTGCTCCCTTCACATCTAGAGGTCAGGTCACTAGGGTTACCAAAGCTAGGGAAATATCTACCTCTGCACATTCCCATGTCACCTCACTCGCTGAGGGGTCCCACTCATCCAATGAAAGTGATGACTCCATAGACAGGGAGCTCAGAAATCTGAGATCGGAAGAGGCCAGGCTGAGGCAGCAACAGCAACAGCTGGCCCTCGATAGGGAGGCCTCAGCTGTGGAAAGGGAAAGGTAGGGGTGGTGGTTAGTTCCTCGGGGAGGACTCCATTGGCTCTAGAAACATACATAAAATTGTTCCCCCATACAAAGTGGGGATGATATCAATAAAACGGTTGGCTACACTTGAGAGGGCCTGTAATGTTCAAAAGGTCCTTTATAGGTAGTGGGCTGCCATTTTTTGGTTGTCCTTCTCTGATAAAGGGAGGGACAGACTCATCTCTGTCAGGCAGGAGGATTCAGAGAATTATGTCATTCTTAAACATATACTCAGAGAGGGTTTTGGGCTCACCACAGAACAATACAGAATCAAGTTCAGGGAAACCAAGAAAGAATCTTCACAGGATTGGATTGACTTTGTTGGCTGTTCTGTGAAAGCTTTAGAAGGTTGGTTTCTTGGCAGCAAAGTGTCTGACTATGAGGGTCGATATAGTCTTATTTTGAGAGAGCATATTTTGAATAGTTGTGTTTCCGATTTGTTACACCAATACTTGGTAGAGTCGAACCTAACCTCTCTCCAAGAATTTGGCAAGAAAGCAGACAAATAGGTCAGAACAAGGGTGAGCAGAAAAGTTCATACGGGGGTGACAAAGAAAAGAAGAAAGATGGTGAAATATCTCAGGACACGCATGGGGACAAACATAAACATAAAGATTCCTCTTGAGGTCCAGAGTACTCCTCTGGTGGTAGGGATAAAACATATTCTTCTTACTCTTCTACACACATAAAAAAGCCTTGGTACTATGTGTGCAGAGGTAAAGGCCATAGGCCAGGGAATACGTTTTGTCCAGGAAAAGCCCCTGAGCCTACCACCACTACTGCATCCACTTCATCTTCTAGTGCCCCTAGGAGTAAGAGTGATAGTGGTGGGACTACTGGCAATAGTCAAAATAAAGGTGTAGTTGGGTTCACTTTTGGGTCCATCATAGAAACTGGGGTGGACAATCCCAAGTCAGTATTTGTCACACCTGGTGGCATTGGCCTTGTCACCTTGGCTGCTTGTCCCTTTAAAATGGATAAGTACAAGCAGTCAATTGAATTAAATGATGTTCAGGGCCAGGCCTACAGGGACACAGGTGCCAGTATCACTTTGGTGACTGAAACCTGGTGTCACCTGCACAACACCTCCTTGGACAGAAGTACCAGGTTACTGATGTCAATAACTCCACTCTGTATCTCCCCTTAGCTGTAGTGCAGCTTAGTTGGGATGGAGTTACTGGCCCTAAGCAGGTGGTGGTATCACCTGGCTTACCTGTAGATTGTCTCTTAGGGAATGACCTAGAGGCCTCAGGTTGGGCTGAGGTAGAGTTTTATACCCATGCATCCATGCTGGGTAGCCCTGAGGAATTGCTTCCTCTCATTTCTGGTGAAATGAAAAAACAAAGGAGAGAAAAAAGCGTTAAATCTCAGGATCCCTCTCCAACAACAGGTAAAAAGGGTATCAAAGTATCCCTTTACCACCCTGCCACTGAGGATACAATTACTGTGGTGGGAGATGCCTCTCCTAGGGTGGAACCTGTACCAAAGGAGTCAGCAGCTACCACAGCTGAAATCCAAGAGGTAAAAGTCCCTCTCTGTGGAAACACTGAAACAGATAAGCATAACTGCACAGTTTTGGTAAATTTAGAGCAACCCTCCAGCCCTCCCAGAGAAACTTTAGTGCAGCACCCCTGCACATCCTCTAAAGACGTAGGACAGCAGCCCTGTCCTTATAAGGAGCCTTTAGGACAGTAGCCCTGTCCTGTTCCAACCTAAGAAGCACAGCAACCCTTTTCCCTCTTAGAGCATTTTTTTCCCTGCTCTGGCCTTGCTACGACAGCATCCCTGTCTAGCATTGCAGTCATTAGGACAGCAGCCCTGTTGTGACATAGGATCCCTGGGACAGTCACACTGCCCCACTTTAAAACTTTTGAATAACCTCACAAATAGAGAATCTCACAGTACATACTTGCACTGTTCTCTAGCTAAAAATGTACAAACTGGGCAGTTCACCTCCCCACAGGGAAGAAACCATACAGTGGATGATAAAGGGAGTAACCATTCTATTGCAGATCTACTCTCCACTTATCACTACCTAGACAATAAAGTCTCATCTGGCCAAGGTTAGCCTTATTGTCCTTTGTTTGGAGGGGGGGGGGTTGTGTGAGAAAGTAGCCTCTTTCTAGCCTTGTTACCCCCACTTTTGGCCTGTTTGTGAGTGTATGTCAGGGTGTTTTCACTGTATCACTGGGATCCTGCTAGCCAGGGCCCAGTGCTCATAAGTGAAAACACTATGGGGGTCATTCTGACCCTGGCGGTAAAAACCGCGGGAGCACCGCCAACAGGCTGGCGGTGCTCCTTTGGGCATTCTGACCGCGGCGGTACAGCCGCAGTCAGAAACGGAAAGCCGGCGATGTACCGCCGGCTTTCCGCTGCCCTGGGGAATCCTCCATGGCGGCGCAGCTTGCTGCGCCGCCATGGGGATTCCGACCCCCATACCGCCATCCTGTTCCTGGCGGTTTTGGCCACCAGGAAGAGGATTGCGATATGGGGTGTCGTGGGGCCCCTGGGGGCCCTTGCAGTGCCCATGCCAATGGCATGGGCACTGCAGGGGCCCCCGTAAGAGGGCCCCACCAAGAATTTCAGTGTCTGCATAGCAGACACTGAAATTTGCGACGGGTGCAACTGCACCCGTCGCACCCCTTCCACTCCATTCGGAGCCGGCATCCTCATGGAAGGGTGTTTCCCGCTGGGCTGGCGGGCGGCCTTCTGGCGGTCGCCCGCCAGCCCAGCGGGAAACCCAGAATAGCCGCAGCGGTCTTTTGACCGCGCAGCGGTATTCTGGCGGCTCCCGCCGGCACCGCGGTTACCGCGGCCGGCGGGAGTCAGAATGACCCCCTATGTTTTCAGTATGTTTGTTATGTGTCACTGGGACCCTGCTAGCCAGGACCCCAATGCTCATAATATGGTTACCCATATTTGTGGCCTGTTTGTCAGTGTGTTTGACTGTGTCACTGGGATCCTGCTAGCCAGGACCCCAGTGCTTATGGTTTATGGCATACTTGTCAGTATGTTTCACTGTCTTTGTTAGTATGCTTGAACTGTGTCACTGGAGTCCTGCTAACCAGGACCCCAGAGCTTCTGCTACCTCTGTTCCCAAATTCGTCACTACATACTGGTAACCCAGTATTTCATCCCAAATCGGCATACCTGTGCCCCCTTATAAGTCCCTAGTATATGGTACCTAGGTACCCAGGGCATTGGGGTTCTAGGAGATCCATATGGGCTGCAGCATTTCTTTTGCCACCCATAGGGAGCTCAAACAGGCCCTTACACAGGGCTGCCATTGCAGCCTGCGTAAAATAGTGCACACACTATTTCACAGCCATTTTCACTGCACTTAAGTAACTTCTAAGTTACCTATATGTCTAACCTTCACTTGATGAAGGTTAGGTGCAAAGTTACTAAGTGTGAGGGCACCCTTGCACTAGAAAAGGTGCCCCCACATAGTTCACTGCATTCTCTACCATTGGAGTGCATTATTAGTTTACTGTAATGCCCTTTTGCTTGAAGAATGCACCCTCCACTTTCCAGAGGCTGGTGAACACAGTCCTCCAAGGACTGGAAGCTTTCAGTGCAGCATATCTATAAGATATTGCTGTCTTTAACTCCACCTGGGATGACCGCCTGGTCCACCTATGGAAAGTTCTGCAGGCCTCACAATCAAGGCTTCGAAATGCCAGATAGGGCAAGGGAAAGTGATGTATCTGGGACACCTAGTGGGTGGGGAACAGATTGAACAACTACAGGGAAAGAACCAGACTATTTTAGACAGGTCTCCCCCTAAAACACAGACCCAGGTCAGCCTTTCTTGGTCTCATTGGGTACTACAGGAGGTTAATTAAGAACCATGGCTCCATTGTTGCCCCTCTTAATGACCTCACTTCCAAGATAATGCATAAGAAGGTATTTTGGACATCCAGCTGTCAGAAATTGTAGGAAAGTACCATCTTGCCTGGCATGGTACCCGCATTTTTACTTGTGTGTCAGTTTGTTTTTGCCCATCTCACTGGGATCCTGCTAGCCAGGACCCCAGTGCTCATAGTTTGTGGCCTGAAAGTGTGTCTCTATGTAGTGACTAACTATGTTACTGAGTCTCTGCTAATCAGAACCCCAGTGCTAATGCTCTCTCTGTCTTTAAAAATGTCACTATAGGCTAGTGACCATTTTCACCAATTCTGATTGGCACACTGGAACACCCTTATAATTCCCTAGTATATGGTACCTAGGTACCCAGGGTATTGGGGTTCCAGGAGATCCCTATGGGCTGCAGCATTTCTTTTGCCACCCATAGGGAGCTCAGACAATTCTTACAAAGGACTGCCACTGCAGCCTGAGTGAAATAACGTCCACGTTATTTCACAGCCATTTTACACTGCACTTAAGTAACTAATAAGGCCCTCATTCTGACCTTGGCGGGCGGCGGAGGCCGCCCGCCAAAGTCCCGCCGTCAGGTTACCGTTCCGCGGTCGAAAGACCGCAGCGGTAATTCTGACTTTCCCGCTGGGCTGGCGGGCGGTCGCCTTCAGACCGCCAGCCAGCCCAGCGGGAAAGAGGCTTCCACGATGAAGCCGGCTCGGAATCGAGCCGGCGGAGTGGAAGCTGTGCGACGGGTGCAGTTGCACCCGTCGCGTATTTCTCTGTCTGCGCAGCAGACAGTGAAATACATGTAGGGGCCCTCTTACGGGGGCCCCTGCAATGCCCATGCCAGTGGCATGGGCACTGCAGGGGCCCCCAGGGGCCCCGCGACCCCCCCTACCGCCATCCGGATCTCGGCGGTCCGACCGCCGGGATCTGGATGGCGGTAGGGGGGGTCGGAATCCCCGCGGCGGTGCAGCAAGCTGCGCCGCCGCGGAGGATTCAATGGGGCCGCGGTACACTGGCGGGACCCCGCCAGTGGTGCCGGTCCGACCGCGGCTTTACCGCCGCGGTCGGAATCCCCATTGGAGCACCGCCGGCCTGTCGGCGGTGCTCCCGCGGTCCTCCGCCCTGGCGGTCAAAGACCGCCAGGGTCAGAATGACCCCCTAAGTCACCTATATGTCTAAACCTCACTTGGTGAAGGTTGGGTGCAAAGTTACTAAGTGTGAGGGCACCTGGCACTAGCCAAGGTGCCTCCACATAGTTCAGGGCAATTTCCCCGGACTTTGTGAGTGTGGGGACACCATTACACACTTGCACTACATATAGGTCAATACCTATATGTAGCTTCACAATGGTAACTCCGAACATGGCCATGTAACATGTCTAAGATCATGGAATTGTCCCCCCATGCCAAATCTGGTATTGGGGTGCAAATTCCATGCATCTCAGGGCTCCAGCATGGACCCTGGGTACATCCAAACCAGCTATCTTGGGTTTTCACTGCAGCTACCGCTGCTGCCAAAGAACAGCAGACCTCTGCCCTCCTGGGGTCTGGGCAGCCCAGTCCCAGGAAGGCAGAACAAAGGATTTCCTCTGAGAGAGGGTTTTAAACCCTCTCCCTTTGGAAATAGGTATTAGGGGTCTGAGAGGAGTAGCCTCTCCAGGCCTTTGGAAATGCTTTGAAGGGCACAGATGGTGCCCTCCTTGCATAAACCAGTCTATACCAGTTCAGGGAACCCCCAGCCCTGCTCTGGGAGGAAACTGGACAAAGGAAAGGGGGGTGACCACTCCAGTGTCCATCACCACCCTAGGGGTGGTGCCCAGAGCTCCTGCAGTGTGTCCCAGACCTCTGCCATCTTAAATCCAGAGGTGTGAGGGCACAATGGAGACTTCTGAGTGGCCAGTGCCAGCAGGTGATGTCAGAGACCCCTCCTGATAGGTGATTACCTCTCTAGGTGGGCAATCCTCCTCTGAGGGCTATTTAGGGTCTCTCCTGTGGGCTGTTCCTCAGGTAACTAATGCAAGAATTCACCAGAGTTCCTCTGCATCTCCCTCTTTGACTACTGCCAAGGATTGACCACTGACTGCTCCAGGAGGCCTGCAAAACTGCAACAAAGTAGCAAGAAGACTACCAGCGAAATGGTAGCGCCTAATCCTGCCGGCTTTCTTGACTGTTTCCTGGTGGTGCATGCTCTGGGGGCTGTCTGCCTTCACCCTGCAATGGAAGCCAAGAAGAATCTCCTGTGGGTCGATGGAATCTTCTCTGTGATAACGCAGGCACCAAACTTCTGCTTCACCGGTCCTCTGGGTCCTCTCTCATCGTGATGAGTGTGGTCTCTGGAACACAGGTGCTGGATCCAAGTGACCCTAACAGTCCAGTGGTCCATCTGTCCAAATTTGGAAGAGGTAAGTCCTTGCCTCCCCTTCGCCAGACAGTAATACTGTGTACTGCGTGAACTGCAGCTGCTAGGGCTTCTGTGCACTTTTGCAAGGAATCCTTTGTGCACAGTCTAGCCCAGGCCCCCAGCACTTCGTCCTGCATTGCTCAACTCACTGATTTGACCACCGGCTTTGTGGGACCCTCTTTTGTATTCAAGTACTTCTGCGTGGGCTCTCTGTATTGCTGAGGGCTTCCCTATGTCTCCTCTTCCAAGTGGCAACCTCCTGGTCCTTCCTGGGTCCAGGCAGCACCCTTTTTCTTCAACCGTGACCTTTGCAGATAGCACAGCTTGTTTGTGGTCTTTCTCCAAGGAAACAATTCTGCCTCCTCTAGCACGCCGTGCAACATCTTCTCTGCAAAGGAGAAGTTCCTGGCACCTTCCGTTGTTGCAGAATCTTCAGCTTCTTCCACCTGGAGGCAGCCATTTTGCACCTTCATCCGGGGTTTAGTGGGCTCTTCCCCCCAGACACTTGCGTGACTCTTGAACTTGGTCCCCTTCCTTTACAGGTCCTCAGGTCCAGGAATCCATCTTCAGTGCTTTGCAGTCAGTTGTTGCCTTTGCAGAATCCACTATCATGACTTTGGTGTGTTTCTGGGGTAGTAGTGTAACTTTACTCGTACTTTTCAGGGTCTTGGGGTTGGGTATCCTGGACACCCTTAGTGTTTTCTTACACTCCCAGCAACCCTCTACTGTATCC
This sequence comes from Pleurodeles waltl, assembly GCF_031143425.1. Lineage (NCBI taxonomy): Eukaryota > Metazoa > Chordata > Amphibia > Caudata > Salamandridae > Pleurodeles > Pleurodeles waltl. The sequence goes on along the minus strand of NC_090438.1, from coordinate 14,848,709 downwards.
TATTGCATCCTATTGAATTCTACACTGTTTTCACTACTTTTCTAACTGTTTACTTACCTGATTTTGGTTTGTGTTTATATTTTGTGTATTTTACTTACCTCCTAAGGGAGTATATCCTCTGAGATATTTTTGGCACATTGTCACTAAAATAAAGTACCTTTTTTTTAGTAACTCTGAGTATTGTGTTTCTTGTGATATAGTGCTATATGATATAAGTGGTATAGTAGGAGCTTTACTCAGAGTTACTAAAAATAAAGGTACTTTATTTTAGTCACAATTGTAGGAGGCTGGCCTGGCTTATAGTGGGTACCTTGTGGTACTTACAACCTGTGCCAGGTCCAGTTATCCCTTATTAGAAGAAGAGAGGTGTTTCTAGCAGCTTAGGCTGATAGAAGGTAGCTATGGCAAAGCTGAGGCTGAACCAGGAGTCATGCAAAGCTCCTACTGTACCACTTATATCATATAGCACAATATCATAAGAAAACACAATACTCAGAGTTACTAAAAATAAAGGTACTTTATTGTTATTACAATATGCCAAAAGTTTTTCAGTGAGTACCCTCAGTTAGAAGGTAAGTAATATACACAAGTTATCTGTACACAAACCCAAAACAGGTAAGTGATAGTAAGAAAAGTAATGCAAACAGTGTAGAATTACAATAGGATGCAATAGGTGAACATAGGTCTAGGGGCAACACAAACCATATACTCCAAAAGTGGAATGAGAATCACAAATGGACCCCAGACCTATGGGAACTTGTAGAGGGTCGGTGGGACTGTAAGAAAACAGTCAGGGTGTCCAAGATACCCCACCCCAAGACCCTAAAAAGTAGGAGCAATGTACCCCTACTACCTCAATAGGACACAATAGTTGTGATAGGGGGATTCTGCAAGAACCACAAACAAAAGCAAAGTACTGAAGACGGATTCCTGGACCTGAGGACCTGCAAGGCAAGGAGACTAAGTCCAAGAGTCGCGATAGTGTCTGGGGGGGCAGGAGCCCAGGAGACCCCGGATGAAGGTGCAAGAAGGCTGCCTCTGGGTGGAAGAAGCTGAAGATTCTGCAGCAACAATAAAAGCTAGGAACTTCTCCTTTGGATGGAAGATGTCCCACAGCGTGCTGGATGTTGCTGAACTGTTTCCACGCAGAAAAACCACAAGCAAGCCTTGCAAGCTGCAAGGTTTGCGGTAGAGATTTTTGGGTGCTGCTGGGGATCAGAAGGACCAGAATGTCGCTCCTTGAAGGAGGCGACAGCGGGGGTGTTCAACAACTCAGAGAGCCCCCGCAGAAGCAGGCATCACCCGCAGAAGTACTGGAGCAGGCTCTTAGAATATTTGTGAACCGGAGAAGACTCAGAGTCATAAAGGAGGGTCCCACGACGTCGGAGTCCAACTCAGAGGGTTGAGCACTGAAGGACGGAGTGCTGGGGAGCCAGGCTAGGCTGTGCACAAAGGAATCCTTGGAGAAGTGCAGAGAAGCCGGAGCAGCTGCAAATCACGCAGTACACAGGTTTGCAGTCTAACGTGGGAGGCAAGGACTTACCTCCACCAAATATTGACTGAAGGATGACTGGACTGTGGGAGTCACTTGGATAAAGCGCCTGTGTTCCAGGGACTACGCTCGTCGAGATGAGAGGGGACCCAGAGGACCGGTGATGCAGTCTTTTGGTGCCTGAGTTAGCAGGGGGAAGATTCCGTCGACCCACTGGAGATTTCTTCTTGGCTTCCAGTGCAGGGTGAAGGCAGACAGCCCTCAGAGCATGCACCACCAGGAAACAGTTGAGAAAGCCGGCAGGATGAGGCGCTACAATGTTGCTGGTAGTCGTCTTGCTACTTTGTTGCAGCTTTGCAGGCGTCCTGGAGCAGTCAGCGGTCGATCCTTGGCAGAAGTCGAAGAGGGAAGTGCAGAGGAACTCTGGTGAGCTCTTGCATTCGTTATCTGAAGAATTCCCCAGAGGAGAGACCCTAAATAGCCAGAAAAGGAGGTTTGGCTACCAAGAAAGGAGGATTGGCTACCAAGAGAGGTAAGAACCTATCAAAGGGGGTCTCTGACATCACCTGCTGGCACTGGCCACTCAGAGCATTCCAGTGTGCCCCCAAGTCCAAGAGTCGCGATAGTGTCGGGGGGGCAGGAGCCCAGGAAACCCCGGATGAAGGTGCCAGAAGGCTGCCTCTGGGTGGAAGAAGCTGAAGATTCTGCAGCAACGAAAAAAGCTAGGAACTTCTCCTTTGGATGAAAGATGTCCCACGGCGTGCTGGATGTTGCTGAACTGTTTCCATGCAGAAATACCACAAACAAGCCTTGCTAGCTGCAAAGGTTGCAGTAGAGGTTTTTGGGTGCTGCTGGGGATCAGCCTGCAACACCTCTGTTTCCAAGATGGCAGAGGTCTAGGACACACTGGAGGAGCTCTGGGCACTTCCCCTAGGAGGTACTGGTCAGGGGAGTGGTCACTCCCCTTTCCTTTGTCCAGTTTCGTGCCAGGGCAGGGCTGGGAGATCCATGAACCGGCGTAGACTGGCTTATGCAGAGATGGGCACCGTCTCTGCCCATCAAAGCATTTCCAGAGGCTGGGGTAGGCTACTCCTCTCTAGCCCTTCACACCTATTTCCAAAGGGAGAGGGTGTAACACCCTCTCTCTGAGGAAGTCCTTTGTTCTGCCTTTCTGGACCGGGGCTGCCCTAGACCACAGGAGGGCAGAATCCTGTCTGAGGGATTGGCAGCAGCAGCAGCCACAGTGGAAACTCCGGAAAGGCAGTTTGGCAGTACACACCGGGTTCTGTGCTGGAGACCCGGGGGATCATGGAATTTTCTGGTATTGGGGTGACAATTCTATGATCTTAGACATGTTACATGGCCATGTTCGGAGTTACCATTGTGATGCTACACATAGGTAGTGGACGAAATGCTACATAGGGATTTCCTGGAGATGGGCGTGTGGCAGCAGTGGACCCTGTGGACAGTGAAGATGAGGAGGCAGAGGATGAGGATGAGGACAACAGAAGTGCAATATGTCGTCAATACTTCCAATGACACACAGGTAAGACAGTGTACTTCACATTTAATTGACAGTTTTGTGTTTGACATTGTCACTGGCAGGCTGATTTTCCCACTTCTATGGCCACTCTCTGTACCCTTTGGCATCTCTATTTGCAGATATTTGTGCCCCACTATCGCTCCTGGTGTGTTGACTGCAGCCAACTACAGGTCATTTTCTATGTACACATTACTGTACAGTTGAAGTGCAATGTTTAAACCTTGTTAAACAAATACATACTCAAATCATTTCACATACTCCATACTTGTATTATTTCAAAGGGTGTTTATTTAAGTGCTAAGAAGTAGAGGGGGATGTGCAATGGGCTACGGTGATGGTGGAGGAATGTCCAGGATAGAGTCCAGTCTAGTTGTATCACAGGTGCATTGTCCAATGGGGCATGGGAAGGGGAGCAATGGCAGTTGAAGGTGAACAGGGTGACAGAGTGGGACACAAGGCTGACAATCAGGAGAGGCTTCTGCATGGATCGCAAGGAATGTTTGCAGGGTGATTCTCCTTATGCCGGGGAAAGGGTGCTGGTGGCCTGTTGGGCCTGTCCACTAGCGGCAGCGGAGGTGGAGGGCTGTTCATCAGATTGGCTAGTGTCAGGGGCCCGGTGGTATGCCACTGCCTCCCTCATACTGTTGGCCATGTCTGCCAGCACCCCTGCAATGGTGACCAGGGTGGTGCTGATGTCCTTCAAGTCCTCCCTGATCCCCAGGTACTGTCCCTCCTGCAGCCACATATTCTCCTGCAACTTGTCCAGTATCAGGCCCAGCGTATCCTGGGAATGGTGGTATGCTCCCAGGATCATGGTGGATGCCTCCTGGAGAGTCGGTTCCCTGGGCCTGTCCTCCCCATGTCACACAGCAGTCCTCCCAGATTCCCTGTTGTCCTGTGCCTCTGTCCCCTGAACTGTATGCCCACTGCCACTGACTCCAGGTCCCTGATCCTCCTGTGTTTGTGGGGTGGCCTGGGGTCCCTGTAGTGGTGGACACACTGCTGATTGACGTGTCCTGGGGACAGAGGTATGGGCCCGCAGGCTCTGTGGTGGTGTGTGGCTGTGCCTGGGAAACCGACTGTCCAGAGATCCCTGATGGCCAGGTTGGTCATCCAGATCCAGGCGAGCAGAGCTGCTGTCATCACTGTGGACCTCTTCTGGGGGAGACTGGATGTTGCTGGCAGATTTTCTCCAGTGACATTGGCTGGGGGATCTGTGGGTAAGTAAATGCAGTGTTATTGTTTCTGCGTGTGACATATTGTGCATGGGTGTGTTGCCCTCTATGGTTGTTGTTGCCCTGGCAGATTTGCCTTTATGTGACTTGCTATTTGGTGGCCTAGGTGATTCTCTCCAGTGTGCATGCAGTGGTGACAGGTGTCCCTGCAGGTCTGTGAGGGGTGTCCATGCATTGGTGATGCATGCAGGGCTTGGTATTGGGATGAGTGGGTTATGGTGGTGGGGTATGTGGGTGGTGGAGATGTGATGCGAGTGAGGGTAAGGGATGGGGTTTGTGATGGCATGCAGGTAGGGGGATGATAGTAATGATGAGTTGACTTACCAGAATGCAGTCCTACTCCTATCAGGCACTCAGGATGCAGTATTGCCAAGACTTGCTGCTCCCATGTTGTTAGTTGTGGGGAAGGAGGTGAGGGTCCACCACCAGTCCTCTGTACAGTGAGTTGGTGTCTTGATGCCACGGAACACACCTTCCCCCGTAGGTCATTTCACCTCTTCCTGATGTCATCCCGTGTTCTGGGGTGCTGTCCACAATTCTCCGCCATAGCTCCATCTTCCTGGCAATGGATATCTGCTGCACCTGTGATCCAAATAGCTGTGGCTTCACCCAGATGATTTTCTCCACCATGACCCTTAGCTCCTCCCCAGAGAAACGGGGGTGTTGTTGTGGTGCCATGGGTGTAATGTGAGTGGTGTGGGTGAGGGTGATGTGTTGGGGGGTGTGATGTAAGGTGGGTGGATGGTGTATAGGTGATGGTGTTATGTGGCTCTGATTGTGTGGGTGCTCTTGCTGTAGCTCTCTCTGGTGGAAATTCTTTCTAGTCGTAAAGGGATGTGGGTAGTGTGTGTGTGAGTTTTATAGTCGTGTGGTGTGTATGGTTGTCAGGTGGGTGAGGTTTGAAATGTCCAATTTGGTATTGTTTTGTTTGTGTGTATATTTTGAGTGCAGCGGTATGTAGCGCCAATGGTTTAGCACCATTGAATGTCCGCCTCGGTGATTCGTGGCTCATAATGTGATGGGTGTAGTTCTGTTGGCGTAACGGTGTGGGTTTTGCTACCTCTAGTTTATCACTGACCTTTGGGCTGGCGGACTTGTCTGTGTGGCTGTATAGTGACGGATTGATATGTGTGTGTCATAATATGCTTGGCGGTTACCTGCCGCCGCCGTGGTATGTTGGTGGCAGTCGGCATGGCGGTAAGCGGAACGTACCGCTAATGTCATAATTAGGGCCAGAGTGTAGTGAGTTAGAGTAAAGGGAAAGGAAAGAAAAAGAACTACTTTACCTAACTCTTAGGGGCATATTTATACCCCATTTGTGACAAATTTGCATCAATTTTGTACCATATTTATATTTTGATGTTAGACCAGTCTAACGTCAACATATTGGAGTTTGCACCTTTTTTCAGATGTGTGAACCTACCTTGCGTCAATGAGATGCAAGGTAGGTGTTCCCATCTATAATATAATGGTAACCCCGTAGCCCCATATTTATCCCCCATGCTAAAATGTCACACGGGTGGGAGGAGGGGCTAAACAATGGTGCAAAGCTTGCTTTGCACCATTATTCAATGCCTGGGTCTGATCAAGCGTTAAGGGATCGGTGGACCCATTCCATGGTTAAACACCATGGAATGGGTCTACAGGTGCCCTCCTCAAGCCCCAGAAACACCCCCACCCACACCAGAGGGGCACCAGAGGATGTGGGACCCCATCCCAGGTAAGTAGGGTAAGTATAGGTAAGTATTTTTTTTTTTTTATTAAAGTGCCATCGGGGGCCCAACTTGTGGCCTCCTGCATGGCACACGGTACAATGGCCACGCCCAGGGGACACTGGTCCCCTGTGCTGGCCGTTTGGGTGGTGGGCATGACTCCTGTCTTTTCTAAGACAGGAATCATGTGGTATGGATGGTTTTGCACCAAACCATGACACTAGGCTGGTTAGAGTCATCTTTTTTTACTCTACCAGCCTAACGTCTTTTTTTGGTGCAATATCCCCTTCTCCCATCCCAACCCAGCTAATGTCATTTTTTTATGCTAAACTACCCTTTGCACCGGCTTGCGCCATTCCACAAATATGGAGCCCCGCTGGTGCTCAGGAATGCTGCAAGCGCGTCCTAAACTTTTTGGTGCACAACTGCTTTAGTGTAGTTTTGCACCAAAAAGTATAAATATGCACCTTAGTCTTCTTAGAAAAAAAGTGAAAAGACTAAGGGCCTGATTCTAACTTTGGAGGACGGTGTTAAACCGTCCCAAAAGTGGCGGATATACCACCTACCGTATTACGAGTCCATTATATCCTATGGAACTCGTAATACGGTAGGTGGTATATCCGCCACTTTTGGGACGGTTTAACACCGTCCTCCAAAGTTAGAATCAGGCCCTAAGTATACTTTTATATAGCTCTAGGTATAGAGTACCCTTTCCTGTGGAATCACCAGTGACAGAGTCATAAGGCAATTGCAAGTACTTTTCCCACCACTGCACCACCAATGTAGGAGGCTGGCCTGGTTTGTAGTGGGTACCAAAGGTACTTACACCTTATACCCGGTCCAATTATCCTTTATTAGTGAAATATAATCAGTGTCTAGCAGCAAGGCTGTCTAGGGGTAGCTGTAGCTGAGTAGCCAAGGCTGATCTAGGAGACATGCAAAGCTCTTGAAATAGCACTGTAGTCACACTGCACTCACACACATGAATGAAAATACTCAGTGTTACAAAATAAATGTACTTTATTATTAGTGACTGTGAGAGGAGGCCTCTTTTTGCATGGTTAGCCCCCACTTTTTGCCTCCTGATGTTGATGTGTTCTATCAATTGGTAGTGCCCAGGGCCCCTGCTAAACGGGTTCCCTGGGGCAGAGCTCTTTCCCTAAATCTGTTGCGATGCTTGGCACAATTGAGTACACTCTTAAATACCCCCGTAAGTCCCTAGTAAATGGGTACCCCAGTACCCAGGGAAGGAGATATTACGAGTAGAACCCTGAGGGCAGCAGCTTGCCGCCACCCCCAGAGGTCCTGGACCCAGATGCGCACAGCACTGCCATTGCAGGCTGCGTTTACTGGGGCAAACCTAAAAAGACAAACTCAACATGGCACCCCGTCTGTGTGCCTTGTCCACCCTACACTGCATATATTATGGATAAGACACCCTTCTGGCAGGTCTTCCAGTCCTAAGGCAGGGTGCATCATACTGTATGTGAGGGCATAGCTGCATGAGCAATATGCCCCCACTGTGTCCTTGCCAAACCTAGGACATAGTGGGTGCCATTATTGGATCCCTAAATGTTTCCCAGAATTGCTGGAAACTTTAGATTTTGCAGCTTTTAGATTTTACCTTCTTTCTGGTGATATAATTTGGTTGCTTTTTACTGGAACCCCGGCTTAGCTTTTACTGCTACTGGTCTGCTGTGCGCCTCGAGGTTTGGGCCTGTTAGAGCCCACCTCCTTTTCGGCACTTAGCGGGCAGACATTTTGGGAAGAATTTCGGGTCAGCAGGCTAGTTGCCAGCTGACGCTATAGTTTCCGGTGGTTAGTCACTACTTATGTGCACGCTGAAGCCAAAGGCAAGCCCGTCTGTGCCCGTCCACGTCCAGAAGAGGCCGGGGGCCGGTCACTATACCTCTAAATACTGTAAGACCTATCTCAAACAGGATTTATTATCTTTACATAAAGTCCCTTACAATCAGGGCTGCAGGCAACTAGACCTTGCAGTAGATATGAGTGTTGCTTGCAATTATTGTCATTGGATGTCTTCGCCCCGCCTGGAAGAAGGTGTTATTTTAGACTTAAATAGTAATGAGAAGCCCAGCAAGCCTAGTATGACATGGGGTTTAATTAATGCCCGTTCTTTGAAATCAATGAATTGATTAAGTCTGCTAAACTTGATTGCCCTTTCATTACGGAAACTTGGACCAGAGCTGACTCTGACCCTGATTTTTTAATTGCATCACCCCCAGGTTACTCTTTTGTTTGACACAATAGAGAAGAAAAGAGGGGAGGGGGAATAGCCATCATTTTTAAAAATTATTTATGTTGTTCACTAATGGATCTTAAGGGTAGCCTTCAGATATCTGAAGGGTCTTATTTTAAAATGAAAATTCAGAATAGTCTGGTCATTGAAGGACTACTTCTCTATTGACCGCCGGGCCCCAAGAATGCTTTTTTGGCGGCTTGGCCTTCCTTGCTGGAACCACTTCTTCTAGCTAAGAATGCTCTGGTATTAGGTGACTTCAACCTACACTTAGATGATTTATCCGACCCTGCCTTGGTGGACTTTACCAGCTATATTCAGAGCTTGGACTGGCATTTGGGAGATATTGCTCCCTCGCATACAGCTGGCCACATGTTGGATGCCATCTTTACAAGATCGGGAAGATCTCCAGAAATAGTAATAGGGAGGTAGACTGGTCAGACCACTTTTTATTATCTTTTAAGTTATCTTGGCTGCCCCTTGCACCTAAATTGCCTCCTAGTACCGCCCAAAAAAGACCATGGCACAAAATCAACAAGTCCAATTTTCCTCAGGCCCAGGAAACTAGCTGGGACCAGGCGAAGTTAGTAGGAGGCTCACACCTTGAGATTTTTGACCAGGGTTTGAAAAGGGCAATTGATGGGTTGGCTCCTCTATCTATGACAACTTCTAAAGCCAGACGTGTTCAATCGGTACCCTGGTATTCAGAAGAGTTGAAGAAGAGTTGAAAGACTTACAAAGAACTTATCGCAGGCAGGTCTGGAAATGGCTATTAAATAAAACCCTTGAAGATAGAGGAAAACTCAGGGAAGTCCTTGGGAAGTATAAAGTAACCATTAAGTTAGCGAAATCCTCACACTTTTCTAAAGTAATTAGAGGGGCTTTGAACTCCTATAAAGAACTGTTTAATACAGTTTGTGCCCTGACGTCTTCTACGACAAGACTCTCGCCGTTAGGAAACTTTCCTCAATACTGTCAATCAGTGGCGGATTTTTTTAATAATAAAATTACCAACCTGATGACGGATTTCAGTCCCTCCCCCCTTAACTTAGAGGATGAACCCCTCTCATGTTATGCAGAGGCAGTGAATTCGCTGAATTGCTTTTGATCCCTTTCTGCCCAAAAAATACTTGATTTTCTCATGGCAGTGAAATCAGGCTCTCCTACGGATCTTTGTCCGCCTCGTATTTTAAAATTAGCCCCTATGTTGGTGGCCGATGCTTTGGAGCCAGTGTTTGCAGAAATTCTTCAGGAAGGGAATTTCCTGGCGGTCTGGAAACAGGCCACAGTGATTCCTCTCACTAAAAAACAGGGAAAGGATGCTGCTGACCTTTCAAATCTTCGCCCGATCTCGCTACTGCCGTGCCTGGGCAAAATGTTAGAAAAATATCTAAATTGTGAGTTATCTGCCTTTCTTCAAGAGAATGGCAAACTGGACCCGTCACAGCACGGCTTTCGCGGTGCTCACAGCACGGAAACAGCATTAATCTCTACTTCCGATATTATTCGCCGAAGAGGCGATTTGGGAGAGGGTATGATTCTGGTCCTGTTGGACTTGTCAGCAGCTTTTGACACTATTTCTCCTACCATCCTGCTTAATCGTTTGTCCCAGGTCGGAGTGAGAGGGAAGACCTGGAAGTTACTCTGCTCCTTCCTCACGGAGAGAACAATCACGGTGGCTTGTGGAGACCACCGGGCCTCCCCTTTTCATCTGCCGTGTGGAGTTCCGTAGGGGTCCTCCCTCAGCCCAACGCTTTTTAATGTATACATGGCGCCCCTGGTGAGCCTGGATCGCTCTTTCGGCTTCCAGATTGTCTCCTACGCAGATGACACGCAGGTGATTGTGCCAGTTTCGCCTAATTGGGAGGACACAAAGGAGAAATTCCAATTTGGCATGACAGCAATTAACAGTTGGATGGCCAGCGATTGGCTAAAACTTAACGGGGACAAGACGGTGATTATATGTTTTGGGAGCAAAGTTCCCCTTGGGATAATAGTTGGCGGCCTCTAGCTTTTGGGGATGTCCGTCTCCTGTGCCCTTCATTAAAAACCTAGGCATTATTTTTGACGACACCCTCTCTTTTTAACTACAGATTAATCATATAGTCAAGATCTGTTTTTGGATATTAAAAACTCTTTAACATTTTTTACAACTTTTAGAGGATGATTTAAGGCGGCCGGTTGTGCTGGCATTAGTAACCTCAAGACTTGACTACTGCAACGCGTTGCTGCTCAATGCGAATAAATCATCCTTAGACAAATTACCGTCTATTCAGAATACGGCAGCACGCCTAACTTTGAATCTCCCTCAGTCTATATCTGCTAGCAGATGTTTGACATCCCTCCATTGGTTACCGATTAAGAAGAGGATTATTTTTAAAACACTTTGGGGCTGATTCTAACCCCGGCGGTCTTCGACCACCGGGGCGAGGGTCGGCGGGAGCACCGCCGACAGGCCGGCGGTGCCCCGCAGGGCATTCTGACCGCGGCGCTTTGGCCGCGGTCAGAAAGGGTAAACCGGCGGTCTCCCGCCGGTTTACCGCTGCCCTCAGAATCCCCCATGGCGGCGCAGCTTGCTGCGCCGCCATGGGGGATTCTGACCCCCCCTACCGCCATCCTGTTCATGGCGGGAAAGCCGCCATGAACAGGATGGCGGTAGGGGGGGTCGCGGGGCCCCTGGGGGCCCCTGCCGTGCCCATGCCAATGGCATGGGCACGGCAGGGGCCCCCGTAAGAGGGCCCCGCAAGGTATTTCAGTGTCTGCCTTGCAGACACTGAAATACGCGACGGGTGCTACTGCACCCGTCGCACCTTCCCACTCCGCCGGCTCGATTACGAGCCGGCATCCTCGTGGGAAGGGAGTTTTTCCCTGGGCTGGCGGCGGTCTTTTGGAGACCGCCCGCCAGCCCAGGGAAAAACTCATAATACCCTCCGCGGTCTTCCAACCGCGGAGCGGTATTATGGGGGCGGAATTCTGGCGGGCGGCCTCCGCCGCCCGCCAGAATTAGAATCACCCCCTTTGTCTTACAAAGCTGTACAGTCGGAGGGTTGTGACTATTTGAAGTCCACTCTGCAATTTTATCTACCAACGAGACATTTGAGATCCTCCTTTAAATATATGATCAAGGTGTCTTCCTGTAACAAGGCTAGGTGGGGAGACCGTGCTTTTACGGTGGAAGCGGCTAGGCTCTGGAATGCAGTGCCTCTTACGCTTCGTCAAATGGGAACTCATTTTTCCTTCAGGAAAAGCCTTAAAACCTGGCTTTTTGTAAATTAGGTAGTCTTGTGGGTGGCTTGTGCTCTTTCCCTCTGTCCTCGGTTTGTTCAGCGCTTCAATGCTTTTGCCGGAATGCGCTTTATAAATGAACCAATACAATACAATTGAATACCTAGGGGGTCATCTTAGAGGTGCCCCCTTCAAAAGCTAGCCCTAGCTGGCAGAGTTGCTGACTGGTTTCATCTAACCTGCCACTCCAGACATCCAATCTACAAACCTGGGGGAGAGCCGTGGCTCTGGTTTGTAAAACAATGACCTTCCTGGGAGGAAGAGCTAACATCCCCTCCCTCAGGAATGTGCAAACCCTTGTGGTGAGCTTCAAAGGGCTACAGCCCCTGAAACTCGAGCTTCCAGGCCTGCTGCTAGCAGCAGAGGTCTTCCCCCCTTGCAAGCCCCCACTTTGGGCGGGAGCTAGGGCGAGAAACCAGACAAAGGGCAGGGGGAGTAGCTTCACTGAGCATGCACCACCCCTTAGGGTTTGCATGCAAAGTGGACCCCCTGATTCAGTTCTATCCATCTTGGCATGGCAGAAAACAGCAAATAAGGTTTGGGGAAGTGACCTATCTCACAGGAAGTGGTCACTGTGGTGGGTCTAGCCACCCAAGCGTGGACACCTTCAGGTTCCCCCTAAAACGCCCACTAAATTCAGTATTTAGTGGGCTCCACTGGACCAATATTTTAGATTTCAAACAGATTTGAAAAGGATCCCAAGAAGAAAAGAAGACCAGCACCAAAGAACCCGCCAGGAGGAGAGCAGAGGACCTGCAACACCAGAGAAGGCACCAAGACCCCTGCTTGCTGCATCCGAGTCCCGACAATCGCGACTACGGAAGAGCTGAATACTGGACTGACTCCAAGAAACCCAGGGGACCTCCAGGCTTCAAGGATACCCCAGATCCCCCTCCTGAGTGGAGGCACCACTCAATAGAAGCAAGAAACCTGCAAAGGACCAAAAACTAGTGATGGTCACTTAACTGAATTGTCGATATCTCCGCGACCGGAAGTCACAGCTGGACCCGACGACACACCGACAACTGCCCGGAAGTGCCCCACAACTGTGCCAAGATTGATGGCACTGCACCCTTCAGTGGCCGAGATACCACAATACCCTGGCTACTGGTCAGCTGACATCAGACCAAGAGAAAACCAGCTCCCCCAGAGCTGAAAAAGGATCAGGAGGAAGCCCCAGTTGAGGGACTTCAGGAACACCCCAGACCTCCAACCAGAGCACCCCATTGTCCTGTAAGCCGCCCACAAAGAGATTCACCGCCAGCTCCAGTGGACTCTGTTGCGCTCAGCATCCAAAACCTCCAAAACACCCTGCACCTGGCCGCCCTGGGCCTTGCATCACACAATCTGCTGTGTGCCCCAGGTCCCCAACCCCTTGCGACCTCATCAGCCCAAGGGGACCCCAAGGCACCACCTTTAAATCTGAAAATCAGCTCCTTCTCCAAGTGGCCCCTCCAGGTGGCCCTGTGCCTGTGCCAAGAACCACTCTAATGCTGCTCCTGCCGGAACTGGGAGCTGCCCCAGACTCTCCAGCTGGCACAGTGTGCCCACCGACTGCTGCGACCACCCTGTAAAAGAAGAGAGTGGTAACTCAACCGTGTGATTTTTAATGCATTTTTAGAACTGATTGCCTATTGATTCATATGGTGCGTAATTACGCACAGAAAGACTTAGGGCCAGATTTATACTTTTTGACGCAAACCTGTGTTAGCGCAGGTTTGCGCCAAAATGTATAGTGCCGGCTAGTGCCATTCCATGATGTCGGCCAGGTGCCATATTTATGGAATGGCGCTAGCCGGCGCTAAGGCCTTGTTGGCATCCTTGGAAAGGACGCTAACAGGACCAGGGAGGCGTAGGGGGAACCGGGGCTTATGTGCCAAATTATGGCACTACACTGTTTAGAGGCAAAAAAATTGCCTCTAATCAGTGTAGCGCAATTTTCTGGTGCACAACCCCCATGGACATGGCTCCTGTCTTAGTAAAGATAGGAGCCATGCCCACCACCCCAATGGTCATGGCCAGGGGACAAATGTCCCCTGAGCATGGCTGTTGGGGCCAACGCTGTGCAGGAGGCCCAAAGCCAGGGCCCGAGCGGGGTTGGGAAAAAATATATAGTCACTGGACTTACCTGGGATAGGTCCCCCATCCTTAGGTGTCTTCCTGGTGTGGGTGGGGGCGGATGGGGCTGTCCTTTCATGGAAATCTGCCTACAGGTCCCCTTACACCTGCCCAGACCCAGTCGTTAAATAATGGCAAGCTTAGCACCATTATTTAAGGCCACCATCCCCCGTGATGGATTTTAGAACGGAAGGATAAATATGGTGCGAAGACCATATTGTCCTTTTCAGGACTGGAATGCCTACCTTGCATCACATTGATGCAAAGTAGGTTTTCCCCTCCAGAAAACAACGAAAACTCCATTACTTTGGTGCTAGACGTGTCTAGTGCCAAAGTATAAATATGGAGTTAGGTTTACGCTGAATTAGCGTAGAAAAATTATGCTAATTCAGTGCAAACGAGTATAAATATGTGCCTAACTTTGCTAAAACTTTAAAAACAAACAACTTAAAAAATACTTAACATATCCTAAAGATTTTGGTCTTAAAAATTATATATTGCATGATTGGATTTTTGAGTACAGCAAATACTTAGCACATCTCCTCGATTAGCCTAACTGCTCACCCAGCTACCTTAAAAATTAGAGCATTAGGTGGTCTGATTTTTACCTCTGGAAACCAACGTGTGGTTGCCTGAACCCTCTGCATAGTGTGTTTGGTTTTTCACACTGCATAGAGGGCCAGCCTCCAACAGTAACACGATGCCAAAAATACCTTAGAAACTATATTCCGTTCTGAGGTAAGTAATAAACACAGAAGATACACTAAAATGCAGACATAGCTGTAAAACAGTTAGAAAACAGTGAAAATAGTGAAAATCACAGTAGGTTGCAATGGGCCCACGGGGGAATACAAACCATATACTAATATAGTGGAATGCGAAAGTCGGTTTCCCCCTGGGCAAGCGTAGTGTGTAGATGGGTGCTGGGAAAGTAGGAAAACACCAAAGGTAAGTAATAGAACCTACCCCAGAGCCCAGGAAAACATGAGTAAATCACAGTAAGTTTCCTGGAACACACAAGAACACGTGATAGAAGGTTATGCAAGAACCAGAAAAGACTGCAAGACACCAATGGTGGATTCCTGGACCTGAAGACCTGTGGAAGAAGAGGACCAAGTCCAAGAAGCAATGGAGAGTACAGGGAGAACAGGAGCCCCTGCTAACCTGGATGAAGGTGCAAAAGAACCACAGGTGGAGAAGAACAGTCAGTACTTCACCCAAGAAGATGGATGCGGGTTCCTGGTTGGTGCAGATGATGTCCCACAATTGGCATATTAAATTTACTTATATGTCCTCAGTACCCAGGGCCTGTACATTGAATGTTACTAGTGGGCCTGCAGCACTGATTGTGCAGCTCAGACCTGCCATGGCAGAGCTTTTCTCTGAAGTTTACACTGCCATTTCGACCTGGCAAGATAAACTTCTTGCAGGCCAAACCATCCCTATTTATATATATGTCACCTTTAAGGAAGGCCCTTGATAACCCAGAGGCCAGGGTGCAATGTATCTAAAAGGCAGGGCATGTACTTTTTAAGGTTTACATGCCCTAGTTGCGAAAACTCCCAAATTAGTTTTTCACTACTACCTGGCTTATCTCTTCCGTAGGATAATATTAGAATTGCCAAATACATTTGGCAAGTGTAATTTCCAATTGTGAAGAGGTAGACTTTTAAGATTTGGGGGGTGATTCTGACCTCGGCGGTAAAATGCCCTTACCGCCGGTCAGAAGACCGCCATAACACCGCCGCGGCCGCGGTCAACCGCCACGGTCATTCTGACCCATAACGGCCAAACCTCCAAAAATCCGTCCTCCACTGCAGCCCGCCACATCGGCGGGCAGCGATAAACTGGAGATGACCAAACCTCCACCGTCACGCCAACAGAAATACGCCCATGCCATTACGACCCACGAATCCACACGGCGGTCATTCAAACGCGGTATTCCATTGGCGCTACACACCGCCGCGGTCAGAATACACACACATCACCAAAACACAGCCACATTGGACAATTTGAAAAACACACACCTGATACACATACACACACCACTCCCACACAATCAACCAACTATAAAACACACACCCACATCACCCACAAACCCCTGCGACCCCAAATACTGAGAGAAGGAGAGAGAGACACAGCAGACAATCCAAAGGAAGACACACTGAGGCACACTACACCATCACACACACCACATAGTAGCACAAAGCACCACTCACCAACACACTCCTCATCACATACACCACCCCACACCTCACCCACACCACCCCATGGCACCCCAAAGGCATCCACGATTTTCGGACCAAGAACTCCGGGTCATGGTGGAGGAAATCCTAAGAGTGGAACCCCAGCTCTTCGGCTCGCAGGTGCAGCACACCAGTATAGCCAGGAAGGCGGAGCTATGGCAGCGGATCGTGGACAGGGTCAACGCGGTGGGACAGCATCCCAGGAATAGGGAGGACATCCGCAAAAGATGGAACGACCTACGGGGGAAGGTCCGGTCGATGGTCTCGAGGCACAACATCGCGGTCCAGAAGACTGGCGGCGGACCCCCACCCACCCCTCCCGAATTTACATCGTGGGAACAAGACGTCTTGACCATCCTGCATCCTCAGGGCCTCGCAGGAGTAGCCGGAGGAATGGACTCTGGTAAGTCCCATCTCAACTACTATATCCCCCACACCCCACCAGCATGCCAACCCACACCCCCACCCTCACCCCCAACCCCCCAGCACACATCCTTCCTGACAATGTCTCACCAGCACAACCCACCCATCCCAACACCAACTCCTGCATGCCAACACAAACCATGGGCACCCATCACCTAAGCATGACCACTGCACTAACCCCTCCCCCCCACTAAATACCCTCACAACACCTCCCTCCAGGGAATGCCTGCACTGGGGGACAAGGGCACCCACAACACGCATGCTATTGCACACACAGAAACAATAACCAAACTCTCTTACCCCATGCAGGACCCGAACGACAACACACCAGCCAGGAGGGTCCAGAAGTGTCCATCCCACCACCGGAACAGGCCCACACTGAGGATAGCAGCTCTGTCGACAGTGAACCTGATGACCAGCCCGGACCATCGGGGACCTCTGGGAAGTCGGTTCCCCTCACCCAGACACAGGCCACACCAGACCCGACCCCCTCTGCCGACACCAGCACAGCTCCCACCCAGCGGGCCCATGCCTCTGTCTCTAGGACAGCTCAATCAGCGGTGTGTCTGCCACTACAGGGCACCCAGGCTAACCCGACACCCCAACAACAACAGGGACCTGGGGGCAGTGGGAGCGGGCACACCGGCCAGGTGACAGAGGCCGGGGGAAACCGGGCAGCTCGGAGGGCTGCTGTGCGACAGGGGGGGGAGGAGAGGCCCAGGGAACCCACTCTCCAAGAGGCCCTCACCACCCTCATGGGGGCCTACCACCACTCCCAAGAAACGATGGCGACGGTACTGGCCAGGTTCACTGAGATCCAGGCACAGCAGGAGGAACGCTACATGGGCTTCAGGGAGGAGCTGAGAATCATCGGGACCGCAATGGGGACCATCGTCCTGGCCCTCCACAGGATAGAGGACGCGTTGCGGGACCATGGTGCACCACACAGGGCCCCTGTCACTAGGCCGGACCAGGAACAGCCTACCACCTCCGCCGGCGCTAGTGGACAGGAGGTCCCAACACCTCGACAGCCCCCCAGAACCCCACCTCCTGCTGAAGAACAACCACCCCGTAAGAGGAGCCTGAGACCAAAGAAAAAGACAGAGTAGGATGTCAAGACCCCCGCCAGCAGGACATACCCCCTCAAGTCTTCCCACTGTCCCACATTGCCACCCTGTCCAACCATGAACTGCCGATGCTCCATCCTTCCACAGGCAAAAGAACAATGCACCTGTGAGACTGAGAACTGGACTCTGCCATGGATATTCCTCCACCCCCACCCATCACCCTTAGAATCACATGTACCGGTATCTAGCACTGTAAATAAATCACTTTTTGCACACAAACCTGTTTTGAGTCATGCTGTATTATTAACAAAGGGATAACATATTACTGTTCAATTTCTGTCCTGTCAATTAGTCATGACAACATACCAATGTCAATACGCTGTATTTCATGGGCGAACCAAGCAGAAGTCAGGTACTGAGTCAGACAGCACTGAGAAGGGAAGGGAAAGGCATAAATTAATAAAAAACATCTGTGGGGAACTACAGAAAGTATAGATGCAGGAGGCTAGAAGCAATTGTGAAATGGCGTGGGTGATTCTTACCTGGGTGTTACTGGAAATACTGTTGTATCACTCTGTCCCTATTGTCTGTGTCGTCCTCAGAGTCTTCCTCCTCTTCACTCTCCACAGGCTCCACGGCTTCTACAACACCACCATCTGGACCATCCTCCTGCAGGAAAGGCACCTGGCGTCGCAAAGCCAGGTTGTGAAGCATACAGCACGCCACGATGATATGGCACACCTTCTTTGGTGAGTACATTAGGGATCCACCAGTCATATGCAGGCACCTAAACCTGGCCTTCAGGAGGCCAAAGGTTCGCTCAATCACCCTCCTTGTACGCCCATGGGCCTCATTGTAGCGTTCCTCTGCCCTTGTCCGGGGATTCCTTACTGGGGTCAGTAGCCACGGCAGGTTGGGGTAACCAGAGTCACCTATTAGCCACACACGTTGTCTCTGTAGCTGCTCCATCACATAGGGGATGCTGCTATTTCGCATCACATACGCGTCATGCACTGACCCTGGGAACTTGGCATTTACATGGGAGATGTACTGGTCAGCCAAACAGACCACCTGGACATTCATCGAATGATAATTCTTTCTGTTTCGGTACACCTGCTCATCGTCTTTTGGGGGTACCAAAGCCACATGGGTCCCATCAATGGCACCAATGATGTTGGGGATATGTCCAAGGGCATAGAAATCACCCTTCACTGTGGGCAAGTCACCCTCCTCGGGCAAAATGATGTAGCTCCGCATGAGTTTCATCAGGGCAGACAACACTCTGCTCAAAATCTTTGAAAACATAGGCTGAGACATTCCAGATGACATGGCCACTGTGGTCTGGAATGACCCACTGGCCAAAAAATGGAGGACTGACAAAACCTGCACCAGAGGGGGAATCCCTGTGGGTTGGCGGATGGGGGACATCAGGGCTGGCTCCAGCTGGGCACACAGTTCATGGACAGTGGCACGGTCAAGTCGGTATCGAAGGATTATATGGCGTTCTTCCATTGTCGACAGGTCCACCAGCGGTCGGTACACGCGAGGATTCCTCCTTCTCATCCCAAGTCCCAGCGGACGGTGCCTAGGAAGGACAACATGGAGCACAGAGTCAGCCAAACCACAGGTACATACAGACAGCTTGCACAGTTAAAGAATGGCAATGGGTTGAAAGGCGTGTATGTGTGGCAATGCAAGGCCTAGGCCTGTGTGTCGCAGTCAAAATTAAGCCATGTGGGCCCTTGAAATGGCGGCTGCCTGACCTGTGAAGTGGGACAATGGGATGTGAGGTCACTGCGCTGGCGGGGCACACCGTGGCGGTAGGCGGTCGAAGACCGCGGCGCAAAGCCGCATTGGTTAACATTGAAGCCTATGGGTTTCAGGAGCCAATAACGAAGTGCGCCGGCGGTCGCGGTACGCAACGCAGCGGTACGCACCGCCGCGGACGTGACCGCCATTTTCTATCTGCTTAATCACTCGAGACCTGATCATCCACAGGAGAGGACCTATACTGCAAGTGCTGCTGTGACCTCGGTCTGGAAGATACAATGGCTGCTGTGACTGGGGAAAGGGCCCCTGCCTTCACGTCTGAAGAATTGGACAAGCTCGTGGATGGGGTCCTCCCCCAGTATGCGCTACTCTACGGTCCTCCAGACCAACAAGTGAGTACCCCGGGTGCTAATGGAATGGGCTATGCCTGTGTGGATTGGGGTGGATGTAAGTTGGTGGGGTGGGGTGGGGGGCGAATGAGGAGTGCAACGCCCGACAGATGAGAGCATGTGCCATATGGCAAAGTGGGTGGGGGGGGCAATTACATCTAACATGCAGGCCATTGATGATTTCCTCCTTTCCACCCTGTACATGTCTAATATGTCAGCGCCCATCAGAAGATCGATATTTGGCGTGCCATCGCCAAGGAAGTCTGGACCTTGGGGGTCCACAACAGACGGGGCACCCACTGCCGCAAGAGGTGGGAGGACATCCGCCGCGGAACAAGGAAGACCGCAGAAACACTGCTGGGGATGGCCTCCCAACCTAGGAGGGGTGCCAGTCGCACCATGACCCCCCTGATGTCCCGGATCCTGGCGGTGGCCTACCCTGAATTGGATGGGCGCTTTAAGACATCACAGCAGACACAAGGGGGTGAGTATCAGCACATTCTCCTAGCTTTCTGCGCAGTGGAGGCGTCTGGGTGGGGGAGGAGGGCTGTGGGTGACATTAGGCCAGGGCGCTTTCTGTAGTGTAGTCCTCTCCCTTAGGCATGGCCCTGTGCCCCCGGCCCCCACCTCTGTAGGGTGACAAGTACAGTCATTGAAGGTCCAGCATCTCCCATGTGCGCGTTTGACGTCTCTTGGCCTGTTGTCTTAGTCAGTAGTACTGAGTAGTGTACCCCGAATGCGCGGCTTAGTGCATTAGGCACCTGTGTCTGTCCTCTCCGCCAACGGTGTTGACATTGCATGCACTCAACCTGGTCTTCTTTTTTCTCCCCCCACCCTTTCTCTTCATCTTCTTGTGCATGTGTGCATTAGCATCATCAGGCGGAGGAGATATGGCATTGGAGCACGAGGGAGCTGCAGGACACAAGGCCCCGGTGGGCCCAGGAACAGACACCGAGGGCACCAGTGATCCAGAGGGCGAGGGGAGCACCACGACGGGGACCGCTGGTGAGAGCAGCAAAAGCGACACGTCCTCGGATGGGAGCTCCCTAGGGGTGGCGGCAACATCCGTGCCCCCCGCCTCTACAGGTACAGCCACCACCCAGCGCACCAGCCCTGCCCTCCCAGCAGCCCCTCAGTCTTCGCTCCGTGCCGCTTCGCCCAGGAAGGCGCGCGTCTCCTTCGCCCCAGGCACCTCAGCCCCTGCCCCTGTTGCCCCTGCTGCCCTCAGTGCGGAGCTCATTGACCTGGTAAGGACGCTCATTGTTGGGCAGACGACCCTTCTGAATGCCATCCAGGGTGTGCAAAGGGAGGTGCAACAGAGCAATGCGTACCTGGAGGGCATTCATTCGGGTCAGGCTGCCCATCAACGAGCGTTCACTGCTCTGGCCTCAGCACTGACGGCAGCCATTGTCCCTGTTTCCAGCCTCCCTCTTCTGACTGCCTCCAGCCTGTCTCTGTCTCCTGTTCCTCAGCCTATCCCATCCACACCATCAGACCAGCCTGCACACACCTCAACACCCAAGAGCAGCTCATCCAAACACAAGCACCACAGATCCCGCAAACACTCACCCGAGCAACACCCAGATGCAGACATGCCAACAGCCACTGCCACCCCTGTGTCCCCCTCCTCCTCGTCTCCCTCCTCCCTCCCTGTGACGTCTACACTCACACCTGCATGCACCCCCACATCAGCCAGTGCTTCCATCACCACCTCACCCTCCAGTACAGTCCACACTCGTGCAGTCACCACCCCCACTGCCATGTACACGTCCCCTGTGTCCTCTCCCACTGTGTCTGTCACCCCCTCTTCCAAGACACACAAACGCAGGCAGCCACCCACCCAACAGCCATCCACCTCACGACAGCCTACAGCACCAGCACCTTCACCCAATGACAGCACACCTGAACAGGGCCCCGCCGTGGAGATAGGCACCGCTGAACAGGGCCCGCGGTGCAGAAGAGCACCGCTCAACAGGGCCCCGCCGTGGAGATAGGCACCGCTGAACAGGGCCCGCGGTGCAGAAGAGCACCGCTGAACAGGGCCCCGCCGTCTCAAGCACCGCTCCGCTGGGCCCTTCCTCTCAAGCACCGCTCCGCTGGGCCCTTCCTCTCAAGCACCACTCCGCTGGGCCCTTCCTCTCAAGCACCGCTCCGCTGGGCCCCGCCGTCTCAAGCACCGCTCCACTGGGCCCCTCCTCTCAAGCACCGCTCCGCTGGGCCCCGCCATCTCAAGCACCGCTCCGCTGGGCCCTTCCTCTCAAGCACCGCTCCGCTGGGCCCGCCGTCTCAAGCACCGCTCCGCTGGGCCCTGCCGTCTCAAGCACCGCTCCGCTGGGCCCTTCCTCTCAAGCACCGCTCCGCTGGGCCCTTCCTCTCAAGCACCGCTCCGCTGGGCCCTTCCTCTCAAGCACCGCTCCGCTGGGCCCCGCCGTCTCAAGCACCGCTCCGCTGGGCCCCGCCGTCTCAAGCACCGCTCCGCTGGGCCCTTCCTCTCAAGCACCGCTCCGCTGGGCCCCGCCGTCTCAAGCACCGCTCCGCTGGGCCCCGCCGTCTCAAGCACCGCTCCGCTGGGCCCTTCCTCTCAAGCACCGCTCCACTGGGTCCCGCCGTCTCAAGCACCGCTCCGCTGGGCCCCGCCGTCTAAAGCACCGCTCCGCTGGGCCCTTCCTCTCAAGCACCGCTCCGCTGGGCCCTTCCTCTCAAGCACCGCTCCGCTGGGCCCTTCCTCTCAAGCACCGCTCCGCTGGGCCCCACCGTCTCAAGCACCGCTCCGCTGGGCCCCGCCGTCTCAAGCACCGTTGATGGTTCATTGTGCCCACCATGCCTCCTCCTTGACCAGTGGAGACTGTCATCCACATGATGGACTGTGGCTTTGCACTCCCCAGGATGGTCCAGTGGGCAATCCACCCACTGCAGAGACTTGAGAGACTGTGGCTTTGCACTCCCCAGGATGGCACAGTGGGCAGCCCACCAACTGTAGAGACATTGAGAGACTGTGGCTTTGCACTCCCCAGGATGGCACAGTGGGCAGCCCACCCACTGTAGAGACATTGAGAGACTGTGGCTTTGCACTCCCCAGGTTGGTCCAGTGGGCAGGCCACACACTGTAGAGACATTGAGAGACTGTGGCTTTGCACTCCCCAGGATGGTCCAGTGGGCAATCCACCCACTGCAGAGACTTGAGAGACTGTGGCTTTGCACTCCCCAGGATGGCACAGTGGGCAGCCCACCAACTGTAGAGACATTGAGAGACTGTGGCTTTGCACTCCCCAGGATTGAACAGTGGGCAGGCCACCCACTGTAGAGACATTGAGAGACTGTGGCTTTGCACTCCCCAGGATTGAACAGTGGGCAGCCCACCCACTGTAGAGACATTGAGAGACTGTGGCTTTGCACTCCCCAGGATTGAAAGGTGGGCATGGTGGCTCCTCGTGGATCTGGCGTCGTGGACTCATGTGGCTGTGGTGCCCCCCCCTTCCCTTCCCCCTGAGGTGCCTGTAGTTTTTACATCTGATGCCCCTGCAGTGTTCTCTCCAAAGGACTCAGGTCTCCTGTGTGGGCTTTGCCCTTGTTTCTCAAGACTTTGGCCCACGGACATGCTGAATTGGTAGGATGTGCAGGACTTGGTACTTCAGTCATACACTGATGTGTATGTCATTAGTTTTGTTGTGGATATCTTTCATGGTTGTACGCTAATTTTCTGGAGTTTTTTGGTACATAAATATTTATTCCAAATATGATTATGTCCTAGCATTTTTCAGGGGTGTTTGGGTGGTGTCACTGTGACTTGGTGCTCTGCATTGGTGAGTACATGATTGGGGGGGGGGGGGGTCGCATATGTGTGTGCCCGTAACCTTTCGTCCTCCCCCTCCCGTGTGTCGTAGGTGCAGTACTCACCGTTGTCGTCTGCGCCGGACTTCGTACTCGTGGTAGATGAGAAGGTAGACGAGAGCAGGTATGATGTTCAATTCGGGTTCCATGCTGTCCTCCGTCCTCGTGGAGTGCGTAGAGGTGAGCGTTTTCCCGTTCGTAGTCTGTTTCCGCCGTGTTTTTATCGGCGGTGCTCCCGCCCCGGAAAAGGTGGCGGATTGGTGAGTTATGATAGTGTGGGCGGTACATTGTCTGCCGCCTGCCTGTTGGCGGTGACCGCCGCGCTGTTTGTCTGTACCGCCGCGGCGGTCGGAGTGTTAAGTTGGCGGGCTGTGTTGGCGGTTCCCGCCAGGGTCAGAATTCCATTTTTTGGACCGCCAGCCTGTTGGCGGGTTGGCCGCCGCTTTAACACCGACCGCCAGGGTTAGAATCACCCCCTGGGTGTCTCTAGGCTCTCAAATTAAAATCACAACATGTGGTAAAGTCTGATTTTAAATTGCAGATTTGAAAATGCCACTTGAATGTCATCAGCAAAAGAACCTGTTTTCCCATGCCCCAGCCTTCAATTTTTGTATGCAGTCACCCCTTTACGTATGCCTTGGACAACACATAGGGCAGGGTTCATTGTGTTTGATGAAGCAGAAAATGAAGGTTTTGATTTATTTACGCTTAAACGTAGTGCTGCAATAATCATGTGTGACTTTAACCGAACTAATAAAGATTGTACGGGGACAAAATGTGCCCTCAGAGTAGTTTGCCAACATTTATAAGCGTGCTTTATATAACGTGATGTACTAGAATTGCACTAATCCGACATAATTATAAACGTATGCTACGATTTGCTTGCTTGAAATGTTTTAGCTTAGCATAACTTTAGCGGAGGCTTTGGCCTAGTTGCCTGGTCTCACGGTTTAGATGCTCGTATTTTTCCAATGTGCTAATAAACGTGTATTTTTGCTTGAAGCTGTACTTTTCCACTGAGATCGTTCACATGCTTATCTTAAAGTTTCGTGCCAGCCTGGCATATTTTCTCTTTACTCCAAGGTCGATCTGCAGGTGCGGACAATGGAGGCTCTGAAAGTGAGCTAATTGGTATAAAATGTTGCAACTTGTGTACCCATCTCCAAGGATAATGTATGCTTAAGTAAAAGCTTGAGAACTGTCGTTTTTGATTGGACAATTTGAAGCTAACCTATGAACCCTCCAATGGAAGACCCTACTGGATTTGAACTGTTGTCTATAAAACCCAGGTGCACGAGAGGAAAGTATCCATTATTGGACATCCCGCCATTTTGCAGACTTCGTAGCTATTATGGCCCACCTTGCTGCGACGCCATTTTGAAAGAGACTTTGATGCTTTCTCTAATCGAGAGAAAGAGACTTTAAATGATTCTGGCCCTAGAGACTTTAACTTTGATTTGTCCCTTTGCATGAAGTAATAGTTTTACCTTGCCGCCGTGAGGCAATTGCCCCGTCCACCCCTGCCCCTTTGCCCCGTCCCATGCCGATCGAAACGGTACCGATGCTGATCGAGAAACGGTACATGTGAGACGAAGACTTCCTTGTATGCTGATCGTAATTGGTAAATATGAAAGGAAATTGTAAAATTGCATTGTGTTTCTTTTAGGTAACCAACTGCTGATTTTTTGACAAGATCCCTAGCTAGGAGTTTTCTAAATTAATGTTGCTAAATTGTTTTGCATGAAGTCCCACATGCCGATGCTAATTTGAGGTTAGACGAGGATTCCTTTGTTGCACGATGCAATTTGAGACCTTGCTATGCTGACCAATGTATGCAATTAGTTCATTACAGATTATAGTATTAGTGATTTGCATCGCTATTATCGAATGCCTTGTGATTCAAATGCTGAATAGATTGCACTTGTTTCGCCGCTATGGACAGCTATTAATGTTCATTTACGTTTATCATTTGGCGTTGAGACACATTTACATTGTGCTAGCTTTATTAATATAGGGAAATAAATTCACTAACTTTGCAATAAACTGGTGTGGTTATTCCTGACTGAAGGGTCAGGGTTCGCCGAAATGTATTCTGGATTAATTGTTAAGTGTTATGTTGATCAAGGTATTGCTTATGTTCGTTATTGATTATTGATTTGATGCAATTGATCGATATAGAGTACGGAGAGTCCCACTTAGCCAAAAGATTCATCGGCCTAAAGAGCGTCCAAATATAGGTAAATTATTATTACGGACCGCTCTATCAGTAGATGGTAGCAGAGGACGGTTTCGTCTTTTGGGACCCCGTACTCTTAAAGTACATGGTGTTGAATTAACGGTTTCGATTTTTGAGACCCCACTCGAGAAGTTGAATTAGATTTTTTTGGATAAAACTGATTGACAGAATGATGATGGGCTAGGTCCACCGCGACTTTCCCGGGATCTCGGAGCTTGCGAATGGAGAGAACGGAGGTGTGGAAACAGCGTTGGCGGTACTAGTGATGGTATGAGTGAAGTTAGGGTTTTGCGCTTGCACAGCTTATTGCCGCAGGGTGTGTGAAAAGGTTGCGAGGATTTTTTTTTTCTTTTTAGAGGATAGCGGAGGTGCGACTCCGAGTGTAGAAGTAGAGAAGTCGTCGAACTTCATAGAAATAGCGGAGGTGCGGCTCCGAGTGTGAGAGTAGGGAAGTCGTCGAACTTCATGTGCGTGTGGCGCTTTGTGCATAAAAAGGTCCACGTGGTTGTTGTTGTTGAGACGGGCCCTGCGAGGTCAAGAGACTCCGGAGTATGTTGATCTATGTTGTGGTCTGGGCGGTTTAGTAGGTTGATCGGGCGTGGTCAACAAGTCGGTACGTGTGTTAAGGGAGTGAAAGAAACTTCGACTTCGGGCTTTGACAAGATTCTAAGTGCACTAGAATAGATCATTGACAAGTTGAGAGTAGGTCTGCGGGTCAGATTTGCTTGCGAACGTGGGGACCGAGAAAGACGGAATAGCGGCAGAGGCTAGTGAAAAGTCCCTAAGGTCCTGAAGCGACTGTGTTACCCTTCCTGTAGTAAACCAACAGATCTGTTTTATATTTTTGGTAGCTTGCGATACATGCCAGAAGTTGTTACGAGAGGAGCTGAGTGAAGGAGGACTAGCCGCGAGGCTTTGTCAGCCGCAGTGTGTGTGAATGTGACGTCACTAGGAGCCGCGCTGGGATAGGTTGGTTGTAGAGAAGGGTCGCGCACGGATTGGACGCAGTCCGTGGGGCTCGTTTGGAAGGGGAAAGGCAAGCGAAGAGTATTCCGGGAATTAAAGTCACCTATTGATTACAAATTTTGTGAAATAAAAGACGAGAAAATGAAATTCTTTAAAGCATTCAGGAGTGCAATGAAGGGGGAGTCTTACATTAAAGCGAGCGTAGGAGAGGAGACGCCGCCCGAAGGTACACCAGCTTACATTGTAATGGAGGAAAAAGGGGTAGCTCCGTGCCTTTGGCTAAAGCAATGGCACAAGCTGACAGAGAAGCATGGGAGCGTAGCGTTCCCGATTCATGGGACATTCAATATAAGGATACTAGAGAATTTGAGATTCACGATGTACGACATGAAGGTACCTCCAAGGCCAGCACAGTTTGAGGCTCTAGCAATTTGGGAACTGACGGCTAGACAGCAACAGCAAAATAAGTTCGAGAACAGAATAAGAAAGGTAGAAAAGACACTAGCGGACGCTAGGTGGGATAATGCACAAAAGGTGTGGAGGTCAGATGTATTGCAGGGGATAAAATTGTTTCCAGCAATTACTAAGGAAGAAGAGGAGACAGGTAAGAAAGCTACCTGTAAGACAAACAGGAGGTGTTCTAAGGATAGAGAGGACGAGGAAAAGTTGAGAAGAGAAGAGGAGTTAGAGGATGAGGAGTTGATAATGCAATTACTGAACGACCGTCCACCACCTTATGCAGAGAGTGGACAAGGTCCAAGTACCAGTTCTGCCCCTCCGGCACCGGTACAGAACAATGAAACCCAGAGTTCAGGAGCATCATCGGGATCTAAGGACCCGAGTTTACTGTTCACCCCGCAGATACCGCAGGTGAGGAGAATATATCCAGATGTGCCCATGTTGAAACCTGCAGAAAATTATCAGCCGCAGGTCCCAAGATATTACAGCAGCGACAATAGTACGGGAATGATTCTAGATCCAACCGTAAGGGGAGTACAGAATGGTCATAACCCAACAATGGCACAAGTTGAATCAACTCAGTTTCTGATGCCTCAAAAGCAGATGCAAGGGGGAACAGCACATGCTCAGATGACGGGGAGTCAGATGGGCATGCCGGCAATGATGACCCATGGTGTGGGAATGAACATGCCTCAGAACATGGGGAATGGACAAAACCCAGATGCGATATCACTACCCATTACTGTAGGTCCGCTGGTACCTCTGTACAGTCAGTCTAATTTGGGTATGAGCGGTCAGGGATCAATGCTGCAGAATGGGACCGAAAGAAGGTGCATAGAAAACACTCCAGGGATAACTCCTATAGCGGCTCAGCCAAATGGATCTGGATCCTTGATGGAGTTTAGTCCCATATGTGCTCAGTCGACACTGGTGAGGTCGAGTCCCCCACTGATAATATCTTTGTCATCGAACACTGAAAAGTTGCCGCAACCATCAATGGCAGTCGATGTGAACGCTACACTGATGGGGTTGAATGCGCAACAGCTGACACAGTGGTTCAACAGTTTGAATTCCACACAAAGCTCAGACAGTGGGAAGGGAGAAGATTATATGAATAGGATGAGGTTGAACATGGAGGCACAAGAATTGGTGGAAGGGACTATGGGTGTGAATAGGTTAGAGTCCTACTCGGAAGAAGAGCTGAGGTATCTATGTCCCAGGATAACAAAAGAAGTGAACAAGGTACACAAAAGCTTGCAGGAAGTAGCTGACAAAAACGGGGTTGATATAGACAAGATGAAACACTTGAGCAGGAGCTACAGATTGGATTTTGGGACCACGGATTTTGAACACATGAGGTCAGCAGGCATGAAGGCACACCTTAGAGAATTGCTGCAGAGTGCGCAAGTGTGGAGGTGCTTAGACAAGTGGGAAAGCAGGTGGGTAAAGAGAAAGGAAAAGAGGAGGGACAGTGCTACAGAGCTCAACGAGAAAAGACCACAGAGTAGCGAGGCAGTAACCATGTTACCAATGAGGGAGACAGCAGGGGGAAAATTAATACATGTACCATGGCACAGAAGCGACATTCAGTCATTTACGGATGATTTTCCCAAACTGAGAGAGAAGCCGATTGAATGGTATCAACAGACTGATAGGTTTGTGAAGCTTGCAAAATGTCTCTGGGAAGACCTGAACACTCTCTTTGAGATTGTAGTTCCAGCAGATTTGTGGGAGGATTGCAAAAGAGCTGTAGGTTGGCCGACAAGTGAACCAGAAAGAGACAGGGAGACGGGTGCACCATCACCTATGGTGATGAGCTTGTACTACAAGGTGATTGAGCATTTGAAGACCAAAGTTGCCGCGAAAAATGTGGATTGGCAGAAGATCGATTCATAGTTACTATGAGAGGTTGTTGAAGGCGTTTAAGAACTACAGCGGCACGGAAACAATAGAGGCGAAGGACATGCTTCATTTTGTGTTCAGATTTGTGGAAGGGCTGAGACCAGAGATAAGCCAGATGATAAAGTCGCATTTGATTTGTTGGCAATCTAAACCGATTGATGAGGTGTTGAATTATGCGAAATACTGTAGCGACGAAATTGAAGTGAAACAGAAAAGGTTGAAAGAGAAGGTGATGATGATGCAACTTAAAGCAGCTCAGACAGGTCTGCAAGGTTTGCAAGGGATGCAAGGGTTCCAACAGCAGGTGCCGCAACCACAGCCGCAGTTGCAGGGAAACATGGCGTTTCAGCCACAGGCCAGAGGCAGAGGCAGAGGAGGTTTTGTGAATAATGGTCCGGATTTGAATACTGTTGTGACTGGTGTGCAGGCAATGAAGAAGGTGATGCCGTGTCACGTGTGCGGAATTGTCGGTCATTGGAAACGCGAGTGCCCGATGGTGGTGCAGGAAGGTGCAGGTGCAGGTGCAGGTGTTGGTCAGCAAAACAATGATGTCAATGCATTTCAGACAATGAGGGGACCGAAAATGAGAGGTCCCAACCCAAATTTTCAGACCATAAATCAGTTGCAGGGATTACAACCTATGCAGCCGCAGCAGATGCAGATGCCTCGTATGCAGATGACGCAAATGCAGCCGATGCAACAGCAGTTACCCATGGTACCTAATCAGCAAATGCAAATACCTTTGGCACCAATGAGTCAGCAGCAAGTGATGGTTCCTCCACAGGTCTCGGGTCAGGTAATGAGTACAAATGGCACAGTACAGCAGTTCCCACTACACAGTGAGAGTGGAATAAACAACGTATGGGAGAGTGAAAGTTCAGAAGAAGAAGGAGATTGTGTGCTTGCAGCATCCTTGGAAGTTGATCAAAAGGGTCCGTACGTAGAGGGAAGAGTAATGGGTCATCGTGTCTCATTCTTAGTTGACACAGGAGCCACACGTTCAACTGTTAAGAGCAGTGAAGTACCAAATTTGCCACTCTCAGGGAGGACAGTTCAAGTGGTGGGAGTAGCAAACAGGCACCTGACGAACCCAATAACAGATCCGGTACCAGTCAGCATCGGTAACTATCGAGGGGTGCATCAGTTTGTGGTATGTGACTCAAGCCCGATAGCACTGTTAGGAAGAGACCTATTGTGCAAATTGGGTTGCTCGATCATGTGTTCGAACGAAGGAATAACAATCCAGACGAGCAGTGATGGGGAAGAAGAGGACAGTGTAGAGGGGGATGAGATGGAAACTGTCGATGAAGAGTATCCTCTGATTTGCCTTTTCCCAATGATAACTGAAGAAGATATCCCAGCCGAATTACGGGAAACAGTCGGAAAGGAAGTGTGGGATATGACAGGGAAAGAGGTGGGATTGATGAAAGGAGTGGAACCAGTGAAAGTGACTGTAAAGCCCAATGCAATCTTTCCCCAGACCCCATAATACCACATGGCACAAGACACCCTCATGAAAGTTGCTCAACTTATTGACGAATTTGTAAAGCAGGGAGTACTGAAAGAAGTGTTAAGCAGTCCATGTAATTCACCAATAATGGGACTAATAAAGCCAAGTGGAAAGGTCCAACTTGTGCAGGACTTGAGGAAAATAAATGACATCATAGTCAAGTGTTGCCCTGTCGTACCAAATCCAGCTGTGATAATGTTTCAAGTCCCTTGCGATGCCGAATGGTTCTCAGTCATCGACTTGTCACAAGCATTCTTTTCGGTGCCCCTTCATGAGGACAGCCAATTCCTCTTTTGTTTCAAATTCTTAGACAGAGTGTACAGTTGGTGTCGAATTCCTCAAGGGTTTTCTGAGTCACCGTCAATCTTCAATCAGATTCTAAAGAAAGATTTGGAAGCATTAGAATTGCCATTCGAGTCAACTCTAGTACAGTACATTGATGACTTACTGGTTGCATCAAAGACAGAAAGTGGCTGCACAGCCGATACCATTGCTCTGTTGAACCATTTGGGAAGGAATGGACACAAGGTGTCTCCTTCCAAATTGCAGTTCTGTCAGAAGAAAGTGAAATACTTGGGTCACCAGATAGAGAAAGGGTCACGGAGAATAATGAAGGAAAGAATATCAAGCGTACTTCAAATGAGTCCACCCAAGACAAGGAGGGAGGTGAGGAAGTTTTTGGGAATGGTGGGGTACTGTTGCCAGTGGATTCCCAACTTCTCAACTCTAGCAAAGCCTTTACTGAAACTGACCCAAAAGGATGCCTTGGATCAAATTGAGCTGAAAGGAGATGAGATGGATGCTTTTGTTGAATTGAAAGAATGCATGTGTAGGGCTCCAGCTTTAGGTATGCCTGACTACACAAAGCCTTTCACATTGTTTTGTCATGAACGTGATGCATGTTCTTTGTCTGTCTTGACTCAAGCCCATGGTGGCGTAAACAGACCAGTAGCGTATTTTTCAGCTACTTTGGATCCGGTCGCAGCAGCACTCCCAGGGTGTTTGCGCGCCGTAGCAGCAATTGGTATCAGCCTCACTCAGAGTGAAGGAATAGTGATGGGACACCCAGTAACAATCATGGTCCCTCATTCAGTTGAGATACTTTTGACCCGCTCCCGAACGCAACACATGACCGGAGCAAGACTCACAAGGTATGAAACGATAATTCTGGGCTCACCGAATGTGCAGCTGAAAAGGTGCACTACGTTGAATCCAGCAACCTTGCTCCCTGGAGAAAATGCTGAAATTGAGAACGCTGAAGACGTCGAGCATGACTGCCTTCAGGTGACTGAATTTTGCACAAAACCTCGACCTGACATTAAGGATACTAAGCTTGATGAAAATTACCAAATTCTTTTTGTTGATGGTTCATGTCTAAGAGACGGGATGGGGATTTTGAAAGCAGGATATGCTGTATGTACTGTAACAGGTGTCTTGGAAGCGGGATGGCTTCAAGGAGTCTATTCTGCACAAGTAGCAGAACTTGTAGCCCTTACAAGAGCATGTCAACTGCATTGATGAAAGTCACCATTTACACTGATAGTCAGTACAGGTTTGGAATTGTGCACGACTTTGGACAACTATGGTCACAGAGAGGTTTCCTGACTTCTTCAGGATCCCCAGTGAAAAATGGGGAGAGAATAAGGGAATTGTTACACGCCATTCAAATGCCAGCAGAAGTTGCAGTGGTAAAGTGCAGTGCTCATACAAAAGGACAGGACTATGGGGGTCATTCTGACCTCGGCGGTAAAAGGCGCCTACCGCCGGTCAGAAATCCTCCATAATCCCGCCGCGGTCGCGGAAACCCGCCACGGTCATTCTGACCCGCAGAAGGCAAACCTCCGAAAATCCGACCGCCACAACAGACCGCCAGACCAGCGGTCGGCGGAAAGGTGGAGGTGACCAAACCTCCACCGCCACGCCAACAGAAATACGCCCATCCCATTACGACCCACGAATCCACGCGGCGGTCATTCAAACGCGGTATTCCATTGGCGGGACACACCGCCGCGGTCAGAATACCCACAAACGAACAAAACTCAGCCACATTGGACGATTTGAATCCCACACACCTGATACACATACACACACCACTCCCACACACACAATACAATATAAAACACACACCCACATCACCCACAAACCCCTACGCTAAAAAATTCGTCAAGAAGGCAAGAGCGAGACACCAGCATCCAAAAAATAACAGCCACAGCCACTCAACACCATCACCCACACACTATCCACACACAAAACAACACACACCACCACACTCAACTCACTTAAATACACATACTCCACCCCACACATCATACACACCACCCCATGGCACCCCAAAGACAACCCCGCTTCACAGACGAAGAACTCAGGGTCATGGTGGAGGAAATCGTTCGGGTAGAGCCCCAGCTGTTCGGCACACAGATACAATACACCAGCATTGCCCGGAGGACGGAGCTATGGCAGAGGATTGTCGACAGGGTGAACGCAGTGGGACAGCACCCCAGAAATCGGGAAGACATCAGGAAGCGATGGAACGACCTACGGGGGAAGGTGCGTTCCATGGTATCCAGGCACAACATCGCCGTGCAGAAGACTGGCGGAGGACCCCCACCTCAACCCCCACAATTCACATCATGGGAGGAGGAAGTCTTGAACATCCTGCATCCTGACGGCCTCGCAGGAGTCGGCGGAGGAATGGATACTGGTAAGTTGAAGCTTCAATACTGCTTCCCCCCCACCTGCATGCCAAATCAGACCCCAAACCTCACCCCCATCCTCGAACCCCACCCTCACCCCCATCCTCACCCCCACCCTCACCCCCACCACCATCCTCACCCCCACCACCATCCTCACCCCCACCCCCAGCACACCTATTCCCCGCCAATGTCTCACCATCACAACCCACACATCCCAAAACCTAGGCCTGCATGCGTCCACTAAGCATGGACACCCATCACCAAAGCATGCCCAATGCATATACACATCCCCCCCACAAGCCACCCTCACCAAAGCCCCCACACACGAATGCCAGCACTTGGGGACACGAGAACCCACAGATACACCCATATGCCACACATTGAAACTATAACTATACCTCTATACCCCTGCAGGACCCGACCGTCAACACACCGCGGCGGAGGGGCCAGAATTCTCCACACCCCCCACCCAAGAGGCCGTCAGCGATGACAGCAGCTCTGTCGACCTGGACACCGATGACCAGCCCGGACCATCGGGGACCTCTGGACAGTCGGTTCCCCTCACACAGGCCCAGGCCACTACAGACCCAAACCCCTCTGGGAACACCAGCACAGCTCCCACCCAGCGGGCCCATGCCTCTGTCTCCAGGGCGCGTCAATCTGCGGTGTGTCTACCACTACAGGGCACCCAGGATAACCCACCACCCCAACAACAACAGGGACCTGGGGGCAGTGGTAGTGGGCACACCGGCCAGGGGGCAGAGGCCCAGGGAAACAGGGGAACTCGGAGGGCAGCTGTGCGACAGGGGGGGGAGGAGAGGCCCAGGGAACCCACTCTCCACGAGGTCCTCACCACCATCATGGGAGCATACAACCGCTCCCAGGAGACGATGGCGACGGTACTGGCCCGGTTCCAGGAGATCCAGGTGCTGCAGGAGGAACACTATCGGGGGTACAGGGAGGACATCAGAGCCATCAACACCACCCTGGTTACCATGGTAGGGCTGCTGCAGGACCTCGTCAACAACAGGGCGGACACTGAACAACACCCAAGGGCCCCTGCCACTAGCCTGGACCAAGAACAGCCAACCACCTCCGCCGGCGCTAGTGGACAGGAGGCCCCCGCACAGCAGCAGCCCACCAGACCCCCACCTCCTGCAGGAGAAGAACCACCCCGCAAGAGGGCCCTGAGATCTCGCAAGAAGACAGAGTAGGATGTCAAGACCCCCGCCAGCAATGGATACCACCTGATGTCATCCCACTGTCCCACATAGTCACCCTGTCCATCCTTGAACTGCCCATGCTCCATCTCTCCACAGGCCTCTGGACAATGCACCTGTGTGACTGTTACTCTGGACTCTGCCATGGACATTCCTTCACCATAGCCCCCACCCACTTGAAACCACCCATCCCATTTTGAGCACTTAAATAAACACCGATTTTGCACCAAAATATCTGGAGTCTGGCTGTGATTTCAATAGATTGTAATTGACATGACAGTGCAAATATGTCCTTGTACATGGTGAAGTCAACAAACAGCTGCCACAAAGCTGTAGTCCATGGGGAAACGAAGCACAGGACTCGTAGTGGGGACCCCAGATCTGAAATAGGGAGGGAAAAGCCAAAACTCAGTCATCATACACTGGGGCAAATAGACAGGCAGCAGAGATGCTGGAGAGTAGTTAACTTTTACTAAATTATCTTTGAAATGTTACCTGTGTCCTATTGGAAGTACTGTTCAATGATTCTGTCCCTGTTGTCTGTTTCAGCCCCGTCGTCTTCCTCCTCGTCACTCTCCTCAGGTTCCACCGCTGCCACAACACCACCGTCTCGACCATCCTCCTGCAGGAAAGGCACCTGGCGGCGCAAAGCCAGGTTGTGAAGCATGCAGCAGGCCACGATGATGTGACACACCTTCTTAGGTGAGTACATTAGGGATCCACCTGTCATATGCAGGCACCGAAACCTGGCCTTTAGGAGGCCAAAGGTGCGTTCGATCACCCTCCTAGTACGCCCATGGGCCTCATTGTACCGTTCCTCTGCCCTGGTCCGGGGATTCCTTACTGGGGTCAGTAGCCACGACAGGTTGGGGTACCCAGAGTCCCCCACTAGCCATACACGGTGTCTCTGTAGCTGTTCCATCACGTAAGGGATGCTGCTATTCCTGAGGATGTAGGCGTCATGCACTGACCCTGGGAATTTGGCATTTACATGCGAGATGTACTGGTCAGCCAAACACACCACCTGGATGTTCAT
The DNA here is from genome assembly GCF_031143425.1 of Pleurodeles waltl. Lineage (NCBI taxonomy): Eukaryota > Metazoa > Chordata > Amphibia > Caudata > Salamandridae > Pleurodeles > Pleurodeles waltl. Next base: position 14,813,316 of record NC_090438.1, on the reverse strand, counting down.
TGAATGGTAATTTTTTCTGTTCCTGTACACCTGCTCCCTGTCTCTTGGGGGAACCAAAGCCACATGGGTCCCATCAATGGCACCAATTACGTTGGGAATATGTCCAAGGGCGTAGAAATCACACTTCACTGTAGCCAATTCGCCCACCTCAGGGAAAATGATGTAGTTCCTCACGGATTTCATCAGGGCAGACAACACTCTGGATAACACCTTCGAAAACATGGGCTGAGACATCCCAGAAGCAATTCCCACGGTTGTCTGAAATGACCCACTTGCCAAGAAATGTAGTACTGACAGGACCTGCACCAGAGGGGGAATCCCTGTGGGTTGGCGGATGGGGGACATCAGGTCGGGCTCCAGCTGGGCACACAGTTCATGGATAGTGGCACGGTTAAGACGGTAGGTCAGGATAATGTGGCGTTCTTCCATTGTCGACAGGTCCACCAGCGGTCGGTACACGGGAGGATTCATCCGTCTCCTCGCCCAACCCAGCGGACGGTGCCTAGGAAGGACAACATGGAGCACACAGTCAAGCAACCCACAGGTACGTACTCACAGCTAGCACAGTAAACGATTCTCTATGCAGTGAATGGCGTGTCTGAGTGGCTATGCAAGGCCTAGGCCTGTGTGACGCAGTTGAAATTGAGCCATGTGGGCCCTGGAAATGGCGGCTGCCTGACCTGTGAAGTGTGACAATGGGATGTGAGGTCAATGCGCTGGCGTGGCACACCGCGGCGGGCGGCAGGCGAAGACCGCGGCGCGAAGCCGCATTGGTTAACATTGAAGCCTATGGGTTTCAGGAGCCAATGGCGAAGGGCGCCGGCGGTGGCGGGACGCACCGCCGCGGTACGCACCGCCGCGGACGTGACCGCCATTTTCTATCTACTTATCCACTTGCGACTTGAACTTTCACAGGAGAGGACCTATACTGCAAGTGTTGCTGTGACCTCGGTCTGGAAGGGACAATGGCTGCTGCGCCTGGGGAAAGGGCCCCTGCCTTCACTGGAGAGGAGTTGGAGAAACTTGTGGATGGGGTCCTCCCCCAGTATGCGCTACTCTACGGTCCTCCAGACCAACAAGTGAGTTTAATTCAATCTGGATTTGGGGCCACTGGCTGGCTTGGGGGCCTGGCGGGGGGCCTGGCGGGGATGGGGGGCATGTTGGGCCTGGCGGGGGGCATGGCGGGGGGCATGGCGGGGGGCCTGGCGGGGATGGGGGGCATGTTGGGCCTGGCGGGGGGCATGGCGGGGGGCCTGGCGGGGATGGGGGGCATGTTGGGCCTGGCGGGGGGCCTGGCGGGGATGGGGGGCATGTTGGGCATGGCGGGGGGCCTGGCGGGGATGGGGGGCATGTTGGGCATGGCGGGGGGCCTGGCGGGGATGGGGGGCATGTTGGGCCTGGCGGGGGGCCTGGCGGGGATGGGGGGCATGTTGGGCCTGGCGGGGGGCATGGCGGGGGGCCTGGCGGGGATGGGGGGCATGTTGGGCCTGGCGGGGGGCCTGGCGGGGATGGGGGGCATGTTGGGCCTGGCGGGGGGCATGGCGGGGATGGGGGGCGTTGGGCCACTGGAAAGGAAAATGCTGAGAAACTTGAACGTGGTATTTCTCCCTCCCTGTACGTGTCACATAGGTCCGCGCCCATGAGAAGATCGGGATTTGGCGTGCCATCGCCAAGGAAGTCCGGGCCCTGGGGGTCCACCATCGACGGGGCACCCACTGCCGCAAGAGGAGGGAGGACATCCGCCGCGGGACCAAGAAGACCGCCGAGTCTCTGCTGGGGATGGCCTCCCAACGTAGGCGGGGTGCCTGCCGTCAACTGAGCCCCCTGATGTTCCGGATCCTGGCGGTGGCCTACCCTGAATTGGATGGGCGCGTGAGGGCAGCACAGCAGACACAAGGGGGTGAGTACAAGCATTATCTACTCTGTTGTCGCGCAGTGGAGGTGTCTGGGTGGGGGAGGAGGGCTGTGGGTCCCCCTAGGCCAGGGCGATATCTGTAGGCTGGGCACCCCCGTAAGCCCCTGTGTCCCCAGCCACCACCCTCAGTAGTTTGTCAGTACAGCCATCCCTGGGCCGTGTCATCCATGGGTGCAGTTGTCAACTCTAGGCGTGTAGGGCATGTTCCACGGAATGCGTAGCGTACCCCAAGTGCGCAACTTAGTGCAGGGGGCATCTGTGTCTGTCATGTCCGCTAACTGTACCGGAGATCCATGTACTCAATATCCCTTTATTTCTCTCTCCCCCCCCCCTTTTTGTTTGTCTTTCTGTGCTTGTGTGCATCAGCATCATCAGGCGGAGGAGAAGTGGCATCGGGGCAGGAGGGAGCTGCATCTCACATGGCCCAGGAGGGCCATGCCACAGAGTCAGACTGGACCAGTGAGACGGAGGGCGAGGGGAGCTCCACGACGGGGACGACTGGAGCCTGCAGCGACATGGACACGTCCTCGGAAGGGGGCTCCCTTGCGGGGGTGGCACCATCCGTGCCCCCCGCCATTACAGGTACAGCCGCCACCCAGCGCACCATCTCCGCCCTCCCAGCAGCCCCTCAGCGTTCGCCCCGTGCCCGCTCTGCCAGGAAGCCGGGCATCTCCTTCGCCCCAGGCACCTCAGGCCCTGCCCCTGTTACCCCCGCTGCCCTCAGTGAGGAGGTCATTGACCTCCTCCGAACGCTCATTGTTGGGCAGACTACCCTTTTGAATGCCATCCAGGGGGTGGAGAGGGAGGTTCATCGCAGCAATGCGTACCTGGAGGGCATTCATTCGGGTCAGGCTGCCCATCAGCGATCGTTCCAGGCTCTGGCCTCAGCACTGACGGCAGCCATTGTCCCTGTCTCCTGCCTGCCTCTACTAACTCCCTCCTCCCAGTCTTCTGTTCCTCTGCCTGTCCCACCCACACCATCAGACCAGCCTGCACACACCTCAACACCCAAGAGAAGCTCATCCAAACATAAGCACCACAGATCACGCAGACATTCACACACGCAACATTCCGATGCAGACATGCCAACAGTCACTACCACCTCTGTGACCCCCACCTCCTCGTCTCCCTCCTCCCTCCCTGTGACGTCTACACTCACACCTCCATTCACCTCACCATCAGCCAGTGTTTCCATCACCAGCACACCCTCCACTCCAGTCCGCACACGTGCAGTCACCACCCCCACTGCCATTTACACGTCCCCTGTGTCCTCTCCCACTGTGTCTGTCACCCCCTCTTCCACACCACACAAACGCAGCCACCCACCCACCCAACAGCCATCCACCTCACGACAGCCTATCCCTCCTGCACCTGCACCCAAAGACAGCAAACGTGACTCACCTACAACCACATCCTCTCCCTCCACTCCCATTCCCACTGTACCTACCACTCTCCATTGTCCCAAGAAGCTCTTCCTCGCCACTACTAACTTCTTTCCTGACCCTGAGCCCCCCCCTCCTTCTCGTCGGGGTAAGAAGAGCACCTCAGCCACCACCAGCCCTGCAGCCCCCTTGACAAGGGTGCAGGGGTATTGGAGCCCGCCAGCCCACATGTCTGGATCTTCGCCCAGCAGCAAGGGGACAGGCAGCCCACCCCCTGGGAAGAGGAGCAGAAGGCGGAAGGGTCGCCGCAGGAGCCCGCCTTCTACATCCCCCCCGGACACCACCCAGAGACAGTCACCAGCCACAGCTCCAAAGGGAGGAAAGGGCCACAGGTCCACGACTAAGGAGGGCAAGGGCAGCAAGTCAGAGAGGTCAGGCAGCAGGCCTGCTGCCCAGGAGGAGCCCACAACCCCCATAGCCGCTGCCCCGGGAGGAACCGGCACAGCTGCCCCGGGAGAGCCCACCACCCCCATAGCCGCTGCCCAGGGAGGACCCAGCCCAGCTGACCAGGAGGGCCCCACCACCCACAGCCCAGGTGGGCAGTGAAGGAGCACCATCCCCGCTGCCCAGGAGGGCACCACCAGGCAATTAGCAGTTGGCTATAGACCGTCCGCCGTCTCAAGAACCGCTGAACTGGGCCCCGCCGTCTCAAGAACCGCTGAACTGGGCCCTTCAGGGCAAGAACCGCTGAACTGGGCCCTTCAGGGCAAGAACCGCTGAACTGGGCCCCGCCGTCTCAAGAACCGCTGAACTGGGCCCTTCAGGGCAAGAACCGCAGAACTGGGCCCTTCAGGGCAAGAACCGCTGAACTGGGCCCCGCCGTCTCAAGAACCGCTGAACTGGGCCCTTCAGGGCAAGAACCGCTGAACTGGGCCCTTCAGGGCAAGAACCGCTGAACTGGGCCCCGCCGTCTCAAGAACCGCTGAACTGGGCCCTTCAGGGCAAGAACCGCAGAACTGGGCCCTTCAGGGCAAGAACCGCTGAACTGGGCCCTTCAGGGCAAGAACCGCTGAACTGGGCCCCGCCGTCTCAAGAACCGCTGAACTGGGCCCTTCAGGGCAAGAACCGCAGAACTGGGCCCTTCAGGGCAAGAACCGCTGAACTGGGCCCCGCCGTCTCAAGAACCGCTGAACTGGGCCCTTCAGGGCAAGAACCGCAGAACTGGGCCCTTCAGGGCAAGAACCGCTGAACTGGGCCCCGCCGTCTCAAGAACCGCTGAACTGGGCCCTTCAGGGCAAGAACCGCTGAACTGGGCCCTTCAGGGCAAGAACCGCTGAACTGGGCCCCGCCGTCTCAAGAACCGCTGAACTGGGCCCTTCAGGGCAAGAACCGCAGAACTGGGCCCTTCAGGGCAAGAACCGCTGAACTGGGCCCTTCAGGGCAAGAACCGCTGACCTGGGCCCCGCCGTCTCAAGAACCGCTGAACTGGGCCCTTCAGGGCAAGAACCGCAGAACTGGGCCCTTCAGGGCAAGAACCGCTGAACTGGGCCCCGCCGTCTCAAGAACCGCTGAACTGGGCCCTTCAGGGCAAGAACCGCTGAACTGGGCCCTTCAGGGCAAGAACCGCTGAACTGGGCCCCGCCGTCTCAAGAACCGCTGAACTGGGCCCTTCAGGGCAAGAACCGCAGAACTGGGCCCTTCAGGGCAAGAAGCGCTGAACTGGGCCCCGCCGTCTCAAGAACCGCTGAACTGGGCCCTTCAGGGCAAGGACCGCTGAACTGGGCCCCGCCGTCTCAAGAACCGCTGAACTGGGCCCTTCAGGGCAAGAACCGCTGAACTGGGCCCTTCAGGGCAAGAACCGCTGAACTGGGCCCCGCCGTCTCAAGAACCGCTGAACTGGGCCCTTCAGGGCAAGAACCGCTGAACTGGGCCCTTCAAGGCAAGAACCGCTGGCCCTTTGGCAGACGTGGCAGGGCAGGATCTATCTCGGGCAGGGCTGCAGGATGTCCTCTGGCCAACTTGCCTCCTCCAGTGGCAGTGGGGTCTGTTATGGACTGTATGGACTGTGGCTTTGCTCTCCCCAGGATGGCCCAGTGGGCAGGCCACCCACTGTATGGACTGTATGGACTGTATGGACTGTGGCTTTGCTCTCCCCAGGATGGCCCAGTGGGCAGGCCACCCACTGTATGGACTGTATGGACTGTGGCTTTGCTCTCCCCAGGATGGCCCAGTGGGCAGGCCACCCACTGTATGGACTGTTTGGACTGTGGCTTTGCTCTCCCCAGGATGGCCCAGTGGGCAGGCCACCCACTGTATGGACTGTATGGACTGTGGCTTTGCTCTCCCCAGGATGGCCCAGTGGGCAGGCCACCCACTGTATGGACTGTTTGGACTGTGGGTTTGCTCTCCCCAGGATGGGCCAGTGGTCATGGAGTCCCCTCGTGGATCTGGCGTCGTGTACTCAAGTGGCTGAGGTGCCCCCCCTTCCCTTCCCCCTGAGGTGCCTGTCCTATTTTCTTTCTGATGCCCCTGCAGTGTTCTCTCCGTGGAGTTCTTGTCGTGGGACTGGGCCTTGCCCCTTTGCACAGGACCCCTGTGATCCACGGACAGTGGTTGGACTACATTTAGTAGCTGTATATATTTTGTACATAGTTTATTTATTAATTGGGATTACTGGTGTACATATTTCAATATATCTGCCCGTTTATGATCTCTTCTTTTGGTCTTTGCATTATTTCGGAGGGGGGTGGTTTGTGGGTTGTGACAGTGATCTGTGGGAATGCATTGATGTGTGTGTTGTAGTGGGTGTGGGTGGGTGGGTGTGTGCCGGTAATCTTTTCCCTCCCCTGTGTCGTAGGTGCAGTACTCACCGATGTCTTCCGCGCCGCCGGGCGTGCTCCTGGTATATGAGCAGGAATAGGAGTGCGGGGATGACCTGCAACTCTGGCGCCATACTGCCGGAATCTCGCGTGGAGTGCGTAGAGGTGAGCGTTTTCCCGTTCGTAGTCTGTTTCCGCCGTGTTCTTATCGGCGGTGCTCCCGCCCCGGAAAAGGTGGCAGATTGGTGGGTCGTAATAGGGTGGGCGGTACATTGTCTGCCGCCGGGCTGTTGGCGGGAACCGCCGCGCTGTTTGTTTGTACCGCTGTGGCGGTCGGAGTGTTAAGTTGGCGGGCTGTGTTGGCGGTTCCCGCCAGGGTCAGAATTGCATATTTTAGACCGCCGGCCTGTTGGCGGCTTGGCCGCCGCTTTATCACCGACCGCCAGGGTCAGAATGAGGGCCTATGTTTCTCTGGGAAATGCATATGCGGATCAAGTTGCAAGATTTTGTGCCTTGAACTGTATATTACTCAGGGGTGAATGGAATTCGATAAGTGAACCAGAACTCGAACCAGCTGAAGCATTTGCCTTAAAGGTCGTAGATACAATAGATGAACTAAAAGCATTGCAGAATAACGTCAGGGAGGATGAAAGAGATTCCTGGATTAAATCACAATGTATAAAGAGACCAGATGAGTTATGGGTTTCAAATGAGGGAAAATTTGTTTTGCCAAACAGTCTCTTATCACAGCTTGCGCGGTTCTATCATGGGCAAGCTCACCTAGGGAGAGATGCCATGATAAGATTGTTCAAAACGGATTGGTTTAACCCCAGATTTCGTCAAGCTGCAGAAGCAGTTTGCCATCGATGTGTCACTTGCCAGCAGATGAACCCAGGAAAGGGAACAGTTGTGAACGCCAGCCACATTGGCAGGGCCAGTGGCCGATTTAGTCGAATGCAAATGGACTTCATTGAGATGCCTGTGCATGGAGGTTTGAAGTATGTGTTGGTGATTGTGTGCATTTTTAGTCACTGGATTGAGGCATACCCCACACGTAGAAATGACAGCCTTACAGTTGCAAAGCTATTGTTGAGGGAGTTAATACCACGTTTCGGATTCCCGATCTCTTTAGAATCAGATAGGGAAAGTCACTTCAATAACGAGGTGATAAAGTTACTTTGCGAAGCGCTGAACATTGAGCAAAAACTGCACTGTAGCTATCGCCCTGAAGCATCAGGATTGGTGGAGCAGATGAATGGTACACTGAAATCAAGAATGGCGAAAATATGTTCATCGACAAATTTGAAATGGCCTGACGCATTGCCCTTGGTGCTAATGTCAATGAGAAACACCCCTGATAGAAAGACTGGATTGTCTCCGCACGAAATTCTCATGGGCAGGGCTATGAGACTTCCTGCAGTTCCCGCAAACGCGCTTTTGAATATTACAGATGATATGGTGTTAGACTACTGCAAGGGTCTGGCTGACGTGGTTCGCTCTTTCTCTCACCAGGTGGAAGCAACCACCTTGCCACCGATCCAAGGTCCAGGACACGCACTGAAAGCAGGTGACTGGGTCGTGGTAAAGAAGCACGTGAGGAAGTCGTGTCTGGAACCTCGTTGGAAAGGCCCTTTCCAAGTGATCCTGACGACAACTACCGCTGTGAAGTGTGCGGGGGTTCCCAACTGGATCCACGCCAGTCACACAAAGAAGGTGTTGTGTCCCACAGATGAGGAAGTTGAAGCGCTAAAACGGCCAGTGCCTGATAAAACAGTGCTGAGTGCTGAAACAGAACAAAACCGAACTGAAAGAGAACAGGCAGAAGCAGGAGAGAAAGAGATATTATTGGAGGGCGAAGAGTCCGACTCACTTGGAGAAGACCAAGGAGAAAGTTCAGACAGCGACGAAGCAGCTGAAGGTGACAAAGAGCCTGAAGCAGCTGAGGGTAGCAAAAAGCCTGAAGCAGCTGAGGGTGACAAAGAACCTGAAGCAGCTGAAAGTGATAAAGAGCCTGACGAAAGTAACGGTGACGAAGGGCTCGAAAAAGGTGAAAAAGCAGGAGAGCCTGATCAGAGGAGGGCTTTCCCAGAAGCAGACGATACAAAAAAAGAAAAGGAGAACATGATTGATTCCCCAGAAGAAGGGGACAAGGCAGAACAGAACGAAAGGGTTCAAGCTTCCTCAGAAAAGATCGCAGGTCCATCAAATGGACATGGTGCAAAGAGGAGACTAAGCATATCACCAGTAAAACAAAGGACTGGAGAAGGTTCGAACGACGGAGAAAGGCCAAAAGTGAAAGAGAAAAGAAAGGAAGTGTCTGTCGTGGTACCAACCTCAAGTGACGAAAAAGACTTGACAAAAGAGGAAAGTACCAGCGAAGCAGAATCGAAAAGAGAAGCAAAATTGAAAAGGAAAAGGATACCGAACAGAAGATATTCCGGTCCTGAATGGGCATATGCAGTCAATGACGATTGGACTGACGAGTTTGTATCTCTAAGCATCGAGAACGAAGAAGAAGAGATACCAATAGAAAAGAAAAGTTTTATGGACTCTGTTGATTGAAAGGGTGATAAGTGATATTGCCTGCTACAATCTAAAGTGCTAAAACCAGCTGAGACATTGCTAAACCGGATGAGACATTTGCTAAACCGATAAAGACTGAGTTATTGCCGAATTGAGACAAATGCTGCTAACCAATAAGTGACTTGGCCTCTTGAAGAAGACTGTGTGAACATTGCGCTCGTTCAGCTTTGTAACTGAATTGCTAAACCGTTTCTTTATAGGTGCTTCTAGCTCTCTGATTCTATACAGATCATGACGCAAAACAGTAGAAAGAAATATTGTAAATATGTGTGTATAGGCTTAATAATTGCATTTGTACTAATAATAATGGCAATAGTGCTTGCAATGCATGGAAAGGGTGAGAATGAGAAAATTGATGCTTCTACTTTTGCTCCTGTTACTGTCACTGAACTAACCGCATTGAAAAGACTAGAATTAGATGAGAGGCTCTTGCATGATAAGAAAGAGCTTTCGTATAATGTTTTCTATCGCTTACTAACAGAATATGTTGAGACTATGGATGCGAAAGATTGTTATGTGTGTACACAGATACCGACATCAGTAAAAGAAGGGGTGACATATCACCACATGCCTCTTACATATGGGATTACATGTAGTATAGTAATGTCTAGGTTTTATGGTCAAACTAACATACAGTATTTTTACTCAAATTATGATGTTACATTTGCATATGTTCCTATAATAGCGCAGCTAAGCCAGATTGCTAAAGATTGGGATGCAAAAATAATGAGGGAATTTTTCGAGCCAATGCAACCTTTTGAAACGGCTCATGCTCATAGGGAAAATCTTACCTGCTCGCTCTCTGCAGTAGAAATAAGCTTTTTAGATCGCACAGATGATAGAAGGGCACAAATGAATGCGAAATTAGAAAAAGAGCTACATAAGAGGACTTCAGTAGATAATTATGATTTTGCCGCAATAAAGACACAAGGGAGAATAGCTTTAGATGCTTGGCATGTAGGGAAATTTTTTATATATCGAGGTGAATCTTATTATGACAACATTTTTGTAGGAGCGAGTGAGTGTAAACATACGTTTATCTTTAAGGCCAGATGGACATTCATGATGAACGGACTTGACCCTGTCATTCCAGGTGTATATTACATTTGTGGGTATAATGCCTATTATCGTCTTCCAAAGGGATGGTGGGGGAGATGTTATTTGGGTATAGTGTTCCCAAAGGTTTATCAGCTGGATGACCTATCGATGATTCAAAAGACATCTGGATCCCATCGTATCCAGAAAAGAGAGACCGCAGCTGCTGTGGTAGGAGATATATTTGGAGCCATGATTCCTTCATTGGGAGTTGTGTTGAATTCCATCAAAATAAGAAAGTTGTCTACTATAGTGGATAACATGTTGACAAAGTTTTCAGGTGCTATAATCCTGATAGATGCTGAACTTGCAGCGGAAAGAGCTATGACTCTTCAAAATAGGCTTGCTTTAGACATTCTTTTAGCAAAGGATGGCGGCGTTTGCAAAATGCTTGGTGCACGACACTGTTGTACTTATATTCCCGACAATAGTGTGAAAATTAAAACAATGCTTGCTAATCTAACAAAAGAGAATGCAGATTTGAAGGAACTGAAAGAACCAGGAGTGTGGGAGAAGGTTGGAAAAGGACTTGCTTCAGTAGGACATTGGATTGGGGGAATTTGGAATGGAATATTGCTAAAAATAATAGAGGGAATTTTAATAGTTATAATTTGTGTATTTGGAATTTGGGGAATAAAAAGAGGAATAATAATGATTATGGAAAGAATTAAAAGGAGGAAGGAGGAGAAAATAATGAAAAGAATGGCAGAAGAATACAAAGTGACAACTAGGGGAACTAAAAGGAAAAGAGAACTGACAGAATTTTAATGGAATAAAATTTGTGGGCATAATTTGGTGTGATGACAAGTAGTCATCAGAGGAGGGATTGATGAAGCAGAAAATGAAGGTTTTGATTTATTTACGCTTAAACGTAGTGCTGCAATAATCATGTGTGACTTTAACCGAACTAATAAAGATTGTACGGGGACAAAATGTGCCCTCAGAGTAGTTTGCCAACATTTATAAGCGTGCTTTATATAACGTGATGTACTAGAATTGCACTAATCCGACATAATTATAAACGTATGCTACGATTTGCTTGCTTGAAATGTTTTAGCTTAGCATAACTTTAGCGGAGCAATGTGCTAATAAACGTGTATTTTTGCTTGAAGCTGTACTTTTCCACTGAGATCGTTCACATGCTTATCTTAAAGTTTCGTGCCAGCCTGGCATATTTTCTCTTTACTCCAAGGTCGATCTGCAGGTGCAGACAATGGAGGCTCTGAAAGTGAGCTAATTGGTATAAAATGTTGCAACTTGCGTACCCATCTCCAAGGATAATGTATGCTTAAGTAAAAGCTTGAGAACTGTCGTTTTTGATTGGACAATTTGAAGCTAACCTATGAACCCTCCAATGGAAGACCCTACTGGATTTGAACTGTTGTCTATAAAACCCAGGTGCACGAGAGGAAAGTATCCATTATTGGACATCCCGCCATTTTGCAGACTTCGTAGCTATTATGACCCACCTTGCTGCGACGCCATTTTGAAAGAGACTTTGATGCTTTCTCTAATCGAGAGAAAGAGACTTTAAATGATTCTGGCCCTAGAGACTTTAACTTTGATTTGTCCCTTTGCATGAAGTAATAGTTTTACCTTGCCGCCGTGGGGCAATTGCCCCGTCCACCCCTGCCCCTTTGCCCCGTCCCATGCCGATCGAAACGTTACCGATGCTGATCGAGAAACGGTACCTGTGAGACGAAGACTTCCTTGTATGCTGATCGTAATTGGTAAATATGAAAGGAAATTGTAAAATTGCATTGTGTTTCTTTTAGGTAACCAACTGCTGATTTTTTGACAAGATCCCTAGCTAGGAGTTTTCTAAATTAATGTTGCTAAATTGTTTTGCATGAAGTCCCACATGCCGATGCTAATTTGAGGTTAGACGAGGATTCCTTTGTTGCACGATGCAATTTGAGACCTTGCTATGCTGACCAATGTATGCAATTAGTTCATTACAGATTATAGTATTAGTGATTTGCATCGCTATTATCGAATGCCTTGTTATTCAAATGCTGAATAGATTGCACTTGTTTCGCCGCTATGGACAGCTATTAATGTTCATTTACGTTTATCATTTGGTGTTGAGACACATTTACATTGTGCTAGCTTTATTAATATAGGGAAATAAATTCACTAACTTTGTAATAAACTGGTGTGGTTATTCCTGACTGAAGGGTCAGGGTTCGCCGAAATGTATTCTGGATTAATTGTTAAGTGTTATGTTGATCAAGGTATTGCTTATGTTCGTTATTGATTATTGATTTGATGCAATTGATCGATATAGAGTATGGAGAGTCCCACTTAGCCAAAAGATTCATCGGCCTAAAGAGCGTCCAAATATAGGTAAATTATTATTACGGACCGCTCTATCATGTTTAAAAGGCAAGACATGTACTTTTAAGTTTTACATGTGCTGGTAATGAAACACTCACAAAGTCATTTTTCACCATAGCAAGGTCTTTCTCTCCCATATGATAACATTGAGGTTACCTTATTAAATATTGTAAGGTTACTAATTTGGAAGTGATATGTTTGTGAAGTTTGGTGTCTCTGATCTCACATTTTAAAATCACAACTTATGGTGAAGTCAGATTTTAAATTGAAGTTCTTGAAATGTCACTCTTACAAAGTTGCAATTTTCTTAATTTAGCCATTTTGGGCCCATATTTAAAAGGCTGTTGTGTCACGTTTTATGATGCAATGGTGACGGACTAAATCATATTTAAAAAAGCCATGCAAGGCTACTTTGGTGACTTTGAATGGCCTCATAAATATGAAGTAAAGCAAGGCAGCACAAACTCTTATTCTGTGCTAGGGAGGCTTTCCGTGGGTGTTGTGGTCGGTGTCCCAAGCAACTCCTATATTTTTTGACGCATCCCCAGAGTTACAAAAATTGTAAACCTGGGGATGCACCAGAATCAAACGCCTCTCGAGGGGAGGAGCAACAAGGAGAAGTATCACTATTTCTCCTCATTCTTTCTTCTTTCTTTATGTGCTGCATTCTGCAGCTGACATAGAAAGAGGAGTACAGCTCTCAGGATTGCTTCTGTTCAAAAGGTTACCCCTTCCGGCACAAAAAGTTTTTGGTGCAAGGGTGCCTGCATTGTCACTAGGATGCCAAAACAGCACCAGTGCAGGAGGAAAAGACAGGAATGTACCCTATTGCTTAAATACAACTCATTCCTGCCCTTTCCCTTTGACACAGAGCAGTGCAGCTACATGACTTGCTATGTTCCCCCGTGCCACAATTACATAAATATGGGCCTTAGTACTTGCTGCTGGTCTGCAGGTGGGGTGACAGCTCAGCTTGTGCATTCCCTCTAGACCACCACACACAAAGGGAGCTGAGATGTGACTGATGGGTCTTCCTGGGCAGGATAGAAGGGAGGAGTGGACACAGAGTGAGATCATCTGATTGTCCTGCCGCCACACAAAGGGCTGCATACCCACTTGTAGTTAGTCTGGATCCAGGGAAGGAAGGGAGGACCTATGTGCATTTCAAAGACCTTTCTTTGAAGTCTTCCCTCCTTCAAAGGCACAATTGGGAATACGTACTGGACGTCTGGCACTACCAGCTCAGTACAATTCTGGACATGTAGATACTCAGCCAGGAAGGAAGGACTGCTTTGCTGCTACAAGTGCATCTACCCTGCTTGATTCCTGGTTTGCTTTGTTGGCCTGCTGCCTGCTGCCCTCTTGCTTGAGTTTTGGAAAGTCTGGACTGGCATTTTTATCCCCCAGAACCCAGAATGGCTCCAAAGGCCAGTTGACTGGTCTCCTGTTTTTTTTAAATCTCAGGGACACAAAAGTCTTCAACTCACCCTGCTACAGCACCTGGACATTGATTTATGCAGGTCTTGCCCAGTCAAGTATTGCCAACCTAGTCCTGAGCCCTTGGAAGTTAGTATAAAGTGCTGCTTCAACCAAAACCCACAAACCCTCATTGTAAAAGGCACATCTTCGCCTTTGCCTGAGTCAGAACCAACACATTTTCATTGTTGCAGGAACAGACCTAGTGCATCACTTTCAGAACCAGTACATCGTCTTTGTAATCAATGCATCGCCTAAGGTGGGAGTTGCAGCCATGCATCACCATCAGAACCAGCGCATTGCACTTGGAACTCATTCATTGCCACAATTGCATTGTGAAAATCAACACATCTGATCCCCACTGTGGGGCTTGACATGGTGCATCGATTCAGCTGCACCTTGCATCTTTTTTGATGATGATCAAGGTACTGTGGTGTAGTGGGCCCGAGTAGGTCCGTGTTTCTGGACCACCCTTTATTTCTCTGGGCCTGAAACTTTGACTTTGTCCTCGTCTAGCACAGACAGATATTCTATTTAAGTGCTTATTGCTTCTAGGCTTTATTTTGAATGTTTTTTTTCTTTACATTAATAACTCGACTTTTACTTATTGGATGTTTGTCCTTTTGGTCATATTTTGTTTATTAAATGAACCTCTTTTTTGTAACCAGGTGTGGTATCTTTTTGTGTGGTGTTTTTGCTGTTTTATTGTTTGAAGTTTTCACAGATATGTTACTAATTGCCTTTTAAGTTGAGTCTGGCTGCTCTGTGCCAAGCTACCAGGGGGTGAGTACAGTTTGTGACTTTCCCAGATTAGGATTGTGGTTTCTGCTTGGACAGAGTACATGCCTCTGCCAACCAGAAACCCAATTTCTAACAGTCACTAACTTTAACGTATAAGATTTTAAGTTGAAGCGCAGTTTCACAGCCCTCATTTGTACTATTCCTGTTTCTTTTACTATCTTCTCTCTGTTGATTTCTCATATAGACAGTGGTAAATGCAATGCATGTGAATGCAGATAAAATGCTGCATTTGGATAACATTTCCAATTTGTTTGGCATGAATTTGCTCACAGAGAAGAGTGACAATGATAAGACTGTGCGGCACATTAAGCAAGGATTTTGCGTCACCCTTGCACCACACAAGGGGTGCGGGCAATGATAAACCTATAATGAGATTTACAACACCATGTAAGGCCATCTGGCGTGGCTTGGTAAATCCGTTCCCAATCCTCCACCCATGTATACTGAAGCATTCCCAGACTTTCCAGGAGTGATAAACCTGCGAATGCATCATAATGTCATGCCTTCCCAGGGAAGGCATAATGAGGGGGAATACCTTTATTTCAGCGCATGTAGAAACAGGAAAAAGTCTTAGAGGATTGTTTTTGTGCAGGAATGCGTCTCTTCCTGCACAAAAACCATCCTTCCTGTAATGCAGGCATGTTTGCGCTATGGTGCGACGGTGCCTGTGTTGTCACTAAGCAACAGTTTGCGTGCCAGTGCAAGAAGAGAGCAGGCATTTGCCTTCCCTTGATAGATACTGCGCATTCCTCTCCAAATGTTGTTCATATTGTGCTCCGAGGAAGCATAAGGAATCAGATGGGTTCAAGATACATATTTGCACGAAACGCCTCTGTTCCTCGCATGGCTTGTGAATTGTAAAGGACACATTCTATTGCAGAGGGGTATTCGAGAGACAGTCAGAGCTGTTCCTATTCTTTAACCTGAGGAGACTTCAATGAAAGGAGAGACACACACTACCACTCACAGCGGCAGATCCTTTTCTTACCCCCAGCAAAATACCTACATAGGATCGATATACAGCCCGATACACAGATGAAGATCCGGTTCTTACCCCTGGCAGGTGACTGGCCCAAGAGAAAAGACATCCATCTCTGTTAACATGGAAAGATCCTGTTCTTCACCAGACAAGAGTGGAAAGACATACACCACCACTCAGAGAGACAGGGCTGGGACCGTTCTGAGAAGACAGACACACATCACCACTCTTCTTACCTATGACAGGTGGCTTGCTCTGGCCTCTTCCGGTAGCTGATCTCACTCAGTGTCACTCCAGTGTAAACATCAACAATGACCCCCAGGAGAAGCTGCCCAGATGTGGAGAGGGTTTCCAGCTCCCCGGATTGCAGAGTACAGGCAGATCTCACCAGTGACTTCAAAGTACAAAGGTTTAATGTGATGACCAAGTACCTGTGGAGCTCCATTTGATGAGATGCCTCAGAACTGCACATCTATCAGAAGCCTCTCTAAGAAGGATGTAGGAGGCGAGCTGGCAGCAGTGTAAGAACGGCTGAGAAGGTAAAGTGGCTGAAAGCATAAAGTATAAAGGGAGCCTGCCTTGCTGCTCAAACCTGTCTCTGACCTTCAGACTAGCTCCCAAGATATGCCTTATGTCACCACACACTATACAGGTTCCCTGCAGCCCCTGAATGAGGCTCCAGTGACTCAACTCTCAGGTACCAGGAAAATCATCTTATGAAGGCCAAATAATGTCACGTTTCAGGGCACCTAATGACACAGTGGAGGCCCCCATTTCCCCAAGCAGCTAACACTGCTATTATAGAGGTGTGACCAAAACTACCTTACTGAGAAGTAACAAACACTCGTACTTTCTAGAAATAGTGGCTCTCACCTGGGGGCCTAGAACGTTATTCTCTGAGGAGGATGCAGACCAGAGCACAGCAAACTCAGCTGAATGAAGAAAACATCCATGAAGTTCAAGTAGATGAAGGGGCAATAGTAACAAACCTATACTTTCAAGGCTTCTTGCACATTGATGAAATAGTGCTTTTGCTGATTTGATTATTGCCATGAAGTCAATAACA
Source organism: Pleurodeles waltl (assembly GCF_031143425.1). Classification (NCBI taxonomy): domain Eukaryota; kingdom Metazoa; phylum Chordata; class Amphibia; order Caudata; family Salamandridae; genus Pleurodeles; species Pleurodeles waltl. The sequence goes on along the minus strand of NC_090438.1, from coordinate 14,796,863 downwards.
CCCTTCCAAGCACCAACATCTACATTAAGGGCCATATTTTTAGCCCTCATGCAGTGTAGCAAGTCACCTTGCTGTGTGTTCTGCATGACAGGGAAAGAGCAGACATTCGCTATATTTAAAAGAATTTGGCACTTTCTGCCTTTGTCCCTGCACTGCTGCTGTTTTGGCTGACTGATGCCAATGCAGACACCCTTGCACCAGGGTGTAAGGTTTCATGCATTGTAAGGAGAATTGTTTTGGTGCAGGAAGGAGCACCCTCATGCACAGAAATAACATTACATGTACAAAAAGGGAAGATTTGAGCCTGTCAAGTGGGTACACTTGGCAGGTTGAATTGGCAGTTTAAAACTGTGCACACAGACACTGCAGTGACAGTTCTGAGCCATGTTTACAGGACTACTCATGTGGGTGGCACAATCAGTGCTGCAAGCCCACTATTAGAATTTGCTTTACAGGCCCTAGGCACCTCTAGTGCACTTTACTAGGGACTTACTCGTAAATCAAATATGCCAACCATGGAAAAGCCAATTACACATACAATTTATACAGGGAGCACTTTAGCACTGATCAGTAGTAGTAAAGTACCCAGAGTAACAAAAACAGCAAAAACAGAGTCCAGTACACAGCAACAACCTGGGAAGCAGAGGCAAAAAGTTAGGGGAGACCACACCAAGGATGCTAGGTCTAACACATGTCTACCCCAGCTGAAAGTGGGGATATCTACCCAACCTCATGGGAGTTCTCTTCACTAAGACAGGAGAATCTTGACAGATCATCATCACTGGAGTGTTCTGTTCCAGGGCAGTGTTCCGCTATAAAGTCCATTCTCTGTAGGGAGGTAGATCACCCTCCCCTCATTTACATTAACCATCTGAGGGGCCTGTGGTCTGTCTGAACCAGGAAGTGAGTGCCAAACAAGTAGGGTCTTAGCTTCTTCAGTGCCCAGACCAAAGCAAAAGCTTCATGGTCAATTGCACTCCAGATAAGTTCGTGGGGAAGTGGCCTCCTGACAATGAAGACTGCAGGCTGTGCTAGGCCCCGTTCATTTAGCTGTGAAAACATGGCACCAACACCATACTCTGAAGCATCAGTCTGCACAACAAATTCTTTAGAGAAGTCAGGTGCCTTCAGCATGGGTGCCGTGCACATGGCTGCCTTTAGGGCATCAAAAGCTGTCTGGCAAGCCTCGGTCCAGACAACCTTTTTGGGTTGCTTCTTGGAGGTTCACTCAGTCAAGGAAGCAACAATAGTGCCATATCCCTTGACAAACCCCCTATAGTAACCTGTGAGACCTAAAAAGACTCTCACCTCAGTCGGGTCTTGGGATCTCCCAGGCCAGAATGGTATCAATCTTTGGCTGTAGGGGTGCCACCTGGCCACTCCCCCTGGTGTCCCAAGTACCTTAAAAGTGAGGCCTGCCTTCTGCAGGGCCTATAACACTTTGCAGAGGTGCTACAAGTGTTCCTCCCAAGTGGAGCTGAATGCAGAAATGTCATCCAGGTAGGCTGCACTGAAATCCTCCAGTCCAGCCAACACCTGGTGAACCAGCCTCTGAAAGGTGGCAGGGGCATTTGTATCCCAAAGGGCATCACCCTAAAATGGTAGTTCTTATCTGGGGTACACAATGCAGACCTCTACTTGGCCCCCTCAGTCAGAGCAATCTGCCAATATACAGATGTTATATCAAGTTTGCTGAGATATTTGGCAGCCCCTAACCGATCAATGAGCTCATCAGCTTGGTGCATGGGGTGCGGGTCAGTCTCCGTGACCACATCGAGTCCCCAGTAATCCACACAGTAACCGGAGTTCTGGAGTGGCACCAGGAGCAGCAGCGTTTGGACCATGACCACAGGACTGTCCCAAGGGCTACTGGAAAATTCAATAACCCCAAGAGCTAACATTGTGGATACCTCACCCTTAATGTTGGCTCCAACTTTGGCAGCCACCCTGTAAACTTTATGTTTCACAGGTGGACTGGCCCCAGTGACCACATCATGTGTGCACAAGTGCGTGACCTATGGGATCAAGGAAAAGAGAGAAGCAAACTGCCCTAACATTTGGCAACAGTCACTCTGTTGTTCTAGAGTCAGTAAGGGGGAGAGGTTCATACCCTCCACTGAACCATCCTTCTCCTTGGCAGAAAGGAGGTCAGGAAGAGGCTCACAATCTTCCTCCACCCCTTCATCTGTTGTCAATAGTATAGTCACCTCTGTCCTCATGAGTCCGCAGGCTCACCAGATAGGTGACATCTGTTAGACCTGACAGGCTTGGGGTGGTCATCTCCCAACTTATGCCTGCCTCCATACACTTTTCTAACACTGTTTTTGCTGGTTTTAGGACTCTGTTCACTTTACCACTGCTAACCAGTGCTAAAGTGCATGTGCTCTCTCCCTTAAAACTGGTTCATCGCCAATTAGCATTTTTGATTTACTGATTCGTCCCTAGTAAAATGCATTACATGTGTCAGGGGTCTGTGAGTTAAATGCTACCAGTGGGCCTGCAGCACTGATTGTGCCACCCCCATAAGTAGCCCCTTAACCATGCCTCAGGGATGCCATTGCAAGGCCTGTGTGTGCAGTTTCACAGACACTTCGACTTGACATTTAAAAGTACTAGCCAAGCCTTAAACTCCCTTTTTTCTACACAGAAGTATCACCTAATGTAGGAAAGTACCACCTGGCATGTTACCCCCATTTTTATTTGTGTGTCCGTTTGTTTTTGCCCGTCTCACTGGGATCCTGCTAGCCAGGACCCCAGTGTTCATAGTCTGTGGCCTGAATGTGTTCCCTCTGTGGTGCCTAACTGTGTCACTGAGGCTCTGCTAACCAGAACCTCAGTGCTTATGCTCTCTCTGCGACTGCAGGCTATTTTGGAAATATGTGTTAAGGGCCTGAAAGGAGTAGCCTCTTCTGGCCTCTGGGAATGCTTTGAAGGGCACAGATGGTGCCCTCCTTGCATAAACCATTTTTCACCGGTTCAGGGATCCCCCAGCCCCTGCTCTGGCACGAAACTGGACAAAGGAAAGGGGAGTGACCACTGAGTGGCCAGTGCCAGCAGGTGACGTCAGAGACCCCTCCTGATAGGTGCTTCCCTGGTTAGGTGGCCAATCCTCCTCTGAGGGCTATTTAGAGTCTCTCCTGTGGGTTTCTCTTCAGAAAATGAATGCAAGAGCTCACCAGAGTTCCACTGCATTTCCCTCTTCGACTTCTGCCAAGGATCGACCACTGACTGCTCCAGGATGCCTGCAAAACCGCAACAAAGTAGCAAGATGACTACCAGCAACATTGTAGGCCTGCCAGGCAGGGCCCCAGTGCTCATAAGTATGTGCCTTGTATGTGTTCCCTGTGTGATGCCTAACTGTCTCACTGAGGCTCTGCTAACCAGAACCTCAGTGGTCATGCTCTCTCTGCTTCCCAAATTTGTCACTAACAGGCTAGTGACTAAATTGACCAATTCACATTGGCATACTGCTACATCCATATAATTCCCTTGTATATGGTACTGAGGTACCAGGGTATTGGGGTTCCAGGAGATTCCTATGGGCTGCAACATTTCTTTTGCCACCCATAGACAGCTCTGACAATTCTTACACAGGCCTGCCACTGCAGCCTGCATGAAATAACGTCCATGTTATTTCACAGCCATTTACCACTGCACATAAGTAACTTGTAAGTCACCTATGTGTCTAACCTTCACCTGGTGAAGGTTGGGTGCAAAGTTACTTAGTGTGTGGGCACCCTGGCACTAGTCAAGGTGCCCCCACATTGTTCAGGGCGAATTCCCCAGACTTTGTGAGTGCGGGGGCACCATTAGACACGTGCACTATACATAGGTCACTACCTATGTATGGCGTCACAATGGTAACTCCAAACATGGCCATGTAACATGTCTAAGATCATGGAATTGTCACTCCAGTACCATTGTGGTATTGGGGGGACAATTCCATGATCTCCCCGGTCTCTAGCACAGAACCTGGGTACTGCCAAACTGCCTTTCTGGGGTTTCCACTGCAGCTGCTGCTGCTGCCAACCCCTCAGACAGGATTCTGCCCTCCTGAGGTCCAGGCAGCCCTGGCCCAGGAAGGCAGAACAAAGGATTTCCTCTGAGAGAGGGTGTTACACCCTCTCCCTTTGGAAATAGGTGTGAAGGGCTGGGGAGGAGTAGCCTCCCCCAGCCTCTGTAAATGCTTTGATGGGCACAGATGGTGCCCACCTCTGCATAAGCCAGTCTACACAAGTTCAGGAATCCCCCCAGCCCTGCTCTGGTGTGAAACTGGACAAAGGGTAGGGGAGTGACCACTCCCCTGACCAGTACCTCCCAGGGGAGGTGCCCAGAGCTCCTCCAGTGTGTCCCATACCTTTGCCATCTTATAAACAGAGGTGTTGGGGGCACACTGGACTGCTCTGAGTGGCCATTGCCAGCAGGTGACGTCAGAGGCTCCTTCTGATAGGCTCTTACCTCTCTTGGTAGCCAATCCTCCTAACCTGGGAGCCAAACCTCCTTTTCTGGCTATTTAGGGTCTCTGCTTTGGGGAATTCTTCAGACAACGAATGCAAGAGCTCACCAGAGTTCCTCTGCATCTCCCTCTTCACCTTCTACCAAGGATCGACCCCTGGCTGCTCCAGGAGGCCTGCAAAACCACAACAAAGTAGCAAGACAACTACCAGCAACATTGTGGAGCCTAATCCTGCCGGCTTGCTCGACTGTTTCCTGGTGGTGCATGCTCTGGGGGTAGTCTGCCTTCACCCTGCACCAGAAGCTCCGAAGAAATCTCCTGTGGGTCGATGGAATCTTCCCCCTGCTAACGCAAGCACCAAAAGACTGCATCTGGGTCCCCTCTCAGCCTGACGAGCGTGGTTCCTGGAACACAGCAACTCTGTCCAAGTGACTCCCACAGTCCAGTGACTCTTCAGTCAAGTCTTTGTCTCCCCACGCTAGACTGCAAAGCTGTGTACCACGTGATTTGCAGGTGCTCCGGCTCCTGTGCACTCTTCCAGGATTTCCTTCGTGCAGAGCCAAGCCTGGGTCCCCGGCACTCCGTCCTGCAGTGCATAACCTTCTGAGTTGTCCTCCAGCGTCGTGGGACTCCCTTTTGTTACTTCATGTGGACTCCGGTTCTCTTTTCTTCTAAGTGCCTGTTGGGGTGCTTCTGCGGGTGCTGCCTGCTTCTGTGAGAGCTCTCTGAGTTGCTGAGAGCCCCCCCAGTCTCCTCCTCCTCCAAAAGGCGACATCCTGGTCCTTGCTGGTCCTCAGCAGCACCCAAATACCTCTACTGCAACCCTTGCAGCTAGCAAGGCTTGTTGGCAGTCTATCTGCGTAGGAAGACCTCTGCGAACTTCACAGCAATGTGGGACATCAGTCTTTCAAAGGAGAAGTCCCTAGTCCTCTTCTTTCTTGCAGAACTCCAAGCTTCTTCCAACCGGTGGCAGCTTCCCTGCACCTTCAGCTGGGGTTTCCTGGGCTCCTGCCCCCCCTGGACACTGTCACGACTATTGTACTTGGTCCCCTTGTCTTACAGGTACTCACGCCTGGAAAACCGTTGTCAGTGCACTGCTGGTGTTTGTTCTTCCTGCAGAATCCTCCTATCACGACTTCTGTGCTCTCTGGGGGTAGAAGTTGTCCTTTACTCCTACTTTTCAGGGTCTTGGGGTAGGGTATTTTTCTAACCCTCACTGTTTTCTTACAGTCCCAGCGACCCTCTACAAGCTCACATAGGTCTGGGGTACATTTGTGGTTTGCATTCCACTTTTGGAGTATATGGTTTGTGTTGCCCCCATACCTATGTGTTCCTGTTGCAATCTATTGTGATTCTACACTGTTTGCATTACTGTTCTTGCTATTACTTATCTGATTTGGGGATGTGTACGTATAACTTGTGTATATATCTCACTGAGGATACTCATTGAGATACTTTTGGCATATTGTCATAAAAATAAAGTACCTTTATTTTGAGTAACTCTGTTTATTGTGTTTTCTTATGATATTGTGCATATGATATAAGTGGTATAATAGGAGCTTTGCATGTCTCCTAGTTCAGCCTAAGCTGCTTTGCCATAGCTACCTTCTATCAGCCTAAGCTGCTAGAAACACCTCTTCTACACTAATAAGGGATAACTGGACCTGGCACAAGGTGTAAGTACATCTGGTACCCTCTACAAGCCAGGCCAGCCTCCTACATTGGTTGTGCAGCGGTGGGATAAGTACTTGTAACTACTTACCACTTTGTCATTTTGTACTTTTCATAAGAGAATCATATATCAAACAGTTCAGTGTATGTACACTTAACCGAAAAAGTTTGCATTTCTTCTCTAAAACTTTTTACAAAGTTCTGAAAAGTTTCTTAAAACTTCTAAAAGTTTTCTAAAAGTTAGAAAAAGTTTTTTCTCTGTTCGTTAAAAAGTTCTGAAACTTTTTCTTCCTTCTCACTATCTCTAAACCTTTTGCTATCATGTCTGTGGTAGATTTAGCCCTTAAAACTGTCAATGCAACTTATGATAGTTTGAATTACAAGAGCTTAAGGAGTCTCTGCTTGGATAGAGGTTTAGTTATAGGAAAGAACCCTACAAAAGAGTTTCTCTTCAACAAGCTTATTGTAGATGATGAGACCCAAGCCGGCCCATCAAATGAGAGGTTAGAACATATAGAAACTTCCCAGTCTGATTTAGGGGAGTTCCCTGAGAAGGGTGGGGAGGGTTCTGAACAAGATCTGCCCCCTAGCAGGACACCCAGTAATGTTGGTAGTAATAGAGGGTCCCATCACAGTAGGGCATCCTTTATTCCTAGAGGCCAAGTTACCAGGGTCCAGACAGTTAGGGACAGATTCCCCTCTGTTGTTTCCAACTTGTCTTCTGTGTCAAAGCATTCCCTACCCACCCGCCCTGAGTATAACTTGTTAGAAAGGGAACTCAAAAAGTTGAGGGTTGAAGAGACCAGACTGAGGCTTAAACAGCAACAGCTGGCCTTAGATAGGGAATCCCTAGACATTGCGAAGGAAAGACAGAGGTTGGGGTCAGGACCCCATGGTGGCAGCAGCAGTATTTCTGATAGTAATCCTGTTGGAGAGCATGATTCCAGGAATCTTCACAAGATAGTCCCCCCTTACAAGGAGGGTGATGACAACAACAAGTGGTTTGCTACACTTGAGAGGGCCTGTATGGTAGAGGGGGTCCCTCAAAGGCAGTGGGCTGCTATTTTGTGGCTATCATTCACTGGAAAAGGGAAGGGATAGGCTCCTTACTGTCAGAGAAAGTGATGCCAATAATTACAAAGTTTTGAAAGATGCACTCTTGGATGGATTTGGCTTAATCACTGAACAATACAGGATTAAGTTTAGAGACACCAGAAAAGAGTCCTCTCAAGACTGGACAGATTTTGTGGACTGTTCAGTGAAGGCCTTGGAAGGTTGGTTGCATGGCAGTAAAGTTTCTGACTATGAAAGCCTGTATAATCTTATTCTAAGAGAGCATATTATGAATAACTGTGTGTCTGACTTGTTACACCAATATCTAGTGGACTCAGATCTGACCTCTCCCCAAGAATTGTGAAAGAAGGCAGTCAAGTGGGTCAGAACAAGGGTGAACAGAAAAGTTCATACAGGGGGTGACAAGGATGGCGAGAAGAAGGATGGTAAGTCTGTTGACAAGGGTGGGGACAAAGGTAAAAATACTGAGTCTTCATTAGGCCCACAAAAATCCTCTGGTGGGGGTGGTGTTTCCAAATCCTCTTCTAATAATTAACCTGAAAAGCCTTGGTGTTATTTGTGTAAAGTCAAAGGCCATTGTGCAAGTGATTCCAGTTGTCCAAAGAAAAACACCAAACCTCCCACTACCATAACCCCTGCTGCAAATTCTAGTGCCCCTAGTAATAGCAGTGGTGGTGGGAAACCTACAAATAGCCAATCCAAGGGTGTAGCTGGGCTCACTATTGGTAATGTAGTTGGGGTTGGTCTTGTTAGGGAGACCTCAGAGGCTGTTTTAGTCTCTGAAGGTGCCATTGATTTAGCCACCTTGGTTGCTTGTAGACTTAATATGGATAAGTACAAGCAACTTCCCCTAATAAATGGTGTTGAGGTTCAGGCCTACAGGGACACAGGTGCCAATGTTACTATTGTCATAGAGAAACTGGTCCACCCTGAACAACACCTACTTGGTCAGCAGTACCAAGTGACAGACGCTCATAACAACACTCTTAGCCACCCCATGGCTGTTGTGAATCTCAACTGGGGGGGGGGTTACTGGTCCAAAGAAAGTTGTGGTTGCCTCAGATTTACCTGTAGACTGTCTACTAGGGAACGATTTAGAGACATCAGCTTGGGCAGAAGTGGAGTTGGAGGCTCATGCAGCAATGCTGGGCATTCCTGGGCATATTTTTACTTTAACAAGGGCTCAGGCCAAATTGCAAAACGGACAGGGTAACTTGGATCCTGGAACAATGGACCAAGTGCTCCCTAAAGCTAGGGGTAGCAAGAATAAATCCCTACCCACTATCCCTCCCTCTGCAGATGATTCTCCTTCTGCCTTCTCTTCTCCCTGTGCAGAACCTTCATCAGATGAGCTGTTAGCAGACACTGCTGAGCTTTTGGGTGGAGGGGGGGCCTGCCAGGGAAGAGCTGAGTGTGGCACAGCAAACCTGTCCCACGTTAGAGGGTCTCAGACAGCAAGCTGTCAAGCAGCAAAATGGGGATGTCAGTGACTCATAGAGAGTTTACTGGGAGGACAACCTCTTGTACACTGAGGCAAGGGACCCAAAACCTGGAGCAGCCAGGAGATTGGTCATTCCCCTGCAGTACAGAGAGTTCCTCCTAACTCTTGCCCATGACATTCCTTTGGCTGGGCATTTGGGCCAGATCAAAACATGGGAAAGGCTTGTCCCCCTGTTTCACTGGCCTAGGATGTCAGAGGACACTAAAGATTTTTGCAAGTCTTGTGTGACCTGCCAAGCCAGTGGCAAGACTGGTGGTACTCCAAAGGCTCCCCTTATTCCACTACCTGTGGTTGGGGTGCCCTTTGAAAGGGTTGGGGTTGACATAGTTGGCCCCCTTGACCCTCCTACTGATCAGGCAATAGGTTTATCTTGGTGGTTGTGGACCATGCCACAAGATATCCTGAAGCAATTCCTCTGAGGACCACTACAGCTCCTGCAGTGGCAAAGGCCCTCCTGGGAATCTTTTCCAGGGTGAGTTTTCCTAAAGGGGTTGTATCAGACAGGGGTAGCAACTTCATGTCTGCATAATTGAAAGCAATGTGGAAGGAGTGTGGTGTTACCTACAAGTTCACCACTCCTTACCATCCACAGACTAATGGACTGATAGAGAGGTTTTATAAAACTCTCAAAGGTATGATAATGGGACTCCCTGAAAAACTCAGGAGGAGGTACACCAGAAAGGAGTGGGCTTCAGCACCTTTGAACTCCTCTTTGGACACCCTGTAAGAGGTCCACTCACTCTTGTGAAGGAGGGTTGGGAACAACCTTTAAAAGCTCCTAAACAGGACATAGTGGACTATGTACTTGGCCTAAGATCCAGAATGGCCGAGTGCATGAAAAAGGCCAGCAAAAACCTTCAGGCCAGCCAGGAGCTCCAGAAGCAATGGCATGATCAGAAGGCTGTAAAGATCCAGTACCAACCAGGACAGAAGGTGTGGGTATTGGAGCCTGTGGCCCCAAGAGCACTCCAGGACAAATGGAGTGGACCACATCTAATTGTTGAGAAAAAGTGTGGCGGTCTATCTGCACGGGAAAACGTCTGCAATCGTCATCGCGACGTGGGACATCAGTCTTCCAAAGGAAAAGTCCCTAGTCCTCTTCTTTCTTGCAGAACTCCAAGCTTCTTCCAAACGGTGGCAGCTTCCTTGCACCTTCAGCTGGGGTTTCCTGGGCTCCTGCCCCCCCTGGACACTGTCGCGACTATTGGACTTGGTCCCCTTGTCTTACAGGTAATCAGGTCCAGAAATACGTTGTCAGTTCTCTGCTGGTGTTTGTTCTTCCTGCAGAATCCCCCTATCACGACTTCTGTGCTCTCTGGGGGTAGTAGGTGTACTTTACTCCTACTTGCAATCTATTGTGATTCTACACTGTTTGCATTACTGTTCTTGCTATTACTTATCTGATTTCGGGATGTAAGACATATAACTTGTGTATATAACTTATCTTCTTACTGAGGATACTCACTGAGTTACTTTTGGAATATTGTCCTAAAAATAAAGTACCTTTATGTTTAGTAACTCTGTGTATTGTGTTTTATTATGATATTGTGCATATGATATAAGTGGTATAGTAGGAGCTTTGCATGTCTCCTAGTTCAGCCTAAGCTGCTTTGCCATAGCTACCTTCTATCAGCCTAAGCTGCTAGAAACACCTCTTCTACACTAATAAGGGATAACTGTACCTGGCACAAGGTGTAAGTACATCTGGTACCCACTACAAGCCAGGCCAGCCTCCTGCAGAGACAACGCTACGAATTGCTTTACAAGCAATAGATCTAAGCTCAGATGCACGGTCAGCAGGCAACATAGAGCAACTGTCTCATATCTTCTGTTGCTCCGAACCGGAGACCTCAGCTAACTCATGAGGGGCAGAAGGAACGACATATGGAGGTGGAGGACAATCTAGTAACAAAAAATCATTGTGCGGTTTATTAAGGATAGGATAGAGAGATTGCCGAACAGTGTATTGGCCAGTTACCTGTAATTTATGTTCTTTCTCTTCTATCTCCTTTAAGTAATTTCTTTCTTTCTTTCTCATTACCAATGCTTTCACATATACATTCGTACGCTGCTCTTTCTCAAGCAAGGCTTGCTCACGCTTCACTGGTCCACTCACTTCTTTCTCCCACATTCGCACACAGTCAAACATATCTTGCCTAGACTTTCGCTTACACATACATTGTTAAACATACTCAATCTTTCGCAAATCAAATGACCCATGCATAGGCCAATGTAACTCAGGATCCGCACAAGTTTATTTCTTCCATAATGTGCTGTACATTATAGAAGAAAGACCATGATTAACATACATATCTCTATTTGGCGTCCCCTCTGGGGGTTCCGGTTGCGATTCTTCAAGTCTCAAATTGGTACCATTACAAAAGCAACACATCCTACTAAGTGCGCTAAAAACAGGCATGCCAAAAATAGTGCAGAATATGCAGTATTATAATCAAAGTAGCACTTAAGGTGTCGTTCAAATCAAAGTTAAATTGGAGAAAATTCTCCTCATTACCCGCCTATATAAATTGCAATTTATATATCAATTTAAAGGACACAAATTAACTAGTCACCCAAAACACGAGAGCCACAGTAAGTGGTGAAACAAAGGCATCAAAACCCACAGCAAGTGCCGTAAAACAGCTCTTACCAATCACAGGGCGTCCAGGTTCCAACTGCCAAGTTCTAAAATCGACCAAATGGTCACTGCACAACGAACAAAAAGGATCTCAGTCGAGGACCGGCGCCACCTGGATGGACAAATCAGAAAGAAGGGAAAAACACCGTGGTTGCCAAGACTCGGGTCTCCTCAGGCATTGATCGTCCTCAGCGAGATCCCAATCCTTCATCGCGACCAATCCGTCGGGCGTCCGAGTCGCCGATGAGCCCCTGTTCGGACGCCAATTTGTTGAAGTAAGCCTCAGCAAGGCCTACTAGTGCAAGGGGTTCGCCCTTCTCTGCACAAAGTACTCAGACCATATAGGAAGAAGTTGGCACAGAAACTGAAATAAAAGACAAAGGGGGTCATTCTGACCTCGGTGGTAAAAGGCGCTTACCGCCGGTCAGAAGACCGCCATTACACCGCCGCGGCAGCGGTAAACCGCCACGGTCATTCTGACCCACAACTGCCAAACCGCCAAAAACCCGACATCCACTGAAGCCCGCCTCATCAGCGGTCAGCGATAAGCTGGGGATGACCAAACCTCCACCGTCACGCCAACACAAACACGCCCATGCCATTACGACCCACGAATCCACGCGGCGGTCTTACAACCGCGGTATTCCATTGGCGGTACACACCGCCGCGGTCAAAATACACACACCTTTATAAAACACAGCCACATTGGACACTTTGAAATACACACACCTGATACACATACATGCACCACTCCCACACATCCAATACAATATAAAACACACACCCACATCACCCACAAACCCCCACAAACAGAAATTACGAGAGAAGGCGCTATACACTGAGAGAGAGCACAGGGAACGCAAACCACAACACACACAGGAACCCAACATCATCACCCACACCACATCTACGCACAAAGCACCACACACCACCACACTCATCACCACATACACCACCCAACACCTCATCCACACCACCCCATGGCACCCCAAAGGCACCCCTGGTTTTCGGACCAAGAACTCAGGGTCATGGTGGAGGAAATAATAAGGGTAGAGCCCCAGCTCTTCGGCACACAGGTGCAGCACACCACAATAGCCAGGAAGGCGGAGCTATGGCAACGGATCGTAGACAGGGTCAACGCTGTGGGACAGCATCCCAGAAATCGGGAGGACATCCGCAAACGCTGGAACGACCTACGGGGGAAGGTGCGCTCGATGGTGTCAAGGCACAATATCGCTGTGCAGAAGACTGGCGGCGGACCCCCACCCACCCCACCACAGCATGGGAGCAAGAGGTCTTCAACATCCTGCATCCTGACGGCCTCGCTGGAGTAGCCGGAGGAATGGACTCTGGTAAGTCGAATCTCAACTACTTCATCCCCCCACCCACCAGCATGCCAACCCACACCCCAACCCTCACCCCCAACCCCCATCACACATCCTCCCTGCTAATGTCTCACCAGCACAACCCACCCAACCCAACACCAACCCCTGAATGCCAACATAAACCATGGACACCCATCACCTAAGCATGACCACTGCACATAACCCCCCCCCCCCCAACCACCCTCACAACTCCTCCCACAAGGGAATGGCACCACTGGGGGACAAGGGCACACACAAATCGCACGCCATGGCACACACAGAACCAATAACCATACTCTTTTACCCCTGCAGGACCCGAACGCCAACACACCGGTCAGGAGGGTCCAGAAATGTCAATCCCACCCCCGGAACAGGCCCCCAGTGATGACAGCAGCTCTGTCGACCTGGAACCTGATGACCAGCCCCGACCATTGGGGACCTCTGGGCAGTCGGTTCCCCTCAGGCAGCCACAGGCCACAGTAGACCTACCCCCCTCAGGAAACACCAGCACAGCACCCACCCAGCGGGCCCATGCCTCTGTCTCCAGGGCAGGTCAAGAAGCGGTGTGTCTACCACTACAGGGCACCCAGGGTAACCCACCACCCCAACAACAACAGGGACCTGAGGGCAGTGGTAGTGGGCACACCGTCCAGGGGACAGAGGCCCAGGAACAAAGGGGAACTGGGAGGGCTGCTGTGCGACAGAGGGAGGACAGGCCTAGGGAACCCTCTGTCCAAGAGGCCCTCACCATCATCATGGGAGGCTACCACCACTCCCAAGAGACGATGGCGACGGTCCTGGCCAGGTTCCAGGAGATCCAGGCACTGCAGGAGGAACGGTACATGGGGTTCCGGGACGAACTGCGCACCATCAGTTCCGCAACGGGTACAATCGTGGTGGCACTCAACCAGATTGTTACCACATTGCGGGACCTTGTGGCCTCCCAAAGGGCCCCTGCCACTAGCATGGAGGAAGAACAGCCCACCACCTCCGCCGGCGCTAGTGGTCAGGAGGCCCCCACACAACAGCTACGGGCCACCCGGACCCCACCCCCTGCAGAACAGGAACCACCCCGCAAGAAAGGCCTGAGATCCAGGAAGAAGACAGAGTAGGATGTCAAGACCCCTGCCAGGAAAGGATCCCCCCGGATGTCATCCCACTGTCCCACTTGTTCACCCTGTACAACCTAGAACTGCCCCTGCTCCACCTTCCACAGGTATATGGACAATGCATCTGTGCAAACGAGAGTCTGGACTCTGCCAAGGACATGCCTCCACCATCTCCCATCACCCTTCTTTAACTAATCACCCATTTCTTCACTTTAATAAACACAATTATTGCACCAAAACCATCTGGAGTCTGTAATTTATTTTCTTTAAAGCAAATGTAATAGACATAACCAACACAAAAAGTACAGTTACATTGTGATGACAACATACCAGTGTCACACAGCGGTAGTCCATGGCGAAAGAAACCAGAGGGCACTCCGTGGGGATCAGATCCCTGAAATAGGAAGGGAAATCCACAACTAAGATACCATACATTGGGGGGAAAGGTCAGACAGTAGAGAGCCTGTACTGGTACAGATAGGTGTAAATGCTGGAGTAAATTCTTACCTGTGTGTCACTGGAAATACTGCTCGATCACTCTGTCCCTGTTGTCTGTGTCGTCCTCTTCGTCTTCCTCCTCTTCACTCTCCGCAGGCTCCACAGCTGCCACAACACCACCATCTGGACCATCCTCCTGCAGGAAAGGCACCTGTCGTCGCAAAGCCAGGTTGTGAAGCATGCAGCAGGCCACGATGATATGGCACACCTTCTTTGGTGAGTACATTAGGGATCCCCCTGTCATATGCAGGCACCTAAATCTGGCTTTCAGGAAACCGAAGGTCGCTCGATCACCCTCCTAGTACGCCCATGGGCCTCATTGTACCGTTCCTCTGCCCTGGTCCTGGGATTCCTCACTGGGGTCAATAGCCAAGGCAGGTTTGGGTAACCAGAGTCACCAATTAGCCACACACGGTGTCTCTGTAGCTGTTCCATCACATAAGGGATGCTGCTATTTCGCATGACGTACGCGTCATGCACTGACCCTGGGAACTTGGCATTTAAATGGGAGATGTACTGGTCAGCCAAACAGACCACCTGGACATTCATAGAATGATAACTTTTTTGGTTCCTGTGCACCTGTTCCTTGTCTTTTGGGGGGACCAAAGCCACATGGGTACCATCAATGGCACCAATGATATTGGGAATGTGTCCAAGGGCATAGAAATCACCCTTCACTGTAGGCAAGTCACCAACCTCAGGGAAAATGATGTAGCTCCGCATGTATTTCATCAGGGCAGACAGCACTCTGGACAATACCTTTGAAAACATAGGTTGAGACATCCCAGAAGATATGGCCACTGTAGTTTGAAAAGATCCACTAGCCAAAAAATGGAGTACTGACAGCACCTGCACTAGAGGGGGGATCCCTGTGGGTTGGCGGGTGGGTGACATCAGCTCTGGCTCCAGCTGGGCACACAGTTCCTGTATAGTGGCACGGTTGAGTCTGTAGGTCAGGATGACATGTCGTTCTTCCATTGTCGACAGGTCCACCAGCGGTCTGTACACGGGAACATTCCTCCTTCTCCTCGCAAGTCCCAGCGGACGGTGCCTAGGAAGGACAACAGCGAGCACAGAGTCAATCAACCCACAGGTAAGTTCCCACAGCTTGTACAGTACAGATTTCTCTCTGGAATTAATGGCATGTATGAGTGTCGATGCAAGGCCTAGGCATGTGTGACGCAGTAGGAATTAAGCCATGTGGGCCCTTGAAATGGCGGCTGCCTGACCTGTGAAGTGTGACAATGTGAAGTGAGGTCATTGCGCTGGCATGGCACACCGTGGCGGTAGGTGGTCGAAGACCGCGGCGCAAAGCCGCATTGGATAACATTGAGCCCTATGGGTTTCAGGAGCCAATGGCGATGTGCGCCGGCGGTCGCGGTACGCACCGCTGCGGTACGCACCGCCGCGGCCGTAACTGCTTATTCACTCGAGACCTGATCATCCACAGGAGAGGACCTATACTGCAAGTGCTGCTGTGACCTCGGTCTGGAAGTGACAATGGCTGCTGTGACTGGGGAAAGGGCCCCCGCCTTCAGTTCCGAAGAGTTGGAGAAGCTCGTGGACGGGGTCCTCCCCCAGTATGCGCTACTCTACGGTCCTCCAGACCAACAGGTAAGTACACTGGGACCATGCTTAGTGGGCTATGCCAGGGATGAGTGGGGTGGATGTACGATGGAGGGGAGGGGAGCGAATGATGAATGCATGGCACGACAGATGAGAGCATGGCAAGGTTGGGGAGGGGGGGCCACTCACACCCACCATGCAGAAAACTGATGATGTTTATTTTCCCCCCCTGTACATGTCACATAGGTCAGCGCCCATCAGAAGATTGAGATTTGGCATGCCATCGCCAAGGACGTCCGGGCCCTGGGGGTCCACTGCCGAAAGAGGTGGTAGGACATCCGCCGCGGGAGCAGGAAGACCGCCGAGACTCTGCTGGGGATGGCCTCCCAACCTAGGAGGGGTGCCAGTCGTACCTTGACCCCCCTGATGTCCCGGATCCTGGCGGTGGCCTACCCCGACTTGGATGGGCGCTTGAGGGCATCACAGCAGACACAAGGGGGTGAGTACCAGCACTTTATGCTATCTTTGCGCCCAGTGGAGGTGCCTGGTTGGGGGAGGAGGGCTGTGGGTATCCCTAGGCCAGGGCGATTTCTGTAGGCTAGGCCCCTCCGTGAGCTATGGTCCTGTGCCCCGCCCCCCACCTCTGTGGAGTGCCTAGTAACGCTATTCATGGACCTGTGTATTCTGTGTGGGCAGTTGTCGCCCATAGGCATGTAGCCCATGTCCCAGTGAATGAGTAGTGTACCCCAAGTGCGCAGCGTAGTGCAGGGGGCTTCTGTGTCTGTCCTCTCCGCCAACGGTGGCCACAATGCATGCACTCAACTTGTCTTTATTTCTCCACCCCCCCCCCCCATTTTCTTTGTTTGTCTGTTAATGTGTGCATTAGCATCATCAGGCGGAGGAGAAGTGGCATCTGCGCAAGAGGGAGCTGCATCTCACATGGCCCCGGAGGACCATGCAACGGACTCCGAGGTGACCAGTGAGACAGGGGTGAGGGGGGTTCCACAACGAGGACCCGTGCAGACGTCAGTGACAGCGACACGTCCTCGGATGGGAGCTCCCTTGCGCTGGTGGCACCATCCGTGCCTACCTCGACTACAGGTACAGCCGCCACCCAGCGCACCAGCTCCGCCCTCCAAGCAGCCCCTCGGCGTTCGGCCCGTGCCCGCACGGCCAGGAAGCCGGCCATCTCCTTCGCCCCAGACACCTCAGGCCCTGCCCCAGTCGCCCCTGCTGCCCTCAGTGAGGAGGTCATTGACCTCCTGAGGACCATCATTGTTGGGCAGTCTACCCTTTTGAATGCCATCCAGGGTGTGGAGAGGGAGGTGCATCAAAGCAATGCATACCTGGAGGGCCTTCATTCGGGTCAGGCTGCCCAGCAACGATCGTTCACTGCTCTGGCCTCAGCACTGACGGCAGCGATTGTCCCTGTCTCCAGCCTCCCTCTACTAACTGCCTCCACCCAGTCCCACTCCCCTGTTCCTCTGCCTATCCCATCCACACCTACAGACCAGCCTGCCCACACCTCAACACCCAAGGCAAGCTCATCCAAACATAAGCACCACAAAACACACAAGCATTCACCCAAGCAACATCCAGATGCAGACATGCCAACAGCCACTACCTCCTCTGTGTCCCCCACCTCCTCGTCTCCCTCCTCCCTCCCTGTGACGTCTCCACTCACACCTGCATGCACACCACCATCAGCCAGTACACCCATCACCAGCACTCCCTCCAGAGCAGTCCGCACACGTGCAGTCACCACCCCCACTGCCATGTACACGTCCCCTGTGTCCTCTCCCAGTGTGTCTGTCACCCCCGCTTCCCAACCACACAAACGCAGGCAGGCACCCAAACAACAGCCATCCACTTCACGTCAGCCTCCAGCCCAAGCACCTGCACCCAAAGACAGCACACTTGACTCTCCTACAACCACATCCTCTTCCTCCACTCCCATACCCACTCCAGCTACCCTTCCCATGCCTCCAAAGAAATTTTCCCTCTCTAAAATTGACCTCTTTTCCTCACCTGACCCACCCCCTCCGTCCCGTAAGAGTTCCACAGACACCTCAGCCACCACCAGCCCAGCAACTCCCAAGCACGTCGTGTCTGGTTTTTGGAGTCCGCCCTTTCCTTGGTCTGGGACATCGACCAGCAGCAAAGGCACAGCCAGCCCCCCCCCCCCTGGGAAGAGGAGCAAAAAACTGAAGGGCAGGCGCGACAAGCCTGATACGCCTGCCCCCAAGGAGGGTAGCCTTGCACCGTCACCTGCCACATCGGGGAAGGGAGCCAAGGGCCATGGACTGTCTGCCAAGGAGGGCAAGGGTAGCAAGGAGCAAAAGGCAGGGAGCAGCCGAGCTGGCCATGAGGGCCCCACCAGCCCCATTCCGGGGGTATCGGAGGAGACCCAGGGCCCCAGGGCCCCAGGGCTCCATCAATGGAGGGGCCCGCAACGGAAAGGTCCGATGCAGAATGAGCGGCAAGTATTGGCCAGGTGTGCTTCACTGGAAACACAAGACAAGCACCGCTGAACAGGGCCCGCCAAGACAAGCACCGCTGAAGAGGGCACCGCCAAGACAAGCACCGCTGAACAGGGCCCCGCCAAGACAAGCACCGCTGAACAGGGCCCCGCCAAGACAAGCACCGCTGAAGAGGGGCCGCTGTGAGAAGCACCGCTGAACAGGGCCCCGCCAAGACAAGCACCGCTGAAGAGGGCACCGCCAAGACAGGCACCGCTGAACAGGGCCCCGCCAAGACAAGCACCGCTCAAGAGGGGCCGCTGTGAGAAGCACCGCTGAACAGGGCCCGCCAAGACAAGCACCGCTGAACAGGGCCCCACCAAGACAAGCACCGCTGAACAGGGCCCCGCCAAGACAAGCACCGCTGAAGAGGGGCCGCTGTGAGAAGCACTGCAACGCTAGCCCTTCCTGTCAAGCACCGCTCCGCTGGGCCCTTCAGTCAAGCACCGCTCCGCTGGCCCTTCCTGTCAGGCACCACTCCGCTGGGCCCTCCTGTCAAGCACCGCTCCGCTGGGCCCTCCTGTCAAGCACCGCTCCGCTGGGCCCTTCAGTCAAGCACCGCTCCGCTGGGCCCTTCATCTCAAGCACCGCTCCGCTGGGCCCTCCTGTCAAGCACCGCTCCGCTGGGCCCTCCTGTCAAGCACCACTCCGCTGGGCCCTTCAGTCAAGCACCGCTCCGCTGGGCCCTTCATCTCAAGCACCGCTCCGCTGGGCCCTCCTGTCAAGCACCGCTCCGCTGGGCCCTTCAGTCAAGCACCGCTCCACTGGGCCCTTCATCTCAAGCACCGCTCCGCTGGCCCTTCCTGTCAAAACCGCTCCGCTGGGCCCTTCATCTCAAGCACCGCTCCGCTGGCCCTTCCTGTCAAGCACCGCTCCGCTGGGCCCTCCTGTCAAGCACCGCTCCGCTGGGCCCTTCAGTCAAGCACCGCTCCGCTGGGCCCTTCATCTCAAGCACCGCTCCGCTGGGCCCTCCTGTCAAGCACTGCTCCGCGGGGCCCTTCAGTCAAGCACCGCTCCGCTTGGCCCTTCATCTCAAGCACCGCTCCGCTGGCCCTTCCTGTCAAGCACTGCTCTGCTGGCCCTTCCTGTCAAGCACCGCTCCGCTGGGCCCTTCATCTCAAGCACCGCTGGCCCATTGACATCCCCGGATCTGTGTCGGGCAGGGCTTCACGAGGCACTCTGCCCACCATGCCTCCTCCATGACCAGTGGAGTCTGTATTCCACCTGATGGACTGTGGCTTTGCACTCCCCAGGATGGCACAGTGGGCAGCCCACCCACTGTAGAGACTTGAGAGACTGTGGCTTTGCACTCCCCAGGATGGCACAGTGGGCATGGAGGAGCTTCGTGGATCTGGCGTCGTGGACTCATGTGGCTGAGGTAACCCCCCTTCCCTTCCCCCTGAGGTGCCTGTCTTTAATTTTTATGATGCCCCTGCAGTGTTCTCTCCAATGGAGTCTGTCTCGTGTGTGGGCTTTGCCCGTGTGTTACTGGACATTGGCCCACGGACATTTGCAGTTGGATAACTGTGCCGGACTTTGGCTCACTGTATATATTTCGTTACAGATGTGTAAATATTTATTTCGATATTGCTGAGTTCGCTATACTAACTTACTGATATAATATAGTTCTATTTTTCCTATCATGGCCTTTTGTCTTTGCATTTATTTTTGAGGGGTTTGGGGGTGTCACTCTGACTTTTTAATCTGCATTGGTGTGTAGGTATTTGGGTGGGGTTGAGGGTGGGGGTGGGTGTGTGGCGTATGTGTGTGCCCGTAACCTTTCCTCCTCCCCCCTCCCCTGTGTCGTAGGTGCAGTACTCACCGTTGTCGTCTGCCGCGACGTTCGTGATCCTGGAAGAAGAGCAGGAAGGCAATGGCTGGGAGGATGTGGAGTTCCGGTTCCATGCTGTCCGGATTCCGCGTTGAGTGTCTCGAGGTGACCGTTTTTCATTGAAAATGTCTGCTCCCGCCCCGGAAAAGGTGGCGGATTGGTGGGTCGTGATAGTGTGGGCGGTACATTGTCTGCCGCCTGGCTGTTGGCGGTGACCGCAGCGCTCTTTGTTTGTGCCGCCGTGGCGGTCGGAGTGCTAAAGCGGCGGACTGTGTTGGCGGTTCCCGCCAGGGTCAGAATAAAAAATTTTGGACCGCCAGCCTGTTGGCGGATTGGCCGCCGCTTTATCGCCTACCGCCAGGGTCAGAATGACCTCCAAAGTTTATTAAACCTCACGAGGTGGTACTACAGTTCAAACAGCACCCTTCGGTAATGTTTAAAGTAGCACACTGAACTAAGAGAGCATGGTCCTTTTATACCCATGCAGGGGCTAAAAGAAGGTGGTACAATTATAGAAGCAAGACATATACATATAAGGTCATATGGAAATGCACAGTCACAGGTAGGAGGGGCTAACAGTTTTAAGGACTAGTTGACACATTACTGTCTGTTAATAATTACTAACAGCTGCAGATCTTACTGGGCATGTGCGAAAGTGGGAGATGCTAAATAAAACTTGCCACTAGACAGATTTTCAAGAGTAGTTAACAGGAAGGTAGGACAGAGCACATGGCGAGCACATGGCAGCATGTGGCAGAGATAATGGCTGCCATGAATACAAAATGGATTCCGTGAAATGTTCATAATAATTTCTAAATACAAGGGGCCAGATGTAGCAAATTAGCAATTTGCGACTTGCAAATTGCGAGTCCCTGCGACTCGCAATTTGCAAGTCGCAAATTGCTATGCAGTACGGTGTCTCAGACACCGACTGCGACTCGCAATGGGGTCGCAATTACCCACCTCATGAATATTCATGAGGTGGGTCGCAAATTGCGGCCCCATTGCGAGTATAGGCACTCGCTAACATGGAGGCCTGCTGACGTCAGCAGACCTCCATGTTAGCGACCTGCTTTTCAATAAAGCAGTTTTTTATTTTTGAAGTGTAGCCCGTTTTCCTGACAGGAAAACGAGCTGCACTGCAAAAAATCCGAAACCTTTTGTTTCGGTATTTTTTCAGGGCAGGGAGTGGTCCCTTGGACCACTCCCTGCCCTGAAAAAATATTTTGGGGTCCAATCACAAACTCGAAGGGGTCCCATGGGGACCCCTTCCAATTTGCGAGTGGGTTACCATCCACTTGAAGTGGATGGTAACTGCGACACCATTTGCGACCGCGTACGCGGTCGCAAATGGTATTGCATCCCACAGCGACTCGCAAATAGGAAGGGAGCACCCCTTCCTATTTGCGAGTCGGAAATGCATATTGCGAGTCGGTAACGACTTGCAATATGCATTTCTGCATTGGCAAACACGTTTAGCGAGTCGCAAACGGCAAATTTTGCCGTTTGCGACTCGCTAAACGTTTGCTACATATGGCCCAAGATGTCTTCTGCTAATGCTTAATCTAATCGCTACTAAATTACAACACTTTGGGGCTCTTCTTCACACTTCTTCTAACCAGAGAAACCACTTTTGCACCTGCTCCTAAGTTAGCAGGGGCTCCTGTCTTTTCTGGAATCTTCTGTGGCTTCTGAACTTGGTCTCCTCTCTTCACAGGTCTTCAGGTCCAGGAATCCACCATTTGTTGATTGCAGTCTTGCTTGGTTCTTGCAATAACTCTGATCACGACTTGTAGTGTGTCCTGAGGAAACTTGCAGTGCTTTACTCTTATTTTCTTGGGCTCGGGTGGGATATTTTACTTGCATTTGGTGTTTTCCTATTTCATTTTATTGTATTGTTTACTGTTTGCACTAATCTATGACTATTTACTTCTCTGATTTTGGCTTCTAGTGTATATATTGTGCATAATACTTACCTCCAGAAGGAGTATTGCCTCTAAGATATTTTTGGCCTTCTGTCACTAAAATAAAGTACCTTTATTTTTGATAACACTGAGTTTTGTATTTTATTGTGTATAAGTACTGAGTAACTATAGTGGTATTGCAGGAGATTTGCATAGCTCCTAGTTCAGCATAAGCTGCTCTGCTACAGCTACCTGTAGACACCCTAAGCTGCTAGAACACCTTAGGTACCCACTATAAACCAGGCCAGCCTCCTACATTGGTACACACTGCAAATCAAGCCAGCCTCCTACATTGGTGGTGCAGCAGTGGGATAAGTACTTGGAATTGCCTTATCACTCTGTCACCGGTGCTTTCCACATGAAAGTGTACTCTATTCCTGGAGCTATACAAAAGTATATCTATTGCAATATCTAGTCTTTTAACTTTCTTTCTACAAAGAGTAAGATTTAGGTAAAGTAGCTATTATTCTTTCCATTCACTTTACTCTAACTCACTACACTATGGTCCTCATTACAACCCTGGCGGCCGGTGAGAGAGCGGGGGTAATACCACCAAGAGGCCGGCGGTAAAAAAAATGGGATCACTGTAGGAATGTAGCCTCTTTCTAGCCTTGTTACCCCCACTTTTGGCCTGTTTGTGAGTATATGTCAGGGTGTTTTTACTATCTCACTGGGATCCTGCTAGCCAGGACCCCAGTGCTCATAGTGGAAAACCTATGTTGTCAGTGTGTTTGATATGTGTCACTGGGATCCTGATAGCCAGGACCCCAGTGCTCATAAGTTTGTGGCCTATATGTGTTCTCTGTGTGGTGCCTAACTGTATCACTGAGGCTCTGCTAACCAGAACCTCAGTGTCTATGCTCTTTCTGCTTTTAACATTGTCACTGCAGGCTATTGACCAATTTTACCAATTCTCATTGGCACACTGGAACAACCTTATAATCCCCTAGTATATGGTACCTAGGTACCCAGGGTATTGGGGTTCCAGGAGATCCCTATGGGCTGCAGCATTTCTTTTGCCACCCATAGGGAGCTCAGACAATTCGTACACAGGACTGCCACTGCAGCCTGAGTGAAATAACGTGCACGTTATTTCACAGCCATTTTCAATGCACTTAAGTAACTCGGTGAAGGTTAGGTGCAAAGTTACTGTAGGAGTCTGGCCTGGCTTATAGTGGGTACCTTGTGGTTCTCACACCTTGTGCCAGGTCCAGTTATCCCTTATTAGTAGAATAGAGGTGTTCTAGCTGCTTAGGCTGATAGAGGTAGCTATAGCAGAGCAGCTTAGGCTGAACGAGGAGACATGCAAAGCTCCTACTATACCACTTGTATCATATAGTACTATTTCATAAGAAAATACAATACACAGAGTTACTAAAAATAAAGGCACTTTATTTTAGTGACAATATGCCAAAGGTATCTCAGAGGATATATTCCCTTAGGAGGTAAGTAATATACACAAACTATATAGACACAAACCAAAAACCAGGTAAGTAACAGTTAGAAAAGTAGTGCAAACAATGTAGAATCACAATAGCATGCAATAGGGAGAAATAGGCCTAGGGGCAACACAAACCATATACTCCAAAAGTGGAATGCGAACCACAAATGGACCCCAGGACTAGTGTAGTGTGTAGAGGGTCAGTGGAAGTGTAAGAAAACACTAAGGGCCATATTTATACTTTTTGACGCAAAGCTGCGCCGGCGCAGATTTGCGTCAAAAATTTTAACGCTGGCTAACGCCATTTCGATGCGCCGTGCGGGCGTCAAATTTATACTTTGACGCACGGCGGCACAACCAACAGGTGAGAGTCATTATTTCGTGACGCACACAGCGGCGTCAAGTCGTAAAGAAAACCAACGTTTACGCGACGCACATCACTGTGGGTCGATTTACGACAGCGCAACCCGGAAAGCTCTGTTTTTTTCGACGCAATAGCGTCAAATTTACCCACGAACACTGCCCTTTCAGCAGAGGAGAGGCAAAATGGATCCCAGATGCCACAACAGACCCCAGGAAGATGACAGCAGACCAGGAACCAGCCAGGAGGACCCATACCGGAACCAGGACATTTTCAGAAGAAAAAGAAAGTGTCGCTTCAGTGCAGAGGAGCAGGAAATCCTGGTTAAAGAGGTGACGGAACACCAGCACCAATTGTTCATCACCTCTAAATTGCCAATCAGTAGGAGAGAGGCCATATGGCAAAAAATTGTGGACAAGATCAACAGTGTGGCTGAAGAACGCAGAACAGTCACCGAGTGTGAGAAACGCTGGCACTACTGCAAACGTAGGACAAAAGAAAAAATGGCCAGGAACAGGAAGGCAGCACTGCAGACTGGAGGGGGGAGTCCAGCACACCAGGAGGCCCTGGACCACATGGAGGAGATGGTCGCAGCCGTCATCCCTGAGGAGATCGTCACAGGGATTCTAGGACAGGACAGCACAGACTATCACGACACAACGCACTAGCAGGGTAAGTCGCATGGGGAATTAAAATGCAATAATGATACATGCAACCGGGGGGGGGAATACCTACTACACAATGCATGTAACTCAGCATATATATGAAGTGGCATGGGTAAAGGGGCACGGCAGGGGGGCATGCCCAGCACAGACTGAAGCTGGGGCACGACAAAATACAGCACCAATAACAGTCCCATGGGGCCATACTGTAATTACGACAATACAGCCAAGGGAAAGCAGCGACAGGTGGGAAGGCCACTACGTCAAACTCACATCCAGGCACTCGTCAGTCAAAATGTATCCTACATCAACCAGGTCCCTATCAGTAATCCAGTAGCCAAAACAACAACTGCAATGTAACTGCGACAACAGTTGACAATAACACCTCTGATCTCTGTGCAGCTATAGTAGCAAATGGCAGGAACCTCCCCGTTGAACATACATACCTAAATTAGGGGGTGAGGATGACATCTGCAACTATTTCTAGAAATAAGACAAAGGCACCAGTACACTCAAATGCCAATGCCCATACTTGACACATACATCAGCCAAAGTAAACAGCAATAGGAGCCACACAGCACTAAGGACACACTCATGCTGCATACGTCAGGGTCCCTCACATGCCTGGCTAACAAGGCTACATCACTAATGTCATACTGCTCAGACAACAACATTGAGGAGGGGACACATGCAACTGGTCACTGAAACACACCTGCACAGTCTGACAACCAAATAGGACTTTGATACGATATACAGGGCAATCCAATTAAACACACATTACCCAACATCATCTAGAAACATCAACAATGTTTACATCCATACCACATCCTAACATTGCCATCCATAGGATATGCCACATTACATGTACATTTAGGTCAATGTGAATAAAAAGTGTTTGGGGCAGGTCCTGAGAGGCAAGTGTGCTGCCAGGGCATTCACAACACCCACAGCCAGTCAAAGTGTAGTGTGGTAAGTTTTACGTATACTTTGCGCATTAGCTTCAGGCTTTAGGCCTTTGTGCACCTTGCCCTGAATGTACTTTTACTCATTTGCTTACATCTAAGAGCCTCTGAGCACTTTGCACTAAATGCTTTTTATTAGGCTTCGTATCAGTTAATTTTGCAAATAGCCAGTTCTACGGTGTTGATTTTTTTGTCAAATCACACTGTTTTGCCTAATTCAGCACTGCAGTTCGCCAGAACATATTCACTCTGTGCTCCAGTCAAGGATACAGTCTGGTACATTGCCGATAAACGTGGTAGGAGTTAAGATTTGGCATTCATGCGTAGGGACACTTTGTCATCACGATGACATGTTACTTATAAAATCACTTCCTTGTCCGAAGACACGCAAGAGGGAGTTTCCGAACAGAGAACCACAACTAGACGCTGCCTGCCTTGCTGCAGATGCTGAACCAGATCACAGGCCATTGCTCTGATATGAGGGCTGATGTCTCTCCAGTGATTCAGACAGGCAAGCTCGAAGCTTAACATGCTGTGCTCTAAATAGAACAAGCAGAGGGAGAGTAGAAACAGTTAGGCACCATGATAGCTTCGTTCAAATGTTTTACTCTCCTGGTGACTAATTAAATTCTACCATGTTGTATTGTTTGAGTTATTGTGGCTCACACCTAATTGTCTAAAAGTCAGTTGTTTTATGAAATCATCATATAAAACAAATTCTGTCTTTGTCATTTGTGTATGAGATAATACTTGAAAAGAGAGAATTGGTTTGGATCTGAGTGACCACGACTTCCCTGAGAAGTTCCAAAGATGTCATGCGCTCGGCTGTCTAATCATTTCTTTGCCGTGGGAGACATGAGGCACTGCTAATTAGCCAGAGCAAAAAGAAAGAATCAGGGTGACAGAGTTATTTACAAGTGGGTCAGACTCAGTCCCCCACACCATTAGCTATCCTGCTGCCTAGAAAGCCAGTAATCTCATGTAGGATAATGAGAGCCCATGCGACAAAATGTCTCTCCATAAGAATAGATATACACGGAGGGACGAGTAGGACAAAAAGATGGCTATTCCCAAATTGGTACACAGCAACACCTAGAGGCAATTAGGCAGACAAGTCTGATAACTCTATATCATACATGTGACACACAGGTGGGCCATAGGCCTATAACAATGCCCATATGAAGGACAGCAGACACCAAGACCAAACCAGAGCACAAAGTTAAGTCATCCAAAGGCTTGCATCTTATTGCAAAATTGTCACAACACAGACACACTAATTGTACCCTGTTTCATTGCAGAGTAACATGGATCTCCTGCCGATATGCCTGTCCCTGATTTCCCTGATGACATGGATGACGACCCCATAAATATTTCCCAGGAGACCATCCAAAAGGTCCTTGAAACCCTCCAGACCCCACCTTCAGTCACAAGGAGGAGCACAGAACAAGCAGCCATCACAGAAGAACCACCCACCACCCCAATTGTAAGACCTGCCAGCTCCAACACAGCTGAGGACTCTGACGACACTGGAACCAGCTTTGAAAGAACTGTAGTTGGGGTACAGCGGGAGCTGGCCAAGGAGGTGCGGGTGGGGATGCAAAACATGGCAGCCAGCCTTGAGGGGGTGCGTTCGTGCATGACGTCATTTGCAGATCAGGCAGCTGCTACGCAAGCCCGAACATCTCTCTTGCAGGAACTTGCCAAAACACTGAAGGAAATCAGCACAGCTGTCATCCAGTTGACACAACACCTCCAACTGCAATCCAGTCAAAGTGTGCACAAATGCAACATTGAACCCCTCAGGGCCGACCTGGCTGCCTACCATCGTGATGTGGCTGCCATTCTCAAAAACCAGCAGGCCCTCCTTGCTGCAGTACTGCCCTTAATAACTCCACAGGGAGCAGCCCCCGGGATGTCTGCCTCCACGTCTTCTAACACTGAGGTGTGTGTTGCCCCTTCACAACCAACAACAACAAGGACAAACCAGGCAACACACACATCAGAAGAAGAAGACATGGAACAGATCACATTCTCACGGAAGAGTACCCGGAAGAACTAGTCCCTGCACCATGGCCTACTTTGACCAAGGTCCTACATTTTGTCAAATGCCAGTCTCACTACAACTACACTCAATGACTGTTCTGCAATCCACTGTATGACTTGTCACCATTGCCAGTGAATGTCTCTCTCCTACTATTTGCCAATTCCTGTCCCTTTGCACTGTCTGTGACATCACCCCAGCATGTCAGGAGCATCATCCACACCCCTTCTGTAGGATCACCATGTAAGAATGCACCAGAACGGACCCAGCAAACATGGACAATGGACATTTTGCACTACAGCACCTATAAATAAATAGCACTTGCACACCTATTATGTCTCTGTGTTAATTCACACTTCAACTGTGCAGTACATAACTCCAAAGTGCCTGTGTTGCAACCATGTAGATTGTCAATACAACTGTCCTGACATCATGTAGTCTGATACATCTGTGCAGTGGTCAGGATTGCATCATAGCCTTACCATACTGAGGAGAATAACTGATGAAGGGACTAACCACACACAATCATGCTGTGTTGGACAGAATGATGCACCATCTATAGCAATTCCAGTCAACTAATGGTGGCTGAGATATGTAGGCACCATGCAATACTAAAACATGAAATGATGCTGCAAAATGTAAGCAAACATAAACAAATAACACTGCATCAATCACCCTTTCTGAGTATACTTCCATGAAGGAAAGTCATGCAGAATTAGTACACACATGATGTAGGTCAGCAATGAAGGCAACAAGACAAGAGTGTTAACAACACCTCATCTACAAAGATCTCCCTGAACATCACACTGCAGTCCGACCTATGAAATTACCCACAATAACAAGTCTGTGAAGTAGAATACATACTCACCAACACAAAACCTTGGTGATCAATGAAAACTACCAATGGTGGGTCTCCCAAATGGTGGATACTTACCAAGTTATCACACGGGTAGCTGGCATGTTAAACCTCCATTTCCTGGGGATGGCTAGCATAGGACACTAATGTCATACAAAAACATTCACCTACACTGATGTCAACGCCATGATAAAGTAGCACCTAACCCATCATGTAAAGGGTTAACTATATATTTATTACTATTTATTAACACAAGAGGCAACTAAGGGAAAAGTAATACCTACACTAATCTAACCTGACTACTACTAACCCACAACTGACCCTAACTAACCTAAGCTAAACTTACTCTACACATATAACAAAACGATCTAAACATCAACCCCCCACTCACCATTATGAGACAGGACACATGCAGGACAACACTTACTAACCTACACACATACTATACTATCCTAAACAATCATATATATATATTTTTTTTAAACAAACAGGAATCCCAACATTGACCCCCACCCACCCACCCACGCAAAAAATAAAGATAGAAAGAATAAGGACCCCCCACCCTCTTCCCTAACACTAACTAAGCTAATTACCTATACTAACCTAATACTAATCCCCAAAACCCAACTATGAGTACAAAATAGGAAAGAGGAGAGAGGGGAGGGGTAAAAGTTAAACAACGCAAATGTCCTAGAGGTTGGCCCTCCGTAGGGTCCGCCTGATGGAGCCAACCCTTTTTTTTATATACGCCACATCCTGGCTCAGCTTGTCCACCTTATTGAACAACTTGTCCAATTTCCGGCTCAATTCCAGGAATGCGGCTGGGTCCACAGGAGGGGCTGATGCTGTTTGTGTGGCAGCCGAGGTGAAGCTTGTGCCAGCAGTTGAATGCCCACTGGACTGTCCTGGTTGTAGAACATGGCTGGGTCCAGGTCTTGAGGATGAGCCAGGGTACACTGTTCCCGACGTTGCTGGGGCCACTTGGGGAGACCTGGTGGATGTGATGTTGGTGGCTGTTGTGGGCAATGTAGGCCCACCCTGTGGTGAGGCCCACCATGCCCCGGAGGCCCGATCTGATTGATATTTTCGGGCCATCCTCCGGTACCCCGACTGCACCTGCAGGATGTGCCTGTATCGCATGGCACGCCTCTCAAATTGGTGTCTATCTGCGGCACTCATGTTTGCAGCTGTGAAGAGAAATGGCAAATATTTACCTTTGGAATTGCATTGGGTGGAATAGCACAATGGGTTATTTGTACATTACTTGTAATGTATTTGTTGCAGCAATTGTCACAACATAGTTCACTTAAAGGCTCAGAGGAAGTACATGAGAAGCCTGCATACATAAGGGCATCTCACACCTAGCATATCCATGTCTCTACATGATGGATGACATCACCCTAAACTACTCATCCAAATAATGCCTAATGCATCTGACATTATGGCTGCACCTCTTCCACATACTGACTTCACTACATATGTCCCTCTATGTGCTAACTATCACAACCCTCACTCAATGCCATTTTTAATTTGTTGTTTGCTAATATTGAACCCATGGGCCATAACCGAATGTGTAGACTAGGGGCCAGATGTAGGAAGACGGAAAATTGCGACTTGCAATTTGCTATGCAGAACGGTGTCTCCGACACCGTCTGTGAGTCGCTATGGGGTCGCAAAGACCCACCTCATTAACATCTATGAGGTGGGTCCCAATTTGCGCCCCCTTAGCGACTATGGGCACTCACGGGGATGGAGGCCTGCTGGGAACAGCAGACCTCCATGGCCGTGACTGCTTTTAAATAAAGCAGGTTTATTTTTCCCAAGTGTAGCCCGTTTACCTTAAAGGAAAACGAGCTGCACTTAGAAAAAAAACCAAAAACTTCAGTTTGGGATTTTTTCAGGGCAGTTAGTGGTCCCTTGGACCACTGCGTGCTCGGAATTTTTTTTTGGAGTCCACTCACAAAGGGGAAGGGTACCCCTTCCAGTTTGCGAGTGGGTTACCATCCACTTGAAGTGGATGGTAACTGCGACTCCCTTTGCGACCACGTACTCGGTCACAAATGGAATTGCATACCACTGCGAGTCGCAAATAGGAAGGGAACACCCCTTCCTATTTGCGAGCAGGAAATGCATTTTGCTAGTCGGTTCCGAATCACAAAATACATTTCTGCATAGCAAACAGACGTTTGCGACTCACAAAGGGCAATTTATGCCGTTTGCAACTTGAAAACTGTTTGCTACATCTGGCCCTAGGTTCTAAACAAAGTTGCAAAAGGTCACAAGTACGTGTAACATACTGGTTGCTACAGTCCTAGGTACCCTATTCCCAATTACATGGCAGTCTTTGAGGGTGGGGTGGGAAGAACAACCAACAATACCATGTTCAATGCACACCCAGGAGTGTATAGAAAGGTCAACAAGTATGTGCTTTCACACACAACACCAATGAAGGGCTAGCAACACGTTGGAGTCAGCCAAACATTGTCATATCCAAGGTCCACACATGTCAAAATGCTCTGACTCAGGCCAACATCACATACTATCAATGAGGCATGTTTTACAACACATGCAGAGGAGCAAGAACACCCATGATCATGAGTCGACTGAACACCTAAGCCATTGCACTCTAGTCACACACACTTCTAGTTCAACTAGTGGAAGTACATGCCCCCGGAAGATCCAACCTACAGTGTACACAGTGCATCCTCAACTAGGAAGCTGCACATTTCATACAAGCCATTTGCCAAAGCTATCTGGGAGAATGTCAGTCTGATATGCAGACTCAGTTCAAGCCAAGTCCCAGAGCAACTCTTACATTAACCAGTGTATTCCACATGACTCATCCCATTCCCCATAGCGGCCCAACTGGAATGACCTACAGCCCCTAAATCTGAGAGATGGCTAAGTATTGGTCAACAGAAACAGAAGTGATATTTGAAATCCCACTAAAGCAACAATGACAATGAACGGCCAGCGCATCAAATCATGAATTCTGTTGAACACACAGTAGTCCATCATGCATCACTAGCAAACAATAAATATAGCACTCAGGCCACACTCACTGTAGGTATCAGGGTCCTCAAAATGTGCCACCTCTCCCACAGTGTACGGTGCTGGTCCACCTGTAAAGCATGAAAGGAAGAATATACTCAGACTCGGTGCTCTGACAAATAATTGCAGTTATTATGACACTGTGTGAATATGACATGGTAATGATACACTTTCCCACATGCTCATACTGCATGGATGGATTTGTATGCAACATTAACATTGGATGAGTCTCCTGCTACAGTTACACACCCTACTTCACACATGCAGTGGCCAGGACAGTCAGGTGTTGTCAAAGATACCCCTCCATTAGTATGCCCCAACAATAATGGCTTGCATACATCTCATCATGTGCAACCCAGAGGGACATCCAAAAGCTGGTTACTTGAGGACTGCATGACCCCTCACAATCAAACAGGCTAGGTGGACATTTTCAACACACAGCAACTAGACACACATGTGACATATGTGTGGACAACATAGCTGACTTCATGTGACGTGAAGGCACCACACATTTATAGCATCATCATGGGTTTACAATTTTCTGTCTAGCTATGGCGTCAACATATGTAGGTATGTTGTTTCTACATGACTTTCTCACTGGCCAATATGACCTGTAGGGTTAAAATAGAGGCATTAACGTGTCACTTGTCTGACACAAAGGCAACACTACATTACATACAGCTACAGGCATCCGGTATGTGTTGAAAACATGAGCCATCTGACTGCTAGCATTGGTCTTCCTACACATTGTGCAACAAATACACATTAGGTTTCCTTAGCATTATACACAGTCAGCTACTTATCTAGCAGAGTGAGTAACAATCATCACATATCCCCACACAGATTTCATTTATTCACATGTAATTGATATGTACTCACCAACATGGCCACCAATCCTGATTCCCAGGTGGTCCAGCAGGTCCTGCTCCCTGGATATGAGATCAGCCCAGCGGTGCTTCAGTTGATGCTCATTCCTCATGCTCCCGTACACCCGGACCAGGTGATGGCGCACCTTCCCCCACCGGACTTTCCGTGCCTCCGTGTGATACCCCTGTATCACACGGCCCCCAGCCTCCAGCATGAGTGGGAGGAAATGGCAAACGAGCCAAATGAATCCCCCCAATTCCTCCTCACCCATCCTGGCAAGCCGAGGCCTACCTGACATATTTACTAATTTAATGGAGAAAAATGAGATAGACAAGTAAAAGTGGGAAATGGGGAAAGGTAGAGTAGTGAAGGAAAAAGAAAACTTAAGAAAAATAGCCCAACTAACCCCAAAGTTAAACTACCCAGAACAGACTCTCACAGACAATACAAACAAAAACAGGATTGGACAAAAGTACACTAAACAGACTAAGACAATATTATACAACAAGACTATGATCACAAAAAGACAAAATACAAGGTACACAGGACACAAAAGCAGTTAAACACAGGACTACACTTTTCACACAACCACACAGTCTAGATAAATCTGAGACTGCAAAGTGAAAGTGAAAGTTAACTCACAGTACAGATTTTGTAAACAGGATATCCTATTACATCACTTCCTGCATAAAATGGCCGCCGTTTTTATTTTCCCGTTATGCGTCATATTTTCACGCATACACATTGTGCATCATATTTTTTGACGCATAACATTGCACATAATGCAGAGTCAAAATTAATTTCTTCATTGTTCCCTTACATTATTGTGAGGCTGAGTTTACAGTTCTAGTGTAGAATTAATAAATTAATCAGGTACATGACATGTCCACCATATTGTCCATGTTGCGTCAAATTTCCACGCATACAGCATGGGCGTCATAATGTTTCCACGTACAGGAGTGCACAGAATGCAGAGTCAAAAAATATGATATGAAAATTAATAAATCACCATTGAACCTGTCGCACATTGGAATGTACTCCCCAGCTTAATGTGAAGACATTAATGAGTGTGGTTGCCTAAATGTCACCTTGCAAATTGGAAGTGTCACAATAACCTGTACATTAACACATTGCAGAAGTCTTAAGGTATGGGGTGTCCAGGGTACTTTCATATGAACGTTTCAACTACACTTTCATGTTTTAACTCTGCATGGAACTATCATCTCACCCCCAGTGAAGACACACGGACACCTGTAT
Organism: Pleurodeles waltl; assembly: GCF_031143425.1. Classification (NCBI taxonomy): domain Eukaryota; kingdom Metazoa; phylum Chordata; class Amphibia; order Caudata; family Salamandridae; genus Pleurodeles; species Pleurodeles waltl. The sequence continues at coordinate 14,763,174 of NC_090438.1, read as the reverse complement.
CACAAGTCACAATGCAAGGGAGGGCACACTGTTATTAAAAAAAAAATACAGACTGCTGACAAACGGCTAGCTAACAAACACTTGCTCAGCCAAGGAAAAAACAATGCAAAACTTTTACCCTACAAGTATAGGTTGTCACATTAGTACACAAAAGAGTCACAGACAACACAAGACAACTACTGCAATCAAAGGTCTGTACAAGAGTGCTTTCTACATCCAATTGATCCCACTCTGTGTTTCTATTTCAGCTGATCAGGGGACCATCTTTTGTGACTCTGATTCAACTGTTGTCCTCAGATCTTTTAAGTACCTGTTCAGGTGCTTCAGCGGTTGCTGCCTGCTTCTGCAAGGGCTTACTGTGTTGCTGAGCGGCCCCTCTGTATCTCCCTCCAAGGGGCGACCTCCTGATCCTTCCTGGGCCCTAGCAACAACCAAAATCCTCAACCGCAACTCTTGCAGCTAGCAAGGCTTGTTTGTGGTGTTTCTGCGTGGAAATAACTCTGCATCCTCCAGCACGCCGTGGGACATCTTCTGACCAAAGGAGAAGTTCCTTGCTGCTTCCGTTGTTGCAGAATCTTTGGCTTCTTCCACCAGGAGGCAGCCCTTTTTGCACCTTCATCCGGGGTTTAGTGGGCTCCTGCCTCCCTGGACACTTGTGTGACTCTTGGACTTGGTCCCCTTCCATTACAGGTCCTCAGGTCCAGGAATCCGTCTTCAGTGTTTTGCAGTCAGTTGTTGTCCTTGCAGAATCCCCTATCTCGACTTTACTGTCTTTCTGGGGTAGTAGGGTACCTTTACTCCTACTTTTCAGGGTCTTGGGGTGGGGTATTGTAGGAAAGTACCATCTTGCCTGGCATGTTACCCCCATATTTCACTGTATGTAAGTTGTTTTAGCCCTTGTGTCACTAGGATCCTGCCAGGCAGGACCCCAGTGCTCATAGTATGTGCCCTGTATGTGTTCCCTGTGTGGTACCTAACTGTATGACTGAGGCTCTGCTAACCAGAACCTCAGTGTTTATGCTCTCTCTGCTTTCTAAATTTGTCACTGCAAGCTAGTGACTAAATTTATCAATTCTCATTGGCACACTGGTACACCCATATAATTCCCTTGTATATGGTACTTAGCTACCCAGGGTATTGGGGTTCCAGGAGATCCCTATGGGCTGCAGCTTTTGTTTTGCCATCCATAGGGAGCTCAGACAATTCTTACACAGGCCTGCCACTGCAGCCTGAGTGAAATAACGTCCACGTTATTTCACAGCCATTTTACACTGCACATAAGTAACTTATAAGTCACCTATATGTCTAACCTTCACCTGGTGAAAGTTGGGTGCCAAGTTACTTAGTGTGTGGGCACCCTGGCACTAGCCAAGGACCCCCCACATTGTTCAGGGCAAATTCCCCGGACTTTGTGAGTGCGGGGATACCATTACACACGTGCACTATACATAGGTCAGTACCTATGTATAGTGTCACAATGGTAACTCCGAACATGGCCATCTAGCATGTCTAAGATCATGAAATTGTCACCCCAATACCATTATGGTATTGGTGGGACAATTCCATGATCCCCCAGGTCTCTAGCACAGAACCCGGGTACTGCCAAACTGCCTTTCCGGGGTTTCCACTGCAGCTACTGCTGCTGCCAACCCCTCAGAAAGGTTTCTGCCCCCCTGGGGTCTGGGCAGCCCCCAGGAAGGCAGAACAAAGGATTTCCTCTGAGAGAGGGTGTTACAACCTCTCCCTTTGGAAATAGGTGTGAAGGGCTGGGCCGGAGTAGCCTCCCCCAGCCTCTGGAAATGCTTTAATGGGCACAGATGGTGCCCATCTCTGCATAAGCCAGTCTACACCAGTTCAGGGATCCCCCAGCCCTGCTCTGGTGCAAAACTGAACAAAGGAAAGGGGAGTGACCACTCCCCTGACCAGTACCTCCCAGGGGAGGTGCCCAGAGCTCCTCCAGTGTGTCCCAGACATCTGCCATCTTGGATTCAGAGGTGTTGGGGGCACACTGGACTGCTCTGAGTGGCCAGTGCCAGCAGGTGACGTCAGAGACCCCTTCTGTTAGGTTCTTACCTCTCTTGGTAGCCAAACCTCCTTTCTTGGTAGCAATACCTCCTTTTTTGGCTATTAAGGGTCTCTCCTCTGGGCTATTCCTCAGATGACGAATGCAAGAGCTCACCAGAGTTCCTCTGCACTTCCCTCTTCGACTTCTGCCAAGGATCGACCGCTGACTGCTCCAGGACACTTGCAAAACCGCAACAAAGTAGCAAGACAACTACCAGCAATATTGTAGCGCCTCATCCTGCCGGCTTTCTCGACTGTTTCCTGGTGGTGCATGCTCTGAGGGCTGTATGCCTTCACCCTGCACTGGAAGCCAAGAAGAAATCTCCTGTGGGTCGACGGAATCTTCTCCCTGCTAATGCAGGCACCAAAAGACTGCATCACCGGTCCTCTGGGTCCCCTCTCATTGGGACGAGCCCTTTTCGTTGTTTTGGCTTCTTCCACCCGGAGGCAGCCCTTTTGCACCTTCATCCGGGGTTTCCTGGGCTCCTGCCCCCCTTGGACACTATTGTGATTCTTGGACTTGGTCCCCTTGCTTTGCATGTCCTCACGTCCAGGAATCCGTCTTCAGTGTTTTTCTGGTGCTTGAGGTTCTTGCAGAATCCCCCTATCACCACTATTGTGTATTTCTGGGGTCATAGGGTAACTTTACTCCTACTTTTCAGGGTCTTTAGGTGGGGTATTTTGGACACCCTTTCTGTTTTCTCACAGTCCTAGCAACCCTCTACAAGCTCCCATAGGTCTGGTGTCCATTCGTGATTTGCATTCCACTTTTGGAGTATATGGTTTGTGCTGCCCATAGACCTATGTTTACCTATTGCATCCTATTGTGATTCTACATTGTTTGCGCTATTACTTACCTGATTTGGGTTTGTGTACATATAACTTGCGTAGATTACCTACCTTGTAAGTGAGGGTACTCTCTGAGATACTTTTGGCATATTGTCATAAAAATAAAGTGCAAAAACAACAAGTGATGGACGGAATGCTGAACATTGTCGAACATTCACCCCCAGTCACAGATCTGGGTTTAATCCATCGTTTTTTTGCTGCCCATGCCATTCCAGTTTGGACCCGGCCATATGCAAATCAGTCTTGACCCTGTTCCCCATGGGAACAGTCCAGCCCGAACTGCTAGGCCAGGTCTTCCCTGGACTGGAAACAAGCATCCTGGGACCGGTTTCGGGGTTTCACCCCTCATCAGCCAGGCTAGCTTGAATCCAGTGGCATGGGAAGCACGGGACCCACGTCTGGGCATACCCTTCCCACTTAGGGCGAAAAATGCAAAAACAACAAGTGATGGACGGAATGCTGAACATTGTCGAACATTCACCCCCAGTCACAGATCTGTGTTTAATCCATCGTTTTTTTGCTGCCCATGCCATTCCAGTTTGGACCCGGCCATATGCAAATCAGTCTTGACCCTGTTCCCCATGGGAACAGTCCAGCCCGAACTGCTAGGCCAGGTCTTCCCTGGACTGGAAACAAGCATCCTGGGACCGGTTTCGGGGTTTCACCCCTCATCAGCCAGGCTAGCTTGAATCCAGTGGCATGGGAAGCACGGGACCCACGTCTGGGCATACCCTTCCCACTTAGGGCGAAAAATGCAAAAACAACAAGTGATGGACGGAATGCTGAACATTGTCGAACATTCACCCCCAGTCACAGATCTGGGTTTAATCCATCGTTTTTTTGCTGCCCATGCCATTCCAGTTTGGACCCGGCCATATGCAAATCAGTCTTGACCCTGTTCCCCATGGGAACAGTCCAGCCCGAACTGCTAGGCCAGGTCTTCCCTGGACTGGAAACAAGCATCCTGGGACCGGTTTCGGGGTTTCACCCCTCATCAGCCAGGCTAGCTTGAATCCAGTGACATGGGAAGCACGGGACCCACGTCTGGGCATACCCTTCCCACTTAGGGCGAAAAATGCAAAAACAACAAGTGATGGACGGAATGCTGAACATTGTCGAACATTCACCCCCAGTCACAGATCTGGGTTTAATCCATCGTTTTTTTGCTGCCCATGCCATTCCAGTTTGGACCCGGCCATATGCAAATCAGTCTTGACCCTGTTCCCCATGGGAACAGTCCAGCCCGAACTGCTAGGCCAGGTCTTCCCTGGACTGGAAACAAGCATCCTGGGACCGGTTTCGGGGTTTCACCCCTCATCAGCCAGGCTAGCTTGATTCCAGTGGCATGGGAAGCACGGGACCCACGTCTGGGCATACCCTTCCCACTTAGGGCGAAAAATGCAAAAACAACAAGTGATGGACGGAATGCTGAACATTGTCGAACATTCACCCCCAGTCACAGATCTGGGTTTAATCCATCGTTTTTTTGCTGCCCATGCCATTCCAGTTTGGACCCGGCCATATGCAAATCAGTCTTGACCCTGTTCCCCATGGGAACAGTCCAGCCCGAACTGCTAGGCCAGGTCTTCCCTGGACTGGAAACAAGCATCCTGGGACCGGTTTCGGGGTTTCACCCCTCATCAGCCAGGCTAGCTTGAATCCAGTGGCATGGGAAGCACGGGACCCACGTCTGGGCATACCCTTCCCACTTAGGGCGAAAAATGCAAAAACAACAAGTGATGGACGGAATGCTGAACATTGTCGAACATTCACCCCCAGTCACAGATCTGGGTTTAATCCATCGGTTTTTTGCTGCCCATGCCATTCCAGTTTGGACCCGGCCATATGCAAATCAGTCTTGACCCTGTTCCCCATGGGAACAGTCCAGCCCGAACTGCTAGGCCAGGTCTTCCCTGGACTGGAAACAAGCATCCTGGGACCGGTTTCGGGGTTTCACCCCTCATCAGCCAGGCTAGCTTGAATCCAGTGGCATGGGAAGCACGGGACCCACGTCTGGGCATACCCTTCCCACTTAGGGCGAAAAATGCAAAAACAACAAGTGATGGACGGAATGCTGAACATTGTCGAACATTCACCCCCAGTCACAGATCTGGGTTTAATCCATCGTTTTTTTGCTGCCCATGCCATTCCAGTTTGGACCCGGCCATATGCAAATCATTCTTGACCCTGTTCCCCATGGGAACAGTCCAGCCCGAACTGCTAGGCCAGGTCTTCCCTGGACTGGAAACAAGCATCCTGGGACCGGTTTCGGGGTTTCACCCCTCATCAGCCAGGCTAGCTTGAATCCAGTGGCATGGGAAGCACGGGACCCACGTCTGGGCATACCCTTCCCACTTAGGGCGAAAAATGCAAAAACAACAAGTGATGGACGGAATGCTGAACATTGTCGAACATTCACCCCCAGTCACAGATCTGGGTTTAATCCATCGTTTTTTTGCTGCCCATGCCATTCCAGTTTGGACCCGGCCATATGCAAATCAGTCTTGACCCTGTTCCCCATGGGAACAGTCCAGCCCGAACTGCTAGGCCAGGTCTTCCCTGGACTGGAAACAAGCATCCTGGGACCGGTTTCGGGGTTTCACCCCTCATCAGCCAGGCTAGCTTGAATCCAGTGGCATGGGAAGCACGGGACCCACGTCTGGGCATACCCTTCCCACTTAGGGCGAAAAATGCAAAAACAACAAGTGATGGACGGAATGCTGAACATTGTCGAACATTCACCCCCAGTCACAGATCTGGGTTTAATCCATCGTTTTTTTGCTGCCCATGCCATTCCAGTTTGGACCCGGCCATATGCAAATCAGTCTTGACCCTGTTCCCCATGGGAACAGTCCAGCCCGAACTGCTAGGCCAGGTCTTCCCTGGACTGGAAACAAGCATCCTGGGACCGGTTTCGGGGTTTCACCCCTCATCAGCCAGGCTAGCTTGAATCCAGTGGCATGGGAAGCACGGGACCCACGTCTGGGCATACCCTTCCCACTTAGGGCGAAAAATGCAAAAACAACAAGTGATGGACGGAATGCTGAACATTGTCGAACATTCACCCCCAGTCACAGATCTGGGTTTAATCCATCGTTTTTTTGCTGCCCATGCCATTCCAGTTTGGACCCGGCCATATGCAAATCAGTCTTGACCCTGTTCCCCATGGGGAGCCCGAAAGTACCTTTATTTTTAGTAACTTTGAGTGTTGTGTTTTCTTATGATATTGTGCTATATGATACAAGTGGTATAGTAAGAGCTTTGTATGTCTCCTAGTTCAGCCTAAGCTGATTTGCCATAGCTACTTTCTATCATCCTAAGCTACTAGAAACACCTCTATTCTACAAATAAGGGATAACTGGACCTGGCACAGGGTGTAAGTACCACAAGGTACCCACTATGAGCCAGGCCAGCCTCCTACAGCACAGAGGTGTCCGCCTCCACCAGGGAGCTTCCATCGGAGGAGGAGTCGCTGTCACTGGTCTTCTCTCCTGTCCCCGTCGTTGTGCTCCCCTCGCCCTCCGTCCCACTGGTGCCTTCACCCTTGGTGGATTCAGCCTCATGGGCCATGTGGAATGCAGCTCCCTCCATCACCGGTGCCTCTGCTCCTCCGCCAGATGATGCTAATGCACACAAGGACAGGGTGACAAAACAAAAAGGTGGGGAGAGACAGAGGATACACTTGGTCAATGCCATCAACAACACTAACGTTGGCGTACACAACACACAGGGAGCTGCCCTATGCACTAGGCCATGCCCAACCAGTCACTAAGGTAGTCAGAAGCCCATGGGGTACAATGCCTAATGCCAGCATCTGCACACCTGACACCCACAGGACCCTGCCCCGTAGTAGATGGCCACTAACACCATTGGGTTTGGAGTGCTTCAGAGGCTGCACACAAGGGACCTACCCTGCCATGATCGCCCTGGCATAGGGGAACCCACAGCCCACATCCCCCACCCAGCTAGTTCCTAAAGAGCGCAAAGTCAGAATTCAGAATCTGTACTCACCCCCTTGTGGCTGCTGTGATGCCCTCAAGCGCCTATCCAACTCCGGATAGGCAACCACCAGCATGCAGAACATGAGGGGGGTCATGGTGCGGCCGGCACCTCTTCCACATTGGGAGAGCAGCCCCAGCTGGGCCTTCGCCATTTTTTTGGTCCAGCAGCATAGGTCTTCCCATCTCTTGCAGGAGTGGGTGCTCCGCCTGTGGTATACCCTCAGGGTCTGCACCTCCTTGGCGATGGCACGCCAAATACCCTTTTTCTGGTGGGCTCTGACCTAGAGGGAAAATACAGCAGAAAATAAAATTACTCACCTTCCGGACCGGCATAGTCATTTCCCCCCAGTTCTCACCCATGCCCTGATACACATACACTGACCACCTCTCATGCAGCACTCAGGCCAGGCTTACATCCCCACCACTCCTAACATGCATTGCCCACACATCATGCTCACAGTGTACTCACCTGTTTGTCTGGAGGACGGTAGAGTAACGTATATTGTGGTAGGACTCTATCCACCAGTTTCTCCAACTCATCTGCAGTGAATGCAGGGGCCGTTTACCCAGACACATGAGCCATTGTCGCTTCCAGACTCAAGTCACAGCAGCACTTACAGTGTAGGTCCTCTCCTGTTGACGATCAGGTAGCAAGTGAGTGAATAGTTAGAAACTGGCGGTGAAGTCCGCGGCGGTGTGTACCATCACCGCCGGCGTACATCGCCATTGGCTCCTGGAACCCTTAGGGCCCAATAATAACTAATGCGAATCTGCACGGTGTCATCGACTGCCTACCGCGACGGCACACAACGCCAAAGCACTTACCTCATTTCCACCAGTACCTCCTCACAGGTCAGGCAGCCGCCATTTCGGGGAGGCACATGGCATGGCACCTATTGTGTGACCTAAATTCAGCAACAGTTATGCATTCTGTGTGGAAATATGACCTTCTGCTCACCGTTGTCCTCCATATGCTGCAACAGCTGATGCAAATGATTAAATGGCGGCATCCTCTGGTTTAAAGACCCCTGGTGGACCTGTCGACAATGGAGGACAGACACATTATTATCTCATGTAGACTTGATCATGCCAGACTTCAAGAACTGTGTGCCCAAGTGGAGCCAGACCTGATGTAAGCTATCTGCCAGCCCACAGGTATCCCCCTCTAGTGCAGGTTCTGTCAGTGCTGCATTTACTGGCAAGTGGTTCCTTTCAAACTACATCAGGAATGTCTCAGCCAATGTTCTCCAATGTGTTGTCCAGAGTGATGTCTGCCCTGCTGAAACACATGCGCAGCTGCATTGTGTTCCCCATGGTGGATGATTTGGCCACAGTGAAAGCTGACTTCTATGCCCTGGGACATATCCCCAACATCATAGTTGCCATTGATGGTACACATGTGGCATTTGTTCCCCCCCGGAGAAATGAACAGGTTTATAGGAATAGAAAAAGCTATCACTCAATGAATGTGCAGATGGTGTGTTTGGGGGACCAGTACATCTCCCATCTGAATGCCAAATACCCTGTCTCTGTCTATGAGGCCTATATTTTGAGGAATAGCAGCATTCCATATGTGATGGGCCAACTCCAGAGGCACCGGCTGTGGCTAATAGGTGAGCCCAAGGTCCCCCTTCAGAATAAGTAGGTGTCTGGGTATGGGGTTCTCCCTAAGGGTTAGTGTGTGTCTACCAGATGTCCCTCGATATTTACAGGTGACTCTGGTTACCCTAACCTCTCATGGCTACTGACCCATGTTACAATGAGGCACCTGGGCATACAAGGAGGATTATTGAAAGGACATTCGGCCTCCTGAAGGCCAGGTTCCGGTGCTTCCATCTGACAGGCGGATCCCTGAACTACTCACCGAAGAAGGTCTGCCAGATCATCGTGGCATGCTGTATGTTTCACAACCTGGCCTTGAACCGTCAGGTGCCTTTTCTGAAGGAGGATGAGCCTTGAGATGGTTTTGTGACAGAGGTGGTGCCTGTGGACAGTGAGGAAGAGGAGGCAGGTGAAGAACATGTGGACAACAGAACAAACATTATACAGCTGTACTTCCAGTGACACACAGGTAAGAGACTGTAACTCAACTTTACATTTCAGTAATCTTTTGGACATTGTAGATGGCAGCCTCTTACCATCTGTCTATGGACACTGACTGTAGCCTTTGGATTCCCTATTTCTCAGATCTGGGTGCCCAATTCCGGCTCCTGCTATATGTACTGCTGCCCACCAAAGGTCATCCTGTAGTATATTTCACTGAACATATACGTTGAAATGCTTTGATAAATCAAATCAAATCAAATCATTAACATTTATAAAGTGAGCTACTCACCCGTGCGGGTCTCAAGGCGCTAGGGGAAAAAGGGGGGGTTATCGCTGCTCGAACAGCCAGGTCTTTAGGAGTCTCCGGAAAGCGGAGTGGTCCTGGGTGGTCCTGAGGCTGGTGGGAAGGGAGTTCCAGGTCTTGGCCGCCAGGAAGGAGAAAGATCTCCCACCCGCCGTGGAGCGGCGGATGCGAGGGACAGCAGCAAGTGCGAGACCAGCGGAGCGGAGGAGGCGGGTGGGGACGTAGAAGCTGAGGCATCTGTTGAGGTATTCCGGTCCCTTGTCGTGGAGGGCTTTGTGTGCGTGGGTGAGAAGTCGGAAGGTGATCCTTTTGCTGACTGGGAGCCAATGCAGGTGTCTCAGGTGTGCGGAGATGTGGCTGCTGCGGGGTATGTCGAGGATGAGGCGGGCCAAGGCCTTTTGAATGCATTGCAGGCGGTTTTGGAGTTTGGCTGTGGTCCCGGCATAGAGGGTGTTGCCGTAGTCCAGGCGGCTCGTGACGAGGGCGTGGGTCACGGTTTTTCTGGTGTCGGCGGGGATCCAGCGGAAGATCTTGCGGAGCATGCGGAGGGTGAGGAAGCAGGCGGAGGACACGGCGTTGACTTGCTTGGTCATGGTGAGAAGAGGGTCCAAGATGAAGCCGAGGTTGCGGGTGTGGTCTGTGGGGGTCGGTGCGGTGCCGAGGGCAGTGGGCCACCAGGAGTCGTCCCAGGCGGACGGGGTGTTGCCGAGGATGAGGACTTCCGTTTTTTCCGAGTTCAGCTTTAGGCGGCTGAGCCTCATCCAATCTGCGACGTCCTTCATACCCTCTTGTAGGTTGGTCTTGGCGCTGGCGGGGTCCTTGGTGAGGGAGAGTATAAGTTGGGTGTCGTCGGCGTAGGAGGTGATGATGATGTCGTGCTTGCGTACGATGTTGGCAAGGGGGCTCATGTAGACATTGAAGAGTGTCGGGCTGAGTGATGAGCCTTGGGGTACGCCGCAGATGATCTCGGTGAGTTCAGAGCGAAACGGAGGGAGGTAAACTCTTTGGGAACGGTTAGAGAGGAAGGAGGCGATCCAGTCCAGGGCCTGGCCTTGGATTCCGGTGGAACGGAGGCGGGTGATTAGGGTGCGGTGACAGACGGTGTCAAAGGCAGCCGAGAGGTCGAGCAGAATGAGGGCGACTGTTTCACCGTTGTCCATCAGGGTTCTGATGTCGTCAGTGACAGAGATGAGGGCGGTTTCAGTGCTGTGGTTGGTTCTGAATCCGGTTTGTGAGGGGTCGAGCAGGTTGTTGTCTTCCAGGAAGGTGGTCAGCTGTTTGTTGACGGTCTTCTCTATTACTTTGGCTGGGAAAGGCAGAAGAGAGATGGGACGGAAGTTTTTCAGGTTGCTCGGGTCAGCCATAGGTTTCTTTAGTAGAGCGTTGACTTCGGCGTGTTTCCAGCATTCGGGGTAGGTAGCAGAAGAAAAAGAGGAGTTGATGACGGTCTGGAGGTGCGGGGTGATGATGTCGTCGGCTTTGTTAAAGATGAAGTGCGGGCAGGGGTCCGAAGGGGCGCCGGAGTGAATAGAGTTCATGATGTATTTGGTTTCTTCTGTGTTGATGAAGGACCAGTTGATGAGGGTGATGGCCGTGGATGCCGGTTCGGTGGTGTTTGGTTGGGTCTGGTGTCCGAAGCTGTCATGGAGGTCGATAATCTTGCGATGGAAGAAGGTGGCAAGGGAGTCGCACAGATCCTGTGAGGACGTGACGGCGTTGGCGTTGGCGCTGGGGTTGGAGAACTCCTTGACGATGCTGAAGAGTTCTCTGCTGTTGTCTCTGTTTTTGTCCAGTCTGTCGGTGAAAAAGTTCCTTTTGGCGGCGCGGATCAGGTGGTGGTGTTCGCGGGTAGCGTTCTTGAGGGCGGTCATGTTGTCAGCGGTGCGGTCCTTGCGCCAGGCTTTCTCAAGGGCGCGACAGGTTTTCTTTGATTCTTTGACGGTGTCAGAGAACCAGAGAGGTTTTTTGGTGTTGGTCTGTCGATGCGTGCGTTTGAGGGGGGCAAGGATGTCTGCGCAGTTGTAGATCCAGTTTGTGAGGTTGAGGGCTGCGTCGTTGGGGTCGGTGGTGAGGGTGGGTTGGTTGGCGGCGAGTGCGGAGAAGAGTTGCTTTTCGGGGATCTTGTTCCACTGTCGACGAGGGATGGGTTGGGTGCGGAGGTGGCGGGTCTCGTGTCGGAATGTGAAGTGGACGCAGCTGTGGTCGGTCCACTGTAGGGACGGAGGCGTGGCTGAAGAAGACGTGTTTGCTGGCGGAGAACATGGGGTCAAGCGTGTGTCCGGCGATGTGGGTGGCGGTGTTCACCAGTTGTTTGAGGCCGAGGTTGGCGAGGTTGTCGAGCAGGGTGGTGGTGTTGGGGTCGTTGTTTTGTTCCAGATGGAAGTTGAGGTCGCCTAAGAGGATGTAGTCCGGTGAGGCGAGGTCGTGCGGGGAGATGAAGTCGGCGATGGCGTCGCTGAAGGGGGCGGGTGGCCCGGGAGGACGGTAGACGAGGGATCCTCTGAGGGTGGTCCTCGGATCGGTGCGAATCTGAAAGTGCAGGTGTTCAGCGGCGAGAGGGGTGTCTTCGGTGGAGGTGGTGACGCTGATGCAGTCTTTGAAGACGATGGCGATACCTCCTCCTACCTGGTTGGTGCGGTCTTTTCTGGAGATCTTGTAGCCTTCGGGATGGCAGTGGCGATGTCGGGGGCAGAGGAGGCGTTCATCCAGGTCTCCGTGATGAAGGCGACGTCCGGTGCTATGGAGTCCAGGAGGTCCCAGAGTTCAACGCCGTGTTTGTGGACAGAGCGGGCGTTGACTAGGATGCACTTGAGGTGGTTGATGGCGCGTGGGCTTGTGGTCGTGGTTGTTGCGTGGTGGAAGGTGCGTTTGCAAGAGTTGCAGGCGAAGGGTCCATGGGTGCGATTGGGGTGAGCTTGGAAGCAAGTTTTGGAGCGTCCTGGGTTGAGGGCGTGGAGGGTGGTGGGGTCATAGCGGGTCAGCGGGGCTTGGGAGAGCTGGGGACCAGGGGTCGTGGCGCTGGGCACGGGACAGGCGCGGACGGGCGCGGTCGCCATATGAGGTAGGAGGGGGGGGAGGGGTCAGGTGGGGGCGAATGGGAGCTGGGGTCGGGGGCGTGCAGGAGGTCGAGGCGGGAAAGCGCGAGGGAGGGGGGGGACAGGTAGAGTGAGAAGAGCTGGGGGAGGGGGGTTTAAGGGCGGAGGGGGGTGAGTGTTAGGAGGTTTAGGAGATAGAGGAAAAAGATAGGAGTAGGGTTGAGAAGATAGGGGAGGGGGGGTTGTAGAGGTGGGTGAGGGTGAGAGGTAGAGTGAGAGGATAGGAAGATAGGTAATAGAGGGGGGGAGGGAGGGGGGGAGAGATAGAGAAATAGATAGAGAAAATAGATAGATAGGGAAATCGATAGATAGGGAAATAGATAGAGAGATAGGAAGATAGGAGGAGGTGGAGAGTGAGGGAGTTAGATAGTTGGGATAGAGAGATAGAGAGATAGGTAGATAGAAGGAGTGAGGGAGGTAGATAGTGAACGGGTTAGATAGGGGAGATAGAGAGGGGATGCGAGTGGGGGAGGGGGATGAGGCAGGAGCAGGAGGGCAGGCGCGGGGAGAAGAGGACGGAGGAGGCAGAAGAGCCCAAAGGCAGAAGACAAGAAGACAAGAAGAACAGAAGACAAGAAGAACAGAAGAACAGAAGACAAGAAGAACAGAAGAACAGAAGACCGGAAGGAGAGAAGAAAGGAAGATCAGAAGACCGGAAGGAGAGAAGAATGGAAGACCGGAAGAACACAGAAGAACACAGAAGAACGCAGCGGAAGACAGAAGAACACAGAAGAACACAGAAGAAGATCCAGAAAACGGAGAACAGAGGGCAGAAGACCACAGAAGAAGATGAGGAAGAAGAGAAGAAGAAAGAAGACGGGGAAAAGAAGAGTACAGCAGAAGATTACAGACGAGGAGCGAGGAGGAAGAACAGAAGAACAGAGAAGAAGAAAAGAAGAAGAGAAGCAGGAGCAGGAGAGAGGGTGAGTAGCGCGGGGCAGAGCGAGGGGCTGGGAGGGGGGGTACTTACTGTAAGGTGGGTCTCAGGAACGCAGGAACTCAGGAACCTGGAGGGGCTGCAGCGGCAGGGGGAGCGACCTACCCTTGGGTCTATACCCTTGATAATGTTGTACTATCACATTTTTCAAATCATTATACTGACTCCAGTATGGTATTTGTTTCAAGGGTGTTTATTTTTGTGCCAATAAGTATGGAGGTATGTGCAAGGGCCTGGGGTGATGGTGGAGGATTGTCCAGTTAGAGTCCAGTCTCTTGGTATCACTGGTGCATTGTCCAATGGGGCATAGGAGGGGAATAGTGGCTGTTCAAGGTGGACAGGGTGCCAGAGTGGGACAGATGGGTGACAATCAGGAGAGTCTCATTTCCTGGTGGGGGACTTGGCAATGTTCTCTGTCTTCTGCCTGGATTGCAGGGACCGTTTGCGGACAGGTTCTCCTTCTGCAGGGGGTGGGGTGCTGGTGGCCTGTTGGTCCTGTGGCGGGACGTCCTGTCCACTAACGCCGGCGGAGGTGGAAGGCTGTTCCTCCATGTGGCTAGTGACAGGGGCCCGTTGGTGTGTCACTGCCTCCCTCATGGTCTTGCCCATGTCAGCCAGCACCCCTGCAATAGTGACCAGGATGGTGTAATTTTTTGTAAGGTCCTCCCTGATCCCCAGGTACTGTCCCTCCTGCAACCGCTGGGTCTCCTGCAACTTATCCAGTATCTGGCCCATGGTGTACTGGGAATGGTGGTATGCTCCCAGGATGTTTGAGAGTGCCTCGTGGAGGGTCGGTTCCCTGGCCTGTCCACCCCCTGTCGCACAGCAGTCCTCCCAGCTTCCCTTTTGTCCTGTGCCTTTGTTCCCTGAACCGTGTGCCCAATGCCACTGACCCCAGGTCCCTGATTGTCCTGTGTTTGTGGGGTTGCCTGGGGTCCCTGTAGTAGTGGACACACTGCTGATTGACGTGTCCTGGGGACAGTGGTATGGGCCCGCTGGGTGGGTGCTGTGCTGGTGTTTTCTGAGGGGGGGCGGTCTGTGGTGGTTTGGGACTGTGGCAGGGCAACCGACTGTCCAGAGGTCCCTGATGGGCCAGGTTGGTCCTCCAGATCCAGGCGTGCAGAGCTGCTGTGATCACTGTGGGCCTCTTTGGGGGGGCTGGATGTAGCTGGCACCTCCTCTCCGGTGACATTGGGTAGGGTGTCCTGTTGGGATGCAAATGCATTGTTAATGTATCTGCATGTGCCATCTTGTGCATGGATGTGCTTCCCTCTATGATTTTGCTTTCCCTGTCGGCCTGGTCTTGTGTGAGTGGTGATTTTGTGGGCTGGGTGATTCTCTCTGGCATGCTGGGGTGAGGGGTGCCCATGCAGGTCTGTGATGGGGGTCCATGCATTGGTGTTGCATGCAGGGCTTGGTATTGGGATGGGTGGGTTATGATAGGAGGGTATATGTGAGGTGGTTGAGTGATGGGGGTGAGGGTAGGGGTAGGAATTTGTGATGGTATGCAGGTAGGGTGGGGGATATAATAGTAAAGATTTGCCTTACCAGAGTCCAGTCCTCCTGCTACTTTGAGGCCCTCAGGATGCATGATCGCCAAGATTTGCTCCTCCCATGTTGTTAGTTATGGGGGAGGAGGTCAGAGTCCACCGCCAATCCTCTGTACAGCAATCTGGTGTCTTGAAACCACGGAACGCACCTTCCCTGCAGGTCGTTCCACCTCTTCCTGATTTCATCCCTTGTTCTGGGGTGCTGTCCCACATTGTTAACCCTGTCCACAATCTCTACCATACCTCCATCTTCCTTGCAATGGAGGTCTGCTGCACCTGTGATCCGAATAGCTGTGGCTCTACCCGGTTGATTTCCTCCACCATGACCCTTAGCTCCTCCTCAGAAAACCTGGGTTGTCTTTGGGGTGCCATGGATGTGGTGTAAGTGATATGTGTGAGGATGTGAAGGATGATGTGTGGGGTGATGTGTTGTGGTGTATGCTGTGATGTGCGTGAATGGTGTATGGGTGATGGTGTTCTGTGCCTCTGATTCAGTGGGTGCTCCTGGCTTGTCTCTCTCTCAGTTGGCTTTCTTTTTTTTTCATTGTAAGGGGTTGTGGGTAACAAGGGTGTGTGTTTTATAGTGGTGTGAGTGTGTGGGTGTGGTGTGTGTATGTGTGACAGGTGGGTATATTTTGAATTTTCCAATGTGAAGGTGTTTTGTAAGTGTGTGTCTATTTCGAGCGCGGCGGTGTGTACTGCCAATGGTTTACTGCGTTGAAAGACCGCCGCGTTGATTTGTGGGTCGTGATACTGTGGGTGTATTCCTGTTGGCGTAACAGTGTGGGTTTTGCTGTCGCCAGTTTATCACTGAACTTTGGTCTGGTGGACTTGTGTGGGTGTCTGTATTGTGGCGGTATTCTATGTGTGGGTCATAATACCCGGGCGGATTACCGCCATGCTCATGGTATGTTGGCGGCCGTCAGCACGGCGGTAGGCGGCATTTACTGCCAGGGTTGTAATGAGGGCCTACGTCTTCCTCTGAGCAGTCTGGTAATCAGGAACAAGAGAGGGAGGGGGATTCTAACCTTTTAGATTCAGAGGATCAGCCAGAAGATTGAGGGGAGGGCTCTTCACAAAATCTTCCTGCTAGCAAACCATCTTGTGTAGCTGGCAGTAGACAGGGTTCTCATATAGGTAGAGCTCCCTTCACACCTAGGGGTCAGGTCACCAGGGTTACCAAAGTTAGGTAAAGATCTACCTCTGCACATTCCCATGTCACCTCAGTTTCTGAGGTGTCCCACACATTTAATCCAGGTGTGACTCCGTAGACAGGGAGATCAGAAAGCTGAGATTGAAGGAGGCCAGGCTGAGGCTGCAGCAGCAACAGCTAGATGTTGAGGCCTAAGCTGTGGAAAGGGAAAGGCAGGGGTTGTGGTTAGTTCCCCATGGTAGCAGCAGCAGTTTCAGGAGTTATGGGGTCAGGGAGGACACCATTTACTCTAGAAACCTATATAAAATTGTTCCCCCATTCAAGGTGGGGGATGACATTCAAAAGTGGTTTGCTGTACTTGAGATAGCCCATACATTTAAAAGGGTCCCTCATAGGCAGTGGGCTGCTTTTCTGTGGTTGTCCTTCTCTGATAAAGGGGGGGGGGCAGACTCCTCATTGTTAGGGAGGAAGATTCAGACAATTATGACATTCTTAAACATGCACTCAGATGGTTTTAGTCTCACCATAGAGCGATACAGAATCATGTTCAAGGAAACCAAGAAAGAATCCTCACAGGATTGGGTTGACTTTGTTGACTGTTCTGTCAATGCTTTAGAAGGTTGGTTACATGGCAGCACAATTTCTAACTATGAGGGTCTATGTAATCTGATTTTGAGAGAGCATATTTTGTATAGTTGTGTCTGATTTGTTATACCAGTACTTGGTAGACTCAGATCTGACCTACCCCCAAGAATTGGGAAAGAAGGCAGACAAATAGGCCGGAACAAGGATGAGCAAAAAATCTCATACAGGGGGTGACAAAGAAAAGAAGAAAGATGGTGAAAAATCTAAGGACAAGCGTTGTTACAAACATAGAAATGAAGATTCCTCTTCAGGTCCACAACACTCCTCTAGAGGTAGGGATAAAACTTCTTCTTCTTCCTCTTCTAAACACAATAAAAAGCCTTTATGCTATGTGTGCAGAGGTATGGGGATATGTCCTGTCCAGGTAAAGTCCATGAGCCTACCCCCACTACTACACCCACTTCAACTTTTAGTGACCCTAGTAGTAATAGTAATAGTGGTGGGACTACTGGCAATAGTCAAAGTAAAACTGTGGTTGGGTTCACTTTTGGGTCCATCATAGAAACTGGGATAGGTGTAGAAACCCCCAAGACAGTTTCTGTCTCACCTGGTGGCATTGGCCTTGCCACCTTGGCTACTTGCCCCCTTAACATGGATAAATACAGGCAGTCAATTGAAATAAATTGTGTCGAGGCCCTGGCATACAGGGACACAGGTGTCAGTATCACTTTAGTGACTGAAAACTTAACGTCACCTGCACAACACCTCCTTGGACAGAAGTACCAGGTTACTGATGTGAACAACTTCACTCAGTCTCTCCCCTTAGCTGTAGTGCAACTTAGTTGGGGTGGAGTTACTGGCCCTAAGGAGGTGGTGTTGTTACCTAACTTACCTGTATACTGTCTCTTAGGTCATGACCTAGAGACCGCAGGTTGGGCTGAAGTAGAGTTTAGGACCCATGCATCCTTGCTGGCCATCCTAGAGGAATTGCTTTATTTAATCTCAGGTGTGATGACAAGGCAAAGAAGAGAAAGCAGCCCTCAAGCCTCAGGATTCTCCTCGCTCCACAGGTAAAAAGGGTATCAAAGTATCCCTTACCCACCCTCCCACTAAGGATACCATTCCTGTGGGGGGGGATAACTCTCCCAGGATGGAACCTGTACCAAAGGAGTCAACAGCTACCACAGCTGAACTCCCAGAGGTAAAGGTTTCTCTCTGAGGGAACACTAAAACAGACAAGCATACCTGTCCTGTCTTAGTAAATTGTGGAGCAACCCTCCAGCCCTCACAGAGAAACTTTAGTGCAGCACCCCTGCACTACCTCTAGAAACATAGGCCAGCAGTCCTGTTCTTATGTAGAGCGTTTAGGACAGAACCCCTGTCCTGTTCCAACCCAAGAGGAACAGCAACCCTGTCATCTCTCAGAGCCTTGGGGTCAAACGTTTTGCCCTGCTCTAGCTTTGCTAAGACAGCATTCCTGTTTAGCATTGCAATACTTAGGACAACAACCCTGTCTTGACATAGTGTCCCAGGGACAGTCATACTCCCCTGCCTTAAAACTTTTGGATAACTTTAAAAATAGGGAATCTCAGAGTTCACACCAGCACTGTTCTCTAGCTAAAAAGTTCCAAACAGGGTGGTTCACCTCCCAACAGGGAAGGGGCCATACAGTGGATGATAAAGGAAGTAACCACTCTATTGCAGATCTATTGTCTACTTATCACCACACAGACAATAAAGTCTCAACTGACAATAAAGACTTATTGGCCTTGATTTGGGAGGGGGGTTGTTGTAGGAAAGTAGCCTCTTTAGAGCATGGTTACCCCTTCTTTTGACCTGTTTGTCAGTGTGTTTGACTGTCAGTGTGTTCGACTGTGTGTTTGGGACCAAAGACCCAGGCACCGCCAAAACCAACCTACAGGAAGGAATGAAAGACGTCGTGGAATGGATGAAGCTCAGCCGCCTAAAATTGAACTCAGACAAGATGGAGGTCCTCATCCTCGGACAATCCCCATCCCCCTGGGACGACTCCTGGTGGCCCACGGCACTGGGCACCGCACCAACCCCCTCGAATCACGCACGCAACCTCGGGTTCATCCTGGACTCCCTCCTCACGATGACCAAGCAAGTCAACGCCGTCTCGTCATCATGCTTCAACATCCTACGCATGCTCCGAAAGATCTTCCGGTGGATCCCTGCCGAAACCAGAAAGACGGTTACCCATGCCCTCGTCACAAGCCGACTGGACTATAGAAACACCCTATACGCAGGAACCACCGCCAAGCTTCAGAAAGGACTACAACGCATACAGAACGCCTCTGCACGCCTCATCCTCGACATTCCTCGCCACAGCCACATATCCGTCCACCTGAAACACCTGCACTGGCTCCCCATCAACAAGAGGATCACCTTCAGGCTCCTCACACAAAGCACTCCACGACATGGGCCCGAATACCTCAACAGCCGTCTCTTGTTCTACATGCCCACCCGTCAGCTCCGCTCAGCCAGCCACACCCTCGCCACCGTCCCACGGATCCGCAGAACCACCGCCGGAGGAAGATCATTCTCCTACCTGGCAGCCAAAGCATGGAACTCCCTCCCCGCACACCTAAGAACTACCCAGGACCATCTCGCCTTCAGGAAACTCCTCAAGACATGGCTCTTCGAGCAGCAGTAACACCCCCCCCTCCAGCGCCTTGGGACCCTCACGGGTGTGTAGCACACTCTATGATTGATTGATTGATTCATTGACTGTGTCTACTGGGATTCTGCTAATCAGAACCCCAGTAGTTATGCTTTCTCCCTTAACCTATGGTTATCGGATACTGGTAACCCAGTATTTCATCCAAAATTGGCATACTGGTCACCCCTTATAAGTCCTTAGTATATGGTACCCAGGTACCCAGGGCATTGGGGTTCCAGGGGATCCCTTTGGGCTGCAGCATTTCTTTTGCCACCCATAGGGAGCCCATGTAAAGTCTTCTACAGGACTGCCATTGCAGCCTTTGTGAAATGGTGCATGCACCCTTTCAATGCCATTTACACTGCACAAGGTCACTTATAAATCACCCATATGTCAGGCCTCCCAACCCTGAAGGCTGGGTGCAGAGTACCTGTGTGTAAGGCACCCCTGCACTAGCAGAGGTGCCCCACATCGTCCAGGACCATTTACCTAGACTTCGTGAGTGCGGGGATGCCATTTTACACATAGGTCACCACCTAGGTACAGCTTCACAATGGTAACTCAGAATATGGCCATGTTTGGTATCAAACATGTTGGAATCATAAACCGAGGCTTTTGCATGCATTGGTTGTATGATTCCATGCACTCTGGGGGCTCCTTAGAGGACCCCCCAGTACGGGCTTTACAGTCTTCTGATGTTTTCTAGGCAGCCCCAGCTGCTGCCACCTCACAGACAGGTTTCTGCCCTCCTGTTGCTGAAGCAGCTAGAGTCCAGGAAAGCAGAACAAAGCATTTCCTTTGGGAGAGGGGTGTTACACCTTCTCTCTTGCGAAATAGGTGTTACAGACATGAGAGTGGTAGCTTCAAAGAGCCTCTGGAAATGCTTTGAAGGGCACAGATGGTGCCCTCCTTGCACAATCCAGTCTACACCAGATCACGGACCCCCAGTCCCTGCTCTGGTGCGAAACTGTGCAAAGGAAATGGGAGTGACCCCTCCCCTGTCCATCAGCACCCCAGGGTGGCACTCAGAGCTTCTCCAGAGTGTCCCTGGGTTTTGCCATTTTGGATTCCAAGTTGGCAGGGCACTCTGGGAGCATCTGAGTGGCCAGTGCCAGTAGGTGATGTCAGAGCCCTCCCCTAATAGGTGCTTACCTGCTGAGCTGACCAATCCCGCTTTTAAGGCTATTTAAAGTCTTTCTCGTGGGTGGGTCTTCAGATTCGGATTCCAAGACTCCAGCAGGAATCGTCTGCATCCTTTACTTCACCTTCTCACTGAATAAACTGCATGTGGACCTCTACAAACTGCAACAAAGAAGCAAAGATTACTTCTGCAACATTGTATATTGATGGAAATCCTGTCCATCAATCTCCTAGGCTATAATGGGATTTAGATTTTGGTGGACAGAATATCCATCACCGTTGTGACACAGTAACCCATCGGCCGGGTTCTAAATCAGGCTCTAAGTGTAGGGATATAAAAAACACTCAGCCTGCTCTTGGCGGGCTGGACGAGATGGAAGACAGGAGTGTGGAGACTGAAAAGATTTAGAAAATGAGGACACTCAATGCAGAACCCTTTAATACTTCAGTAGTCTAAGGTCAGTTTCTGAGGTCAGTTTTGGATTACTGGTGAAAGAGCCTTATTTAAGACCTGTAGTTACTTCCATCACCTTTGCTGGTTTCCTCCTGTTCAGTTCCTACAGTTTCCTTAGTCCTTGGTCTCTTGTTATTTTCTGGCTAGAAATAAAGGGGAATGTTTCTGAGAGGCTTGAGCTGCTGTTGCATCACTTTTGGATGATGCAATGGTGGCACAAACCTTTCAACCATATCTATGAGGCAATGCAAAGCCACTTGCAGATGTAAAGTAAGATAAGGCAGCCCAATCGCTGCATTGCCTTACTCTGTGTTAGGGAGGCGTACCATGGGCGTTGGGGTGGGTGTTCCCACGTGGCAACCATGAATTTTGATGCCTTCCCAGTTTTACAAGAACCTGTAAACCTAGGGATGTGCTA
The DNA here is from genome assembly GCF_031143425.1 of Pleurodeles waltl. NCBI lineage: Eukaryota > Metazoa > Chordata > Amphibia > Caudata > Salamandridae > Pleurodeles > Pleurodeles waltl. Next base: position 14,741,895 of record NC_090438.1, on the reverse strand, counting down.
AACCTTTACATCTCCCCAGTGAATGTGCAACAATGAGAAATATCACTATTTCTCCTAGCTTTTCCTCTTTTTCTGTTGCACGCATAGAAAAAGGAAAACATTTCCCAGAATTGTGAAGGCACCCATTCCTGTACAAAAGCAATCCTGCCTACAACACAGCACCATTACACCATGGTGCAAAGGTGCCTATGTTGGCGGTAGGCAGTCAAAATGGAACCATCACAGTGAGAAAGGACAGGTATGCGCCATATCACATAGATGCGGGGCATTCCTTCCCTTTCCTTTTGACGCAGGGCAGTGCAGCAAGGTGACTTACTGCACTGTCCTGCGCTAAAAACCAGAAGTAGGGCCAAATACATCCTACTTAATTATTATTGTTGCCTCAATTAGGAGCCAGGTCATTGTGGTCAGTATATGACAAACTATCCTGTTTGATAATATTTAATGAGTGCATCAGATATCTTGTTGATTCATAAGTGAAGTTAAGTCAACAACCTGCTATAGGCTCACTGCTGAAACCAACCCACCACCCAATTCTGATGGCCATCTCTGAATGCCATGTGGCCATACATAGCTGACCCTAACCTGCACAAAATCAGAGCACTTTATTAAGTTATAGGTTTTCGAGTTGGAAGTATCATCAGTACTATACCAATGTGGTTATGGCTGATCTTCTCTGAGTTTATTGTTGTCACTTCCTTTAGTAGCCTGACTAGATGTAAACAACTTTTGTTATAGAATGTTATATCCAGTTAATGCAACCATTACGGTGTAAAAAAAAGTCTTAAAATTATGGATGTTTGGAAAAATGGCTGTATCAATGTTCAAACTCCAGAGGCCAGGAACGTGTGTTCGGAATAAGTTTTCCAGAGAAGCTGTAGCCCTTTCAACTAGACAGGGGTAAGCTGAATAGTCCGTTCTTCAGCTTCATATTGAAATAAAGAAGAAAGCAAGAAGCTCTGATGTGAAGTGGGAGGTTGTTCAATGCTTTAGGAGCAATGCAGGAGAAGGCTCAGCCTTTGGATCTAGGGCCATATGTACTGAAAATAGGATCAGTGATTTCCTAATTGCAATATAATACTAATATACGAAAATGTAGAAACTTCAGATAGTGATTCCTAATGGGATTGCAAATAAACCTCTCTCATGAATATTAATGAGGTAGGTTGCAATTTACGACCCATTAGGAAATGCAATACAAAAGGATGATTCATGGAGTGCTGAAATTTTCAAATACTCACGCCCTGTCACAGATCTGGGTTTAATCCAGCTTTCTTTTGCTCACCATGCTACCCCAGTATTGATCCAGCCATATGCAAATCAGTTGTGATCCTGCTGCCCATGGGCATATTTCATCCAGAACTATCAGACCAGGTCCTCCCTGGACCAGAAGCAAGCACCCTGGGAACGGTTTTGGGGTTTCACCCATCAGCCAGTTGAATCCAGTGGCACAGTGAGCAAGGTCCTCCTATCTAGTTATACCCTGGCCACTAAGGGCAACTTTAGCAACACAAAAGGGTGACGGGCAGAGCTCTGAAATTTTTCAAACACTCACCCCAGTCACATATCTAAGTTAAATGCAGCCATTATAGGGTTGGTGTCCTGCTGGAGCCAGGCGACAATGTCTGTGATTGCCTTTTAATAAAGTAATTGTTTTTTATTTTTTTCAATGAAGCCCGTTTTTCTTAAAGGAAGTCAAAAAATAAAATTACATTTTAAGTTTCATTTTTGAAGAGTAGACACTGCCTGCTTTAAAAAAATATTGGTTTCAATTTTCACAAAAGTGAAGGGGTACAGTGATGAAAATGTCACATTTGCCAATGGTTACTTTCACCCTTGAGGTGTCAGTAAAATATGAATGTTTTGTGATCATAATTTGGTCGCAAAACATTTATTCATAGCTCTGTAATTCAGTATTTGGAAGGGATGCCCCAGAGCACACCTCTTCCAAATACTGAATGGCTAAACACAAATTGTGTTTGTAATTTGTGCTTTGTACGGATGAAATATAATTTTTGCTGCCAGAACCAGTCCGTTTTTGACAATTGGGCGGTGTGGACCACAAAAATATTTTTGTACATATGTCTCCTAGTTCTGTTAATGCATGTATTGTGTGCTAGTAGGATTTCTGCAGAGTGGAGGTGTCTGGGTGGTTAGTGGATGGAGATGCAGCTCTTCAGGTAGGTGGAGCTTGAGTTGTGTAATGACTTGACCTCTCTGAGGCATGGTGTGATGTGTGTTCTGCATAGGAGGTTTAGGATGGGTCTGTCTGCTGAGATCTGCATAGTTTGCAGTCTTCTGGTGAGTTTTTAGGTGATCCTGTCATGGACGGTGTTCTCATAGGCTAACCTGCTGGTGACAAAGGCAGGAGTGATAGTTTTTCTGGTGTTGCTCTGAAGCCATTTGAGGATCTTCCTCAGCATATTCAGAGTGTTGAAGCAGGACGCAGTGATAGCTTTGTCTTGTGCAACCATGTTCAGCCGGCAGTCGATGATGAGGTTCCTGGTGTGAGTGCTGTGGATTGGTATGTGGGTCTGAGTTACCAGTACCATCACCAGTTAGAGTCCAATAATGAGGTATTCTTGCCAGAGATTACTACTTCTGTCTTGTCAGTGTTGAGCTTTAGCCAGTTGGCTTTCATCCAGTTGGTACTTTAGGTCATGTAGGTGTTGAACTTGTTTCTTGTGTTCAGGCATTGTCTGAGAGGGAGAGTATGACTTGTGTGTCATCTGCATAGGAGAGGATATTGATGTCACGTGTGCCAAGAGGGATCATGCATTCATTGAAGAGGATGGGAATGCGGTATGAGCCTTGAGGTACTCCACAGATGACCTTTTTAGTGTTCTGAGGTTTAATGTTCAAGACTGACAACTTGTGTTCTCTCTGTAAGAAGCAGACCCAGTGGAGAGTGGGTCATATGATGCCAATCTTCTGTAGACATTTGATGAGGATTTAGTGTGTGTAGGAAAGTGCCACCTTTTGACAGTCATCCCCACTTCCTTTGTGTTTTAAAGTGTTACAATCCCATTCCTTTGAACCATCTGTCTTTTAATGTAGGCTTTTGGCCCCCATAACATGAGCTTGGAAACAGGTCTCAGTCCATGCTCCAATGAGAGGAACAGAAGTGACACTTGGCCTGCGTTGGTCAATTATGAGGCAGCAAAGAAAAGCAACACTGAATCAAACAAATGGTAGGCAATGGGCAGGTTTCAAGCACTTTATTGTCAACAATAGTCTTTCTAGCGACAGTGCATGCACTGCATGTGCTGTCGCGTGGGCTCTCATTATCCTATATGAGACTACTGGATTTCTAGGCAGCAGGATCGATAACGGTGTGGGGTACTAAGTCTGACCCACGTGTAACGAACTCTGTCACCCTAAATCCGGGTTTTGCTCCGGCTAACTAGCAGTGCCTCATTTCTCCCAGGGGGAAGAGATGATTGGGCAGCCGAGCGCATGACATCTTTGGAACTTCTCAGGGAAGTCGTGGTCACTCAGATCCGAACCAACTCTCTCATTTACAGTATGATCTCATATACAAATGACAAAGACAGTATAAGTTTTATATAATGTTTTAATAAAACAACTGTATTTTAGATATTAAGGCGTGAGCCGCAATAACCAGAACAATACAACATAGTAGGATTGAAATAGTTACTAGGAGAGTAAAACATAAAAACAGAGCTATCATATTGCTAATGAGTTTCTACTCTCCTTCTGCTTGTTCTATTTAGAGCACAGCATGTTAAGCTTCTAGCTTGCCTTTTCAAGTCACTAGGGAGACAGACGCCCTCATACCTGAGCAAAGGCCTGTGATCTTGTTCAGCATCTGCAACGAGGCAGTCAGCGTCTAGTTGTGGTTCCCTGGTCGGAATCTCCCTCTTGCATGTATTGGGACAAGGAAGTGTTTTTATAACTAACATGTTATCGTAGTCACAAAATGTCCCTACGCAGGAATGCCAAATCTAAACTCCTACCACGTCTATCGGCAATGTCCCAGACTGTATCCTTGACTGAAGCACAGAGTGAATATGTTATGAAGAACTCCAGTGCTGAAGTAGGCAAAACAGTGTGATATGAATAAAAAAACAACACCGTAGAACTGGCTATTTTATAAAATAACAGTACGAAGCCTAATAAAAAGCATTTAAAACAAAGTGCACAAAGGCTCTAAGCTATCAGCAAATGAATAAAATTCATCCAGGGCAAAGTGCACAAAGGCCTAAGGCCTAAAGCTAATGCGCAAAATATACGTACGATGAACCACACTACAGTGCTATCGCAGGCTCAACCTAATAATGATCCTTCCTATAGATCAGTGTCCCCTACTATCTCCTCTTTTTGCTGTGACCACACGCAGGAGAATGTGATTGACAGCATGGCTGTTGAGTAAAGGGGTTGAAAGAGAGTAGGGTCTTCTTCACCTGTGACTTGTTCAGTCTAACAATCAAGAAGGTTATCCACTAGGAAATATTGTGATCATCATTCATCATCCTTCTCTAAATAGTGTTTGCACAAACCCTACCGAGTGCAAATCTAGAAGGATCCTTTAATTTCTCCAGGATGTTTTTTGCAGCAGAACGGATGTTAAGATCATCTTGGGGTGTTTCTGAAATGGAATCATTGGGTACAAGCCTGACAGAGGTGTTTTTTTCTTTAATAAGACCATATGTTAAATTAATTGCCCCTCCTTGGACCCTTCCTTTGGTTCTTAAAGTGTTACAATCCCATTCCTTTGAACTATCTGTCTTTTAATGTATGATATTTGGTCCCCATAACATAAGCTTGTAGACTAGGAGAACCGAGTTTTTTTGTCTATTACCCCCTTTATTTAGGGATCTTCTCAGAAAAGTTGGTTCTTAGATTAGGGCCACTTTTCTGTCCTAAAATGATGACTTCTTTTCATCAGAATCAAGAAATGTTTTGTCCTTCTGTTTTTTTCCAGCTCCTACTACTCCTGAAGAAGAAGACTTAGGTGCATTGGATTTATTAAGAGCAGTGAAGATGTAATTGTCCAGATCACAAGTCTATAGAAAATGTCTGAACTTGTTTGTGAATGTTGATGTTTTTCTGTCATGGGCTACAGACTTCTGCCCAAATCTTGAACAGATGGGTTGCTGTGTTATGTTATGTTATGTTAAGGTTATGGTATGGTATCTTGTGTTATGTTAGCTATGCAGGTGTTGAGCAGGTGCGTGGTCAGTAGACTGACTCAGGTGTCAGTGTGAGCAGTCTGATTCTGGGTTTTCTCTGAAGTAGATCAGAAGACCACGATGTTCGGCTTCTTATGAAACTCGAGGAGTGAGATGGAGGCAATGAGGTGATGATCCGCCTCCAGTTCTGCTTCTGTGGATGCAGAGAATGTGTGCTGAAGATCATAGTGATCTGGTAGGTTGGTGGAAGTATAGGCAGTGGATGCAGATTGTGGGACTGGTATTGTTCAGGGCCTTAAATGTGTGTGTCAGGTGTTTGATGTGGCAGCACTTCTCTACTGGAAGCCATTGGAGCTCTCTGAGGTGTAATGTTGGTAATGTTGGTATATCATGGAATGTCAAGGATGTGTCTGACAGTGGAGTTCAGGATAGTCTAGAGTCTGTGGAAGAAGTGGGTGAATATTCCTGCATAGAGTGCATTGCTGTAAACCAATCTGCTAATGATGAGGGCTTTTGTGACAGTGCACCTGGAGTTCTGAGGGAGCCAGTTGAAAATCTTGTGTGGCGTATTTAGAATAAAGAAGCAGGAGGATGAAAGTGTTTTGACCGGTGATGACATGGTGATTTTGTCATCTAGGATGATTCCTAGGTTTCTTGGGTGGTCCATGAGCATTGGTGTGGGTCCAACTCCAAACGCCACCAGGATTAATCTCAGGGTGAGCTCTTGTTTATGAATATCATCACAGCCATTTTGTCAGTGTTGAGCTTCAGGCAATTTCTTTTTATCCAGTTGGCAATGGTGGTCATGCAGTTGTTAAAGTTGGGTTTGTTTGAGGTGGTGTCATCTGAGAGAGCTAGGATGCATGTCATCTGTGTTGGAGATTATGGCAATTTTGTGTGATGTGATAGTGTTAGTGAGCGTCCTCATGTATAAATTGACTAAGGTGGGGTTGAGTGATTATCCCTGTGGGATTCTGCATATGACTTCCTTATGTATGGAGGGTTAAGGAAGCATTTTTACTCACTGGGATCTTCCTTTTGGGGAAGGGGGCTATCCATTTGAGAGTTGTTCACTGGACTCCAATGCCTTACAACATTGCTAGTCTGTAGTTGTAGTAACAACTGTAGTCTGTAGGAGCGAATGCTTGTTTCATTTGCTTATGCTTCCCAAGACAGCCTTACCAGTTAGAATACAAAGCAAGTCTACTCAAGAAATGGCTGTTTCCTGTGTTCAGGCCTGTGGGACTTCTGTTTTAGATATATGCTGCCACTTGGGCTTCACCATCTACCTTTGTATTAAATAACATATTGGCTGTGGGAAATGGTCAATCTATACATTTTGGTTTCAATGTGTTAGCAGCTGCTCTACCCTGAGCATTTCTCATTTCTGTATTTAAAAATTGTCTACACCATTTGGTAGTTTGTTATAATTATTAACAGAAACTGGTGATAGTTTATAGCTCTAGTACAGCCTCATAAGTAAGTAGTGGTGTGTCAAAATAAGTTGAGGAAGCAATGGTTTGATTACAATCAGTAATCTTAATCATTCTGAATACCCATCTTCTCTTAGCAATACTTTCCACTCTCCATCCCAGATTCCATTCACAACCTGGATTCCTTTATGCTGGTTGGGAATATGCAGGGCATGAGGAAGGATACAGACCTCTATATTGCCATATTGGTAGGAGGGGCATAGAAGAGGGACTGTGCGGGTCTTTGGTTTACATGTTATGAATTGGCTCCAGCTAGGTTATGTTGTGCCTGGGTAAAGACACCTCATATAGTAAGTGTTGGTGTAAGAGAAAGAGTATTTATAGTAAGGATGATTACCAGTAAGTAGCTGAATCATTCCAGTCATGACTGACGTTATACATGTCAAGTATTGCATGAGTGCCTGGACAAGCCTGAATAGACAGAGATGTAATTATATTGTAATTGGCAGAGACAGAGACTCAACAGAGAGTGACAAAGTATACATCAGTGTTATATTGTTCCAATGAATAAAGTAGGACTGTGTACTTGGTCAACATAAACGTCAGGGTATAGGGACTCAGCCGGCACATACCATTGGGAAATGTTAACATGATTGCTAGCTAGCTCACAGTGCCCCGTCTGAACCCCTAAACATACCAACTTCAAAAATAACTACTCAGATTCCCAAGTAGATCATGGAGACAGGTCTACCCATTTGTTGTCCTTTAGAGTACCCAAGTTTAAACACAAGAAAGAATGCAAAATGTTGCTTGGAGCATTTATTGCTGTAATACTATTCATGGATAAAAATCATGAGCTGCAATTATTATGTAAATGAGACAGTCCATAGTAACCAGCTTTACAAAGATGGTGAAAAAGATAAACAATTCAACCATGATTTTTCTGATTGTGTTGGTTCACTGCTATTTGTAACCACCTCCACTACTGAGAGCACAGTGGGAGTTCCCTCTGCCAGATCTGTTGGAAAAAAACAATCCCCATACCCAGAAGCCAGAAAGCCAGTCTGGTGTAGTGCAGGTTATTGGTCCTGTGTAGGGTAGAGATCGAATTCAGGATCAGCCTCAGAGTCAGTGAAGTTGCATCTCGGGCACTGCATACCCCGTTCCAGGATAAGTTAGTTATTGAATGTTAAGCTTAATAGACAAAATTTCCAAAATGCAGCAAGGAAGATTTAGTGTTTTCCATATGATATGTAAGTGTCCCAAACTAGCATCCAGTTGGAGGAAGGTAACATGAGAAATCATCATTAGAGAAATGTGTTGGGTGGGCTTGAAAGGTTAAATTGCACATGCTTACATGTTGGTGTCCATCAGGCTTTTCCGATGCAAGGTACAGCAGACTGGGATTATATCTCCATCTGTTATCCCCAGGGCGGTGAGGATGGAGCTCAGTTGATGTTGAATGAAGTTGTTGTAATTTATCATAAGTAATGTTTTGTATAAAATGTACATTCTCTATTTCCCCCTTCCTTTCATTGTGTACCCACCTGCCCGTAGGGATCCAAGTGTACCATTCCATTCCTCCCCATTTTCCGCTTGTCTTCCCAGTTGGTTCCTACCAGCATTCTATAACCGTTGCTGTGACAGTTGACAGCTGTGAGGAGAAATGCTCGCTACCGGTTGTGGCTGGAGGCTGTTGTTAATTCATTTTGCCAATAAATTATTACTTAAAGAACATTATGGGAGCTAAGGAATAATTATAATACTGGTGACAAATTGCTGGTGGGGGACAGCAGTCACAGCCTCCTCCCCTACAATTTATAGCCACACTTGTCACAGGCGGACACTGTAAAAAAACAAACAGGAGATCGAGAATAATTTCCCTGAGGTGAGCAGAACTTTCAGTCTGGAAATAATTTGAGAAAGTACTGTCTGTTTCTACATTTAACCTGCCACGCTGTCTAACGCAGGTTATTATTATAAAATATACTCTCAGCATAAACACTTGAATAACCAATCAGAACCATTCAAGGGGTTTAGCCAAGCATTTTGAGTACACATGACAATCAATACCTTCTACCGGCAAGTTTATATTTAACTTCAGATTTTTCTCTGTACTTTTTTCACATTCAACCTGTCAGAGCAGCAATTAAGAAAAATGTATAGCCCTTTGCTTGCAACAACCAGGGAACGTTTTAACCTTGCACTATCATCAGATCTGACAGGCTCAGCTGAAAAATGTGTCTTTCAAGGCTGAAATAAACTACTGATACACACTGCATTTCTCAACCGATTTTTAAGATTATAAACAAAATTGTATTCAGCTCAACTCTGGGAGCACAGACAAACAGAAACTACTGATTTGAATTTTTGCCTCTCAACATTTAATTAAAGGAGAAATGCTCTTATAACACTTGTAAACTGATCCAAGAATCTTTCCATGTGTATGCTGACAGGCACAGCTTTAAAATAGCCCTTCAATGTTATCACCAATTCGCATTTCTACAAAGAAATCCTTCTTTTACCTCATCTTCTGACTGGAAACCCTTCAGTTTTTGGAATCTTACATAGCAACTGAAATCTTTTTCTTTGTATGTCTGATTGGAGCGAAGGGACAAGGGAAGCTGGCCCCTCCTGCAGGAATCTAGAGAGTGAAGACTAGAGCGCACACCTTAAGAAAACACTAATAAAATATAGCGCCATCTTTGATTTAGTACTATCGAGAGCCAGCACATAGGGCCTGATTCTAACCGCGGCGGGCTGCGGTCACCGCCCGCCATGCGGTTACCGCCAGAAGACCGTACCGCGGTCGAAAGACCGCGGCGGTCATTCTGGTTTTCCCACTGGGCTGGCGGGCGACCGCCAAAAGGCCGCCCACCAGCCCAGTGGGAAACAGCCTTCCCACGAGGACGCCGGCTCAGAATTGAGCCAGCGGAGTGGGAAGGTGCGATGGGTGCAGTGGCACCCGTCGCGTATTTCAGTGTCTGCAAAGCAGACACTGAAATACAAGGTGGGGCCCTCTTACGGGGGCCCCTGCAGTGCCCATGCCATTGGCATGGGCACTGCAGGGGCCCCCAGGGGCCCCGCGGCACCCCCTACCGCCATCCTGTTCCTGGCGGGAGACCCGCCAGGAACAGGATGGCGGTAGGGGGTGTCAGAATCCCCATGGCGGCGGAGCGCGCTCCGCCGCCATGGAGGATTCTCATGGGCAGCGGAAAGTCGGCGGTACACCCGCCGACTTTCCGTTTCTGGCCGCGGCTGAACCGCCGCGGTCAGAATGCTCAGCGGTGCACCGCCAGCCTGTTGGCGGTGCTACCGCGGTCATTCGCCCTGGCGGTTTTTACCGCCAGGGTTAGAATGACCCCCATAATCTTCACACTGATGGGCACAGCTGTTAAACCTTCCTGAGCAAATCTGAATCTCATGTACATTCACTGGCAGACACAGTTTTTTTTTGTGCATATTTGCTCTATTGCGCAGTGAGGCTAATGACACAGCCTCAATATCTTATATCTGAGCTGGCTTGATATTCTGTATCTACACGCAGATTGGAAAAGCTCCTTCATTAGCATCTTCTACTAACTTTACAAGAAGCCTGTCACGCTGATGGGCACAGCTTATTTGAACAAGTTATAGTAGTTATTACTTGCATTTGTTTATGCATAAGTTTACTCTGTTTATTCCCTCCCATTTAAAAAGAGTATATGTCAGCTGAGGGCACAGCTCAACAATTAACCCCTCCATTGTTATAGTAACATATTATAGATGATTTTATATGTCTTTCTATTGCTTAGGTAAACAGTGAACTTTAAGCATTTACGAATATATGCCAGTGATACTAATTCTTTTCTGTGAGTATATTGAGTATATTGTTATCTGTTTACGTTATACATGGCGGCGACAAATATGTCTCAACCCCCACCCTTTTTGGATGAAGCAGGCGAACCAACCATACTCTGGAAGGAATGGGAGAAAATATTCATCTCATATCTGACTGCAATAGGAGGAGAAAAATTCTCTCCCTTAAGGAAACAACACATAATACTTCACAACTTCTATTCAAGGGAGAAAAGTTTATGAGAATCTGCCAGATCCTGAAAGTGAGGATGAAGATGCAGATAGCGAAGCAGATGTTTATTATAAAACTTCAACAAATTAGAGAAACATTTTAATCAAAGAATAAACATTATATTAGAAAGGCACAAGTTCTTTTGTCGACTACAAGGAAAAACAGAGAAAATGTCTAGTTGCATTGCTGTGTTAAGAGGGTTGGCTAGTATGTGTGACTTTGGCCCATTGTGTGATTCCTTAATTAGAGACCAGTTAGTTTGTTGCACGAACAACCACAAGGTTCAAGAAAAACTATTAGCAGGAAATACAGACTTAAAGGAAGCAATAGAAATAGCTAAAAGTATAGAACACACAGAAGAGTGCATTAGAGAAATGAAACAAAACAACAATTCAGACACTATCCACTTAGTGAAAGATCACCCAGGCAAAGGAGTACAAGACACAGGAGAAATGAAGAAAATTCCAGACTCTCTCAATTATTAGAAATTTGAAGAAGAGAGAAAAGACAAATTAAAATGTTTTCGATGTGGAAATTTTAATCATTTAGCCAACAATAGTAATTGTCCTGCACTTTTCGTAGTCTGTAGTAAATGCAATAAAAGAGGGCATTATGCTAGACTATGTTAAGACCTAAAAGAGGAAAGAAAAAGCGTACATGTTGTGAGAGATGTGGGGGAATGTACTAACAAATATGTTTTCCAAGTAGTAAGTGATGTATCTACTACTAGGAGTAGTTATCCCACTTGTGACGTAGTGTTGGATGGAGTATTGTTCAAAATGTATGCTGACTCATGCTCTCCCTACACGTTGATCAATTACAACAATTTAACAGAAAAATTTAAGGACAAAACGTATGTTATCCTACAACCTGATGTAGAAACTGAGGTTCCCACTTGTGACGTAGTGTTGGATGGAGTATTGTTCAAAATGTATGCTAACTCATGTTCTCCCTACAATTTGATCGATTACAACACTTTTAAAGAAAAATGTAAGGACAAAACGTATGTTATCCTACAACCTGAGGTAGAACCTGGGGCGTACAACAAGGATCCCATACCATTAGAAGGAATGGTGAATATGAATTTAACTTTCAAGGACCGTTTCACTGTGGGAAAGATCCATCTAACAAAAAAAGGATCTCATTTATTAGGTTGGGCTCACCAAAAAGATTTAGGAATCAAACTTGATCCTAACAGCCAAGAACCTGTGTTATCAATTTTGGAAGGAAGAGAGATCTCAGGACGGTATGAGAAACTATGTGAAGAGTTCTCTGAAGTATGTAATGATGATTTAGACCATCTCAAAAATGTCCAACATAATATCAAACTAAAAAACAACGCAGTACCAGTAATACATAGGTAAGAACAATTCCCCATTTAATGCGTGGCCCTTTACAAGAGGAATTGGATAAACTGGTCAAGCAGAAAATAATAGAACTTATAGAAAGTTCTTTACGGCTTGATCCAATTGTAGTCACCCAAAAGTCTGGAGGTTGGGGTCTTCGTCTCTGTGTCGACTTAAGAGATCCCAACGCAACTATTTGGGTGGATAGATTTCCTCTCCCCAGAATAAATTAAATGTTCAGCGTAATTGGAGAGGCAAACCATTTTAGCGTAATTGATCTCTCCTCAGCATACCACCAAATAGAATTACACGAAGATTCCAAATCCTTAACCTCATTTATAACTCCATTCGGAGCGTACAGGTACTGTAGAATGCCATTCAGTCTTGCTTCAGTGGCTGCAGTGTTCCAGAGAGCCATGCAAAAACGTTTGGAGTCGATAAAGAATGTTTTATGCTTCCAAGATGACATACTTATATATGGTAATTCTACAACTAATCATGACAACTCATTAAGGGAAGTTCTGTCAGCACTCAATAAAGCAGGTCTAACAATAAGAAAAGACAAATGCGAGTTGGGAGTCCAATCAGTAGATTACCTAGGACATACGATTTCCAAACATGGAATTAAACCTAAAATTGATTTAGTCAACGCTATAAAAGATGCTCCTCCTCCAACAAATAAGGAGGGATTAAAATCCTTTTTAGGGTTAGTTGAATACCTGACTTGGGGCCAGATGTAGCAAAGGATTTGCGCCTCGCAAACGGCGAAAATCGCCAATTGCGAGGCGCAAATGCCTCTTTGCTATGCAGAAATGCATTTTGCGAGTCGGGACCGACTTGCAAAATGCATTTCCGACTCGCAAATAGGAAGGGGTGTTCCCTTCCTATTTGAGAGTCTGAGTGGTATGCAATACCATTTGCGACCGCGTACGCGGTCGCAAATGTCATCGCAGTTACCATCCACTTCAAGTGGATGGTAACCCACTCGCAAATTGGAAGGGGTCCCCATGGGACCCCTTCCGCTTTGTGACTGGACCCAAAATATTTTTTCAGGGCAGGGAGTGGTCCAGGGGACCACTCCCTGCCCTGAAAAAATACCGAAACTAAAGGTTTCGTTTTTTTTTTTAAGTGCAGCTCGTTTTCCTTTAAGGAAAACGGGCTACACTTAAAAAAAAAAACTGCTTTATTTAAAGCAGTCACGAACACGGAGGTCTGCTGACTACAGCAGGCCTCCATGTTTGCGAGTGCCTTGACTCGCTATGGGGCCGCAATTTGCGACCCACCACATGAATATTCATGAGGTGGGTCATTGCGACCCCATAGCAAGTCGCAGTCGGTGTCTGAGACACCGTACTGCATAACATTTTGCGAGTTGCAAATAGCGAGTCGCTATGACTCGCTATTTGCAAGTCGCGAAATGTTTCTTTGCTACATCTGGCCCTAAATTCATCAAGAATTTTGCAAATGTTGCTACACCATTAAGAGCCCTCTTAAAAAAAGGTACTCATTTCAAATGGGATGGGGAATGCCATGAAGTTTGAGTCTATCAAAAAAGCCATTGTTAGTGCCCCTTCCTTGGGAAATTTTGACACCAGACGTAAAACCATCCTAACTACTGATGCCAGTAGCAAAGAAATTGGAGCATCCCTAACTATAATGGTGGAAGGCGAGAAAAAAATCATAGCATTTGCTTCCAGAGCATTAAAAGATACGGAATGTAATTACTCCACAGTAGAGCGTGAAGCACTTGCATGTAATTGGGCTATTTCACACTTTAAATACTTCCTTTGGGGATTACCATTTACTGTACGCACTGACCATAAGCCTCTGATTTATATATTTTCAATGAAGGGGAGGGAGACCACTACTCCTCGAATAGCTAAATGGCTCATAGGTATGGAAGGTTACAATTTAAAAAAATCAAATATGTTCCTGGTATAAAAATCTCTGTAGCGGATTGTCTATCCAGGCTACCATGTGTACAGGAGGAGGAAAATGCGAATAAATCTGAAGAGCCCGTATTAATGATTGATATCCCTAGTATTACAAGGGAGGAATGGAACACTTGCATGGAAAACGACCCTATTCTATTAAATGTGAAAGTAAGGATAGTCCAAGGATGGCCCCCAAAGTCTAATGGCCTAGATCAGGATCTAAAACATTTTTGGGCTGTGAGATAAGAATTAAGTATTGTTGACGACAAAGTCATAAGAGGGGAAAGGATAGTACCACCTAAGGGCTTGTGGGATAGGATTTCGGATTTGGCCCATGAAGGTCACTTAGGTAGAAGCTTAACCAAGGCTAAAGTCAGGGCCACGTACTGGTTCCCGAGCATGGACCGCATTCTGGAAAAAAAAGTCAGGGATTGTTTGACTTGTGCCATAAGCGACAAAAGCAAGAAGACCAGGTGCGCACCACTATCCCCCGCAAGTGTGCCATCCAAACCTTGGGATAAACTGGGTCTCGACATTATTGGTCCATTAAAACTTTCCATGTAAGCTGGTAAATTTATGTTAATACTGGTAGACTATCACTCTCATTGGATCACTATCAGAGTAGTTAGCAGCATCACAACCCAATCTCTGGTGAATTTCTTAACCAATACGTTCATGACAGAAGGTGTGCCTAGCACTATAGTAACAGACAAAGGTGTCCAATTCACTTCCGAGGAAATGCGTGAGTTCTTACAAAGGTTGTCTAACATACATCACAAAACAGCATTGTATTGCCTAGAGTAAACGGGTTGGTGGAACATGTCAACCGTATGATCAAAGAGTGTATCCAAACCGCACACATCAAGGAGTCCTCCTGATAAAGCAGTTCAAAAAATGATTTGGTCCTATCACACAACCCCTAATTCAGTTACCAAGGTATCACCCTTGTTAGCACTCAAAGGGAGGTTACCAGGCACCAAACTGGCCCCCAACTGGCTGGGTGGAGGAGAGCCTAAATGGGTTTATAGAGATAAAATGAAGAATCAAGTCAAAACACATCAGGAAGGGTACAAGAAAAGATATGACCAAAATTCTCCAAACCTATAAAAATAACAGAGGTGAAGAAAAATGTAGTAACATTAGAGGATGGCAGAACGTGGAGCATGGATAGATTAACACCCCATTGTCCATCTCAGAAGTATTCAGGTATGGATGGAAAGCCAAAGGATGTATTGAAATATGATGGGAATAATCACAGAGCTAGGGCTCGTGCAGTTCCTGTCTGGCACAAAGATTACATACTCACTTGATTTCCCAACAGGGTATTACTTTCATACATTCTATGAAAGTCTTTTATGAACCATTCCATTCCTCCCCATTTTCCTCTTGTCTTTCCAGTTGGTTCCTACCAGCATTCTACAACCGCTGCTGTGACAGTTGACAGCTGTGAGGAGAAATGCTCGCTATCGGTTGTGGCTGGAGGCTGTTGTTAATTCATCTTGCCAATAAATCATTACTTTAAGAACATTATCAGAGCTAAGGAATATTTATAATAGAAGCGTTTTGCAGAGAGCTCATCATTGTAAAAACAAAACATAACTGATCAAGGAAGTGAAAGCTATTGCTCTCCTGTCTATGTTAGGAGCACATCAGGGTAACATGTCCAGTGTGGACCAGAGTTTTCCCTGCCGCCAAGTGCATGGACTAATATTTCTCGTTTGTTTGGATTTCACTGGTTGTTATATCTTTTTCTCAACATTCTTCCAACATAGAGAAGATTAAATAAATGAGGGTGTTTTATATTTTCATAATAACATATGTGTTTCTAATTCCAGAAGCTGCACTATGTGAGGAGTGTTTGATTTAACACCAGCTCCGGAGAGGAAATCTTCTATGATGAAAATGGTGATGTGTCAGTGGTCTTTGATTTTGTAAACATCCAGATCTCCTCTGAAGGCACCATAAGACTGGTGAAGGTAGAGAGCTATGACTCCAATGGCCCTGAAGAGAAGCAGGTCAGGGAACAGGATGATGCCATGATGTGGAACACAGGAGACAACCAGGTGAAAATCTTTTGGGTTCCATCATGGAAAGGGACAGATAGTACTACCTGAAGCACAGACTAGATTGATGCAAAGTTTGATAATAAATTAAAGGAGAGCAATAGGGTGCATTTATTGGTTTTATTTTTCACTCATACTTTTCAAGGATATGATTTTGAAATGTCTTAAGCTGTGAAATGAGCAGGAGACAATACAGCTGTCACTAATATGTAATAATGATAGGGAAGGTAAATTGAACATCATGACCCGAAGGAGAAAGTAATGTACTCAGGAGGGAATTCAATAAGTCTTTGGTCCTTATCCTGATTGCTATGTCATCACTGGTTTGTAGGTTTGAGATCCAACCTCTGCACTGGAGGATGCTAAGTATCCTAAAGTTTGCAGGCTATTTGGAGCCGGCTCCTGTGTTGCGGCTGAGATCCCCGCTGGGCCGGCGGGCAGAAAACAGGTTTCCGCCCGCCGGCCCAACGGGGATCTCCTGATGGCCGAGGCGGGAGTGCGGCCCCATTGGCGGCCGGTGGTCAGACCTTGGCGGGCGGCATCAGCCGCCCGGCAAGGTCGTAATGAGGGCCTTAATGTTGTTTACAAGGTTCACACTTACTACTCAGTCCTCGCACATAGGAAAGAACCATGGTTTGGATGTTTTTCAAAGATGCTGGAATTTAGGAAAATTGAAAACATTTATGCCACCATGATGCTGGGAAGTTTTAACTGTGAGAAGGACATGCAAACATGTTTATTATTCCATAAGAAACATGAAAAAATTGATTATTTTTTAAGAAGTGTAATGGAATATAAAGAGGCATCATAAGAAACATGAAAAAATTTATTATTTTTTAAGAAGTGTAATGGAATATAAAGAGGCATCATGGAAATAAGGTATATCACATGAGGCGAGAGCATCATTTTAACTGAACATAACCGTCCCCACCATGATAAAAATAAAGGGTTCCATTTAGTAGTATAACTTTCTAGTTGTTGTGTTACTTCTTTACAAGTTTAATGTAAGAGTTGTTTTAATATAATCAGTTATCCACAAACCCAAATATTTAATCTTTGTTGGCGCACATAAAACCCAAGTCCATAAAATGTTTGCATTGACAAAATTTGTAAAAGGCAAGATCCCATATTTATATCCTGAGATACTGGCACATTCATAAACTTCAAATTGAAAGGCAGGTATTAAGTTAAGTTAGATATCTTAGAGAGATAAAGGAGGGTGTAATCAGCAAGCACTAATAATTTAAGATAGGAGTTTTTAAATGAAAACCCAGATATACGTCCATTTTGTTTAACCCCTTTTCTGCCAGGCCTTTTCCCCATCAGGGGCCAAGCCTCTTTTTGGCTATTTGGCGCAGTTCGTGCTTAGGCTCTCATAACGTTTTGTCCACATAAGCTACCTATGCCAATTTTGCTTCCTTTTTTTCCAACATACTAGGGATTCTATGGATATCCAGAGTTTGTGGGTTGCCCCCAAAGGAGACCGATAAATTAGCCAAAATACAGCAAAAATGTTGTTTTAGTTTCTTTAAAAAAAGGGAAAAAAGGGTTGCGGAAGAAGGATTGTGTTTTTTTCCCTGAAAATAACATCAACAAGGAGTTTGCGCTGCTAAAATCACTAGCTTCCCAGCTTTCAGGAACAGGCAGACTTGAATCAAAAAACACATTCTCAACACAAAATTGGCATTTTACTGGGACTTCCCCCTTTTTTACTATTTTTTGTGCTTTTAGCCTCCTTCCAGTTAGTGACAGATATGGGTATGAAAACAATGCTGAATCCCGGAGAGCTAAACATTTCTGAAAAGTAAACACAATTCTAATTTCACCAAGGGGTCATTTGTGTAGATCCTACAAGGTTTTCCTACAGAAAATTACAGCTGAAATTAAAAAATATTGAAATTGAGGTGAAAAAAGCAGCCAATTTTCTCCGCGTTTTAATCTGTAACTTCTTCCTGTGATGTCAGATTTTTTAAAGCAATATATCGTTACATCTGCTAGACTCTTCTGGTTGCGGGGATATATACCGCTTGTCGGTTCATCAAGAGCCCTAGGTATCCAGAGCCAATAAATAAGCTGCACCTTGCAATGGGTTTTTTGCATATCTCTGAATTCCAGGGTCCCCTTATTAGCATCTAAATTACAGTGCATTTCTCAAATAGACTTCTTTTTTACACACAGTCCTACATTTGGAAGGAAACAATGTTGAGAAAGACAAGGAGCAATAACATGTGTTTTTCAATTCTGGTTTCCCCCAAATTTCCAGATTAAAATGGTACCTTACTTGTGTGGGTAGGCCAAGTGCCTGTGACAGGGAACGCAACATGGACACATCACATTTTTACATTGCCCACCCTTGGCATGGTCTCCCTCATACCTCTTCTGGACCCAGGTACTCTCCTAGCATTCCGCTTCCTGCGCAAGCTTGATTGGGTCAGTCAGCTTGCTGTCAAATATGTGCTGGCACAACTCTTGAAAAAAAAAAACTGTACAAGTGCTCCCAAGCAATCAAATTGCATGTCACCTTACTGACCTTCACCCAACCACCCAGTGACCTGCAGAATGAATCAATCCATTCCAACCATGTGCGGAGTTCCTTCTTCTTATGGGACCTGAACTTTTCCTTATACTGCTCAAGGGTGAGACCATACTTTGTGAGTAGGGCAACCTTGATGATAGAATAGGTGAGACCTTGAGGATCCCCTAAGGATGTCAGAGTATCCCTCCCCTCTACCTCAAAGGTCTTCCACAGACCCGCCCCCCAATGAGCTTCAGGGACCAAATTCATATGGAGAGCAGAATCATACCCCTTGAACCACAAATATATGTCATTCTCCCTCTTGTAATCCTTCACTAGGTCTTTTGCTGCCACCATCTCTACTAGACTGGCAACCTCTGATCTAGCTCCCTCAAGCTAAGCTCATGAGCCAGCAGTATTTTCTTTTCCTCTATGGCCATCTTTCTCTCTTCCTTCTCCATCTTGAACTTAAGCTTTTCCAACTCTAATTGGTATTTTCTCTCTGCCTGTCTGTCCTGACCCTTTGAGGACACACTGCTACCTGCCCTGTAGACTCTCCCTGGACATAACAGGCCCACCCACTATACCATCGTAAATGGGTTGCACCTCTTCCTCCTCATCCCCCTCCTCCTCTGTGTGCCCCTCAGCTTCCTTGGCTGTTACCCAGGACCTCAGTGCCTTTTGCAGCTTATGCTTCCTGGTGGAGCCTTCAATGGGACAAGGAAGATTTTGGCAGAACTGCTTTAACTGTGCAAGTGTATAGCTCTCCAGTTTTTCTAGATCAAAAGCAACTCCAGCTGATGCATCTCCAGACTGCGACATGATGAAGTGATAAAAGCGCAAAGTTTCAAAGACTGAAAAAATGAGTTCCCAAATGAAGTTCAAAAAAGTGAATTAGGGGATCAGAAAAATATGGAAGTAGAACAAAAAGAGTCACAATAGAGAAGAAGCTAAAATTACAAGACAAGTAGTAAGCGGTCATGTAGTGGTCTGCACTGAAAACAGTAGTGTAAACTTAATCACTGCATGTCAGGTCCAAATACAAGTCCAATCCCAACCGCTGAGCACCAATGTTAGAAATGGGGTCTTTTGTTGGCAGTCAGGTTACCCCCTGTCCAAGCAAGGACCCTCACTCTAGTCAGGGTAAAGGAAAATCACCCTCAGTTAACCCCTGCTCGATGTGGACGGGCATCTTGGTCCGGGCAGGCTTTGCGTTGTGTTTCCGCGACCAACGATGTTGCGTTGAAAATCCTGTGGCAAGGTATCACAAAACCTCGCGGAGTGGGGTTTGCATCATTATGAGCCTCCATTAGCGGGTGTTGTGCATCGTTTCGACAGCCGCGTTGCGTCGATCTTTCAGCAGTGATGCAGATGGATCCCGGCTGAAAGATATCAGCCATGCGAAGTCGGCGGCCCGTCATTTATCAGCTGGATTTTTAAACAGACTTCTCTTTTCTCTTCGTAGCTGTCAGGAAGGAAACCCACGTGAACTGTCCCGGCTTGGTCCTGTGTCATCAGTCTTCATGCAGATGTCCCTAAAATGAAATACAGAAAGGACAGAATCAGATAGTGGCCTCGATGAGGTAAAATAGGGGTAACTCTCACGGTACCAGGGAGGTGTGAGTGGGAGGTAAGTGAGGGTGGAATAAAAATGCTTTTAAGTACATACAATGATATACACCCCTAAAGTAGTGAAGCAGACTGTTGTTGTACTGCATGCAGGGGAGATGGAGAGTCTCCTATTGGAAAAATATTTCTCATCTTCTTCTAAACAAACATAAGCAGTAGTATCCCACTAGCTCTCCTGTGTATTGGGGTTTCCCTCCTGACTCTCCATCCCCTGGTTCTCCTGAGTGTCTTTTAACTGCTACCCGGCCCTCCTTCCAATAAGCCTGTACCTTGAAGAACCACGTTCATCCTGGAAGGGTGTTCTTTGCCTGGAGCTGAGAAGAATGCTTTGTTTTTCTCCTGTCGTCACACCTCCAGGCTCTCTCCACTTCTGTGTACTTTCTCCCTGCACCTTTCGGGTCCTGCGTCGTTTCTTCCTCCTGGAAGTGCTCTGCGGTTATTGCAGAGCTGACCTCTTCAGTACCTCCGGGGCACTTTGTGGGGAATTCTCCACTTGTGTCACGCTCCAACGTGGAGGTCGACCTGTGACAATGTGGTTATGTAAATTTCTAACAGATTCAATCTTTTTACGTTCTTGTTTGGCTTTTAAATAATTGGCTAAAAGTATACCCATCTTAATTTGACCTCCATAATATATAGTAGCATATTTAAGAGCCCCCAGCACCACCTTAGCTCCTCCATAGCGTAATTTGTTTACTCTAAGCTGGCACTCAAGTAGCTATTTCCTCAGGTCATATTTACAAAGTGGCTTGGGTCGGGGTCTCTGGTTGACAGTCAGTTTTCTCTCTGTCCAAGCAGGGACCCTCACTCTAGTCAGGGTAAGGGAGCTACACTCCTAAGACAACCCCTGCTCACCCCTCAGTAGCTTGGCACAAGCAGTCATCAGTATCTCAAAGGCAATTTGTAAAGTATTTGTACCAACACAAACCCAGTAATACAGTGAAAATACTACAAAATGGACACCACACCACTTTAGTAAAATAGACAATATTTATCTAAATCAATCAAGACCAAAACAGCAAAAATCCAACATACACAAGCAAAGTTATGAATTTTCAAAATAATAGGATTTTACTCCATAGAAGACAATAGAAACGTTGTTGTTACACAAAGTACCTGGTTTGCATCAAAAATAAAGCCACAAGGGCGAGCGTGCATTAGAAAAGTCATTAATACCTCAATTCCTTACGTGCAAGTGAGGTCGTGCATTGTTTCTTCTCCCGTAGAGTAGACGATGCGTCATTTTTCTCTCCTTCAAAAGAGCGATGCATTGATTTACGGATGTGGCACCTCAGATCCGAGCAAGTTTATGATGATTTGAACTCCTAGAGACGATGCAGGTGGGATCCAGTCACACGGTTATGGAAAAACTGAGCTGCATGGGATTTGCGTCATTTTCAGCAGCCGAAAGCAGGTGTTGTGTCATTTCTCTAGCTGTGATGCAGTTGATGCGTCGATTTCCCATCTGCGATACATGTGGTGCATTAATTTCAGCCAAGAGGTGGGTGGTGCACCAATTTTAGAGCTGTGTTGCAGGTGGTGTGTGGACATTTTCCCTTCACAGTTTCTTGTGCGTGGATTTCAGTCCTTGTTCTACCAGCTTCACCTCTCAAGGACTCAGGGACTGGATAGGGAACCACTTGGCAGGGTAGAAGTCTCAGCAGAGTGTCCAGGCACTGGCAGAGGAAGACTTTGATGGCCCTGAGACCTCAAAACAGAAGGCAAGCTCAGTCCAAGTCCTTGGAGACATATCACAAGCAGAAATATACCACAAAGTCCAGTCTTTGTCCTCTTTCAGGCAGAAACCAGCAACTGCAGGCAAACCCAGCAAAGCACAGTCACCGGCAAAGTGGCAGTACTCCTCCTCCAGCTCTTCAGCTCTTCTCCTCTGTATAGGTTCCTCTTGGTTCCAGAAGTAATCTGAAAATCTGGGGTTTTGGTTCCACTACATGTGTCCTTTCTGTCTTTGAAGCAGGGAAATGTCAAAGGAAAGTCCCTCTTGTTCACAATATCCTGCCTTGCCCAGGCCTGGCCCTAGACACACACCAGAGGGTTGAAGACTATATTGTATGAGGGCAGGCACATCCCATTCAGGTGTAGGTGTCAGCTCCTCCCTCCACTCTAGCCGAGATGACCCATCATCATCCTTTGTGTCACTGTCTAGAGGAGAATCAAAAACAGCCAAACTGTCAGTTAGAGCCAGACAAGGAATACACAAGCAGGCAGAGTCACAGAAGTGTAAAAGTGGCATTTTCAAACAGACAATTTAAAAACCAACTTTGGCAAAAGATGTATTTTAAAATTGTGAGTTCAGAGACCCCAAACTCCACATCTCTATCTGCTCCCGAAGGCAGCCCCGTGTTAACCTATAAGAGATATAGGCATTGCAACAGTGAAAAACAAATTTGGCAGTATTTCACTGTCAGGACATGTAAAACACATCAGTACATGTCCTACCTTTAACATATACTGCACCCTGCCCATTGGGCTACCTAGGGCCCACTTTAGGGGTGCATTAATTGTATAAAAAGGGAAGGTTTGGGGCTAGCAAGTGGGTACATTTACCAGGTCGAACTGATAGTTTAAAACTGCACACACAGATACTGCAGTGGCAGGTCTGGGCCATGTTTACAGGGCTGCTCATGCAAGCCCACTAGTATAATTTGTTTACAGGCCCTGGGCACCTTTAGTGAATTTACTAGGGACTAGTAAATCGATTATTCCATTCATGGATAAACCGACGACCAATACAGTTTACACAAAGAGCATATGCACTTTAACACTAGTCAGCAGTGGTAAAGTGCCCAGAGTCCTAAAGCCAGCAAACATTTGTCAGAAAGAATAAGAGGAAGGAGGCAAAAAGTTTGCAAAAAGGGCCAGGCCCAACAGTGGTGCAATACATGCATTGCAACACTTTGTAAACCCTTGCACCACATTGTGCCTGTGCTGGGCATAATGTATGCAATGGAGGTGTTCCGGTGCTAGGAAGCCAGCAAAAACGGTGCAGTAAAATTAAACAGATTTCCCTGCACCCTTTTTTGCATCATTTTTAACACCTGCTCAGAGAAAGGGGAACGGCCTCCTTGCATACATTATGCCTGGTGCAAGCGTAATGTGGCTCAAGGGGTTGTAAAGTGGCGCAATGCAAAACCTTTGCTTCGTTGGGCCACATTGGCGTAAAACAATGACACTAATGTGGTACAAGGAGGCTCTAGGGGCTCTTAAATATCCCCCTTACTATTTTGTCTGAGTGATATTGAAGAAGCCTGCTTGGTAGATAACTTATTGAATTGGGATTTAACTCTTATTAAGTCCTGAAGAGTGTCAGATTTGGCATGACAAAATGCATTTTATAGCTTTAATTTCTATTTATAGGGATTTATCTTTTTACCATGTACAATGTACATAATGGGTGATAAAACCCCTTTCTGAATCCTTAAAGGAGTCTCATACACATGCATTGGAATATTTTGAGGATTATTAGATGTCAAAAATGAATTAATTAAATTGGTATATTGCGTGTTAAATTAGGGGACTAGAAGACCGAAATTAGTGAATCTCCATCATTTTGGATGATGTCTGATTGGTAAAGAGAGCATGGTCAGAAATCAAAATAGAACCAATTCTAACATTTATCATGTTTTGGGCTAGTGATTTGGAGGTAAAAATAGTATCAATTTTCGAATTAGTGCCATGGACTAGGGAAAATAAGGTATATTCTTTTGTATTTGGGCTAGTGATTCTCAGAGAGTCAATCAAAGCTTTTTGCCGTATGGTTGAGCAAAGAGGGAGATAGTGTGGCGTTGTGCAATTTTAAAAGGGATACATTTAACTTTGCAAAGTCTATCTAAATTTGGATCAGCAATTTAATTGCAATCACCTCCCATAATAAAATATTCAGCAGTTTTATTCAAGAGTTGTTTAGTAAGATCAGACCAAAAGGAATTATTTTGTATAGGGGACCATACACATTAAAGATAAAGAGGGAAATTTGATCAATTAATGAATCAACTGTATTCCATCTACCGTCTGAATATGTGTAATGGGAAATGGTGGTAACACTGAGGTGGTCATTCCCAGTTTGGTGGTCATTACCGAACGCTGCCGTGCAAGCGGCTGCCAAAAGACCGCCAGTGATGGTGGAGTTAAGACCGCTGCATTACGAGTCACCCACACAACAACTCCCAAAATACACCCAAAAAAACGACACCATTGGCCAAAACTATGGCATGAAGGAGGCGGCTGCACCACCAGCACCTCCATGCTGAGTATATCCCACCCGCCAAATAACGATTCACAAATCAGCACTGTGGTCCCAACACAGCAGTAATCCATTGGCGGTCCGAACCGCCATGGGAAAAAAAGGCATCACCACCAGAACACTGCTCCACTTTGGACAATACCATTTACCAACACCTAAGACACATATACACACATGTCCACAGCACTACAAAATACTCCACACACACACCCATAACCCTTTGCAACCAGAACCTCTGACAGAGTAAGGCTAGAGCACACTGAAAGGAGGTACTGCATCTGAATACCACAGGCACCATCATACTGAACACACATAACACAGCACACCACTGCACACATACAACACACAGCACACGCACATACCGCTACACAAACTCACATCAACAAACAGCACACCCAGAATCCCTGCACAACATACACCCCCACCCACATCACATCCACCATGGCACCATCAAAAAAACAAAGATTCACAGAAGAGGAGCTGAGAGTAATGGTCGTCGAAATCGTCAGAGTGAAGCCACAACTGTTTGGAGCACAGGTCCAGAAAATATCCATAGCCCGGAAGAACAACTTATGGCAGATGATAGTCATTAGGGTGAATGCAGTGGGGAACCATCTGCACAAGGAAGGACATTAGGAAGAGGTTGAACTGTTGCGTAGGTTCTCATTGTTCTATTGATACTACTGGATTTGGGCAGCAGAATCACTTGTCCTGCTGGGGACTGAGTCTGAACCCACACCAGGTGACACCTGTTGGCCTAGTCTCAGTTTTGTTCTGGCTAACTAGCAGTGCCAAGAGCAGGGATGATTGGGCAACCGAGCACATGACACAAATGACTCCTCAGGGAAATTGTGGTCACTCAGATCTCATCCATTTCTCTCAGTTACATTAGTCTCACATATGCAAGGACAATCAGAGGACACAGTATAGTTCAATAAAGTTTTATTGAAGCAGCTACATCTTAGATAATATAGCATGTATTATAATAACTAGGACAATGAAGCTTAACGGGGTTAAAATTGTGACAAGGAGAGTAAAACATAAAAATAACGCTACCATATTGTCACTATGGTTTTTTAGAATAATTCCTACCTAGACTACGTTAGAGCACAAATGTTAAGCTTTAATTCTGCCCATCAGGTTCCCCTGGGAAGACATCATCCCTCATTCCTGAGCAAGAGGCCTGTATTCTACAGAAGCAGCTGCAGCAAAGCACTGAGCAATTAGCATACAGTTGTGGTCATCTGGCTGGAATCTCCCTCTAACGTACATGGGTCAAAGTAGTGTTTTATAATAAAACAGCTGATGTTCCAAGAAAGGATCCCCATGTAAGACTGTGTATGTTTCTGTGAACATTAGAGACAAAGTGTACCTCTTTTTCCGGCAACCTATCTTACAGCAGCCTTGAGAAAAGCACAGAGTGAAAGAAATATCTTGTTTAAGAACGCAGTGCTAGCCTAGGCAAAGAACAGCTAGATAGAGAAAAAAAAAAATCGCAAATGTGGCTATTGTTAATGTGATAAAAACGGAGCTGAATAAAATCTATCTAGGTTGAAGTGCACAGCGGTAGGCCTAGTTTGCTAAAATAACGTGAATAACAATATAGCTAAAATGGCTACACAACACCCTCCCCTTGCCGGTTCAAAGGTGGTTCAAAGACTAATTATGTATAAAAGCTGCTAAAATTCAGCCTAGGCATAAATATCGGAATGTCAATAATGACAAATTAAAAGACACTTGAGCATGTGTTAGAAGGAAAATTTTAAATGTTAAGTGTGGCATCAAGAAAAGCCGAATTTCAAAAGTCAGAGTCATTTTGGAAGTTGCCAATTGAATTTTCCTCTATGGCAGGTGGTAAATTAGGAAGTTCACTGCCAAGGAAAATCAAGGAGCATTCGTGTTCCAAAGCCTGAGCTCCAGCCAAGGCAGCAGCATTCCATGGTTTAGAGCTGTATAATCCACAAAGGGAAACTCATAAGCAGCTTCCCATAGCAAACGCACCCTCAACACGCATGTCTGGTATTGAACCCTCAGTGAGAACATCAACAGATCAGCGTCCAATGAAAGCAAGTGCTGTGTAGAAAGACAAACTTTCAGTGCATGTTTAAACGAGCACCAGAGGCACCGAAACACGGGCTGCACACAATGAAAAACAAGTCTGAATGACAGACACCAGTCACACTCCAATTGCTCCAGGAGTGATGCTCCAAAGTAATGCATTATGCTTTCACAACAAAGGTGTGTTGGTGGAAGCACTTTCAGTCCTCCTTGTTGCCTTGTTGTGACGGGACAGCCATTGCGTAGAAGAAAGTAGCAATGGCAAAATGCCACCTATTATAACCAAAGTTATCGGAAATCCCCTGAAAATGCTGGAGAATATTGAGTGGATGGCTGAAGGTATTAAGCGGAAAATAGAGGAGAAGGTGTGAAAGAAACCAGAGCCAAAAGCCTTAAGAAATTTGCAATTCCAGTAGTACTGGATGCATCAAACATTTGTCTCACAAGCTCACAAAAGTGTCTTGGAAAGTTAGTACTTAAAAGGGACTGCATCTCTGCTGATGACTTCACAACCTGAAGCGCAAAGGTCTTGCGTGCAGATGTGAACGCCACATGTTTTTGAAACGATAAAGCCTTGAGTCTGCTCAACTTGTCAAAATTCACATTTGAAGCAACGATATTGGGCCAAATCTCAGCTACTTCCCTCTGTCGCGTAGGAGGAAAAAATATGTTCCCCCAGCATGTAACAATCTTAGAGACCGAGACGACATACAATATTCCGGCTCGCATCCCACAACGGTTCTCACTATTGAGAAGGACATAGCTGCCATTCAAGAGCACCGGAAACGCAGGTCTTATAAAGGGGACTGGGACTCCCTTCAGATAAAAAACCAAGGGCCTGATTTGTACTTTTATAGCATGGCATTTGCGTCATTTTTTGATGCAAAATCGGTGCATACTTACAAAATATAATTGTATCTTGTAAGCTTGTGCCGCTTTTGCGTCAAAAAGATACGCAAATGCAGTGCTAAAAAAGTATAAATATAGGCCCAAGTTTGCTGCCGAAGCGTTTCACGCCCCGTGCAAGGACAGCTGTTTACAAACCATTGAATGGCTGACAGAAGTCTCACATTCACTACCACTATGAAAGACCTCTTTCATGCCACTGAGACATTTGTACAAGAAGGGTAGCTCCTACACCTCATGGATGTAACTATCTCCTAGCCTTTCATATATGGTCACTGGAATGCGTTTTAAGCAGGATGTGAATTGAAGTGTTGAAATAGGCAGATTGATGATCCCGTGTATTAACCACTCAGCAGATGGTATTTCAGCCACTGTAAAAGATAACCTTTCTAATTTTTCAATATTTATCATGACATAAGTCGCTTCTTTCATAGCCATTAGTTGTTGTTGTCATGTTAAATTAAATGTGGAAAATATGTCCCTTGCACTAACGTGTTGCCAGGGAACACGACCTGCCTTAGTGTTTGTAGTGTCCAACCTAACTGCATAATGTATTTTAGCTGATTCTGGCCATGGTGTACAGAGGACATGTCGCTTTGCATTATGATGATTATTGCAGAAGAAACAATGCTGTTTAAGGTGTATATCCGGTCAGATAGGGTATTAATCCCATTATCTACAACAGCTAATGCCTTCTGTAAGTTTTCCTGATCTATTTGCCTTAACCGGGCAGCAGCTTCTTTTTAGGAAAGCTTCCAAATGTCATTATAGACTGCATAAAAGAAGCGCTTTCTGCATTCTTTTCTGGGGCCTAACAGGAAATCCTATAAGTCAGTGTTATTAGACAGGAGACTGAGGTGTTCTCTAACATAATCTAGTGAGGAACTCTTCAACCACTGTTGCATAGTTTTCCTACACTCTATGTTGTTTCTATACCCACATGTTCAGATGACACTTAGCGATGGTCAGGCCCACTTGTTCTAAAACCCCCTGAAGAGTTTACAAAATGTTTATGACACCCATTGGTATCTACTGGCCACAATAACCACCCACCAGGACATGAAAGTGAAGCATTAAACGTGCCATTCTGGACCCATTCATTGAGCTGATCTTCAGTTGCATTAATATACTTTTGCTATTTGTAAACGTTTGCAGAGGCAGAAATACTGGGTGCATTCAAATCCTTCATTTTTGCTAAGCCTAAACAGCTTGTCTGCTGTACAGTTTCATTTAGAAATATAATTTAAACAGGTATCATGCATGCTCTAAATAAAGTTTCCTTTCCCCTTACTTGCCAATTTTTTGTTCCCCACGCACTTTTTAAGTCAATCTACTTCAACCAATATTCATAGCCTTCTATAGCCAACCGGGAAACAAAGGAATCCGCATAAATGAATTTCTGTTAATAATATATGTACATTTTCCATAAATGGCAATTTGAAATAATATGACTCATCATTTGTAACTTTGTGCCCAGAAAAATACGTACATTTTTCAGAATATGTTTTAGAACTCCCTTGTGGTAGAGTCGGACAATGTTCCTATTGTGTGTAATTAAAAATAGTTTTTGGGTACTTGCTCTGTGAAGGAAATGGTGCCCATAATAATTATAGCAAAACTTGTCACCATAATTCTCTTTGGAATGATAAACATCCTCACTTTCAAATACAGTAAAATACTGCAGTTCAGTCATTATAGAACCAACTGTTTTCCCATCCTGGACATCAGAAAGAACTCAGAGTATTATTACATTGTTCATAGAAAGTTTAAAAACATTTCGGATTTGAATGACCTCTGTCAGGCCGTATTTATCAAATGTGACCTTATTCCAAACTATACCATCAGTAATTGGTATAGCGGAAATGTTCACAAAAGAGAAGTCTCTGCGGAGCTTGTGAAAAAAAAAATGTGGTTTTAAGACCTCATCCACCATTCAACTATTGGTCTTTCAGGAATATAATCACCATGTATTAAGAGAAAGAAAATAATAACAAAGCCAATACGCAGAAGGAAAGCTAATGTAATCAAGGAAAGCCACAGATAGTTCCATGGGAAAATAAAGTAATTCGTTTTAAGTCACTTTATCAGCTTATGTGTTTTTGGCAGTTCAGATGTAGAAGAGACAAATGAATTCAAAAAGGTGACATTGATGTTGGCAAATTATCCAGAAGCAGTTTGTGCAAAAACTGGAGCTGTATTTGAAGGAGGAGAACTGATAGTGGTCTCCTGCGGTGGTTCACTGTAAATGACGCCATCTGTTTGTGTAGAATTTGAGTCAAATCGATCAGCATTTTCCGTGTTGCTTGCTGTAATAGATGTTAGAGTAACTAATGAAAGATCATTTTCCACCCTCCCCAAACTTGAAGAGGTGCCAGCGTTGCAGCTCAAAACTTGTAGAGGGATATGTTGCCCAATAGTGAGAGGGATTTGGTTACTACTGGTTGTTCCACTTGGTCTGCTCTGCAGGATCAGTGACACGGTGTAGCTTGACATTGTCGATGGAGACAAAGTGGTTTTCTTTAGAACCAGGCACCGGTGGTAGAATAACAGTTCTGGTACCGTGTATTCCCAGGACTGGGACTGGTGCACGATAAGAAGGAACAAACTCCTTTTTCACTGCAAGTTGTTCAGGTACTAGATCTCCAACCTTTGGAATCCAGCTGGTAGGTATTGGTACATCCTTAATTCCTACGGAGGCAGCACTGGCAGACGCGTTGTTGTCACTGAACTGTTGTAATTACTGCAAGACAGTGACACATTAATTTATGTCAAAAGGTGTTTCTGCTGCCTCTGTGCCAGGACCATTAAGATGTGGAAAATACATTTGAGTTCCAAACAGACACTAGTCTGAAGTACGGCCCCCCAGGGACCTTCTAGGCAGACTATTAAGTGCTCTCTGGACTTCATACAGGTGATTAAGCCAACTACGACACGTACCTAATACTCTGGCTGTTAAGGATTGCTTTAAATCTCAGTTTCGTCGCTCCACAACACTATTTCCCTTGGAATGAAATGGAGACAAGTAATATAGTTGGACCCCTAATGAAGCCATGGCATCCCTGAATGTCCTTAAGGTGAAAGCAGGGCCCTGGTCTGAGTGGAAAGTCACAACTGCATACGTGCTGATAAAGACTTACAAATCTTTAATAACATTTTGGGCGTCAGCTGATCATTGTGGCCACACCCACAGAAATCTGGAGTCAACAGCGACTAAGATGTATTTGTATGCACTGTCCGTTGTTAGGGGACCACAATGGTCCAAATACACACATTGTAAAGGTTTGTTAGAAATGAGGAGGGATGTCTGTGGTGGGCGTTTGACAGTGGACCCCTTAATTTTTTGGCAGATATCACATCAAAGGACATACTGCTTGGTCTGTTTATATAATAACGATAACGAGCTTGCAATAATGATATTGTAGCTGCAACATAAGTATGGGCAGAGGCAACCCCCTCATGAGCTGCTATAATCAACTCTGGTCTTAGGTCTTTTTTGGGAATTTCTTAAACTTCCATGCCTGGTATTTTTACTTCTGCATCTAAGAAGCCTCCCATTCAGTAGGAATATTTAGCAAGAAATGCTTTTTGTAAGGGCATGCCTTCAGCCGTGGCTTTCACAGCAGCCCATATGACATTGTCAGGTTTCGTTCTAGAATGAGCTACTGCAGCAACAGAACCGTAGCTACTGCTGATTTGGAACCTTCATCAGCCTGTGTATTTCCAGCAACGTGTATTCCAATGCGCTGGTGTCCAAGTGTATGTACAACATGGACATTTGGTAGCGTTTCCTTCAGATCCGCTACTTTCCCCCACAGAAGTCTGTGTTTAGAATCTCTGAACCCATTCTGGTGCCAGTAATGCAGATGTTCATTGAAGGACTGGAAACAATAGTTTGA
This sequence comes from Pleurodeles waltl, assembly GCF_031143425.1. NCBI lineage: Eukaryota > Metazoa > Chordata > Amphibia > Caudata > Salamandridae > Pleurodeles > Pleurodeles waltl. The sequence goes on along the minus strand of NC_090438.1, from coordinate 14,710,632 downwards.
ATCACAGACGATTAATGTTAACTGTTCTGGATCTATGTATTCTAGTGCCATCACCAGAGCCTTGAGCTCTGCTAATTGTGCAGTGCAGTCCCCTAAGGTCTGCGTGTAAGTGTGTTGTGAATGGAATTCACTATCTTTCATGGAGCCACTAAAGATCACGCATGCAGCAGAGTATTGATGTCATGTGCTTACTAGGGGTTGGCCTGAGCCATGAGTGTACATTATTATTTGATATTGTTCAACAGGCAGTGTGTTTGCTGGAACAGAGTTTTCAAGTTCATATTGCAAAAATTATTTTGTTTGTAATTTTGGGTCAAAAATATAGTCAACATTAGTGTCTGTCAGAGACGTTACTTATTGAATCCAACGTGCATGTAGTGCGTTAGCAATTGGAATGCTGGCTCTGGTGACAGCCTCAAGGGCCTGGATCGGCGATACGATAATGATGCGTTTCTCCTGGGCCATATGTCTCCCTTTGATGGCAGCTATCTGAACAGCAGTGAGAATGTTCTCTGTGGGAGAAAAGCGTTGTTCGGCTGTGGAATATAAATGTGATTTGTATGCAGTCAGAATGGTCCCACCCTCATTGAACGTTACAAAGGTGAAACCAATGACACCAGCAATTACTCTGATGACCAAGTGTGTTTTGTTGTCCCGTGTGTGTAAATGTTTAGCTGCAAGCATGTCTTGTTGCAATGCTCTGAGAATGCACGTGTTCAACTGTCCAATATATACTTTAAATATCAGGACGTATTAAGTCATGTAATGGTTTAATGAGTTGTGCATAGTCGGGAATGTCAAACTTAAAAAAAAAAAAAAGACTGGAACTTTTTGACAGTGTTTGGAGATTGTAGTTGTGCGTATTTTTCTACAAATTGGGGCACTAGGCTCTTGCCTTCATCTGATAACTTGTATCCCAAAAATAGACTATTCTATATGAATGGTCCGGTTTACCTACCGGGAACAATGGATTGTTTATTGGTGAGGATTCCATTACGCCCTGGTACTCTAGCTGTGTGAGAATTTCTCTCACAGGTGCTTTAGCTTCATGCTTTATTGGTATTGCATGATAGGGAAAATCTTTATCCCACCCTACATGGTTGTGACATAGCGCATGTGCCTTCACCTTAGCCCAGTCAATGGCATAAACCTCCTTGAACTGCCTGGGAACAAGGGGCGAAAAAGAGATTTCAATTACCTCCTCTCCATAAGGGAGATTACGGACAAATTCTGGTGGCCAATCCTTTTTGGGCAGCGAAATATCATAAATGGTAATGATGCATTACCAAAAGATAGTGTCTATTGTGCACTCAATGTCTCCTTCTAACTATATAGTTACTTTATATACCCTGCACATGTCCACAGTCTTGACTTGTAAGAAGTCATCAGTTGCTTTCAACTCCAGATGTTCTTGAAGATTTCAGTAAACTATTGTGACCTCTGCCATGCTGTCTAGCAGTGCCAGTGCCCACTTCCTGTTCTTCAGTAAAGCTCTCTTCCTGAGTGGCATGGCAGATAGTAATAGCTGCCACTTTTTTCTTTTTGAAATGGGATTTTTGTTGGGGAAGTTTCTCTTCTTTCTTAACAGAAACTTCAGACGAGTATTGTCAGTCCCTTCTCAGTTTCACTTACTCAGATCACTGCTCAGACTGCCCACCTCTCTCACTTCATTTATCTGGTAAGTCCTGCAAGCAATGAGATTGGCATGGATCAGTATATTGATATCTGTCAGGTGTTTTTATATTATCTCTTTTTCTAAGATAATAGAGATTTTGAGGGGTCTCCATGTGTGGAGATCCTCCTCTTTCTTTTTTAGGTTTAGGTTTTTGTTTATCCTAGCATTTTTTAGATCCTTCAGGTGCTTGCTTGTTAGAATCTTTATTAGATGTACCCTGTAATTGTGGTTTAATAGGTTTGGCCCCCAGACTATCTCGACCAATACTTGCATATTTGATCCTGTGCAAGACCGTCCTGGAGTTGCATACACACTGGTAGTGCAACTGCTTCCCCTTTAGGATTACTTAATATAATTGAAGATACAGTGGTAGAATTAGCCATTAATTGCATCCGGGGCAGCCCTGTATTCACCTTGAATTTCTTTTAAGACTTCATCACTCAATCAATCAATCAATCAGGAATTTGCAAAGTGTCCTACTCACCCTTGAAGGTCTCAAGGAGCTGATGAGGAGGGGTTAGAAGGTGGGGAAGGTGCTGCTACTGCTCGAACAGCCAGGTCTTGAGAAGCTTCCTGAAGGTAAAGAGGTCTTTGGTCTGGCACAGGTGGGCGGGAAGAGTGTTCCACGTTTTAGTGGTGAGGTGCGAGAATGATCTACCGCCGGTTGTACCTTTGCGGACGCATGGGATGGTTGCGCGGGTGAGGTCGGCAGAGTGGAGATGCCAGGTCGGGGTGTAGAAGAAGAGCCGTCTGTTCAGGTATTCTGGTCCGATATTGTGCAGTGCTTTGTGAGCATGGGTGAGGTGTTTGAAGGTGATTCTCTTACTGATTGGGAGCCAGTGCAAGTTTCTCAGGTGGTCTGTCATGTGGCAGTGGAGCGGGATGTCCAGGATGAGGAGTGCGGAGGCGTTCTGGATGCTTTGCAGCCTCTTCTGGAATTTGGCCATGGTTCCTGCATAGAGGGCATTGCCGTAGTCCAGTTTGCTGCTTACTAGGGGTTAGGTGACTGTTCTTCTGGTTTTGGTTAGTATCCATTTATAGATCTTTTAGAGCATGCAGAGGGTGTTGAAGCAGGAGGAAGATATGGTGTTGACTTGCTGGGTCATGGATAACAAGGAGTCCAAGATAAATCCTAGGTTGCATGCATGGTCGGTGGGAGTCAGAGCGGCTCCGAGAGTGGCAGGCCACCAGGAGTCATCCCATGCAGAGGGGGTGGAGTCAAAGATGAGGACTTCTGTCTTGTCGCTGCCCTTCACCCATTCTGTTATGGCCTTCATTCCTTCGTGGAGGTTGGTCTTGGTAGAGTCCTTGGTGAGGGAGAGGATCAGCTGGGTGTTGTTGGCGTATGAGATGGTGTTGAGGTTGTGGGATCGGGTGATGTTAGCAAGCGGGGCCATGTAGATGTTGAAGAGGGTCGGGCTGAGGGACGAACACTGGGGTACGCCACAGATGATTTTGGTGGTCTCTGAACAGAATGGGGGGAGGCGGACTCTCTGGGTTCTGCCGGTGAGAAACAAAGTGACCCAGTTTAGGGCTCTGTTGCGGAGTCCTGCATTGCTGAGGCGTGAGCGTAGGGTGTGGCCGCAGACGGTGTCGAATGCGGCCGAGAGGTCCAGGAGGATGAGGGCCGTGGTTTCGCCCTTGTCCAGGATGGTTCTGATGTCTTTGATGGTGGCAATGATGGCAGTTTCGGTACTGTGGTTGCTGTGGAATCCGGATTGGGAAGGGTCCAGGGTGCAGTTCTCCTTGAGGAAGTGGGTTAGTTGTCTGTTGACAGCCTTCTCAATGACTTTTGCCGGGAAGGGGAGCAGGGAGATAGGCTGGAAGTTCTTGAGGACCTTTGGGTCCGCCTTGGGTTTTTTGAGGAGGGCGTTGATCTTGCTGTGTTTACAGCTCTCTGGGATGGTGGCAGACTTGAAGGAGCTGTTGATGATCTACTGTAGTTGGGGTGCAATGACGGAGCTTGCTTTGTTGAGGATGTGGTGAGGATAGGGGTCAGATGGAGAGCCGGAGTGGATGGTGTTCATAATTTTGATGGTGTTGTTGTTGTTAACGGGGGTCCAGGAGAGCATGAGGTTGGTCGGAGGTGAATCTGTGGTGTTGGTGGTTGCCGGGGGGTCTGGTGCTGAAGCTGTTGTGGATGGCTGCAATATTGCGGTGAAAGTAGGAAGCTAGGGAATCACAGAGGTCTTGGGATGACGGGATGCCTTTGGCGTTGGAGCTGGGGTTGGAGAGTTCCTTCACGACATTGAAGAGCTCATTGTGGCTGTGTGCGTTGCTGTTTATTCGTTCTTCGAAAGCGGTTCTCTTGGCAGCTCGGATGAGTTGGTGGTGTCTTCTGATGGCATTTTTTAAGGCAGTGTGGTTGTCCAGAGTCTGATCTTGGCCCCACTTTCTTTCGAGTCTTCGGCAGGTTTGCTTAGATTCGTGGAGTTCGGCAGTAAACCGGAATGCCTTTCTGTCGGTGGGTCTGTTGGAGGGCTTTTTGATTAGGTCGAGAGTATTGGCACAGGTGTTGACCCATTGCCTGAAGTTGCGAGCAGCTGCATCAGTGCCTGTGTGTCGATGGGTGAGTCCTGGGAGAGGGTTGTGATAAGTTGGTCTTCGGTGACCTTGTTCCAACTGTGGTGGGGGATCCATTGTGGGTGGTTGTGTGTTGTGGGTTTCTTGAAGGAGAAGTAGATGCAGCAGTGATCTGTCCAGTGCAGTTCGGTGGTGGGGCTGAAGGCGACGTGATTGCTGGAGGAGAAAATAGGGTTGAGAGTGTGTCCTGCGGAGTGGGTCGGTGTTGTGATGAGCTGTTTGAGGCCAAGGTTGGAGAGGTTGTCGAGCAGGGTGGCGGTGTTGTTGTCGCTGGTGTTCTCAATGTGGAAGTTTAAGTCCTCGAGGAGTATGTAGTCAGTGGATGCAAGAGCGTGGGTGCTGATGATGTAGGTGATGGAGTTGCTGAACTGCTGTTGGGGGCCAATGAGGCTGTAGACGAGGGTCCCCCAAAGGGTGGTGTTTGGCTCAGTGTGGATCTGGAAGTGCAGGTGTTTGGCGGTGCTGAGGGTGTCTTTGGTGCTGGACGTGATTCTGAGGGTGTTCTTGTGGATGATGGCGATGCCTCCTCATGGATTGTTGGGAAAGTCCCTGCGGGTGGTCTTGTAGCCGTCTGGGATGGCTATGGTGATGTCAGGAGATGAGAAGGGGTCCTCTCTCGGTCAGGAAGGTGACGTCTGGTGAGGCTGAGTCGAGTAGATCCATAGTTCTACTGCGTGCTTGTGGACGGAGAGGGTGTTGAGGAGGAAACATCTGAGATGGTTGCATCCTGCCTTGGTGGGTGGGTCGTTGGTGTGGAGGCTGGTGAAGGTGCAGTTCCGTCAGGAGAAGGGTCTGCTGGTGGTCTGGGGGAAGCTTGAAGGCAGGTGGGAGAGCGGCCGGTGTTGAGGGCATGGAGGCGCAGCGGGCGCCATTAAGTAGGGAGATGGGGGAGGAGAGGACAGCTGGGAGGTGGGGGCAAAAAACAGCACAAAAAAGGGGGCTGGCTGCAAAAAATAGGGCCGGCCGTGGGGGCAGCAGCGATGAGAGTGCAGGGTGAGGAGAGAGAGAGGAGGGGGTGGGGTGGCAGGGGCAGCAGAGGCACGGAAGAGAGGGAGAGAGCGAAAGTGAGAGAGAGAGAGCGGAGTGAGAGAAAAAAAAGGAAGAATGTAGAACAAAGTGTAGTGTGAAGCAAAAAGAGCACACAGGGACAGAAGTGAAGCGCAAAGCAAAAGGAGCACAAAGGGACAGAAGTGAAGCGCGAAGCAAAAGGAGCACAAAGGGACAGAAGTGAAGCACGAAGCAAAAGGAGCACAAAGGGACATAAGTGAAGCACGAAGCAAAAGGGGCACAAAGGGACATAAGTGAAGCGTGAAGCAAAAGGAGCACAAAGGGACAGAAGTGAAGCAGAACAGAGATCAAAGCAGTGAAAAGGAGGAGAGGCAAAAGGTAGCCTAGAAGAAAAGCAGAGCTCTCCCACTAGACACCAAGGATGAGGCGCAGGCAGAAGCCTGCAGGTGGAGGAGGACACCAGAATTCCTGACAGGGTGTCAGGAATTCAGAGGAGCCATGGAAAGGACTCTACTTACAAGGTGGAGCCACGGGAGGCAGAGCAGTGCACTGACCAGGTCAGTGCACTGCTCTGCTGGTCCTGAATATTGGCAAGTGTTGGTGTTCCGTGTGGTGTAGTATAGTGCGTGGCAAATACCGTGCCCCAAGTATTGCAGTTATCAACTTTGGGAGCCATCCCAAAAGGCAATCAAACAGAAAGAATTTTATGTTTATCCTGAGGACTCGAATAGGGAAAAACTGCTTTCAGTGCATTTATTTTTCGTGCTACTCAAAAAGGAATCCCCTCCCATTTTATGGGTACTTTACCCATGATCAAATTTACAGTTGCAGTATTAATGCCTGGTGTGACTGCATGTGGTTGTGCTGGGGCAGCACGTGCTGGGTTAGTATTTAATGTTTGCATTACAAACTGTACCAACCATTTGTACATTGCTGTACACTCAGTGTATAAGAGGCAAACCTCAGCTACTGCCAAGTTTGCTAAATCAGGATGCAGCGTATGTGTGGCCAATAAAGATGAGGTAGGACCATCATTGCTCAGAGGACCTAACATAACGTGTAATATTGTATGTGGTAGGCCACCATCAAGCCAGTTATCATGGTCTTGATAAAATAGGGGTATCTCTAAGTATGCATAAGCTCTGTATTGTGCAGGTATGTTAGCAGGTGTGTAGTAATGAAACGTATTAGTGTTCCCATCAATTGCTGAATAAAATATTTATGTTCTCTAGGCTGGGTGAGCCTCCACTACAAATGGTTCAGGTCCCCCAGCCTGTGAAGCCATTTGCTGATAAATGAGTAGTGATGGGCTGTTGCATGTTTACTGAAACTGCCACCCATTGTGGGTTTGCCATGGTGATGCTAAAAGTATTTGTTCAGCAATAACAACAGCAAATGGGGCTTGATCCTTTTAAGGAGCAACCTACAGAGTTAGTTAGGTACTACCTACCTAGCTGAGGAGGAAATCCTCAATACCACAGATGTCTCTTTATATAGTATTGAGGTGCCTTTAGCACATAGTGAGACAGAGATACTCAGGAGGATCCGAAAATTTGTGTCTGACCAAATATTGGCGGCACCATGTTGCGTAGGCTCTCAATATCCTAATGAGGCTAAAGGATGTGAGCGGCAGAATCACTTGAATTGCAGGGAACTGAGTTCAATCCCACCATGTGACAACTGCCGGCCTAATCCAGGTATTCTGGCTATCTAGCAGCACATCATCTCTCTGCTCAAGAGCAGGGATGACTGTGGCAACTGGGGGCATGACAGAAATGACTCCTCAGGGAATTTGTGGTCAAACAGATCTCATCCTTTTCTCTCAGTTACATTGGTCTCACATATGCAAAGACAAACAGAGGCAGAGAATGGTTCAATAAGGTTTATTGAATTAACTGCATCTTAGATAAAATTGCATGAATTGCAATAATCAGGATGATAAAACATGCTACACATAAAATGCTGACAAAAAGAGTGAAACACAAGAACAGTCCCACCATACTCTCACTATGCATAACACATGTGTTTCCTACCTAAGCTAAGTTAGAGCACTGTGTGATAAGCTTCCCCCCTGGGAAGACATCATCCCACATTTCTGAGCAAGGAAGCCTGTTGTCTAGAAATACACCATCCCTATGTAGACCAGGGATCCAGGAGTCTAAGCAAGCAGCAATAGAGAAGGCAATCAGCAATCAGCATGCAGTCATGGTCATCTGGCGGAATCTCCCTCTAACATGTATGGGACAGAAGTGTTTATATCATGATATGATGTTCTGAAAAAATGTTCCCACGTAAGAATGTGTATGTTTCTGTGAATGTACCAGTTTGCTGGCAACTCTATCTGGCTGCAGCCTTGAGGAAAGCACAAAGGGAAAAGAATGTCCTGTAGGAACGTCATGCTTTTCTAGGCTAAAGCACAACTAGATAAATAAAATTAAACAGCCCTGCAAATGTGGCCTATGCTAGAAAAAAGAAATGAAGCTGAATAAAATGTAACTGGGCTAAAGTGCAGCATGCAGGTGTATTTGCTAAAATGACATGTCTAAAATCATGGCTACTATAGCTATACAACACTACCTTGGTCTCTTATTTCCTGGTCAGCCACTCTCCAAAGTTGGCGATTTAGTAAGGCTTGGGCTCCAGCCAAAGTTCTCTGTCCTAGTTCTACCTAGGACTCTTTATCAAATGGGGCTCAGGTGGAAGACATGTTGCTTAACTTTCTCTTTGTGCTTCTTGGGTGCAAGTTCTTTCTCTCTCTCCTAAGTTCAGGCTTTTCCTCTAAATCCAACCCAGATTGCCACCCTCATTCTGCGCTATGGTGAGGACTTGCTCTCAAACTTGCTTTCTGTTGTTTCTTTGGCCACCTGAGCAAACTCTGAGGCTCCTCCCTCATCATCGGATCCCAGAGGTCTGAGAGTCCTTTCCTTACCCCTGCTAGTTGGATCACTGTCCAGAACAGCTATGAATCTCCCTGTCACTGAGGGGTGTTCACCGTGTTGTAGGAAATCTAAAAAATAAATGCACTGTAGAAAATTTCAAATATGAACATATCACGCAACATCAAGCCATAGCAGAAACCACACATCCATTTGTAGTTAGAAACCAGTTTAGATCTAACCGACACAAGCAAGGTGAAAGGTTCATTTTAGGATATGATAAAATAAGACATGTGAAAGGGTTTTCAGTTAGAGGCCAACACATGTCTAACTGACCTGTAAGCATTTACATCATCAACACATGAGCCTCCCAGCACACTCTCCGTGCTTGATACATAATGCAATTGGCCCAGAGCACACAGGTGCACAGTTAATTATTGCAGGGAAGAGACCAGATTCTGAGCTCACATAGGTCTGAGACACACAATACTGGCAGTACATACTTCATGTAAATTACATTCAACATGAAGCATTCACACATTCATAAATCAAAGAATAATCTGTCATAAAGTATTGTCAAATGTATAATAGGGAACGTGCAATGTATTATCTCAGGAATTCAGGGCATTGGGGTTACATGTTTTTGAGTGTTTTTCTATTTAAATCTATTACTTCCAAGTTAATTATTATTTATGATGTGTAATAAAGTATTATGTCAAATTGTATAAAAAGGTCTGTCTGTGAACTAGGCTTTGAAAAAAAAAGTAGAGGCAAGGTGTACAGGGCAGAGGTGCAGTCCACAGTTTTTTTTCTCCCTGTTGTGATAGTTAGTAAATACTGTCTTTGGATTTCCAGGAAGAATCTGTGTGGTTATTTGAGTGTTCACCCCACAACAACCTGAATCAGTGATCCTGTGTGTCGTCCCTATTGCTGAGGTTAGGTGAGATGAACGTAATGAACAGGGAGTTAAACTTTGGGAAGCACTGGACCTGGACTAGGATGGTGAAAGGAAGGCCTCAACCTATTGGCCTGTCAGTCTGTCATGCCTAGACCTAACAGTTTGTTGTTCAGTAGAGGCCGGTGAGGTGCCCTCGACCAGCAGATTGCTATAACCGAATGCGGGGATAGCAGGAATTGGGGAGAGCACCTTCATTTTTGTATATGACGGGGAGGTGTAATTGCTTTGCTTGCTGACTGCAGATCAGGTTTATCATTCTCATCCTTCTCGAAGATGGCTAGTAGTGCTTCTCTGCTGTCCTTCTTCTTCCCTAGGTACTTGGTCCATATATGTGTCCTCATGTGTTCATTTATATTAGTCCTCAAAGGTACCTTCCTCTGGCCAGGGAAACGTGTCTACCTTAGTGTGTGTGCAATTCATGACAAAACTTGTCACATTTTATAGACTGTGTGGAGAATGTGGTTCGCATGTGCTTTAGTGGCAATTCCATGATAGGTTTGAGCAGTGTTTTAAGGGACAGATACACTTCTAGCTTTTCTGGTTTTAGGGAATCCAAGATATAAACATCTAGCTTTTCTGGTTTTAGGGAATCTTAAGTTCTACTCTGGTTGTGGGGAAATATGTAAATGGTTCAATTGTTCTAACTACTTACTATGAGCTCAGCGTTATTTACAGATGCATCAACATGAACATTTCACAAACACAAAAAAAAACATGTGAAGGGTAACAACCTAGGAGAAAGTCAAATTGTGATTTTCAAACTCAATCAAATTTGGCTATAAAATAGTAAACTTACTTTGGTATTAAATAGCAATTTGTGAGAACTCACAATGCCTTCATATAGCACATTGAGTCATAGACAAAACACAATAATCAAGACAAACCACAGTTGCATTAATTTACCAGTGTCACATCATCAAATAGATGTAATTTTCAACTGGAACAGAAAAAAGTGACAAAGTACAAAAAAGTGATGTCTTTATCAAAAACTTCTTAGCCTAGATTTAAAAGGGCCTAGAGCCACTTTAGCACCACCTCAGCATATTTCTTTCATGCTAAGGTGACCTCTTCCGTGCGCCAAATTTGCAAAGTGGCGGAATGCATGCACAGAGCCACTTTGAACCCTTTGAGCTACATTATGCATACCCCATGCATAATGTATTAAAAGGGGGCGTTCCCACATTAGGGGGGCCGAAAGAATGGTGCAAAGACATTTAAGTTCCTTGGGGTGCTACTCTTGCAGAGTACATCAATAGCATAAAACAATGACACTATTGCCTCCTACTTTGCGCCATGGTGCACCATATTTTAAATATGCCACACACATGGTGGTGCTAGGGGGGCGCTAATGGGTGCAAGGAAAGTGGCCCAAGACCCAAATCATGATCTTTATGAAAATCATTTCATGTTGGAACTCTATGTGTGGTCAGGTGAGCTAGGTCTGACACCCACCCCCATGCCACCATCCTCACAATCGTCAATGCCATCACTGTCTCATGCTTTCATACGCTGAAGATGCTGAGCTGAGTCCCTTCTGCAATTCCTGTGCCTTAACAGAAATGGAGAAAATAAATTCTTGGATTGTGATTTCAAAATCCCACTTCACAGGTTTAAAATGTTTGCATGGGTTGTATGACGGAATGCCGACTGACAAAACAACGGGTGCCTAAACAACGAGGTCGGAACACCGACCTTGTTGTTACTACTAATGCCTTTACCACGAATGCCTTAACAACGATATTTCGTTGTAAAGGCATTCCTGGTAAAGTCATTAGTAATAGGCCCCCATTGATCCTGCATGTCTCACCTCACCCCACCCCCCCCAACCCCACCCCAAAATCAAAAACGCCCCACCCCCCCAACCCCACCCCAAAACCTAAAACCCCGACCCCCAACCTCCTCCCCAAAACCTAAAACGCCCCACCCCCCCAACCCCACCTCAAAACCTAAAACCCCGACCCTCCACCCCCTCTCCAAAACCAAAAATGCCCCATCCCAACCCCAAAACCTAAAACCCCCGACCCCCCACCACCAAAACCCCCAAAACCAAAAATGCCCCACCCCCCGAAGCCCACCCCGAAACCTAAAACCCCGAGCCCCAACCCCCTCCCCAAAACCTAAAACGCCCCACCCCCCAACCCCACCCCAAAACCTAAAACCCCGAGCCCCGACCCCCTCCCCAAAACCTAAAACGCCCCACCCCCCCAACCCCACCCCAAAACCTAAAACCCCGACCCTCCACCCCCTCCCCAAAACCAAAAACGCCCCAACCCCACCCCAAAACCTAAAACCCCGACCACCTCCCCAAAACCTAAAACGCCCCACCCCCCCAACCCCACCCCAAAACCTAAAACCCCGACCCCCCACCCCCTCCCCAAAACCTAAAACGCCCACCCCCCCAACCCCACCCCAAAACCTAAAACCCCGACCCCCTCACCCCCTCCCCAAAACCAAAAACGCCCCACCCCCCAACCCCACCCCAAAACCTAAAACCCCGACCCCCACCACCTCCCCAAAACCAAAAACGTCCCACCCCCCAACCCCACCCCAAAACCTCAAACCCCCGACCCCCTACCCCCTCCCCAAAACCTAAACCCCCCCGCTTACCTGAGTCGTCGCCTCATCTGCGTCGTCCTCCTCAGCCGACTCCCTTGTTTGTACCTTAACCATGCATGTTCGTTGTTCAGGACATGCATGGTTAAGGCACAAAATAACGAAGTCGTGGTTAAAGTTAACGCTTTCGTTAACCAGGACTTCGTTATAAAAAAGTCGGCATAAAGGATGTTTCCCGTATGCATGTGTGTCTAGATTCTATTTCACGGTAGCAGGCAAAAGGCAGTGTTGCCTCAAAGTGAAGATTATGAGTACCCAGCAGCGCGAAGATGGAACATTTGAGAGCAGCTGCTAATACCTCTGGCAAAGCTTCAGTAAACTTGTCCCTTAAGCCCCCTCATATGCCCTGCTTCTCAAATTATATATATTTTAACATCATCTGCAGCGTGAATGTTGGGAACTCTGAAGTTCACCCGTCAATCCTACTGGCCAAACCTAGTGGTGCTACAACAACATCCCACACTGAGCTTTCACTGAGCCATGATACCATGAGTCCAGCCGCTGGTCCACAACAAAAGAAGCCTTTTTACCAATGGAAACTTTTATTACCAACAAACCTGCTGCAGTAAGATTTCAGTTATGAAATATGTGCAATATGTATTAACGTGGCTTTCAGACCTCCAGGAACACTAAACTCATTAATATTCAGCAACCTTATGGCCCAAAGCTGATTCTCGGACACCCTGTCTCCATATTTGAAGCCAGTATCTTTTATCCCTCCAACACCACACTAGGTGTATAACAAGGCCCATCCCACTACTGGTCAGGCCTCTTTACTGGAAGTCCCTAAAATCATACATTTGCAAGAGCACTGAGAAGAGATATATAATACAATGTGCAAGAGGGATGCCATCTCCACTTGGCTGTAAAATTGTACATTTTGTGCCCCTATCTTTCATGTGTTTATATATATTCCATACCCTCAGTTGTATTTCTCTTTCTCCACCAGTCACAATCTTACAAATGGTGCAAGTGATGTGCTGATCTGCTGTTCAGTGACACGTTCACCACCCACCCCCGATCTATGTACTGTCCACCTGCTGTTAGATACTTTTCTTGCTTCCTCTGCTAAATTAAATAAGTCAACACAAACTTAAATGTAGGAATAGAGAAGCCTTTCTATTTCCCATTCATTGGCTCTAAATGATTTGGGAGTGAGTCCAATGTTGGACAGGTGTGAATAAGTTGAGCCTCAGATTTAACAAGTAATTTAAGTAGCTTCCCCACACTCATACCTGGCTCACTCACTTCTGACCATGTTCCTCAAGTTCCAGTGCTCAACCTGAGCCACTTTTTCTAAATCAATTTTCTAGCCCAATTTGTACTTGGTATTCACAGTTTTTATTGGCACATACATTGGAAGCCTGAGTAAAAGTACAGGAACCAAGCCCATTCTTGGTCTGGCCAGAATGGCACTCTAGTCGCCACCAGTAGTCTTTTTCTGCAGACCTCATTCCAGACTTGAGTGTTTCCAACACAGAAGAATGACACAAAAAGTCACCATTGCATCTCAAGGGTATTCCCCCAGACTTGCCTTCAGTCCCTGATTGCAGCCTTTTTTTAACCCGATTGATCTCCATTGAAGTGAACCTGACGCTATAACACACTTCTGCTCCTTGATGCCCCAGAGCACCCCAACGTGACCTGTTGGTTTAGCCTTGGACTTTGCCCTATACTCACCTCAAGTCCTTAAAAACAGTCCTGTAAATGTGTGACGAGTACCCGAATGCAATACATGTTTTCGCCCCATATGATAACTATATCACTCCAGAAATAGCACTGTCTATTTTTGAAACATATAAACATTAATATCTTGAAAAGTACTTACCTGATTCTAATGACCTTGGTGTCTAAATTCATATAAAAATTAATGTTATTTTTAGAAATTGGTGTCAGATTTTTTTATTGAGTCTGTGTTTCTCCTATTGGCTATTCATTTGCAATAAATACTTAACACTGTCCTATAAGTAACCAACTGCTTGCCCAAACTACCACATAAGAGAGCTTTTAGAGTTATTACTTTAACCCATGTAAGCCTCTAAGGGCCTCTGTGGACTGTCTGCATAGTGTTTCCTTACATTGGTACGCTACATTTAGCCAGCTTCCTACAGGCATGCGGAGCGTCTCTTCTCTCTAACAAACTCTAAATTGCCATTTTCTCTGCCTTTCATGCTCTTTTAGTATAGTGCATAGAGGTAAGTGTGAGGGTGTTAGGTGTTACAAAATCATTGTAATGACATTTCAATAATTCTGGCAATGTTCATTTTATTATTGTTCTTTATGCCATGTCTTGGTACTGTTTTTATAATATTCTGTGTAGCTGTTTTAGATATACTGAGAAACAGATTGTCCCTGTAGCAATAAATACTTTGGGCCATATTTACAAGGGACATGGTGCAGCGTAAAAACTGCCTGGCTTCAGAGAGTTGAGGGAGAGTTTAGCTGATACACTGGATCATGTCACAAGAAACAAGTGCCTGACGGGGAGCTTATAGGGCATGTAGTGTGAACAAACTGAGCTCTACCTAATTCCCTGCTGTCTTTTGAGAAGTGAGAACTGTTGTTGTATTTAAATAAGATAATGAACTTGAGCTGATATGAGGGTCATTCCATAACAGGGTGGATACTTTGGAGAAGCAGATGTCCGCACTAGAAGAAATGAATAGATAATGGGGACTGCGGGGTCATGACATCTGGTACTAGAAAAAGGAGGTGACTGATCTGGAAGACAGCGAGCCATAATGACCTCAGATTTTATGATATTCTGGAGAATATAGAAAATGATGAAATAAGTGGCTTCCTGACACAATTACTTCCTTGCTTCTTGATATGACCTTCACACCTCCATGAGAACTGCAGAGAGCCCACACGATCCTATACTGAACTCATACATTTGAAAATGCAGAATGCCCAGACCGATCATAACCTACTTCCTCAGGCATGAACAGGCCCAAGAGGTTCTAACAGCAACTCGAAACATGACCCAAACTGCTTATGAGGACATGAAGTACAGATTGCTACAGATTTGTAGTAGCAACCAATGTGAGGGCCCTTTCACCAAACAAGCATCAATTGAAATTTGTTTCAAAGATGTCTTAGGAGAGGGGCCAAGTAGGCCTCCATGGATGTCAACATTTTCAACCTAACAACAAAAATGAAAACGCTATTTCTTAATATAGGGTTATTCCAAAACAAAGCGATGTTCTGGAGAAATGGATGCTTAACTCAATGACGTAGAATGCTGGGGTCCTGTCACCTTACATGCAAAAAAGAAGGTGACTGATATGGTAAGACTAAACCAAACCCAATCCACTTCTTGTATCCAAACTGTGCTTCATCAGGATTGGCCATAACTTTAGACTTTGTCCCAGTCTCACTTGACTAGATTCTTAACTTCAGTTCTACTTATTGAATTTTTGTCCTTGTGGTGGCAAATTATTTATTACCTTTTACTCTATTTTCTAAATTGTTGTGGGATTTTTTGGTTTTGTGTTTTTACTTTAGAACTGTTTAAGTGCTGCATAAATACTTTACATATTAATTATTTGTTAAGCCTGACTGCTTTTGTGCCAAACTACCAGAGGATAGCACAGGTTAATTTAGTGACTTTTCGTGGTTCACCCTGACAAGGATTGTGGCTGATGCTTGAGAAGGACACACACCATTGCTCCTGGCAGACACACTGCAGTAGGCAATCATTTAATTAATCTTACAATCACTAACCTGAGATTAAGTTCTTGTTGAATATGTTTACTATAAAACAATTTTATGCTAGTGAAAGCATTTGTACCCCTTATAGTTTATGAACCTGTAATCAGGAGGAGTCTTGGAATCTCGTTCCCACCCCTCCCAACCCCACGGCTATCTGTTTCTAGGTTATGCATATATTCTTTTTTTACACATAGGGGGTCACTTATGCTTAGACGATGAACATTGCGGCACAAACTGAAGGTATACACTGTGGCCAGTATCAGAAAGCCTCTTGCACATAAAAAAAATAAAAATAAAAAGGGATAAATGCACATGTGAAAGCAAATCCTGGTGTCCTGCAGTCACGCGGGTCACCTTGGTGTTGTCAGGGAAGTTCCAAGGCAGCAGCCAGTGCACTTGTGTGGACATTCATAGCCTTAACTGTGTGGGTATTCACAAACCATGGCAATGCATAACCAAACATAACTGTACCGGTGCGGCCAGTGTGTGTAAGTGAACACAACACACATTATTGTGGTAATAGTAGGGCTGGAGACGAGACTGTCCAGGGAATATTTGTTGCTATTTGCAGAAAAAAAGAACAAAAAAACTCCACACCATCACAATATTTACCCAAACTTGTGGTTTATTTTGCATTATAACTATGCGTATACGATTGTTTTTTATATTGCAAGGCACACACTAAGGAACCCATAAGAATCATATTTATGTCTGCTATAGACTTTTGAATACTATAAATTGTGTAAACGTCGGAATTATCTTTAAGCTATAGGTGCACGCCAAATTTTGAAGGGATCATTGAATTTATATAATCAACTCCCCACCTCGAAAACTGTACAAATGGGTTCCATGACTAGGTGACCATCAAGTGCCCCTGGAGTAGCTGTGGCTCCATAGGAATAGTGATCATTACAATGCACCATTGACCACCTAAGGCCTAAGGGTCTCTCTACCAACAAAGGCCCCTCTCCAGGAACCCTGAGACAGTTATAGAGCATTTCTGACCAATATCTCAACATCAGACCCATCCAAGTAAGAGCTGATACCCTTAAAGGTAGCCTGGTCCTCGATACACAGTCAGTGCAGCCCCTTTTAATGCTGAAACATGGCCTCTTTCCTTGAACCTGATACTAGATGCAAGGCAGCATTCTGGGAGATCTGCAAATGTTCAACAGTTCTTTATTGAAATTTAGGTCAATAATCTACAGTTCAGACCACACTCTTCATTTGGGTTACATTTTAAACTTGAGACCCAGCACCAGGATTCATGTTCAGCTGGGAGATTTGTTGTTAACTAGACAGACTCAGGGCAGCTACCTTATACATTTTATTAATGGAAACTATTTATGGCAAGACAGAATCCATTGGTAGCTTTTTACTAACATTAAGAGCCTGATTTAATTTCCATAAGGTGGCCCACCATTCTGCCATAGGTATGAAGTAAATTTCTCTGTCCCCATGGTAAAGAGGCCGCCCACCTAATTTGTAAATAATCGCCAACTAGTCAGTAATTTATAAAAGCAGCTTTTCAATATATAATTCTGGCCCTTAGCTTTTTCTGCCTACTAAAAAAGCCTGCAGCCAATAAGTGTTTCTTTCAGAGGATCTACTTGCTCAGGCCAGAAAATTCAACTTGAACATGAATGTTTCTCAGACACCTCGTAATCAGGTAGAGTAGGAACACACATTTGGAACGTACTTATAGGTGGATAGTACACGTATATGAATAATAGCACCATTTTTAGTACACACCTGTCCTCCCTAAGCTTGACGTAAACTGATTCATGCACGAAGGACCATGACTGGTTCCTGAATATTCTTAAAATCCAAGGCAGAACTCTCAGAAATATGTTACCAGGAAAGTTTTTTTAAAACATGGGGCACAGTGGATGGGCACCGTAACATCCACACAACTGGGCAGTGGCTTCTGGTGAGAAGTCTGTGACTGCAGCAGTCTGGGGTCACACAAGTGTCCCACTTTTCTGTATCTTCCACAAGTTTTATGAAATTTACTCCAGAAAACCTAATGGTCCACTCTGTGGCAATCAAAGAAACTAGCTGCATGCTCAGGTCAGGGCAGGACCCAGCCACAAATTCAACCTCTAACGCCTCCTAATAGTATAAAATGGACACACATCCGTAGGCATGGTGCTCACTCCGCCGGACCTGTAATGTCTGCCTGAGGCTGTATTTCTATCCACTGGCCATGTCTGAACACTTGGAAAGGGAGTGCGAGCCTGGGATGGAATTGAGTCTTCGGAGATTATCTAATGCTCCTTCATTCTTCCAGGTGATTTTTCAGACGTTGTGTTCTTCCTCTCTGGTGTCAGTCACTGCTACTCCTGACAGATGTAGATACATTTACCTGGGAATGAGGCTCACATTCAACACCAAACAAACGCAATAATAGCTGAAGGCCCTGATTAAAAGTTTTCCATTATTCATCCTCATTTTTTGACTACATAATAGTTGTGCGGCTGATATGTGGACTTCCATAGCTGCTAAGTTCCTCCATGGGAAATGTCTCACTATAAGTCAGTCCTAAGATTTTAATGAAAATGACATTGTATTTTGGCGCTTGAAATTTTTCTGTTAAAATTGCAACTATGAGCTCTAAAACTCATAAGTAAAATGCAGTTGGGTAAAAAGTCAGAATTATGTGAAGGTGTCACACATAACAAAGGGACACAAATTTTGGAATGTAGAAAGCGTGGCAGCCACAATTCCCACATGCTAGTGATATATGTTCCTCCAGTCCCTGTTGTGTTCAGTGAATTCTGGAACTTGTAGTTTTGTTTGATAAAGGAACTACAAGCCCCAGAATGCAAAGAAAAAACTTGCACTGGAGCAGCACATCATACTTGTTAACAACTGGGTAAGTTGTCAGGGCTTGTGAAAAGTCTTGTGTCATGTTCTTCCTACTTCTCATGTGCATAATGACAGCACTCTTTTCACACATATCAGCCAGGGTACCTTGCACTGAATGTTTAAAGCTTTGGTGTTTGACAGGTGACCTGCTATCAATATTGACTTATTAGGCAACAAAATCAATGTTTAAAAGATTACTACCAGTTCTGTCTCTGAGGGGAAAGGTGAAAGAACATATTTGCCAAGGTTCTTATGAAACAGCCATTTCACCAAATCAGTGAAAGAATTAAACACCACACAACAATCAAATTTAACCTTATATTCCAAGACTTTCTACAGTGTATAACATAATTAGATCAGTCATAAAACATTCTTCTAAACCCTGCTACTTTAATACAAGCACACAAAACGCAAAAAAACAAAAACAAGTAACAATATTTTAGTGACATCCCCGAACAACAAAACTCAACAGAATAATTTTAGAAAGCGTCTGTCTTGTTGCTACCTTATATAACAAAGTTACAGCGTGTTCATCCCGTCGTAAAACAGAATAAAAATTACTCATTCTCTCTCACTTTCCTTTCTTTGAATGGTATTTGTGATTGTGCAAGCCTTTATCCAAGTTTAAATGTTTGCACCTAATGAGGCCTATTTCCCTTTTGGTGGGGTTTTAGTAGTTATTATTGGTTTAAATTTAAAACAAGATAGCCTGTTGTGCCAATAGTGTGGTTTTCCTTCCCGGCAGCTGATGTTTGCAGCTTAGTGAAAGAAGGGTGCTACCCTTAAAACTTCTCAGCAGGCCCCTCATTGTGTCCCTACACACTGCCTAATGAGAAGGAATATGACTCCACTCTTTCCTCACTGATTAATAAGCGGGTCTCTACTCACCATGAGTGGTGCAAAGAAGGATCCAGCCCACTGGAGCCATCTACCTACGGGTCCTCTCCCCGTGGCATATATGTCCCTTGCGCCCCAACTAAATGACAACAAGGAGGTGAAGCGGAGGAACTCCGAATCTTACAAACCCCACTAGAAGGAGGAGTGTACGTACCCTGCGATTATACCAGCAACATTATGTGTACCTCACAACTGAATTTGTTTGAATATAACTCAATACATCAGCTCTGTATGGTTTATATCTTTCCTCCAATTCACACGCTGAACATGTTGTTGTCCCTTTGTATTATTAATGCATATAACAATCAAAAAGCGATTGATACAAAACTTGCTACATTAGTCAGGATGAAACAAATGATGTTACATTAAGAATCAAAAAACAGGTTTGTAGTCTCTTTGCTGGTCATTGTGAAGAAGCTGATGATCTACTGAACATGTCTTGAATTTAGGTGCTTTGCTATAAAAACATAAAATCCACATTTGCAGAAATTGCTTTCATTGCTCTTGCTTTAGCTGGTCTTCTGCATTAAATATTGCTTGGTATTCAAGTCTGGTCTCAAAAGGATGATATAACATTTGGGAATGAAGATACATCCTAATAACCCAGCAGCTGAAGACAAGATAGCGAAGATCTCCACGGCCACCATGTACTTACCCTGTGTGCTCAGGTAAGCTGGGATGAATGAGATCCAAACAGCCAGACAAACAAGCATACTAAAGGTGAGAAACTTGGCCTCATTAAAACTCTGAGGCAGATTACGGGCATGAAATGCCACCACAAAGCTGACACTTGCCAACAACCCTAGATATCCCAACATCAGATAGAAGAACAGGACAGAGCCCTCGTCACACTGGATGATAGTGGTGTCCCGTATCTGTATCTTCTCAGGAAATGGAGGTTCAAGGAGCAGCCAGACTGTGCATATCAGGACTGGAACAAATGAGCACAAAAGGATCACTCCACTAGGTATTCTGGTCCCAAGCCACCTTGAGGAACGGCTGGCGGGATCTCGAGCATTGAACGCTATAATCACAGTGATGGTCTTTGCCAGGACAGTGGAGATACTAATGGCAAAGCTAATACCAAACGAGTTTTGCCGAAGTATACAGGTTACTTTCGATGGATGGTCAATGAAGGCGAAGGAAGAGAGGAAACAGAGCATAATGGCGATAAGAAGCACATAGCTGAGGACTCGATTGTTTGCTTTGACAACTGGCGTGTCTTGGTACCATCTAAAGGCACAGAGAACAAACAGGGTAATTAGGAAGAGAAGGCTGGTCAAAAACGAAAGAGCTGTCCCCAAAGGTTCTTCAAAGGAGAGGAACTGCAGAGTTGTTGGCAAACATTGTGTCTGTCTTTCATTTGGCCAGTGGTCTTCAGGACACGGCCAACAGTCTGTTGAATCTGAAAGGAAAGATTGAGGCTGTAGACACAAATTTTATGGCAAATGAAATAATATATATGTGGACTGGCTCTCAGGTTGAGATTAGCAGCAATAAAATGCTAATCAGCTACAAAGCAACAATGCTGTTTACAATAACAATGACAACACTTTGATTGTTTGATTGTATAGGACTCATAGTCTTCAGAAGTATTTATTTTTTATGAAAGTGTGAACTGTAATGAGCAGCCCAGGTCAGATGTACTGGAGTCTTCCTTCTAGTCCCGCTTTTGCTTCTGTATGGAGATTCCAAGATAACACCAGGCCCAACTACCTGGTTCGTACATAGAATTAAATAGACACAAAGGGGGTCATTCTAACCCTGGCGACCGCCAGGGTTAAAATGACGGAAGCACCGCCAACAGGCTGGCGGTGCTTCCAGGGCTATTCTGACCGCGGCGGTAAAGCCGCGGTCAGAAAAGGGGAACTACGGTTTCCCGCCGGTTTTCCCCTGGCTCAGGGAATCCTCCATGGCGGCGCTGCTTGCAGCGCCGCAATGGGGATTTCAACCCCCTTCCCGCCAGCCTGTTCCTGGCGGTTTTTACCGCCAGGAACAGGATGGCGGGAACGGGTGGCATGGGCAGTGCAGGGGCCCCCTAACAGGGCCCCACCATGATTTTCACTGTCTGCTATGCAGACAGTGAAAATCGCGACGGGTGCTACTGCACCCGTCGCACCCCTGCAACTCAGCCGGCTCCATTCGGAGCCCACTTCCTCGTTGCAGGGTCTTTCCCGCTGGGCCGGCGGGCGCCCTTTTGGCGGTCGCCTGCCGGCCCAGCGGGAAAGCCAGAATGGCTGCCGCGGTCTTTTGACCGCGGTGCGGTCATTCGGCGGTGACCGCATGGCGCAGTCAGAATGACCGCCAAAGAGTGTTACTGTGCTACCTGTCTCTCAAGCTGTACTTTGGTGAAACAAAAATAGGTTGTGGATCCTGTTGAGGCTCTTGTTTTAGCTTATAAGCAGTCCTGCTTGGATTCAGAAACAAGTCCTGATCAGCCCTGCCTGCTAAGGACCAGGTCGAAAAGACTGTCTTTAAGCTTGCTGCCACCAAATGCTCACAGGTAACCGCGTAAAACTAGCATAGCTATCAGTAGTCTGTAGCACCATTTTGGGATTGCCAGCTTTCTTGGTTATATTTTAATTTGTTGTTTGTATGATTTGTTTGACTGTCATCAACTTGTACAAAGATTGTGACTTTCGCATTGTACAGATGCCTCTGTACTTCCACTTGTCATTTTCCAGCAATCTCCACCGCCATTCTTGAGACTTGAAAGACAGTCGAAGTGTATGCATTTTTATTTCAGTCAAAACTTATTAATCAGTTGTATTTCTTCCTGACCTCTAACCTCAGACAGCACCCTTATGTGTTCCCTGTGTATATTCACAATCTTGTTTAAGAGCTGCTGCTTATGTAACCTGTGTGACCGCAACCTCAGTTATATCTCTCTTATATAACAAAAGTGGCTCCTTAACAACTAAAATGGCCTGCTCCGTATGCAATCACAAGAAAGGTGCCAATGAAAATTACTTATTTTGTTCCCCACCCATCTCCCCCTTCAGTTGGTTCTCAGGAGTAAGCCCCTAGCCTAGAGGCAATTAAAAAAAATTGTTAACATTTTTTCCATATGTACATCCATGTGATGATGAGTATTGTTTCTGACTTTACCAATTAAAGTTTTTTTTTTTTCTTAACCTTAGTACTCCCGAGGCCGGGCTTGTATCCCCCACCTGCCAAACAAAATATCATAATGGGGAGCCACGGCCAACACACAATAGGTCAAGGGAGCCGTGGGTCGAAAAAGTTTGGGAACCACTGCTTTAGGCGGTTCACATGAAGTACTCTGAGAGGACTTCTTGGAATGCAATAGTCTACTAAATAAGCAACCTCACATTTCTATTCTACTGGCATGTGTGGTCCACTCCATTTGTCTTGGAGTTGTCTTTGTGCCACAGGCTCCAGGACCCACACTTTCTGCCCTGGTTGGTACACAGTCAGGACAGCCTTCTGGTTATGCCATTGTTTTTGCAATTCTTGGCTTGCCTGAAGGTTCTTACTGGCCTTTTTTATATACTGAGCCATCCTTGATCTGAGGCCAAGTACGTAATCCACTATATCTTGTTTAGGGGGCTACAGGGGTTGCACCCAACCCTCCTTCACAAGACCTAATGGACCCCTAACAGGGTGACCAAAGAGGAGTTCAACAGGGCTTTAGCCCACTCCCTTGGGGGTACCTCACTGTAGACAAAGAGGAGGCATGGTGATAGGACATTCATCTCAGTATTTTGTTAAAACGCTCAAACAACCCATTTGTTTGGGGATGGTAAGGTGTGGTGAATTTGTAAGTTAAACCACACTCTTTCTATATTGCTTTCAAGTATGCAGACATGGAATTGCTACCCCGTCTGATACAACCTCTTTTGGGAAGCCCACCCTGGAAAAGATTCCCAGGAGGGCCTTGGACACTGCAGGAGCTGTAGTGGTCCTAAGAAGTTTGGGTTCTGGATACCTGGTGGCATGGTCCTCCACCACCACCAGTATGAACATGTTTCCAAAAGCTGTGGGAGGGTCTATGGGCCAACAATGTCAACCCCTACCCTTTCAAACGTTACTCCAACCACTGGCAGTGGGATTAAGGGGGCCTTTGGGGTGCCACCTATTTTGCCACTGGCTTGACAGGTGACACAGGACCGACAAAACTCCTTTGTGTCTTCTGACAAATGGGCCCAGTAAAAGTGAGGGACCAGTCTGTCCCAAGTTTTACTTTGCCCCAGGTGACCAGCAAGGGGAATGCCATTGGCTAAGGTCAACAAAAAACTCTCTGTATTGCAGAGGGATGACCAATCTTCTGGTGGCACCAGGTTTGAGTTACCTAGGCTCTGAATACAGGAGGTTGTTCTCCCAGTACACCCAGAGGGTGCCACTGACATCCCCTGCTTCTTCTTTGACCGCTTGTTGTCTTAAACCCTCAAGTGTGGGGAAGTTTGCTGAGCCACACTTAACTCCTCCCTGGCAGGCCCCCATGCACCTAAGAGTTCAGATGTGTCTTCAGTTGTAGGTTCTGTCCAAGGAGTTGATTCCTCCTCCTCAAAGGGGATATCATCAGTGAAGGAATTGATAGGGGATAATTGTTGACCCTTCCTAGCCGAGCTTTTGGGAAGCTCTTGATCCATATTTTCAGGATCCAAGTTTCCCTGTTCTTTTTGCTTCCTGGCCTGAGACTTTTTCAAAGCAAAGATATGCCAAGGAATGCCGAGCATGTCTGCATGGGCTTCCAACTCTACTTCTGCTGAAGTCTCTAAGTCATCCCTAGTAGACACTCTACAGGTAGGTCTGTGGACACTACAACTTTTTTAGGACCAGCAAACCCCCACCCCCCACAGTTGAGATCAAGAACTGCCATGGGGTGGCTCACAGTAATGTTGTGGGCGTCAGTCACTTGGTACTGGTGATCAAGTAGGTGTTTCTCAGTGGACACCATTGTGACACTGACACCTGTGTCCCTGTAGGCCTCAGCCTGAACACCATTTATGAGGGGATGCTGCTAGGACTTATCTATGTTAAGGGGACAAGCAGCAACGGTGGCAAGGTCAATGCCCCCAGCAGAGACTAAAACAGCCTCAGTGATTTCCCTAACTAAACCAGCCCCAACTACACTTCCCAGAGTTGGCCCTGCTACACCCTTGGATTGGTTATTGTTATTATTGTTCCCCCCACTACTGCTATTGCTAGGGGCACTCGATGTAGGAGTGGGGGCTGAAGTGGTGGGAGGCTTGATGTTTTTCTTAGGACAGGAGCTGACTCCTGCCCTATGGCCTCTATTTCTACAAATGTAGCACCAAGGGATTTTATTCTGATTGTTGTTGGAAGAGGATTTAGACCCACCTTCCGAGGAGTTTTGTGGGCCTGATGAAGACTCTTTCTTATCTTTGTCCGCACTTTTGTCATGAGACTTACCACCTTCCTTCTTTTCGTCTTTGTCACCCCTGTATGAGCTTTTCTGCTCACCCTTGTTCTGACCCATTTGTCTGTCTTCTTTCCCATTTCTTGGGGAGAGGTCAGATCAGAGTCTACCAAGAACTGGTGTAACAAATCAGACACACAATTATTAAGTATATGCTCGCTCAAAATTAAGTTGTACAAGCCCTCATAATCAGATACTTCGCTACCATGTAACAAGCCTTCCAAAGCTTTAACAGAACAGTCTACAAAGTCTATCCAATCTTGTAAGGACTCTTTTCTGGTCTCCCTGAACTTTATTCTGTATTGCTCAGTGATGAGACCAAACACATCTAAGAATGCTGACTTAAGAATGTTACAATTGTTTGCATCCTCTTCTCTGACAGTGAGAAGTCTATCCCTCCCTGTCAAGAAAACTATTGCCAACATATTGTTAATTTCTTTTCTCTGCTAAAGCGATTCCACTTTTCCTTGTACCCATGTTGGTTGCAGCACATGTCCTCACTCCCAGTGGCTCTTGCGGAGGCTGTTCTTAGAACTAGCCTCTTCAGGTTTAAATACCACTCAAGATGGTGACCGCAAATCTTTGTGAGGTCAGCGCTCTAGTGTTTCTATCTTAGTCTTGTGCTGTAGCCTTGCTCCAGCTGTCTCTCTCTGGGAGCTGTGTACTTCAACTATCATCCTGAGGAGAATGAGCAGTGTTCCTGAGGCACTTCATTTCACAGAGAATTCTTCTAGTTTAGTGTCAATTAATTATTTTTCTTGTTATGGTGTGCACAGCAGCTACTTTTTCCCTTCTGGAGAAGTTGAATTTCTTCCTTCTTCGAGCATCTGGCTACCGGCTTCTGAGGAGAATTTGTTTGGGCTTTACAGAACTTCAAGCAACTGCAGTAAGGAATCCTTTTGTATGATTTCCAGACTTCCCAGTAAATTAATATGTACATATATATTCAAAAACTCTTTGCCTTGCAGATTTGTCATTCTTAGAGACAAATCTCTGTGCTCAGACTAATTCCTAGAGACTATGGTTGAGAAAACTGAACCTTGAGAAGGAGTTTTCATTTCCTGTAACAGAAATTAGTAGATGGAATATTTGTGAACTTTTGAACTGTTCTCCAGAGAACCTTGGATACCTCTGACTCCTGGAATAAAAAATATATTAAGTTAACATAGTTCTCTTAGATAGAGGCTAGTCTCTCAAAAGATCCAGGTTAGAAGAATGATATAATTGGGTGAATGTGAATGGCTGAACAGCTGAATGTGCAGTAGAAATGTACTTATCAATGCTCTTATCACCCAACTTCAGGTCCTTCCTTTAGTGAAATCCCTAAAAGAAAGATAGGTGCAGTTTACAGAAGCACACACTGATTATCCTATCTTCAAGTTGGAAACACAGGTTGAAGTGGATCTGGAAGCGATCTCTCTGCAGGGTTCAGATAATCACTTAAACTCTGAGCATGCATCTGTTTGAGGGAGTTGGGTAAAGGCATCTGCTCCTGTGGAAGTTTGATTTAATGGGTAATATCCTGACACTCCCCTTATCAGAGAAGGACAACCAGAGGATAGCAGCCCACTGCATTTGACGGACCCTCTGAGCTTCACAGGCCCTCTCAAGTGCAGCAAACCACTTATAAGTATCATCTCCAACCTTGTACAATTTTGTGCCTCCATGGGATGTTAGCCCCAACCCCTTCCTATCCCTCTTAACTGCGAAGGCCTCCCTATCTAGGGCTAGCTGTTGCTGCTGCAGCCTCAGCCTGACATCTCCCAGTCTCAGTTTTCTGAGCTCCCTGTCTAGGGAGTCTTCCTCTCCCTCTGGATTGGAGCAGTTGGTCCCCTCAGACACTGAGGTGACATGGGAATAGACAGAGAAGGATCTGTCCTTAGGCTTACTGACCCTTTCCACTAGCCCTCTGGGTGTAAAGAGGATCCTAGCAGTCTGACTTCCCCTCCCACTTCTTGATGTGCTTCCAGCTATGCTAGTGGGTCTGCTAGGGACTTTGTGACCCTGTGAGGAATCCTGCTGATCCTCCCCCAGATCTAGAATATAATTTTCTACCTCTGAGGAGTTAGGACCTACTCTCTCCTCCTCCTGGTCACCAGCTTGCTCCTGGTCATCCTGAAGGAGGAGGCCTAAGAGCAGGCTCTTATTAGGATTCCTCCCCATGTCTAACTTCCTTTCTGCACACATCCCTATTAATTCTTTGAAGGTCGGGTTCTCATAGGGAGAATCCATGGCCTCAGAGGTGTGCCTGGTTGCAGACATGGTGTGTGTTAGAGTGGTGTAGGGTGTGCTAACCTCCCTAACTTCTAGTCTCTTTGAAGGAGTTTAGAGCAAGGGCTATGCCTAGACCCATAGCTTACCCAAACCCAGAGACTAGAGTAAAGAGTGACAGAATGATAAGGCAATTGCAAGTGCTTATCCCACTGCTGCATCACAAATGTAGGTAGCTGGCCTGGTGTGTTGTGGGTACCTAAGGTACTCATACCTTATACCAGGATCAAGTATCCCTCTTAGTGAAGTGTAGGCAGTGTCTAGAAGCTAGAGTTTCTAGAGGTAGCTGCGGATGAGCAGCAAAGGCTTATCTAGGGGACATGCAAAGCTCATGCAATTCAACTGTAGTCAGACTGCACTTACACACATGAAAAAATACACTCAGTGTTAAAAAATAAAGGTGCTTTATTATGGTAACATAACATCAAAATTACTATAGAGGCAATACTCCCTTAGGAGGTAAGTAATACACACATTATATACACTAGTTGTCTTAAAGAGGCATAAGAATAGTTAGAAAACAGTGCAAATAGTATAAAACACAATAGAGAATAGTGGACCTAGGGAGAGCACAAGCCATATATTGAAAAAAATGGAATGTGAGAGTGTCACCCCCACCAAGGTAAGTGGAGTGTGTGAAGGGTCACTGGAGGTACCAGGAAAGCACTTGGGTAAGTACCACAACATCCCTCAGCAACCAGGAAAGCAGGAGTAAACTACTAGAATTTCCCCAGAACACCCACTTTAAGAAAAGAAGAGCATTGAAAAACCCAGACATGACTTCAAGAAACAAACAGTGGATTCCTGAGGAAGAGGACCTGTGGAGAGAGGCGACCAAGTCCATACGACAAAGCAGAGTCCAGTAGGGGCAGGAGCCCCTACTCACCAAGCTGGGGATTGCATGAGTTGGTTTACGGCGCAGAAGGAAAGTCAGCACTACAGCCCTGGAGTCAGAGTCAAGTTCCTGGAGGATGCAGGTGATGTCCCACGCCAGAAGGAAGTTTGAAATCAGGTTTGCATGTCCGGATTCCACCAACAAGCCTTGGCACAGGCAAAACTCGTGATTGGTAGAAAGTGGTGCTGCTGGGGACCAGCAAGGCCCAGAAGGACTCAACCCAGGAGTGGGAGCCAGAGGCATCCCTTATTATTGCAGAAAGCCCACAAAAGCACACACAGTGCAGAAAGAAGTCCTGAAGGATGGGGACACAGAAGGTGCAAAAAGAGCCCACACAGCACTACGAAAGGGAGTCCCATGCTGCAGGAGAACCACTCACTGAGCTGTGCATCACAAGAAGGAGTGTTGGGGGCTGGAGATATATGAAGACTGAAGACCCCTTGGAAAAAGTTCCAAAAATCCTTGGCAGCTGCAAAGAATGTGGTGCATGGGGTACTATCCTACTTGGGGAGGCAAGGGCTTACCTCCACCAAAGTTGGCCAGCTGGCAGAGAGGAACATCTGGACCACTTCCAATCACCACCAGTGTTGCAGGATCCTGCAGCTTAGCAAC
The DNA here is from genome assembly GCF_031143425.1 of Pleurodeles waltl. Lineage (NCBI taxonomy): Eukaryota > Metazoa > Chordata > Amphibia > Caudata > Salamandridae > Pleurodeles > Pleurodeles waltl. Next base: position 14,682,261 of record NC_090438.1, on the reverse strand, counting down.
AGAGGGGATCCACGCAGCCAGTTGTCATTGCTGTTGCAGGGGAGTCACTCCTTCACTCCATGGGAGAGTTCTTCTTCTTTCCTGTGCAAGGTGAAGACGGGCTGTCCTCAGATGATGAATAACTGGGGAAATGTTGCAAAAGCTGGAAGGAGCCGGAGAAACAATGTTGAAGGCGAATAATTCTTCTTTGTTGGAGAATATCAGGTCCTGGAGAGTCCAGATGCAGTTTCTTTGGTCAGAAGGTGAAGTAAGGGATACAGAGGATTTGTGCTGGAATCTTGCAAGCTGAATCTGAGGAACCACCCAAAAGAGCGACCCCAAATAGCCCTTAAAGGGGGATTGGTCACCTAGCTGTGTGACCACCTTTCAGGAGGGGTCTCTGACGTCACCTGCCTGACCACTCAGATGCTCCCAAAGTTCACTGCTAACCTTAGATTCAAGATGGCAGAACCCAGGGACCCTCTGGAGGAACTCTGGGCACTATCCTTGGTGTGCTGATTGAGAGGGGAGTTGTCACTCCCCTTTCCATTTTCCAGTTTCATGCCAGAGCAGGGACAGGAGATCCCTGAACCGGTGTAGATTGGTTTATGCATGGAGGGCACCAAATGTGCCCTTCAAAGCTTACCAGTGGCTTGGGGAAGCTACCACTCTAAAGCCCTGTAACACCTACTTCCAAATGGAGAGGTTGTAACACCCCTCTCCCAAAGGAAATCATTTGTTCTGCTTCCTAGACATGAGCTTCTCAAGCAACAGGAGGGCAGAAACCTGTCTGTGAGGTGGCAGCAGCTGGGGCTGCCTGGAAAACCTCAGAAGTCTGTGAAAGCAATGCTGGGGGTCCTCTAAGGAGCCCCCAGAGTACATGGAGTCATACAGCCAAGGCTTGCAAATGTATTGGGGTATAATTTCAACATGTTTGATGCCAAACATGCCTAGGTTCAAAGTTACCATTATGTGGCTGAACATAGGTAGTGACCTATGTCCAGTACACGAGTAAAATTATGTCCTGGCTCTCACAATGTCCAGAAAAGTGGGTCTGGAGTTTTTGGGGGTACCTCTGCTAGTACAGGGGTGCCCTCACTCACAGGTACATGCACCCTGCCTTCTGGGCTGAGCTGATCTACCATAGGGGTGACCTAAAGTGACCTGGTGTAGTGACCTATGTTGAAAGCTGGTGTCTGAACCCGATTCACACAGACTGCAATGGCAGGCCTGAAGAACTCTTTGCATGGGCTCTCTATGGGAGGAAGAATAACTGCTGCAGCCCATAGGGATCCCCTGGAACCCCACTGCCCTGGGTACCTAGGTACCATATACCAAGGACTTATGTGGGGGCACCAGAATGCCAGTTGTGGGATCCCAGTGAACACAGTCTTACACACAGTGATCAGGCAGAAAAACGGGGTAACCAAGCCAAGAAAGAGGCTACTTTCCTACAACTTTCCTACACTCATGCCCTAGATATCTTTGACTCCATAGAAAAGATTTGTAGTATCCTTACCCTGGAGCTCAGACTAGTGTAGAACACTGTTTCCTATCCTAACAAAACCTTCCTAACCCCCATTTTTCTTCATACTTCAAACAGAAATGACCTTAGCAATATATCAAACATCTTCTCCACATCCAAGGACACCACCTTAGGCATTACAGAGATCTCAGATTTTTGTTCAGAATACAGAAAAGGTGTTGTTAGTTCATGTGTATTCCTCTTTAGTGTAATGTTGCGCTTTTCTGTTCGGACCAGATCCACCATCATTGGTGCCAGTCGAATGGCTAATATTTTACCTAGTACATTTGACTCCACATTTAATAATCACAATGCCCTGTCTGATTTTACATCAAGTTTATCATCCTGTTTTGGTATCACCACTCTTGGATCTCCACCGGCAACCCATCTGTCCCCGGTGTTTCCATTTTGCTAGTTCATCCAAAGCCACTTTGATCTCTTAAATAGATATTGATTAGTCTAGTTCTTTTAGTTGGGTCATTGACACTGTGGGAAGAGAGACCAGTCTCAAATATGATATAACCCCTTTTCCACTGGTTCTGCAGCAAGTAGAAAATAATTTAATTTATTTGTTGCCGCATATGCACTACAGGCACTACAGGTGGAATGGATGGCACTATTTGTGTTTTAATTTGCATCAGTGTGTATGTACCAACCATGCTAGCAGCTGTCCCTCTCTGTCTCCTTGTGAATGCTGCCTGGCTAAATGATCCCTATAATGCACCCGCTCATTACCAATTTAAATACATCACAGGCTACTGATGCATCCAACACGGATCCCTCATTAACATTAAAATTATTGGCAATGTGATAACCCACCTCTGCCGTGAGAGCTGCCTCTTGCAGAGCCTCACTTTACAGCCTCCAAGCACATCTCTATGATCTGAGCTCACCAATTGTAGTGGACATCACAGTGGATTATGGTTCAACAGTGTACAGCTAAGATAATGTGTAAATTGTATGTCCATACCCTCTCATGACAAAGAACATATCAAGCTTCGTGTTTACTTTGTGTACCAGAGATTAGAAAGAAAACTCAGTGGTTTCTGGATGTACCTCCCTCCATACATCAATCAGATTTCACTGCTTCTGCCAATTAAAAAAAAATGTTGGGCATGCAATCTGCAAGCGCATGCCTGCAATGGTCCTTGCAGAAAAGGTTTAATTAAATCTGCTACCATATAAAAATACCCTCCTCTAACACATGTTATCTCTGAATTACAATAGTGTTGAATTCAGGTCAATCAAAAAATGTACCTGATTTCCATTAGGCATTTAGGCATGCGTATACATTTTAGCATTAACAGTGTACCGTCCATCAGGTAATTTAATATCATATAGCGACCATCTATATCTATTTGTGTAAAGCCCACCACATACAGAGAAGGCTGAGTATGTGGTTTTGAATAAGGGCCACTTGAACTTTCCAGCGTTTTAGGTGCGCAAGACTTTATACCCTTGCATCCAGCCCTATAACATTCAATGTGAGACAATTATATCCTTTGATTGGCTTCAACTAGTTTGCCTTAAATGAACCATTACCCGTTGATCTGCTCCTATATTCATTAGCTGTTGAATACCCTTGACACAATACACTAGCTTGGGCCAAAAAAATTAGCATATCAGTGTCTACTTCCAATCATACATTCCCCAGTACCTCAAAGATTAGCATAACAAGTTTTCGAACAATGCCTCCGGTTGCTGTTTCCCTCAATACGGCTGAAATTGGTGGAACTACTCCACCAACCCATAATGTAAACATCCCTTCTGTACATTCAGTTAGGGCTCGTTCCGCAGAAAAACTATACACATAGCATGCACGTTCCAGCTGGTCCCCCTTTCTATTCAGCTATTCATCTGCAACACGTTGATCAATCCTGACCTATTACTAAGTTCACGGAGTAGGCTCCCACTTTTCCTGTGATCTCTTAGTTACCTTCCATCTCACCTATCAAACCATTTTATGAGAGAAATTCAGAACTCATTGGGGGGGTCAGTACCATACTCAGGTTCAGAGCTTCTAGTTCTCCCTGATTATCCCTATAATCTTCTGAGACTGAATGCAATGAGCTCTGGTCCCTTCTGACCTTCACATCATCAAATAGTCTGTCCTTTTCTGCTGCAGTTTGTTCTATTATTCAACAGACTTTTGAGATCTCTCTGCCTACGCCTTTTCTTTGCCAATAAATACCTGTTTGTGCCTTCACCCGGTAAATATCAGTCACTCCTATGCTCTCATCCAAATCTAAACCTCCTCCATAGATTTCTAAATCTTAACTCCTAACCTCACATTGCATGACACGACAAACCAACAATTCTGCATTCGTTGGCATTGCTTAGCAGCCAGAATCGCACTGAAAACCAGATATGTTTAGTCGACCCTGGGGCACATTCAGTAGCTGTTTTTGATAATAGGTCACACTCTTGATAATTCGTGGTGTCTGTGGGCCCCTAGTATTAGACATCTGCCTGGTATTGTGTGTGCTCTACAGTTGCAAAACGAAGAGGTGCTGTATTATTAAAGATATTTTGTATGACTCACTTCAAAAAACACTCCTCGATATCGTAGCCTTCTACAGCTTCAGTGACACCCACAAGACTCACATTATTCCACCAAACATAAGCCTCAGTATCCTCCATTCTGGTTCTCAATGTCTTTACTTAGCTGATGAGATTTTCTATTTGGTTATGGAACTCACATATCAATGGTCAGATTTAATAAATGTGACCCTCTCATTCATGTTCTTGGGGTCTGCTTGGAATTGTGTAACTGCAGCAGTTGCCAATATTTTTGGTATCAAGGATCACTTGTAATATGGCCTCAAATTTGCAGTTGTGTCCTTTTAGCAGCTCCCCTGGACTTCAGGGCCCTACCAAATCACAAATGCATTAATTAGCTACACCTTAGCATTTTTATGCCCAGTCTGGGTCCTCCGTAACTTTGGATTCACAATTCGTATCTGACCAGGGGACTACTTAGTGTGGGTCTCTTGCCTGCTCTTATTATTGACACCAATTTAGGGGAAAGAACTTCCTGCTCTGCAGCCGGTATTTCTGTCCCATGAGCCAACTAGTACTATGCCTGCTCTGCTCGCATCATTTTGGTTTTCCTGTAAGCTCAGACACTGTTCAGTCCGTCTTTGCTGAAGTTGCTGGTCTGGTCAAACGTCTCCTCATGTGGTAAATCCAAATATATGCTTACTCTGTCTTTTAACCAACCATTGCATCATACTTGAGCAGTCCCCTAGACATATCAACTCATAGTTGTGCTTAATATCACAACAGGAGTGCCTTTCTTTCAAGGAAAACACTTTCTATTGTTGCCCTATTGTCGATCACAGTCAGGCCACCTTTACTCTACGCCCACACATTAATGTGTGGTAGTAATCAGGGCTGCAACACTTTTTGATTGGGCAACCCTCTTTTAAGCCACTGTTCTTCTGAACCTGGAGGTAATTCTGTCCATATATGGGGCTAGTCCAGATAGTAACATCACCTCCCCCAGAGGGCAGTGGAAGTACCAGTGGACTCACACTTAGTTCTGATATTTCACACTACTGCTGGGACCATGGGCTCCATTTCAGATGCTCACCATATCATGGCCACCTATTACCCTGTGTGGTAACCGCCATCTTGGCCCATTCCCGGACTCCTTTGTTCTCTGCTCTGCATTCTAAAGAATGTGTGAAAGAGAGAAGACCAGTGGACACTTATTCCCAACTGCTTCAAACTTCTGCTGTCACTCCCGGTCACTAAGACCAATGATTGTCGTGGGGGGGATCAGCCAATACCACTGTTCAGCCATGGTTTCTCTGCTCCTCACCCCATATCTGCATAAACTGCCTTTTGTATAGGCTTGCTAGGTCCCCAGGGAAGCCACCACAATCTCAATCATTACAGGGCCCTCCTGAGCCTCTTGGTATTTGCTACGGGGTCATGGGAAGTCCGTTAGCCATTCTTTGGGGTTGGCCAATCCCGAGAGGCACTAAAATGCAACCTGCTCCATTGCGCTCATGGCCATGTCCTGTGCAAATTTTTTCCATTATCCATTTCTTACATATTTCTCTGTGATATTTGAACACTTTGTTGCATTTCTGTTCATTTTGTTTTATTGCCCTTCACATGTTCTAAAAATTAAATTTTACAGCTAAACAGAAAGATCCTTTGAGATGCTAGGGGCCTTGCTGTGGAACACACTGACACAGATCATTCAGTCTGAACATGAGCTGGCTGTATACCCTCTGAGCTGATGTTCTGCAGCAGCATTAAGTACTATGTACCCTTCTAAGCCAAGAGACATGAGGCACATTCACTCAAGTTTCAAGCATGGCAGAGCAGCAAGCAAAGCAAAACACAAACGCTGTGGGATAGCGGAACTGGATGGACGGAATTCAATCTGGCTGATGAGGGGTGAAACCCCGAAACCGGTCCCAGGATGCTTGTTTCCAGTCCAGGGAAGACCTGGCCTAGCAGTTCGGGCTGGACTGTTCCCATGAGGAACAGGTTCAAAACTGATTTGCATATGGCTGGGTCCGAACTGGAATGGCATGGGCAGCAAAAAAACGATGGATTTAGGCCCAGATCACTGTACTGCAAGTAAATGTTTGACAATGTTCAGCATTCCGTCCATCACTTGTTCTTTTTGCTTTGTCGCCCTAAGTGGGAAGGGTATGCCCAGACGTGGGTCCCGTGCTTCCCATGCCACTGGATTCAAGCTAGCCTGGCTGATGAGGGGTGAAACCCCGAAACCGGTCCCAGGATGCTTGTTTCCAGTCCAGGGAAGACATGGCCTAGCAGTTCGGGCTGGACTGTTCCCATGGGGAACAGGTTCAAGACTGATTTGCATATGGCTGGGTCCAAACTGGAATGGCATGGGCAGCAAAAAATCGATGGATTTAGGCCCAGATCACTGTACTGGGGGTGAAAGTTTGACAATGTTCAGCATTTCGTTCATCACTTGTTGTCAGAGCAGCAAGCAAAGCAGCTGTGTAGAGTTATGTCAGATGGAGAGCAGCAATGTTCCATATTTATAAAGGTATGGAGATTTTCTGCCCTCTGCTTGTGCTGGCACACTGTGTGCAGCCTAGCACCAATGCAGATAGGATTGTTATTGTTCCAAAAAATACACATTTCTGGCAAAAATATTTCTTAGCTGCATTTTCCTCCTACAAAATGCAGCATACTCAGAAAGTGGAATAACAAGGAGAAATAAAGATATTTTATATTTCTCGTCATCATGCCTTACTGGATGGATTCCTAGGTTAACTATTTTTTGTAATCTGTGAATGCACTAATATTTATTGGTGGATGCATGAAAATGCCCATGTTGCACCCACGGAAACTCTCCCAAGTTGAAATGCAATGTAAAACAGCATAAGCTGCAGCCTTGCTTTACATGTTACTAAAGCCTTTGAGTTGTCCTTTGTATCACCATGTGTGATGCAAGGAGAACGCAAAGGTGTCATAAAATGGGTGTCTGTATAGAAGTGATAGGCCCATATTTATACTTTTTGACGCACAACTGCGCCAACGCAGTTGTGCGTCAAAAATGTTACCACCGGCTAACGCCTTTCCAACGCGCCATGCGGGCGCCTTATTTATGGAAGGACGTTAGCCGGCGCTGCGGACTGGTTTGCGTAAAAAAAAATGACTCACACCAGGCAGCGCCGGCGTATGGGAAAAAGGGGGTTGTGCGTCAAAAAATGGGGCAGGTCAGGTCTGAGGCAAGATTCAGGCCTCAAACCGGATTTGCGCCATTTGTTTTGACGTCCAACCTCCATTGACATGACTCCTGTCTTAGCAAAGACAGGAGTCATGCCCCCTTGCCCAATGGCCATGCCCAGAGGACTTATGTCCCTGGGCATGGTCATTGGGCATAGTGGCATGTAGGGGGCCCAAATCAGGCCCCCCTATGCCACAAAAAAATTCTGAAAAAAATACTTACCCGAACTTACCTTTCCTTCCCTGGGATGGGTCCCTCCATCCTTGGGTGTCCTCCTGGGGTGGGCAAGGGTGGCAGGGGGTGTCCCTGGGGGCAGGGGAGGGCACCTCTGGGCTCCTTCCGAGCCCACAGGTCCCTTAACGCCTGCCCTGACCCAGGCGTTAAAAAACGGCACCCATCAGGCTGTGCGTCGTTTTTTAAGGCCCACCCCCTCCTGTGCATCAAAATGACGTCAGAGTATAAATATGGGGCACAGGCCTTAAAGTCATTTTTTGTAAGGGAACGCCTACCTTGCATATAATTAACGCAAGGCTGGTTCCCCCTTCCCAAAAATGTCGCACATGGTGGAATTTTGACGCCCGCTGGGTTGGACGTCAAAGTGTAAATATGGGGCAGGGTTTGCGGCGATTGTGCGTCAAAATTTTTGACGCACATTCGGCGCAACAAGAGTATAAATATGCCCCATTGTGTCTTTGCAAACACACAATAAGGAAATACACATGACTCATTGGCCTAATTCATCCATGTGATGTCCAGGGGTGTAGATATTAGGAGATTAGCAGGTACCACTGCAATGTGTCCCAGAAGCCTGAGGGGCACATTGACCCTCTGAATAATGCCTTGTTTCATTATTTAATCAAGACTTGGGGGTGGCTGACATACATCTAACTTTCTTCTTATAGGAGTTTGATTCCATTGCTCCTTCCAGCACACCAAGCAGTACATCTCCATTCACATTACATTTTGATGTGTGGTTGTGCTGCTGAGCCAGTGGATCACTGCAGAAAAGTAGCCTCTTTCTAGCATGGTTATCCCAACTTGTGGCCTGTCTGTGAGTGTATGTCGGTGTGTTTTTACTGTGTCAAAGGGATCCTGCTAGGCCTCTTAGTGCCTCACTTTTTTCTGACACTAATGTGGTGTTAAGGAGGCCATTCTCCTTTGCCATATTTACAAGGTGGTGCAATGCATATATTGCACTACTTTGTAACCTCTTGGGGCACATTATACCTGTGCCAGACATAATGTATGCAAGGGGGGCATTCCCTCTCACGGAGGTACGTAAAAATGGCACAGTGAAATTTCACTGCACCATTTTTAGCGTAATTTTTAATGCCTCCCTTTACTTTGCTAGATTAGAGCCACAATTTATGTCGCAAATCCTGAAAAGTACCACACTGGCGTCATATACAATGGTGTTATTGTCCTAACTAGCACCATGGTGCACCTTATTATAAATATGGCGCACACATGGTGTGGTTAGGGAGTGCAGGGGAGCACAAGAAAAGTGTCACATCAAAGCTGATGCATCCCTTTCTTGTATATCTAACCCTATGTTTCTTCCAGAGACTCAGCATTATCCCACCATGCTATCAGCTCCACAACATGTCATTGATGGTCTAATGTTGTGAAAGTTCTTCTTCATTGTGTGTCCATGAAATGGAGCTGCTTGCAGACAAGTATTATGTGCAGAGAGCAGTAACATTTCCAGTCCAGGTTATCTGATGCATTGGGGAGGTATTATTCTACTGCTGTGTTTATTGTTGCAAGCCCAGACAAGGTAAGGGGCACTATGTGGCTTTCACATACTCAGCATTATCCCATCATGCTATCAGCTCACCAACATATCAATGCTGGCCTAATGTGATAGTTTACATAAAATAGTAGTAGAATATTATACTCACCTGTCTTATTAGAAATCTCACCAGCAGGACAGGGAACACAGTCAAAGCAGCAGATGGGCATCCCTTTTCTCGCAGCCTGTCTGAACCCAGGAGGGCAGCCTTCACTGCAGAAGGAGCTGGGAACCTGATGTCAAAGCAGAAGAAATGTCAGAAACATAAACCCTAACTCAGAAATGGGGAGAGTAAAAAAAACACAAACACACACACCCATAGAGGGAAAGACATGCAAGTGTGGGCACATACACGCACACACACACATACACACACATATGCACATCCATAAAGACACAGACAACCCAAGCGCACACACATGCACACACCCAAACATACACACCCATAAAGGGAAAGACATGCAAGTGTGGGCACATACACGCACACACACATACACACACCCAAACACACACACCCATAGAGGGAAAGACATGGAAGTGTGGGCACATACACACACACACACATATGCACATCCATAAAGACAAAGACAACCCAAGCGCACACACACATACACACACCCAAACACACACGCACCCCTACACACATTATAGTTGTGCCTCTGTGATTTAAGATCCATACAAAATAAATACTAAATACTAATACTATAACCTGCCATTTTCTGTATGTCACTTGTGAACCAGAGTCAACATGCAAGTTCTTCTGGAGCCATTTTAGGTGTTGGATTTGACAGCTATTTTGTGCTGACTCGAAGTCCATTAAGCCTTGTAAATTCAGGCACTTTAAAAAAAGGAGAAGCAAAGCCAAGCACTAAAATCATTGTATGGCTTCGCTCATAATGCCGAAGGTAAGGAATAGGACCCGTCCACGCCAGTCTCTGCAGGTCAGGCCCTGCTCCCAGCTTCCTCTGTGTGTGGCCAAACTACAAGCACAGCACACATTGGACGGCTTCCGTTTGTGGCAAGGCCCTAATGCCAACTTCTGCTGCACATGGGCAGAGCCCCTCTCTTCTAGTTGTCTGATACCACAACCACACTATAAGGAAATGGAATATGAGAAGGGATCCCAGAGGGAAATAAGGGAGAGGAGAAGGAACACGAGCTGGTTGGAAAGTTTTGAGTCTGATTATCAGGCATATTTTCTATTCTGGGGCACAGTGTGTTGTTGAATACCTATCCTGGCATGTCTCGAGTAACAAGAATGACAGTAAATAAGTACCTACTCAATCAAACAGCACTGCATCCTGCTCCCTTTGCTGGCCTTTCCCTTCTGCCCCAACTCTTGTGTTCTCTGTGTTTTCATATCTTCTCCAGTTCACCAATACATGGATGCTACCTAACTTCACTTCAGTCTCCTCACATTCCTATGAAACGATGTCTGGATTTTGCACCACTTAGGCACTGATGTAAGAAAAGTGGCCGTGAACCGAGAGCAGCACCACTTTTCTTGTACCCCTAAGTATCCCTCTAATGCCACCATTTGTGCATCATATCTAAAATACAGCGAAACATGGTTAGGGAACTAGCATCAACATTTTTGACGCTAGTTCAGAGCTTTGCAGGATTAGCATAAAAAATGTTGACACCAATCCTGCAAAGCCCGTTGAGGCCCATTCAAAACAATGGCATGCGGCCTTTTTTAATGTCTGCTCTGAGCAGGCGTTAAAAGTGCCGAAATAAATGACACAAGGAAATCTTTTAGTTTCTTTGCCCCATTTTTTTGCCTCCCTAATGGGGGAATGCCCCCTAAGCATACATTATGCCTGGCACAGGCATAATGTAGTACAAAGGGATGCAAGCATTTTACCACTTTGCAAATATGCCATGGTGATTTTTCCCTCATTGGGCCACATTAAATCAGCCTCTTAGTTGTTTTCATTCAGAGTAAGGTCCTCAATCTGCTCCTAGAGACAAAGGAACTAATTTAAAAATAACTCATGCAGGTACAGTCGTTGCACTGGATAGTGTTAATGGGAGGGAACTCTGCCATATCTACTAAGCTGTGGCTCTGTTCTAATCTCTCCTTGTGCCATAGTGAAAGGGTGCCTGAGTTTGGCGAGTATGATTTTTGTTTAGGAATGAATCCACTTCTGTGCAGAAACTATACAAACTATACTTTAAGGCGCTTCTCCGTTTTGTATGTTGTAAAATGCAACACACATGGAAAGATGGAAAAATGAAATATTTCTCTTCTTTAAGACTGCCTCATAGAGCCACAGGGTTTTGATGCACATCCATGTCTTAAATTATTTATAGATACAGATTTGCATCAAAGCCCATGTGTGGTTGTACGTGAACGCCCATGCACCACGCATGGAACTCCCCCTTGAAGCATTGTGCTACATTATGTTACATTATGGTTCAATCCAATGTAAACGATTTACGTTGGATTGTAAATCTGACCAGTAGAATTTCTGTTAAGTTTGCATTAAAAAGAAAAGAAAAACAGGTGATAAGGTTCTTATTTATGGGGAATTGGTATAGGGCAACACACAAGTCTTCTTGCTGTGCTGCCCTACGCCAATGTAAAAGGGCACAAATGATTGTACGTATGCAATATTGTGCATTCCTGTCCTTTTCCTCTGCACTGGCACACAATTGGCTCCCTGGCGCAAATGCAGGTTTCTGGTTTGCATGCAGGATTGTTTTTGTGCAGGAAGGGGCTATTTTTGTTGGCTTTAGGACTTTGGACACTTTACCACTGCTAACCAGTGCTAAAGTGCTTATGCTCTCTGTGTAAATTGTATTGGTGATTGGGTTTTCCATGACTGGCATATTTGATTTACTAATAAGTCCCTAGTAAACTGCACTAGAGGTGCCAAGGGCCTGTAAATAAAATGCTATTAGTGGGTCTGCAGCACTGATTGTGCCACCCACGTGATTAGTCCTGCAAACATTTCTCAGACCTGCCACTGCAGTGTCTGTGTGTGGGGTCTTGCACTGCCTATACGACCTGGCAAGTGTACCCACTTGCCAGGCTCAAACCTTCCCTTGTTATACATGTAAGGCACCCCTAATGTAGGCCCTCCGTAGCCCCATGGGATGGGTGCTGTGTATGTTAAAGGTAAGACATGTGCTTGTGTGGTTTTACATGACTGAAATACTGCCCAATTCGGTTTTCACTGTTGCAAGGCCTATCTTTCTCCCAGCACACGTCCTTTCTCAGTGTCGGTGGCAGTGACTCAGGGCACTCGGTGCTCATGCTCAGAGGTGGAGGCGGAGGGCCAGTGCCTCCCTCGCCCTGTTGACCTTGTTGACTCTGGCGTTTTCAGCACAGTGTTTGCGGTGGCGGCAGAGGCACCCGGTCCGCATCTCCGCATCTCCCTGCCCTCTACCATCTGCCCTCCGTACTCTGCATCTCGTCCTACATCAGCAGAGATCAGCAGAGATAGGAGGTGGGGGACGAAGGGGCAACCCCGAGCCCCCTGAGCCCTCGGGGCTTCCAGGATCATCTCCAGGAAGGGACCGGAAGAGGCCACTTCCCTGGATGCCAGGGAATCTAACGAAGGCAGTGGAGAAGCGGCCGTGTAGCCAAACGGAGGTGTGTGGAGGCTTTTTTGAAGTGGAGGAAAGTGTCAGAGAAGGTTGACAGGCTGTGCTCCGTGAGTACCTAAAAAGAGGCTGCAAGGGCTGGGTGCTTTTCAGAAAATCTTTGAAGACTCCTTATCAACTGCCAAAGGGTCAAATACTGTGGTGACCATACCAAGCCTTTTAAACTATCGGCTATACCTGGGCTATATTTTTGGCAAACTACTTAGGTAATATCTGGGCTGCACATAGGATTTGTTTACTGACTTGCAAGCAATTAATCCGACATTAGCCCTCTCCTGCAGAAAAATGGCACTCCTTTGCTACTAGTTATGTCCTATGCCAAACTCAAACCTGCCAAAGCTTGTCACTAGCTAATTTTCCACACTATTCTATGTGTTAACCAGACTGCCTACTGCTCATTCTTTATTGCCACCTTGCATGCACGACAGCACAGCATAAACAAGGTTTGGGTGGGTCCAGGCCCCCACAGAAGCGGCTCAGCCAGGTTTGGGTGTGGCTTGTGGAGGCTAATCGTTTGCTAAACACCCGAAGTGTGGGAGTGCACCCATAAAACCTAGAGAAGTAATCAGTCGGCCAAGTAGAATTTCCCTTGGCTGCCTCAGTAAGACCGGTCCCTTAGCAACCTAAAAGGCACCAGTAGCTCGGCTGGAATAGTACTGAAGGAGGACCACACATGCCTGTGCCCCTCAAAACCAGAGGTGTGCCGGCCTGAAAGATTGCTTGGATCCAATCTGGAGCCAGCAGTAAACTCAGGCAACTTTCGAAGAGGAGCACGCGTGCTTGTGCCCCTCATCTGAGGTGTGGTGGCGCGTTGTTTAGGACTAAGCAAGGAGGAATAACTAATGGAAAATCTTACAGACGGCGAAGATGAGGTCAGGGAAAGAAAGGGCACTTCAGCCACAATCCAGGAGAAACAAGAAGCAGATTAAGCCCTCTTCTTCACCTTCAACACCAAAAGGGGAAGAGAAAATGAAGACAAGGCATCAATCCCTGATCTCCCCTATAGCCCCTTTCTTCAGCAGGGTTAAAAAATCAGTAAACATTCCCCACAAAACTGATTTTTTAAAGGGTCCTTTGGATGTGATTTTTTCTTTATCTAACGGCTAAGCGAATTTACCCCACCCAATCTCCCCCATAAAAAGTGAATGCAGTATGCTATATGAGCAAGTCGATAAAAGTGGGACTAGGGAGGAAAGAAAATATTTGGGACTCAATCAATGACCTAGAATTACTGACTCTCCGGCCATCTTCACCATCCCCTGTTACCTCTAACTTTCCACCTTTGGGCAGCCAAACTGACTTTCCTCATTTAGGCTTTCAGCCTCCATTTGAGGTAAATTTGACTCTTCCTTAAGGGAACTTGCCGTGAGGCCGCAAGAGCAAGGTAAAACAGGGAAAAGGAATCATTCTCCTGAAACTACTCATATTTCTGAAAATCTTAATAACCCAGACTCGTTAAAATTAAACCCTTCTTGCCAAAATAGGGATTTGAGCCCCTCCTCAATCATCTCCAACAAGCCCTTCAAGAAATATATGGGGGTACCACTGCAAGAAGCAAAATTGTAACCTTAGAAACTCAAATGGATATTTCTGTTCTTGAATATAGATCCCTAAATGCATCCATTTTATTAAAAGAAAAAAATAAGTGAACCTGAAGTCAAGGAGGAAAATAACGAGAATACACTAGATCAAAATGCGGTGTGGGACATATTTTTTAAAACCTCAGAGCTAACGCTGGATGCTCCGTCCTATCAGTACTCTAAAATGGATGTAGCAGGGATTGACCAGAAGCTGGCAAATTTAAACAGCTTGATTAAGTGAGCTCAGAATCTTGCTGAAATGCTCCCAGAAGCTCTAAACTCATTGATAGTAAACCCTAAAGAAAATCTAAATATGAAAAGGGAGGATGAAATTATAGCTAAAGAATCCCCCACTGTATTAGGGGGAGGAGGGGGAAAATAAAAACCCGGGAAATAGAGAAAATTGGTGTTTGATGAAATCGACCGACAACGAGATAGAATCCCTTGAAGAACTGAGAAGTGACCAGAAAAGAGCTTGTAAGGAAAATGTAGGCTTTTTTGTCCCCCCCAAACTAGCGGGTCTTTCATTGGATCCAATAAAGCCACCTACGAAAAGAGAAAAGAAAAAGCAACGAAAAACAAAAAATAAAAAAGGGGCTCCCTTAATGGGCACCCTGGCTATAAATTTGAGCCCCTCTTCAAACCTGGACTTAGGGGAGGATATGTCAATGTCTAATGACCCTGTGTCAAATACAAAGGGTATTTCAATGGCAAATAAACTGTTCCCACTATTCAACACTGGAGTGAGGGGCCATTCCATCAGAAAACAAAAGGGACAAACTGAAAAAGATCTATACTCCTATGAGGGGGATATAAAAAGCAATGACCAACGAATTATGCCCATATCAAATGATATAGGCCATTCAAATCAGGAACCCCAGAATATTAAATTACATCAACGGGATACACAAGCCGTTACAAATCCTAGTCCCACAATAAACAGGAGGTCTTTTGAAAAAGAGGGTATAACAATCACGGTCACAAATTATGAATATGTAATGTACCAAGGGGTACAAACCGGAGCCCTACTGGTGCAACACCAGGCAAAAAAAGGAAGAATGCCTAGTCCATCCCGGAAAGAAGAGTACCTAAGCGGATTAATAGCAAAGCGAAAGGCTACAAAATTAGAACGGTCTGATAGAACAGAACATCACGGGGCTGTTCAACTAGATGATCAGGTGGTCACTATAACTCCAGTCTGCCTAATGACTGTTCTCAGCTAATTCTGGAACCACAATACCATTCTAGGGGTCGATATGATATCATAGAGAAAATATATTAAAGCTGTTACAAGCCATTCCTGCATTAAAAGATATAAAATCCACTGATATTGTCTCCATAGAGTTTTTACCAAGGGAAAAAACAAGTGAAGGAGGCCAAAATGAATCAACCCTGGTAACCTGGAGATCATCACATTTGGTAAAAAGAGTTGTTAAAGAAAAATTCTCCTTTTTAAAATGGGGAATCAAATTCATCATACCCAAACAAGTAGGCTATCCTGACCCGTTAGAAGATCAAATTAATATGGTTAATCAATTTAAACCAAAAGAGTTGGATAAGCCTTTCTCGGTTCTGAGATCTGCAACTAGAAGAATGGAAGGCCACCCCTCAGGGTGCATTGTATCTAATACACACTCCTTACCACAGTTAGATTCAGGCTGGATATCGGAAAGAATCCATCTAGAAGAACATCAGTGACTTAAGAGTAGCAGGGCGCATAATAGGTTGGGAACTTTGCATGATGACCCTCTCAAAGATCTATCAAGCGTATTAAAGAAATTTCAAATTATCCTTCTCCAGGAGACCTGGGACACCAACCCCTTCGCAATCAATGGATTTATGGGACTTTTCCCCAGCAACAAAGGAGAAAATGTATGGCCATCCAAAGGGAGGATTAGAAATTTTTATCTCAGCAGGATTAAACATATTATGTACTCGATTGTATGAGGAAACAAAGATTTCTTGCTAGTGAAGCTAAAAGGGTTGGAAAAGGAACATTCCAGCCCTCTCCTGCTAATTAATGTCTATATCCATCCAGATGCCCGATCCAAAAAACATATATCTTCCAAATTGATGGACATAATTTTAACTGCTTATCAGGATTTAGGTCCCCTGGAGCTCCTAATAGCCGGGGACTTTAACCTGAAATTATTAAATCCCTTTGAAAGGGACGCAGAAATCATCCTGCAAGACCAGTTATGGGCATTACCACAACAGTCCCTGGGAGCAATAGAGAGAAGAAAAACTGGCACACTAGCCCTCTCCTTAGTAAAAGATCTTGAGGCTCTTGGGCTTAGGCTTCTAAATGGAAGATATCCACAAGATACTCCACCGGTAACTACCTGTCACTGGAACCCAAGAGAAAATTGACTACACTGTAGCTTCCTCATTTCTCCTCTCGTTAATTACAAAGTTTTATATTGTAAAAACAGATATGAGTGACCATGGCCAGCAATTTTAACTCTACAGTAACTACACCAAGGGATATTACTACAGCAAACTATAAAAAACTCAGATAGACTGAAAAGTCAAAGGCATCCATAGGTGAACGAGCAATGATGATAACTGCCCAATGCAATATGGACATAACCAGGTTCTTAATAACCATCTGGTAGACTTTCCTAGATAGATTTGCGGCAGGTCTTCTAGTAGACAGATCACAAAAGATGTATCAAAACCAAAGGGCGACGTGCAAAAACAAACAAGAATATACATTTTTCAGCACACATGATTAAATTAAGAAAAGAACGAAATAGAGTCTTAAGACTATGGCCCTCATTATTAATATGGTGGGATTTCCCGCATTGTTCAGGCTGGCTGTCTTTCCATCGACTGCCACCCCCTGGAAAACCCACCGGGCGTATAATGTTTTACCTGCCAGGCCAGCGGGCGGAGAAAATGTCTCCGCCCACCGGCCTGGTGGGGAACACGGCCGTAACATTGAGGGCGGCTCCATTAGGAGTCACCGCCAATGTTGGTTTGTGGCAGGTGCAGCAGCACCTGTTGCGCATGTCACTGCCCATTAATTGGGCAGTGACATGCGCAACGGTGGCCTGCACGGGGGCCCCTGCACTGCCCATGCAAAGTGCATGGGCAGTGCAGGGGCCACCAGGGGTGCCCCAGGGCACCCCCTTACCCAGCCTTTTCCTGGCAGGATATCCCGCCAGAAAAAGGCTGGCAGCATATGAAACATTATCCGCAGGGTAGCACAGCCGTCAACCAGTTCACTATGTGGCCGTTCGGCCCGCCATGACGTCTGGTGGCTTCAGCCGCCACTGCCGGCATGACAGGCCAAAACGTCAGGTGCATAATGACCACCCATATAACAAATATCCAACAAATTGTATTAAGGCTGACTTAAAAAATCTAAATAATATATATCGGAAACAAATTTGGGAATATAAACATCAAGAAAACCATGATTTTTGGGCAAAGGCCCTTTTCTTAAGTAAAAAATCGAACACACAAGGTTTTTGGAAAATTATAAATGACCTGAATAGAGCTCCAATGACTAGAACCAGCTCTAAAGCTCTAATATTTCAGGAAGCCATCTGTTTTGACTATCTAGGTCACCACATTGATGAACAAAAGGGAGTCAGCATAAATTTAGAAGAGGGATTAAAAAAGTCAAGCCTAGAAAGAGTAAAATTGAAGCCCCTTACCCCCCAAAAGGGAACCTTAAAAATAATATGTACAACAGCTGAAATTATGAAGTTAGTAAAAAACAGCATAAGTGAGGGGTGCCCCTTGTCCAAATGGGATCCCAAATGCCTATTTAAATTGAACCCTCCTTTTTGGGGAGAAAAACTGGCCCTGACTTTCAACCACTGTATAGCACTAGGAATTATTCCTCAATCTTGGAGGGGGAGATAATCCATCCAATATTCAGAGGAGGTAGTAAATCACAACCTGAGAGTTATCGATTAATTACTTTAGCGGATGTACTAAATACTATGCAGGTATTTTACTGGAGCATCTTCGCAGGAGGGCAATTGAAAATACTATCATTCCCTCTAATCAGACAGGTTTTGTAAAGGGACTGGGTACGGCTGCAAATATTATAACTCTATCCATGGTTATTGATAAATGTAAACAAAAAAATCAACCGTTGTATCTGTGTTTTGTTGATTTTAAGTCGGCTTTCGATTTGTTACAACGATCCCTTCTATGGGAGAAATTATCCTCCTGGGACATACGGGAGAATCTGTTAAAAGCAATTCAGCAGCTACACACAGATACATGGACAAGAGTTAAGATAGGTGATGGATCCTTCCTTTCGAGGGAAATTAAGACAAAACAAGGACTGAAACAGGGTTGCGTACTGGCACCATATCTCTTTAATCTCTTCCTATCAGACTTGACTACGGAACTTAATAATGTAAATGTGCACTCTCCAAAACTCGGTGATATGACCATTTTAAACTTGCTATATGCTGATGATGTAGTACTCCTGAGTCAAACCAAAGTAGGGCTACGGCAGCTCATCGTAAAGATATGTGAATATGCTGAGCAGAATGGAATGGAAATTAATCAGAAAAAAACCAAAACAATGGTAATCAGTAAAAAAACTTCTAAAGTCAAAAAATGGTCCATGCAAGAGGGTGGTTTGGAACAAGTAAATCAGTATAGTTACCTGGGTGTACTCTTTGCTGAACGGTGTTCCTTTCTCCCCCAGAAACTGGAGCTATACAGGAAAGGAAATGTTTTACTGTTCGCCTTCCGCACTTTAAAAAATCTGCTTACTGGCCCTGGCTACTGGCCCTTACTTCAAGTCATTGCAGCTAAACTAATTCCAACTTTAGGATACGGAAGTGAAGCCATTTGTGGTCAAGATGCTATTATCCTATTATTATTCCAGCTACCGGGGCATACCTCCCAAACTCAAATTAGGCTGGAGTTTGGCTATTTAAATCAATGTATAGATAGGAAAGCCAGTTACATCAAAGCCTGGAAACGTTTACAGCTAACAAAAGAAAATGAGCTCTGCCGAGCACTCTAGAAAGAGATTAGTTCAAACTCTAAAGCCAAATCCCGATAGTACTTAGAACAGGCACTAAAAGACTTGGAAGCAGTGGAATTATGGGATTCAAACCTCTCCTACCTTGCCTTCAAAAAAATCTTTAACCGGACAGTGAGGAAAAGATAAGTAAATATGGATAAGAGCTTATTAGCCAACAGTTCGCATTCCTGGATGGTAATAAATGAGTATAAACTCTTGAAATATCAGCCATATCTGGAGGCTGAGTGGACAAAATCAGACAAGGACATTTTTATCAAATATTAATTTGGAATCATTTCCCGTGGTGCCCATCTAGTCCCATGGGAACGACCTGCAATAATTCCTCAGTGTAGGTTGTGTGGCCGTGGTCAAGAAGATATAATTCATTTGACCTGTATTTGTGATGACCTACGAAATGAACGCAAATCTCTATTGAAGGCAGCATTCAATCAGTGGGTCATACGGTCTTGCAGGCAAGCGGTGATTGCCTGTTTTAAACCTTCTGACATTGTTCTGAATGCTAGATTTACCAAATCTTTACATTTAATATAATTTTTTTATTTTTATACAAGTTCATAATTAGTGTAAATAGAATAATTTTACATACAGAATTTACGGAATTACTTTTATCTTTTATTCCATATAGTATTTTAGAGTTTAACCGACAAGAGTATGGTTAATTTGTATTCAATTCAGAATAGGAGGTATTTATTAGAAAAAATTCTTAAATTATATTATCCTTACGCACATTAAGAATTTATAGTAGTCATCCCAGACTGTATATATGTTGTTTTAATTAGAATTATGTCATGTATTGGTTTTTATTACCTTTGCATTAAAAAAAAACAAAAAAACTTGAACTTGAAAAACTCTCATACGTTAACATGGAGGCTGCCTTTAAATAACTTTAAAGTGTAGATTCCCTTTGGTAGATGATAAACATATGGAGTTTGGTGTTTCTGAACTCACAATGTAAAAATACATCTGTTGGTAAAGTTGGTTTTTAAATTGTCAGTTTGAAAATGCCATTTTTGGAAAGTGGCCATTCTGTTGCTTAAACCGTTCTGTGACTCTGCTTGTTTGTGGATTCCCTGTCTGGGTCAGACTGACAGTTGGGCTATTTGTGAATCCCCTCTAGACAGTGACACAAAGGGATCTGGGGTGTAGCATGCATTTTCTGATGAGCCATCTGTGTTAGAGTGGAGGGAGGAGGGGTCACTTACACTTGAATGGGCTGTGCTTGCCCTCTCACAATGCAGTCTCCAACCCCCTGGTGTGTTTCTAGGGCCTGGCCTGGGCAGGCAGGATCCTATAAACAACAGAGACTCCTCTTTGAAGTTTGCCTACTTCAAAGACAGGAAGGGGTGTAAGTAGTGGACTCAAAACCCCAGAATTTATGGGGCATACTTATACTCTCTGCAACACAATTGCAGCATGTTTGTTTAACGCAAATGCGGCGTAAACTTAACTCCATATTATATTTTGATGCTAGGCACATTGAGTGTCTAAATATTGGAGTTAGCGCCATTTTTAGGATGCGCCAACCCACCTTGAGTCAATGAGATGCAAGGTAGGCGTTTCCGTCCAAAAAATGACATTAAATCTCTTGCGCCATATTCATCTTCCAATGCAAAAACAATGCACATCTAGGATCGGACCCAAAACATGACGCAAAGCCCGATTAGCATCACATTTTAATCCCTGTTTCAGACCAGGTGTTAGAATGATGCCAACACACCACTACTTAAGGAAAACTCACAGAAGGAACATTTGCAACATCCTGGACAACATGGAAGTCGTACTGCTCCTGCTTGGCAGATGCCACAGATGTCAGCAACGACAGCAGCTCCCTCCACCACCACAGCAGCAACCCCAAGCACCGCCACAGACGCCACAAAGGCAGCACAGAAGGAGGGAGAGGATCTTCAGACAGTGCACAACCCTACTTGGCCTCAGGGAACAAGACGTCATCAAGATTTACCACCTCAACCGGGATTCCATTATACGGCTGTTGCACCACATGGGGCCAGATGTATCAAGGTTTTTTGCATTCGCAAATGGTGCGAATGCCTGTTTGCGAATGGAAAAAGCCATTCCTTAAAATTGCGACCCTGTTTAGAGAGTCGCAAATTGCGACTCTCTAAATAAGAAATCGCAAATAAGGATTCTTTATTTGTGATTTCTTAGCACATGTATGAAGCCATTCCTAAATGCGATTTGGACATTTAGGAATCGCTATTTACCACCATGGTCAAAATTAAAAAATGCATTTAAAATGCATTTTTTAAATGTACATGTAAAGCACACATGCTCTTTTGGCATGTGTGCACCTTACATGTCCCAAAACAAAATGTGGGGGTGCAGCAGAGGAGGCCTTAGGCCCCCAGCACCCTGGGGTTTTGCATTTCCAAAATTGTGATTTCTGGTTAAGAAATCGCAATTTTGGAAATGCAAAAAATTTGCAGATATGGGCCAACAGGCCCATAGGTGCAAATGGGGACAGATTCTCTATTTGCGATTCGGTAATAGCATTTGCGATTTTTAAGAAATCGCTATTACCGAATCGCTAAAATCATACATATCTTTTGGCATTTCCGAAATATCGCTATTTGAGAATCGCAAATCGGTTGTACGATACATCTGGCCCATAGTGCCAGACATTACCACCAGGCTGCAAACTCCAACAAATATACCACCCATTACAAAGTTCCTCACTGTCCTGCAGATGCTGGCATCTGGATCCTTTCGGACAACAGGTGCACTAGTCACTGGGGTCTCCCAGCCATCATTCTCAGTCTTCCTACCGAAGGTCCTAGATTCCATCATCTGTCTCACACTCCGCCACATCTGCTTCCTAAACATCCAGCAACTTCAACAGGACACCAAGGGAGGTTTCTATCAGATTGCTGGGTTTCTGCACTGGCTGGGTGCAATGGACTGCAACCAAGTCCAACTGGTGCCACCTGCAGCTACAGAACACCTATACAGAACCACAAGCACACCCATTCCATAAATGTGCAGGCCATCGTGGACCACCCTGGGCTTTTTACTAAAATCTTGGCCAAGTATCCGGGCAGCGTTCATGATTCGTTCATATTCTGGCACTCCACCATCAATGAGCGGTTACAAAATTGCCAATATGGCAAATTACTACTTGTCGGTAAGGCAACAAACTGATCAAAACACACACAACACACCAACCCTGTAGGACAAACAAGACACACACCACAACAAATGCACATAAGCAGGGCAACACAGATGTTCAGGCAACAACACAGATGCAACATGCTGCAGAATACATCAATCATTGCACATCAAAAACACATACACCCACCTGTACCTAACAGAGCCACAACCTGACAGCCACAAGCACATGAAGGACAGGTGGAGCCATGTCCCCTTTGCATACAGAAGAAGCTTACGAGTATCCACTGGTTGATTACTAAATACACTTCACACACATCACACCAAACTAAGAATAGCTCTGCTATGTCAATGACTTATGCCATGGCAATGTTAAGAAATTCACACCTAAACACAACCCCACCTAAAGCATGGTGTGCAAGTCTCTGGTATTATCTATATCAAATGCCACCCCAGTGTTGCCAAAATCAACTTAATCTCATATACACATACCTGACATACCTGACATGTGCACATACATCTGTCTGATGCAATGTGCCGCACACAGAGGAATGCAAATTTAACTGCCATGAAATAACATGGGACAGAATCATGAGAAATTGTGCCACACCTACTCTACTACCTCTTCACATGTGCCACTTAGCGCCCCCAAAACCAATATGTCTGTTCAGTACATTTATTGTTCAAATTTCTTTATTGATATTTCAAATATTATTAAAGCAGAGAGTGACACAGCACTCTAGAACTGAGAAAACGTACATCCAACCAATCTCCCTCTCCCCCTTCTCTCCCCTCAGGTGCAAAATGAAGCCATCCAGGCCTGTTTGTGAGACACCCAGCTTCCTTAGTGTTCTCCCACCCGGGTCCTTCAGGTTTCCTCCCCTTCTGATAGCCATAGTCGCTGAGAATTGAGAGAAAGATGTGCCATATTTCTCTGAAGGATTGTCCCTGTGACACAAGGGTGAGTGTAATCTTTTCAATCCCCAGAATCCGCCATTGCTGATGCAGCCAACCTAACTGTGTGAGAATTTGTGCTTTTCTCCAGTGGGTCAGTATGTTTTGTAGGGCTGTTCCTAAAGCTAGGCCAATCTGGCAACCTTACTGTGACTTAAGCGGGGATGTCAGGGTGCTCGGTGGTCCCAGTATGTTGTAGGCCAGGAATCTCGGGAGTTGAGTGTTGAAGTGTCGGTCGACATCAGTTAGGATGTCTTCCTAATAGGTCGCCTACCTCGGGCACTTCCATAGCAAGTGGGTTAATGTGCCTAATGCTCTGCATCCCCTCCAGCACAGGGATATCCATGACCGGTCCCTCTCATGAAGTCAAACTGGGGTGAGGTACCAGTAGGTAGCAATTTTCACTGCAGTCTCTATGCAGTTTGCACTGAATGTTGTGTCTTGTGCCCTGTAGTAATTCACCTCTCAGTCCCAGGGTGCCAGTGGTCTACCCAATCCCCCCTGGCCTAGAGCCCTAGCTGCCGGTTCGCTTGCTGAAGTAAGTCATATAGGTCCAAGATTATGTGCTGGTCTGTCGCTTTTGTCAGCAGCCATTTTTTATATTGCGTGAGGGCAGTGAATGTGTGGTCTTTAGGGTTTCGAAGGGCATCAAACAAATGTCCGATGGAGTGGCAAGAATGAGATGCCCTGGTGTGGAAGACTCCCTGGTCTAAGCCTGGCGTGAAGTCTGGGTTCCCCAAGATGGGAGACAGGGGAGAGGGGGATAAGGTCAGGCCTCCGGTGTACGCTGTTTCATCCCAAACCTTCAGAGTTGCTAGGGTGACGGGGAAGGAGTACAATCCCCATGGTCTATGACATTGGGGCAGAAAGGGGATCCCTCAAACAAGGGTACCGGAGGCTGCCCACTCCATAAACAGACATTGCCTGTCAACTTCGGCTGGGAACACTACACCAAATAGCGGAGTTGAATTCCCCTACAGCATTGCTGTAGGTCTGGGATTCCCAGACTTGCACTAAGCGGGGGCTGACGGGCCAGTGTGAGAGCCATTCTAGGCTTCTTGCCTACCCAAATGAATTGGTTGATTTCCCTCTGCAGTGTCAGCATGGCGCCCGGCGGAGGTCCGGCAGTGCCTAGTAGAGGAATAGGACCCTGGGAAGGATTGTCATTTTTATTGCTGTATTATCCTGAGCCAGGACATGAGGTACCCTTGCCATTGCATCAAGTCTTTTTCTACCCCCTCCAGAAGGAGCTCATAGTTCCTCTTTGAGGTCTCTGGGACCGGTCTGGCTATTTGGATGCCTAAGTAGGGAATAAATTATGTCTGCCACTGGAAGGGATACTGCTGGGCCATTGTCTCTGCCATCCCCCCTCAAAGTGTGAGATTAAGGGCCTGGGACTTTGAAAGGTTAATCCAGAATCAGGGCACCTCTCCGAAGGCTTCTGCCTCCTTCAAAAAGGCCAGGAGGGCCCTTATTGGGTCATCCAATGCAACCACCACATCGTCCGCATATTTTGTGAAGGCCTATTCTCCCCCCGCTTACTGCTCTGGTTATCTCTGGGTTGTCCCTCACCTTTGGAATAACAGCTCCATATAGAGTGCGATCAGGAGCAGGGAAAGCGAACATCACTGACAGGTTCTGCGGCCGATCAGGAATCTGGCAAATGTCTCCCCGTTGACTCCTGACCGAAGCCCTGCAGTAGCTATACGCACTCTATCCAGGCTCAGAACCGGGAACCCATACTGAAGTGCTCCATCCTGGCCTGCAGGTACTGCCAATGGACGCAGTCGAATGCTTTTTATGTGTCTACTTAGTAGCATTAGTTCCCTCCTGGAGTGCTGGGCTTACTCTAAAATAAGCATGAGCCATTTGGTGTTGCCCCCACACTGCGCATTTGGGATAAAACCCACCTAATCCAGGTGAACCAAGCCGGACATCAGCGGGATAAGGCGGGAGACTAGGATGCCCATTAGAAATTTGAATTCTACGTTAAGTAGAGAGATTGGTCTAAAGGACCTGCATTGCGTGGGATCCTTTCCGGGTTTAGGGATCAACACAATAGCTTCTTCCAACATGGAGGGTGGGATCTCACCTGGGCCCGTGATAGTGTTAAAGAGACATGTCAGTATCAGGGCTAGGCTCTGGCAGAACGCTTTATAGAACAGGCCTAGGAACCCGTCCATCCCGGGAGACTTCAAGGCCACTAAATGAGCAATTGTGGAGATTACCTCCCCTATCTTGATTGGGGCTGCCTGCTGAGCCGCCTCTTCAGCCGTCAGTTTAGCTGTGTGTGCTCGGGTGAGATACTGTTGGGGAGCATTCCCACTTGTCCTCAGGGGGGAGTAACGGGCCCGGTAGAAGTCACAAAATCTCGAGGCTATCTGCTTGAGCAACAGGAGGGCAGAAACCTGTCTGTGAGGTGGCAGCAGCTGGGGCTGCCTGGAAAACGTCATAAGGCTCTTATGGCAGTACTGGGGGTCCACTGTTGATCCCCCAGAGTGCATGGAATTATAGAACCAATGCTGGAATCAGCATTGGGGTATAATTCCGAGATGTTAGACACCTTACATGGCCATATTCGGAGTTACCATTGTGAAGCTGGACATGAGTAATGACCTATGTACAGTGCACGCGTAAAATGGTGTCCCCGCACTCATGAAGACTAGGAAAATGGCCCTGGATGAGGAGGGGGCACCTCTGCTAGTGCAGGGGTGCCCTCACACACAGGTACTCTGCACCCAGCCTTCAGGGTTGGAATGCCTGGCATATGGGTGACTTGTAAGGGACCTGGTGATGTGTAAATGGTTGTGAAATGGTGCATGCACCATTTCACACAGGCTTCAATAGCAGTCCTGTAGAAGCCTTTGCATCGGCTCCCTATGTGTGGCAAAAGAAATGCTGTACCCCATAGGGATCTCCTGGAACACCAATGCCCTAGGTACCTAAGTACCATATACTACGGACTTATAAGTGGGCACCAGTATGCCAATTATGAGTGGAAAACTGTGAAAGCAGTATCCAACAACCAAATTTAAAGGGAGAGAGCATAAGCAGTGGTGTCCTGGTTAGCAGGATCCCAGTGACACAGTCGAACACACAGACAAACAGGCCAAAAATGGGGGTAACCATGCTAGAAAGAGGCTACTTTCTCACACCCGTGTAAGGGGGCCCTCTCCTTCCTCCTCCCATCCCTTACGCCTCTGTCTCATTGTGGCAGCTGCATCCCCGTCAGCTTTACTCAGTGCTGGCCTGGTCAACATATCTTTCACTAATCAGACCTTTTTGAAGCGTGCTGCGGCCACTGTGGACTCTATCTGCAGCCTGTCCTCAGCCCCTACATCTGATGTACATCCCTCTCACTATGGGCCTGGTGGGCCACCTCGTATGCACCCCCCATTCTGCTACATGTGCGGCATCTCCGTTGGGGCCCTCTGCACCCAGTCGGTATCCGTGTAGACGAGCGCCCCATTGGCGCAGGTGATTCAGGCATCTGTGGCAGCCCTGTTCTCCGTCCCGGACTGAGGACTCTCCTTTAACCTGTGACCTTTCCTATTAATTTTGTACATTATTCAGGGGAACTGCGGGGGAGAGGGTTCCCGTTCCATGTCTCCCCGGGCCGGCTTTCTGCTTCAATGGGTGAGACCACTGTTCTTGCCTCTCAGGCCTGGTTGTCTCACTCCCCCAGTTTTGGGTCTACTTGGTCTCCCTCCTGCCCCCTCTCAACCAGGCCCCCCTTTCCAGCTCGTCCAGGAGACCAACCTCTCCGCTCAGTCCTGAGAGGTTAACCTGGTACCTAGGGACCCCTTTTCTTCCCAGGGTAGTGCCCCCACCCGGTCCCTCTCCTCAACAGCTCTTCTCTAGTTACCTCCGGGCAGAATGCGTGAATCCGCTGCTGTCCAACCACGCATCCACACATGACCGAGAAGGCTCTGCAGACACTCCTCTGATGCTCCTCCGCCATCACCTGGTTCACGGGGGCTTCGCCGCTGACCGCATCACCAAACATACATCTGGTCCTCTTGTTGGCCACACCACCTGGGTTCTCCATCTGAGTTGCGGGCCTCCAACAGCCTCAGCCCCTTACAGCAGTTCTGACTGCAGGGCCCAGCTCTCCGCATCACCTCCCGGGCACCACCACCAGGCAGTCAGCACCAGCTCGGCCTCAACTGTTCCCACCCCAGGTTCACCTCTCCTGTGTGACTCTTCCCCCTCATCTGGTCAGGCTGCTTGGCTCTATCGCATGCCCTCCTTGCTCTACATTTCCAGATAGGGGATCTCTGTGGGGACTCCTCTGGTGCTCCCCCACCACGTCCCACTTTCATTGGATGGGTCTGGAAGGGGGCCCACTGTGCTGGTGTACTCTGGCCAATCCTCCTGGGGGCCTTTCCCTCCACTCTAAACTCCTCGGCTTCTCCCCTGCGCCTTAGCCGGCTGCGCTCTACTTCCCCACGGTCGCCGCCGGCCCAGGAAGCTGCCGGGCCCTCTGCTCGCCAGTCATCTGCTCAGCTTCAGTCGCTCCCCCGTCTGCTCCTTTGGCAGGGTAGGGGTGCTCCTCTGGTCTTGGCGAGCATGGGACTTTGCTTTTTTTTCCCCCGGGGAGCCGGTGGCTGGGGATTCTCACCAGGCCATCAGAGAGGTGCAGGAATCCACCCTACCCATCAGCCATTTTGGCTCCTTCCTGTTCAGTAAATTTAAATTCTGCACTATGGTGCAAAGTCAGTGCAAAACTTAAATTATCATGAATGCTATAGTAGGCCTCTGTAGGAGTATAGAGGACATGACTTACCATACATGCACTGTACTAAGTGACACCAGAAACAAAGATGTGCCCCCTCCCAAAGTCTGCACTGTGCATGTGTTGAAAGTATGGCAGAAAATCCATTAATGGGAGCTACAAGATACACCTGGAACAAATGTGTTAAACATACTAATATGTAATACATACCCTTGTACACTTGATGGCTGCCACGACCATCATGTGTCACTATGGACCACTAAGGGACAGATTTATGAAATTCATGTACATCAACACAGACATATTAAACCATTTCACAAGAGCAGGAACATAAACAATACCACAAGCATGTCAGAATCACCACTCAAACTACAACTAAGTACTGCCATTGTAAATACCTAATTTGTCTCAAGCTTTTACTACAATTTTACCTTCTTACCTTTGCAGCTGATCAAGGTTACGGCATGTAGACATGGGTCATGACACCATTTGGAAATCCAACAACCATGGAAGAGTGTGCCTATAATGAAGGGCACCGGAGAACATGCAATGTGGCAGAGTGGACATTTGGGCTTCTCAAATCCTGGTTCCGGTACCTGGCCTTGACAGAAGGAAGCCTATTGTATGCTCCACCTCTCGTATGCAAGATCATACTTGCATGTGCAATCCTGCACAATATCTGTGTCAGGACAAATGTCCCCTGGGATGACCAAGTTGATGTCCCCAATGAGGAGGAGGAGGTTAATGGGGAAGATAACTTGGAGGGGGAACAACTAAACACAGCTGCAGGAGTTCACAAGGGACTCAATATGGTACAGAACTTTTAAACAAAGAAAGTAACAATGTCACTTTGTAAAAAGCACAAATAAAGTATCTTTAAATTGATTCTCCTTGGTCTACTCATTCTCCACTACATATACAATTGGAATGTGACACAAACCT
Source organism: Pleurodeles waltl (assembly GCF_031143425.1). NCBI lineage: Eukaryota > Metazoa > Chordata > Amphibia > Caudata > Salamandridae > Pleurodeles > Pleurodeles waltl. The sequence continues at coordinate 14,653,280 of NC_090438.1, read as the reverse complement.
CAGGGAGCTTGTCAGAAACCCCAAACATTACAAGTATGGTAGCAACATCCTTAATGATGTAGGGGGCTCTACTGACTCCATCTCAAATTTATGTGATACGATAATCACTGGCATGTGACTTCTGAAGGCCTGGATCCATGCACTACTACATATATTGTGCCATCAAGTGGGCAAGGTACCAATTCATAGGCCAATCACCACCACAACACCATGCCTAACAGGAGTCACACATAAGGTAGGGGCTGTCAAGAAATGGAGATTAAGTTATGTTGGAACTGAACACTTTTCACTACTCAGTTTGATTGTAGCTTGGTCTGCACGATACATGTGTGACAAGGGAGGACATCATAGGTAACTATACTCCTTAAGTAATTGCCCTTGGTTTGTAATCAATGTGTGAAGTAGAGCCTGCACAGTGTATCCATGGAATTAGGTTCTGCTATTGCCATTGGGCACAGTCCTGAAACATGGTGGACTCACATATGGCATACTCATGTTGGCTGGAGAATGAGCAATGGGTGGGCAGACTTATTAAGCAGCTATGGGTGTAGAATCCATATACAGACACATAACAGATATCCAGAATCTATGAATGTAATGTGAGAATGCATCAGCAAAATGATGATCTTGCTGGAATGTAGGCAGAGTGTATATCACTTACAATGCACATAAACTGCACAACCTCTTGTTGTAAATCAGTAGCGATTAGATTAAGCATTAGCAGAAGACATCTTGTACTTAGCAATTATTGTGAACATTTTGCGGAATCCATTTTGTATTCATGGCAGCCATTTTCTCTGCCACATGCTGCCATGTGCTCTGTCCTACCTTTCTGTTAACTACTCTTGAAAATCTATTTTGTGACAAGTTATATTTAGCATTTGCCCAGTAAGATCTGCAGCTGTTAGTAAACAGTAACAGACAGTAATGTGTCAACTAGTCCTTGAAAACTGTTACCCTCTCCTACCTGTTGACTGTGCATTTCCATATGACCTTATATGTATATAAGTCTTGCTTCTATAACTGTACCACCTTCTTTTAGCCCCTGCGTGGGTATAAAAGGACCATGCTCTCTTAGTTCAGTGTGCTACTTCAAACATTACCGAAGGGTGCTGTTTGAACTGTAGTACCACCTTATGAGGTTTAATAAACTCTGTCTTTTATTTCAGTTTCTGTGGCAACTTCTTCCTATATGGTCTGAGGACTTTGTGCAGAGAAGGGCGAACCCCTTGCACTAGTAGGCCTTGCTGAGGCTTACTTTGAAAATTGGCGCCCGAACAGGTACTCATTGGCGACTTGGACACCCGATGGATTGGTCACAACAAAGGATTGGGATCTCGCTGCAGACGATCAATGCCTGAGGAGACCTGAGTCTTGGCAACCACAGCGTTTTTCCCTTCTTTCTGATTTGACCATCCAGGTGTTACCGGTCCTCGACTGAGATCCTATATGTTCATTCGTCATGCAGTGACCATTTGGTCGATTTTAGAACTTGCCAGTTGGAACCTGGACGCCCTGTGATTGGTAAGAGCCATTTTACGGCACTTGCTATGGGATTTGATGTCTTTGTTTGGTAATGAAGTTTAGCACGTGTTTTGGGTGACTAGTCAATTTGTATCCTTTGATTCAATATATAAATTGCAATTTATATAGGCAGGTAATGAGGAGAATGTTCTCCAATTTAATTTTGATTTGAACGGCACCTTAAGTGCTACTTTGATTCTAATATTGCACATTCTGCACTATTTTTGGCATGCCTGTTTTTAGCGCACTTCGTAGGATGTGTTGCTTTTGTAATGGTACCAATTTTAGACTGGAAGAATCGCAACCGGCACCCCAGAGGGGACGCCCAATAGAGATATGTATGTTAAACATGGTCTTTCTTCTATAATGCACAGCATATTATGGAATAAATACACTCATGCGGATCCTGAGTTAAGTTGGCATATGCATGGGTCATTTGATTTCAAAAGATTGAGTATGTGGAACAATGTATGTGTAAGCGAAGGTCTAGGCAAGATATGTTTGACTGTGTACGAATGTGGGAGAAAGAAGTGCGTGGATGAGTGAAGCGTGAGCAAACCTTGCTTGAGAAAGAGTACCGGAAGAATGTTTATCTGAAAGCATTGGAAATGAGAAAGAAAGAAATAAATGACTTAAAGGAGATAGAAGAGAAAGAACGTAAATTACAGGTAATTGGCCAATACACTGTTAGGCAACCTCTCCAGCCTATCCTTAATAAACCACACGATGATTTTTTGTTACCAGATCGCCCTCCACCTCCGTATGTCGTTTCCTCTGCCCCTCATAAGTAAGCTGAGGTCTCCGGTTCAGACCAACAGAAGATACGAGACAGTCGGTCTATGGTGCCTGCTGACCATGCGTCCTAGCTTAGATCTATTGCTCGTATAACAATTTGTAGCGTTGTCTCTGCTTATGAACTTTTAGACAACATGAAAGGGTGGACGGAAAAGAAGCAGCTATATTTTACTGAGGCATTTTGCACAGAAGTTATTGAACTATTTCGGAAATATTCTGATGAGTTAGAGCCCGATGATGTGACAGCTGATCATAAGCAAATGCGTGATGGTCTTTTTGTTTTCTCCCAGATGGCTGATGCAATCAGGCGTTTGGTGAAATTATGTGTTGAAGCAGTCTGTTTGCAAGAGGAGAAAAGGGCCGTGGACGTAGTTGCACGGACATATCAGACCGGCGGGGTGCAAGCTTCCATCTTCAGAACAGATAAGACTATGATAGTTCACGCGAAACCAATGCGGGAGGCTGCGCCTTCGTATGTTCCTCCTAAAGGATTGGGTACAAGTGATGACAAAACTTCTGTTGATGCTAAGGGTTATTTTATTTATAATTGGGTGTGTACGCCTTGGAATAGGGCAGATGTAACTGCACTTAAAACAGCATCACCTGACCCGCAGAAAAATCCAGCCGCCTTTTATGAGGAAGTTGAGGGAGCAATTAGTTCTTGTACTATGACTTTGGCTGACATTGATTTATTTTTCGGATTGATATTACTGCCAGATAAGTGGAGAACTGTTTCTAAAGTTGATGGTCGTGTAGTTTTTGGGGTGTCATGGAAAGAATTAGAACAGATGGACGGGGATAGGGAATCTAGATGTTCCCGCAGCCATATTAGTTAAGTTAAAAACGATTATTCCCCCTAAAAAGATAGACTGGACTGTTTTAGCGTCTCATAAGCAAAAGGCAGATGAATCAGTCTCTGATTTCTTTACACGCTTGAAGAAGCATTTCATGATTTTAGCGGCCAGTTATTGTCAGATGATACGGGAAGACATTTGTTTGTCGATAACCGTGTCGCAAATCTGTTACCAGGAATAGCTAGTCGTCTAAAAGCTAGTGAAAGTTCATGGACTACCTCTACTCCGGTTTCTTTCTTGACTATGGCTTAGTATTATGAACGTCAGGAATTAGAAGCAAAAGGTAGCGAGGGTAAAAAGAATAAAGAATTAAAGACGAAGGTTATGTTGGCTCAAGCTTATGGTCCGCCTTTTAGAGGTAGTGATAGAGGTGGACGTGGATCTTATGGTTCTTCTTACACTCGTTTGAATTTGTCTGTTGATCAGTGTGCGTATTGTAAGAAATTTGGGCATTGGGCTGCCGATTGTCCAGCACTACGTGTTCAGCAGTGTTCACGTGGTCGGGGACAAATGAGAAATAGCTCAGGATATTCAGGACCTAGAAGAAGCATGACTGATCCTGCTAGGGTTGATGCTAATGTACGAGGGCAGGATGGGTTTAACACTTTTGATAGACGGAACCAATACCAGATGTCTAACTATGTGCAGCCTGATTTCCAAGATTCTGCTTATGCATAGGATTGCCTAGGATGGGGTAAGGAATCAGTTGAAGTTCCAGTAGATCAGAGGGGTCCCTATGTTACAGCACATGTTTTGGGTTCTACTGATCAGTTTCTGGTTGATACAGGAGCTACTCGTAGCACCTTGTCTAAACAATTGATTCCAAGGGCCCCCCTGTCTGGCTTAACCATTACATCGATAGGTTTCGATGGAACACCTTCCCCTAGCCCATTGTCACAACCACTTGCATTCCATGTTGATAAATTCACTGCTCCATGTCCATTTTTGCTTTCTCCAAATACACCAGACAATATTGTGGGTCTTGATATGCTCAAGTATTTCAGGGCTACAATACGATGCTCTCCTGAAGGGGTGCGTGTTATTTTGAATGATAATCATCCTGTGATGGAAAGAGTTTGTCTTGTTAAAGAGGATATTGCATTAGCTTCACTCCCTAGTACTTCGTAGGATACTTCAGATACTGATGTGGGAGAAATGATTATTCCACCGGTACATATTAGTGTCAAGGAGGGAGCTGTATTGCCACGTTTGCCTCAATACAAAATTTCACAAGAGGGCGAAGAAGCACTCACACAAATTGTGCATGATCTTATTGCAGTTGGAGTTGTTCAGGAAGTTCCGTACAATGTTTGTAACAGTCCGATTCTTCCTATTCTGAAAAAGGATACTGATGCTAGGATTCACCGATTCATTATTGATTTACGAGAAGTCAATAAGATTGTGGTACCACAATATCCTGTGGTATCTGACATCACAACACTTCTTACTTTGGTTCCCCCGACAACAACTACGTTCTCCGTGATAGACTTGAAGAATGCTTTCTTTTCGATCCCTATTCATCCTGACAGCCGATATTTGTTTGGTTTTACTTTGAATAAACGATCATTTAGATTTTGCAGAGTTCCTCAAGGCTATACTGAAAGTCCTAGTATTTATAGTCAAGCATTAAAACAACAACTTGATTCTTTTGTTTTGCCTGAAGGTGTAGCTCTCATACAATATGGTGATGATATTTTGTTGGCAGCTGATAACCCTGAGCAATGTGAAAAGTGCACTTTGTCCTTACTTTCTTTTCTTGCTCCACACCATCATAAAGTGTCACGAAAGAAATTGCAATATTGTAGACCAAAGGTAACCTAATTAGGTCACCTTTTGTCTAAGGAGGGCTGTGCACTTACATCAGATCGTATTCAAGCAATTTTAGACACACCAGAACCCTCTACTCAGAAAGATGTTTGTGCATTCCTTGGTCCTACTTCTTTTTGTAGGCAATGGATATTAGGGTTTTCACACATTGTCAAACCTTTGCCAGCACTTTTAACTAAAGATACTCCAATGCCCCTCCCATGGACAGATGACTGTGCGACTGCTTTCCGGCAGCTTCGACAAGCCCTTTGTTGAGCACCAGTGTTAGGTACTCCAGATTACACGAAGCCTTTTGCACTTTACGTACGTGAGAAAGATGGATGTGCATTGTCAGTTTTAGTACAGACACATGGCGATAAGCAGCGTCCCTGTGCATATTTTTTAGCAGTAATGGTCCTGTCACTCGAGCGTTGCCTGGGTGTTTTCGTTCAGTTGCCGCAACAGCTGTGTCAATACGTCAGAGTGAAGGGATAGTTTTGTCACATAAGCTGTTGGTGTTAGTACTCCATGCGGTTGATGCTCTTTTAAATCAAACAAAGATGCAACATTTAACTAGTGCTTGCCTGACAGGATATGAATTGACATTGCTGGCTCCTCACATTACACTGAAGAGATGTGCAACACTAAATCCAGCTACTTGGTTGCCATATCCGGTGACTCAGCCTCAGTCACAAGAAACACATGATTGTATATTCCTTACCGAAGAACAGACAAAGGGTTGTATTGATTTACAAGACACGCCCCTTCAAGATGTAGACGGGGAATTGTGGGTTGATGGGTCTTGTTTGAAGTTGCCAGATGGTACGACCTCAGCTGCATATGCAATCACCACAATACACACGGTAGTGGAGACAGCTCGTATACCACAGAAGTCAGCTCAAGCAGCTGAACTAATAGCTTTGACACTAGCATATGAGCTTAGTACTGACTTATGTGTGAACATTTATACAGACAGCCGCTATGCTTTTGGAGTAGCTCATGATTTTGGTTTGCTTTGGAAGGAGAGTGACTTTCTCACATCCCACGGGATGCAGATAATGCACGGAGAATTAGTGTATAACCTCTTGACTGCATTGACATATCCAAAGAAACTAGCTATTGTGAAATGTAGTGCACACAAGAAAGTAGGATAAGATAGGGCAAGGTAATGCCCTTGAGGACCGCTTAGCACGTGAGACTGCGATGCAGCGAAGTACTACTTCTATGTATGTAGTGAAGTTACAAGCTGAACGTTGGCATAATGCTAGACAAGACGTATTAGATATACAGAAATCTGCATCTGTGAAAGAACATGAGCAATGGTCTGAAGAAGGAGAATTGGAATGATGAGGGCTGTTGGCGGAATAAGCAGATGGATAAATGGAAATTGCCTATAGCTTTTGTACAACCTATGGTTCAGATGGCACATGGGCTGGCACATGTTGGAGCTTCAACAATAACGAAGTTGCTTATGCAAGTTTGGGAGCATCCAGAAATTTCCAGTACAGCTAAGAGAGTAGTACAGTCTTGTTTGATCTGTTTACAATACAATCCTGGAAAAGGGACACAAACTCCTGTGGGAGGGTTTGCTACACCAACTGCACCTTTCAAATTCTACAAATGGATTATATTCAGCTTGAACACTGCAACAATTTAAAGTATGTCTTGGTGGCGGTATGTGCCTTCAGTAAATGGATATAGGTGTACCCCACAAGGGATAATACTGCCATTACTACAGCGAAGGTGCTTTTCAAATAATTTTTCCCTAGGTTTGGTGTTTGCAGACTTTTATGGAATGATAACGGACCTCATTTTGTTGGGGAAGTTATTAAGTATGTCCGGAAAGGATTAGTGATCAAACAGATGTTCAATGTGGTTGCCCACCCACAATTAGCAGGGTTAGTGGAAAGGTATAATGCTACTTTGAAGCTGAAGTTAGCGAAGAAACAGGCTTCCACATCTTTAACTTGGCTGGATGCATTATTGTTGGCATTATTGTCTATTATGTCAGTGCCACACTCTCGAACAGGCCTTACCCCCTATGAAATAGTATTTGGAAGGCCAATGAACATTTGGGGAGTTCCTAAGCCAAATTCTGTATATGATGTAGCTTTTGTCCTGATGAATGATTATTTGGTACAGTTAACCGACAATTTGGTTTCTATTCATCAACAGGTTCGTGAAGCACTTCCTGACAGATCTACAGGCGAAGGCCATGAACTCCGACCTGGAGACCAGGTGATGATTAAGTCCTTTCAAAGATCAAGCAGCTTGGAACCAAGGTGGCGAGGCCCAGAGCAGGTGCTCCTTGCGACAAAGACAGCAGTTCGAGTGACGAACCGAAAGAGTTGGGTCCATAGTACTCACTGCAAGAGAGTGCTACCTACCTTAGTGGAACCTGCTGTGCTGACCGATCAACCAGAGATTTCGACTATGGAGAAAGGTCCTGCTATATCACCTGACGAATCTGCAGAGTTCTTCCCGGACCATACGATTTCTGGAGTGTTGCGATATAATTTGAGACTGAGGAAAGACCCTGTAGTGCTGGAGAAAACTGGTTGAGCTATGGCCCTGGGTTAGTGAAACGGAGAGCCAATGTCGCAAGGGGGTGGGGATCAGCCATGCATTAGAGTAGGGACACCCGTCTTGGCCCGTGGTGAAGAAATCAGCGGGTACCCAGGGATAAGAGCTCCAACGATTGTTTTTAATTAATTTCTGAAAAGGTCGATTATCACTGTTGCTAAAATGAATAACAAACTGATCATTAGTGCTATGGGGTTTGTTGTTGTTTTGGTGGTTATAGCAATAATCACCTGGTTTGTTGAAAAGAAGGCTCCTGCTTGTGAGTTTTTTCTTGCCACTACTCCAGTACCAGAGGATCACTATTACTCTACGCTTCCCTATCAGGAGCAGAAGCACCGTCAATCGTACTTCAATAATACTTTCATTCAGATGTTGCATCATACTCATAATGCTACAAATACTACTAACTGTTGGGTATGTGGAATGATACCTGTGCATGAAAAGAAAGGAGGAACACCTTTCATTCCTCTTAACTTTTGCACACAATGGTTCTTGTCAAGCTTTGTATACGCTTTTGTTTGCATCTGGAAAACGTACAGAGGGCGGACCTCTTTTTCCCCTTAATAAAGTATGCTACCAAGACAAAGATGGGTATCCCCAAGTCAAAGGATCTAAATGGGAATGGGAAGAGTATCACCCGGACAATGTTTCAATACCATATGTCTTCACAAATATAAGAGACTCTGACAAGAAAGAACAATTTGTGATTAATGTTACAAAAACTAAAGCAGATTTATGTATACCTAGCATTGGGCGAATTCCAGTGAGGTAAGCGATTGTACCTTGATTTTAACTATTGAGGGTGTAAATTGTAGTAGTTTTACAGTTACACATGATACATATTTTGTTTGTGGTAACTATGGTTATTACCAACTACCTGTTGGGTGGTCAGGTGTGTGTTATGTATATTTTCTATTACCCCCTGTGTTTTTGCCCCCTGCATCATATCACCAAGATTTTAAACTGTTCAATGACATCATTAAAAATAGATATAAAAGGACAATAAGTACAAATGAGGTAGACCAAACGGACACTAGCCTGCAACAATATGTTGATTTTAATTTAGGGTTGTTCTCCTTTGTGGGTGCTGCGTTAAACAGTAGGAAAGTGAGACGATTGACTAGGGTTGTGGAAACTGTTACCAATCAGGCAGCTCTGGAATTTGGGAATATTACAGCTCCAAATTGCGAGGATTGTAGCGCTCCAAAATCGTATGGTTCTAGATGTGATATTAGCTGATCGAGGTGGTGCATGTCGCATCATCAGTAGTAGTTGCTGCATTTTCATTCCAGATCACTCACCTTCAGTATATGATGCAATATCTAAATTGCATAAAATTGCTGCAGAAATCCATACAGAGACTGGTACTTGGACTTTTTCTGGATGGTTTTGGGCTCTTGTTTCCGCTTGGGACTGGAAACTACTGACTATCCTGTGTGTAATGATTGCAATATTTTTCATATGCTGTATCTGTATTCAGTGTGGTCCAATGTTCTGCTCCATGTGTATTACTGCTTGTATGCCTACCAAAAGAAATATTACAGAAATGAAAGCACAACACATGTTAGATAAGGAAATAGCTGAAATGATGAGCATAAATATACAAGATGAATACTTAGATTATCCCAGAAAGACGAATGTCTTCAGCTAATGCTGAAAGGGTCGTCTGTTGTAAATCAGTAGCGATTAGATTAAGCATTAGCAGAAGACATCTTGTATTTAGCAACTATTGTGAACATTTCGCGGAATCCATTTTGTATTCATGGCAGCCATTTTCTCTGCCACATGCTGCCATGTGCTCGCCATGTGCTCACCGTGTGCTCTGTCCTACCTTTCTGTTAACTACTCTTGAAAATCTATTTTGTGACAAGTTATATTTAGCATTTGCCCAGTAAGATCTGCAGCTGTTAGTAAACAGTAACAGACAGTAATGTGTCAACTAGTCCTTGAAAACTGTTAGCCCCTCCTACCTGTCGACTGTGCATTTCCATATGACCATGTATGTATATAAGTCTTGCTTCCATAACTGTACCACCTTCTTTTAGCCCCTGCATGGGTATAAAAGGACCATGTTCTCTTAGTTCAATGTGCTACTTCAAACATTACTGAAGGGTGTTGTTTGAACTGTAGTACCACCTCATGAGGTTTAATAAACTCTGTCTTTTATTTCAGTTTCTGTGCCAACTTCTTCCTATATGGTCTGAGGACTTTGTGCAGAGAAGGGCGAACCCCTTGCACTAGTAGGCCTTGCTGAGTCTTACTTCAACACTCTCACACAAATTAGCTGTCTTCACACATGCCTACTGCTAATACTGAAAAAAAACATGAAGAAAGATATATAAGTGTCTGTCTCAGGTACCAACGGGTATGCCATTATCTACAATGCTTGCACCTGTGTCTGCATTTTCACCTGGTATGCTCTGTATCACAACATCACACATCTTATAGCAATACACACCACTCATTGTCACTCACTTGACAGATCAATTGCATGGTACTAACTGTTACCAATTAGCCCATACATGTTCTGGAGTCCAACATCAGACTCAGGTGTGGCTTGCAGTAATATGTCCAGCATTGATCAATACTGTCAGAGACCCAAAATGAAACTGAGTGGGAGTAGAGCTAGCCATATAGGTCGCATTTGGCAAAATATTCAACAGCACTGAGATGATTTTACTCCTTAACATCATTCAGTCATGGTAAAAGTTAGCTGGTTGTGGCATGTAGGTAGTATTGCATATCCATGTTCAAAGGAGGATGTGGATGGAGAGTTCAGAGATGCCCACTGATACTTGCAAATACAACACACCATGTCACTTGGAGACAACATAAGTGATTTGGAATCTGTAATGTCACGTGCGCATGGTACTCATGACATCTCACTATTACCGGCAAAGGGACAGAAACTAGCAAGTTGCAAGTAGTAGGAGGAGGGTATATCTCCACATTACATTAGTCACATGTCGGATATTGTCCCTATATGACTAGACACTGTTGCTGTAGAAGTGCAAGCAGCCAAACGACTGGGAGCAATGGAGGACACAATACATATCTTAACAGGAAGGGCTGAAAAAAAGAGGACAGTGAACAGACATACTCCAAAACAGATGTACATAGAGGGTTTTCAGGTACGTACATGACCCAGACATGTTTGGCACTAGCATACCATAGTATCTAGCCATCACATGGTGCCATGACAGGATGAAGTCACAGACTACACCATCTTTACCATGCCATCTGTCCTACATTGAAGTCACAACAGTCATTCAACCCTTAAACAAGCTGCACATGGAATCAACTAAGGATTTCCAATAATGAGACATTTCCCCCATGTGCAAGCACCCAAGCTCTGTACCTGAGAGGGGGAGGCTGACACCAGGTACCGCAGAAGAAATCATTACATCCTGGTCTGCATGACCACATTTGTGCATGTTTCTAACTACTGGGGAATGCATAGGCTGCTGAATAGCAATCATTAATGGTTGAAATCCCAGCTCAATAAACCCACACACCATTGCTCTGACTACATAAACGTATGAGATTGTCAAGTGCCTAATGTATGTGCACAGCACCATTAACCTGCCCTCTCACATGCAACCATGGGTTTGTGTTGCCACATATACTCATACAGTGATGATGATGAGTAGGCCTGCCATCTATGCCACACTGCAACACTGCTACACAGTGGTATGGTATAGTATGTGACAGTCATGACAAAGATGATGATGACCAATCTGAGTGCCCACTTGGAGGCTGGCACGCCTATACCACATATCTCTGCACACATGTAGCACCATTGCGGCTTAGGTATGGTAATGTGTATGGAGTCAGTACAAAAGATAACCTAGCACAACAATGATGGCCTAGGCATCACAAGACCTGTGACAGTAAAATATATTCATCAAATGTGTGCTGACATGGGGAAATATAGGTGGCAGTGATGTCACTGTACATGCAATAGTAAAATGGCAACTTCTGTCTATGCAGGAAGATTGTAATGTGAGCTTGCCCATCACCTTTACACACCAATGTCGTCATGTGAAACAGAAATTACACAACACATGTGTTTACACACATATGGATATACCATAAATCACTAACACAGGTGTTCATAACATCTCCAGCAACTAAGATGCATGGTGAACCACATGGCACACGTGTAGCTGAGCAACACAAAGTAAAATCCTATGACAAACCACAGAGTCAACACACATGAACACATGACTTGCCAGGGGATACGTGATGTCAATGCAGTCCATGTCCACTGCACACTTTGAGTCCAAAATGTCATGGGTGACACATGCTTTAGCATGTTTTAGATACAGGACTTAAGATATATCCTGTTGTAGGTATGTGTAAATATTTGTTGCAGACATAACTATGTAGTTGACTTAATAATTATGATCCCTACACAAATGCACACATATTGCACACATGTGCCAACATTCATGTGGACACAATATGCACATAGTATGAGTGATTGCATGGGGCTGACTTGTAAACACACTTATTGGTTGAACATACTAATGTGATAAGAATGTCATTAATGCATAGACTTGAACATGTAGCCATACCCCATGAACAACATTGTAGCAGAGGCCATATAACATATTAAGTCAATCAGGTTGGTTTCAAGGCCTACAATGCAAAAAGTAATGTAAATCCGATATGTATAAAATAATTACGCAAATGCATCAACACAATTCTGCAATGGGAAGAAAATTATGACCTTGGCCCTGAGCGGCAAAATAACGTTCACACTACTTCCAGTGCACCATGCTGAAAAATTGACACATGACTGTCATGCGTCAAAAAATAGTTGACACATGACACTCATGCGTCCAAACAAAATTGACACATGACCGTCATGCATCAACAAAAACGATGCATGAACCCAATGCGGCAAAAAGAGATGCATGACTGTAAAACGTGATTACCAAACACATGTGATGTATCAGGATATCCTGTCTGCAAACATGGTACAGTGAGTGTAATTACACTTTCACTTAACAGTCTGTTCTCCTGTGACTGTGTGTGGTTGTGTTGGTGAGGTGCTGGTGGATTTGTGGAGTGTTTGGATTCATTGTAATGTCCATTGTGCTGTGTCCTGTGTATTTTGTGTAGATTTTGTCTAATTTCTTGTATTTTGTATTGTAATTGTATTGTATTTGTCACTGTATTGTGGGGTGTTTGTCTGGGGTATTGTAGTTGTTGGGGTAGTTTACCCCACAGAGGCAAGGTGGCTGCAGTGGGACAACGTGCTCCACCACCTGACCAGGATTTTCAAGATGGGACGTAATTACCACCAGATAAAGCACCACTGGCAGATTTGGTGTCATGGGAGCAGGATCTGCTGGACCATTTGGGCGTCGTGATTGGTGGAACTGTTGGTAAGTATGCCATTGGCATACATCTACATTAGTTTGCATGTGCATGACAGTTGCAGATCAGTTTGAGTGCTGCATACAAGGGCTGTGAACATGTTGTATGCAACCTATATGAAGAGTCTCTGCTCCACTTTAGGCATGAAGTACAAATGTACAACAAATAAGCCAATGCAGGACAGATGTATCATTAACAATGAACAACCATCACAAAGTGTTGTGATGCATGCATAGTGTAACTTGGTAATGAGCAGCTACAAATGTCTCCGGTGCCATGCAACAGGCATGAAAGTGTGTTCCTAGCCAATTTGGAAAGTACATTCCTCTGAGTCTGAAGATTATACCCTATGTTTAACTTCCATTCACTCTGAACGTCAGCTGAGAGTAGGTGTGATATGTGGACATATAAATGTATGAGAAGGGCCTCCATGTACCCAGCAGAAGTTGTGATGATCTGTTGCATCTCCTGCTGAGAGCATCAATGACCTTCACATGGATAGATGATGTTGGACCACACCAGTATAATGCTGTGACTCATATCTAACAACACACACACAGGGCGGTGAGAAAGGGGCACACTGAGGGTCACAAGGACAGGATGGATGCAATTGGTGTTAGACCACTGTAGTCCTGTTGGGCACAATTGGACATATGTCTGATCTTCTTGCACCACCTTGCGCCACATTTAAATCATTCGTGTTTTGAAGTTATTGTGGCCCAACAAACCTAACATCGCCATGCTGTATTTACAGAATGGCGCAATGTAACCCTTTGTGCTCCATTATGCCTCACCAGGCATAATGTATGCTAAAGGGGTGTTCCCTCATTAGGGGGGCAGAATATATGGCACAGGAAATCTATGACATTTCCTTGCACCAATCTGTACCGGGCTTTTAAAGCCTGCTCAAAGCAGTTTTCATAATTTAGTATGGGCCCCTATGTACTCTGCAGGAGTAGTGCCAATATGTTGGGGCCACTCCTGCAGAGTACATCAATAGCGTCATGAAATTGATAGGTGGGCGCTAAAGGGTGCAGGAAAAGTGTTTCTGCACTCGATGCAGTGCCACTTTCCATAAATCTGCCCCTTGGTGTCATAAGCCACGGCCATGTAAAGCAGCTTTTCCATGCACTGGCTTCAGACTACTGGCAGCTCCATTTTCCAGTTCATTGTGTATCACAGACAGCCTATTCAATCACAAACTACACACATGTGCAGTGTCTGTTCCACAGGCCTGCTGCTTTTCACTGACAGTACCGGGCTGCACTGCATCAGCTCCATCACTGGCACATCACTCACTAACGAGCAAGAGTGTCTGTGTTGAGACGTATGTCTATGCCCATGTACATATTCCTCACTGGACTAACAATATTATATCATGGCAACAATGGCAGAGCACACACTATTGGCATACACCCATGATCTACTTCAGTCATTGTGCAGGTATGTACACCAAATTCACATGCGTACACTCACATAGCAATTTGTAAAGTGTGTGTGCCTTGTGATGGCACACATATTTTATGTACTTCAAAGAAGGGGATGTTTAATGTCATTCTTCAACACCTTGGAATACGCACACAACCCCAGGCTAGTAGTTTGTCAGTTGTTCTGACAATGATATAGATGTATACAACATCTGATGCAGGCTGAAATTCTATGGGTGTTACAATGGGGCAGCCACTGCAACAACCATTGCATGCCCCTCAGATGGCATATACATTCTCAAGCAGTCCCATATGGTCATGGAGGTGTTGTGGTAACAGACAGCTGCATGACAATGCCTTGTCTAAATGGTGCAGTGAGTAGCACCAGAGGAGTGGCAGAGACAGTGATGGGTTATAGGTGCGTCGGCCTACCTTCTCTGAGAGAATGTGTGATTGAGTGATCCATCAGTAGGTCACTTCCTCACTCAGCCTAACAAGTGTACACTGAACAATGCTGTCCATTACTGACTACTTAGCATTTACACAAAGCAATGTTTTCCATTCATGTCTTACAGGTGGACCTGCCTCTTACACCATTGGAGAGGTGGCGACATTTGAAGACCCCCAATCCATCCAGTAAGCGTCATATTGTGCATCCTGTGAGCAAATCCAAGGTTTGGTGTGAGTCAGTCATAAGTGTGGAATGCAATGACAGATGTTTTTTCCTGACCAATGAACAGATAGTGTAGGTGGATGGATGGTGACATAATGTTTGTTGAGATGTTGTGCAATGAGAATGGCTTGCATGTAGTACAAGGGTCAACGTGTGCTGGCATGGAATTGTGTGTAATAGGAATACATATTCATTGACATCTGCCATTATAGGTCACAGGGCATCTGTAGATGTACATAGCATGCCTGTTGACAACCACTTTGTCACACCACTATTTTCAGCAATGTGAGCCAGACAAAGGCCCTCATTATGATCATGGCAGGATGCCCCACCTCCAACCGTGCCAGCGGTCAACGCAAGACCACCTGTGGTGGCGGTCGGCATCCTGCCAAATTATGACACCTGGGGCCTTACCACCATTGATGGCGGTGAGGAACACAGGCGCCATGCTGGCGGTCGGTGGCGGGGGTGGATGCTGCTCCACCCTCACTGCCACATCAGTCCAGACACTGCCACGTCTATAATGATGCAGTTATTGGCGTGGCGGTGAATGGAGGCGCAGCGATGCCGGTGGAGCAGCGTCCACGGAGCCCATCGCTTCCCGGAGCAGCGCAATGGAAAAGGTAAGTGGTGCCCGAGAGGGAAGGGGGGAGGGGTGTGTGTGTGTGAGTGCATGGGGGTGTGCATGAGTATATGCAGGGGGTTGGGGGGACCTTTAAGTAGGGGTGGGGGTGGGGGGCGGTAAGGGACCTTTAAGTAGGGCTTGGGGATGGGTGAGTGTAGTGGCAAGGGGGGGCTGGCGTGTCACCTACAAGTGACAGGAATTAGTTTTTTGCCAGGGATTACCTGGTGGGGTATCCCTCCAGGAAATCCCTGGTGGAAATGGGATCATTATCCCACCGCCGGTCTGGCCTCCACCGCTGGGTCAAATGTGCCTACAGTCGGCCCTGCGGTCGATTCTGGTCTGGCGGTAGGTGGTAGCTCACTTTGCAGCCAGTTCACTACTGTGTTCAGAATATGGCGGTTTGGACCGCCATGTCGTTGGCGTGGTACATAGGTAGGTAATCTGATCAGTGACGGCCACCTGCCAGTGTTGCAGGATACAGTTCCAAGTGTGCCTGTTGTCAGATGTGTCACAGTTCCCAACATTGTATCTACAGGACCCCAAAAATGACAGCTGAAGTCCACACGTACATGTCAAAGATAAAGTTAACATGGACATGATGAATGGTCGGTACACTGGATGGCAGATGCATGGACCAGTGGACGTGATGTTGTAGCCAATGTGACAGCTCTTTTCTCAACAGGGGAATCACATGGTAACTCAGGGATTTGAAGACAGGAAGGATTCCTTTACCCATTCCTCCAATTTGCCCAGTGCACTCATGGGAAGACCCTGATACTCAGGCAACACACACAAAATGTATGCAATTATTAACAAGATTTATTAAATAAACATATACCTTAAAACAACCTAAAACCTACCCTATCCTAAACTAACCTATCCTAGCATTACTTATCGGACAACCACATCTATCTAACCTATGCTAAACTTATCTAAAACATGTAACACCACACTCTAAACATCGTCCCTCCAACCCCCCTCTTAAAACTGCATGTGTACTAACTATCCTATGGCCTAAACAAATATATATATTGTTATTTTTTCATATTTGTTTTCAATTTTTTTAAACAAATACCCCAACATGAACCTCCAACCCCACTAACAATAAATCAAGATAAGAAAAACCCACCCGCTATACCCAAACTAACTAATGGCTACCCCACACTAACCTAACACTAACTTGCTAAAACTCTACCCAAACTTGATAAATACATATAAAAAGGGAGGGGAGGGAACTGGTAGGTAGTCCAGACAGTTGAAGTTCATTCTAATGCCTTCTTTAGTTTCTTCTAAATGTACTTTAACATCCAACGATTATCCGCAGATTCATCCTCCACCTTATCAAGTCTCAGCATTAGTTGATCCATGTCCCTCCTTAGGTCCTGCTCAAATTGGGTGGGTGCACCAGCTGCTGGTGATAAAACCTGGGCTTGTGCTGTGACAGGTTGAGCTGCAATTGACAGGGGAGGTGATGCTGTGCCCCCCTGCATCCCTGAGGTGCTTGCTCCTGTGTCCATGCTTGTGGCCTTTGTGGGTCCCCCATGTGCAAATGCTTGTCATTCACCAGATGCCTTCTCTTGTCAGAAACGCCCCAGGCCATCCTGTAGTATCCTGCTTACACCTGTTGGATGTGGCGGTAATGC
Source organism: Pleurodeles waltl (assembly GCF_031143425.1). NCBI lineage: Eukaryota > Metazoa > Chordata > Amphibia > Caudata > Salamandridae > Pleurodeles > Pleurodeles waltl. Next base: position 14,635,965 of record NC_090438.1, on the reverse strand, counting down.
TCTGCCCTCCGCAGGAAATTGTGCCTCTCATCATTTGTCATGTTGGCTGCTGAAATATGATGATAAGCAAGCATCAGTAAAAACATTGGGTGGCGTATGAACAGAAATGCAAAGTATAGTGCAACAGCAAATTACACATGCAGTCCAACACACATCCCTCAACAATGACTTCCTCCTCATCTGAGTCTATTTCCAACCATACATCATCAGTACCATGTAGATTTCAATGGGATGACTTGATAATCAATAGGGACCAGACCTAATGGGAAAAAGAACCATGATCAAAATGTATGTCCTACAACTTGTGAGGATCATGTGCCTCCGCAAGTCTGGAATGAATGTTTTCACTGGGCAGAAGAGGGGCTGGGTATGCAATCCATCACCTCAACACCCCTGGTGATACATCAAGGCATGACCACCCATTATGGAGGCAAGTTGTCATCCATATGATAGGGGGGCTGCTGACTACCAACCTGCTCTTCTAAGGTTGGGGAAATCAACAATCATGTGTCCTGGGGTAAGACCGGGCCTGAGCATACGTCACAAGGGGCTAGGCCATTTCCCATGATGTGCCCACATGTACAACTGATGCAGTTGGCAGAAGAAAGGTTGACCAAAACCTGAGCTCCCCATCACAGTTGTCATAGGACTGAAGCCCCCTACCCTGTGCTATGTAGTCCTTCGTTTGTTTAACAGCCCACACATGATGGCTATATGAATGCCCTTAACCCTACAGTGAGACTGGCACAGCATTGGGTGCTGCAACTGTATCCTGAAACATGTGACATCATTGCCACATGCATGCCAGACATCCTCAAAGTACCAGTAATACACATAGCATAAACATAATTGTCATGGTGGCAGGACCATGTTGTGAAAACTGCAGACGTCTGTTGTGGGAAAATCATAGAATTTTCCACACACATCTGGTGTGAAGCTGTCCACAATCTCTGAACTTTATGGACTAATGGCTCCTTGCTGTATTACTAACACTTAACATCTGAAGGTAACAAGGCACCTGTGGTGTATGTGTCTCCTACATGATCCATCTAGAGACTACTGCAGATAGAACCCAATGAGTTGTTCTGGCACTCCGAGTTGGCAGATGATGAATGGTCGGCTATATTGCCATTGATTTAGTTATCAGCCATGCCTGTTGTATATCATAAATGAAATTATATATGTATCCAAATTCAATTTTACACACAGTTAATTACTACTATCACTCAACACCATCACACACAATTCTCATGTTAAAATCCTTGTGTGTAGCTTTGTGTCCCCCCTATTCCTGCACTCAGGCACTGCTATTCTGCATCACGGACATGGATTCAGAAAATACAATCATTAAGCTGAGTCGATGCATCATAGAAAGAGTGGACATCATAAATGTGTACACGTTGTTTATTTACAGTTGGTAGTGTAAAAGTGAGATATTTACAATGTCCAGGTCTGAGACCCCATTTGTGAAATTCATAAATATGTGACATGTCGAGACATGCTTAGGTATAGTGTTGATTAGTGAGGAGGTACAAAATTTGCCAATTGGTACGTAAGAGACAATGACAGTCCATAGCAGTGAACAGTGGGTGGGTGAAGTGAGCACATTTCCTCCTGTGACAACACTGGCATGATGTTAAGCCCAGAACTAAGGAGAAAATGTCTATGTGGCACAGACTGGTGGTACCGGGTACTTTTCCTACTGAAAGTAATTTTTTCCCCATCTTCATCCTCTGATGTTTATTGTGCCCCCTGTGCCATTGATGGTGCTGGTGTAGAGGTAGAGGGGGCCAGACACACTTCAGAGGATGAAGATGTGGAGTCAAAGCTCCCGGAAGCTGACATTTGTGGTATGACGTATGGCATCACTACAACAAGGAGGAACTAATGATTGTTCAATATAGTTGCACCATTGCGGTGGTGGGCAACCATGTCTTCCCTGAGGGAGGCCCCTTCCCACTGAATGGACTCCAGCCTGGATTCAGTTTGGGAGGGCAGTTGTTGTGGCCACTCCCTCATGGCAGCATCTTTGTTCGCCAGAGACTGTTGGAGTCCACGCAGTGAGCCTTGGATGGCAGCTGTGTTGTCGTTAGCTGTCACCAGACACGTCCGCACTTCCTCTAGGCTGCCTGCCATGGTCTCCATATCCACCCGCATATGCTTGGCCAGCTTCCACTGGACTACTACCACTCTCCTCTGGAAGCTGGACTTTGGGTCCTCAGAGTCCAGGACTGTGTCAGTACTGGAGGTTGGCATATTTTGGTTGTTGGGTTGTTCATGTGGAAATCCCTCAACTCTGTGTGTACTGGAGGAGGTGTCTAGAGTGATTATAGCACATCCTGGAGAGTCTATTGGTTGTCAGCTGGTCATCCAGGTCACCAGTGAATTCTAGGACAGGCAGGTCGGCAGGGGAGCCATCATCCTCTGCAATGAGATAGTGTACAAACAATCTTTCATTGTTGTGCCAGTTGACATGGTACATCATTTCTTTAATCGTGGAGGCTCAGTGACAAGTTGCAGGCCAAAAGATGTGATTGTACATTATGGGGCATATTTGAGCCCTTAGTGCATCCTGCGTGTCACATAAAGGGACACACTGGTGGTGCTATGTGCTGTGTCATGTTCACAAGGTGTCATTAAGCCACTTATTGTGGCTTGATGGCACTTTATACATAGGACCCCTTCCCATGCATCAATTTGCATGGAAGGGACATGCAATGGCTGTTGCTGTGTGTGGTCCACACCAACACCCATTGAATTTTGATGCTGCCCCAGATTTACGTGTTTTTGTACACCTGAGGCAGTGCCAATAACTAACACAATCCTTGGGGTGGCCTTACTAAGGCGCAATGATGAAGTGTACTTTAATTCCTCGCCATGTTTAGCATTGACTATGTGTGTCGCATTCCCCAGCAAACATGGACCTAGCAGATTGCCTTTTCAGTTTCTAAATGTGGAGGAAGGTGTTCCTCCCTACACAACAATAATCCCTCTTTCAACGCAGCCATCCTTGCACTATGGTGCAAGGGAAGCGGCGTTGGGGTAGGGCAGCTATCTTACAACTGGCATAAGGGTAGACACAGGGATGGCCGATATGGGTTTCATTTTTGATGACAGCTGAGTTTTGTAAATGAAAGTGCGTGATCCCACCTAATTTTGTACTGAGCCTGCACCTTCATTTCCACTTTGAGCAGGGCCTTTAGCTAGTTTGATGGAGAGATTGCAGCTACTTGACCAACTGTACACATGGGCCCTCATTATGAGTCTGCAGGACCTGTGACCACCACACTTGCAGTGCTGATCCAACAGCGGTGGTCAACCTGGCACATTGGAACCGTTGTGAAAGTGTTACGCTCCAAAGGCCTGGCATTGCCAGGTTGCCGGCAGCAAACGGCCTGGCAATGCCACTGGTCATATTATACCAGACCAGAACTGCAATCAGCGCTGCCCTCCAGATTATGATCCTGCTTTTCCACCAGCCTTTGCATTGTGATCCAACTGCAATGCAAAGTTTGGTGGTAATAGGGTGTGGCTGGCCACTGGATGCCCCTGCACTGCACATGCATCTGACATGGGCAGTGCAGGGGGCCCCATGGGCAGCCCCTTTGCTCTTTCCAATTCCTGATTTAGGGCAGTGAAATGCATAGCATGTGCTGTCACACCCACCGCACCCCGACATTGGCAGAGGCTGTATTGCAATCCAGCGACAATCTTGTGGTGACATTTCCACAGAGCTGGCAAGTGGTTACGCGGTTTCCACCCCCGTCCCAACAGGAAACTCGTAATGCCTACTGCGGAGGGAAGAATGCACTGGCAGTCCTACCAGTGCTGGAGTTTCCTGGGCGGCATCCGCTGCACGCCATTGTCGTAATGGGCACCATAATGTTCGCAGACATATGCCATATGTTGTATTTCACAATACCACAGAATTGTGTGGAGAAAAAAATCAATACTAGAAACTTTTACACAAAAACAAAATAAATACACCACAAATGTTAAATGATTAAAAAATTATTATTATACTATTCAATTAATACAAATTCATGGTATCAAAAAGACATGATAAATCACTATCTCTATCATTTATGTGATCATGAGAATTGTTTCCCATATAACATTTTCAGCAGTGAAATGCACCAATAATATTCATTACATGTACATCATAATTGCACCTGTAGTGTTCATAGCATGTACATCATATATTGATCATAGTTGCCAAAATGTGTCCATCCACAAGACATAACTGAAGTTGCCAACACATGTCTCTCGGAATACCCGCTTCTTCAGGGCTATACATAGTTGGTGCAAGAAAAAAGAACTCCAAACTAACCCGAACTACCCCAACAAACAAAACAACCCCAAAGACAAACACCTGACAATAGAATCCCAAAAAGATACAATACACAACTAGACATGACAAAACAGAAGTCAGGGACACTACAAAGACAGAAGACAGCACAAAAGACACCTCTACCGGGACTCCTCAACACAGTTCCAACACAAAACCTCTCTCCAACGCAGACAAAAAGACTGCGACTGTAAGAGAAAGTGCCTGAGCCATTGCATCACTTCCTGGTTTGCTGCATTTTTTCTTGGCCAATGCATAATTTTTTTAGGCTCCATACCTATGCATGGATTTTTGAGGACTCATGACAAATGAAAAAGAGGAAGTTCTGATAAGTGCATTTGCATGCATCCGTATGGCTGGAAAATACACACTTTGGGGCAAACCGTTGTTTTTTTTTATGCACAGCCTGCAAGAAATGTATGTGTATGGTGTCTATCGGGAACTATTTTCTAAGGCATATGGGTAGTTGTGTTGCCTGTGAGTGGTTGTTTTTCACAAACTCCTCTCTTTCCATGTGTCCAATGTATGTTTTGTAAGTGTACATGGAGCAAGTACATACAGTACATGGACCAGCCTCACAAAGGCCACTTTTCCTATGCTTCGTGGACACCACACTTTCAGAGGGTTGCCCCTTGAGCAAATAATGGACCTTATTTACCAAGAAAATGGTGCATTGTGATTGATGGGACAGTTTTCTTGCACCCCTCTGCATCCCCCTAACAACACCATGGTAGCACTCTATTTACAATTCAGCGCACCATTGCACTCGTTAGTCCAGATGCATATGAATTTCTGATGCAGTTCTTGTGCTTTGCTTGATTACCATCAAAGATGTTGACAATAGTCCGGCAAAGGAGGACCGGGAGGGCCATAGAACAAAGCACAGCATCACTTTAAAGTCTGCCCTTGAGCAGGTGCTAAAACATTATGCTGGAATGATGCATAAATTTTACTGCACCATTTCAAAGGGGCTCGTTGCGGGGGAATACCTACTTTGTATGCATTATGCCTGGCACAGGTATGATGTGGTGCAAGGGATTACAAACTGGTGCAATAGTACCCTTGTGCCAGATTGTAAATCCGTCGCGAGTGGGGGACAGTTGTGAGCTGCTGTAGAATCATAAAAAATAACGCTACAGTGGCACAAGGGGCCCTATATGTTGTCACATGAGTCCATTGCTTAGTTTGTCACCGTGGATGCCATGGACTAGCGCTGGAATATGGGCCACACACCCACAATTAGGACAGTGCAGATGTCGGACAGTATGTGCTGTGTCCCATTTTGCAGCACACATAGAAGGGGCAAATCACCATTAATGATTGTTTTTGTGCATGAAGGTATCCCTTCCTGCACGAAAACAATCACCCGCAACTCAGAAACTCTTGTACCATGGCAAAAGGGTTGTTGTGTTGGCGCTAGGCAGTTGATTTAGCGTCAGTGTAGGGGAAAACAAAGAAATATGCTGTATTCTTGTTAATTGCTTCTGTGCCGCGGATGTAATGGTTACGTCCGGCAGCACAGTGCTCATGTGCTGAGGACGTAACCATTACGTCCTGGGCACTGAGCTCAGAGGGAGCGCTAGCGTGTGTTAGTGGACAGGGTGTGTTAGTGGATGGGGGGGTGGCCCCTTGGGCAAGGGTCGCCCCCCTTTGGGGGCACGTGTACCAAGGCCATTTTTGCCCCCCTTGAGGACAGATCGGATTATTAATTTTAGTCTGATCTGCCCCCAAGGGGGGCAGAAACCACTAGAACGCCAGGGATTTTTTAATATGTTTATTTATGTGGGGAGGCATCCCCTTGGGCAAGGGGGGAATTGAACAGTTAGCCATTTCTGCCCCCCCTTGGGGGCAGATGGGCCTATTTTTCTTTTAGTCCCATTGTCCCCAAGGGGGCAGAAGCCACTTAGGCACCAGGGATAGTGTGTGTTTTTTTTTTTTTTTTTTGGGGGGGTGGCCTCTTGGGCCAGGGTCGCTCCCCGTGGGGATACACTACTAAAGGTATTTTCTGCCCTCTTTGGGGCAGATAGGCCTATTTTAGGTAGGTCCATCTGCCCCTATGGCAGAATCCACTTAGGCACCTATTTGTAAATGCTTGATGGTGGGATGTTTGTGAACTGACAAAGTATTTGCATTTGGGATAATTTTTTCCTCCTTTTTGTTCTAGTTCAAAGCTTTTACTTTCTTTGCTGTAGCTCCTTGCAGTTTTGGGGGTGGTTGACCTGCGGTTTGCATAGTTGCATGTTTTAGCTAAGTAAAAACAATTTACTCCAAAGGAGTATTGTTGACATGCATGAACGACATGTTTGTAGGTAGTGTACTAAATGCAGGTTTGTGTGAAATTGTCCTTAGATTTGTGCACAATGATATTTGTGTTGTCTTATTGCTAATTTGCTTTTCTTTCTTTCTTTCTTTTAAGTGGGATATCATTGGTGATTGCTGTGTCTGTGCAGAGTAGTTGCTGGTGAGTCAAGCTTTTTCAGGCAATGAACCGTATAGTTTTTGAGTTTATGGCTCTTACTGATAAAGCTACACTTTATTACTTATCTTACACAATGCTGGTTGTTGGTGGTGCATTTGTCCAGTTAATTTTCATAGGAAAGATCATGGCTAGCCACAGGATGACCACTCAGCAGGTGGTTGGTATGTTTTTTGAGTCATTGGGGGTCATTATGACCTCGGCGGTCTTGCAAAAAGACCGCTGAGGCCGTGGGAGACAGAATACTGCCATTGCCAGTGGTATTCCTGGCTCCCTATTATGACATTTCCGCTGGGCCAGCGGACGGTAACAGTGTTACCGTCTGCTGGCCCAGCGGAAATGTCACATCAACATTGCTGCCAGCTTGTAATAGAGCCGGCGGCAATGCTGATGTGCAGCGGGTGCAGTAAATTCGGGCTGTGAAATGCGCGACGGGGCTATGCTTGGGGGCCCCTGCACTGCCCATGCCAAGTGCATGGGCAGTGCAGGGGCCCCCAGGGGCACCCCAAGTCCCCTTACCACCATCCTTTCAATGGCGGTGTTTACCACCACGGACAGGCTGGTGGTCGGGGACTCATAATCCCCAGGGCAGCGGTGCTTGCACTGCTGCCCTGGGGATTATGACCGCCAGGCTGAATCCTGGCGGTATATTGGAGGGGCCGGCGGTATGGCCGTGGCAATTGCGCCACGGTCATAATTGCTGGCGGAACACCGCCAGCCTGTTGGCGGTGTTACCGCCACCTTACCGCCGGCCGCCAGGGTCGTAATGACCCCCATTGTCTGATCATGATTAAGAGACGGACTCTGCATCTGAGGCAGAGGAGGAAGTGAGAGATTCTGGCAGTGAAGTTTCTGTCGGAGAGGAATCTTCTGAGGAGGAAGCCACACTCAGTGCAGATGAAGGGCCTGTTTTAGAGGAGGACACTGATGTGCCATTAGTGCAGCAACCTGGGGCTGAAAGGTTTCCCGTTAGAAGACCTGAACTCTGGGTTGCCCCAAACATGGAGCAGCCAGAGTTGCCTGCCTTTACTGGTCTCCCGGGGTGAATACAGAGAAGTTTTTCCCTGTCAATTTCTTTGAGTTATTTGTGGATGATGTGTTTTTGGAAGAAATTGTTGAACAGACTAATTTGTATGCGGAGCAGTATTTGAGGGACAGCGCTGCTAGACTTAGGCCACACTCTAGAGCTACCCAGTGGATTCCCACCAATTTGGAGGAGATGAAAAGGTTTTTGGGTTTGACTCTTTTGATGGGGTTGATAAGGAAGCCGTCACTGGCTTCTTATTGGTCTACTAGTCCTTGATGGCAACAGCTATATTTCCTGCAACCATGAGTCGTAATCAGTATTTGCTTCTTCTTAGGATGCTGCATTTTATTGACAATGTATTAGCCTTGCCACAAGATCACCCTGATTCTGACCTTCTCTTTAAGATTAGGCCTGTCCTTGAACATTTTGTAGATCGGTTTTCAGAGGTCTATGTTCAAGGCAAAGAAATAGCTGTGTACGAGTTTTTGGTCCTCTTCAAGGGTCGTTTGGTTTTTCGGCAGTACATTCCCTGCAAGAAAGCACAATATGGAATTAAATTGTATATGCTGTCTGAAAGTAGTACAGGATATGTGTATAATTTACGTGTCTACACTGGTAGGGATTCCAGTATTGACCCCCCTGGTTGTCCTCCCACTTTTGGAGTTACTGAGAAAATTGTGTGGGAACTTGGTAGACGACTGTTCAACAAAGGTCACCATTTGCATGTAGATAACTTCTACACTGAAGTGCAGTTGTTCAAGGAATTATTTAGAATGGACACTGTTGCTTGTGGCACATTTTGTGGTAACCGGAAGGGCTATCCAAGGGAGCTTGTAAAAGATTGAGAGGGGACAGTGCAGTGCCTTGCAGAATGATGAGCTGCTAGCTTTGAAATTTTTAGACAGGAGGGACGTCTACATGCTAAGTACCATCCATGATGAGAGTACTTCCCCCGTGACCGTTTGGGGCCGGGTTGCTGAAGTGCGCAAACATGTGTGCATTTTAGATTATAATAAGCACATGGGAGGTGTAGATAGAGTTGATCAAAGTTTGGAACCTTATACTGCTATTCGTAAGTCTTACGTCTGGTATAAGAAGTTAGCAATTCACCTCTTCCACTTAGCAACTTTAATGCTTTTATTGTGTTTAAGGATAGGTCTCCAGAATCAAAGATGACATTTGTGAAATTTCAGGAGTCAGTGATAGAGAGCCTTATTGTAGTGGAACAGGCCAGAGTTCCTAGAGAAGCAGTGGTAGAGGATGTGGCTAGATTGAAAGATCTCCACTTTGCTGAGCACATTCCTCCCACACCCAAAAAAGACTTTCCAGCTAAGAAATGTAGAGTGTGTTTTCGAAGAGGTATCCGGAGGGAGACTCGAATGTACTGCCCAGATTATCCTTCAAAGCCTGGGCTGTGTGTGGGTGGTTGTTTTAAGAATTACCACATCCAGAAGAATTACTGGGAACAACCATGAGTGCAAACTGCCTGTTTTGTATTTTCATGTGTTCAGTTTCATGGTTGGCATTTCTGTCATGTACTTAGTTAGAGCTTCTGTGTTTGTAGTTATGCAATTATTTCTAATTAGTTAGTGGTTTCTTTGTTTAAAAAAAAAGTGATGAAATTGTGTGTGGAGTGGCGCTTGGCGGACGGTGTAGATATTGACTTGCTGTAGGGCTACTGCAACACACTGCCAGCCAAACACCAGTCCACACACTCCCATCAGCTGGTGTGATTGTGTCAAGCATGTGGGCATATGTAAGTGATGGGCCCTTGAGTGACGCTGCCTGTCGATGCAAGTGTTGTAATGTGCTGGGCCCGTGGCTGGCGGCATGAATGGTCTTGTGCATGTCATATTTGAAAGGTGTGTGAATGGACTGTAAAGCGGTTGGTGCCTTGCCGTGGCTTTACAGCTCACGAGCTGTGAGTCATTGGTTCAGTTTTTTGGCCTTTCATTTACTAACAGTGCATTTCATTTTTGTGAAATCTCCGGTTAATAAAATGTTATCCACTGAACTATCACTCACCCTCGTGGCAAATCCAAACAGTATGTGTGGTAAAAATGTCAAAACCTGCTCCGTTGTAATCAGGCGTCGCAGCACACCTTTGACACGCTAGGTGCCTTGGGTGGGACCCCGATGATGAAGCATGCCACCAACTTAGTTGGTGGGTAAAGGGTCTTTTTAACATAACCTAAGTGTGTTTCTATTCACAATTTTAGTGTTTGGAACATCACATAAGTATGATGGACACACCAAAACGATCTATTGCAAAACTACCTGTGTTTGGCCGGGGGGCACATATGATTATGGTCCGTGCTGCGGCCTTTATCTAGGGAAACCTACCAAACCCACACATGTTTTAAAAATAGACACCCCAAGGAGTTCAAGGGGGTGTGGCTTGCCTGGATCCCCCAACATTTTCTTACCTAGACTCCTTGGCAAACCATACAAATTTGAATTAAAAAATAATATTTTCCTCACTTTTCTTTGTAGGATCACCGCTGTGGCACAAATTTCCTACCACCCAGCGTTCCCCTCAGTCCCCCAAGTAAAATGATACCTCACTTGCATGGGTCCCCAAAGCAGACTCAGCCTAAAAGATGTATAAAAGAAAAATATGTGCTTATCAATTCGCTGTGCTATCCCCTCAATCTCTACATGTTTTTGGCCCTTTTCTGTTCCAGGCACCTGGTCCACCCCCACAAGTAAGGTATCATTTTTATCGGGAGACTTGAGGGAACGCTGGGTGGAAGGAAATTTGTGGCTCCTCTCAGATTTCAGAAATTCCTGTCACCGAAATGAGAGGAAAAAGTGTTTTTTGGCCACATTTTGCAAAGGATTTTGGGTAACAGAACCTGGTCAGAGTCCCACAAGTCACCCCATCTTGGATTCCCCTAGGAGTCTATTTTTCAAAACTGCGCAGGTTTGCTAGGTTTCCCTGGGTGCCGGCTGAGCTACAAGCCAAAATCCACAGCTAGGCACTTTGCAAAAAACAGCTCTGTTTTCTTTGTGAAAATGTGATGTGTCCACGTTGTGTTTTGGGGCATTTCCTTTTGCGGGCACTAGGCCTACCCACACAAGTGAGGTACCATTTTTTTGGCCAAATTTTGAGGTTTGCAAAGGATTCTTGGTAGAAGAACCTGAAGAGAGCCCCACAAGTCACCCCATATTGGATTCACCTAGGTGTCTAGTTTTCACAAATGTGCAGATTTGGTCGGTTTCCCTGAGTTAAAGGCCAAAACTACAGCAAGGCACTTTGCAAATAAAAGCTCTGTTTTCTTTGGGAAAATGTGATGTGTCCACGTTGTGTTTTGGGGGATTTCCTGTCACGGGCACTTGGCCTATCCACACAAGTGAGGTACCATTTTTATCTGGAGACTTGGGGGAACGCTGGGTGGAAGGAATTTGTGGCTCCTCTCAGATTCCAGAACTTTCTGTCATGAAATGAGAGGAACAATTGTTTTTTTGACCTAATTTTTAGGTTTGCAAAGGATTCCGGGTAGAAGAACCTGGTCAGAGCCCCACAAGTCACCCCATTTTGGATTCCCCTAGGTGTCTAGTTTTAAAAAAATGTGCAGGTTTGGTAGGTTTGCCTAGGTGTCGGCTGAGGAAGAGGCCAAAATCTACAGTTAGGCACTTTGCAAAAAACATGTCAGATTTTAATGTAAAAATGTGATGTGTCCATGTTGTGTTTCCTGTCGCGAGCATTAGGCCTACCCATGCAAGTGAGGTAAAACTTTTATCAGGAGACTTGGGGGAAAACAGAATAGCAAAACAAGTGTTATTGCCTCTTGTCTTTCTCCACTTTTTTAACTTCCAAATGTAAGGCAGTGTGTAAAAAAGATATCTATTTGAGAAATGCACTGTAATTCACATGCTAGTATGGGCACCCCGAAATTCAGAGATGTGCAAATAACCACTGCTTCTCAACACTTTATCTTGTGGCCATTTTGGAAAAACAAATGTTTTCTTGATACCTATTTTTCACTTTTTATATTTCAGCAAATGAATGGCTGTATACCCGGTATAGAATAAAAACCCATTGCAAGGTGCAGCTCATTTATTGGCTCTGGGTACCTAGGGTTCTCGATGAATCTACAAGCCCTATATCCTCGCAACCAGAAGAGTCCAGCTGACATAATGGTATATTGCTTTCAAAATTCAAACATCGCCGGAAAACGTGGAGAAAAATTGATGTTTTCTTGCCCCAAATTCAATATTTTTGTTCAGTAGGAAACACTCGTAGGATCTACACAAATGACCCTTTGCTGAATTCAGAATGTTGTCTACTTTCCAGAAGTGTTTAGCTGTCTGGGATCCAGCATTGGTTTCTCACCCATTTTGGTCACTAACTGGAAGGAGGCTGAAAGCACAAAAAATAATAATAATGGGGTAAAATGTCAAAATTATATTGAAAAATTGGGTCTTCTAATTCAAGTCTGCCTGTTCCTGAAAGCTGGGAAGATGGTGATCTTACCACTGCAAACCCTTTGTTGATGCCATTTTCAGGGAAAAAACCACGAGCCGCCTTCTGCAGCCCTTTTTTCCAATTTTTTTGAAAAAAAACAAAATGTTCACTGTATTTTGGCTAATTTCTTGTTCTCCTTCAGGGGACCCCACAAAGTCTGGGTACCTTTAGAATCCCTAGGATGTTGGAAAAAAAGGACACAGTTGGCGTGGTAGCTTATGTTAACAAAACGTTATGAGGGCCAAAGCGCGAACTGCCCCAAATAGCAAAAAAAAGGCTCCCCACAGGAGGGGAAAAGGCCTGGCAGCGAAGGGGTTAACAGGGCGCATTCCTGCATTCTGGAAATTACGTGGCTCAGCGCAGCAAAATTGCTTGCAGCACTGTGCTGTGCAATTTCGTAGTAAATAGGGCGCTTAGTACACACATGTCTATGGATATGTGAATGTTGCCATTTGATCATGTCCCCCTCCTCCATTGGCCTCTAATGAGGAGACATACTGCCAGCTTGCTACCAAATATTGTATCTGCCCCAGCACCACATTTGACATGCAGTGGACAGTTGAAACTTCCAGCCCTATTATCTACTAGGGACTTACAGGTAGTTGGATTTAACCTTCTCTAGTATCTACTAAGGCCTGTTGCACCTGGCCTTTTTTGCAGGGTCATCCCCAAACTTTTTGGCTCCTTCCTCCTATTTTTTTCTGACCTGTTTTTGTTGGCTTTGGGCATTTTATCACTGCTAACCAGGGCTAAAGTGCTTATGCTCTCTGTGTAATTTGTATTGTTGATTGTTTTATGCATGACTGACATATTTGATTTACTTGTAAGTCCCTAGTAAAGTGCCCTAGAGGTGCCCATGGCCTGTAAAACAAATAATACTAGTGGGCCTACAGCACTGATTGTGCCACCCAAATGGGTACCCCTGTAAACATGTCTCAGACCTGCCACTGCAGTGTCTGTGTACGGTCTTGTACTGCCAATTCAAACTGGCAACCCACTTGTCAGGCCCACATCCTTCCCTTTTTATACATGTAAGGCACCCCTAAAGTAGGCCCTTGGTAGCCCCATGGGGAAGGTGCAGTGCATGTTAATAGGAGCACATGTACTATTGTGTTTTACATGTCCTAACAATGAAATACTGCCAATTTCGGTTCTCACTGTTGCAAGGCCAAGAGGAACCTCTGCCAAGGAGAAGAGCTGAGAAGAAGTGCTGCCCCTGCCTGTGATTATGCTTTGCTGGGCTATCCTGCAGTTGCTGCTTCTGCCTATTAAAGGGGACAAAGACTGAACTTTGAGGTATATTCCTGCTTGTGAAGAATCTCAAAAGGCTTGGACTGAGCTTGCCTCCTGCTTTGAAGTCTCAGGGACATCAAAGATTTCCTTTGCCAGCACGTGGACTCTCTGCTGAGATTTCAGCCCTGCCAAGTGGTGGTTTATCCAGTGCCTGGGCCCATGAAAGGTTAAGCTGGTAGAACAAGAATGGAAATCCACGCACAGGGAGCTGTGTGTGGAAAATGTTGATGCACCACCTGCAGCGCGGCTGTAAATACGAAGCACCACCCGCCTTGCAGCTGATTTCAATGCATCACCTACATTGAGGCTGGAGAAATGATGCAACACCTGCCTGCAGCTGCTGAAAATGATTCAAATCCCACGCAGCGCGGTTTTCCATCACTGTGCGGACGGATTTCTTAGGCATCGTCGCTGGATGTCAAATTCATTGTGAACCTCTGCAGATCAGAGGTGCTCCATCCAGAAATCAACGCATCACTCTTGCGGACAGAAAAATAATGCACTGCCTACCTGACCGAAGAAGCGACGCAGGCCCTCACTTACAAGTAAGGTATTGATGCATCACTGTCTTTTTCGACACACGCTCACCTGAGCAGCTTTATTTTTTATGCAAATCTGGTACTTTGTGTAACAGCAATGTTTCCATTGTATTCTATGGAGTAAGACTCTTTTACTTTAAAAATTCATAACTTGACTTGTGTATATTGGATTTTTGTCATTTTGATCTTGTTCGATTTAGATGAATATTGGCTGTGGGTGTCCTTTTTGTATTGTTTTCACTGTATCACTGTGTGTGGTGGTGTAAAGCCTGACTGCTTGTGCCGAGCTACCAAGGGGGTGAGGAGTCTGTTGGTTGCAATTGTGCTTGTGCAATTGTGCTTAGCATAAGCCTTTTATTCCTAGTAGTAGCCCTAGGCCTGGTTAGCTGACCCTGGGTACAGTCAGGGTCAGTCCACTCCATTTTCAGTAACTCAAATTTTGAAGTATGTGCAATCTGGATTTCTTTCTCACACTGTGACAGGTAATTTGGCTACACACTAGTTTGATGCTATGTGTTTTCTCATATAGGTACAGTCTTTATTGGCATCATGGTCTTCTGACATTGTGTGAGTCAATCATGCGTCTACCACACTGCACTAAAAATAATGTACTCAACAATGGTGCTGCTATTGATGTTACATTTGGGCTTCCTCTCCATCTTCAGCATATTCTTTGTTCCTGCTCCTCATTATCATTTGGCCATAAGATATTATTTCCTGCACATGTGCCTGGCATTATGCAGCACAGTAGTATTGTTTCAATGTCTATTGGTGGGGAGTAGGGTAAATGTTCCCACAACCTTTCATGACTCCATAAAAAATACTGGTGTACTCTGGTAGACTCCTCCACAATGTAGCAGTCCCTGTTAAGGTCATGATTTGGACTATGCAGGGCTTCCCGGTGGGTGTGTTTGTGCCACAGCTACAGACAATATCCTTTAGCAGCTGCACAGTGAGTAGGGGTGGTTTGGGGAAATGTTCTTAACAGCTAATGGACCCACATCTATGTACAAGCCATGCTGTGTCATAATGTACTCAGACCCATATCCAACGGCAGGAGACACGCAGTGACATGATTTGCATAGAAGCAAGATGACCACTGATGTTTTGGACACTGTTCTACACATACAGAAGTACTGTCCTTTGTGATACACTTGCTAGTTGTCATACATGTGAGTGCAAAAGATGTGGATGTTGTGAGTTGTCAGCAGTGTTGTGAATCTTTCACTCACTGATTTGACACATTTCTGATAGTGATCAACTGTTGCAGTTCCTGACTATTATTTACAGATGTTGGCATCCAGTGTTGCCCGGATGTATCACATAGTGAATCCTAACTATTTGTTCTCCTTTTGGAACAGTTCAGTGGTAGATGTGTGTTTTCAGTCAAACATGTTTGTTTGGCAGGCAATGCAAGCATTACATACCACACTTTTCTGAGCTGAGTGCACTGTGTCTGGTAGTTAGTGGATGACAATAGTGTTCACAAGATGGACGACTCTTGGGGACAACTCATGGTTTCCTGGAAATAGGTTTTTTTTGGGAAATAGGACTGTGACATACACTCCAAGACATATGTTACATGGGATAATTTAGTTACATGGTTGTCAGTCATACAATTTTCCACATTTATTTATGAGAATAAATGCTGGACAATGTGAGCACAATGCTGTGCAACTGCAGGAGTATTGTGTATGTCTGGATGATCTGAGTGGTCATTCTGTGCCTCTTCACAGGGAGCCTAGACACAATTTATGGTGAATAAAACTGTTCCCACCTGATACATTTAGACAGCGGAAGCAGGATTTCAAAAAGGCAAATGACTTCTCAACATTGGTCTGGGTTCTGAAATGTACCTGGTTATAGGTCCTCTCCACATCTGTGGATTAGCAATGGGGGTCATCACCCATGGCTGAATGACGTAACCTTGGTCAGCTGAAATGTCGAATGTAAAACTATGTCATTGCTTTGGTTTACAGCATTTCCAAATATCCTGCCCATGAGAGTCATGTGTATTGGTATTGTCATGCACTTCAGTCAATTATGACCAAATGATATGTTATTCATGCCAGTGTGGTGCAGGTTCCAGGGGCCTGTTCCTTCACTGTATGTGGGGTCAAATGCAGTACATGAGCAGATAGTTAATGACAATAAACTTCCTGACTGTCATATTTGTGCATCAGGGTTGTATGGTATCTGATTCCAATCATTCTAGTCAGTTTAATGTTTTGTGTTGCCACTTCAAGTTTGGTGCAACAGATTGTGCCTGGGAGTCTTTTTTTTGTCTGTCCAACCTGGGTTCCGAGTAACATGCCAGACATGGCTGACACAGACACATTTATTGGTCCCTGCTCCCCTTCAGATGTTGGAGTTGCCCTACATTACATTTGCCAATGTATTTGGGGCACCAACATTGCCTATGACAGTAGACATAGGGGGTCATTACAACATTGGCGGTATAAGACGCTTACCGCCGTGCAGAAGACTGCTAATACACCGCTGCGGCCGCGGTAGACCGCCACAGCTATTATGACACACATCACGGAATCTGCCGAAATTGAGACACCCACACAACACCGCCACACCAAAGGTCAGTGATAAACTGGCGGAAACAAATCCTCCACGCCAACAGAAACACGCCCATGCTATTACGACCCACAAATCCACGCAGCGGTCTTTCAACCGCAGTATTCCATTCGCGGTACACACGGCCGCGCTCAAAATACACACACATCTCCAAAACACCGCCACATTGGAAAATTACAAATACACACACCTGAGACACATACACACACCACTCCCCCACACCCAACACAATATAAAATACACACCCACATCACCCATAAACCCCTACAACCAGAAATTCTGAGAGAAGGCCAGAGAGAGAGCACAGCTATTGACAACCCCATCACTCAGAGGCACACAACACCATCACCCACACAACATCCACGCACAAAACACCACACACCACTACACTCACCACACTCATCAACACATACACCACCCCACACATCACACACACCACCCCATGTCACGCCAAAGACACCCCCGCTTCTCCGAGGAGGAGCTCAGGGTCATGGTGGAGGAAGTCTTACGGGTAGAGCCACAGCTATTTGGCTCACAGGTACAGCACACATCAATAGGTAGGAAGATGGAGCTATGGCGCAGAATAGTGGACAACAGGGTCAACGCCGTGGGACAGCACCCAAAAAATAGGGAGGACATCAGGAAGAGGTGGAACGACCTACGGGGGAAGGTGCGTTCCACGGTCTCCAGGCACAACATCGCGGTGCAGCGGACTGGCGGCGGACCCCCACCTCCTCCCCCACAACTAACAACATGGGAGGAGCAAGTCTTGACCATCTTGCATCCAGAGGGCCTCGGAGGAGTCGGTGGAGGATGGGACACTGGTAAGTCAGATCTTAACTATCACATCCCCCACCCTACCTGCATGCTATCACACACCCCCACCCTCACACCCTCCCCTATCACCCCAAATCCTCACTAATCTACCCATGACACAAACCACCCATCCCAACACCAAGCCCTGCATGACACAACTAAGCATGGACACCCCTCACTAAAGCATGCCCACTGCACATACGCAGAACACCCCCCCAACCATCACCACACAAGCCCCCACACAGGAATGCCTGCACTGGGGATCACGCACACCCAACCATTTCACACCATGAAACACACACATGCAATAATCATGTTCTTATACCCCTGCAGGAACCCGAATGAACACCACTCCACCCCCCCCAAGAGGCCCACAGTGACAACAGCATCTCTGCCCCACTGGATCCTGATGACCAGCCCGGACCTTCGTGGGCCTCAGGACAGTCGGTTTCCCTTGCCGAGCCACAGCCCAACACCGTTTTTACACCCTCTGGTAACACCAGCACAGCACCCACCCAGTGGGCCCAAACCTCCCTACCCAGGACAGGTCAATCAGCGATGTGTCCACCACTACAGGGCACCCAGGCTAACCCACCACCCCAACAACAACAGGGACCTGGGGGCAGTGGTAGTGGGCACACGGTCCATGGGATGGAGGCACACGAACACCGGGGAGCTGGGAGGGCTGCTGTGCGACAGAGGGAGGACAGGCCAAGGGAACCAACTCTCCACGAGGCCCTCTCCTCCAACATGGGAGCATACCACCACTCCCAGGAGACGATGGCGACGGTCCTGGACAAGTTGCAGGAGACCCTGCGTCTGCAGGAGGAGCAGTATTTGGGGTTCAGGGAGGAGCTCAGGACCATCGGCTCCGCCCTGGGCACCATTGTAGGGGTGCTGACGGACATTCAAAAGACCTTGAGGGACACCGTGGCACTCCAAGGGGCCCCTGACACCAGCCAGGACGACGAACGCTAGTGGACAGGACGCCCCGCCACAGGACCACCACACCAGCACCCCACCCCCTGCAGACGGACAACCACCACGCAAGCGGGCCCTGAGATCCTGGAACAGGACAGAGCAAGACGGCAAGACCCCGCTAGGAAATGAGACCACCCTGATTGTCCCCCCACTGTCCCACTTTGTCACCCTGTCCAGATTGGAACTGCCCCACCTCCACTTCCAATGCCCACCTGTGAGACTAATAGACTGGACTCTGCCATGGACATTCCTCCACCATCCCTATTTTACAGCCCCCCCTTCATTTCTTGAGCACTTAAATAAACACCCTTGAAACACAAAAAAATCTGGAGTCAGTCTATGATTTGGAACTTTGTATTATCAATTACAGTGTCATAATGGGTTACCCATTGTAAGGCTAACATACCAATGTCACACATCACAAGCCCTTCAAGGATGCAAGCTGTTGACACGTAGGTTAACACACTTGTGAAAATGAAATGGAAGGGTACAACTCAATTAATAAATAGTGAGTCAAATGTAGGTACAGGATAGAGGTAGACGTGTGAAAGTTAATGTAATGTTAAACCAGAAAATGTCTTCACCTGTGTGCCACTGGAAATATTGCTGTATGACTGACTCCCTGTTGTCGTTTTCTTCATCCTCAGCTTCATCCTCATCACTGTCCACAGGCTCCACAGCTGCCACAACACCATCATCTGGATAATCCTCCTGCAGAAAAGGCACCTGGCGTTGCAATGCCAAATTATGGAGCATGGAGCAGGCGACGATGATGTCACACACCTTCTTCGGTGAGTAGAATACGGATCCACCTGTCATATGGAGGCACCTGAACCGGGCCTTAAGAAGGCCGAAGGTGCGTTCGATTACCCTCCTAGTCCGCCCATGGGCATTATTGTACCGTTCCTCTGCCCTGGTCTTGGGATTCCTCACCGGGGTCAATAGACAGGAAAGGTTGGGGTAACCAGAGTCCCCCAATAGCCATACACGGTGCCTCTGGAGTTGACCCATCATATCTGGGATGCTGCTATTCCGCAGGATGTAGGCGTCATGCACAGATCCAGGGAACATTGCATTTACCTGCGAGATGTACTGGTCTGCCAAACAGACCATCTGGACATTCATCGAATGATAACTCTTCCTGTTCCTGTACACCTATTCACTCCTGCGGGGGGGACCAGAGCTACGTGGGTCCCATCAATGGCACCTATGACGTTGGGGATATGTCCAAGGGCATAGAAGTCACCTTTCACTGTAGGCAAATCCTCCACCTGAGGGAATATGATGTATCTCCTTACGTGTTTCAGCAGGGCAGACAACACTCTGGACAAGACGTTGGAAAACATAGGCTGGGACATCCCTGATGCCATGGCCACTGTTGTCTGAAAAGACCCACTTGCAAGGAAATGGAGCACTGACAGCACCTGCACGTCAGGGGGGATTCCAGTCGGATGGCGGATTGGTGACATCAGGTGTGGCTCCAACTGGGTACATAGTTCCTGGATTGTGGCACGGTCAAACCTGTAGGTGACGATGACATGTGTTTCTTCCATTGTTAACAGGTCCACCAGTGGTCGGTACACCGGAGGATTCCGCCATCTTCTCATCAGCTGACGGTGCCTAAGAAGGACAACAGCGAAGAACCAATCACTATTCCTCCAGGTATGTACCAACTGTTACACACAAGACGACACCAGACAAAAAAGCCTTCCTGTATGTGTGTTTAGTATAGGCCTAGCTATGTGTGACGCAGTAGTAAATGAAGCCATGTGGGCCCCTGAAATGGCGGCTGCCTGACCTCTAAACTGGGACAATGGGATTGTGGGGTAACTGCACTGGCGTTGCACACCATTACGGTAGGCGGTCGTAGACCGCAGCGCAATGCTGCATTGGTTAACATTGGACCCTATGGGTCCCAGGAGCCAATGAACAGGTGCGCCGGCGGTGATGATGCGCACCGCCGCGGACGTCACCGCCATTTTCTATCTGTTCAATCACTAGATACCTGACCTTCGACAGGAGAGGACCTACACTGCTAGTGCTGCTGTGACCTCGGTCTGGAAGCGACGATGGCTGCTGCGTCTGGGGAAAGGGCCCCTGCCTTCACTGCACAGGAGTTGGAGAAACATGTGTATGGGGTCCTCCCCCAGTACATGCTACTCTACGGTCTTCCAGACCAACAGGTTAGTACACAGGGAGCACGTTGTATGGGCTAGGCCTGGGTGGAGAGGGCTAGGTGGAAGAGGGAAGCGGCCAGAGTTCATAGAACATTAATGCATGGGAATGAATGGGCCACAAGGCCAGAGTAGGGAGAGGGCCACTCACATTGACGGTGCAGTTGGTAATGACTGTTCCTCTTCCCTTGTGCATGTCATGTAGGTCGGCGCCCACCAGAAGAGGGGCATTTGGCGTGCCATCGCCAAGGAGGTCCGGACCCTGGGGGCCCACCAGAGATGGGGCACCCACTGCCGTAAGAGATGGGAGGACATTCGCTGCTGCAGCAAGAAAACGGCAGAGGCTCAGCTGGGGATGGCCTCCCAAAGTGGGGGGGTGCCCATCGCACCATGACCCCCCTGATGTTCCTGATCCTGGCAGTGGCCTACCCGGAGTTGGATGGGTGCTTGAGGACATCACAGCAGACACAAGGGGGTGAGAACAACCTCATTCTGCGGACTTTGCGTGCAGTGGAGGGGTCTGGGTGGGGGAGGTGGGCTGTGGGTGTCCCTAGGCCAGTGCGAGTTAGGTAGGCAAGGACCCTCCGTAATGTAGGCCATGTGGCACTCAACCCCACCTCAGCAGAGTGCCAAGTTGAGGTATAGTTGCCCCTGTGGCATCCATGTGCGCAGATTTCCACCATTGCCATGTAGGCCATGTCCCAGAAATTGTATGTGCAGAGGTCAGGAGCACGGTGTAATGCAGGGGGCTGCTGCGTCTGTCTTGTCCGCCAACGGTAGCGGCATGCCATGCACTAAAACTCTCTTTGTTCTGTCTCCCCCCCTTTTCCTGCTCTCCCTGTCCTTTTGTACATCAGCATCATCAGGCGGAGGTACAGTGGCACCGGAGCACGAGGGAGCTGCATCCCACATGGCCATGTAGGGCCACACCACAGACTCTGAATGCACCAGTGGGACGGAGGGCGAGGGGAGCTTCACGTCGGCCACCGGATCACCAACCAGCGACACGGACTTGTCCACCGATGGGAGCTCCCCTGCGGTGGCGGCACCACCTGTGCGCCCCACTTCTACAGGTACAGCCGCCACCTCCCCTACCAGCACCGCCCTCCCAGCAGCCCCTCCGCGTTCGCCCCGTGCCAGCTCACCCAGGAGGGTGGGCATCCCCTTCGCCCCAGGCACCTCAGGCCCTGCCCCAGTCTCCTCTGCTGCCCTCAGTGAGGAGGCCATTGACCTCCTCAGGTCACTCACTGTTGGGCAGTCTACCATTGTGAATGCCATCCAGGGTGTAGAAAGGGAGTTGCAACACGGTAATGCATTCCTGGAGGGCATTCATTCTGGTCAGGCTGTCCTTCAGCGAACCCTGCAATCCCTGGCCTCAGCACTGATGGCAGCCATTGTCCCTGTGTCTAGCCTCCCCCCTCCAACTTCCTCCACCCAGACCCAATCTCCTGTACCCCAGTCCATCCCAAGCACACCTACAGACCAGCATGCACACAAGTCAGCACACACAAGTAGCTCAAGCAAACATAGGCACCACACACACCACAGGTACTCACGCAAGCCTCACCCACATACAGACACAGCAACATCCACTGTCTCCACTGTGTCCCCCTCCTCCTCTTCTCCTTTCTCCCTCCCAGCCTCCCCTACACACACACCTGCATGCACCACATCTACAGGCACTAGGACTCCCACCAGGACACCCAGCACCACAAACCACTCACCTGCACTCACCATCTCCACTGCCATTTACACGTCCCCTGTGTCCTCTCCCAATGTGTCTGTGACGCCCCCTCCCAAAGTACACAAACGCCGGCAATCACTCACCCAACATCCATCCACCTCACGACAGCCTCCAGTACCTGCACCTGCACCCAAAACACCTAAAGTGACACCTCCTACAACCACCTCCTCTTCCTCCACTCCCAGACCCCCTCCAGCTACCCATCCCAGTGCCCGTCAGAAACTGTCCCTATGTCAAATTGACCTTTTTGCCCCCCCCCCTCCAATTCATCAGTCCCGTCGTAGCTCCTCAGCCAAAAAGCCTCCAGTACCAGTGGTGGGTGTTCCCGGTTTTCGGAGTGCACCGGCCACCAGGGCAGGCAGTAGGACCCGGAGCCAAGGCACTGGCAGCCCACCCCCTGTAAAGGCTCTGAAATTGGAGAGTGGACGACGGGACCGTCTTAAGACTCCTGGTGGGACAACAAGTGACATGGGATTGAAGGCGATTGGTGAGTCAGCTGTAACTCCAAAAAAGGGGGGGGAGGTCCAGAGGAAATCAGCCCAGCCTGTTGTGAGTGTCACGGCGGAGAAGTGCGCCATCATTTCCAGCGGTCCAGGCACAACCCCCAGCACCGTCGTCACTGGTCCAGAAACCACCGCCAGAGTCACAGCCCAGGAGGGCACAAGTATTGTTACTGGTCAGGAGACCGCCGCCACAGTCACAGCCCAGGAGGGCCCAAGTATCGTCACTGGTCCAGAAACCACCATCAGAGTCACAGCCCAGGAGAGCACAAGTATCATCACTGGTCCAGAGACCCCCACCAGAGTCACAGCCCAGGAGGGCACAAGTATTGTCACTGGTCCAGAGACCACCGCCGGAGTCACAGCCCATGAGGGGCCAGGATGCCACAGCCCCACTGGGCAATGATGGAACGTCATGCCACACACCAATGCCCATTGTAGAGATCGTCATGCCACACACCAATGCCCAGTGTAGAGATCGTCATGACACACACCAATGCCCAGTGTAGAGATCATCATGCCACACACCAATGTCCGTATCAGAACCGCCATGGCAAAGCACCGCTGAACAGGGCAAAGACCGTCATGGCAAAGCACCACTGAACAGTCCAGAACCGCCATGTCAAAGCACCGCTGAACAGGGCAAAGACCGCCATGGCAAAGCACAGCTGAACAGGGCAAATACCGCCATGGAAAAGCACCACTGAACAGTCCATAGACCGCCATGGCAAAGCACTGCTGAACAGGGCATGCACTGTGTAGGAATGAATGGGCTGCCACATCAGGCATCCATATCCCATGTGCAGCTGGGACAGTGACAGGACAGGTACTTTCACGGGGAGACTCATCCAGTCTGGGCACCAGTCCCCCTCCAGAACCAATGGAGACCTGCATCTACTTGAGAGACTGTGGCTTTGCACTCCCCAGGATGGCACAATGGGCAACCCACCCACTGTAGAGACTTCAGAGGCTGTGGCTTTGCACTCCCCAGGATGGCACAGTGGGCAACCCACCCACTGTAGATACTTCAGAGGCTGTGGCTTTGCACTCCCCAGGATGGCACAGTGGGCAAGTCACCCACTGTAGAGACTTGAGAGACTGTGGCTTTGCACTCCCCAGGATAGCACAGTGGGCAAGCCACCCACTGTAGAGACTTGAGAGACTGTGGCTTTGTACTCCCCAGGATGGCACAGTGGGCAAACCACCCACTGTAGTGACTTGAGAGACTGTGGCTTTGCACTCCCCAGGATACATCAATGGGCATGGAGCCCCGTCGTGGATCTGGCTTCGCATTCATCCGGCTGAGGTGCCCCCCCTTCCCTTCCCCCTGAGGTGCCTGTAGTGTTTCTATCTGATGCCCCAGCAGTGTTCTCTCCGATTTTGGTCAGGTATCTATTGTGGGCCTCGCCCATGCATTTTTGGACTGTTGGTGCACGGACATTGTTGTGTACATATCTGCACTACTTCTCGGATTGTATGTGTAAATAAGAGTGATTTTGAGATATATATCTGTATATTTGTGTATGACATGTATATTGGCACATTACAATGTTTGCCCGAATTTCGCATTGTGTTTGCATTCCTCCGGGGGGATTGTGGGTTGTTACTGTGATTTTTGTGACTGCATTGGTGTGTATGTTGTATAATGCGAGGGTGGGGGTGGGGGTGTTTGCTGGGTGTCCCCCTAACTTTTGCCTCCCCCGTCCCCTGTGTTGTAGGTGCAGTACTCACCGGTATCTTCTGCGCCTACGTAGCTGTTGGTCGTAAAGGAGCAGAAAAACAAGGGCAGGTAGGGTTTGTAATTCCGGCTCCATGGTGTCCTCCTTCCTCGTGGGATGTGCTAAGGTGAGCGTTTTCCCATTGCAGAAACTGTTTCCGCCGTGTTTTTATCCACGGTGAATCCACCCCGGAAAAGGTGGCGGATTGGCGGGTTGTAATAGTGTGGGCGGTACATTGTCTCCCGCCTGTCTGTTGGCGGTAACCGCCGCGCTGCTTGTCTGTACCGCCGTGGCGGGCGGTGTGTTAAAGTGGCTGTTTTTGTTGGCGGTTTCCGCCAGCATCATAATTCCCTTTTTTTGTCCGCCGGCCTGTTTGCGGTTTTACCGCACCTTTAACATCGTCCGCCAGTGTTGTAATGACCACCATAATGCCATCCACATATTGTGCCTTCACACATACCAAATAGGTGACCTCATGTGGCAACTGGCATTTCCCAATTCATGTTTGCATGTCACAGTGTAGTGACATTGTGTACACATTTGAGGAAATTGTGCCCAAATTGCCCACAAAACACATGTATCCTGCAGATTTGCAGGGTTATTCTGTAGTCCAACTACAAAACGTCTTACACAGTACTATATCTCTGAGAAGGGGAACTGGTACACTTTACTTGTGGTCTCCTGACAGTTTGGGGTCCATACAACTGGACTTAAACACAAGTTGCCTGTAGAGTACACATTCACACTTGCATCAGGGTTTGTAGGTGTACCTCTTAGCTTTTGGGATGTCTATTATGTACGCAGGAGCACCTCCCAGTCAAGGCTTCTGCTTCAGTAGCATAGTGAGTGGTGCCTGTGTGTAGTATTACACTTCACACATGTGAGATGTGAGTTATTTGACATAGCATTGGACATTTGTACAGTTACATGCAACCTGGTCATGGTCGGTGGTTTGTCATATGGCACCTAGGGCCTCATTGAAGGGGCCCATGACACAGGGCAGAATGGCACATGACTTGCTATGCAGCCATGCACCACTGGGGACAGCCAGAAAAGTGCCATACCGTCAAGATATGGCACCTTTCTGTCCTCTACCCCTGCATTGAAGCACACCTTGCTGCTAGCGCAAAGACAGGCAACCTTCCAACATGGTGCAAAGGTGCATGCATTGTGGGGATGATAGTTTTTGTGCAGGACGAAATACCTTTCTGCACAAAAAACAGTCATGATAAGTGTTTGTAGAATGCAGCACACATAGGAAGAGGAAAATACAGGGAGTGATAGGGATATTGCTCCCCTTTGCGTCACTCTTACGCCACCCCTGAAATAGAGTAAAATTGTGATACACTCCCTGTCATGTAAATCTGTGAATACGTCAGGTACCTTCTTCATCCATGGCTGTTGGGTAGGTATACCCCAAGCAACACCCATGGATTGGCCCTTTTGCACAGTGTTATGCATGTAAGGGATCCATACTTACAAGGCCATGCTAAGCCAAACAAGGTGGCTTGGCATGGCCTTGCAAATATGGACTGCCACACTGTGCCAGCGCAGCATCCAACAAATGTTGCTCTGGTGACACAGTGGCACAAGGATAGGGTAACTGAGGCCTCTAGTTCCTGATGTTTGAGGCCAGCTGATGTCCCATGTGTGCTGCATGTAACCACCCCCAGGGTAGGTAGTATACCTTCCTTGCACACAGAAATGTAGAACAGATTTCCTGTCTGCCATGCATGGCTGTGTGTCTTTCCACCATGCAATGTATGCAAAAGTGGAAAGAGATGTCTTCACCTGTATAAAAGGGTGATTTTCATTAGATCTGTGAACAGAGGCATAGTGCATGTATGTGGACAGGCCTCGTCATGCAGTTCCTATCTGTGTAGGCAGTAGGTGATCTGTGTATTGTGTCCCCTGTATGTCTTTGTTCATGTGTCTGTTAGGTACCTGGTGTTTGCTTACCTACAAGCAGACCATTCCACTATTGTAAACTGTAAACTTCCAACTTGTATAGTGCACTACTCACCTGTTAGGGTCTCAAGGCGCTGTATGCATACTGCTGTGGAACCCCTCCTGGCTTTTCCCTGTGAGGCAGCCACAGGGTGAAACCAGGCATCCAAGTGCTGTGAGGGCCGTTGTGGAGATTAAGCAAACTGTTGCCCAGAGTTACAGAGTGGGACCCATTAATTAGATGAGGCACCAAGGTGAGAATTATCTGATCCAAGGGAACAGAGCCCAAGACCAGCTGTGTTGGGAATTGAACCCTGGTCCTGGGCCAGATCTCTGCATCAGGGTCTGCCACTCTAACCATTGTGCCACACTTCTCCACTATTGTCCATGCTGGAACCTCAGGTTGATGATTACATTTCTGCAGATGAACAAGTCATGGATGCTGCCGGTTTACTTGGCCAGCACATTGAGGATTAAGCCGCAATGATCCACAATGACCTGAACATTCATTGAGTGTGTGTGCTTCCGGTTGCAGTACACATGTTCTGTTGTGGCGAGTGGTAAAAGTTGCACATGTGTGCAGTCGATGGCTCTGAGGACATGGAGAAACCGAGCAATTGCGTTGAAGCCCTGTTTAATTTCCTGCTGCAATTGCTGGCTGTTGGAGAAGAGGATGTGTTGGGGTGTGAAAGGGAATATGGCAGCCAGAACTGAGGGCAGGAATTGAGACAGGGGGCTGCAATACTCCACCAGCTTGTGCTGCTGTGGTGTGGAAGGATCCAGATGCAAGGAGGTGAAGTACAGCCAGGAGTATGGTTAGCGATGAGATGGTGGTGGATCGATCAAATGTTGGCTGCAGATGTCGCAGAATGAGGGTGAACAGTTGACTCCCTGTGAAACTGGTAGAAGGTGATGACCTCCTCCTACCTGAGGACAGTCAGGGATACCTGCTCAGGGAAGACCTGCTCCCTACTCCTACACTGCCTCTGTGGTCTGGGTGGTATTAACTGTGGTGGTGCTGGATGCTGTGGTGGTGATGTTGGAGGTTGCGCTGGTCTCCTTGGTATCTCGAGTTGTAACAGGAGTAGGTCAACGTTGTCCTCCAAGCTACCAGGGTGTTTTGTGAGTATTCTCCTTATGTGCCCGTGTCTGGGAGACATTTTAATGCCTGGTCTGACCAGGTATAAAAATGTTGATGCTAGTCAAATTTAGCACAACTTTTCCTAGGCGCCTCATTTTTCAAAATGCTTGTAAATATTTTGCAAGCAGGCTAGCGTAATGTTTTAAGAAGAGATGCCTACCTTGCATATCATTGTCGTTATCTGATGCAGTTAAATCTGATTCTGATGAAAAATGGTGCTCTAGTGCCACTTTGTAAATCTGGTGTTGATTTTGCAACTTTGCAGTGTAAAAAAAATGATCCAACAGCAGCAAACAAATCCTTGTAAATGAGGCCCCAAGACTTTACTGTAGATACAGCTCTGTGTTCACCAAGAATTTACTGTAGCTACAGCTCCACATTCACCAAGTCTTGACTGTAGCTACAGCTCCTGTTCACCGGGATTTGACTGTAGCTACATCTCCTTTTCACCAAGACATGACAAGAACTTCCCCTTGCCTCCAAAATCCACCCCAGATAGAAAATGTCAGGTTAAATACCCACCCAAAAAAAGTCACAAATGGAGTAAGAACTTACTCGTCCACTAAAACTGCTTCTAGCCTTGACAGGGATATGAGACATTGTAAAAATGCTACAATAAATAGAATATTTTCCTGAAGTCAGAAGTTATTCTCTACTAGAAATGGGGCTGCTTGATTAAAAAATGACTGTTTCTCCTTGCAGCAGATCACAACCTGCAGAATTACATAATGAGCTTGAAATCCCGGGGGAACATCCAATGGGTTGTGGAGCATTGTGAAGTGTGCTCTGGTTACAGATGAATGCACTAGTGGAGGCAGATGATTTGAAGGCACTCTTGAGATATACATAGGACCATCTCCGACTTAGCTATGACTGGCCCTCCTTGGGCCTGTCTGCTCTTTTCATCATGTTTATCACCCATTTGCCCATCTTCTGCTATCTTTCTCTCTGATCCCTTGTGCATCTGCACTGTTTCCTTGTTTTGTCAATATTTTATCCCATTTTTCTGATTGATTTCTCTCTCACCTCTCATACCTTTGTGTTCTTCTCACTTATTTGTCAATCTTTTAACCCTTTCTCTGCTTGCTTTCTCTTTTACCCCTTGTGATGTTTTGACCTTTTCTCTGGTTTTCTTGTGCCTCTTTCACCCTCCATCATTCTCCCTGCAGCCCCCACCTCACTCCACCCATTTTCAGCCTCCTGCTCTCAATACCTGCTCTTCCAGTGCACCTCCTTCCCACCCCTTCTTCCTCTGCAGCCCCACTCTCCAAGACCTACCTAGTGGTGCCTGCTGCACATCTTCTCAGCAGACGTGCATAGCGGGTGAGCTCCTGATACACTAAAGGCAAGCCTGGCTCTGCCCATCCATACCTGGACCATGCCCAAATGCCACAAACCTACTCTGACCACATCTTAGTGATACCTTGCAGCACTTTTCGGTCAATCAGGAATGCATCTCATTTTATTGGTGCTGCACTCTCACACACCACAGTAAGACCCTTCACCTGCACCCACTGCCAGTTCACCAGCCGGAAACTACCCACACACCCCACACAAGCATAAGCAACACCTTCAAAACCCTCACCTAACTCCAACTGGTATAGCAAACCCACACCCCAACACTCACTCACATGCATGCTTCTTCCCACACAATATCTCGGCAAACAAGCAACCATAATCTGGGAACCTGCTAAGCAATGATACACCAAACCTCCTCTTCTTGAAGGAAATATGGCTAAACTGCACATCAGCACCTGACATTGACGCAGCAATTTCAGCGGGCTCCAGGATCACCCGACAGGAGCAACGTTACAAGCCAAGAGGGGGACTCGCAGTCATCAGCAAAAGCTCAACACAAACAGTGTGACACATTCATGGAACATCTGCACTCCAAGCTGCAAAGCTGCAAATCTCCGAAACCTGAATGGAATTCTCACCTACTGACCACCCAGACCACAAGCTACCTTCTATAACCTCCTCACAGACGTCAGCACCCTTTCACCATCAACTTCAAAGCCTTCAAACCCCATTACAATCTCAACAGGACAGGACTGGCCTTGGGTTTATAGCACTCCGTGAAATCCTGAACAATATTGAACTAACCCAGCTCATCACAGAACCAACACACATCACAGGACAGTCATAGAACTCCATCTTCACCACCAGAGACAACATTAAGTTCTTCCCATCACTGTCACTGTTCACATGGACTGACCATTTCATCATCCGCTTCTAAATCCACACATCAAAACTCAGCATATCCACCGTAATCATCCTACCCAGCCACAGGCGGGGCTAAATCTCAGAAGCAGATCAACTCTATGCTCTCAGCATGGGTCAACCTAACCTCACAGACAACCTCACTGTGGACATCACAAGCTTCAACAACTACATCAAGAACTATACAGATGCCTATCACCCATCAAACCCAACAAGATCAGAATAGCCGACAATCAGGCAAACTGGTACTCAGAGGACATTTAAGACTCCAAGCAACACTGCAAACAGCTACAAAAGGAAATGGAGAGCCAGTCATAAACCCACTGATAGAAACCTAGAAAGCTCAAATTAGATTCTGCCACCAAGAACTAAATGACAGCAAGAAAAGAACACTAGCTGATCAAACGCATCAAAAGGAACTCCAACAGCTGCAAGGAGACTTTCTAGATCACCAAGGACTACACTACACTCTCAGCCTCTGTCAATAACATCACCCTCTCCCAAGAACTCTGTGATGACCTATCAATCTTCTTCCACAGCAAAATCACAGACATCATCTACAGCAAATTTGATTGCCAACCAGACCCCAGTGACCTCATTACAAATCTGCTCATCACAAACCAAGACGATCATCCAGTCAGAAGCCCCAAAAGACCCATGTCCCCACCACGTCAACAAAATTGGAGTATCACCTATCAACACTGCCATCACATGCCTCATCAACACCTCTATCACATCTGCCACATTCCCAGAAGACTGGAAGCATGCAGCAGTCAGTGCCCTACTCAAAAAGCCATCTGCTGACCGAAGCCAAATGTGTAACTTACATCCTATCTCCCTGCTCCCCTACCCAGATAAAGTAAAAGAGAAGGCCAACAACAATCAACTCATAACCCATCTCGAACAATGACACTTACTGGACAACACTGAATCAGGATTCAGAAAAAAACACATCATCAAAACAGAAGTAATTGAAGCAACTCGTGGCACCCAGAACGTCCTGAACTGTGGAGAAACACTGTCCCTCATCCTGCTTGGTACCTCTGAAGCATTCAACAAGGTCTCACCGAACACACTCCTTAGAGGACTACACAAGCTTGGCACCCAATGAGCTGTACTCAACTGGATCTGCTCCTTCTTTATGGAAAGAACCCAAAAAGACAAACTGTCACCATTCACATCGGAGGCCAAAAGCTTGATCTGCAGAGTCTCCCAGGAATTGTCTTTCAGCCATATCCTGTTCATCATCTACATAACTCCACCCACCAACGTCACCCAATCCCAAAGCATCACCTTCATCTCCTACCCTGATACCATCCAATATATCCTCTCTCTGACAGATGAGATGACACCAGAGCTAACTTCACCAATTACCTGACCATGGTACCTGAATGGATGAAATCCAACTGCTTGAAGCTCAACTCGAACAAGGCAGAACTACTGGTCTTTGGAAAGGAGACCTCTCCCCCGGGACAGTACTTGAGGGGTGATAGAGCTAGGACCAACACCCACCAATCAAGTGAGAAATCTGGGACTCAAACTGGTTATCAAGCACAACACAACAGCACAAGTAAACACAGTGAAAGTTGCCTGCCTCCACATCCTATATATGATTCAAAAGATTTTCAAATGGCTGTTACAGAACACCAGATGTGCTGTCATGCATGCATTCATGACAAGCAGACTCAAGCACAGGGACACAGTCTATACCAACATCTCCTGCATAGACTTCAGAGAATCCAGAACGCCTTTGTAGGATTCATACTTTACCTTCCACACCACACCTAAACCTCACCCCACATCAGAGAGGTCCAATGGATCCCCACTCACAAATTCGGTCAATTCAAACTCCTAATATGCACCTACCAAGCCTTGCAAAACACTGGGCAGCATAGCTGAACAGCTTCATATACTGTCACCAGCCTGCCAGACACCTACACTCAGCCTCACTCTCACTCACCCCCCCCCCCTTTGCATTGACAAAGAAAGAGTAGGTCACTCTTTCTCCTACATCAACACATCAGAGCTTCCTCCTCAGTTCAGGAGTTCCTGCAAGAATCCGGACATATTGCTCTTTGAATAATTCTATGAGCAACACACACCTACACACCTGCTCAAGCACTTCTGCTCAGCTTAAGTGATGTGGTTACATTAATAGCTGTGTACCTGACATCCATTCAGGAAGAAGTGGAAAGACCTGAAATGCTAATACTAATCAAAGGGGAATGTGAAGTGTGGTGTGATGATGCACACAATAATGCACATCACAAATGTATCTATATCCCATTCTTCCAACACATGCAAAGGGCATGTTGTAGACCGGATTACCGCAGTGATGCTAGTCTCATACAGTTCATACATAAAAGTAGATAGGACTATCAGGGTTTCCATCTGGAGGATCATGTGTCATGGAATACACACGTTTTACACTTTATGGGCATTCACAAATATTACTTGTGAAAGACCTTTTAAATTGAGCTAGTGGTCATTTTCCGGGTCCACTAATGCAAATGACTTGCTATTTCTATAGTGTGTATAATAGTAAAGCATGAATTCCAAACGTCGGTAAGGAAGTCTGATATGCACGTTTTCTACCTGGTTTTTATGAAATTTAATATTTATCTTCCTGCTGGTCAAAGAGTACATTACCTCTATTATTTACTCAGCAACTGGGAAAATAGTGCATAATCTCTGCTATGTAACCAGTGTGTGGCTAAATATCTGAAACATCACTGTTTACCTGCCCACAGGATTAAGAGTATCACTTGTGTATTATTTGAATGGCATCTGGATAAATAGTTTGGCCTTCTTGTAAAGGGATTTAGAAATTGTGTGAAGAATTTGAAAATAAGTCCCCCTACAAATGCACAAAAGTATGTGAAAGATAAGTACATAAAGTATTCTTGGAATGTATCTTATCAAAATGATTAACAAGTTAATGCATTTGTGTCATTATTGTTTGTCTTGATAATGCTATCATTATTTCTAAAAGAGTAATAAGATAGTGTATCAACAATCAGATACTATAAAAACTCAGGTATCGGACCATAAGAGAGAGAGGACCTTCATGCCAGTACTATGTACACGTCAGTCCCAGAAAGGCTGTGATAGCAATCAGATAAATTGGTATTCCAAAACAGAGATGCAGGTATAGTGTGCAAACCATCTCTAAAAATTCAAAATTAGGGTTGATATTTACTACTTTAGCTAAAGTTAGTATCACACGTATGTAGGAGGCTGGCCTGGTTTGTAGTGGGTACCTTGGGTACTTACATCTTATACCAGGTCCAGTTATCCCTTATTAGTGAAGTAGTAGTGTTCTAGCAGCTTAGGCTGATAGAGGTAGCTATAGCAGAGCAGCTTAGGCTGAACTAGGAGACATGCAAAGCTCATGCAATACCACTTATAGTTACACAGTACTTATACACAAATAAAGACAATACACAGTGGGCCTGATTACAACTTTGGAGGAGGTGTTAATCTGTCCCAAAAGTGACGGTAAAGTGACGGATTTACCACCAGCCGTATTACGAGTCCATTATATCCTATGGAACTCGTAATACGGCTGGTGGTATATCCGTCACATTTGGGACGGATTAACACCTCCTCCAAATTTGTAATCTGGCCCAGTGTAACCAAAAATAAAGGTACTTATTTGGGTGACACAATACCAAAAATATCTTAGAGACAATACTCCTTCTGGAGGTAAGTATTATGCACAATATATACACTAGACACCAAAATTAGATAAGTAAATAGTCATAGAACAATGCAAACAGTAGGAAATCCTATACAATGCAATGGGAGAAAATAGGTCTAGGGGAAACACAAACCATATACTGAAAAAGTGGAATCACGAAGTCCCCCCTAGACAAGTGTAGAGTGTGCAGAATCGCTGGAAGAGTAAGAAAACAGTAAAGGTAAGTAAATTACCCCACCACAGAGCCCAGAAAAGTGGGAGTAAAGTACTGCAAGTTTCCTTAGGACACACTACACCTCGTGTTTGGGATTCTGCAGCAGCCAACCAAGTCTGCAAAGAACAACTGCTGGATTATTGGACCTGAAGACCTACAAAGGAAGGGGACCAAGTCCAGAAGTCGGAAGAAGTTCCAGGAAGGACAGGAGCCCCTGCCAACCCAGAAAAGGGCATAAAAGAAGAGTCCCCAGTTAGTTGAAGACTGCAGAAATGCACCCTAGTAAGATGCCAGTGGGTTTGTGCATAATGCAAAAGATGTCCCACAGTGTGAAGATTGTTGCAGATGACTTTTTATGTTGGACGGTGCCAACAAACCTTGGCTACGGCAAAAGTGCTTTTTCATCAAAATGGCACTGGATAGACCCAGGAGGGATCTGGGGGCCTCAACTATGTGTGAGGAGGAAGAGTGGGCGGTCAGCACTTTAGAGAGCCCTCAGGATGGCAGCCAGCACCCCCAGAAGCTGCAGGATCCGGGTTCAAAGGAGGTGCAAAACATGGTTGATGTAGCACAACAAAAGAAGGTCCCAAGCCACCTGAGAACAACTCAGCGAGTTGAGCATCACAGGGCAGAGTGCTGGGGACCTGGGCCAGGCTGTGCATGAAGGAATTTTACAAATAGTGCAAAAATGCCTCGGGAGGTGAATAAGACACAAAACACAGGGGTACCATTGTTCTTGGTGAAGGCAAGGTCTTACCTCCTCCACGTTGTGTCAGCAGGACCTCAGGACAGTCTATATCGACGATGTCCACCCTCTGTGTCCTTAGGAACACGATTGTTGCCGGGAGAGGACTCCCCGGGTACCGGTCGTCACCTTGGAAGGTGCCCGCATGGAGCAGGTGAGTGACTCCGTCTCTCCACAGGAGATTTCTTCTTTCCTTCTGATGCAGGATGAAGACAGGGAGTCCCCAGAGCAGGCACACCATGGAAACTGTTGCAGTTTCTGACTTGGAACTGAGGTT
Organism: Pleurodeles waltl; assembly: GCF_031143425.1. Classification (NCBI taxonomy): domain Eukaryota; kingdom Metazoa; phylum Chordata; class Amphibia; order Caudata; family Salamandridae; genus Pleurodeles; species Pleurodeles waltl. Next base: position 14,601,051 of record NC_090438.1, on the reverse strand, counting down.
GCTGAAGAAAAGTGTCTCTTGTATACACTTTGTTGCAGTTACAGCACTTCTTGGAGCAGGCTGCGGTTGATCGGAGGTCAGAGGATGCTGAAGTTCTTGCAGAGGGTTTCTGAAGGAAACTTGAAAGCAGAATCTGAAGAGAACCCACAGGAGAGACCCTAAATAGCCCTGAGAGGGGGATTGGCTACCTTATAAGGTATGGACCTATCAGGAGGGGTCTCTGACGTCCTCTGCTGGCACTGGCCACTCCGAGCCCTCCAGAGTGTCCCCACACCTTGCAAAGCATGATGGCTGAAGTCTAGGACAAACTGGAGGAGCTCTGGGCACCATCCCTGGGGTGGTGATGGACAGGGGAGTGGTCACTCCCCTTTCCTTTGTCCAGTTTCCCACCAGAGGAGGGGAGAAGGAGTCCCTGAACCGGTGTAGACTGGTTTATGCAAGGAGGGCACCATCTGTGCCCTTCAAAGCATTCCCAGAGGCTGGGGGAAGCTACCCCTCCCCAGCCTGTAACACCTATTTCCAAAGGGAGAGAGTGTAACACCCTGCTCTCAGAGGAAATGCTTTGTTCTGTCTTCCTGGGACTGGGCTGCCCAGACCCCAGGAGGGCAGAACCCTGTCTGTGAGGTGGCAGCAGCTGTAGCTGAAGTGCAAGCTTCAGAGAGCTGGTTTGACAGTACTGGGGGTCCATGGTGAAGCCCCCAGGATGCATGGGATTGGCTTCACAATACCAGATTTGGAATGGGGGGACAATTCCATGATCTTAGACATGTTACATGGCCATATTCCGAGTTACCATTGTGAAGCTACATATAGGTATTGACCTACATGTAGTGCAAGCGTGTAATGGTGTCCCTGCACTCAAAAAGTCCGGGAAAATGGCCCTGAACTATGTGGTGACACCTTTGCTAGTGCAAGGGTGCCCTCACACTTATTAACCTTGCACCTAAACTTCAGCAAGTGAAGGTTAGACACATAGGTGACTTAGAAGTTACTTAAGTGCAGTGAAAACGGTTGTGAAATAGTGTGTGCACTATTTCACGCAGGTTGCAACAGCAGTCCTGTGTAAGGGTTTGTCTGAGCTCCCTATGGATGGCAAAAGAAATGCTGCAGCTCATATAGATCTCTTGGAACCACAATGCCCTGGGTACCTAAGTACCATACAGTAGGGACTTATAAGGGGGGTCAGTATGACAATTGAAATTGGTAAATGAAGTCACTGTCCTACAGCGACAAATTTCAAAGCAGAGAGAGCATAAGCACTGAGGTTCTGGTTAGCAGTTAGGTGCTACACAGGCATACACATTAGGCCACAAACTATGAGCACTGGGGTCCTGGCTAGCTGGATCCCAGTAAGACAGGCAAAACATTCTGGCATATAGGTTTTTATCTATGAGCACTGGGCTCCTGGCTAGCAGGATCCCAGTGACACAGTAAAATCACACTGACACACATTCACAAACAGGCCAACAATGGGGTAACCATGCTAGAAAAAGGCTACTTTCTCACAACGTACAAGTACCAAGACGGTGTTAGAATGATAAGACTCAATTACAATGTTAGAGTTTTTCTTGCTGTTTTAATTGTCCATGACAGGTCTCACTGCGTTATGTTCCATAACCTGTGTAGTTACCATTCATGTTTCATGCATTAAACTATTATTGAAAAAAAAACACTGTTAGGCCTGTTGGCGTTAGGGTGAACTTTCCCCAACTTTTTCAGTTACTTCTCCTTACTTTTTCTGATCTCGTTGTTGATGGCCTTAGGGCTCTGTGCACTTTATCTCTGCGAACCAGTGCTAAAGAGCATGTTCTCACCCCTTAAAACATTTTCCTTGGCTTGCACCCAATTGACATATTTAATTTACCTATGGGTTTGTAGTAAAGGGCATTACCTGTGCCATGATTGTGTGAATTAAGCGCTACTAGTGGTCCAGCAGCACTTGATGTGCTGCACACTTAAGTAGCCCTCTAACCAAGGTTCAGACTTGAAACTGCTGACCATGTCTGTTCAGTTTACATTGCCTTTTGACTTGTTAAGATAACCCTCTTGCCAGATCTAAACCATCCCTTTTTATATATGTCACCCTTAAGGTAGGCCTGGATAACCCAGAGAGCAGGGTGCAATGTATCTAAAAGTTAGGGCATGTACTTTTAAGTTTTACATACCACGGTAGCGAAAAACTCACAAAATAGTTTTTTTACTCCTGCAAAGCGTATCTCCCCCATAGGATAAGATTGGGATTACCTTTATGCATTTTAAGTGTAACTCCCAATTGTGACGAGATAGACTTTTCAAGTTTGCTGTCTCTGGACTCACCATTTAAAATTGCAACTTGTGGTGAAGTCAGATTTAAAATTTTGGTTCTGAAAAAACACTTTTAGAAAGTTAGCATTTTCTTACTTTAGCCATTTGATGAGTGCAGCCAGCCTCTGTTCAGTTATGGGGTGCCCGTTAGGCTTTGTGTAGTCCCTCTATACATCCACACACAATAAGAGCTTAAGTGTGACTTGGTGGGCCATCTACATCTTGATGGGCTATCCTGGGCAGGATGGGAGGAAGGAGTTGGGCACAGCCTCACACTTACATATCAATAGGCTATGTCCCGTCCACACACAAAGTGTTACATAACCACCCTGTAATGAGGCTGGAGCCAGGAAAGGAAGGCAGGACCTCTGTGCACTTCAAAGACCATTTTGTGACGCTTCCCACACTTCAAAGGCACAACTGAGTATAAGTACTAGATCTCTGACACCACCATGTCAGTACACTTCAGGACCTATATTTATTCTTCCAGGAAGAAGGACTGCTGTGTTGCTACAGGGATTACCACTCTGATGGATTGCTACTCTGCTGGACTCCTGCTTTGATGTTCTGACTTGCTGCTTGCAGCCCTCTGGCCTGGGAGTGAGAAGAACCAGAACTGTATCTCTACCACCCAGATCCCAGGGTGACTCCAAAGGCCATTCTGAAGCCTGAGGGACATAAAATACTTCCAACTTACCAGCATCTGCACCTGGGCTCTGTCATCTGTGAGTGTCCCCTGCCTCAGCCCTGGACTGATAGAAGTTAGGTCTAACATGCTTCTTCAGTCACTCCAAGCATCCCCATCAGGATTGGTGCATCTTTGCCATTGCGATAGTCAGAACTGCTGCATCTTTGCCTTTGCATGGATCAGAACCGGCGCATCCTCTTTGCTGCATGCAGTTGACCCGGCGCATCAACTGCGGAACCAGCACATCGTCCATGGAATCAGTGCATCCTTTGCTATCTGAACAAAATCATTCAAGACCAGCATTCAGGAGGGTATGTATGTGACTTAACCTGACTCGGATTGTGAATCTTGCTTGGATAGGATGCATATCTCCGCCAACAAGAAATCCAATGTCTAACATAGTAGAACTGGGAAAATCCTCTTGAGTCTTTCGTTCAAAGTATATTCAGTTAATAGCACTGAATGGATAAGTATAAAATGTGTTTTATCTAGGTCTCCCTAAAGACGTAACACACAAGCAGCAGGGGGCTAAGAAAGATTTCACTATATATCCATCTCTCCACACCTCCAGAAGTTTCATTGGTTCCCTGTAGCTGACAGATTCTAATTCACATCACCTACCCTGACCTATTCTACATTCTACAAGCAATGCCCTGGTTCCTCCAGAAGCTCATTGGCCCTCATGTTCCTGCCACCGCCTCAGATCCCCGAATGCTCTTCAAATCAAGCTGCCCAGTTTGTCATAGTCCCACAGGGCTGGGTGATCCTTTTCAATCCTAGGTGATACGTTGTGCATGGAACTGCTGAGGGAACTCCGCAAAGCTCCCTCTGCAGCCCTCTTTCATACAAAAACCTAATAATAATGGTGTGTGAAATTACTGAAATCTGCTTTACTGTAATTACACAGAATTTCGGAAAAATAGTAAAATTACACATAATTACCCAAAATGGAAATCTTTCATTTAGCGTAATATTTTAGCGTGAACTGCCTTCTTGTGTCAATTTTTTACATGAGGACATATTTCACTGTAAAATAATTGTGCGAAAAACACAAGTTGTTTGAGCAACACCCTTGCACATTCAGCCTGTTTGTGTTTTTCTTGTCTGTTCATGATAAAATGTTGCCATGGTTGATGGGGAATCCTCCAATGGGGTGTAATAAGGTAACTTTATGTATCTTGTGTAACAAGCGTAATGTGCAATACTCAAAATACACTAATTACCCTGGCATAATTAAGTCCTGGCTTGTTTCTTATTACCTGTAGCAAATCTTTTTTCGTTAGTCACATCTTTAGCATTTGGAAGCTGTTAGCATGTTCACCCCAAATGTTTCAGACTGCTACTGGTGGTAACTAACCATGACTCTGCCCTGGACTCCGCTAAACAGGTCAAATGGAATAATGTTAGTATTCCAGTTGGCAACAACAGGCCCTGTAAGTCCCTAGCAGATAACTGGGCAAGTCCCTAGTATATAGTATGGCAGGGAAGTTTAGAGCTTCAGTAGAACTGAAGTGTGCACTGCTGTGTGACTGCTGTCATTTTAAAAGGCAGCCCCGCCTCGCAGAGTTTCTTTAAAAAGTGCAAATTCGACTTCGGGATTTGAGATACTTCTCAAGTGATAAATTACCTTATTGCTACATGAAGGCCACCCCAAAGGTCTCCCCCAGATGCCCCAGAGGTAGGGCGCCATGTAACTATAGGGTGGGACAGTATAAATGATGTTGTATATGCCCCAGTGAGGGAAAAACTACACATTTCATTTTTCCACATTGTAGATACATAGGGCCAGATGTAGCATGGCATTTGCATGGCGCAAACTGTGAAAAACGCAGTTTGCGCCATGCAAACTGCCTCACGCGATGCACATTCCCAAATTGCGAGTCGGTACCTGTGTTCCCTTCCTATTTGCGACTCGCATAGCAATTCAGAGTTATAAGGAAATCAAATATACCAATTGGGAGTGCACCAATTTTTCCATGTTTAAGGCAGAAATCATATTGTATTGTATTGTAATCGTATTTATAGAGCGCTTACTACCCCTGACGAGGGGTCGAAGCGCTTTTCGATGAGTAGCACGCTACTCCGGAACCCAACAAGAATTAGTGATGGATTAGTATCGTTAAATAATGAGTACAGTTTTAGTATTATTATGAGTTAATATGAGCCGCGGATGTGAGAGTTTGTTAGTTAGATTGACTGGAGTAATAGAGGGGTGGAGGAGGAAAGAAATCCAGAAGTGTTAATTGGGAGTATATCCTTCATTTACTCAACCCAAAGGCTTGGGATGAGTAAAGGGGGTGGAGGGGGAAGAGTATGTGGAAGGGTTAGGGAGCGCATAGTAGCAGGGTGAGATGAATTCAGGAGAATTTAGTAGGGTTGTGTGGGAGGTCACAGAGGTAGAGTGAGGTTTGGTGAGTTAGATGTGGAGGTGGAGGGAAGAGCTTAGGCAGAGATATCTAGGAGATGAAAGTGGTAGAAGGGATTTGGGATGAGTCAGAGTGAGAATGGAGGATCGTTTGATAGAGAAATGACATAAGAGTGATGAGTAGATAAGTGTGATAAGATGAGAGCAGGAATTCATAGATATCTAGTATAACAACCCAACCAGGAGCCATGCAATGATCCCCGAACATGCCAGGCACAGAAACAACATATACACATATATATATATATATATATATATATATATATATATATATATATATATATACACACACACACACACGAATACACACAAATATACATAACCAAAACATAATTAGAATCATGGGTAAAAAATACTTAGTCAGACAGGTTTAAAGAGTGTGTGTGTATTTTATTGTTATGGCATAGTAGCAATACATATTTTCCAAAGAAACTATAAATAAATAGAAATATACATATAGGGGGTCATTCCGACCCTGGCGGTCATGGACCGCCAGGGCCGGGGACCGCGGATGCACCGCCAACAGGCTGGCGGTGCATCCAGGCCAATTCTGACCGCGGCGGTAAAGCGCAGTCAGAAAAGGGAAACCGGCGGTTTCCCGCCGGTTTTCCCCTGGCCTGAGGAATCCTCCATGGCGGCGCTGCAGGCAGCGCCACCATGGGGATTCCGACCCCCTTCCCGCCTTTGACCGCCAGAACCTGGCTGGCGGGAACGGGTGTCTTGGGGCCCCTGGGGGCCCCTGCAGTGCCCATGCCTAACAGGGCCCCAAAAAGATTTTCAGTGTCTGCACAGCAGACACTGAAAATCGCGACGGGTGCAACTGCACCCGTCGCACCCCACCAAATCCTCCGGCTCTTTTGCTGGGGCTTTCCCGCTGGGCCGGCGGGCGATCTTTTGAAGATCGCCCAGCGGGAAAGTTAGAATGGTCCCCGTGGTCATTTGACCGCGGGGCGGTGTTTGGGCGGTTTCCGCCCGGCGGGCAGCGCCCGCTGCCCGCCGGGGTCGGAATGACCCCCATAATCTGAAAAAAAAATATTTATCCACATAGGCAATTGTAGTTCATAGTTGTTTGAAAAAGGTGGTTATGAAGGAAAGAGACAACTCTTGAGTAGTTTTCTGAAGACAAGAAAGTTATCTGTGGCTCTTTTAGTTGGGGGTAATGAATTCCATAGTTTGGCTGCTTGGACGGAGAAGGGGGGGTGCCAATCTTGAACGGAGGGTTCTTTGTTGGATGTATTTGGTAATTTTCTTTCTGATAAAGAGCTGTCCTGTTCCATTTATAGCTTTGTGGGTGATACAAAGCAGCTTGAAAGTGCATCTTCTGGCTATGGGTAACCAGTGTAGTGCTCTCAAGGCAGGGGAGATGTGGGCTTGCAGCTTTATATGTAGTAGTAGCCTGGCTGCAGAATTCTGGATACGTTGTAGTTTTTTCATAACAGATAGAGATGATCCATGGTAGAGGCTATTGGCATAATCCAGTTTGAATAGTACAAGCGAGATAGTAGCTTGCACCTAGTGTGGAAATCTGAGGTGGGGGAAAATGCGTCGTAAAGTCTTTAAGGTGATGAAGCTTGTACTTGCTAATTTGTCTACTTGGGCATTCATAGTTAACTTGGAATCCATGGTGATTCCTAGGTTTTTAACTTCCTTGGATAATTGAGGAGGTGGTCCGAGATCGTCAGGCCAGACGCACAGAGGGTCATTATTTTTCCAGTCACCACATATGAGTATTTCTGTTTTGGAGGTATTTAGTTTGAGATGGCTCCAGGTCATCCACTGATCAATGGCTCTGAGGCAACTGAAGATTTGTGAGTTTTCAATGTTTTTGGGGCCTTCTAATTTAAGTAGTATTTGTGTGTCATCTGCATAGTTGTAGCATGTGAGATGGAAATCATTGATCAGTTCTGGTAAAAATATCATGTAGATGTTGAAAAGCAAAGGTGAGATGATTGACCCTTGGGGGACCCCTGCTTTTGTGAGGTAGGGTTCGGACGAGAAGGGGGGCGAGTGGATGATATTTGCTCTTTTTTGAAGATAGGAAGTAATCCAGTCGAGAGCAATCCCTTGTATGCCGTCTTCGTGGAGTCTTTGAATTAGGGTGTCATGGTCAACCGTATCAAAGGCAGCCGAGAGGTCTAAGAGAAGTAGTGCAGCAACTCCATTTCGGTCGACTGTGTTTTTAAGATCGTCCCAGATTGCCATGAGTGCCGATTCAGTGCTTCTACCTGGGCGGAATCCAGTTTGGAAGTCTGAAAGTATAGAATTGTCTTCAATGAATTGTGACATCTGGGCAAATGCTGCTCTTTCTATCAATTTGCCCAGGAAAGGTCCATTTGTGATTGGTCTGTAGTTGTTGGGGTCTTGCGGGTCTAGGTTTGTTTTCTTTAATAATGGTCGTATGTATGCCTTTTTCAGGTCTGCAGGAAAAGTTCCTGAAGTTAAAGGGTTGTTGATGATTCTTCTTACAGGTGTGGCAGCAGAAGTAGATAGCAGGATGTTCTTGAACATTTGTGGTGGGCAAGGGTCAGAAGGGCAACCAGAAGGTCTGCTTACTTTGACCAAATCCATAAATTCATCCTGGGATATTTGTTTGAAGGACTGTAGAGGTTGGGTTGGTTTATTCTTAAAGGGTATTTTAGGAAAGGGGTTGGTGCTGATGGTTTTCTTCTGTTTTAAATAGGAGTCCAATGTGTCTGCCTTGGTTGTGTAGTGAGTTGCCAATTTGTTTGTGAAATCTTGAGTGGAGGAATGACTTCCTTCCATGCATGTAGGTTTTTGAAATTCATTGAGAATTGTATAAAATTCCTTGGTTGTAGATTGAGCATTTTGAATTCTGTCTGAGTAGTATCTTTTTTTTAGCTTTTTTGATTGATGATTTGTATATCCTGTTAAGTTTGTGTAGCTGCAGTTTGTCTTGACTGTTTGTTTGTTTTGAGCCAGGTCCTCTGCAACTTTCTGATTTGTTGCTTTATCTTTTTAAGTTCTGTGTTTCTCCAAGGTGTTGGTTTTCTTTTGTCGTGTTTAGTTTTTCTCAGTGGTATTAGGACATCAAAAGCTTCCTGTAGCCACTCATAACGTTTTGGTACAGAATTAATTGTATCTAGATCAGTGTTTGCTGTTAGTTGTGTTTCTAAGTGATCCAAATTGAGTTTGCTCCATGGTCGATAGGTGTGTGTATGTAAGTAGTTGTGGGGTGTGTTGATTTGTGAAGTTGTATGTCGGAAAGTTATTATATGGTGGTCTGACCAGGTGGTTGGTGTGATGCTATGAATAGTAATGAGTTCAGGCTTAGCAAAAATGACATCTAGGATGTGACCAGCGATGTGTGTGGGATTGTGTACAATCTGATGTAGGTTCAATGCGAGTAGGCCAGTGGTGATAGCTTTTGGATGGGGCATGTTGGGTTTGTCAAACCAAATGTTTAGATCCCCAAGAATGCATAGATTGGAGTAAAGTGTAATAAGGTTTGAGACTGTGTCAAGAAAAGCATCTGGTAAAGTGGATTTGTTAGGTGGAGGTCTGTAAAGGAGGAGAAAGTTACAGGAGGAAGTTGGAGTAGGGTGGCATCTGGTAAGGAGGGCTTCACAACCTTGTATGGAGATGTTGTCTGTTTTACTGAGGTTCATTGCCTGTTTGAATATAATAGCTAGTCCACCTCCTCTCTTGCCTATACGGTTTTGTGTGATGGTTTGATAGCCTGGAGGAACGGCTTCGTGCAACACTGGTGCCATGTCATCTCCCAACCAGGATTCTGTTATGAATAGCAAGTCAGGTTGTGTGTCTGTGAGCAGGTCGTAGATGTGGTGCTTGTTTTTTGAGAGTGATCAAGCATTTATGAGCTGGCAGTTTGGAAAAGGTGTGTTAGTGGTAGTGTTGTTTTGTTTAGTAGAAGGGTAAGTAGTGTAATGTGAGCTTGAAGCAGGAGTTTTACTAGTTGTGATAAATGTTTGAGGCTCACAATAGTCTTGCTTTTCAATATAGTGTTCCTCTTCTAGCAGGTTAAGGAGGCATTTTGTTGGGTCTGTGTGTGTGGGTGGTGGACTTGGTGGCTGAGAGAGCCATGAGGAGTGTAGTGTTTTTTGTAGGGTAGTTTTATTATGTAACAGACACGGGGATGCGAGGTTGCTATGAGTGGCATGTTTTTTATTTTGTTTGCGTTTGTTTAGTGTGGATGGCGTATGGGCTAGGGGTGGTGGAGGAGCATGTGGATCATGATGTAAGGCTCTAAATTGTGCAATGGAGGAGAGGCAAGTGAATGAAAGTTGCTGGGTTGGGGTGCTTGTGGTAGGTGTTTGTGAAGAGTGAGAAAGTAGGGGTGGAGATCGGATGGAATTTGTATTCTTTGTGTAGTCCTGGGGATGGGAGTGGGTATGTCGATGAGTGTAATGTAAGTTTGTATTGCTTTGTTATGCTGATGTTTGTGGTCGGTATTGTTTTTGTGGAATAATGAGAGGGGATATTGGTGTAGTTGTTTTTGGTGAGGGATTTGTATGTGAGTTAGTGCTGCTAAGTGGAATTTGAGTGTTAGATGGGGTGTTGATGTGTTTTGGATATGAATGTATGAGGTGTGTAAGAGGTGATGGTTGTGTGTCAGGGAAGTTTGTATTCGTTGCGATGACCGGAAGAGGTAATATGTGTGGTGGAGTGAAATATGGGGATTGTATGCTTGTGTGTAATTGGTGAAGAGAGGGGAAGAGTGTTTGTAGATGGTGTGTTTGAAGGCAGGGTTTGGGCATTGTTATGATGACAGGTGGTCTGTGTGGAGCAAACAGTGGATAGTGTTGTTAGTTAGTATGAGCAGAGAGTATGTATCTGGGAGACTGAAACTGAGAGAAATGTATGTTGTAGTTTTGTATTGTGTGGGTGATGGCAGGTTGTGTTAGTGGGAGTGGACAGAGTAGTGTTTGCTGTGAGTATAAAGGTGTTTGACTGTAGTAGTTGTGGGGGGTATCTGTATATGTGTTGTATATAGGGTATTGTGTTGGGTGATGGGGCAATGCAATCTGCTTGTGGTCAGTTTGTGATGCATGGTTTGGATGCCTTTGTAGAATATGTGTTTGCATGTTGAGGGATGTGTAGGGGCTTATACCATTCATGCTCAAATGTGAATTGGGCAGCATTTCTGGCCCTGGTCCCTAGTCCCTACCTGTCCCGGACAGGCCCAAACAGACAACTGCCCTTGTCCTCTCCGCTCTTTACCTCAACACCCGGGCTAAGACGCCCTGAGTCCTAGCCTTTTATAGCCCTATTGGCCAATAAGAAGCTGGTCCTAACCCTAGCCAATCCAATTTCAAACCCTGATTTAGCCAACTAATGGGAGACCCAGCCCTAATCACCAATCATAGCCCTATTCCTGACCACCAATCACAGCCCCAGCCCTAAAACCAGCAACCAATCAGAATCCCAGCCCTATCCACCAATCACAGCCCTTGAACCAACAGCCAATCAGAATCCCAGCTCTAACCACCAATCACAGCCCTTGAACCAGCAGCCAATCAGAATCCCAGCCCTATCCACCAATCACATCCCTTGAACCAACAGCCAATCAGAATCCCAGCCCTAACCACCAATCACAGCCCTTGAACCAACAGCCAATCAGAATCCCAGCCCTATCCACCAATCACAGCCCTTGAAACAACAGCCAATTAGAATCCCAGCCCTAACCACCAATCATAGCTGCATCTCTGGAGCTAGCAACCAATGAAACACCGTCTCCCAACAACCTATCTCAACAGCATATGCAACAACCAAAAGAAACTTATATAAGGAGCAAGTTAACTAAAGTCCAGTCCCTGTGGGCAGGGAGGAGCAGCTGCTGCTCTATTCAGAATCTCTTTGGATACAGACAGGCTGAATCCACACTTCCAAGCTAGAAGAGCCTACTTTCCAGGTAAGGGGGAGATTGTTTAAGAGACAAACACTGCAATAGTGCTGGGCGCACACTCTAAAATTGGGGTTTTTTAAAGGCAAAAATACAGGGGGCAGACAGTTTTAAAGCACAATTTAAATCACACAAACAGATTAAAACAGTCTCCTAAAACCACACTCTGCAAGATGTGTGTAGCCTTTTTACTTAGAAGAGGGGGAAAAAAAGGGGGGACAGAGGGGGGAAGGGGGGGTGCCACAAACTAGCTAGGGAATTCACACAGTCATGGCAAAAACGATTTTTTTTAAAACACCACTTTAACAGAGGCCAGCCTGCCTGAAACACAGAGAGTCCACAGTAAAACAAACACTTTTGAACAAATAATACTATTTACCCAGAAAAATCTTTGGGCTCCTTACCTAGGTCTTTTTGCAATCCTTGAACACTGGGCTGTATCAGGACACAGGGGAGATGCACAGAGGAACACAAAATGGAGGTGCGTTTTAGCACTAGTGCGCAGAGTTCTAGAACCAGCCAAAACAGTGTCAGATAAGTCGAGGGAGGCAGGTAAAAAGTTGGTCAGGTCTACCACTTCCCAATAGCTGAGGATGGAAGCATGGAAGACCAGAGGCTGGTGGCTCTACTCCTTAGACTCTGTTCACTAATGTGGGGGCCGTTTTGTGCCCTAGTAAGGTAGCACCAACAAGGGTCATGCTGCCGTCCAGCCTGTCAAATGCGATGCACAAAGTCTTCCAACAATGAGGTACAACATAGGTGACATCAAATGTGCTGCCTAGGACGTCAAATGCAATTTAGAGGCAGTACATGGATTATCCAAGAATTACTTATTGGATATGTAAATGAAAAGGTTTTTTCAGTTTAGAGATAGACTGGACTGTAAGCAAAGCAGGAGGAACATGGCTTTCACTGAACCCTTGTTTCAATTGGGAAGATGTTGAAGGCGTCAAGAGTTGAGATTCAGTCTTAGCTCCTATTATTCATATGAAACTCAGTGTTCATTTTGGAATGGACCAATGCGCATAAACTGAGAGTCAGCCCAACATCAAAATATGTTATGTAAACTAGGAAGGAAAAGCCTTTTGGAGGACAGACCTCAGAAAGATGAATGCATACAAATGAAATGGCCAACAAGCTATACAGAACTTTGACTTCTGCTGGATGTGTTCAAAGCTAAGAGATGGTCTCCAGGCCAGGGCGATTAGAAGAGGCAGATGGATGACACAAACGTTCTGCGATGCAAATATTATGCCTAGAAGCAATTGAGAGGTAGCAAGAGGTGGATCTAAAACTCATCTTAGAAAGGAGTAACATAGACATCTGTCACAGGTTGGCGTTTTATTCCAACATTAGTAAAACATGCTAGCTGCACATTAATGATTGTTGAGCTCTTCACTAACATGACATACTTCATTATTCCATGGGTCAATTTTAATTTGCTTGGGTATAGGAGTTTAGCTTAGCTTTCGCTTGCAGGCCTGTCCCCTTAAAACTAGATAAACATGCTCTGTTTTATTGTTCATCTTTATTAATTTTAGCATTGCTTGCTGTTCTTGCAAGCTGTGCATCAAGAAGAAATATTTTCATTTTATGATCAGTTACCATTCCGTGAAAGCGTCAGTATCAGTAATGTATGTATTTTATTGTCATCATGTCCTTTTGCTTCACATTAGACAAGAACAGAATATGAACATGTCAGACATTTTGTTTTGATAGTGCCGATAAAAGTTTGAGCACACAATCTAATGCTTAGGTACAAGGCCATTAGAGGGGGTTCCACCCAGGATACTCCATCTATACTCCACGTCACTTTGCAGCAAACCTCAGCCTTTGTGTCTCTACAAAGGCTGATTTGGAGACCGGAGGCCAACCTTGTTCTAACGTAATGGTGGCTCGGGCGCTCCTCATGGACACAGCATGGGTAGATTAGGTTTATCACGTCTTGCTCTCTTTAAGGTAGAAAGTAGTCTTTGGAGAGGAATTTTTGTCTTAATGTTTATTGTTGTTCATATTTGTATTGCTTGTTTTCACAATCCTGACTAATATAAATGTATTGAAAACTATCCTGTGTCTTTTCTTGCCTGTGAGTGTGTGTGTGTAAGACTTTTTGCTAAAGAGAAAAAAGGGTAAGACTTGTTGCACCACGATTTCCCTGAGAGGATTTATGTTTATGTTTTGTACCAGAAGGATTGGGCCAACAGCTGCCAAATGGTGTAGGAGTGACTCAGTTGCATTCCATTAGATTCCATGCGCTAGTCTGCCATGAATCACCTTTGTTTTGGGCTGAAGGATGTGCTGCTGCCCCTAATCCAGCAGTCTTGTAGAGATGCAAAAGTTCTTGTTACAATTATTAATGATTTTATTATTAATGATAGCATGATGGTACTGCCTTGGAGTTATTAGTATTTTATGCTGTCTAGATAGGCTCCAATAAAATATTTAGCATTTATTTACAGGCATGTTATTATTATTCTGTTTGGATACATCAACGTAATTTGTGTCAATCTCACCGGTATGTCAGTCGTCAGCACTCGTCCATCGCTTACCACTCTCACCTGGCTGTTTGCTGTATTCCACATCATGGCACCATCCTTTATCCTGACCTGCTTCCCTTCAGGGTAACTGGAGTCATAAGTCCCTACTTTCACCAGCTGCACTGTGTTGTTCAGAGATATCTGGAGGTTTAAAAAGTCAAATGCAGGGGGCACATCTCCATTCTGATCAAAGAAGATTTCCTCTCCGCTGGCAGTGGTAAAGCCCACATTCCTCACATAGTGCAACATCTGTAATTAGAAATTACAAGACTCTGTGGAAAAACATCATATGAACTTAGACCATGTACAAGGAGACATTATGTTATAAATTGAAACTAGATCTGCAGTTAATATCAAAGTAAGTTCAGGCTGTCTTGGCAACAAGTACAACTAAATAAAATATACCTTGGATTCTGCAGAAATGTTAGGCATATCATTTGTGTTAGTACCCAATTTTTTTCCCTCCACAACGGCTGGACATGACAAGTACCACAAATTATATTGATCTCAGGCTTTGATGCCAGCATCATCCCTAGCTGCATGTTGCTGGTGATGACACTGGAGAAACCACTGCTTGTCGACAAAACTTAGCATCTACGTCCATTGAAGACTGAGCAAGAATAATAATATAATTACTATGTGCTTAGGTTTCCACTGATAGATTCATTATAAAAGCCAAATAATGCATGTTTTGCCTGAGCCTCAATTCTGGACTGCCAAAAAAAACCATTCCAGTTGTATGCTAAATTGCCCCCCCCCCCACGTGCTCAACAGATTTTCTTTCCACCCAGAAGCAGCATTTGAGAGGTCAGATGGGCAGAAAGCAAATGTAATATAGAGTAATAAATAACTCCTGGGGGAAGAAGGACTTCCAATCAGAGATTTATCGGCACATGTAACAAAATAGGTTATTATTTGGGGAGCTTTGGACCTATCCCTGTCTGCAGGGTCACTGCCCTAATGTTTTGCCTTCACCTCTCTTGTTTTCTGAATGTATTTTTACTGACAGAACTCTGTGCCCTTTACAACTGTGCTCTCTCCCTAAAGCATGGCCTGTATCTGATTGGCACATTTAATTTACCTCTAAGTCCATGGTATATAATACTACTTATAGGGCCAGTAACTTAAATGCTTCTAGTTCACCTTTAGCAATAATTGTGTCACCTTCTAGTCTAGCCTGCTTTTGAAGCTGTAGCGCGGTTTAAAATGCCATGACACCCAACCAAAATTAACCTTTTGCCAGGCCTCAACCTTCCTTTGTAAAACATATAGATCACCACTAAGCTAGGCCCTTATGGCATATAGGGAAGGATGCATTTTATTTAAAAAGCGGGGCATTTGTTCTTAGGTTTTGCGTGCCTTGCTGGTGAAAAATTCCTAATTGTGTTTTTCACTACTGTCCACCCCATTTTTCACATTAGATAACATCAGGTTACTTTAATACATTTATTAAGTGCTAACCTTCGACTCAGAGCAGATAGGGATCTCAAGTTTGGACTTTAATAAATTGTTATTCAAATTCCTCTATACTGAAAAATTTGGATTTTAAGTCACATTTTTTAAAATGTCACTTTTGGAAAATTGGAATTTTCCCAACCTAACCATTTGTACATGCTGCCAGTCGCCTGGATCGCATGACCCTGCAGTTAAGCATGGTGTTTTCCTCCCAGAGTGTGAGCTAGAAGGGGACTAAATATTGCCAGGATGGGTTATCCTGCCAGGAGGACTGCAGACAGTGGTGTTCTCTGTACCACTTAATGCTTCAAAGGACTTACCTCTGGCACACACAAAGGAACCAGAAACCAGCTTTTTGTCCATCCAGATTTCTTAGAGTCTTGACAGTGGAAGGTAAGAACTTTCTAGAACCAGATGTGGGGATAGTACAGAGAATGCATCCACTTTGAAGCTGACACTAGATATAAATATTGGACCTCCAGAGGCATTTTTCAGTATACTCCTAGACCTGCCGACATTATAGAAGAAGGACTGCCTTGCTCTCCAGAGGATTGCACTGCTGATCAAGGCTTGCTTTGTTCTTTAGAGGACTGCCATGTTATTTGAAGACCTGCTCTCTGAGAAGTAAGACTGAACCTGCTCCCTTTATATCAGGCCAACCTGAGTGACTCTAAGCATCAGTTAGCCGACCTCCTGTTATGAGCTATAAGACACAGCAAGCTCCACAGGCCTCCCTGCAACTGCCCAGCCAACTATCTGCCACCGAAACAGCCAGAATATGTAACTGGAGCCCTGTTGCCCTCTGCTAGAGTGAGTCCCTGATCCTCAAGATGTGTCTTCCCAGGTCCTGGACCTAAGACTGATGTCAGAATATAGCCCTCTTCCTGAAAAGGAGACCTCCTGATGTTACAGGCTTTCTAAGTGCCTTAAATAGCAGGATATCACAGTGCAGCATCCTCTCACTGCTCACCCCGAAAAACTAAAGTGAACAGTGTTTGTATATAGTGTTTCACACCCGATTTCTGCAGGTCCTAACCTCGGAAAAATGTGAGACTATCACCTCTCAACCATCCTCTTCCTGCTGCCCATCCCTTTCCGAGATGCCCCAAAAAATATAACAATATTTTGTTTTCTTTGAATAGCTCCTTGTTACACATATAACAAGTCACCTACACGATGTTCTGGTAACCCACCCTTGCCTAGTTACACCTGTTACACCTGTAAATGGGCAATGCGCCCCTCATCCCACTGACATCACTTTTTGTTGTTGAAAATGTGGGCAACAAGAAATACCAGCTTGATGTTTCATCACTTCTCCACTGTTGAAACGGGAGACAGAACAACAAAAGACAAGACTTAGGGCCAGATTTGCAAGGCCCCTGTGCCCCTCAGCGCCACATTTGTGGTAACATTTTAGCTGCAAATGTGAAGCTAACTGGCCACTAGGTTTGTGTAAACCTTGTAAACCCTTTGTGCCACATTGTGCATAATATATGCATATATTCATGATATATGCAAAGGGGGTACTTCCCTCATTAGAGGGTAGCTAAATATGGCACAATGCAATTTACAAGATTCTGTTACGCTATTTCTAACTTCATTTTTAAAGCCTGCTTAAAGCAGGTATTAAAATGTGGCTCCCGTTGATTTCAATGGGCTTCTTCAGTATAGGGTTCCAATAGGATAAAAAAAAACAAAAATGATGCTTTTGGCCCTAACATGCATTAGGAGATGCAAGGGGGCCGCAAGAAAAATGGTGCATCACTAGTTATGAGCCACTTTCTTGTTAATATGGCCCTTAGTTCTAAATACAAAAAAGCTCCAAAGACACGAAATGCAGTGGCACAAGTGGAAGAGGACAAGTTCTGCGGTGATGCTCCATGCTTCAACAGTTAACCAACAGACGCAATACATTTCCGCCTTGTGCTCATCTATTATGTGAAAAAGAAAACATGCAGTAGGACTAAATACTGCACCCTACAAAGATAATGGCATACAGGGCTGCCAAGTAAGGGCTCAGCATCACCCAATCTCAGCAGAGGCAGCCTCCTGGCCAGCTACAGTAACCATTTCTCAGGTCTGCCATGAATGTATTGTGCCACCTTGGAACCCTTTGTGGTACATTAAGCTGTGCAAGGAATTGTGTATGCAAAGGGGCTGTTCCCGTGTTGGGGGGGGGAGGCAAAACATGGCACAAAGAAATCAAAGAGATTTCTTTGCTTCATTTTCTCAGTACTTTTAATACCTGCTCAGAGCAAGTCTCAAAAGGAATTACAATGGGCATCTGGTTGCTCTCTGGGATTATCCTAACTCAAGTGCTATTTGAGCCACATAAATTGAGTTCTAAGATGTGAGTAGGACCCAAATGGCATTGTTTTAAAAATATTCCAGCTAATGTATCTAGATTTTTCAATTCTAGGAAAGGCCACAGAGGTACTTCACTGCATCGACAAAACGTAAGTCAATGAAAATGTCAATGAAAATTGTTTGAAAATGTTTTAATTAGTTACCCTCAATTAAAACAAAATTTACTGTGACCATTATCTAACCCGTCATGACCAATCCATCATAGGGAACTGGCTTAACACAGAAACCAAAAACCACTAACCAATCCAGATTGACTAATCGTCAACAATCCAAATTTCCAACATGGTAACCGCTTCTATAGCCAGGCTGAACTAATACTCAACTGCTTAGCAAACATGTTTCTGTTCTGTCCCTGTAAGAAAAGAACACTGCACCATAAACTCTGTGACAATATCTGATCAATCAACCATACCAGGGCGGGCAATTCTGACAAAATACACACATGAAGAGCAACAACATCTGAAATAATCATCCCATGCAGTCATTATTATAATTACTTTTATTATTATTATTATTATTATTAATATTATTATTATTAGTAGGATAATCCTTACTTTTGTGTCATTAACCGAATGGAATGTTCTTGCCTTGTTAGCTAGAGAATATATTATTCTATCTGTTTGACCTTGTTCAGATCTGTCACACAACAACAGAGACATCAACAATTGTTTCATGATAAAATAATCTAAATGTGTTTCTAGTGATAGAGATATCTTGTCAATGGATGAAAAGCCTCTGTAGGGCCCTGTGATGGTAGAGACCCAGAAAGATCCCCTGAATGGAAGAGGCGAGGATGTCCACTATCCTAGCTGGGTATCTGAAGGACACACTTTCTCTGAATAATGCTGACCTCAACTGCTGTACCCTTTATGTGGGCAGCCATATAAGAGTCCACTCCAAACTGCAGAAGCACCAAACATTGACTTGGTATTAAGACTGATTGTTAGAAATGGGTCTCTAGTTGGCAGTTGGTTTGTACCCTGTCCAAGAAGGGACCCTCACTCTAGTCAGGATAAGGGACATACCCACCTCAGAAAACTGCTGCTCACCCCCTTGGTAGCTTGGCACAGCCAGTCAGGCTTGTCTCAGAAGCAATGTGTAAAGCATTTACATGTAACACACAGTAATACAGTGAAAACACTACAAAAGGACACGACTCCAGTTTTAGAAAAAATAGCCAATTTTAATCTGTGTAAAACAAAACCAAAATGAAAAAAATCCAACATACAGTATCAATATATGTTTTTTTTTATTAACTTACAAATACAGTTCCTTGAGGTTGATAGCTCCGTCTGGGCCCATCAGGGCGTCGTGAACAACAAATCCAACAGTTCAAGCCAGCTGCTGCATCATGGGCTGTAAACAGTACCTTGGAAATGTAGGGGGTCATGATCCTCGTGCTGAGATCCGGAGTTTGACAAGGCAGGAGTAGGTTCTGGGGGTCAGTGTGGGAGTCATCGGGCCCCTGAAGTCACACACATTGTAGATCAATCTCTGCACTGATGACATAGTCAGGAGCGCTGGCGTGGATGGTGCAAGGGCTACAGTGTGATAGCATCCTGTGGCATCGGTGAGACCAGGGCTGCGGTGTGAAGCGGGCGGTGCAATGTGCGGTCACAGTCCAGGTCATGGTGCAGGAATCTACGTTGTCATTGCTGAAGTGCTGTTTTTGGTGGGCCTAATGTGGTAGTGCAGAATGGGGCAGACCCCACGCGGCACCCACGGGTTGCAGTGCAGACAGGGACATCTGTTGATGCTGGAGTCGATAGCACTGGGGTGGGAGAACCTGGGCTACGGTGTATGATGGGACGGTGCTTACTGTACCTCACAAGCAGTGTCCACAGGCCATGGTGCAGGCAGCAGCATCGGTGTAAGCGTGGAGCTTAATCGGTGGGCATGCAAAGGCTGCATTGTGAGCAAGACGATGCAGAGTGCGGGGCCCAAAGGTCACGGGTACAAACAGCAGCTCGGTGATTGCGTGAGGTGATGGCACCGGTGAGTCCAGGTTTGCGGTGCATCTAAAGAAAAGTCTCTGTTGTTATCTAGAACCTGCCTTGCCCAGGCCTGGCCCCAGACACACAGCAGCTGGTTGAAGACTACATTGTGTGAGGACAGGCACTCCTCCCTCCCCACTCTAGCCCACAAGACTCATTAGGATAAGAAGGACACTCCTCAGCTCTCTCTGTGTCACTGTCTGGAGGGAATTCACAACAGTCCAACATCCTCAGCATGACAAATGGCCCCTGAATCACCCTTTCCCACCCAAAAAAGGCAGAGTCAAATACCTTTTCGTGACAAAGCTGTGCCTTGTCTAGGTCAGTGAAAGTGCTATTGAATTTGTCAAGGTTATTGCAGCTAGAGTTGCTCAGTTGATATCTTATACAATCAAAACCTCACAGTCATTGTGAAACTTTTCATTTTTGGCTTGTATGATATTTCCAGGGTGTTAGTACGAGGGTCCTGCAATTTATACTTGCAACAGTACGAGGTCCGATCAATTCCCTGACTGAAGTAAAAATCCTCTATAATGTGGCCTTTTCATGGTCTTAGCTTTGGCTTTGAATGGCACACCATTGTTGGTCACCTTGACCTGAAAGAAAGGGGAAAAGGGCTCTTCCCATTGGAGTTGTTGGACATAAGGGTCTTAGTGCCAATAATAATGTTCTGTTAACAGTTTTCTGATCAGAATGGTTGACAGCTCCAACCAACTGTTCTTCTAATTGTGTGCCAAAGGATCTTACTAGTATTCCACATCATTGGCATTAAAGTGCTGGTATCCTTTCATTATTACTGAGACGAGTGTTGAACAGTTTTTAGTTTACATACTTAAACGGGTCCATGGTGGGAGAGAGTCTGTGTCAGGCCCTGGGCGTTCCTTAGTCTCAGGACTTCAGCCGGTGAAAAAATTAGAAAAGAGACGTCTTCTGAAACAGGCACCACAATCCTGCACTAATACTAGTGCTGTAGTTCAATTCAGGTATATGACAGCTTATGAAACAGAAAGAGGCCTGTGCCCATCAGAAGATGCCACTCGGTGCAGCCACCGCTCCTCTAACTCCCGGTCAGTTGGGAAAAAGAGAGACCAATGAGTGGTCAGAGCATAAATACTAAGGCAATAAATCAAAATACTTATAATACAAAAATAATACAAAAGAAATAAAAAGAAAAACACACATCTTCATGGCTCAATCCCACAAAGGAACAGACGCAACTCATTGTTCACAGTCACGCTCTGGGTACCACAAAACTATCACAATAATGTGCACGGAGCCATTTTCAAGACACCTCAACACTATCACAACAATGTGTACGGAGCCACATTTGGACATCACAACACTGAAACAATGAGCATGGATCCATGCTTCAGGTACCACAATAGTCACAGCAATGTACACAGAGCCACAATCCAGGTAGCACAACACTAACACAATAATGTGCACGATCCATGCTCCAGTCACTACAATAGAGGTGGGAACACAAACCATATACTAAAAGAGTGGAATGCGCCTCTCTATACACTACACTTGACTATGTGGTAAACTGACTTTGGCATTCCACTCTTTTAGTATATGGTTTGTGTTCCCCCTCCTCAAGCAACAGGAGGGCAGAAACCTGCCTGTGAGGTGGCAGTAGCTGGGGCTGCCTGGAAAACCTCAGAAGGCAGTATTGGCAGTATTGGGGGTCCTCTAAGGAGCCCCCAGAGTGCATGGAATCATACAACCAATGCTTGATGACAAACATGGCCATATTCAGAGTTAACATTGTGAAGCTGTACATAGCTAGTGACCTATGTATAGTGCGCATGTAAAATGTCATTCCCACACTTATGAAGTCCGGGAAAATGGTCCTGGATGATGTGAGGGCACCTCTGCTAGTGCTGGGTGCCCTCACACGCAGATACTCTGCATCCAGCGTTCAGGGTTGGAAGGCCTGCTACATGAGTGACTTATAAGTGACCTGGTGCAGTGTAAATGGCTGAGAAAGGGTGCTTGCACCATTTTACACAGGCTGCAATGGCAGTCCTATAGAAGCCTTTGCATGGGTTTGCTGTGGGTGGCAAAAAAAATGCTGCCACCCATAGGGATCCCCTGGAACGCCAAAGCCCATACCAGGGAATTATAAGGGTTGATCAGTATGCCAATTTGGGATGATATACTGGGTTACCAGTATGCAGTGACAACATTTAGGTGAG